>NW_026961567.1:0-1286000 GCF_963924245.1 Chroicocephalus ridibundus | reverse complement strand
CCACTCTTCCCAGCCTCTCCCTGCGTCCCACCACCACCTCCTATCTTCTGTCTTCCCACGGACTCTGGGCTCTGCTGCAGACCCACAGAGTCAGTGAAGCCCTGATCTGACCTATACCAGGGGCCTGCCACAAGCCGCAAAGGCTCCAGGGACACGGCAAAACCCTGAGCACGGTGGGGGAAGGTGACAAGGCACCCCACATCCTGAAATACGTTATGCTTTATGGCCCTGCTGCTTTCCTGAGAAATGTGGAAACTCCATCTACAGCTGCAGACAAGGTGCTCACCCAGTCCCTGCAAAGTAATCTCATCATCTGCCCAATTGAGACAAATTCTATTGGCATCTTACCTGGGATACAGCAAAGCTAGTGGGAAAAAAAAAAAAAAAACCACAAACAAGAAAGTTCCGTCTTCAATACAGTCAGGGATTCCAGGAAAATGCGCCATGCCTGGAAGAGAGAAAACCATACCCTTAAACTATCTCACCGCCCCCTAAGACTCATTACCACGCGACTCACCTCAAAAACCACAAGGAAGAGAACCGGCACATGAGGCCGCTCTCTACTATACACGCTGCCAAACCTCACCTGGTCCTGAAGGTCTTGCCACCTCCAGCTTCTTACCTGCTATTCTCTAAATGGGATAACATCTCCACCCAAGGAGCTGAGCCGCCTCCAAAGCTGCAATCGACTGAAGGACAGGCAGAGCTCTGACCCTGGAGAAGCCCAGCAGCAGAACGAGCTGCCCCAGCAGAGGCTGTGGGTTATATACCCCGGGCCCCGCCCAACGCCCTTCCCACCAGCACCTGGGAAAGGGCCTGGCTGACCTCCACAAGGCATAGAGCCTGCCAGAGGAAAAGCTGCTCCTTTCCTCACAGGCCTGAGAAGTACAGCATGCAAAACACCAAAACAGAGAAAGCGACCCTTAGAGGAACGGACAATATGTGCTCTTTTATTACAACTACATCAACTGTGTCAGCAACAGGGCCCGGTAGGTAAGTAAACTTAAACTTTTGCAGGGCGTAGACATAAAGAGAAAGACATCATCCTAACCTAAATAGGCCAGAAGATCATGAAGCACAGTAACAATATTTTTATCAAGACTCAATGTGCTTTAGTTTCCTTGTAAAAGAAACCCCACAACGAGTCATACAGCATTTCTAGCAAGACGACGCATATTATCCAACTTCTGCCAGAACTGTGTTCTGGATTGGACCGACAGACAGAGTGCAAGCAGAGGCTTGTGTGCCGCCTGTAATGCAGTGGCTGAGAAAGAACCAAGGCTTGGGGCCGCCGCTCTCCTCGGCCGAGTCTGCTCCAGTGCCCTGTCTGTCATCATTGCTGTTGTGCCTTAGGCCATGCAGTAAAACAAGTGACACGTGCTCCCTTTTAACTTCTCTCCTGAGGCAGAAAAGAACAAGAGAGAGAGACTTAGGGACTGAAAGATAAACTGAACTGTAATGAAATCTTAACAGCAAAATAATACTGAGAAAAGACAACAGTAACAAGAAAACAATTAAATATATACAGGACATACACAACCCGATACAGAGCTCCCAGGATGACCGCTGCTTCACTGGCAAAGTCCGGAACCAGACTCCGTGACAGTCCGGAACCAGACTCCGGACCTGGTTGCATAAATGCACGGATCGAGGTCAAAGGACAATGAACAGACAGAGGAGTCTTCAGAGGCCAGACAACAGGTACCGACCCCTTTGATCCCTCCGCTTTTATACTGAGCGTGATGAGGATGGGATGGAATACCCTATCAGTCAGATTCGGGTCACCGGTCCCGTCTACTCTTCACTATGGGTGCAACCCCTCTACGCTTTTCTGCTTCCAACCCTCCAACAGGGCAGATATATAAAAGTTAGCTGGGCTGTGCTGTTGTAGGAATAAGTATAAGCAAGAGCCTCTCTGCACGGCATCCCTTTGCATTAAGTGTAAATATAAGTTCTTGGTGCTCTGAAGGCAGATACTACCTGAAAAATACGTCATTATTTTCAGAGAGTTCACTTCATTGGAAGAGACTTACCTGAAAAGTAAAGTGACTGCAAACAACACCAGTTCTGTTGTACCTCAGACCAGCACTTCCACACATGGCTACGTAACCTCACATTCACATGAAAAAAAGAAGAAGTGGCCAAATGTATTCATGGAGCCGCCGGTCACATCTTCCCTTTAAGACCTCGGGCTCAGCCACCTTTGTCCTGCGCCCCCATCAGCTCCCCTGTGTATCCCTGGCCACCTCATCTCTCTGCATCTGAAAAAAAAGCAACACACCAACATCAAACATTACCCTAATGCAGAGCAGTAGCTTAATTCCAAAGGTCTTGTTTCTACTTAGGAACCCTGTTCACATAAGTCCAACTACAGCCTGTCATCCAAAGAGACGCCTGCAAACATTACACCCCACACAATGCAGGTTTACCATCTTTGAGATACCGTCCCCTTCACTAGCCATGAACACCCTCTCCAACTTGTCTCCGCTTATGCCAGCGCCCACTAATGAAACACCCGTCCACACAGCCTCTCGAAAGCTAATCAATTCGAGACGACTGAGCAACCTTTGCCTGGGTCTAGACAGATCCTCATATTCAGTACAGACTGCTGTCGTGATTCTGCCTACCCTGGACGCTACACACCCAGGCAGGGCAGCCCCAAGCCAAACACACACAGACTGACACTACACAGAATACAACGAACGACGCGCCTCAAGGATGAGAGAAAACTCTCAGCAAGAAGGATGACACTGGGACCAAAGTCATCGTCGGGCAAGACAGCCTGCAGGACTGTGATGGAGACAATGTGAAGAGGCTCCACAGAACCCCCTGAAACAAAGTGTAGAACTTCACAGTTCCTGAGAAGGGACTGTTGAGCCTGACAAGATGGACACGCAGGAAGCCTAGCTTCAAGACCTAAGAACTTAACGACACAGGGAAGAAGCCCCAGTCGCTGAAGCGGGCCATCCAGAAAGTTCCAAGATGCAAGACCGATGCACGCTTTAAGATGCTAATGCAAGAAGAGAGGCAGACGGTTGGTGCTACACCCACGGGTGCAGGTGTTCGACACCATAAGGATGGCACCCAATGCACATTCCGTGCTCCTGGAGCAAAACACAGACCACACGAACGACACGACAACACACACAGGCAGCAACTGCCCTGCCTAGGATGCGCTAACATCACACTGGACAGTAAGCTACATCGTTTACCTGCCCAAAGGAGACTGTGCCCCAGAACAGCCCTCCCCCCTACACTAACGTCAAAGACCCCATTACACAATTGTCAGCCTCCACCCCTCTCCAGTGCTGGTCTCTCAACTTGGCTTTTGGAGGGCTAGCATCTGATTCTATCCTCAACATAGTCCACAAAACACAACCATCCGATACGTTCCTGCAGTCACCGGCTTACTCTTCCTCTGCAAAAGGAAAAGGAAAAGAGAAAGTCATCACAAAAGCAGCCACAACACCAGCAATAAGCATCCTGAGAGGAGATGACGACCTCCTCCACAAAACCCCTCAAGCCTCCTGAATGCTGATGCAGTCTGATTGCCTGCTCCACACAGATTCTAGAGTCGGATGCTGTAGCGACAGTTATTCACGGCACCTAAGATACCAAAAAACACAGCATTTGCACTGCGCTTCTGCCAAACCACCAGTCCTGTGCTCCTCCTCAATACTATCTGTCTTGCCTCAAATGCGAGAGCCTAGAGCAGACTAGATACCATCGACAACCAAACCCAATTACAAAACTGGTTTGAGAAAGACACATGAACCCGCCTCCCTTTCCTAGCCATCCCCCTCCTGAACCATCAGGGAAGGAGGCCCACTGCTTCCCCACAACTCCTGCCCCTTATTTTCCAACTGCTCCTCAGGACCTGCTGTTCTGAGCCCTGCCCTGTGTTTGGCAGGCACCTCCTGTCTTCCGCCTTCATAGAGACTCCGGGCTCTGCTACAGACCTGGAAAGCCGGGAAAACAGTTACAGAACCTACTGGTAGCCTCCCGCAAGAGCTTCAGGGCCACCGTGATACCCTGCATGCTCTGGGGGAAAATGATGAGCCATCCCTGCTGCTTCCTCAAAACAAACAAACTCAATATATAGATACGTACAAAACACTCACCCTAAATCCTACTCCAGTATCTCATAACACACACAATTAAGACTAATAAAAACACCAACTAACATAGTGTACATCAAAATTGGAAAAAAACACAAGATTTTATCTTCAATGAAGTCAGAAATTATAGTAAAACACGCCACCTGCCATAAGCAAAAAAAAAAAAAGATACATACTATTAAGCCATTTAAACAAACCAAATGCTCCCTACAAAACTAAAGATATGGGGGGAAAAAAAAAAAGATAACATACAACTCCACTTTCTATGGCAACCACCCTTACATTGAGAAGTCTTACCTCTGATGTCTTACCTATGCTAGTTTAAACGCTAAAACAAGCCTTCCCAAACAGCTGCACAAGCTCCAAAACAACACTTAAGAAGCTCCAGAGCTCTGACCCTGGAAAAGACCAGCAGCAGAACAAGGTCCTGCCCTGAAGCTGTGGCTCATATACCCCGGGCCCCACCTGAGGCCCTCAGGCCCCACCCACCACCTTTCCCACAATCCCCTGGGTAAAGGGTGGGGCCAAGACCCAGAAGCATAAAAGCACCTGAAGGTGCAGCAGGTGTTGTTATTCGCTTTAAGTTTACCATTTACAAAGTAGTGAAGAGTGACCCTTGATAGAAAAAGCATTATCTGCTCCTCCCTTGCAGCTACACCTATTGCATCAATGACATGTCCAGGTGAGCAATTAAGGTTTTTTTTATGGAATGTAAATAGAAAAAAAATAAACATCAGACTTATCTCTATAGAAAAGTAGCTTATACAATGCAATGATAACAGTATTATTAAAATTTATGTACTTGAGTGTCCTTCAAAAAAAAAAAATACAAACCCAAACACAATCTATTACTATGGGGTCATTCCTTATTTCTAGCAAGACCGTGTGTACTAACGAACTTCTGCCAGAACCCCTTTTTGGATGGGAGTGAATAACAAAACAGAATCAGATTCTATGAGAAAACTTTCTCAAAAACATTTTCCTCTGTGAAATAAGTTATTTATTGTAAATTGCTAGCAATTTAAAGTCATATTGATAATCTCATTTTGACTTGTTACTCAACAGCACTACTTGAGTCCCAAAATACAGAAAGCAACAAAAAAGCATGGAATTACAAGTCATGTATTTCCTGAACCTGCATAAAGCACCCTAATTAACATCTAAGTAGCTAGAACAAAAACAAATTTATATACATAAACTCATATTTTACAATAGGTATAAAAATGAGAAATTCTTCTTTATTTCAATGCCTCATGCCCATATAGACAGGTTTTATTCCATTTTTAAACACACATTCCCCCCATGAATTTTCAGGCATTTTTAGGTTGTGAACTGCCTCTTTTGGGGGGGACCCAGTGTGACAACCCACACCCCCCTGGAAAAGGTCTTCTTTTGACTTAGAAATACCATCTGGAGTACAATTACAGCCTGACATTAAAAAAAAAAAAAAAAAAAAAACCAAACTACACAAACATCACACCCCACACAAAGCAGCTTTAACATCTTTGAGATGCAGTCTGCTTCACTACTGCTGAACAGCCCCTCCCACATAGCTCTGCTCATCCCAAAAAAACCCTTAATTAAAGAGCTGCCCACACCACCTGCTGATGGCTAACTTGATGGGAGTTGACTGTACCACCTTGGCCTCAACAGTCTCATTAGATCAACGTATTAACCATACACTCTTACTGCTGTTCCCCCTAGCCCTGACTCTACAGCCCCAGGCAGCGCAGCTCCAAGCCAAACACACCCACGTGCAGCCCAACACCACACAGCACTAGAGACAACCTGACTCCAAGATGAGAGAAAACTCTCCACAAGAAGAGCGACTTTCAGACAAGAGACGCTGTCGGGCAAGAAGAGCGACAGGGCTGCAGCGCTGACACGACCAGGCTCTACAGCCAAGCCATAAAAGAGTCAAATGTAACGGACCATTCCAAGAAGTTCCTGTCAAAACGGAGATGACGTATGTGCAGGAAGCATGGCTTCAAGACCCGAGAACGTAAGGATGCAGGGAAGAAATCCCAGTGCGTAACAGCAGGTGGCTAGAACGGCTAGGGCTCAGAGAAGAGAGCTGCTCAGGCAGCCGGGAACGACGCTGCAGAAGAGGACCATTCAGAAACTCCTGAGAGGCAAGTCCTATCTGCACTTTAAAATTGTTATGCAAGAAAAGAAGTGCCCATTGGGCACTCTGCCAATTAGCACAGGCATTTGAGACCCTACAGGTGGTGCCCGAGGCACATGCTGTGCTCCTTGAGTGCAAAGAGAAATAAGGACACCAAAACTTAAGGAAAGTCCAAGACACAGAAGACAGAGCACACAAACTACACAACCAAAGACACAGGCCAGAACTGCCCTGCCCAGCACACACTAGCTTTGTGCTGAAAAGTAACCCACTCCCTTTACCTACTCAGAGGAGACTGCTCCCGCATAGCCCTCTGCTCTAGCCTGACTTTAAAACTCCTCCCTGAAACTGTCAACCTTGGCCCCCCTCCAGCACCTGTCCCTCTACTTTGCTTTCAGAGGGCCAGTGGTCTGAATTCATCCTTGACAAAAAAAAACACAACAAACAGCTAACTGATGTGTTCCTGCAGTCACCATGTTCCTCTTCATCAGCAAAACAAAAAGAAATCACAGCTCCAGCAGTGACCACCATGACAGTAGATGCCAACCTCTTCCACAACACCCTCATCCTCAGAGGTGCCATGGCAATCCACTCACCTGCTTCACGTCGATTCCAGTCGGAGGCTGCAGCAACAATTATTTATGGCACCTAAGATACCAACAAACACAAAATTACCATTGCATTTCTGCAAAATCATCAGTCCCGTGCTCCTCCTCCACACTGTCCAGCTCACCTCAAATGCAAGAGACTAGAACAGACCAGACCCTGTCGACACCCAAATCCAAATGCAAAACCGATATGACAGAGACTGATGAACCCACCTCCTTTTCCTAGCCAGCCCCCAGCGCCAAAACTTTAGAAACCCCTTCTCTTCTCCTTAACCGTCAGGGAAGGAGCCTCACTTCTTCCTGACAGCTCCCATCCTGTATTTGCAACCCTGAACCCCCTACGCCGGCTGCTTCTCAGGAGTAGCTCTTCTGAGCTGTGCCCTGCGTTTGGCAGGCACCTCCTATCTTCTGTCTTCCCACAGACTCTGGGCTCTGCATCAGACCCACAAAACAAATAATGTCCTGACACAATCTATGAGGGGCCTGCTGCCCGCTGCAAAAACTCTAGGTACACCGTGGCACTCCATGGGCAACGGGGAAAGGTGATGAGCCATGCCATACCCTGAATGACGCTATGCCTTACATCCCTGCTGCTTTCTTGAGAAATGCTAGTGCCATATATGCAGATGCATACAAAACGCTCACCCTAACCCCCATAAGATAATCTCATCATCAACCCAATTAAGAGAAACAATATCAGCAATTTACACAGCATACTGCAAAACTGGTGAAAAACCCACAGTTCTATCTTCAATAAAGTCAGAAATTCTAGGAAAATGCAGTGCTCCTAGAACAAAGAAAAGCATACTATTAAACCATCTGGGCACCCCTTAAACACTCATCACAAAGTTATGACCCGAAAAAAAAAGGAGCATACCAGTCAACTTTCTACCATACAGGCAGCTGGATGTTTACTGCTCCCGAAGGTCTCAGCTCAGCCTTCTCACCTCTGCCTCCCTAAATGCCGAAACACGCCTGCCCAAACAGCTGAGCCTGTCCCAAAGCTGCAGCAAAGCGAGGGACCAGCAGAGCACCCACCCCACGGGGCCCAGCAGCAGAATGAGCTCCTGAGCCCGGGCTGGGGCTCGTGTACCCCGGGCCCCGCCCACCGCCCTCAGGCCCCGCCCACCGCCCTTCCCACAATCCCCTGGGAAAGGGGCAGGGCCAACCCCCAGAAGACGTGAAGGCAGGTGGCAGCGGGAGCAGCAGCTTCGCTTCTCCTGCCTTAAGTTCCCAGCAGGCGAAGCACCTCCCCTTTTTATTTCCATTTGGGACTAACCTCTGGTGATTCTCTTACCGCTTTTGTGTGATTTCTGTCCAGTTGTTGCTGTGGAGAAGAGAGCTCTGCAGGGGTTGCATTATTTTTGCGATCTTCAGATATTTTTGTGGTTAACTGATAATCGTGTTTTATCGTTTTGGAAGAGTGTTGGAAGCATATGATTTCCAGAAGACTTATGAGCATTTACGGGCTCCTGGAGGACTAAAGTGCCATAGAGATACGCATCGGAGGACTGAGGGGGCACTTCCGGGGTCGTGGAGGACCGAAGTGCCACGGAGATGCGCGTCGGAGGACTGAGGGGGCACTTCCGGGGTCGTGGAGGACCGCGGGGTCACGTAGATGGAAACCCGGAAAACTGCCGGGCACTGACGGGGCCGCGGTAACGCGTAAGAGCCGATGCGGAGGGGCCGATGGCCGCTCTGGAGGCCGGGCGGGCGGCACCGATGCCGCTCCAGGTGGCGCGGAGCTCGCCAGAGTCCCGGCGGTCCTGGTTCGCCCTCCGGCCGCCGCTCTCTTGAGGCTGCGGCCGGACGGGCCTCCGCGAAGCCGCGCCTGCGCACGAGCTGCGGAACCCACGCGGCGCCGGCGGCGGGGGCCGAGGGGGGCCGGGAGGCGCGGGCACTGCGCATGCGCCGCCCCCCACCTGCAGGACGCGCCTTCAGCCGCCAGGCGGCAGCACCCGCTCCGGTATTGACACACATCTGTACGTTTAGGGAATTTACGTTGCCCGTTTCCTACGTTAACGCTCTTGATACCGAATATCTATTTAGGCTGTCTGCCTACACACCTAGTTTGACACTAATATCTTTTTATAAACGCATCTAAGTATTTTTATATTCTAGGATCTTTCATATAACACAGAATCACAGAATCCTTAGAGACAGAGGTTTTTATTTTGAACTTTTACATACATAATTTATATATATGTATATTTCTCATTCCCTATTTCAATGCATCCTGCCCATAGTTACAGGTTTTCACATTTTTTAATGCATCCCAAGAATTTTCAGACATTCTGGGGCCGCGACCCACTTCTTTTCGGGGGGCAACTCCACGTAACCCCCCCCCCATCTCCCACTCACCTGCTCCTCTGCTGCATCATCGCTGCCCCAGTGACATCGGGGTGCCCCAAATGACACCATCACCCCCCAAGACACACACACACAGACACCCTTCTATTCACCCCAAAAAAAGGCTTAAAACGCCCAGACCCAGGGCTGGCCCCTTCTCCTCAGGGGGGCTCCGCCACCGGCTGCAAACCTGGGCTGGGGCATCTCTCGAGCAGCACGAGACGCCTACGACGAGGCACCTGGAAAACAAAAATCCCCAATTATAGCTCAGCATCCCAAAAAAACAGCACAGAAGAGAGCAGAGGAATTCCGTCAGACGGAGGGACGGGACAGGAGCTGGGGAAACAGCTCAGCTCGAAATACAGCACAGCCTTCAAAAGCCAGCGCCATTTGAACTCTTAAAAGTCAGGATTAAGACTAATCAGTGCCATTTTGAACACGTTCTTAGCATAAGGGCGAACCCTCCGGCTGGTGCTGGGAAACACCTGGCCCTTTCCCTTTCACTGAGAAGGTGTGCATGAAGTTTACATCCACCCAGTGAAAATACTTACCCTGTGAAAGTACTTGGCTTTCCTTCGGCGCTAATTTAACTTGCACAGCTGTGAACGGATACTATTAAACTATCCGTCTCCAAAATACACAGCTATGATTTGACCACGGCGGGTTTTTTGTGTGCTACACGAGGAGGAGGAGGGACATCGGGGCAGCGGCGCTGCCCGAGAGAGACACTACTGGCTGCCGGGAAAAGGCGGCACTGAAAGCCAGACAGAAGTACTTCAGAGCACTCTGCCAAAAAAACGGGGGGAAAACCGCGTAACATTCAGTTGTCTCTCCTTTTAAACATTTCGAACAAATACCTAACTGCCCAGGTACACCTCATAAATTGTACACTACAGCCGTTTAGGCGGCTGCAGTTTAAACTACGCAAGTCAGTTTGTCGATTATACAACTCTCACTTTTTTTTTTTTAGCTTCATTTAACATAGAAAAATCAGTGAGAGAAAAAACTCCTCCAAATGGTTTTACTTTTGGGGGCGGGGAATCAAATCGCCGGCGCCGCGATCCGTAGGGCTACCAAAAAGGACCGGCAGATTCGCGAATGCTTTTGGCTGTGCTGAAGGCGCAGAGGAACGCGTTTTTATGGTATCTCGACTGTTCCAACCGAGAACCCAAAGGCCGGCGATGCCAGCAACTGGGGGGAGACGCGCGGCACTTGGGCCTGCGGAAGGAAATGAACTTCCTCCCGAGGTTACAGAAAAAGGACATTGTTGAAGCCGTAACTCACCAAAACCACAACCAAAACCACAGGATTCGCCGTCACGAGTTAAACGCTGCTGCTGCTTCACGGCAAAGCCTGGAGAACACAGAGAGGCGATGCCCGTTTGTCCCGTTTTGTCCATGTCTCCTCTTTGACCTCAATCGCCTTTAGGACAGATGCCAGTATCTCAGTGAGGTTTTCGAGTACCGCTGTGAAATATTTTAAAGACTTATTGACTGAGAAAGCATAAAGTTTTTATCGTGAAAGCAAAGCCTGCTTCTTCTGGACATGTGAACTCTTACAAACAGTTCCTTCCCTCTTCTAGTACAGAATTATTTTCACAGTATCGTTTGACAGTGAGCACCCAGAAAGAGAAGAATATGCTTTCAGGAAGAGAAAAATAAATGGAGGGAAGTAAGCTTTGCAGAGGCGTAACGTGCTCCAGGACAGACTTTATTTTGTTTTTAGGATTGTGAGGGACGGACTGTAAATTCCCTGCCGAGGGGCAGGAGCCCCTCCAAGCCTTCAGTGGAACGCCTCAAACACTCGCAAGGAAATAAATAACGCAGGCCTGGCCTTCAAACAGCTGATGAGGCTCACACTTCTGGCGGCTGAAAGTGTGGGAGAACTGTCTTGTGAAGACAGGTCGGTTCTGCCACTCGTGCCCTGAGCTCGCTCGTTCTCAGTTCTCGAGGCCGTTGTGTCCCATGAGTGACCTTTGCTTCATTATCCGCGAAACGCACGTGAAAGCGCACGCCCTGCATGTGCTAATGAAGATTACAGAGATCACGCTAAACATGTGTGACCATGGCACTCGTCTCTCCACCCAAATCATGGCACACGTCACCGGGGAGAAGGGAGAAACCTGAGCTGAGCCCGTCCTCAGCAAGGAGGGCGGACCGTGCTGATTCAGCAAACGTAAAAGGGGAAAATAAGTGCCCCGAGGGAACAAAAAAGAAACAAAAGAAATAGATAGTGCCTGGGAAGATTCTTCCCAAGAAAGAAGAAGATTATGCCTGGGAAGAATCCCTGAAAAAGACGCTGGAACCAGGACCCGCGATCTCTTTATCTCTGTCTTTTTCTCTGTCTTTTCCTCTCTCTGTCCCTCAGTTTCTCTTTTCTCTTGGAATTGTTAAGTAACAGTTAGAGCTGTGAAGTGATGACCTTAAGATGACCTTAAGTACGACCTTAAGCACCGCTTGCCATAAGTTGTCCTACACCTGGTGTTAACTAACACAATGTACACCCCAACACCTGCCATAATTTTTTATATACCTAACCAATTATCGTGGGCTTGTTAAGATCTATACTAACCATTTTGGTAAGCTAATAAATGTTTCTGTATGGACCTTGAGATTTATCTCACCTTAGTCCGTGCCGCTGAGAATTTACAAATCTGAAGTCACTTACCCTCCCCTCTTTCCTGACAGCGGGAAGCGATAAGGATTTTGTTAAAATATTTCACAGAAAAACTATAGGAGGAGCGCTGGCACATCCTTCCCGTTAACTTCAGAGTCCACACTACAAGTACCTCAGGAAAAAAGCAGACGCGCATCGCAGACGCACCTCGTACTCGCAGAGCACTCCGGATTCTTTCCGTCTGTCCTGTACCATCACGGCAGAAGGAAGGGCGACCACGGAGAAACGCTGGCAGCTGGAATTCTGCCAAGACAGGAAAAAAACTTCTGGCGTAAAGCTAGGTGGCAATCTAAAGCGTCCTTCTTTCGTGAAGGTCTGTGAAGACTGCAGCCAACGGAGGCTCCTGACGAGTGGGACACGGCCCCAAAGCCTGGGACTCACCGCAGCTCCTGCTTTCAGCGCTGCCCACAGAATTTTCCAGTTCAGGTGCCTCTCTCTTTCTCTGTCCCTTCCTCTTCTGCAGCGCTGGTCACTTGACCATCCTCCACCTAAGAGAACACAGCGGTGTCTTACAGCTCTTGCGATATGAAGCTTCCCAGATGTGCAGCCTTGCACGCACACAACCCTTCCCCATGGCCATACCGTGATTTTGGATACGCGTACGGACCCTGCGGTACATATCAGCAATCTGGTCTGCTGAGGACAACTCAGAGGGGACCCTTCCTCACCCAGAAATGCTTGGCTGTCTCTTCCCTGCCGCAGGAAGCACCTTCTGGCTCAATCACCTTGATGTTGTTCTCTGGCTGTTTCACGTTTTTCAAGCATCTTAAGCTTCACCCACAGCAGCTCCTGTTCAAAGCCAGTAAACGTCCACCAGTCCCAGGTCGCCCACACCAGGAGGGAGAACGGGGCTGAACGGAGACAGCCCAGGCAAGTCTGTGGCAAAGGCAGCCCACGACAACCCCGGGGAGGAGCGGACAACCGCGGCCTCCGGGAGAGAAAGAGAAGGGGCAGCAGTTCCCCGACCACTCGCCCCAGCGGGAGCCCCCCCTGCAGCAGGAGCTCCTGGAGACGCTGCTTTCCCCACCCGGATGCTCCTGGCACCTGCATCGAGAGGCGACCAAGCGCAGCCAGGGGCGGCCGCCGCTGTCGGGAACAGGACGGGGGGAGGACATCTGCCGGCAGTGCCTCGGCTGGGGAGGAGGGCCGGGGCCCGTCTCCTCGCAAAGGAACAGGGAGCGGGGGTGCTGCGGGCCCGGGAGCAGGGGGGACGCCGGCCCGGGAGCAGGGGGGGGCCGGCCCGGGAGCCCGGGGACGCGGGGGGAGAACCGTCCCGATGGGGGGGTACGCGAGGGAGGGAGGGAGGGGGGGTCCGAGCCGGAGGACGCGGCGGGGGGGGCCGGGGCCGGGGCCGGCCTGGGAGCCAGGGGACGGGATGCGGGGGGGGAACCGTCCCGGGAGCGGGGGGGTCCGAGCCGGAGGACGCAGGGGGGGTCCGAGCCGGAGGACGGGGGGGGTGGGGCCGGGGCCGGGCTGGGAGCCCAGGGACGCGGGGGGGGGACGCGGGGAGGGGGGGAACCGTCCCGGGAGCGGGGGGGGGTCCGTCCCGGGAGCGGGGACCGCCTACCATCCTCCCGCCCGACGGAAACGCGACCGGCAGACGCCGCTCCCCACGTGACCACCCGGAAGTAACGTACCGGAAAATACTTCGCAGGCTGGCGTGGCGGCGCGACGTAGGCGCCGGTGGCGCCGAGGCTGACGGCCGCCGCAAAGCCCGCAGCCCCACGGGCTGTGGGGCCACGCGAGCGGCTGCCAAAGAGCTTTCCAACGAGGCACGGCTTTCCCTCCTGGCTCTTCAGGCGTGGGAGCTGTCGCCAGAGCCGCGGCCCTACCGGAAAATGCTTCGCAGGCTGGCGCGGCTGCACCTGGTGGGCGCCGATGGAACCGAGGCTGACGGCCGCCGGAAAGCCCGCAGCCTCACGGACTGTGGGGCCACGCGAGCGGCCGCCAAAGAGCTTTCCAACGAGGCACGGCTTTCCCTCCTGGCTCTTCGGGCGTGGGAGCTGTCGCCAGAGCCGCGGCCCTACCGGAAAATGCTTCGCAGGCTGGCGCGGCGGCGCCACGTGGGCGCCGGTGGCGCCGACGCTGACGGCCGCCACAAAGCCCGCAGCCCCACGGGCTGTGGGGCCACGCGAGCGGCTTCCAAAGAGCTTTCCAACGAGGCACGGCTTTCCCTCCTGGCTCTTCGGGCGTGGGAGCTGTCGCCAGAGCCGCGGCCCTACCGGAAAATGCTTCGCAGGCTGGCGCGGCGGCGCCACGTGGGCGCCGGTGGCGCCGACGCTGACGGCCGCCACAAAGCCCGCAGCCCCACGGGCTGTGGGGCCACGCGAGCGGCTTCCAAAGAGCTTTCCAACGAGGCACGGCTTTCCCTCCTGGCTCTTCGGGCGTGGGAGCTGTCGCCAGAGCCGCGGCCCTACCGGAAAATGCTTCGCAGGCTAGCGCGGCGGCGCCACATGGGCGCCGGTGGCGCCGAGGCTGACGGCCGCCGCAAAGCCCGCAGCCCACGGGCTGTGGGGCCACGCGAGGGGCTTCCAAAGAGCTTTCCAACGAGGCACGGCTTTCCCTCCCTGCTCTTCGGGTGTGGGAGCTGTCGACAGAGTCGCAGCCCTACCGGAAAATGCTTCGCAGGCTGGCGCGGCGGTACTACGTGGGCGCCGGTGGAATCGAGGCTGACGGCCGCCAAAAAGCCCGCAGCCCGACGGGCTGTGGGGCCACGCGAGCGGCTGCTAAAGAGCTTTCCAACGAGGCACGGCTTTCCCTCCTGGCTCTTCGGGCGTGGGAGCTGTCGCCAGAGCCGCGGCCCTACCGGAAAATGCTTCGCAGGCTGGCGCGGCAGCACCTGGTGGGCGCCGGTGGCGGGGAGGGTGACGGCCGCCACAAAGCCCGTAGCTCCACGGGCTGTGGGGCCACGCGAGCGGCTGCCAAAGAGCTTTCCAACGAGGCACGACTTTCCCTCCTGGCTCTTCGTGATTGGGAGCTGTCGCCAGAGACGCGGCCCTACCGGAAAATGCTTCGCAGGCTGGTGCGGCGGCGCCACGTGGGCGCCGTTGGCACCCAGGCTGACGGCCGCCGCAAAGCCCGCAGCCCCACGGGCTGTGGGGCCACGCGAGCGGCTACCAAAGAGCTTTCCAACGAGGCACGGCTTTCCCTCCCTGCTCTTCGGGTGTGGGAGCTGTCGCCAGAGTCACGGCCCTACCGGAAAATGCTCTGCATGCTGGCGCGGGGGCGCCACATGGGCGCCGGTGGCGCCGAGTCTGACGGCCGCCACAAAGCCCGCAGCCCCACGTGCTGTGGGGCCACGCGAGCGGCTGCCAAAGAGCTTTCCAACGAGGCATGGCTTTCCCTCCTGGCTCTTCGGGCGTGGGAGCTGTCGCCAGAGCCGCGGCCCTACCGGAAAATGCTTCGCAGGCGGGCGCGGCGGTACCACGTGGGCGCCGGTGGCACCGAGGCTGACGGCCGCCGCAAAGCCCGCAGCCCCACGGGCTGTGGGGCCACGCGAGAGGCTGCCAAAGAGCTTTCCAACGAGGCATGGCTTTCCCTCCTGGCTCTTCGGGCGTGGGAGCTGTCGCCAGAGCCGCGGCCCTACCGGAAAATGCTTCGCAGGCTGGCGCGGCGGCGGCACGTGGGCGCCGGTGGCGGGGAGGCTGACGGCCGCCACAAAGCCCGCAGCCCCACGGGCTGTGGGGCCACGCGAGCGGCTGCCAAAGAGCTTTCCAACGAGGCACGGCTTTCCCTCCTGGCTCTTCGGGCGTGGGAGCTGTCGCCAGAGCCGCGGCCCTACCGCAAAATGCTTCGCAGGCTGGTGCGGCGGCGCCACGTGGGCGCCGGTAGCGCCGAGGCTGACGGCCGCCGCAAGCCCGCAGCCCCACGGGCTGTGGGGCCACGCAAGAGACTGCGAAAGAGCTTTCCAACGAGGCACGGCTTTCCCTCCTGGGTCTTCGGGCGTGGGAGCTGTCGCCAGAGCCGCGGCCCTACCGGAAAATGCTTCGCAGGCTGGCGCGGCTGCACCTGGTGGGCGCCGGTGGAATCGATGCTGACGGCCGCCACAAAGCCCGCAGCCCCACGGGCTGTGGGGCCACCCGAACGGCTGCCAAAGAGCTTTCCAACGAGGCATGGCTTTCCCTCCTGGCTCTTCGGGCGTGGGAGCTGTCGCCAGAGCCGCGGCCCTACAAGGAAATGCTTCGCAGGCTGGCGCGGCGGAGCCACGTGGGCGCCGGTGGCGCCGAGGCTGACGGCCGCCGCAAAGCCCGCAGCCCCACGGGCTGTGGGGCCACGCGAGCGGCTGCCAAAGAGCTTTCCAACGAGGCATGGCTTTCCCTCCTGGCTCTTCGGGCGTGGGAGCTGTCGCCAGAGGCGCGGCCCTACCGGAAAATGCTTCGCAGCCTGGTGCGGCGGTACCACGTGGGC
Organism: Chroicocephalus ridibundus; assembly: GCF_963924245.1. NCBI lineage: Eukaryota > Metazoa > Chordata > Aves > Charadriiformes > Laridae > Chroicocephalus > Chroicocephalus ridibundus. The sequence continues at coordinate 1,269,717 of NW_026961567.1, read as the reverse complement.
GCCGGTGGCACGGAGGCTGACGGCCGCCACAAAGCCCGCAGCCCCACGGGCTGTGGGGCCACGCGAGGGGCTGCCAAAGAGCTTTCCAACGAGGCACGGCTTTCCCTCCTGGCTCTTCGGGCGTGGGAGCTGTCGCCAAAGCCGCGGCCCTACCGGAAAATGCTTCGCAGGCTGGCGCGGCAGCACCTGGTGGGCGCCGGTGGCGGGGAGGGTGACGGCCGCCACAAAGCCCGTAGCTCCATGGGCTGTGGGGCCACGCGAGCGGCTGCCAAAGAGCTTTCCAACGAGGCACGACTTTCCCTCCTGGCTCTTCGTGATTGGGAGCTGTCGCCAGAGACGCGGCCCTACCGGAAAATGCTTCGCAGGCTGGTGCGGCGGCGCCACGTGGGCGCCGGTGGCACCCAGGCTGACGGCCGCCGCAAAGCCCGCAGCCCCACGGGCTGTGGGGCCACGCGAGCGGCTACCAAAGAGCTTTCCAACGAGGCACGGCTTTCTCTCCTGGCTCTTCGGGTGTGGGAGCTGTCGCCAGAGTCACGGCCCTACCGGAAAATGCTCTGCATGCTGGCGCGGGGGCGCCACGTGGGCGCCGGTGGCGCCGAGTCTGACGGCCGCCACAAAGCCCGCAGCCCCACGTGCTGTGGGGCCACGCGAGCAGCTGCCAAAGAGCTTTCCAACGAGGCATGGCTTTCCCTCCTGGCTCTTCGGGCGTGGGAGCTGTCGCCAGAGCCGCGGCCCTACCGGAAAATGCTTCGCAGGCTGGCGCGGCGGCGCCACGTGGGCGCCGGTGGCGCCGACGCTGACGGCCGCCACAAAGCCCGCAGCCCCACGGGCTGTGGGGCCACGCGAGCGGCTGCCAAAGAGCTTTCCAACGAGGCACGGCTTTCCCTCCTGGCTCTTCGGGCGTGGGAGCTGTCGCCAGAGCCGCGGCCCTACCGCAAAACGCTTCGCAGGCTGGTGCGGCGGTGCCACGTGGGCGCCGGTAGCGCCGAGGCTGACGGCCGCCGCAAGCCCGCAGCCCCACGGGCTGTGGGGCCACGCAAGAAACTACCAAAGAGCTTTCCAACGAGGCACGGCTTTCTCTCCTGGCTCTTCGGGCGTGGGAGCTGTCGCCAGAGCCGCGGCCCTACCGGAAAATGCTTCGCAGGCTGGTGCAGCCGCGCCACGTGGGCGCCGGTGGCGCCGAGGCTGACGGCCGCCGCAAAGCCCGCAGCCCCACGGGCTGTTTTGCCAGGCGAGCAGCTGCCAAAGAGCTTTCCAACGAGGGACGGCTTTCTCTCCTGGGTCTTCGGGCGTGGGAGCTGTCGCCAGAGGCGCGGCCCTACCGGAAAATGCTTCGCAGGCTGGCGCAGCTGCACCTGGTGGGCGCCGGTGGAATCGATGCTGACGGCCGCCACAAAGCCCGCAGCCCCACGGGCTGTGGGGCCACGCGAACGGCTGCCAAAGAGCTTTCCAACGAGGCATGGCTTTCCCTCCTGGCTCTTCGGGCGTGGGAGCTGTCGCCAGAGCCGCGGCCCTACAGGGAAATGCTTCACAGGCTGGCGCGGCGGAGCCACGTGGGCGCCGGTGGCGCCGAGGCTGACGGCCGCCGCAAAGCCTGCAGCCCCACGGGCTGTGGGGCCACGCGAGCGGCTGCCAAAGAGCTTTCCAACGAGGCATGGCTTTCCCTCCTGGCTCTTCGGGCGTGGGAGCTGTCGCCAGAGGCGCGGCCCTACCGGAAAATGCTTCGCAGCCTGGTGCGGCGGTACCACGTGGGCGCCGTGGCACGGAGGCTGACGGCCGCCACAAAGCCCGCAGCCCCACGGGCTGTGGGGCCACGCGAGCGGCTACCAAAGAGCTTTCCAACAAGGCACGGCTTTCCCTCTGGCTCTTCGGGCGTGGGAGGTGTCGCCAAAGTCGCGGCCCTACCGCAAAATGCTTCGCAGGCTGGCGCGGCTGCACCTGGTGGGCGCCGGTGGCACCGAGGCTGACGGCCGCCACAAAGCCCGCAGCCCCACGGGCTGTGGGGCCACACGAGCGGCTGCCAAAGACCTTTCCAACGAGGCATGGCTTTCCCTCCTGGCTCTTCGGGCGTGGGAGCTGTCGCCAGAGTCGCGGCCCTACAGGAAAATGCTACGCAGGCTGGCGCGGCGGAGCCACGTGGGCGCCGGTGGCTCCGAGGCTGACGGCCGCCGCAAACCCCGCAGCCCCACGGGCTGTGGGGCCACGCGAGCGGCTGCCAAAGAGCTTTCCAACGAGGCACGGCTTTCTCTCCTGGCTCTTCGGGCGTGGGAGCTGTCGCCAGAGCCGCGGCCCTACCGCAAAATGCTTCGCAGGCTGGCGCGGCTGCACCTGGTGGGCGCCGGTGGCACCGAGGCTGACGGCCGCCACAAAGCCCGCAGCCCCACGGGCTGTGGGGCCACGCGAGCAGCTGCCAAAGACCTTTCCAACGAGGCATGGCTTTCCCTCCTGGCTCTTCGGGCGTGGGAGCTGTCGCCAGAGCCGCGGCCCTACCGGAAAATGCTTCGCAGGCTGGTGCGGCGGTGCCACGTGGGCGCCGGTGGCGCCGAGGCTGACGGCCGCCGCAAAGCCCGCAGCCCCACGGGCTGTTTCGCCAGGCGAGCGGCTGCCAAAGAGCTTTCCAACGAGGCATGGCGTTCCCTCCTGGCTCTTCGGGCGTGGGAGCTGTCGCCAGAGCCGCGGCCCTACCGCAAAATGCTTCGCAGGCTGGTGTGGCGGCGCCATGTGGGCGCCGGTGGCGCCGAGGCTGACGGCCGCCGCAAAGCCCGCAGCCCCACGGGCTGTTTCGCCAGGCGAGCGGCTGCCAAAGAGCTTTCCAACGAGGCACGGCTTTCTCTCCTGGGTCTTCGGGCGTGGGAGCTGTCGCCAGAGCCGCGGCCCTACCGGAAAATGCTTCGCAGGCTGGCGCGGCGGAGCCACGTGGGCGCCGGTGGCACCAAGGCTGACGGCCTCTGCAAAGCCCGCAGCCCCACGGGCTGTGGGGCCACGCGAGCGGCTGCCAAAGAGCTTTCCAACGAGGCATGGCTTTCCCTCCTGGCTCTTCGGGCGTGGGAGCTGTCGCCAGAGCCGCGGCCCTACCGGGAAATGCTTCGCAGGCTGGCGTGGCGGCGCCACGTGGGCGCCGGTGGCGCCGAGGCTGACGGCCGCCACAAAGCCCGCAGCCCCACGGGCTGTGGGGCCACGCGAGCGGCTGCCAAAGAGCTTTCCAACGAGGCACGGCTTTCCCAGCTGGCTCTTCGGGTGTGGGAGCTGTCGCCAGAGGCGCGGCCCTACCGGAAAATGCTTCGCAGGCTGGCGCGGCGGTACCACGTGGGCGCCGGTGGCGCCAAGGCTGACGGCCGCCGCAAAGCCCGCAGCCCCACGGGCTCTGGGGCCACGCGAGCAGCTACCAAAGAGCTTTCCAACGAGGCATGGCTTTCCCTCCTGGCTCTTCGGGCGTGGGAGATGTCGCCAGAGCCGCGGCCCTACCGGAAAATGCTTCGCAGGCTGGTGCAGCGGCGCCACGTGGGCGCCGGTGGCGCCGAGGCTGACGGCCGCCACAAAGCCCACAGCCCCACGGGCTGTTTCGCCAGGCGAGAGGCTGCCAAAGAGCTTTCCAACGAGGCACGTATTTCCCTCCTGGCTCTTCGGGCTTGGGAGCTGTCGTCAGAGTTGCGGCCCTACCGGAAAATGCTTCGCAGCCTGGTGCGGCGGTACCACGTGGGCGCTGGTGGCGCCGAGGCTGAAGGCCGCCGCAAAGCCCGCAGCCCCACGGGCTGTGGGGCCACGCGAGCGGCTGCCAAAGAGCTTTCCAACGAGGCATGGCTTTCCCTCCTGGCTCTTCGGGCGTGGGAGCTGTCGCCAGAGTCGCGGCCCTACAGGAAAATGCTACGCAGGCTGGCGCGGCGGAGCCACGTGGGCGCCGGTGGCACCGAGGCTGACGGCCGCCGCAAAGCCCGCAGCCCCACGGGCTGTGGGGCCACGCGAGCGGCTGCCAAAGAGCTTTCCAACGAGGCACGGCTTTCTCTCCTGGCTCTTCGGGCGTGGGAGCTGTCGCCAGAGCCGCGGCCCTACCGCAAAATGCTTCGCAGGCTGGCGCGGCTGCACCTGGTGGGCGCCGGTGGCACCGAGGCTGACGGCCGCCACAAAGCCCGCAGCCCCACGGGCTGTGGGGCCACGCGAGCGGCTGCCAAAGACCTTTCCAACGAGGCATGGCTTTCCCTCCTGGCTCTTCGGGCGTGGGAGCTGTCGCCAGAGCCGCGGCCCTACCGGAAAATGCTTCGCAGGCTGGCGCGGCGGAGCCACGTGGGCGCCAGTGGCGCCGAGGCTGACGGCCGCCACAAAGCCCGCAGCCCCACGGGCTGTGGGGCCACGCGAGCGGCTGCCAAAGAGCTTTCCAACGAGGCACGGCTTTCCCTCCCTGCTCTTCGGGCTTGGGAGCTGTCGTCAGAGTTGCGGCCCTACCGGAAAATGCTTCGCAGCCTGGTGCGGCGGTGCGGCGGTACCACGTGGGCGCTGGTGGCGCCGAGGCTGAAGGCCGCCGCAAAGCCCGCAGCCCCACGGGCTGTGGGGCCACGCGAGCGGCTGCCAAAGAGCTTTCCAACGAGGCACGGCTTTCCCTCCTGGCTCTTCGGGCGTGGGAGCTGTCGTCAGAGCCGCGGCCCTACCGGAAAATGCTTCGCAGGCTGGTGCGGTGGGGCCATGTGGGCGCCAGTGGCGCCGAGGCTGACGGCCGCCACAAAGCCCGTAGCCCCACGGGCTGTGGGGCCACGCGAGCGGCTGCCAAAGAGCTTTCCAACGAGGCATGGCTTTCCCTCCTGGCTCTTCGGGCGTGGGAGCTATCGCCAGAGACGCGGCCCTACCGGAAAATGCTTCGCAGGCTGGTGCGGCGGCGCCATGTGGGCGCCGGTGGCGCCAAGGCTGACGGCCGCCGCAAAGCCCGCAGCCCCACGGGCTGTTTCGCCAGGCGAGCGGCTACCAAAGAGCTTTCCAACGAGGCACGGCTTTCCCAGCTGGCTCTTCGGGTGTGGGAGCTGTCGCCAGAGGCGCGGCCCTACCGGAAAATGCTTCGCAGGCTGGCGCGGCTGCACCTGGTGGGCGCCGGTGGCATCGAAGCTGACGGCCGCCACAAAGCCCGCAGCCCCACGGGCTGTGGGGCCACGCGAGCAGCTGCCAAAGAGCTTTCCAACGAGGCACGGCTTTCCCAGCTAACTCTTTGGGCGTGGGAGCTGTCGCCAGAGCCGCGGCGCTACCGGAAAATGCTTCGCAGGCTGGTGCGGCGGCGCCACGTGGGCGCCGGTGGAATCGATGCTGACGGCGGCCACAAAGCCCGCAGCCCCACGGGCTGTGGGGCCACGCGAGCGGCTACCAAAGACCTTTCCAACGAGGCACGGCTTTCCCTCCTGGCTCTTCGGGCGTGGGAGCTGTCGCCAGAGCCGCGGCCCTACCAGAAAATGCTTCGCAGGCTGGCGCGGCAGCGCCAGGTGAGCGCCGGTGGCGGGGAGGTTGACGGCCGCCACAAAGCCCGCAGCCCCACGGGCTGTTTCGCCAGGCGAGCGGCTGCCAAAGAGCTTTCCAATGAGGCACGGCTTTCCCTCCTGGCTCTTCGGGCGTGGGAGCTGTCGCCAGAGCCGCGGCCCTACCGGAAAATGCTTCGCAGGCTGGTGCGGTGGTACCACGTGAGCGCCGGTGGCGCGGAGGCTGACGGCCGCCGCAAAGCCCGCAGCCCCACGGGCTGTGGGGCCACGCGAGCGGCTGCCAAAGAGCTTTCCAACGAGGCATGGCTTTCCCTCCTGGCTCTTCGGGCGTGGGAGCTGTCGCCAGAGCCGCGGCCCTACCGCAAAATGCTTCGCAGGCTGGTGTGGCGGCGCCATGTGGGCGCCGGTGGCAGCGAGGCTGACGGCCGCCGCAAAGCCCGCAGCCCCACGGGCTGTTTCGCCAGGCGAGCGGCTGCCAAAGAGCTTTCCAACGAGGCACGGCTTTCTCTCCTGGGTCTTCGGGCGTGGGAGCTGTCGCCAGAGCCGCGGCCCTACCGGAAAATGCTTCGCAGGCTGGCGCGGCGGAGCCACGTGGGCGCCGGTGGCACCAAGGCTGACGGCCTCCGCAAAGCCCGCAGCCCCACGGGCTGTGGGGCCACGCGAGCGGCTGCCAAAGAGCTTTCCAACGAGGCATGGCTTTCCCTCCTGGCTCTTCGGGCGTGGGAGCTGTCGCCAGAGCCGCGGCCCTACCGGGAAATGCTTCGCAGGCTGGCGCGGCGGCGCCACGTGGGCGCCGGTGGCGCCGAGGCTGACGGCCGCCACAAAGCCCGCAGCCCCACGGGCTGTGGGGCCACGCGAGCGGCTGCCAAAGAGCTTTCCAACGAGGCACGGCTTTCCCTCCTGGCTCTTCGGGCGTGGGAGCTGTCGCCAGAGGCGCGGCCCTACCGGAAAATGCTTCGCAGGCTGGCGCGGCGGTACCACGTGGGCGCCGGTGGCGCCAAGGCTGACGGCCGCCGCAAAGCCCGCAGCCCCACGGGCTCTGGGGCCACGCGAGCAGCTACCAAAGAGCTTTCCAACGAGGCATGCCTTTCCCTCCTGGCTCTTCGGGCGTGGGAGATGTCGCCAGAGCCGCGGCCCTACCGCAAAATGCTTCGCAGGCTGGTGCAGCGGCGCCAGGTGGGCGCCGGTGGCGCCGAGGCTGACGGCCGCCACAAAGCCCACAGCCCCACGGGCTGTTTCGCCAGGCGAGAGGCTGCCAAAGAGCTTTCCAACGAGGCACGGCTTTCTCTCCTGGGTCTTCGGGCGTGGGAGCTGTCGCCAGAGCCGCGGCCCTACCGGAAAATGCTTCGCAGGCTGGCGCGGCTGCACCTGGTGGGCGCCGGTGGAATCGAGGCTGACGGCCGCCACAAAGCCCGCAGCCCCACGGGCTGTGGGGCCACGCGAGCAGCTGCCAAAGAGCTTTCCAACGAGCTATGGCTTTCCCTCCTGGCTCTTCGGGCGTGGGAGCTGTCGCCAGAGCCGCGGCCCTACAGGGAAATGCTTCGCAGGCGGGCGCGGCGGAGCCACGTGGGCGCCGTGGCACGGAGGCTGACGGCCGCCACAAAGCCCGCAGCCCCACGGGCTGTGGGGCCACGCGAGCGGCTGCCAAAGAGCTTTCCAACGAGGCATGGCTTTCCCTCCTGGCTCTTCGGGCGTGGGAGCTGTCGCCAGAGTCGCGGCCCTACCGCAAAATGCTTCGCAGGCTGGCGCGGCTCCACCTGGTGGGCGCCGGTGGCGGGGAGGTTGACGGCCGCCACAAAGCCCGCAGCCCCACGGGCTGTGGGGCCACGCGAGCGGCTGCCAAAGAGCTTTCCAACGAGGCACGGCTTTCCCTCCTGGCTCTTCGGGCGTGGGAGCTGTCGCCAGAGCCGCGGCCCTACCGGAAAATGCTTCGCAGGCTGGCGCGGCTGCACCTGGTGGGCGCCGGTGGCACCGAGGCTGAGGGCCGCCACAAAGCCCGCAGCCCCACGGGCTGTGGGGCCACGCGAGCGGCTGCCAAAGAGCTTTCCAACGAGGCACGGCTTTCCCTCCTGGCTCTTCGGGCGTGGGAGCTGTCGCCAGAGCCGCGGCCCTACCGGAAAATGCTTCGCAGGCTGGCGCGGCTGCACCTGGTGGGCGCCGGTGGCACCGAGGCTGACGGCCGCCACAAAGCCCGCAGCCCCACGGGCTGTGGGGCCACACGAGCGGCTGCCAAAGAGCTTTCCAACGAGGCACGGCTTTCCCTCCTGGCTCTTCGGGCGTGGGAGCTGTCGCCAGAGCCGCGGCCCTACCGGAAAATGCTTCGCAGGCTGGCGCGGCTGCACCTGGTGGGCGCCGGTAGCATCGAGGCTGACAGCCGCCACAAAGCCCGCAGCCCCACGGGCTGTGGGGCCACGCGAGCGGCTGCCAAAGAGCTTTCCAACGAGGCACGGCTTTCCCTCCTGGCTCTTCGGGCGTGGGAGCTGTCGCCAGAGCCGCGGCCCTACCGGAAAATGCTTCGCAGGCTGATGCGGCAGTACCACGTGGGCGCCGGTGGCGCCGAGGCTGACGGCCGCCGCAAAGCCCGCAGCCCCATGGGCTGTGGGGCCACGCGAGCGGCTGCCAAAGAGCTTTCCAACGAGGCACGGCTTTCTCTCCTGGTTCTTCGGGCGTGGGAGCTGTGGCCAGAGCCGCGGCCCTGCCGGAAGATGGTTTGGAGGCTGGCGCGGCGGCACCACCTCGGGCTGCGGGCTTTCCTGCTGCCTTCAGAGTCTCACAGCCACCCTTTCCCACTTGGCACCACGCCAGCCTCTAGCATTTCTATTGTTAAGTCAAGACCGTGTACGACTTAACATTATACAGAGCGCTACACATCAATACATGCTCAAATTAAGCATAGCCACTGGAAAAATTGGCAATACAGTGCCATCGTATGTTACCAAGTGTCACATCTCATTGAAGACAATGACAGAGCGATACAACGTCAAGCGTAACACAGTACTGGGCCGTGCCAGGCAATACGCCGTCACAGAATCACCCATAGAGAAATTCACAACGGAGTGCAGTCTTACGACAGAATCTCTAAAGCCACCGTTAAGCCAGTGACAGGCGGTACAATGCCACACGTTACAGTATACAGGGCAGTACAACCCGATTCGCAGACAAATAAATTAGAGCAAATTACAAGACTCCCAATACAGTACAGTACAATGCCAGACCGTCTCAGATGTCGGTCAAGACAATGCCAGGGCAATGCAGTGCAAGACATAACGTTATACAGGTCAGTACAAGGCAATACGCAGTCAAATGAAGAACAGTAAACTACAATACCCAAACCACACTGGCAAACAATGGCAAACGATCACACATGACGGTCGAGACAATGACAACGCGAGACAGAACACCGTGCAGGGCAGCGCAAGGCAGTACACAGTCAAATAAAGAACAGCTGACCAGAAAACCCGCACTACGCTGCCGTACGATCTCAAAACATCTCCGATGGCAGTCAAGGCAATTACAGGGCAAGACAAAGCACTACATCGCAGTACACAAGGCAGTACAAGGCAATACTCAGTCAAATAAATAACAGACAGTCAAAAAATTCACAGTGCAGTGAATTCACATGGGTCAGATGGCAACCAAAAGAAGGACAGGGCAATACAAGGCGAGAGGTAACCCAATACGGGGCTGGACAAGGCAATATGCAGTTGTGGCGGGTGGAGCGATTCACTTCAGTCCTGAGAGAAGTAGAGAAACATTTAGAAACATCAACACAGTGTTTCGACAAAGGCAGCAGTGAACGTAACATCCCTTTACCAGGTTCCGTGGCCACGTACCCCAGATAATTTTTTGCACAGGGGCCAGGGTCAGACGAGCTGTTAGGGAGACCCTCCCGTCGAGCCACAACCCCCTTGCTTTCTAAACTCCTTCTTGAAGAGCAGTCTAAGTGCGGCTGGATCCAATTCCTAGCCCCGGACTTGGGCAACAGTTCACCTCTAAAGGATTGTATCCGCGCCATCAACCCTTTATATCACTGAGCTAAGGCTACGAGGTTTAGCGTGGTATTAGTCACTTACCGAGACTCTGTTGCGGCAAGGGATCTCTCAGCCTTGAGGAGCAGAACCTGAAGCAAGCGTCCCCGCTCAAGGGCACATCCTGGTGCTATGACAGACTATGACAGGCAATGCTATGACAGGGCAATACAATGCAAGACGTAACTTTACACAGGGCAGTACAAGGCCAATACACAGTCAAATAGGGAATGACCGATCACAAAATTGATGCACGGTCAAATAGAGTACAACAGCCTAAGAAGCCCTCAATACAGTGCCTGTCAACGCCAGAATACATCAGATGGCTCGCAGCAAGGTGAGAGGGCAATACGACGCAAGACTCAGGAAAATACAGGGCAGTACAAAGCAATACGTAGTCAAATATAGAACAGCCGATCAAAAACACCCTCAGTTCGGTGCGGTACAACCCCAGAGAGTGTAAAAGGACAGTTAAGACTATTTCATGGCAACACAACGCACAATGTAACACAATACAGGTTGCTACAACACAACACAGAAGAATATAGGAAACAACCCATCAAAACGCCACAATACGGTGCAGTACGATCCCACACGGTCTCGGGTGGCAGTCAAAACAACTACAGGGCGACACGATCCAAGATGCAACATTACACGACAGAGTAGAACTGAAGACGCAGTCAACTAAATACCAACCAATTAGAAGAACCGCAATACAGTGCGGGAGAAAACAAAAATAAATGGAGATGCCAGTCAAGACAATGACAGAGCAATACAAGGCAAGAAATAACGCAATACAGGGCAGTACAGTGAAATACACGGTCAAATAAATAACTGATTAAGTATCCCGCAATACCGTGCGATGCAATGCCAAAACGCGTGAGACAGCAGTCGAGGCAGTGACAGAGCTATACAATGGAAGACGTAACAATGCAGGGCTGTACAACACCAAAATGTATCAGATGGCACTCAGAACAATAACATGGCGATACAATGCAAGCCGCAACACAATACAAGGTGGTAACAAGGCAATACACGGTCAAACACAGACTAACGAATAAAACCTGCACAATACGGATCGCTGCAATCCCAGAACATCTAAAGTGACAGTGAACGGAATGACGGGGCAGTACAATGCAAGATACAACACTAGACAGGGCAATACGCATTCAAATAACGCACAACCGATTAAAAAACCCACAATACACACCAGTACAATGCCGGAACAGATCAGATGGCAGTCCGGGCAAATAGAGGACAATACAATGCCAAACGTGATGCCATACAGGGCCGGACAAGGCAATACGCAGTTGTGGCAGGCCGAGCGGCTAACTTCGCTTCTAAGAGAGAAGCGGTGAAACATTCAGAAACATCAACACAGTGATTCTCCAAAGGCAGCAGCGCATGTGACGGCGCTTTACCAGATTCCATATGGCCACGCACCCCGGATTATTTACTGCCTAGGGGCCAGGGTCAGACAAGCTGTCAGGGAGACCCTCCCGTTGAGTCACGAGGCTCGGAAAGGACCCCCTTGCTTTCTAAACTCCTTCTCGGAGAGGAGTCTAGGTGCGGCTGGATCCAATTCCTAGCCCCGGACTTAGGCAACGGTTCACCTCTAAAGGATTGTATCTGCGCCATCGACCCTTTATATCACTGAGCTAAGGCTACAAGGTTTTGTATGCTATTAGTCACTTACTGAGAATCTGTTGCGGCAAGGCATCTCTATCTCGAGGAGCAGAACCTTAATTGAGCGTCCCTGCTCAAGGGGAGATCCTGGCACGGAGGCCCCTACCATGCAGAAGTCAAAAGGCTCTTGGGCTGTCCACTATTTATGGGGTAAGCTAATTGACTTATAGTCACATCAGCACAGGAACAAAATATCTAGGTCCCCACTGTGTTGCCAACCATCCCCCAACTTCAAGTACCACTCAGAACAACTCCATGGATGATTGGGGCGCCAAAACGAAGGGGCGCCCGCACCACCCCAGCAGTCAAATAAGGAACAACCAATGGAACTTTCACAATAAATAAGTACAATCCCAGACAGTCCAAAGTAACAGCCAAGACAACGACAGACCAATACAGTGCAAGACCTAACATCATACAGAGCAGTAAAAGGCAACGCGCAGCCAAGTCAAGAACAGTTAAAATACCCATAATCCAGTGCAGCACTATGACACTGTCCCAAAACACAGTCAAAACAATGACAGAGTAATGCAACACGAGCCGTAACACAATACAGGGCAGCACAAAGCAATACACAGTCACACAAAGAACAGCCAATTACAAAACCCACAACAGAGCGCCCTACGATCTCAGGAAGTCTCAGAGGGCAGTCACAGCAAATACAGGGCAATACGGTGCAAGATAACACAATACAGGCCACTGCCAGCCAATACTCAGTCAAATAAATAACAGACAGTCAAAAAATTCACAATGCAGTGCACTACTATGACACCATGGGTCAGGTGGCAATCATGACAACGATAGGGCAATACAAGGCAAGACGTAACCCAACACGGGGCCGGACAAGGCAATATGCAGTTGTGGCAGGTGGAGCCATTCACTTCACTCCTAAGAGAAAAGTAGAGAAACATTCAGAAACATCAACACAGTGATTCTCCAAAGGCAGCAGTGCGCATGACGGCGCTTTATCAGGTTCCGTGGCCACGGACCCTGGATTATTTCCTGCCTAGGGACCAGGGTCAGACGAGCTGTCAGGGAGACCCTCCCGTTGAGTCACGAGGCTCGGAAAGGACCCCCTTGCTTTCTAAACTCCTTCTCAGAGAGGAGTCTAGGTGCGGCTGGATCCAATTCCTAGCTCGGAGAGGACCCCCTTGCTTTCTAAACTCCTTCTCGGAGAGGAGTCTAGGTGCGGCTGGATCCAATTCCTAGCCCCGGACTTGGGCAACGGTTCACCTCTAAAGGATTATGTCTGTGCCGTCAACCCTTTACATGGCTCATAAAAAACAGCTGATGAAGGAAGTGACAATATGGTGGCCTACAACGGCAGAATAGAGCAGATGACAATCAAGACAACAACAGAGCAATACAATGGAAGACGTAACACCACACGGGGCCGGACAAGGCAATACACAGCCACATCAGAACCCATGAGAGACATCACACTACAGTCCAGACCTAGGACAGATTCTCTAACGTGACCGTCAAGACGACAGGGCAATGCAATGCAAGATGTAACACAGGCCATATGCAGTTGTGGCGGGCGCAATGATAAAATTCACTCCTAAGAGAGAGGTAGAGAAACATTAACAAACATAACAGTGATTCACTAAAGGTAGCAGCGCACGTGATGGCACTTTACCAGATTGCACGGCCACGCACCCCGGGTCATTTACTGCCTCAGGGCCAGGGTCTGACACGCTGTCTGGGAGACCCTCCTGTTGAGTCACGAGGCTCGGAAAGGACCCCCTTGCTTTCTAAACTCCTTCTCCGAGAGGAGTCTAGGTGCGGCTGGATCCCATCCTCGCCCCGGACTTGGGCAACGGTTCACCTCTAAAGGATCATGTCTGCGTGATCAAACCCTTCGTATCGCTCAGCTAAGATGGCAAAGTCTGGCATGCTGTTAGTCACTTACCCAGAATCTGTTGCGGCAAGGCTTCTCTCAACCTAGAGGAGCAGAACCTTAAGTGAGTGTCCCCGGGAAACGCTGGCAAACAGGCCGCTGCCTTGCAAGGAAGCTCCAAGGGCTCTTGGTCTGTCCGCTAGGTCTATAGCAAGCTAACTGACTCACAGTGTCTTGACTCTGGTGCCAGCCACCCCACAAAGTTCAAGTGCCACTCGTAGCGACTCCTGCTGGTCGTTATAGCTCGAGCAGCAGCCTGGAGGAAAAAGGGGGGTGACATCGCAACAGCGGTCAAATACAGAACAACCGGTTAAAAATTGCACAATACTGTGCCAGAGACTCTAAAATAACTGGCAAGACAACGACAGGGCAACACCATGCAAGATCTAACCTTACACAGGGCAGTACAAGGCAACATACAATCAAATGCAGAGCAGACAATGAAAGAATTGACGGTACGGTGCCATACAACGGTAGAATATATCAGATGTCGGTCACCACAATGACAGAGCAATACAAGGCAAGACGTAACGCGATACGGGGCCCTACCAGGCGACACAGTCAAGGAAACAACAACCCATGAAAGAATTCACAATACAGCGCGGTCCTAGGACGGAACGTGCAAAATGACCGTCGAGACAGTGACAGGGCAATACAATGCAAGACACAACACCATACCAGGTGGTAACAAGGCAACATGCAGCCAAACGAAGAACAACCGATTAAGAAACCCAGCACACGTTCAACTGTAATACCAGAAAAGATCAGAAGGCAGTCAAGACAACGACAGCACACTATAACATGAGAAGTAACACAATACGCAGCAGTACAAGGCATTACACAGTCAAATAAAGAAGAACTGATTAAAAACCACACAATACAGTGCGGTGCGATGCCAGAGTGGATCAGAAGGCAGTCGAGACTATGACGGGGCAATATAATGCAAGATGTTACACAATACAGGGCGGTACAAGGCATTAGAAAGCCAGATGAAGAACAACCGATTAAAAAACCCGCAATACAGCGTGGTACGAGGCCCGAACAGATCAGAAGGCAGTCAAGGCTACGACGGGGCAATATAACACGAGACATAACGCAATAGAGGGCGGTACAAGGCATTACACAGTCAAAGAACAACCGATTAAAAAAAAAAAAACCACGCAACACGGTGTGGTACGATGCCAGAATAGATCACAGAGCAATCAAGAGCGTGACGGGGCAACACGATGCGAAACCGATACTGAGTGAGGCGGAGCAATACTATTTCAAATATACAAGAACATAGTACGGAACCAAATTCTTAAGCGTACGACACAAGACCATCTCAAATGGCAGTCAAGGAAGTTACTGAGCAACGTAATCCCGATTTGCACAAAATGGTGCCATCAGGCACCATCACGTCCGTCAACACTAAGTTGTACTGCAATATCCCCCGCATCACACGCGCCGTACCCTTCTGCTCACCTGCTCCGCATGGATTCCGGGTTTGGACTTTGTGGCACACTCTGGTTCTGGCACCTAAAACACCTAAGACACACAATATTACTCTTGAGCTTACGGGAAACCACCACCCCCATGCGCTACCTCTCTGCTACCCAGCTCACCTCCAACGCTCGTCCGGCTCCAGATGCCTGCGGCGCCTGCAAAACCAAAGACAAACACTCCCCTGAGCCGCAATGTAGCACTGGGCTATTAGACGCCAACGTGTCCACAACCGCCTCACTTGCTGGGACTACTCAGTGGGCGTGCAGCATCGCCCCTCTGACCCTGCATGTCACACCAACCGAAGAAACACACGCCGAGATACTGCCCAAAACCCTACCAAATTCCCCATCTCCCACTCCCTCACCTTGCCCGCCCATCCTCCCCCAAGGCGTGCAACCTGAAGGCTCGCAAACCACCCATAAAACCCAACAGACATGGGTTGCTTTAAAACTTGAAAGTTGCTCCCTCTGAGGCAGATGTGATAAGGTCAGCAGCGGCGGGTGGGCTGAAGTGACTGACTCATCCCCATCCCCACATCCCATGTCATTCATTGCTTCAAAACTTCAAATTGGAAAGAACCAATACATACAGTACTCAGAGCCACATCTTCTCTCTAATACCACGTGCTGACTCACCTTCTTACATTGCTCTCCTCTCCTACGCTGCCCCGCCAAGCTTGTCCTGTTGCATCTGCAAGAACGACATCAGAGAAATCACCCTGAGGCAGAGCAATAGAGTCATAACAACAAAAAGCCTTGCACCTTTTTACAAATACCATCTAAGGTCCAAATACAACCGTACACAAAGAAAATTACAAAAAAAAAAATCCGCACCAAAACCAGCTGTACCCTCTTCCACATGAACTCTTCTTCACTGCTGCTGTATTGCCTTCCCAACATGCCTCTGCTCTTCCCAAACAAAACAGAAGAGGTGTCTACACAGCCTCCCAATGGCTACCCTGAGACAACTCTAACACCTTTGCCCCGATCTACTGGGATTCATGTACTACATATAGACTCTCCACAGGATTCCGCCCAACCTGGACACTACGTGCCCAGGCAGGGCAGCCCCGAGCCAAACACTCACGGTTACGGACAGACACTACACGGAACGCTACGAACGACACGCCTCAAAGATGAGAGAAAACTCTCAGCAAGAAAGATGACACGGGGACCAAAGTCACCGTCGTGCAAGAAAATCTGTGGGATCGTGATGATGTCAACATGAAGACGCTCTACGGAACCCCCTGAAGCAAACTGTAGAACGTGATGGTACGTAATAAGAATGGACTGTTGAGCCCGCTAAGATGGACGTGCAGGAAGTCTGGCTTCAAGACCTAAGAACGTAACGACGCAGGGAAGAACTCCCAGACGTGGAAGTGGGCCGTCCAGAAACTTCCGAGAGGCAAGATTGATGCACGCTTTAAGATGCTAACGCAAGAAGAGCATCAGATGAATGGTGCTACGCCCACAGGCCCAAGCATTCGAGACCCTAAGGATGACGCCCAGGGCCCCACGTCGTGCTCCTGGAGCTCAAAGATGACCTCGAGACCCAAGAAGGGGCGAAGATACACAACACAGACCACATGAACGACATGACAACACGCACGGGCTGGAACTGCCCTGCCCGGGACACGCTAGCGTCACACTGAGCAGTAAGCAACATCCTTTACCTTCCTAAATATGACTGTGCCCCGGGACAGCCCTCGCCACTACGCTAACGTCAAAGACCCCATTTTGCAATTGTCCACCTCGGCCCCTCTCCGGCGCCTGACTGTCAACTTAGCTTTTGGAGGGCCAGCCATCTGAATCCTTCTTCGATGCGGTCCGCAAAAACCAGCCATCCGATACATTTCCGCAGTCACCAGGTTCCTCCTCTTCCTCTGCAAAAGGAAAATAAAACATAATCCCAGAGGCCGCCACAGCACCAGCAATAAGCATCCTGAGAGGAGATGCCAACCTCTTCGACGACACGCTCAGCCTCCCGAATGCCGTGGCGTTCTGCTTGCCCGCTCTGCGCCGATTCCGGAGTCCGAGGCTGCAATGATAGTTATTCACAGCACCTAAGAGACCAAGAAACACAACATTACCACTGCGCTTCTGCCAAACCGCCACACCATCAACTCCTATCTTCTGTCTTCATTCACATGAAAAAAAAAGTACCCAATTGTATTCATAGAGGCGCCAGTCACATCTTCCCTCTAATGCCACATGCCGAGCCACCTCCGTACAGCGCTCCTCTCGGCTCCCCTACGTCACCCTGCACATCTCATCTCTCGGCATCTAAAAAGAGAAAAAAAAAAAATCCAACATTACCCCGATGCAGAGCGATAGCTTAATTCCAAAGGTCTTGTTTCTACTTCGGAACACTGTTCAATTAGATCCAACTACAGCCTGCCATCAAAAAAAAAAAACCACAGAAAAAGCCCACAAACATTACACCCCACACAAAGCAGCCTGAACATCTTTGAGATACTGTGTCCTTCACTGACTGTGAACAGCCTCTCCGACTTGGCTCTGCTTATGCCAACACCCACTAATAAAACACCCACGCACCCAACCTACTGAGAGCAAATTAATTCCAGATGACTACCCAACCTTTGCCTCGGTCTCCACAGATCCACATATTAACTGTAGACTCTCGTCACTATTCTGCCTGCCCTGGACTCTACACACCCGGGCAGGGGGGCTCCGAGCCAGACACACACACAAGCACAGACCAACACTACACAAAACGCTAAAAACAACGCATCTCAAGGATGAGAGAAAACTCTCAGCAAGAAGGATGACACCCAGACGGAAGTCACCGTCGGGCAAGACGACCTGGAGACCGTGGTGGTGATGTGAAGAGGCTCTATGGAAGCCCCTGAAACAGAGCGTAGGACATCATCATCTGTGATAAGAAGGGACTGTCAAGACTGATAAGATGTATGCGGGGGAAGCCTGGCTTCAAGACCTAAGAACATAATGACATAGGGAAGAAGTCCCAGTTGTAGACGCGGGCCATCCGGAAACTTCCAAGACGCAAGACCAATGCAAGCTTTAAGCTTCTAACGCAAGACGACCAGCAGCCGAATGGTGCTATGCCCATGGGTGCAGGTGTTCGAGACCCTAGGGATGGCGCCTGAGGCGCCATGCCGTGCTCCTGGAGCTTAAAGACGACCTCGAGACCCAAGAAAGGTCTAAGACACAGAACACGGACCACACGAAAGACAACAACACACACAGGCTGGAACCACCCTGCCCGGGAATGCCGAACAGTAAGCCGCATCCCTTACGTGCCTAAAGGAGACTGCCCTCCAGGACAAACCTCTCCCCTACGCCAACTTCAAAGACACCTTTTTGCAATTCTCAACCTCGTCCCCTCTCGAGCGCCAGTCTCTCAACTTAGCTTTTGGAGGGCCAGGGGTCCGAATCCATCCTTGAGGCAGTCCACAGAAAACAGCCATCCAGTACGTTCCTGTGGTCACCAGCTTCCTCCTCTTCCTCTGCAAAAGGAAAAGAAAAAAAAAAAGTTATCCCAAAAGCAGCCACAGCACCAGCAATAAGCATCCTGAGAGGAGATGCCAACCTCTTCCACAACACCCTCAGCCTCATGAACACCCAGGCATTCTGCTCGCCCGCTCAGCGCCAATTCCAGAGTCTGACGCTGCGGCAACAGTTATTCACGGCACCTAAGATACCAAGAAACACAGCATTACCACTGCGCTACTGCCAAACCACCAGTCCCGTGCTCCTCCTCGATACTATCTGGCTCGCCTCAAATGCGAGAGCCTAGAGCACACCAGGCTCCGACGACACCCGAACCCATCTGCAAAACCTGTCCAAGAAGGACTCATGAACCCGGCTCCCTTTTCTAGCCCTCCCCCAGTGCCAAAACTTTAGAAACCCCTTCTCTTCTCCCTGAGCTGCCAGGGAAGGAGCCCCACTTCTTCCCCATAGATCCCACCCTTTATTTGCCAGCCCGAACACCCGGCGTTGGACACTTCTTGAGAGCCACTCTTCCCAGCCTCTCCCTGCGTCCCACCACCACCTCCTATCTTCTGTCTTCCCACGGACTCTGGGCTCTGCTGCAGACCCACAGAGTCAGTGAAGCCCTGATCTGACCTATACCAGGGGCCTGCCACAAGCCGCAAAGGCTCCAGGGACACGGCAAAACCCTGAGCACGGTGGGGGAAGGTGACAAGGCACCCCACATCCTGAAATACGTTATGCTTTATGGCCCTGCTGCTTTCCTGAGAAATGTGGAAACTCCATCTACAGCTGCAGACAAGGTGCTCACCCAGTCCCTGCAAAGTAATCTCATCATCTGCCCGATTGAGACAAATTCTATTGGCATCTTATCTGGGATACAGCAAAGCTAGTGGGGAAAAAAAAAAAAAAAACACAAACAAGAAAGTTCCGTCTTCAATACAGTCAGGGATTCCAGGAAAATGCGCCATGCCTGGAAGAGAGAAAACCATACCCTTAAACTATCTCACCGCCCCCTAAGACTCATTACCACGCGACTCACCTGAAAAACCACAAGGAAGAGAACCGGCACATGAGGCCGCTCTCTACTATACACGCTGCCAAACCTCACCTGGTCCTGAAGGTCTTGCCACCTCCAGCTTCTTACCTGCTATTCTCTAAATGGGATAACATCTCCACCCAAGGAGCTGAGCCGCCTCCAAAGCTGCAATCGACTGAAGGACAGGCAGAGCTCTGACCCTGGAGACACCTGGTAGCAGAATGAGCTGCCCCAGCAGAGGCTGTGGGTTATATACCCCGGGCCCCGCCCAACGCCCTTCCCACCATCCCCTGGGAAAGGGCCTGGCTGACCTCCACAAGGCATAGAGCCTGCCAGAGGAAAAGCTGCTCCTTTCCTCACAGGCCTGAGAAGTACAGCATGCAAAACACCAAAACAGAGAAAGCGACCCTTAGAGGAACGGACAATATGTGCTCTTTTATTACAACTACATCAACTGTGTCAGCAACAGGGCCCGGTAGGTAAGTAAACTTAATTAAACTTCTGCAGGGCGTAGACATAAAGAGAAAGACATCATCCTAACCTAAATAGGCCAGAAGATCATGAAGCACAATAACAATATTTTTATCAAGACTCAATGTGCTTTAGTTTCCTTGTAAAAGAAACCCCACAACGAGTCATACAGCATTTCTAGCAAGACGACGCATATTATCCGACTTCTGCCAGAACTGTGTTCTGGATCGGACCGACAGACAGAGTGCAAGCAGAGGCTTGTGTGCCGCCTGTAATGCAGTGGCTGAGAAAGAACCAAGGCTTGGGGCCGCCGCTCTCCTCGGCCAAGTCTGCTCCGGTGCCCTGTCTGTCATCATTGCTGTTGTGCCTTAGGCCATGCAGTAAAACAAGTGACACGTGCTCCCTTTTAACTTCTCTCCTGAGGCAGAAAAGAACAAGAGAGAGAGACTTAGGGACTGAAAGATAAACTGAACTGTAATGAAATCTTAACAGCAAAATAATACCAAGAAAAGACAACAGTAACAAGAAAACAATTAAATATATACAGGACATACACAACCCGATACAGAGCTCCCAGGATGACCGCTGCTTCACTGGCAAAGTCCGGAACCAGACTCCGTGACAGTCCGGAACCAGACTCCGGACCTGGTTGCATAAATGCACGGATCGAGGTCAAAGGACAATGAACAGACAGAGGAGTCTTCAGAGGCCAGACAACAGGTACCGACCCCTTTGATCCCTCCGCTTTTATACTGAGCGTGATGAGGATGGGATGGAATACCCTATCAGTCAGATTCGGGTCACCGGTCCCGTCTACTCTTCACTATGGGTACAACCCCTCTACGCTTTTCTGCTTCCAACCCTCCAACAGGGCAGATATATAAAAGTTAGCTGGGCTGTGCTGTTGTAGGAATAAGTATAAGCAAGAGCCTCTCTGCACGGCATCCCTTCGCATTAAGTGTAAATATAAGTTCTTGGTGCTCTGAAGGCAGATACTACCTGAAAAATACGTCATTATTTTCAGAGAGTTCACTTCATTGGAAGAGACTTACTTGAAAAGTAAAGTGACTGCAAACAACACCAGTTCTGTTGTACCTCAGACCAGCACTTCCACACATGGCTACGTAACCTCACATTCACATGAAAAAAAGAAGAAGTGGCCAAATGTATTCATGGAGCCGCCGGTCACATCTTCCCTTTAAGACCTCGGGCTCAGCCACCTTTGTCCTGCACCCCCATCAGCTCCCCTGTGTATCCCTGGCCACCTCATCTCTCTGCATCTGAAGAAAAAGCAACACACCAACATCAAACATTACCCTAATGCAGAGCAGTAGCTTAATTCCAAAGGTCTTGTTTCTACTTAGGAACCCTGTTCACATAAGTCCAACTACAGCCTGTCATCCAAAGAGACGCCTGCAAACATTACACCCCACACAATGCAGGTTTACCATCTTTGAGATACTGTCCCCTTCACTAGCCATGAAGACCCTCTCCAACTTGTCTCCGCTTATGCCAGCGCCCACTAATGAAACACCCGTCCACACAGCCTCTCGAAAGCTAATCAATTCGAGACGACTGAGCAACCTTTGCCTGGGTCTAGACAGATCCTCATATTCAGTACAGACTGCTGTCGTGATTCTGCCTACCCTGGACGCTACACACCCAGGCAGGGCAGCCCCAAGCCAAACACACACAGACTGACACTACACAGAATACAACAAACGACGCGCCTCAAGGATGAGAGAAGACTCTCAGCAAGAAGGATGACACCGGGACCAAAGTCATCGTCGGGCAAGACAGCCTGCAGGACTGTGATGGTGACGATGTGAAGAGGCTCCACAGAACCCCCTGAAACAAAGTGTAGAACTTCACAGTTCCTGAGAAGGGACTGTTGAGCCTGACAAGATGGACACACAGGAAGCCTAGCTTCAAGACCTAAGAACTTAACGACACAGGGAAGAAGCCCCAGTCGCTGACGCGGGCCATCCAGAAAGTTCCAAGATGCAAGACCGATGCACGCTTTAAGATGCTAATGCAAGAAGAGAGGCAGACGGTTGGTGCTACGCCCACGGGTGCAGGTGTTCGACACCATAAGGATGGCACCCAATGCACATTCCGTGCTCCTGGAGCTTAAAGATGATCTCAAGACCCAAAAAAAGGGTCTAGGATGCAAAACACAGACCACACGAACGACACGACAACACACACAGGCTGCAACTGCCCTGCCTAGGATGCGCTAACATCACACTGGACAGTAAGCTACATTGTTTACCTGCCCAAAGGAGACTGTGCCCCAGAACAGCCCTCCCCCCTACACTAACGTCAAAGACCCCATTACACAATTGTCAGCCTCCACCCCTCTCCAGTGCTGGTCTCTCAACTTAGCTTTTGGAGGGCTAGCATCTGATTCCATCCTCGACGTAGTCCACAAAACACAACCATCCGATACGTTCCTGCAGTCACCGGCTTACTCTTCCTCTGCAAAAGGAAAAGGAAAAGAGAAAGTCATCACAAAAGCAGCCACAACACCAGCAATAAGCATCCTGAGAGGAGATGACGACCTCCTCCACAAAACCCCTCAAGCCTCCTGAATGCTGATGCAGTCTGATTGCCTGCTCCACACAGATTCTAGAGTCGGATGCTGTAGCGACAGTTATTCACGGCACCTAAGATACCAAGAAACACAGCATTTGCACTGCGCTTCTGCCAAACCACCAGTCCTGTGCTCCTCCTCAATACTATCTGTCTTGCCTCAAATGCGAGAGCCTAGAGCAGACTAGATACCATCAACAACCAAACCCAATTACAAAACTGGTTTGAGAAAGACACATGAACCCGCCTCCCTCTCCTAGCCATCCCCCTCCTGAACCATCAGGGAAGGAGGCCCACTGCTTCCCCACAACTCCTGCCCCTTATTTTCCAACTGCTCCTCAGGACCTGCTGTTCTGAGCCCTGCCCTGTGTTTGGCAGGCACCTCCTGTCTTCCGCCTTCATAGAGACTCCGGGCTCTGCTACAGACCTGGAAAGCCGGGAAAACAGTTACAGAACCTACTGGTAGCCTCCCGCAAGAGCTTTAGGGCCACCGTGATACCCTGCATGCTCTGGGGCAAAATGATGAGCCATCCCTGCTGCTTCCTCAAAACAAACAAACTCAATATATAGGTACGTACAAAACACTCACCCTAAATCCTACTCCAGTATCTCATAACACACACAATTAAGACTAATAAAAACACCAACTAACATAGTGTACATCAAAATTGGAAAAAAACACAAGATTTTATCTTCAATGAAGTCAGAAATTATAGTAAAACACGCCACCTGCCATAAGCAAAAAAAAAAAAAGATACATACTATTAAGCCATTTAAACAAACCAAATGCTCCCTACAAAACTAAAGATATGGGGGGAAAAAAAAAAAGATAACATACAACTCCACTTTCTATGGCAACCACCCTTACATTGAGAAGTCTTACCTCTGATGTCTTACCTATGCTAGTTTAAACGCTAAAACAAGCCTTCCCAAACAGCTGCACAAGCTCCAAAACAACACTTAAGAAGCTCCAGAGCTCTGACCCTGGAAAAGACCAGCAGCAGAACAAGGTCCTGCCCTGAAGCTGTGGCTCATATACCCCGGGCCCCACCTGAGGCCCTCAGGCCCCACCCACCACCTTTCCCACAATCCCCTGGGTAAAGGGTGGGGCCAACCCCCAGAAGCATAAAAGCACCTGAAGGTGCAGCAGGTGTTGTTATTCGCTTTAAGTTTACTATTTACAAAGTAGTGAAGAGTGACCCTTGATAGAAAAAGCATTATCTGCTCCTCCCTTGCAGCTACACCTATTCCATCAATGACATGTCCAGGTGAGCAATTAAGTTATTTTTTTATGGAATGTAAATAGAAAAAAAATAAACATCAGACTTATCTCTATAGAAAAGTAGCTTATTCAATGCAATGATAACAGTATTATTAAAATTTATGTACTTGAGTGTCCTTCAAAAAAAAAAATACAAACCCAAACACAATCTATTGCTATGGGGTCATTCCTTATTTCTAGCAAGACCGTGTGTACTAACGAACTTCTGCCAGAACCCCTTTTTGGATGGGAGTGAATAACAAAACAGAATCAGATTCTATAAGAAAACTTTCTCAAAAACATTTTCCTCTGTGAAATAAGTTATTTATTGTAAATTGCTAGCAATTTAAAGTCATATTGATAATCTCATTTTGACTTGTTACTCAACAGCACTACTTGAGTCCCAAAATACAGAAAGCAACAAAAAAGCATGGAATTACAAGTCATGTATTTCCTGAACCTGCATAAAGCACCCTAATTAACATCTAAGTAGCTAGAACAAAAACAAATTTATATACATAAACTCATATTTTACAATAGGTATAAAAATGAGAAATTCTTCTTTATTTCAATGCCTCATGCCCATATAGACAGGTTTTATTCCATTTTTAAACACACATTCCCCCCATGAATTTTCAGGCATTTTTAGGTTGTGAACTGCCTCTTTTGGGGGGGACCCAGTGTGACAACCCACACCCCCCCGGAAAAGGTCTTCTTTTGACTTAGAAATACCATCTGGAGTACAATTACAGCCTGACATTAAAAAAAAAAAACAAACTACACAAACATCACACCCCACACAAAGCAGCTTTAACATCTTTGAGATGCAGTCTGCTTCACTACTGCTGAACAGCCCCTCCCACATAGCTCTGCTCATCCCAAAAAAACCCTTAATTAAAGAGCTGCCCACACCACCTGCTGATGGCTAACTTGATGGGAGTTGACTGTACCACCTTGGCCTCAACAGTCTCATTAGATCAATGTATTAACCATATACTCTTACTGCTGTTCCCCCTACCCCTGACTCTACAGCCCCAGGCAGCGCAGCTCCAAGCCAAACACACCCACGTGCAGCCCAACACCACACAGCACTAGAGACAACGTGACTCCAAGATGAGAGAAAACTCT
Source organism: Chroicocephalus ridibundus (assembly GCF_963924245.1). Lineage (NCBI taxonomy): Eukaryota > Metazoa > Chordata > Aves > Charadriiformes > Laridae > Chroicocephalus > Chroicocephalus ridibundus. The sequence goes on along the minus strand of NW_026961567.1, from coordinate 1,245,204 downwards.
CCACAAGAAGAGCGACTTTCAGACAAGAGACGCTGTCGGGCAAGAAGAGCGACTTTCAGACAAGAGACGCTGTCGGGCAAGAAGAGCGACAGGGCTGCAGCGCTGACACGACCAGGCTCTACAGCCAAGCCATAAAAGAGTCAAATGTAACGGACCATTCCAAGAAGTTCCTGTCAAAACGGAGATGACGTATGTGCAGAAAGCATGGCTTCAAGACCCGAGAACGTAAGGATGCAGGGAAGAAATCCCAGTGCGTAACAGCAGGTGGCTAGAACGGCTAGGGCTCAGAGAAGAGAGCTGCTCAGGCAGCCGGGAACGACGCTGCAGAAGAGGACCATTCAGAAACTCCTGAGAGGCAAGTCCTATCTGCACTTTAAAATTGTTATGCAAGAAAAGAAGTGCCCATTGGGCACTCTGCCAATTAGCACAGGCATTTGAGACCCTACAGGTGGTGCCCGAGGCACATGCTGTGCTCCTTGAGTGCAAAGAGAAATAAGGACACCAAAACTTAAGGAAAGTCCAAGACACAGAAGACAGAGCACACAAACTACACAACCAAAGACACAGGCCAGAACTGCCCTGCCCAGCACACACTAGCTTTGTGCTGAAAAGTAACCCACTCCCTTTACCTACTCAGAGGAGACTGCTCCCGCATAGCCCTCTGCTCTAGCCTGACTTTAAAACTCCTCCCTGAAACTGTCAACCTTGGCCCCCCTCCAGCACCTGTCCCTCTACTTCGCTTTCAGAGGGCCAGTGGTCTGAATTCATCCTTGACAAAAAAAAACACAACAAACAGCTAACTGATGTGTTCCTGCAGTCACCATGTTCCTCTTCAGCAGCAAAACAAAAAGAAATCACAGCTCCAGCAGTGACCACCATGACAGTAGATGCCAACCTCTTCCACAACACCCTCATCCTCAGAGGTGCCATGGCAATCCACTCACCTGCTTCACGTCGATTCCAGTCGGAGGCTGCAGCAACAATTATTTATGGCACCTAAGATACCAACAAACACAAAATTACCATTGCATTTCTGCAAAATCATCAGTCCCGTGCTCCTCCTCCACACTGTCCAGCTCACCTCAAATGCAAGAGACTAGAACAGACCAGACCCTGTCGACACCCAAATCCAAATGCAAAACCGATATGACAGAGACTGATGAACCCACCTCCTTTTCCTAGCCAGCCCCCAGCGCCAAAACTTTAGAAACCCCTTCTCTTCTCCTCAACCGTCAGGGAAGGAGCCTCACTTCTTCCTGACAGCTCCCATCCTGTATTTGCAACCCTGAACCCCCTACGCCGGCTGCTTCTCAGGAGCAGCTCTTCTGAGCTGTGCCCTGCGTTTGGCAGGCACCTCCTATCTTCTGTCTTCCCACAGACTCTGGGCTCTGCATCAGACCCACAAAACAAATAATGTCCTGACACAATCTATGAGGGGCCTGCTGCCCGCTGCAAAAACTCTAGGGACACCGTGGCACTCCATGGGCAACGGGGAAAGGTGATGAGCCATGCCATACCCTGAACGACGCTATGCCTTACGTCCCTGCTGCTTTCTTGAGAAATGCTGGTGCCATATATGCAGATGCATACAAAACGCTCACCCTAACCCCCATAAGATAATCTCATCATCAACCCAATTAAGAGAAACAATATCAGCAATTTACACAGCATACTGCAAAACTGGTGAAAAACCCACAGTTCTATCTTCAATAAAGTCAGAAATTCTAGGAAAACGCAGTGCTCCTAGAACAAAGAAAAGCATACTATTAAACCATCTGGGCACCCCTTAAACACTCATCACAAAGTTATGACCCGAAAAAAAAAGGAGCATACCAGTCAACTTTCTACCATACAGGCAGCTGGATGTTTACTGCTCCCGAAGGTCTCAGCTCAGCCTTCTCACCTCTGCCTCCCTAAATGCCGAAACACGCCTGCCCAAACAGCTGAGCCTGTCCCAAAGCTGCAGCAAAGCGAGGGACCAGCAGAGCACCCACCCCACGGGGCCCAGCAGCAGAATGAGCTCCTGAGCCCGGGCTGGGGCTCGTGTACCCCGGGCCCCGCCCACCGCCCTCAGGCCCCGCCCACCGCCCTTCCCACAATCCCCTGGGAAAGGGGCAGGGCCAACCCCCAGAAGACGTGAAGGCGGGTGGCAGCGGGAGCAGCAGCTTTGCTTCTCCTGCCTTAAGTTCCCAGCAGGCGAAGCGCCTCCCCTTTTTATTTCCATTTGGGACTAACCTCTGGTGATTCTCTTACCGCTTTTGTGTGATTTCTGTCCAGTTGTTGCTGTGGAGAAGAGAGCTCTGCAGGGGTTGCATTATTTTTGCGATCTTCAGATATTTTTGTGGTTAACTGATAATCGTGTTTTATCGTTTTGGAAGAGTGTTGGAAGCATATGATTTCCAGAAGACTTATGAGCATTTACGGACGGGCTCCTGGAGGACTAAAGTGCCATAGAGACGCGCATCGGAGGACTGAGGGGGCACTTCCGGGGTCGTGGAGGACCGAAGTGCCACGGAGACGCGCGTCGGAGGGCTGAGGGGGCACTTCCGGGGTCGTGGAGGACCGAAGTGCCACGGAGACGCGCGTCGGAGGGCTGAGGGGGCACTTCCGGGGTCGTGGAGGACCGAAGTGCCACGGAGACGCGCGTCGGAGGACTGAGGGGGCACTTCCGGGGTCGTGGAGGACCGAAGTGCCACGGAGACGCGCGTCGGAGGACTGAGGGGGCACTTCTGGGGTCCTGGAGGACCGCGGGGTCACGTAGATGGAAACCCGGAAAACTGCCGGGCACTGACGGGGCCGTGGTAACGTGTAAGAGCCGATGCGGAGGGGCCGATGGCCGCTCTGGAGGCCGGGCGGGCGGCACCGATGCCGCTCCAGGTGGCGCGGAGCTCGCCAGAGTCCCGGCGGTCCTGGTTCACCCTCCGGCCGCCGCTCTCTTGAGACTGCGGCCGGACGGGCCTCCGCGAAGCCGCGCCTGCGCACGAGCTGCGGAACCCACGTGGCGCCGGCGGCGGGGGCCGAGGGGGGCCGGGAGGCGCGGGCACTGCGCATGCGCCGCCCCCCACCTGCAGGACGCGCCTTCAGCCGCCAGGCGGCAGCACCCGCTCCGGTATTGACACACATCTGTACGTTTAGGGAATTTACGTTGCCCATTTCCTACGTTAACGCTTTTGATACCGAATATCTATTTAGGCTGTCTGCCTACACACCTAGTTTGACACTAATATCTTTTTATAAACGCATCTAAGTATTTTTATATTCTAGGATCTTTCATATAACACAGAATCACAGAATCCTTAGAGACAGAGGTTTTTATTTTGAACTTTTACATACATAATTTATATATATGTATGTTTCTCATTCCCTATTTCAATGCATCCTGCCCATAGTTACAGGTTTTCACATTTTTTAATGCATCCCAAGAATTTTCAGACATTCTGGGGCCGCGACCCACTTCTTTTGGGGGGGCAACTCCACGTAACCCCCCCCCCCATCTCCCACTCACCTGCTCCTCTGCTGCATCATCGCTGCCCCAGTGACATCGGGGTGCCCCAAATGACACCATCACCCCCCAAGACACACACACACAGACACCCTTCTATTCACCCCAAAAAAAGGCTTAAAACGCCCAGACCCAGGGCTGGCCCCTTCTCCTCAGGGGGGCTCCGCCACCGGCTGCAAACCTGGGCTGGGGCATCTCTCGAGCAGCACGAGACGCCTACGACGAGGCACCTGGAAAACAAAAATCCCCAATTATAGCTCAGCATCCCAAAAAAACAGCACAGAAGAGAGCAGAGGAATTCCGTCAGACGGAGGGACGGGACAGGAGCTGGGGAAACAGCTCAGCTCGAAATACAGCACAGCCTTCAAAAGCCAGCGCCATTTGAACTCTTAAAAGTCAGGATTAAGACTAATCAGTGCCATTTTGAACACGTTCTTAGCATAAGGGCAAACCCTCCGGCTGGTGCTGGGAAACACCTGGCCCTTTCCCTTTCACTGAGAAGGTGTGCATGAAGTTTACATCCACCCAGTGAAAATACTTACCCTGTGAAAGTACTTGGCTTTCCTTCGGCGCTAATTTAACTTGCACAGCTGTGAACGGATACTATTAAACTATCCGTCTCCAAAATACACAGCTATGATTTGACCACGGGGGTTTTTTGTGTGCTACACGAGGAGGAGGAGGGACATCGGGGCAGCGGCGCTGCCCGAGAGAGACACTACTGGCTGCCGGGAAAAGGCGGCACTGAAAGCCAGACAGAAGTACTTCAGAGCACTCTGCCAAAAAAACGGGGGGGAAAACCGCGTAACATTCAGTTGTCTCTCCTTTTAAACATTTCGAACAAATACCTAACTGCCCAGGTACACCTCATAAATTGTACACTACAGCCGTTTAGGCGGCTGCAGTTTAAACTACGCAAGTCAGTTTGTCGATTATACAACTCTCACTTTTTTTTTTTTTAGCTTCATTTAACATAGAAAAATCAGTGAGAGAAAAAACTCCTCCAAATGGTTTTACTTTTGGGGGCGGGGAATCAAATCGCCGGCGCCGCGATCCGTAGGGCTACCAAAAAGGACCGGCAGATTCGCGAATGCTTTTGGCTGTGCTGAAGGCGCAGAGGAACGCGTTTTTATGGTATCTCGACTGTTCCAACCGAGAACCCAAAGGCCGGCGATGCCAGCAACTGGGGGGAGACGCGCGGCACTTGGGCCTGCGGAAGGAAATGAACTTCCTCCCGAGGTTACAGAAAAAGGACATTGTTGAAGCCATAACTCACCAAAACCACAACCAAAACCACAGGATTCGCCGTCACGAGTTAAACGCTGCTGATGCTTCACGGCAAAGCCTGGAGAACACAGAGAGGCGATGCCCGTTTGTCCCGTTTTGTCCATGTCTCCTCTTTGACCTCAATCGCCTTTAGGACAGATGCCAGTATCTCAGTGAGGTTTTCGAGTACCGCTGTGAAATATTTTAAAGACTTATTGACTGAGAAAGCATAAAGTTTTTATCGTGAAAGCAAAGCCTGCTTCTTCTGGACATGCGAACTCTTACAAACAGTTCCTTCCCTCTTCTAGTACAGAATTATTTTCACAGTATCGTTTGACAGTGAGCACCCAGAAAGAGAAGAATATGCTTTCAGGAAGAGAAAAATAAATGGAGGGAAGTAAGCTTTGCAGAGGCGTAACGTGCTCCAGGACAGACTTTATTTTGTTTTTAGGATTGTGAGGGACGGACTGTAAATTCCCTGCCGAGGGGCAGGAGCCCCTCCAAGCCTTCAGTGGAACGCCTCAAACACTCGCAAGGAAATAAATAACGCAGGCCTGGCCTTCAAACAGCTGATGAGGCTCACACTTCTGGCGGCTGAAAGTGTGGGAGAACTGTCTTGTGAAGACAGGTCGGTTCTGCCACTCGTGCCCTGAGCTCGCTCGTTCTCAGTTCTCGAGGCCGTTGTGTCCCATGAGTGACCTTTGCTTCATTATCCGCGAAACGCACGTGAAAGCGCACGCCCTGCATGTGCTAATGAAGATTACAGAGATCACGCTAAACATGTGTGACCATGGCACTCGTCTCTCCACCCAAATCATGGCACACGTCACCGGGGAGAAGGGAGAAACCTGAGCTGAGCCCGTCCTCAGCAAGGAGGGCGGACCGTGCTGATTCAGCAAACGTAAAAGGGGAAAATAAGTGCCCCGAGGGAACAAAAAAGAAACAAAAGAAATAGATAGTGCCTGGGAAGATTCTTCCCAAGAAAGAAGAAGATTATGCCTGGGAAGAATCCCTGAAAAAGACGCTGGAACCAGGACCCGCCATCTCTTTATCTCTGTCTTTTTCTCTGTCTTTTCCTCTCTCTGTCCCTCAGTTTCTCTTTTCTCTTGGAATTGTTAAGTAACAGTTAGAGCTGTGAAGTGATGACCTTAAGATGACCTTAAGTACGACCTTAAGCACCGCTTGCCATAAGTTGTCCTACACCTGGTGTTAACTAACACAATGTACACCCCAACACCTGCCATAATTTTTTATATACCTAACCAATTATCGTGGGCTTGTTAAGATCTATACTAACCATTTTGGTAAGCTAATAAATGTTTCTGTATGGACCTTGAGATTTATCTCACCTTAGTCCGTGCCGCTGAGAATTTACAAATCTGAAGTCACTTACCCTCCCCTCTTTCCTGACAGCGGGAAGCGATAAGGATTTTGTTAAAATATTTCACAGAAAAACTATAGGAGGAGCGCTGGCACATCCTTCCCGTTAACTTCAGAGTCCACACTACAAGTACCTCAGGAAAAAAGCAGACGCGCATCGCAGACGCACCTCGTACTCGCAGAGCACTCCGGATTCTTTCCGTCTGTCCTGTACCATCACGGCAGAAGGAAGGGCGACCACGGAGAAACGCTGGCAGCTGGAATTCTGCCAAGACAGGAAAAAAACTTCTGCCGTAAAGCTAGGTGGCCATCTAAAGCGTCCTTCTTTCGTGAAGGTCTGTGAAGACTGCAGCCAACGGAGGCTCCTGACGAGTGGGACACGGCCCCAAAGCCTGGGACTCACCGCAGCTCCTGCTTTCAGCGCTGCCCACAGAATTTTCCAGTTCAGGTGCCTCTCTCTTTCTCTGTCCCTTCCTCTTCTGCAGCGCTGGTCACTTGACCATCCTCCACCTAAGAGAACACAGCGGTGTCTTACAGCTCTTGCGATATGAAGCTTCCCAGATGTGCAGCCTTGCACGCACACAACCCTTCCCCATGGCCATACCGTGATTTTGGATACGCGTACGGACCCTGCGGTACATATCAGCAATCTGGTCTGCTGAGGACAACTCAGAGGGGACCCTTCCTCACCCAGAAATGCTTGGCTGTCTCTTCCCTGCCGCAGGAAGCACCTTCTGGCTCAATCACCTTGATGTTGTTCTCTGGCTGTTTCACGTTTTTCAAGCATCTTAAGCTTCACCCACAGCAGCTCCTGTTCAAAGCCAGTAAACGTCCACCAGTCCCAGGTCGCCCACACCAGGAGGGAGAACGGGGCTGAACGGAGACAGCCCAGGCAAGTCTGTGGCAAAGGCAGCCCACGACAACCCCGGGGAGGAGCGGACAACCGCGGCCTCCGGGAGAGAAAGAGAAGGGGCAGCAGTTCCCCGACCACTCGCCCCAGCGGGAGCCCCACCTGCAGCAGGAGCTCCTGGAGACGCTGCTTTCCCCACCCAGATGCTCCTGGCACCTGCATCGAGAGGCGACCAAGCGCAGCCAGGGGCGGCCGCCGCTGTCGGGAACAAGACGGGGGGAGGACATCTGCCGGCAGTGCCTCGGCTGGGGAGGAGGGCCGGGGCCCGTCTCCTCGCAAAGGAACAGGGAGCGGGGGGGCTGCAGGCCCGGGAGCGGGGGGACGCCGGCCCGGGAGCGGGGGGATGCCGGCCCGGGAGCAAGGGGGTCCGGCCCGGGAACCCGGGGACGCGGGGGGAGAACCGTCCCGATGGGGGGGTACGCGAGGGAGGGAGGGAGGGGGGGTCCAAGCCGGAAAACGCGGGGGGGGGGGGCCGGGGCCGGGGCCGGCCTGGGAGCCTGGGGACGGGACGCGGGGGGGGAACCGTCCCGGGAGCGGGGGGGTCCGAGCCGGAGGACGCAGGGGGGGTCCGAGCCGGAGGATGGGGGGGGTGGGGCCGGGGCCGGGCTGGGAGCCCGGGGACGCGGGGGGGGGGACGCGGGGAGGGGGGAAACCGTCCCGGGAGCGGGGGCCGCCTACCATCCTCCCGCCCGACGGAAACGCGGCCAGCAGACGCCGCTCCCCACGTGACCACCCGGAAGTAACGTACCGGAAAATACTTCGCAGGCTGGCGTGGCGGCGCGACGTGGGCGCCGGTGGCGGCGAGGCTGACGGCCGCCGCAAAGCCCGCAGCCCCACGGGCTGTGGGGCCACGCGAGCGGCTGCCAAAGAGCTTTCTAACGAGGCACGGCTTTCCCTCCTATGTCTACAGGCGTGGGAGCTGTCGCCAGAGTTGCGGCCCTACCGGAAAATGCTTCGCAGGCTGGTGGGGCGGCGCCACGTGGGCGCCGGTGGCTCCGAGGCTGACGGCCGCCGCAAAGCCCGCAGCCCCACGGGCTGTTTCGCCAGGCGAGCGGCTGCCAAAGAGCTTTCCAACGAGGCACGGCTTTCCCTCCTGGCTCTTCGGGCGTGGGAGCTGTCGCCAGAGCCATGGCCCTACCGGATAATGCTTCGCAGGCTGGCGCGGCTGCACCTGGTGGGCGCCGGTGGCTCCGAGGCTGACGGCCGCCGCAAAGCCCGCAGCCACACGGGCTGTGGGGCCACGCGAGCGGCCGCCAAAGAGCTTTCCAACGAGGCACGGCTTTCCCTCCCTGCTCTTCGGGCATGGGAGCTGTCGTCAGAGCCGCAGCCCTACCGGAAAATGCTTCGCAAGCTGGCGCGGCAGCGCCACGTGGGCGCCGGTGGCGCCGAGGCTGACGGCCGCCGCAAAGCCCGCAGCCCCACGGGCTGTGGGGCCACGCAAGAGGCTGCCAAAGAGCTTTCCAACGAGGCATGGCTTTCCCTCCCTGCTCTTCGGGCGTGGGAGCTGTCGCCAGAGCCGCGGCCCTACCGGAAAATGCTTCGCAGGCTGGCGCGGCTGCACCTGGTGGGCGCCGGTGTCGCTGAGGCTGACGTCCGCAGGAAAGCCCGCAGCCACACGGGCTGTGGGGCCACGCGAGCGGCTGCCAAAGAGCTTTCCAACGAGGCACGGCTTTCCCTCCTGGCTCTTCGGGCGTGGGAGCTGTCGCCAGAGCCGGAGCCCTACAGGAAAATGCTTCGCAGGCTGGCGCGGCGGCGCCACGTGGGCGCCGGTGGCGCCGAGGCTGACGTCCGCCGGAAAGCCCGCAGCCCCACGGGCTGTGGGGCCACGCGAGCGGCTGCCAAAGAGCTTTCCAACGAGGCACGGATTTCCCTCCTAGGTCTTCGGGCGTGGGAGCTGTCGCCAGAGACGCGGCCCTACCGGAAAATGCTTCGCAGGCTGGCGCGGCTGCACCTGGTGGGCGCCGGTGGCGCCGAGGCTGACGGCCGCCACAAAGCCCGCAGCCACACGGGCTGTGGGGCCACGCGAGCGGCCGCCAAAGAGCTTTCCAACGAGGCACGGCTTTCCCTCCTGGCTCTTCGGGCGTGGGAGCTGTCGTCAGAGCCGCAGCCCTACCGGAAAATGCTTCGCAAGCTGGCGCGGCAGCGCCACGTGGGCGCCGGTGGCGCCGAGGCTGACGGCCGCCGCAAAGCCCGCAGCCCCACGGGCTGTGGGGCCACGCGAGCGGCTGCCAAAGAGCTTTCCAACGAGGCATGGCTTTCCCTCCTGGCTCTTCGGGCGTGGGAGCTGTCGCCAGAGCCGCGGCCCTACCGGAAAATGCTTCGCAGGCTGGTGCGGCTGCACCTGGTGGGCGCCGGTGGCGGGGAGGCTGACGGTCGCCGCAAAGCCCGCAGCCCCACGGGCTGTGGGGCCACGCGAGCGGCTGCCAAAGAGCTTTCCAACGAGGCATGGCTTTCCCTCCTGGCTCTTCGGGCATGGGAGCTGTCACCAGAGCCGCGGCCCTACCGGAAAATGCTTCGCAGGCTCGTGCGGCGGCGCCACGTGGGCTCTGGTGGCTCCGAGGCTGACGGCCGCCGCAAAGCCCGCAGCCCCACGGGCTGTGGGGCCACGCGAGCGGCTGCCAAAGAGCTTTCCAACGAGGCATGGCTTTCCCTCCCTGCTCTTCGGGCGTGGGAGCTGTCGCCAGAGCCGCAGCCCTACCGGAAAATGCTTCGCAGGCTGGTGCGGCGGTACCACGTGGGCGCCGGTGGCGCCGAGGCTGACGGCCGCCGCAAAGCCCGCAGCCCCATGGGCTGTGGGGCCACGCGAGCGGCTGCCAAAGAGCTTTCCAACGAGGCACGGCTTTCCCTCCTGGCTCTTCGGGCTTGGGAGTTGTCGTCAGAGCCGTGGCCCTACTGGAAAATGCTTCGCAAGCTGGCGCGGCGGCGCCACGTGGGCGCCGGTGGCTCCGAGTCTGACGGCCGCCGCAAAGCCCGCAGCCCCACGGGCTGTGAGGCCACGCGAGCGGCTGCCAAAGAGCTTTCCAACGAGGCACGGCTTTCCCTCCTGGCTCTTCGGGCGTGGGAGCTGTCGCCAGAGCCGCGGCCCTACCGGAAAATGCTTCGCAGGCTGGCGCGGCTGTAGCTGGTAGGCGCCGGTGGCGCTGAGGCTGACGGCCGCCGCAAAGCCCGCAGCCCCACGGGCTGTGGGGCCACGCGAGCGGCTGCCAAAGAGCTTTCCAACGAGGCACAGCTTTCCCTCCTGGCTCTTCGTGCTTGGGAGCTGTCGCCAGAGTTGCGGCCCTACGGGAAAATGCTTCGCAGGCTGGTGGGGCGGCGCCACGTGGGCGCCGGTGGCTCCGAGGCTGACGGCCGCCGCAAAGCCCGCAGCCGCACGGGCTGTTTCGCCAGGCGAGCGGCTGCCAAAGAGCTTTCCAACGAGGCATGGCTTTTCCTCCTGGCTCTTCGGGCTTGGGAGCTGTCGCCAGAGTTGCGGCCCTACCGGAAAATGCTTCGCAGGCTGGTGGGGCGGTGCCACGTGGGCGCCGGTGGCTCCGAGGCTGACAACCGCCGCAAAGCCCGCAGCCCCACGGGCTGTGGGGGCACGCGAGCGGCCGCCAAAGAGCTTTCCAACGAGGCACGGCTTTCCCTCCTGGCTCTTCGGGCGTGGGAGCTGTCGTCAGAGCTACAGCCCTACCAGAAAACGCTTCGCAAGCTGGCGCGGCAGCGCCACGTGGGCACCGGTGGCGCCGAGGCTGACGGCCACCGCAAAGCCCGCAGCCCCACGGGCTGTGGGGCCACGCGAGCGGCTGCCAAAGAGCTTTCCAACGAGGCACGGCTTTCCCTCCTGGCTCTTCGGGCGTGGGAGCTGTCGCCAGAGACGCGGCCCTACCGGAAAATGCTTCGTAGGCTGGCGCAGCGGCGCCACGTGGGCGCCGGTGGCAGCGAGGCTGACGGCCGCCGCAAAGCCCGCAGCCCCACGGGCTGTGGGGCCACGCGATCGGCTGCCAAAGAGCTTTCCAACGAGGCACGGCTTTCCCTCCTGGCTCTTCGTGCTTGGGAGCTGTCGCCAGAGTTGCGGCCCTACCGGAAAATGCTTTGCAGGCTGGCGCGGCGGCGCCACGTGGGCGTCGGTGGCTCCGAGGCTGACGGCCGCCGCAAAGCCCGCAGCCCCACGGGCTGTTTCGCCAGGCGAGCGGCTGCCAAAGTGCTTTCCAACGAGGCACGGCTTTCCCTCCTGGCTCTTCGGGCTTGGGAGCTGTTGCCAGAGCCGCGGCCCTACAGGAAAATGCTTCGCAAGCTGGCGCGGCTGCACCTGGTGGGCGCCGGTGGCGGGGAGGCTGACGGCCGCCACAAAGCCCGCAGCCCCACGGGCTGTGGGGCCACGCGATCGGCTGCCAAAGAGCTTTCCAACGAGGCACAGCTTTCCCTCCTGGCTCTTCGGGCTTGGGAGCTGTCGCCAGAGTTGCAGCCCTACCGGAAAATGCTTCGCAGGCTGGTGGGGCGGCGCCACGTGGGCGCCGGTGGCTCCGAGACTGACGGCCGCCGCAAAGCCCGCAGCCCCACAGGCTGTTTCGCCAGGCGAGCGGCTGCCAAAGAGCTTTCCAACGAGTCACGGCTTTCCCTCCTGGCTCTTCGGGCGTGGGAGCTGTCGCCAGAGTTGCAGCCCTACCGGAAAATGCTTCGCAGGCTGGTGGGGCGGCGCCACGTGGGCGCCGGTGGCTCCGAGACTGACGGCCGCAGCAAAGCCCGCAGCCGCACGGGCTGTTTCGCCAGGCGAGCGGCTGCCAAAGAGCTTTCCAACGAGGCATGGCTTTCCCTCCTGGCTCTTCGGGCTTGGGAGCTGTCGCCAGAGTTGCGGCCCTACCGGAAAATGCTTCGCAGGCTGGTGGGGCGGCGCCACGTGGGCGCCGGTGGCTCCGACGCTGATAACCGCCGCAAAGGCCGCAGCCCCACGGGCTGTGGGGCCACGCGAGCGGCTGCCAAAGAGCTTTCCAACGAGGCATGGCTTTCCCTCCTGGCTCTTCGGGCTTGGGAGCTGTCGCCAGAGCCGCAGCCCTACCGGAAAATGCTTCGCAGGCTGGTGCGGCGGTACCACGTGGGCGCCGGTGGCGCCGAGGCTGACGGCCGCCGCAAAGCCCGCAGCCCCATGGGCTGTGGGGCCACGCGAGCGGCTGCCAAAGAGCTTTCCAACGAGGCACGGCTTTCCCTCCTGGCTCTTCGGGCTTGGGAGTTGTCGTCAGAGCCGTGGCCCTACTGGAAAATGCTTCGCAAGCTGGCGCGGCGGCGCCACGTGGGCGCCGGTGGCTCCGAGTCTGACGGCCGCCGCAAAGCCCGCAGCCCCACGGGCTGTGAGGCCACGCGAGCGGCTGCCAAAGAGCTTTCCAACGAGGCACGGCTTTCCCTCCTGGCTCTTCGGGCGTGGGAGCTGTCGCCAGAGCCGCGGCCCTACCGGAAAATGCTTCGCAGGCTGGCGCGGCTGTAGCTGGTAGGCGCCGGTGGCGCTGAGGCTGACGGCCGCCGCAAAGCCCGCAGCCCCACGGGCTGTGGGGCCACGCGAGCGGCTGCCAAAGAGCTTTCCAACGAGGCACAGCTTTCCCTCCTGGCTCTTCGTGCTTGGGAGCTGTCGCCAGAGTTGCGGCCCTACGGGAAAATGCTTCGCAGGCTGGTGGGGCGGCGCCACGTGGGCGCCGGTGGCTCCGAGGCTGACGGCCGCCGCAAAGCCCGCAGCCGCACGGGCTGTTTCGCCAGGCGAGCGGCTGCCAAAGAGCTTTCCAACGAGGCATGGCTTTTCCTCCTGGCTCTTCGGGCTTGGGAGCTGTCGCCAGAGTTGCGGCCCTACCGGAAAATGCTTCGCAGGCTGGTGGGGCGGTGCCACGTGGGCGCCGGTGGCTCCGAGGCTGACAACCGCCGCAAAGCCCGCAGCCCCACGGGCTGTGGGGGCACGCGAGCGGCCGCCAAAGAGCTTTCCAACGAGGCACGGCTTTCCCTCCTGGCTCTTCGGGCGTGGGAGCTGTCGTCAGAGCTACAGCCCTACCAGAAAACGCTTCGCAAGCTGGCGCGGCAGCGCCATGTGGGCACCGGTGGCGCCGAGGCTGACGGCCACCGCAAAGCCCGCAGCCCCACGGGCTGTGGGGCCACGCGAGCGGCTGCCAAAGAGCTTTCCAACGAGGCACGGCTTTCCCTCCTGGCTCTTCGGGCGTGGGAGCTGTCGCCAGAGACGCGGCCCTACCGGAAAATGCTTCGTAGGCTGGCGCAGCGGCGCCACGTGGGCGCCGGTGGCAGCGAGGCTGACGGCCGCCGCAAAGCCCGCAGCCCCACGGGCTGTGGGGCCACGCGATCGGCTGCCAAAGAGCTTTCCAACGAGGCACGGCTTTCCCTCCTGGCTCTTCGTGCTTGGGAGCTGTCGCCAGAGTTGCGGCCCTACCGGAAAATGCTTTGCAGGCTGGCGCGGCGGCGCCACGTGGGCGTCGGTGGCTCCGAGGCTGACGGCCGCCGCAAAGCCCGCAGCCCCACGGGCTGTTTCGCCAGGCGAGCGGCTGCCAAAGTGCTTTCCAACGAGGCACGGCTTTCCCTCCTGGCTCTTCGGGCTTGGGAGCTGTTGCCAGAGCCGCGGCCCTACAGGAAAATGCTTCGCAAGCTGGCGCGGCTGCACCTGGTGGGCGCCGGTGGCGGGGAGGCTGACGGCCGCCACAAAGCCCGCAGCCCCACGGGCTGTGGGGCCACGCGATCGGCTGCCAAAGAGCTTTCCAACGAGGCACAGCTTTCCCTCCTGGCTCTTCGGGCTTGGGAGCTGTCGCCAGAGTTGCAGCCCTACCGGAAAATGCTTCGCAGGCTGGTGGGGCGGCGCCACGTGGGCGCCGGTGGCTCCGAGACTGACGGCCGCCGCAAAGCCCGCAGCCCCACAGGCTGTTTCGCCAGGCGAGCGGCTGCCAAAGAGCTTTCCAACGAGTCACGGCTTTCCCTCCTGGCTCTTCGGGCGTGGGAGCTGTCGCCAGAGTTGCAGCCCTACCGGAAAATGCTTCGCAGGCTGGTGGGGCGGCGCCACGTGGGCGCCGGTGGCTCCGAGACTGACGGCCGCAGCAAAGCCCGCAGCCGCACGGGCTGTTTCGCCAGGCGAGCGGCTGCCAAAGAGCTTTCCAACGAGGCATGGCTTTCCCTCCTGGCTCTTCGGGCTTGGGAGCTGTCGCCAGAGTTGCGGCCCTACCGGAAAATGCTTCGCAGGCTGGTGGGGCGGCGCCACGTGGGCGCCGGTGGCTCCGACGCTGATAACCGCCGCAAAGGCCGCAGCCCCACGGGCTGTGGGGCCACGCGAGCGGCTGCCAAAGAGCTTTCCAACGAGGCATGGCTTTCCCTCCTGGCTCTTCGGGCTTGGGAGCTGTCGTCAGAGCTGCAGCCCTACCGGAAAATGCTTCGCAGGCTGGCGCAGCGGCGCCACGTGGGCGCCGGTGGCGCCGAGGCTGACGGCCGCCGCAAAGCCCGCAGCCCCACGGGCTGTGGGGCCACGCGAGCGGCTGCCAAAGAGCTTTCCAACGAGGCATGTCTTTCCCTCCTGGCTCTTCGTGCTTGGGAGCTGTCGCCAGAGTTGCGGCCCTACCGGAAAATGCTTCGCAGGCTGGTGGGGCGGCGCCACGTGGGCGCCGGTGGCTCCGAGGCTGACGGCCGCCGCAAAGCCCGCAGCCCCACAGGCTGTTTCGCCAAACGAGCGGCTGCCAAAGAGCTTTCCAACGAGGCACGGCTTTCCCTCCTGGCTCTTCGGGCTTGGGAGTTGTCGTCAGAGCCGTGGCCCTACTGGAAAATGCTTCGCAGGCTGGCGCGGCTGCACCTGGTGGGCGCCGGTGCCGGGGAGGCTGACGGCCGCCACAAAGCCCGCAGCCCCACGGGCTGTGGGGCCACGCGATCGGCTGCCAAAGAGCTTTCCAACGAGGCACAGCTTTCCCTCCTGGCTCTTCGTGCTTGGGAGCTGTCGCCAGAGTTGCAGCCCTACCGGAAAATGCTTCGCAGGCTGGTGGGGCGGCGCCACGTGGGCGCCGGTGGCTCCGAGACTGACGGCCGCCGCAAAGCCCGCAGCCCCACAGGCTGTTTCGCCAGGCGAGCGGCTGCCAAAGAGCTTTCCAACGAGTCACGGCTTTCCCTCCTGGCTCTTCGGGCGTGGGAGCTGTCGCCAGAGTTGCGGCCCTACCGGAAAATGCTTCGCAGGCTGGTGGGGCGGCGCCACGTGGGCGCCGGTGGCTCCGAGGCTGACAACCGCCGCAAAGGCCGCAGCCCCACGGGCTGTGGGGCCACGCGAGCAGCTGCCAAAGAGCTTTCCAACGAGGCATGGCTTTCCCTCCTGGCTCTTCGGGCTTGGGAGCTGTCGTCAGAGCTGCAGCCCTACCGGAAAATGCTTCGCAGGCTGGCGCAGCGGCGCCACGTGGGCGCCGGTGGCGCCGAGGCTGACGGCCGCCGCAAAGCCCGCAGCCCCACGGGCTGTGGGGCCACGCGAGCGGCTGCCAAAGAGCTTTCCAACGAGGCACGGCTTTCCCTCCTGGCTCTTCGGGCGTGGGAGCTGTCGCCAGAGCCGCGGCCCTACCGGAAAATGCTTCGCAGGCTGGCGCGGCGGCGCCACGTGGGCCCCGGTGGCAGCGAGGCTGACGGCCGCCGCAAAGCCCGCACCCCACAGGCTGTTTCGCCAAACGAGCGGCTGCCAAAGAGCTTTCCAACGAGGCACGGCTTTCCCTCCTGGCTCTTCGGGCTTGGGAGCTGTCGCCAGAGCCGCGGCCCTACAGGAAAATGCTTCGCAGGCTGGCGCGGCTGCACCTGGTGGGCGCCGGTGGCGGGGAGGCTGACGGCCGCCACAAAGCCCGCAGCCCCACGGGCTGTGGGGCCACGCGATCGGCTGCCAAAGAGCTTTCCAACGAGGCACGGCTTTCCCTCCTGGCTCTTCGGGCGTGGGAGCTGTCGCCAGAGCCGCGGCCCTACTGGAAAATGCTTCGCAGGCTGGCGCGGCTGCACCTGGTGGGCGCCAGTGGCGGGGAGGCTGACGGTCGCCGCAAAGCCCGCAGCCCCACGGGCTGTGGGGCCAAGCGAGCGGCTGCCAAAGAGCTTTCCAATGAGGCATGGCTTTCCCTCCTGGCTCTTCGGGCGTGGGAGCTGTCGCCAGAGCCGCAGCCCTACCGGAAAATGCTTCGCAAGCTGGCGCGGCAGCGCCACATGGGCGCCAGTGGCGGGGAGGCTGACGGCCGCCGCAAAGCCCGCAGCCCCACGGGCTGTGGGGCCACGCGAGCGGCTGCCAAAGAGCTTTCCAACGAGGCACGGCTTTCCCTCCTGGCTCTTCGGGCGTGGGAGCTGTCGCCAGAGACGCGGCCCTACCGGAAAATGCTTCGCAAGCTGGCGCGGCAGCGCCACGTGGGCACCGTTGGCGGCAAGGCTGACGGCCGCCGCAAAGCCCGCAGCCACACGGGCTGTTTCGCCAGGCGAGCGGCTGCCAAAGCGCTTTCCAACGAGGCACGGCTTTCCCTCCTGGCTCTTCGGGCGTGGGAGCTGTCGCCAGAGCCGCGGCCCTACCGGAAAATGCTTCGCAGGCTGGCGCGGCTGTAGCTGGTGGGCGCCGGTGGCGCTGAGGCTGACGGCCGCCGCAAAGCCCGCAGCCCCACGGGCTGTGGGGCCACGGAAGAGGCTGCCAAAGAGCTTTCCAACGAGGCACGGCTTTCCCTCCTGGCTCTTCGGGCGTGGGAGCTGTCGCCAGAGCCGCGGCCCTACCGGAAAATGCTTCGCAGGCTGGTGGTGCGGCGCCAGGTGGGCGCTGGTGGCTCCGAGGCTGACGGCCGCCGCAAAGCCTGCAGCCCCACGGGCTGTGGGGCCACGCGAGCGGCTGCCAAAGAGCTTTCCAACGAGGCACGGCTTTCCCTCCTGGCTCTTCGTGCTTGGGAGCTGTCGCCAGAGTTGCGGCCCTACCGGAAAATGCTTCGCAGGCTGGTGGGGCGGCGCCACGTGGGCGCCGGTGGCTCCGAGGCTGACGGCCGCCGCAAAGCCCGCAGCCCCACAGGCTGTTTCGCCAGGCGAGCGGCCTCCAAAGAGCTTTCCAACGAGGCACGGCTTTCCCTCCTGGCTCTTCGGGCTTGGGAGCTGTCGTCAGAGCCGCAGCCCTACCCGAAAATGCTTCGCAAGCAGGCGCGGCAGCGCCACGTGGGCGCCGGTGGCGCCGAGGCTGACGGCCGCCGCAAAGCCCGCAGCCCCACGGGCTGTTTCGCCACGCGAGCGGCTGCCAAAGAGCTTTCCAACGAGGCACGGCTTTCCCTCCTGGGTCTTCGGGCTTGGGAGCTGTCGCCAGAGCCGTGGCCCTACTGGAAAATGCTTCGCAAGCTGGCGCGGCGGCGCCACGTGGGCGCCGGTGGCGCCGAGGCTGACGGCCGCCGCAAAGCCCGCAGCCCCACGGGCTGTGTGGCCACGCGAGCGGCTGCCAAAGAGCTTTCCAACGAGGCACGGCTTTCCCTCCTGGCTCTTCGGGCATGGGAGCTGTCGCCAGAGCCGCGGCCCTACAGGAAAATGCTTCGCAGGCTGGCGCGGCTGCACCTGTTGGGCACCGGTGGCGGGGAGGCTGACGGCCGCCGCAAAGCCCGCAGCCCCACGGGCTGTGGGGCCACGCGAGCGGCTGCCAAAGAGCATTCCAACGAGGCACGGCTTTCCCTCCTGGCTCTTCGGGCGTGGGAGCTGTCGCCAGAGCCGCGGCCCTACAGGAAAATGCTTCGCAGGCTGGCGCGGCTGCACCTGGTGGGCACCGGTGGCGGGGAGGCTGACGGCCGCCGCAAAGCCCGCAGCCCCACGGGCTGTGGGGCCATGCGAGCGGCTGCCAAAGAGCTTTCCAACGAGGCATGGTTTTCCCTCCTGGCTCTTCGGGCGTGGAAGCTGTCGCCAGAGACGCGGCCCTACCGGAAAATGCTTCGTAGGCTGGCGCAGCGGCGCCACGTAGGCGCCGGTGGCAGCGAGGATGACGGCCGCCGCAAAGACCGCAGCCCCACAGGCTGTTTCGCCAGGCGAGCGGCTGCCAAAAGCTTTCCAACGAGGCACGGCTTTCCCTCCTAGGTCTTCGGGCGTGGGAGCTGTCGTCAGAGCCGCGGCCCTACCGGAAAATGCTTCGCAGGCTGGCGCGGCTGCACCTGGTGGGCGCCGGTGGCGGGGAGGCTGACGGCCGCCACAAAGCCCGCAGCCCCACGGGCTGTGGGGCCACGCGAGCGGCTGCCAAAGAGCTTTCCAACGAGGCACGGCTTTCCCTCCTGGCTCTTCGGGCTTCGGAGCTGTCGCCAGAGTTGCAGCCCTACCGGAAAATGCTTCGCAGGCTGGTGGGGCGGCGCCACGTGGGCGCCGGTGGCTCCGAGACTGACGGCCGCCGCAAAGCCCGCAGCCCCACAGGCTGTTTCGCCAGGCGAGCGGCTGCCAAAGAGCTTTCCAACGAGGCACGGCTTTCCCTCCTGGCTCTTCGTGATTGGGAGCTGTCGCCAGAGCCGCGGCCCTACCGGAAAATGCTTCGCAGGCTGGCGCAGCGGCGCCACGTGGGCGCCGGTGGCGCCAAGGCTGACAGCCGCCGCAAAGCCCGCAGCCCCACGGGCTGTGGGGCCACGCGAGCGGCTGCCAACAAGCTTTCCAACAAGGCACGGATTTCCTTCCTGGCTCTTCGGGCTTTGGAGTTGTCGTCAGAGCCGCAGCCCTACCGGAAAATGCTTCGCAAGCTGGCGCGGCAGCGCCACGTGGGCACCGTTGGCGGCGAGGCTGACGGCCGCCGCAAAGCCCGCAGCCACACGGGCTGTTTCGCCACGCGAGCGGCTGCCAAAGAGCTTTCCAACGAGGCACGGCTTTCCCTCCTGGCTCTTCGGGCGTGGGAGCTGTCGCCAGAGTCGCGGCCCTACAGGAAAATGCTTCGCAGGCTGGCGCGGCTACACCTGGTGGGCGCCAGTGGCGGGGAGGCTGACGGCCGCCGCAAAGCCCGCAGCCCCACGGGCTGTGGGGCCACGCGAGCGGCTGCCAAAGAGCTTTCCAACGAGGCATGGCTTTCCCTCCTGGCTCTTCGGGCGTGGGAGCTGTCGCCAGAGCCGCGGCCCTACCGGAAAATGCTTCGCAGGCTCGTGCGGCAGCGCCACGTGGGCGCTGGTGGCTCCGAGGCTGACGGCCGCCGCAAAGCCCGCAGCCCCACGGGCTGTGGGGCCACGCGAGCGGCTGCCAAAGAGCTTTCCAACGAGGCATGGCTTTCCCTCCCTGCTCTTCGGGCGTGGGAGCTGTCGCCAGAGCCGCAGCCCTACCGGAAAATGCTTCGCAGGCTGGTGCGGCGGTACCACGTGGGCGCCGGTGGCGCCGAGGCTGACGGCCGCCGCAAAGCCCGCAGCCCCATGGGCTGTTTCGCCAGGCGAGCGGCTGCCAAAGAGCTTTCCAACGAGGCACGGCTTTCCCTCCTGGCTCTTCGGGCTTGTAAGTTGTCGTCAGAGCCGTGGCCCTACTGGAAAATGCTTCGCAAGCTGGCGCGGCGGCGCCACATGGGCGCCGGTGGCTCCGAGGCTGACAGCCACCGCAAAGCCCGCAGCCCCACGGGCTGTGAGGCCACGCGAGCGGCTGCCAAAGAGCTTTCCAACGAGGCACGGCTTTCCCTCCTGGTTCTTCGGGCTTGGGAGTTGTCGTCAGAGCTGTGGCCCTACTGGAAAATGCTTCGCAAGCTGGCGCGGCGGCGCCACGTGGGCGCCAGTGGCTCCGAGGCTGACGGCCGCCGCAAAGCCCGCAGCCACACGGGCTGTGGGGCCACGCGAGCGGCTGCCAAAGAGCTTTCAAACGAGGCACAGCTTTCCCTCCTAGCTCTTCGAGCTTGGGAGCTGTCGCCAGAGTTGCGGCCCTACCGGAAAATGCTTCGCAGGCTGGTGGGGCGGCGCCACGTGGGTGCCGGTGGCTCCGAGGCTGACGGCCGCCGCAAAGCCCGCAGCCCCACAGGCTGTTTCGCCAGGCGAGCGGCTGCCAAAGAGCTTTCCAACGAGGCACGGCTTTCCCTCCCTGCTCTTTGGGCGTGGGAGCTGTCGCCAGAGCCGCGGCCCTACAGGAAAATGCTTCGCAGGCTGGTGGGGCGGCGCCACGTGGGCGCCGGTGGCTCCGAGGCTGACAACCGCCGCAAAGCCCGCAGCCCCACGGGCTGTGGGGCCACGCGAGCAGCTGCCAAAGAGCTTTCCAACGAGGCATGGCTTTCCCTCCTGGCTCTTCGGGCTTGGGAGCTGTCGTCAGAGCTGCAGCCCTACCGGAAAATGCTTCACAAGCTGGCGCGGCAGCGCCACGTGGGCGCCGGTGGCGCCGAGGCTGACGGCCGCCGCAAAGCCCGCAGCCCCACGGGCTGTGGGGCCACGCGAGCGGCTGCCAAAGAGCTTTCCAACGAGGCATGGCTTTCCCTCCTGGCTCTTCGGGCTTGGGAGCTGTCGCCAGAGTCGCGGCCCTACAGGAAAATGCTTCGCAGGCTGGCGCGGCTGCACCTGGTGGGCGCCGGTGGCGGGGAGGCTGACGGCCGCCACAAAGCCCGCAGCCCCACGGGCTGTGGGGCCACGTGAGCGGCTGCCAAAGAGCTTTCCAACGAGGCACGGCTTTCCCTCCTGGCTCTTCGGGCGTGGGAGCTGTCGCCAGAGCCGCGGCCCTACCGGAAAATGCTTCACAGGCTGGTGGGGCGGCGCCAGGTGGGCGCTGGTGGCTCCGAGGCTGACGGCCACCGCAAAGCCCGCAGCCCCACGGGCTGTGGGTCCACGCAAGCGGCTGCCAAAGAGCTTTCCAACGAGGCACGGCTTTCCCTCCTGGGTCTTCAAGCTTGGGAGTTGTCATCAGAGCCGTGGCCCTACTGGAAAATGCTTCGCAAGCTGGCGCGGCGGCGCCACGTGGGCGCCGGTGGCGCCGAGGCTGACGGCCGCCGCAAATCCCGCAGACCCACGGGCTGTGAGGCCACGCGAGCGGCTGCCAAAGAGCTTTCCAACGAGGCATGGCTTTCCCTCCTGGCTCTTCGGGCTTGGGAGCTGTCGCCAGAGTTGCGGCCCTACCGGAAAATGCTTCGCAGGCTGGTGGGGCGGCGCCACGTGGGCGCCGGTGGCTCCGAGGCTGACAACCGCCGCAAAGCCCGCAGCCCCACGGGCTGTGGGGCCACGCTAGCAGCTGCCAAAGAGCTTTCCAACGAGGCATGGCTTTCCCTCCTGGCTCTTCGGGCTTGGGAGCTGTCGTCAGAGCTGCAGCCCTACCGGAAAATGCTTCGCAAGCTGGCGCGGCAGCGCCACGTGGGCGCCGGTGGCAGCGAGGCTGACGGCCGCCGCAAAGCCCGCAGCCCCACGGGCTGTGGGGCCACGCGAGCGGCTGCCAAAGAGCTTTCCAACGAGGCACGGCTTTCCCTCCTGGCTCTTCGGGCGTGGGAGCTGTCGCCAGAGCCGCGGCCCTACCGGAAAATGCTTCGCAGGCTGGTGGGGCGGCGCCACGTGGGCGCCGGTGGCGCCGAGGCTGACGGCCGCCGCAAAGCCCGCAGCCCCACGGGCTGTTTCGCCAGGCGAGCGGCTGCCAAAGAGCTTTCCAACGAGGCACGGCTTTCCCTCCCTGCTCTTCGGGCGTGGGAGCTGTCGCCAGAGCCGCGGCCCTACTGGAAAATGCTTCGCAGGCTGGCGCGGCTGCACCTGGTGGGCGCCGGTGGCGGGGAGGCTGACGGTCGCCGCAAAGCCCGCAGCCCCACGGGCTGTGGGGCCACGCGAGCGGCTGCCAAAGAGCTTTCCAACGAGGCACGGCTTTCCCTCCTGGCTCTTCGTGCTTGGGAGCTGTCGCCAGAGTTGCGGCCCTACCGGAAAATGCTTCGCAGGCTGGTGGGGCGGCGCCACGTGGGCGCCGGTGGCTCCGAGGCTGACGGCCACCGCAAAGCCCGCAGCCGCACGGGCTGTTTCGCCAGGCGAGCGGCTGCCAAAGAGCTTTCCAACGAGGCATGGCTTTCCCTCCTGGCTCTTCGGGCTTGGGAGCTGTCGTCAGAGCTGCAGCCCTACCGGATAATGCTTCGCAAGCTGGCGCGGCAGCGCCACGTGGGCGCCGGTGGCGTCGAGGCTGACGGCCGCCGCAAAGCCCGCAGCCCCACGGGCTGTGGGGCCACGCGAGCGGCTGCCAAAGAGCTTTCCAACAAGGCACGGCTTTCCCTCCTGGCTCTTCGGGCGTGGGAGCTGTCGTCAGAGCCGCGGCCCTACCGGAAAATGCTTCGCAGGCTTGTGCGGCGGCGCCACGTGAACGCCGGTGGCGCGGAGTCTGACGGCCGCCGCAAAGCCCGCAGCCCCACGGGCTGTGGGGCCACGCGAGCAGCTGCCAAAGAGCTTTCCAACGAGGCACGGCTTTCCCTCCTGGCTCTTCGTGCTTGGGAGCTGTCGCCAGAGCCGCGGCCCTACCGGAAAATGCTTCGCAGGCTGGTGGGGCGGCGCCATGTGGGCGCTGGTGGCTCCGAGGCTGACGGCCGCCGCAAAGCCCGCAGCCCCACGGGATGTGGGGCCACGCAAGCGGCTGCCAAAGAGCTTTCCAACGAGGCACGGCTTTACCTCCTGGCTCTTCGGGCGTGGGAGCTGTCGCCAGAGCCGCGGCCCTACAGGAAAATGCTTCGCAGGCTGGCGCGGCAGCGCCACGTGGGCGCCGGTGTCGCTGAGGCTGACGTCCGCCGGAAAGCCCGCAGCCCCACGGGCTGTGGGGTCAGGCGAGCGGCTGCCAAAGAGCTTTCCAACGAGGCACGGCTTTCCCTCCTGGCTCTTCGGGCGTGGGAGCTGTCGCCAGAGCCGCGGCCCTACCGGAAAATGCTTCGCAGGCTGGCGCGGCAGCGCCACGTGGGCGCCGGTGTCGCTGAGGCTGACGTCCGCCGGAAAGCCCGCAGCCCCACGGGCTGTGGGGCCACGCGAGCGGCTGCCAAAGAGCTTTCCAACGAGGCACGGCTTTCCCTCCTAGGTCTTCGGGCGTGGGAGCTGTCACCAGAGACGCGGCCCTACCGGAAAATGCTTCGCAGGCTGGCCCAGCGGCGCCACGTGTGCGCCGGTGGCAGCGAGGCTGACGGCCGCCGCAAAGCCCGCAGCCCCACGGGCTGTTTCGCCAGGCGAGCGGCTGCCAAAGAGCTTTCCAACGAGGCACGGCTTTCTCTCCTCGCTCTTAGGGCGTGGGAGCTGTCGCCAGAGCCGCGGCCCTACCGGAAAATGCTTCGCAGGCTGGCGCGGCTGCACCTGGTGGGCGCCGGTGGCGCCGAGGCTGACGGCCGCCACAAAGCCCGCAGCCACACGGGCTGTGGGGCCACGCGAGCGGCCGCCAAAGAGCTTTCCAACGAGGCACGGCTTTCCCTCCTGGCTCTTCGTGCTTGGGAGTTGTCGTCAGAGCCGCAGCCCTACTGGAAAATGCTTCGCAAGCTGGTGCGGTGGCGCCACGTGGGCGCCGGTGGCGCCGAGGCTGACGGCCGCCGCAAAGCCCGCAGCCCCACGGGCTGTGGGGCCACGCAAGAGGCTGCCAAAGAGCTTTCCAACGAGGCACGGCTTTCCCTCCTGGCTCTTCGGGCGTGGGAGCTGTCGCCAGAGCCGCGGCCCTACCGGAAAATGCTTCGCAGGCTGGCGCGGCTGCACCTGGTGGGCGCCGGTGGCGGGGAGGCTGACGGTCGCCGCAAAGCCCGCAGCCACACGGGCTGTGGGGCCACGCGAGCGGCTGCCAAAGAGCTTTCCAACGAGGCATGGCTTTCCCTACTGGCTCTTCGGGCGTGGGAGCTGTCGCCAGAGCCGTGGCCCTACCGGAAAATGCTTCGCAGGCTGGTGCGGCGGTACCACGTGGGCGCCGGTGGCGCCAAGGCTGACGGCCGCCGCAAAGCCCGCAGCCCCATGGGCTGTGGGGCCACGCGAGCGGCTGCCAAAGAGCTTTCCAACGAGGCACGGCTTTCCCTCCTGGCTCTTCGGGCTTGGGAGTTGTCGTCAGAGCCGTGGCCCTACTGGAAAATGCTTCGCAAGCTGGCGCGGCGGCGCCACGTGGGCGCCGGTGGCTCCGAGGCTGACGGCCGCCGCAAAGCCCGCAGCCCCACAGACTGTTTCGCCAGGCGAGCGGCTGCCAAAGAGCTTTCCAACGAGGCACGGCTTTCCCTCCTGGCTCTTCGGGCTTGGGAGTTGTCGTCAGAGCCGTGGCCCTACTGGAAAATGCTTCGCAAGCTGGCGCGGCGGCGCCACGTGGGCGCCGGTGGCTCCGAGGCTGACGGCCGCCGCAAAGCCCGCAGCCCCACGGGCTGTGAGGCCACGCGAGCGGCTGCCAAAGAGCTTTCCAACGAGGCACGGCTTTCCCTCCTGGCTCTTCGGGCGTGGGAGCTGTCGCCAGAGCCGCGGCCCTACCGGAAAATGCTTCGCAGGCTGGCGCGGCTGTAGCTGGTAGGCGCCGGTGGCGCTGAGGCTGACGGCCGCCGCAAAGCCCGCAGCCCCACGGGCTGTGGGGCCACGCGAGCGGCTGCCAAAGAGCTTTCCAACGAGGCACAGCTTTCCCTCCTGGCTCTTCGTGCTTGGGAGCTGTCGCCAGAGTTGCGTCCCTACCGGAAAATGCTTCGCAGGCTGGTAGGGCGGCGCCACGTGGGCGCCGGTGGCGCTGAGGCTGACGGCCGCCGCAAAGCCCGCAGCCCCACGGGCTGTGGGGCCACGCGAGCGGCTGCCAAAGAGCTTTCCAACGAGGCACAGCTTTCCCTCCTGGCTCTTCGTGCTTGGGAGCTGTCGCCAGAGTTGCGGCCCTACCGGAAAATGCTTCGCAGGCTGGCGCGGCGGCGACACGTGGGCGCCGGTGGCGCCGAGGCTGACGGCCGCCGCAAAGCCCGCAGCCCCACGGGCTGTTTCGCCAGGCGAGCGGCTGCCAAAGAGCTTTCCAACGAGGCACGGCTTTCCCTCCCTGCTCTTCGGGCGTGGGAGCTGTCGCCAGAGCCGCGGCCCTACTGGAAAATGCTTCGCAGGCTGGCGCGGCTGCACCTGGTGGGCGCCGGTGGCGGGGAGGCTGACGGTCGCCGCAAAGCCCGCAGCCCCACGGGCTGTGGGGCCACGCGAGCGGCTGCCAAAGAGCTTTCCAACGAGGCACGGCTTTCCCTCCTGGCTCTTCGGGCGTGGGAGCAGTCGCCAGAGTCGCGGCCCTACCGCAAAAAGCTCTGCATACTTGCGCGGCGGCGCCACATGTGCACCGTTGGCGGAGAGGCTGACGGCCGCCGCAAAGCCCGCAGCCCCACAGGCTGTGGGGCCACGGAAGAGGCTGCCAAAGAGCTTTCCAACGAGGCACGGCTTTCCCTCCTGGCTCTTCGGGCGTGGGAGCTGTCGCCAGAGCCGCGGCCCTACAGGAAAATGCTTCGCAGGCTGGCGCGGCGGCGCCACGTGGGCGCCGGTGTCAGCGAGGCTGACGGCCGCCACAAAGCCCGCAGCCCCACGGGCTGTGGGGCCACGCGATCGGCTGCCAAAGAGCTTTCCAACGAGGCACGGCTTTCCCTCCTGGCTCTTCGGGCTTGGGAGCTGTCGCCAGAGTTGCGGCCCTACCGGAAAATGCTTCGCAGGCTGGTGGGGCGGCGCCACGTGGGCGCCGGTGGCTCCGAGGCTGACGGCCGCCGCAAAGCCCGCAGCCCCACAGGCTGTTCCGCCAGGCGAGCGGCTGCCAAAGAGCTTTCCAACGAGGCACGGCTTTCCCTCCTGGCTCTTCGGGCGTGGGAGCTGTCGCCAGAGCCGCGGCCCTACTGGAAATTGCTTCGCAGGCTGGCGCGGCTGCACCTCGTGGGCGCCGGTGGCGGGGAGGCTGACGGCCCCCACAAAGCCCGCAGCCCCACGGGCTGTAGGGCCACGCGATCGGCTGCCAAAGAGCTTTCCAACGAGGCACGGCTTTCCCTCCTGGCTCTTCGGGCTTGGGAGCTGTCGCCAGAGTTGCGGCCCTACCGGAAAATGCTTCGCAGGCTGGTGGGGCGGCGCCACGTGGGCGCCGGTGGCTCCGAGGCTGACGGCCACCGCAAAGCCCGCAGCCGCACGGGCTGTTTCGCCAGGCGAGCGGCTGCCAAAGAGCTTTCCAACGAGGCATGGCTTTCCGTCCTGGCTCTTCGGGCTTGGGAGCTGTCGCCAGAGTTGCGGCCCTACTGGAAAATGCTTCGCAGGCTGGTGGGGCGGCGCCACGTGGGCGCCGGTGGCTCCGAGGCTGACAACCGCCACAAAGCCCGCAGCCCCACAGGCTGTGGGGCCACGCGAGCGGCTGCCAAAGAGCTTTCCAACGAGGCATGGCTTTCCCTCCTGGCTCTTCGGGCTTGGGAGCTGTCGTCAGAGCTGCAGCCCTACCGGATAATGCTTCGCAAGCTGGCGCGGCAGCGCCACGTGGGCGCCGGTGGCGTCGAGGCTGACGGCCGCCGCAAAGCCCGCAGCCCCACGGGCTGTGGGGCCACGCGAGCGGCTGCCAAAGAGCTTTCCAACAAGGCACGGCTTTCCCTCCTGGCTCTTCGGGCGTGGGAGCTGTCGTCAGAGCCGCGGCCCTACCGGAAAATGCTTCGCAGGCTTGTGCGGCGGCGCCACGTGAACGCCGGTGGCGCGGAGTCTGACGGCCGCCGCAAAGCCCGCAGCCCCACGGGCTGTGGGGCCACGCGAGCAGCTGCCAAAGAGCTTTCCAACGAGGCACGGCTTTCCCTCCTGGCTCTTCGTGCTTGGGAGCTGTCGCCAGAGTTGCGGCCCTACCGGAAAATGCTTCGCAGGCTGGCGCGGCGGCGACACGTGGGCGCCGGTGGCGCCGAGGCTGACGGCCGCCGCAAAGCCCGCAGCCCCACGGGCTGTTTCGCCAGGCGAGCGGCTGCCAAAGAGCTTTCCAACGAGGCACGGCTTTCCCTCCCTGCTCTTCGGGCGTGGGAGCTGTCGCCAGAGCCGCGGCCCTACTGGAAAATGCTTCGCAGGCTGGCGCGGCTGCACCTGGTGGGCGCCGGTGGCGGGGAGGCTGACGGTCGCCGCAAAGCCCGCAGCCCCACGGGCTGTGGGGCCACGCGAGCGGCTGCCAAAGAGCTTTCCAACGAGGCACGGCTTTCCCTCCTGGCTCTTCGGGCGTGGGAGCAGTCGCCAGAGTCGCGGCCCTACCGCAAAAAGCTCTGCATACTTGCGCGGCGGCGCCACATGTGCACCGTTGGCGGAGAGGCTGACGGCCGCCGCAAAGCCCGCAGCCCCACAGGCTGTGGGGCCACGGAAGAGGCTGCCAAAGAGCTTTCCAACGAGGCACGGCTTTCCCTCCTGGCTCTTCGGGCGTGGGAGCTGTCGCCAGAGCCGCGGCCCTACAGGAAAATGCTTCGCAGGCTGGCGCGGCGGCGCCACGTGGGCGCCGGTGTCAGCGAGGCTGACGGCCGCCACAAAGCCCGCAGCCCCACGGGCTGTGGGGCCACGCGATCGGCTGCCAAAGAGCTTTCCAACGAGGCACGGCTTTCCCTCCTGGCTCTTCGGGCTTGGGAGCTGTCGCCAGAGTTGCGGCCCTACCGGAAAATGCTTCGCAGGCTGGTGGGGCGGCGCCACGTGGGCGCCGGTGGCTCCGAGGCTGACGGCCGCCGCAAAGCCCGCAGCCCCACAGGCTGTTCCGCCAGGCGAGCGGCTGCCAAAGAGCTTTCCAACGAGGCACGGCTTTCCCTCCTGGCTCTTCGGGCTTGGGAGCTGTCGCCAGAGTTGCGGCCCTACTGGAAAATGCTTCGCAGGCTGGTGGGGCGGCGCCACGTGGGCGCCGGTGGCTCCGAGGCTGACAACCGCCACAAAGCCCACAGCCCGTGGGGCTGCGGGGCCACGCGAGCGGCTGCCAAAGAGCTTTCCAACGAGGCATGGCTTTCCCTCCTGGCTCTTCGGGCTTGGGAGCTGTCGTCAGAGCTGCAGCCCTACCGGATAATGCTTCGCAAGCTGGCGCGGCAGCGCCACGTGGGCGCCGGTGGCGTCGAGGCTGACGGCCGCCGCAAAGCCCGCAGCCCCACGGGCTGTGGGGCCACGCGAGCGGCTGCCAAAGAGCTTTCCAACAAGGCACGGCTTTCCCTCCTGGCTCTTCGGGCGTGGGAGCTGTCGTCAGAGCCGCGGCCCTACCGGAAAATGCTTCGCAGGCTTGTGCGGCGGCGCCACGTGAACGCCGGTGGCGCGGAGTCTGACGGCCGCCGCAAAGCCCGCAGCCCCACGGGCTGTGGGGCCACGCGAGCAGCTGCCAAAGAGCTTTCCAACGAGGCACGGCTTTCCCTCCTGGCTCTTCGTGCTTGGGAGCTGTCGCCAGAGCCGCGGCCCTACCGGAAAATGCTTCGCAGGCTGGTGGGGCAGCGCCACGTGGGCGCTGGTGGCTCCGAGGCTGACGGCCGCCGCAAAGCCCGCAGCCCCACGGGCTGTGGGGCCACGCAAGCGGCTGCCAAAGAGCTTTCCAACGAGGCACGGCTTTACCTCCTGGCTCTTCGGGCGTGGGAGCTGTTGCCAGAGCCGCGGCCCTACAGGAAAATGCTTCGCAGGCTGGCGCGGCAGCGCCACGTGGGCGCCGGTGTCGCTGAGGCTGACGTCCGCCGGAAAGCCCGCAGCCCCACGGGCTGTGGGGTCAGGCGAGCGGCTGCCAAAGAGCTTTCCAACGAGGCACGGCTTTCCCTCCTGCCTCTTCGGGCGTGGGAGCTGTGGCCAGAGCCGCGGCCCTACCGGAAAATGCTTCGCAGGCTGGCGCGGCAGCGCCACGTGGGCGCCGGTGTCGCTGAGGCTGACGTCCGCCGGAAAGCCCGCAGCCCCACGGGCTGTGGGGCCACGCGAGCGGCTGCCAAAGAGCTTTCCAACGAGGCACGGCTTTCCCTCCTAGGTCTTCGGGCGTGGGAGCTGTCACCAAAGACGCGGCCCTACCGGAAAATGCTTCGCAGGCTGGCCCAGCGGCGCCACGTGTGCGCCGGTGGCAGCGAGGCTGACGGCCGCCGCAAAGCCCGCAGCCCCACGGGCTGTTTCGCCAGGCGAGCGGCTGCCAAAGAGCTTTCCAACGAGGCACGGCTTTCTCTCCTCGCTCTTAGGGCGTGGGAGCTGTCGCCAAAGCCGCGGCCCTACAGGAAAATGCTTCGCAGGCTGGTGCGGCTGCACCTGGTGGGCGCCGGTGGCGGGGAGGCTGACGGTCGCCGCAAAGCCCACAGCCACACGGGCTGTGGGGCCACGCGAGCGGCTGCCAAAGAGCTTTCCAACGAGGCATGGCTTTCCCTCCTGGCTCTTCGGGCGTGGGAGCTGTCGCCAGAGCTGTGGCCCTACCGGAAAATGCTTCCCAGGCTCGTGCGGCGGCGCCACGTGGGCGCTGGTGGCTCCGAGGCTGACGGCCGCCGCAAAGCCCGCAGCCACACTGGCTGTTGGGCCACACGAGCGGCTGCCAAAGAGCTTTCCAACGAGGCATGGCTTTCCCTCCTGGCTCTTCGGGCTTGGGAGTTGTCGTCAGAGCCGTGGCCCTACTGGAAAATGCTTCGCAAGCTGGCGCGGCGGCGCCACGTGGGCACCGGTGGCTCCGAGGCTGACGGCCGCCGCAAAGCCCGCAGCCCCACGGGCTGTGAGGCCACGCGAGCGGCTGCCAAAGAGCTTTCCAACGAGGCATGGCTTTCCCTCCTGGCTCTTCGGGCGTGGGAGCTGTCGCCAGAGCCGCGGCCCTACCGGAAAATGCTTCGCAGGCTGGCGCGGCTGTAGCTGGTAGGCGCCGGTGGCGCTGAGGCTGACGGCCGCCGCAAAGCCCGCAGCCCCACGGGCTGTGGGGCCACGCGAGCGGCTGCCAAAGAGCTTTCCAACGAGGCACAGCTTTCCCTCCTGTCTCTTCGTGCTTGGGAGCTGTCGCCAGAGTTGCGGCCCTACCGGAAAATGCTTCGCAGGCTGGTAGGGCGGCGCCACGTGGGCGCCGGTGGCTCCGAGGCTGACGGCCGCCGCAAAGCCCGCAGCCCCACGGGCTGTTTCGCCAGGCGAGCGGCTGCCAAAGAGCTTTCCAACAAGGCATGGCTTTCCCTCCTGGCTCTTCGGGCGTGGGAGCTGTCGCCCGAGTTGCGGCCCTACCGGAAAATGCTTCGCAGGCTGGTGGGGCGGCGCCACGTGGGCGCCGGTGGCTCCGAGGCTGACAACCGCCGCAAAGCCCGCAGCCCCACGGGCTGTGGGGCCACGCGAGCGGCTGCCAAAGAGCTTTCCAACGAGGCATGGCTTTCCCTCCTGGCTCTTCGGGCGTGGGAGCTGTCGCCAGAGCCGCGGCCCTACCGGAAAATGCTTCACAGGCTGGTGGGGCGGCGCCACGTGGGCGCTGGTGGCTCCGAGGCTGACGGCCGCCGCAAAGCCCGCAGCCCCACGGGCTGTGGGGCCACGCAAGCGGCTGCCAAAGAGCTTTCCAACGAGGCACGGCTTTCCCTCCTGGGTCTTCAAGCTTGGGAGTTGTCATCAGAGCCGTGGCCCTACTGGAAAATGCTTCGCAAGCTGGCGCGGCGGCGCCACGTGGGCGCCGGTGGCGCCGAGGCTGACGGCCGCCGCAAAGCCCGCAGACCCACGGGCTGTGAGGCCACGCGAGCGGCTGCCAAAGAGCTTTCCAACGAGGCACGGCTTTCCCTCCTGGCTCTTCAGGCGTGGGAGCTGTCGCCAGAGTTGCGGCCCTACCGGAAAATGCTTCGCAGGCTGGTGGGGCGGCGCCACGTGGGCGCCGGTGGCTCCGAGGCTGACGGCCACCGCAAAGCCCGCAGCCGCACGGGCTGTTTCGCCAGGCGAGCGGCTGCCAAAGAGCTTTCCAACGAGGCATGGCTTTCCCTCCTGGCTCTTCGGGCTTGGGAGCTGTCGCCAGAGTTGCGGCCCTACTGGAAAATGCTTCGCAGGCTGGTGGGGCGGCGCCACGTGGGCGCCGGTGGCTCCGAGGCTGACAACCGCCACAAAGCCCGCAGCCCCACGGGCTGTGGGGCCACGCGAGCGGCTGCCAAAGAGCTTTCCAACGAGGCATGGCTTTCCCTCCTGGCTCTTCGTGCTTGGGAGCTGTCGTCAGAGCTGCAGCCCTACCGGATAATGCTTCGCAAGCTGGCGCGGCAGCGCCACGTGGGCGCCGGTGGCGTCGAGGCTGACGGCCGCCGCAAAGCCCGCAGCCCCACGGGCTGTGGGGCCACGCGAGCGGCTGCCAAAGAGCTTTCCAACAAGGCACGGCTTTCCCTCCTGGCTCTTCGGGCGTGGGAGCTGTCGTCAGAGCCGCGGCCCTACCGGAAAATGCTTCGCAGGCTTGTGCGGCGGCGCCACGTGAACGCCGGTGGCGCGGAGTCTGACGGCCGCCGCAAAGCCCGCAGCCCCACGGGCTGTGGGGCCACGCGAGCAGCTGCCAAAGAGCTTTCCAACGAGGCACGGCTTTCCCTCCTGGCTCTTCGTGCTTGGGAGCTGTCGCCAGAGCCGCAGCCCTACCGGAAAATGCTTCGCAGGCTGGTGGGGCGGCGCCATGTGGGCGCTGGTGGCTCCGAGGCTGACGGCCGCCGCAAAGCCCGCAGCCCCACGGGCTGTGGGGCCACGCAAGCGGCTGCCAAAGAGCTTTCCAACGAGGCACGGCTTTACCTCCTGGCTCTTCGGGCGTGGGAGCTGTCGCCAGAGCCGCGGCCCTACAGGAAAATGCTTCGCAGGCTGGCGCGGCAGCGCCACGTGGGCGCCGGTGTCGCTGAGGCTGACGTCCGCCGGAAAGCCCGCAGCCCCACGGGCTGTGGGGTCAGGCGAGCGGCTGCCAAAGAGCTTTCCAACGAGGCACGGCTTTCCCTCCTGGCTCTTCGGGCGTGGGAGCTGTCGCCAGAGCCGCGGCCCTACCGGAAAATGCTTCGCAGGCTGGCGCGGCAGCGCCACGTGGGCGCCGGTGTCGCTGAGGCTGACGTCCGCCGGAAAGCCCGCAGCCCCACGGGCTGTGGGGCCACGCGAGCGGCTGCCAAAGAGCTTTCCAACGAGGCACGGCTTTCCCTCCTAGGTCTTCGGGCGTGGGAGCTGTCACCAGAGACGCGGCCCTACCGGAAAATGCTTCGCAGGCTGGCCCAGCGGCGCCACGTGTGCGCCGGTGGCAGCGAGGCTGACGGCCGCCGCAAAGCCCGCAGCCCCACGGGCTGTTTCGCCAGGCGAGCGGCTGCCAAAGAGCTTTCCAACGAGGCACGGCTTTCTCTCCTGGCTCTTAGGGCGTGGGAGCTGTCGCCAGAGCCGCGGCCCTACCGGAAAATGCTTCGCAGGCTGGCGCGGCTGCACCTGGTGGGCGCCGGTGGCGCCGAGGCTGACGGCCGCCACAAAGCCCGCAGCCACACGGGCTGTGGGGCCACGCGAGCGGCCGCCAAAGAGCTTTCCAACGAGGCACGGCTTTCCCTCCTGGCTCTTCGTGCTTGGGAGTTGTCGTCAGAGCCGCAGCCCTACTGGAAAATGCTTCGCAAGCTGGTGCGGTGGCGCCACGTGGGCGCCGGTGGCGCCGAGGCTGACGGCCGCCGCAAAGCCCGCAGCCCCACGGGCTGTGGGGCCACGCAAGAGGCTGCCAAAGAGCTTTCCAACGAGGCACGGCTTTCCCTCCTGGCTCTTCGGGCGTGGGAGCTGTCGCCAGAGCCGCGGCCCTACCGGAAAATGCTTCGCAGGCTGGCGCGGCTGCACCTGGTGGGCGCCGGTGGCGGGGAGGCTGACGCTCGCCGCAAAGCCCGCAGCCTCACGGGCTGTGGGGCCACGGAAGAGGCTGCCAAAGAGCTTTCCAACGAGGCATGGCTTTCCCTACTGGCTCTTCGGGCGTGGGAGCTGTCGCCAGAGCCGTGGCCCTACCGGAAAATGCTTCGCAGGCTGGTGCGGCGGTACCACGTGGGCGCCGGTGGCGCCAAGGCTGACGGCCGCCGCAAAGCCCGCAGCCCCATGGGCTGTGGGGCCACGCGAGCGGCTGCCAAAGAGCTTTCCAACGAGGCACGGCTTTCCCTCCTGGCTCTTCGTGCTTGGGAGCTGTCGCCAGAGCCTGCGCCCCTACCGGATAATGCTTCGGAGGCTGGCGCGGCTGCACCTGGTGGGCGCCGGTGGCTCCGAGGCTGACGGCCGCCGCAAAGCCCGCAGCCCCACAGCCTGTTTCGCCAGGCGAGCGGCTGCCAAAGAGCTTTCCAACGAGGCACGGCTTTCCCTCCCTGCTCTTCGGGCGTGGGAGCTGTCGCCAGAGCCGCGGCCCTACTGGAAAATGCTTCGCAAGCTGGCGCGGCTGCACCTGGTGGGCGCCGGTGGCGGGGAGGCTGACGGCCGCCGCAAAGCCCGCAGCCCCACAGACTGTTTCGCCAGGCGAGCGGCTGCCAAAGAGCTTTCCAACGAGGCACGGCTTTCCCTCCTGGCTCTTCGGGCTTGGGAGTTGTCGTCAGAGCCGTGGCCCTACTGGAAAATGCTTCGCAAGCTGGCGCGGCGGCGCCACGTGGGCGCCGGTGGCTCCGAGGCTGACGGCCGCCGCAAAGCCCGCAGCCCCACGGGCTGTGAGGCCACGCGAGCGGCTGCCAAAGAGCTTTCCAACGAGGCACGGCTTTCCCTCCTGGCTCTTCGGGCGTGGGAGCTGTCGCCAGAGCCGCGGCCCTACCGGAAAATGCTTCGCAGGCTGGCGCGGCTGTAGCTGGTAGGCGCCGGTGGCGCTGAGGCTGACGGCCGCCGCAAAGCCCGCAGCCCCACGGGCTGTGGGGCCACGCGAGCGGCTGCCAAAGAGCTTTCCAACGAGGCACAGCTTTCCCTCCTGGCTCTTCGTGCTTGGGAGCTGTCGCCAGAGTTGCGTCCCTACCGGAAAATGCTTCGCAGGCTGGTAGGGCGGCGCCACGTGGGCGCCGGTGGCGCTGAGGCTGACGGCCGCCGCAAAGCCCGCAGCCCCACAGGCTGTGGGGCCACGCGAGCGGCTGCCAAAGAGCTTTCCAACGAGGCACAGCTTTCCCTCCTGGCTCTTCGTGCTTGGGAGCTGTCGCCAGAGCCGCGGCCCTACCGCAAAATGCTTCGCAGGCTGGCGCGGCGGCGACACGTGGGCGCCGGTGGCGCCGAGGCTGACGGCCGCCGCAAAGCCCGCAGCCCCAC
The DNA here is from genome assembly GCF_963924245.1 of Chroicocephalus ridibundus. NCBI lineage: Eukaryota > Metazoa > Chordata > Aves > Charadriiformes > Laridae > Chroicocephalus > Chroicocephalus ridibundus. Next base: position 1,211,180 of record NW_026961567.1, on the reverse strand, counting down.
GGGCTGTTTCGCCAGGCGAGCGGCTGCCAAAGAGCTTTCCAACGAGGCACGGCTTTCCCTCCCTGCTCTTCGGGCGTGGGAGCTGTCGCCAGAGCCGCGGCCCTACTGGAAAATGCTTCGCAGGCTGGCGCGGCTGCACCTGGTGTGCGCCGGTGGCGGGGAGGCTGACGGTCGCCGCAAAGCCCGCAGCCCCACGGGCTGTGGGGCCACGCGAGCGGCTGCCAAAGAGCTTTCCAACGAGGCACGGCTTTCCCTCCTGGCTCTTCGGGCGTGGGAGCAGTCGCCAGAGTCGCGGCCCTACCGCAAAAAGCTCTGCATACTTGCGCGGCGGCGCCACATGTGCACCGTTGGCGGAGAGGCTGACGGCCGCCGCAAAGCCCGCAGCCCCACAGGCTGTGGGGCCACGGAAGAGGCTGCCAAAGAGCTTTCCAACGAGGCACGGCTTTCCCTCCTGGCTCTTCGGGCGTGGGAGCTGTCGCCAGAGCCGCGGCCCTACAGGAAAATGCTTCGCAGGCTGGCGCGGCGGCGCCACGTGGGCGCCGGTGTCAGCGAGGCTGACGGCCGCCACAAAGCCCGCAGCCCCACGGGCTGTGGGGCCACGCGATCGGCTGCCAAAGAGCTTTCCAACGAGGCACGGCTTTCCCTCCTGGCTCTTCGGGCTTGGGAGCTGTCGCCAGAGTTGCGGCCCTACCGGAAAATGCTTCGCAGGCTGGTGGGGCGGCGCCACGTGGGCGCCGGTGGCTCCGAGGCTGACGGCCGCCGCAAAGCCCGCAGCCCCACAGGCTGTTCCGCCAGGCGAGCGGCTGCCAAAGAGCTTTCCAACGAGGCACGGCTTTCCCTCCTGGCTCTTCGGGCGTGGGAGCTGTCGCCAGAGCCGCGGCCCTACTGGAAATTGCTTCGCAGGCTGGCGCGGCTGCACCTCGTGGGCGCCGGTGGCGGGGAGGCTGACGGCCCCCACAAAGCCCGCAGCCCCACGGGCTGTAGGGCCACGCGATCGGCTGCCAAAGAGCTTTCCAACGAGGCACGGCTTTCCCTCCTGGCTCTTCGGGCTTGGGAGCTGTCGCCAGAGTTGCGGCCCTACCGGAAAATGCTTCGCAGGCTGGTGGGGCGGCGCCACGTGGGCGCCGGTGGCTCCGAGGCTGACGGCCACCGCAAAGCCCGCAGCCGCACGGGCTGTTTCGCCAGGCGAGCGGCTGCCAAAGAGCTTTCCAACGAGGCATGGCTTTCCGTCCTGGCTCTTCGGGCTTGGGAGCTGTCGCCAGAGTTGCGGCCCTACTGGAAAATGCTTCGCAGGCTGGTGGGGCGGCGCCACGTGGGCGCCGGTGGCTCCGAGGCTGACAACCGCCACAAAGCCCGCAGCCCCACGGGCTGTGGGGCCACGCGAGCGGCTGCCAAAGAGCTTTCCAACGAGGCATGGCTTTCCCTCCTGGCTCTTCGGGCTTGGGAGCTGTCGTCAGAGCTGCAGCCCTACCGGATAATGCTTCGCAAGCTGGCGCGGCAGCGCCACGTGGGCGCCGGTGGCGTCGAGGCTGACGGCCGCCGCAAAGCCCGCAGCCCCACGAGCTGTGGGGCCACGCGAGCGGCTGCCAAAGAGCTTTCCAACAAGGCACGGCTTTCCCTCCTGGCTCTTCGGGCGTGGGAGCTGTCGTCAGAGCCGCGGCCCTACCGGAAAATGCTTCGCAGGCTTGTGCGGCGGCGCCACGTGAACGCCGGTGGCGCGGAGTCTGACGGCCGCCGCAAAGCCCGCAGCCCCACGGGCTGTGGGGCCACGCGAGCAGCTGCCAAAGAGCTTTCCAACGAGGCACGGCTTTCCCTCCTGGCTCTTCGTGCTTGGGAGCTGTCGCCAGAGTTGCGGCCCTACCGGAAAATGCTTCGCAGGCTGGCGCGGCGGCGACACGTGGGCGCCGGTGGCGCCGAGGCTGACGGCCGCCGCAAAGCCCGCAGCCCCACGGGCTGTTTCGCCAGGCGAGCGGCTGCCAAAGAGCTTTCCAACGAGGCACGGCTTTCCCTCCCTGCTCTTCGGGCGTGGGAGCTGTCGCCAGAGCCGCGGCCCTACTGGAAAATGCTTCGCAGGCTGGCGCGGCTGCACCTGGTGGGCGCCGGTGGCGGGGAGGCTGACGGTCGCCGCAAAGCCCGCAGCCCCACGGGCTGTGGGGCTACGCGAGCGGCTGCCAAAGAGCTTTCCAACGAGGCACGGCTTTCCCTCCTGGCTCTTCGGGCATGGGAGCAGTCGCCAGAGTCGCGGCCCTACCGCAAAAAGCTCTGCATACTTGCGCGGCGGCGCCACATGTGCACCGTTGGCGGAGAGGCTGACGGCCGCCGCAAAGCCCGCAGCCCCACAGGCTGTGGGGCCACGGAAGAGGCTGCCAAAGAGCTTTCCAACGAGGCACGGCTTTCCCTCCTGGCTCTTCGGGCGTGGGAGCTGTCGCCAGAGCCGCGGCCCTACAGGAAAATGCTTCGCAGGCTGGCGCGGCGGCGCCACGTGGGCGCCGGTGTCAGCGAGGCTGACGGCCGCCACAAAGCCCGCAGCCCCACGGGCTGTGGGGCCACGCGATCGGCTGCCAAAGAGCTTTCCAACGAGGCACGGCTTTCCCTCCTGGCTCTTCGGGCTTGGGAGCTGTCGCCAGAGTTGCGGCCCTACCGGAAAATGCTTCGCAGGCTGGTGGGGCGGCGCCACGTGGGCGCCGGTGGCGGGGAGGCTGACGGCCCCCACAAAGCCCGCAGCCCCACGGGCTGTAGGGCCACGCGATCGGCTGCCAAAGAGCTTTCCAACGAGGCACGGCTTTCCCTCCTGGCTCTTCGGGCTTGGGAGCTGTCGCCAGAGTTGCGGCCCTACCGGAAAATGCTTCGCAGGCTGGTGGGGCGGCGCCACGTGGGCGCCGGTGGCTCCGAGGCTGACAACCGCCACAAAGCCCGCAGCCCCACGGGCTGTGGGGCCACGCGAGCGGCTGCCAAAGAGCTTTCCAACGAGGCATGGCTTTCCCTCCTGGCTCTTCGGGCGTGGGAGCTGTCGTCAGAGCTGCAGCCCTACCGGATAATGCTTCGCAAGCTGGCGCGGCAGCGCCACGTGGGCGCCGGTGGCGTCGAGGCTGACGGCCGCCGCAAAGCCCGCAGCCCCACGGGCTGTGGGGCCACGCGAGCGGCTGCCAAAGAGCTTTCCAACAAGGCACGGCTTTCCCTCCTGGCTCTTCGGGCGTGGGAGCTGTCGTCAGAGCCGCGGCCCTACCGGAAAATGCTTCGCAGGCTTGTGCGGCGGCGCCACGTGAACGCCGGTGGCGCGGAGTCTGACGGCCGCCGCAAAGCCCGCAGCCCCACGGGCTGTGGGGCCACGCGAGCAGCTCCCAAAGAGCTTTCCAACGAGGCACGGCTTTCCCTCCTGGCTCTTCGTGCTTGGGAGCTGTCGCCAGAGCCGCGGCCCTACCGGAAAATGCTTCGCAGGCTGGTGGGGCAGCGCCACGTGGGCGCTGGTGGCTCCGAGGCTGACGGCCGCCGCAAAGCCCGCAGCCCCACGGGCTGTGGGGCCACGCAAGCGGCTGCCAAAGAGCTTTCCAACGAGGCACGGCTTTACCTCCTGGCTCTTCGGGCGTGGGAGCTGTTGCCAGAGCCGCGGCCCTACAGGAAAATGCTTCGCAGGCTGGCGCGGCAGCGCCACGTGGGCGCCGGTGTCGCTGAGGCTGACGTCCGCCGGAAAGCCCGCAGCCCCACGGGCTGTGGGGCCACGCGAGCGGCTGCCAAAGAGCTTTCCAACGAGGCACGGCTTTCCCTCCTGGCTCTTCGGGCGTGGGAGCTGTGGCCAGAGCCGCGGCCCTACCGGAAAATGCTTCGCAGGCTGGTGCGGCTGCACCTGGTGGGCGCCGGTGGCGGGGAGGCTGACGGTCGCCGCAAAGCCCACAGCCACACGGGCTGTGGGGCCACGCGAGCGGCTGCCAAAGAGCTTTCCAACGAGGCATGGCTTTCCCTACTGGCTCTTCGGGCGTGGGAGCTGTCGCCAGAGCCGTGGCCCTACCGGAAAATGCTTCGCAGGCTCGTGCGGCGGCGCCACGTGGGCGCTGGTGGCTCCGAGGCTGACGGCCGCCGCAAAGCCCGCAGCCACACGGGCTGTTGGGCCACACGAGCGGCTGCCAAAGAGCTTTCCAACGAGGCATGGCTTTCCCTCCTGGCTCTTCGGGCTTGGGAGTTGTCGTCAGAGCCGTGGCCCTACTGGAAAATGCTTCGCAAGCTGGCGCGGCGGCGCCACGTGGGCGCCGGTGGCTCCGAGGCTGACGGCCGCCGCAAAGCCCGCAGCCCCACGGGCTGTGAGGCCACGCGAGCGGCTGCCAAAGAGCTTTCCAACGAGGCATGGCTTTCCCTCCTGGCTCTTCGGGCGTGGGAGCTGTCGCCAGAGCCGCGGCCCTACCGGAAAATGCTTCGCAGGCTGGCGCGGCTGTAGCTGGTAGGCGCCGGTGGCGCTGAGGCTGACGGCCGCCGCAAAGCCCGCAGCCCCACGGGCTGTGGGGCCACGCGAGCGGCTGCCAAAGAGCTTTCCAACGAGGCACAGCTTTCCCTCCTGGCTCTTCGTGCTTGGGAGCTGTCGCCAGAGTTGCGGCCCTACCGGAAAATGCTTCGCAGGCTGGTAGGGCGGCGCCACGTGGGCGCCGGTGGCTCCGAGGCTGACGGCCGCCGCAAAGCCCGCAGCCCCACGGGCTGTTTCGCCAGGCGAGCGGCTGCCAAAGAGCTTTCCAACGAGGCATGGCTTTCCCTCCTGGCTCTTCGGGCTTGGGAGCTGTCGCCAGAGTTGCGGCCCTACCGGAAAATGCTTCGCAGGCTGGTGGGGCGGCGCCACGTGGGCGCCGGTGGCTCCGAGGCTGAGAACCGCCGCAAAGCCCGCAGCCCCACGGGCTGTGGGGCCACGCGAGCGGCTGCCAAAGAGCTTTCCAACGAGGCATGGCTTTCCCTCCTGGCTCTTCGGGCTTGGGAGCTGTCGTCAGAGCTGCAGCCCTACCGGAAAATGCTTCGCAAGCTAGCGCGGCAGCGACACGTGGGCGCCGGTGGCGCCGAGGCTGACGGCCACCGCAAAGCCCGCAGACCCACGGGCTGTGGGGCCATGCGAGCGGCTGCCAAAGAGCTTTCCAACGAGGCACGGCTTTCCCTCCTGGCTCTTCGGGCGTGGGAGTTGTCATCAGAGCCGCGGCCCTACCGGAAAATGCTTCGCAGGCTTGTGCGGCGGCGCCACGTAGGCGCCGGTGGCGCGGAGGGTGACGGCCGCCGCAAAACCCGCAGCCCCACGGGCTGTGGGGCCACGCGAGCGGCTGCCAAAGAGCTTTCCAACGAGGCACGGCTTTCCCTCCTGGCTCTTCGGGCGTGGGAGCTGTCGCCAGAGCTGCGGCCCTACCGGAAAATGCTTCGCAGGCTGGTGGGGCGGCGCCACGTGGGCGCTGGTGGCTCCGAGGCTGACAGCCGCCGCAAAGCCTGCAGCCCCACGGGCTGTGGGGCCACGCAAGCGGCTGCCAAAGAGCTTTCCAACGAGGCATGTCTTTCCCTCCTGGCTCTTCGGGCTTGGGAGCTGTCGTCAGAGCCGCGGCCCTACTGGAAAATGCTTCGCAGGCTGGCGCGGCTGCACCTGGTGGGCGCCAGTCGCGGGGAGGCTGACGGCCGCCACAAAGCCCGCAGCCCCACGGGCTGTGGGGCCACGCGATCGGCTGCCAAAGAGCTTTCCAACGAGGCACGGCTTTCCCTCCTGGCTCTTCGTGCTTGGGAGCTGTCGCCAGAGTTGCGGCCCTACCGGAAAATGCTTCGCAGGCTGGCGAGGCGGCGCCACGTGGGCGCTGGTGGCTCCGAGGCTGACGGCCGCCGCAAAGCCCGCAGCCCCACGGGCTGTTTCGCCAGGCGAGCGGCTGCCAAAGAGCTTTCCAACGAGGCACGGCTTTCCCTCCTGGCTCTTCGGGCGTGGGAGCTGTCGCCAGAGCCGCGGCCCTACCGGAAAATGCTTAGCAGGCTGGCGTGGCGGCGCCACGTGGGCGCCGGTGGCAGCAAGGCTGACGGCCGCCGCAAAGCCCGCAGCCCCACAGGGTGTTTCGCCAGGCGAGCGGCTGCCAAAGAGCTTTCCAACGAGGCATGGCTTTCCCTCCCTGCTCTTCGGGAGTGGGAGCTGTCGCCAGAGCCGCAGCCCTACAGGAAAATGCTTCGCACGCTGTCGCTGTGGCGCCACGTGGGCGCCGGTGTCGCTGAGGCTGACGTCCGCCGGAAAGCCCGCAGCCCCACGGGCTGTGAGGCCACGCGAGCGCCTGCCAAAGAGCTTTCCAACGAGGCACAGCTTTCCCTCCTAGGTCTTCGGGCGTGGGAGCTGTCGCCAGAGCCGCGGCCCTACAGGAAAATGCTTCGCAGGCTGGCGCGTCTGCACCTGGTGGGCGCCAGTGGCGGGGAGGCTGACGGCCGCCACAAAGCCCGCAGCCCCACGGGCTGTGGGGCCACGCGATCGGCTGCCAAAGAGCTTTCCAACGAGGCACGGCTTTCCCTCCTGGCTCTTCGTGCTTGGGAGCTGTCGCCAGAGTTGCGGCCCTACCGGAAAATGCTTCGCAGGCTGGTGGGGCGGCGCCACGTGGGCGCCGGTGGCTCTGAGGCTGACGGCCGCCGCAAAGCCCGCAGCCCCACGGGCTGTTTCGCCAGGCGAGCGGCTGCCAAAGAGCTTTCCAACGAGGCACGGCTTTCCCTCCTGGGTCTTCGGGCGTGGGAGCTGTCGCCAGAGCCGCGGCCCTACCGCAAAATGCTTCGCAGGCTGGCGCGGCGGCGCCATGTGGGTGCCGGTTGTGCCGAGACTGACGGCCGCCGCAAAGCCCGCAGCCCCACGGGCTGTGGGGCCACGCGAGCGGCTGCCAAAGAGCTTTCCAACGAGGCACGGCTTTCCCTCCTGGCTCTTCGGGCATGGGAGCTGTCGCCAGAGCCGCGGCCCTACCCAAAAATGCTTCGCAGGCTGGCGCGGCGGCGCCACATGGGCGCCGGTGGCGGCAACGCTGACGGTCGCCGCAAAGCCCGCAGCCCCACGGGCTGTGGGGCCACGCGAGCGGCTGCCAAAGAGCTTTCCAACGAGGCACGGCTTTCCCTCCTGGCTCTTCGGGCGTGGGAGCTGTCGCCAGAGCTGCAGCCCTACCGGAAAATGCTTCGCAGGCTGGTGGGGCGGCGCCAGGTGGGCGCTGGTGGCTCCGAGGCTGACGGCCGCCGCAAAGCCCGCAGACCCACGGGCTGTGGGGCCATGCGAGCGGCTGCCAAAGAGCTTTCCAACGAGGCATGGCTTTCCCTCCTGGCTCTTCGGGCGTGGGAGGTGTCGCCAGAGCCGCGGCCCTACCAGAAAATGCTTTGCAGGCTGGTGGGGCGGCGCCACGTGGGCGCCAGTGGCTCCAAGGCTGACGGCCGCCGCAAACCCCGCAGCCCCACGGGCTGTTTCGCCAGGCGATCGGCTGCCAAAGAGCTTTCCAACGAGGCACGGCTTTCTCTCCTGGCTCTTCGGGCTTGGGAGCTGTCGTCAGAGCCGCGGTCCTACCGGAAAATGCTTCGCAAGCTGGCGCGGCAGCGCCACGTAGGCGCCGGTGGCGGCGAGGCTGACGGCCGCCGCAAAGCCCGCAGCCCCACGGGCTGTGGGGCCACGCGAGCGGCTGCCAAAGAGCTTTCCAACGAGGCACGGCTTTCCCTCCTGGGTCTTCGGGCGTGGGAGCTGTCGCCAGAGCCGCGGCCCTACCGGAAAATGCTTCACAGGCTGGTGCGGCGGCGCCACGTGGGCGCTGGAGGCTCCGAGGCTGACGGCCGCCGCAAAGCCCGCAGCCCCACGGGCTGTGGGGCCACGCGAGCGGCTGCCAAATAGCTTTCCAGCGAGGCACGGCTTTCCCTCCTGGCTCTTCGGGCGTGGGAGCTGTTGCCAGAGCCGCGGCCCTACTGGAAAATGCTTCGCAGACTGGCGCGGCTGCACCTGGTGGGCGCCGGTGGCGGGGAGGCTGACGGCCGCCGCAAAGCCCGCAGCCCCACGGGCTGTGGGGCCCCGCGATCGGCTGCCAAAGAGCTTTCCAACGAGGCACGGCTTTCCCTCCTGGCTCTTCGTGCTTGGGAGCTGTGGCCAGAGCCGCGTCCCTACCGGAAAATGCTTCGTAGGCTGGTGGGGCGGCGCCACGTGGGCACCGGTGGCTCCGAGGCTGACGGCCGCCGCAAAGCCCGCAGCCCCACGGGCTGTTTCGCCAGGCGAGCGGCTGCCAAAGAGCTTTCCAACGACGCACGGCTTTCCCTCCTGGCTCTTCGGGCGTGGGAGCTGTCGCCAGAGCCACGGCTATACCGGAAAATGCTTCGCAGACTGGTGCAGCGGCGCCACGTGGGCGCCGGTGGCAGCGAGGCTGACGGCCGCCGCAAAGCCCGCAGCCCCACAGGCTGTGAGGCCACGCGAGCGGCTGCCAAAGAGCTTTCCAACGAGGCACAGCTTTCCCTCCTAGGTCTTCGGCCGTGGGAGCTGTCGCCAGAGCCGTGGCCCTACCGGAAAATGCTTCGCAGGCTGGTGGGGCGGCGCCACGTTGGTGCCGGTGGCTCCGAGGCTGACGGCCGCCACAAAGCCCGCAGCCCCACAGGCTTTTTCGCCAGGCGAGCGGCTGCCAAAGAGCTTTCCAACGAGGCACGGCTTTCTCTCCTGGCTCTTCGGGCTTGGGAGCTGTCGTCAGAGCCGCGGCCCTACCGGAAAATGCTTCGCAAGCTGGCGCGGCAGCGCCACGTAGGCGCCGGTGGCGGCGAGGCTGACGGCCGCCGCAAAGCCCGCAGCCCCACGGGCTGTGGGGCCACGTGAGGGGCTGCCAAAGATCTTTCAAACGAGGCACGGCTTTCCCTCCTGGGTCTTCGGGCGTGGGAGCTGTCGTCAGAGCCGCAGCCCTATCGGAAAATGCTTTGCAGGCTCGTGCGGCGGCGCCACGTGGGCGCCGGTGGCAGCGAGGCTGACGGCCGCCGCAAAGCCCGCAGCCCCACGGGCTGTTTTGCCAGGCGAGCGGCTGCCAAAGAGCTTTCCAACGAGGCATGGCTTTCCCTCCTGGCTCTTCGGGCTTGGGAGCTGTCGTCAGAGCCGCAGCCCTAACGGAAAATGCCTCGCACGCTGTCGCTGCGGCGCCACGTGGGCGCCGGTGTCGCTGAGGCTGACGGCCGCCGGAAAGCCCGCAGCCCCACGGGCTGTGAGGCCACGCGAGCGCCTGCCAAAGAGCTTTCCAACGAGGCACAGCTTTCCCTCCTAGGTCTTCGGGCGTGGGAGCTGTCGCCAGAGCCGCGGCCCTACAGGAAAATGCTTCGCAGGCTGGCGCGGCTGCACCTGGTGGGCGCCAGTGGCGGGGAGGCTGACGGCCGCCACAAAGCCCGCAGCCCCACGGGCTGTGGGGCCACGCGATCGGCTGCCAAAGAGCTTTCCAACGAGGCACGGCTTTCCCTCCTGGCTCTTCGTGCTTGGGAGCTGTCGCCAGAGTTGCGGCCCTACCGGAAAATGCTTCGCAGGCTGGTGGGGCGGCGCCACGTGGGCGCCGGTGGCTCTGAGGCTGACGGCCGCCGCAAAGCCCGCAGCCCCACGGGCTGTTTCGCCAGGCGAGCGGCTGCCAAAGAGCTTTCCAACGAGGCACGGCTTTCCCTCCTGGCTCTTCGGGCGTGGGAGCTGTCGCCAGAGCCGCGGCCCTACCGCAAAATGCTTCGCAGGCTAGCGCGGCGGCGCCATGTGGGTGCCGGTTGCGCCGAGACTGACGGCCGCCGCAAAGCCCGCAGCCCCACGGGCTGTGGGGCCACGCGAGCGGCTGCCAAAGAGCTTTCCAACGAGGCACGGCTTTCCCTCCTGGCTCTTCGGGCATGGGAGCTGTCGCCAGAGCCGCGGCCCTACCCAAAAATGCTTCGCAGGCTGGCGCGGCGGCGCCACATGGGCGCCGGTGGCGGCAACGCTGAGGGTCGCCGCAAAGCCCGCAGCCCCACAGGCTGTGGGGCCACGGAAGAGGCTGCCAAAGAGCTTTCCAACGAGGCACGGCTTTCCCTCCTGGCTCTTCGGGCGTGGGAGCTGTCGCCAGAGCCGCGGCCCTACAGGAAAATGCTTCGCAGGCTGGCGCGGCGGCGCCACGTGGGCGCCGGTGTCAGCGAGGCTGACGGCCGCCACAAAGCCCGCAGCCCCACGGGCTGTGGGGCCACGCGATCGGCTGCCAAAGAGCTTTCCAACGAGGCACGGCTTTCCCTCCTGGCTCTTCGGGCTTGGGAGCTGTCGCCAGAGTTGCGGCCCTACCGGAAAATGCTTCGCAGGCTGGTGGGGCGGCGCCACGTGGGCGCCGGTGGCGGCAACGCTGACGGTCGCCGCAAAGCCCGCAGCCCCACAGGCTGTGGGGCCACGGAAGAGGCTGCCAAAGAGCTTTCCAACGAGGCACGGCTTTCCCTCCTGGCTCTTCGGGCGTGGGAGCTGTCGCCAGAGCCGCGGCCCTACAGGAAAATGCTTCGCAGGCTGGCGCGGCGGCGCCACGTGGGCGCCGGTGTCAGCGAGGCTGACGGCCGCCACAAAGCCCGCAGCCCCACGGGCTGTGGGGCCACGCGATCGGCTGCCAAAGAGCTTTCCAACGAGGCACGGCTTTCCCTCCTGGCTCTTCGGGCTTGGGAGCTGTCGCCAGAGTTGCGGCCCTACCGGAAAATGCTTCGCAGGCTGGTGGGGCGGCGCCACGTGGGCGCCGGTGGCGGGGAGGCTGACGGCCCCCACAAAGCCCGCAGCCCCACGGGCTGTAGGGCCACGCGATCGGCTGCCAAAGAGCTTTCCAACGAGGCACGGCTTTCCCTCCTGGCTCTTCGGGCTTGGGAGCTGTCGCCAGAGTTGCGGCCCTACCGGAAAATGCTTCGCAGGCTGGTGGGGCGGCGCCACGTGGGCGCCGGTGGCTCCGAGGCTGACGGCCACCGCAAAGCCCGCAGCCGCACGGGCTGTTTCGCCAGGCGAGCGGCTGCCAAAGAGCTTTCCAACGAGGCATGGCTTTCCCTCCTGGCTCTTCGGGCTTGGGAGCTGTCGCCAGAGTTGCGGCCCTACTGGAAAATGCTTCGCAGGCTGGTGGGGCGGCGCCACGTGGGCGCCGGTGGCTCCGAGGCTGACAACCGCCACAAAGCCCGCAGCCCCACGGGCTGTGGGGCCACGCGAGCGGCTGCCAAAGAGCTTTCCAACGAGGCATGGCTTTCCCTCCTGGCTCTTCGGGCGTGGGAGCTGTCGTCAGAGCTGCAGCCCTACCGGATAATGCTTCGCAAGCTGGCGCGGCAGCGCCACGTGGGCGCCGGTGGCGTCGAGGCTGACGGCCGCCGCAAAGCCCGCAGCCCCACGGGCTGTGGGGCCACGCGAGCGGCTGCCAAAGAGCTTTCCAACAAGGCACGGCTTTCCCTCCTGGCTCTTCGGGCGTGGGAGCTGTCGTCAGAGCCGCGGCCCTACCGGAAAATGCTTCGCAGGCTTGTGCGGCGGCGCCACGTGAACGCCGGTGGCGCGGAGTCTGACGGCCGCCGCAAAGCCCGCAGCCCCACGGGCTGTGGGGCCACGCGAGCAGCTCCCAAAGAGCTTTCCAACGAGGCACGGCTTTCCCTCCTGGCTCTTCGTGCTTGGGAGCTGTCGCCAGAGCCGCGGCCCTACCGGAAAATGCTTCGCAGGCTGGTGGGGCAGCGCCACGTGGGCGCTGGTGGCTCCGAGGCTGACGGCCGCCGCAAAGCCCGCAGCCCCACGGGCTGTGGGGCCACGCAAGCGGCTGCCAAAGAGCTTTCCAACGAGGCACGGCTTTACCTCCTGGCTCTTCGGGCGTGGGAGCTGTTGCCAGAGCCGCGGCCCTACAGGAAAATGCTTCGCAGGCTGGCGCGGCAGCGCCACGTGGGCGCCGGTGTCGCTGAGGCTGACGTCCGCCGGAAAGCCCGCAGCCCCACGGGCTGTGGGGCCACGCGAGCGGCTGCCAAAGAGCTTTCCAACGAGGCACGGCTTTCCCTCCTGGCTCTTCGGGCGTGGGAGCTGTGGCCAGAGCCGCGGCCCTACCGGAAAATGCTTCGCAGGCTGGTGCGGCTGCACCTGGTGGGCGCCGGTGGCGGGGAGGCTGACGGTCGCCGCAAAGCCCACAGCCACACGGGCTGTGGGGCCACGCGAGCGGCTGCCAAAGAGCTTTCCAACGAGGCATGGCTTTCCCTACTGGCTCTTCGGGCGTGGGAGCTGTCGCCAGAGCCGTGGCCCTACCGGAAAATGCTTCGCAGGCTCGTGCGGCGGCGCCACGTGGGCGCTGGTGGCTCCGAGGCTGACGGCCGCCGCAAAGCCCGCAGCCACACGGGCTGTTGGGCCACACGAGCGGCTGCCAAAGAGCTTTCCAACGAGGCATGGCTTTCCCTCCTGGCTCTTCGGGCTTGGGAGTTGTCGTCAGAGCCGTGGCCCTACTGGAAAATGCTTCGCAAGCTGGCGCGGCGGCGCCACGTGGGCGCCGGTGGCTCCGAGGCTGACGGCCGCCGCAAAGCCCGCAGCCCCACGGGCTGTGAGGCCACGCGAGCGGCTGCCAAAGAGCTTTCCAACGAGGCATGGCTTTCCCTCCTGGCTCTTCGGGCGTGGGAGCTGTCGCCAGAGCCGCGGCCCTACCGGAAAATGCTTCGCAGGCTGGCGCGGCTGTAGCTGGTAGGCGCCGGTGGCGCTGAGGCTGACGGCCGCCGCAAAGCCCGCAGCCCCACGGGCTGTGGGGCCACGCGAGCGGCTGCCAAAGAGCTTTCCAACGAGGCACAGCTTTCCCTCCTGGCTCTTCGTGCTTGGGAGCTGTCGCCAGAGTTGCGGCCCTACCGGAAAATGCTTCGCAGGCTGGTAGGGCGGCGCCACGTGGGCGCCGGTGGCTCCGAGGCTGACGGCCGCCGCAAAGCCCGCAGCCCCACGGGCTGTTTCGCCAGGCGAGCGGCTGCCAAAGAGCTTTCCAACGAGGCATGGCTTTCCCTCCTGGCTCTTCGGGCGTGGGAGTTGTCATCAGAGCCGCGGCCCTACCGGAAAATGCTTCGCAGGCTTGTGCGGCGGCGCCACGTAGGCGCCGGTGGCGCGGAGGGTGACGGCCGCCGCAAAACCCGCAGCCCCACGGGCTGTGGGGCCACGCGAGCGGCTGCCAAAGAGCTTTCCAACGAGGCACGGCTTTCCCTCCTGGCTCTTCGGGCGTGGGAGCTGTCGCCAGAGCTGCGGCCCTACCGGAAAATGCTTCGCAGGCTGGTGGGGCGGCGCCACGTGGGCGCTGGTGGCTCCGAGGCTGACAGCCGCCGCAAAGCCTGCAGCCCCACGGGCTGTGGGGCCACGCAAGCGGCTGCCAAAGAGCTTTCCAACGAGGCATGTCTTTCCCTCCTGGCTCTTCGGGCTTGGGAGCTGTCGTCAGAGCCGCGGCCCTACTGGAAAATGCTTCGCAGGCTGGCGCGGCTGCACCTGGTGGGCGCCAGTCGCGGGGAGGCTGACGGCCGCCACAAAGCCCGCAGCCCCACGGGCTGTGGGGCCACGCGATCGGCTGCCAAAGAGCTTTCCAACGAGGCACGGCTTTCCCTCCTGGCTCTTCGTGCTTGGGAGCTGTCGCCAGAGTTGCGGCCCTACCGGAAAATGCTTCGCAGGCTGGCGAGGCGGCGCCACGTGGGCGCTGGTGGCTCCGAGGCTGACGGCCGCCGCAAAGCCCGCAGCCCCACGGGCTGTTTCGCCAGGCGAGCGGCTGCCAAAGAGCTTTCCAACGAGGCACGGCTTTCCCTCCTGGCTCTTCGGGCGTGGGAGCTGTCGCCAGAGCCGCGGCCCTACCGGAAAATGCTTAGCAGGCTGGCGTGGCGGCGCCACGTGGGCGCCGGTGGCAGCAAGGCTGACGGCCGCCGCAAAGCCCGCAGCCCCACAGGGTGTTTCGCCAGGCGAGCGGCTGCCAAAGAGCTTTCCAACGAGGCATGGCTTTCCCTCCCTGCTCTTCGGGAGTGGGAGCTGTCGCCAGAGCCGCAGCCCTACAGGAAAATGCTTCGCACGCTGTCGCTGCGGCGCCACGTGGGCGCCGGTGTCGCTGAGGCTGACGGCCGCCGGAAAGCCCGCAGCCCCACGGGCTGTGAGGCCACGCGAGCGCCTGCCAAAGAGCTTTCCAACGAGGCACAGCTTTCCCTCCTAGGTCTTCGGGCGTGGGAGCTGTCGCCAGAGCCGCGGCCCTACAGGAAAATGCTTCGCAGGCTGGCGCGGCTGCACCTGGTGGGCGCCAGTGGCGGGGAGGCTGACGGCCGCCACAAAGCCCGCAGCCCCACGGGCTGTGGGGCCACGCGATCGGCTGCCAAAGAGCTTTCCAACGAGGCACGGCTTTCCCTCCTGGCTCTTCGTGCTTGGGAGCTGTCGCCAGAGTTGCGGCCCTACCGGAAAATGCTTCGCAGGCTGGTGGGGCGGCGCCACGTGGGCGCCGGTGGCTCTGAGGCTGACGGCCGCCGCAAAGCCCGCAGCCCCACGGGCTGTTTCGCCAGGCGAGCGGCTGCCAAAGAGCTTTCCAACGAGGCACGGCTTTCCCTCCTGGGTCTTCGGGCGTGGGAGCTGTCGCCAGAGCCGCGGCCCTACCGCAAAATGCTTCGCAGGCTGGCGCGGCGGCGCCATGTGGGTGCCGGTTGTGCCGAGACTGACGGCCGCCGCAAAGCCCGCAGCCCCACGGGCTGTGGGGCCACGCGAGCGGCTGCCAAAGAGCTTTCCAACGAGGCACGGCTTTCCCTCCTGGCTCTTCGGGCATGGGAGCTGTCGCCAGAGCCGCGGCCCTACCCAAAAATGCTTCGCAGGCTGGCGCGGCGGCGCCACATGGGCGCCGGTGGCGGCAACGCTGACGGTCGCCACAAAGCCCGCAGCCCCACGGGCTGTGGGGCCACGCGAGCGGCTGCCAAAGAGCTTTCCAACGAGGCACGGCTTTCCCTCCTGGCTCTTCGGGCGTGGGAGCTGTCGCCAGAGCTGCAGCCCTACCGGAAAATGCTTCGCAGGCTGGTGGGGCGGCGCCAGGTGGGCGCTGGTGGCTCCGAGGCTGACGGCCGCCGCAAAGCCCGCAGACCCACGGGCTGTGGGGCCATGCGAGCGGCTGCCAAAGAGCTTTCCAACGAGGCATGGCTTTCCCTCCTGGCTCTTCGGGCGTGGGAGGTGTCGCCAGAGCCGCGGCCCTACCAGAAAATGCTTTGCAGGCTGGTGGGGCGGCGCCACGTGGGCGCCAGTGGCTCCAAGGCTGACGGCCGCCGCAAACCCCGCAGCCCCACGGGCTGTTTCGCCAGGCGATCGGCTGCCAAAGAGCTTTCCAACGAGGCACGGCTTTCTCTCCTGGCTCTTCGGGCTTGGGAGCTGTCGTCAGAGCCGCGGTCCTACCGGAAAATGCTTCGCAAGCTGGCGCGGCAGCGCCACGTAGGCGCCGGTGGCGGCGAGGCTGACGGCCGCCGCAAAGCCCGCAGCCCCACGGGCTGTGGGGCCACGCGAGCGGCTGCCAAAGAGCTTTCCAACGAGGCACGGCTTTCCCTCCTGGGTCTTCGGGCGTGGGAGCTGTCGCCAGAGCCGCGGCCCTACCGGAAAATGCTTCACAGGCTGGTGCGGCGGCGCCACGTGGGCGCTGGAGGCTCCGAGGCTGACGGCCGCCGCAAAGCCCGCAGCCCCACGGGCTGTGGGGCCACGCGAGCGGCTGCCAAATAGCTTTCCAGCGAGGCACGGCTTTCCCTCCTGGCTCTTCGGGCGTGGGAGCTGTTGCCAGAGCCGCGGCCCTACTGGAAAATGCTTCGCAGACTGGCGCGGCTGCACCTGGTGGGCGCCGGTGGCGGGGAGGCTGACGGCCGCCGCAAAGCCCGCAGCCCCACGGGCTGTGGGGCCCCGCGATCGGCTGCCAAAGAGCTTTCCAACGAGGCACGGCTTTCCCTCCTGGCTCTTCGTGCTTGGGAGCTGTGGCCAGAGCCGCGTCCCTACCGGAAAATGCTTCGTAGGCTGGTGGGGCGGCGCCACGTGGGCACCGGTGGCTCCGAGGCTGACGGCCGCCGCAAAGCCCGCAGCCCCACGGGCTGTTTCGGCAGGCGAGCGGCTGCCAAAGAGCTTTCCAACGACGCACGGCTTTCCCTCCTGGCTCTTCGGGCGTGGGAGCTGTCGCCAGAGCCACGGCTATACCGGAAAATGCTTCGCAGACTGGTGCAGCGGCGCCACGTGGGCGCCGGTGGCAGCGAGGCTGACGGCCGCCGCAAAGCCCGCAGCCCCACAGGCTGTGAGGCCACGCGAGCGGCTGCCAAAGAGCTTTCCAACAAGGCACAGCTTTCCCTCCTAGGTCTTCGGCCGTGGGAGCTGTCGCCAGAGCCGTGGCCCTACCGGAAAATGCTTCGCAGGCTGGTGGGGCGGCGCCACGTTGGTGCCGGTGGCTCCGAGGCTGACGGCCGCCACAAAGCCCGCAGCCCCACAGGCTTTTTCGCCAGGCGAGCGGCTGCCAAAGAGCTTTCCAACGAGGCACGGCTTTCTCTCCTGGCTCTTCGGGCTTGGGAGCTGTCGTCAGAGCCGCGGCCCTACCGGAAAATGCTTCGCAAGCTGGCGCGGCAGCGCCACGTAGGCGCCGGTGGCGGCGAGGCTGACGGCCGCCGCAAAGCCCGCAGCCCCACGGGCTGTGGGGCCACGTGAGGGGCTGCCAAAGAGCTTTCAAACGAGGCACGGCTTTCCCTCCTGGGTCTTCGGGCGTGGGAGCTGTCGCCAGAGCCGCGGCCCTACAGGAAAATGCTTCGCAGGCTGGCGCGGCTGCACCTGGTGGGCGCCGGTGGCGGGGAGGCTGACGGTCGCCGCAAAGCCCGCAGCCACACGGGCTGTGGGGCCACGCGAGCGGCTGCCAAAGAGCTTTCCAACGAGGCACGGCTTTCCCTCCTGGCTCTTCGGGCGTGGGAGCTGTCGCTAGATCCGCGGCCCTACCGGAAAATGCTTCGCAGGCTGGTGCGGCGGCGCCACGTGGGTGCCGGTGGCTCCGAGGATGACGGTCGCCGCAAAGCCCGCAGCCCCACGGGCTGTGGGGCCACGCGAGCGGCTGCCCAAGAGCTTTCCAACGAGGCACGGCTTTCCCTCCTGGCTCTTCGGGCGTGGGAGCTGTCGCCAGAGCCTGCGCCCCTACCGGATAATGCTTCGGAGGCTGGCGCGGCTGCACCTGGTGGGCGCCGGTGGCTCCGAGGCTGACGGCCGCCGCAAAGCCCGCAGCCCCACAGCCTGTTTCGCCAGGCGAGCGGCTGCCAAAGAGCTTTCCAACGAGGCACGGCTTTCCCTCCCTGCTCTTCGGGCGTGGGAGCTGTCGCCAGAGCCGCGGCCCTACTGGAAAATGCTTCGCAGGCTGGCGCGGCTGCACCTGGTGGGCGCCGGTGGCGGGGAGGCTGACGGCCGCCGCAAAGCCCGCAGCCCCACGGGCTGTGGGGCCACGCGAGCGGCTGCCAAAGAGCTTTCCAACGAGGCATGGCTTTCCCTCCTGGCTCTTCGGGCTTGGGAGCTGTCGTCAGAGCCGCAGCCCTACCGGAAAATGCTTCGCAAGCTGGCGCGGCAGCGCCACGTAGGCGCCGGTGGTGGCGAGGCTGACGGTCGCCGCAAAGCCCGCAGCCCCACGGGCTGTTTCGCCAGGCAAGCGGCTGCCAAAGAGCTTTCCAACGAGGCATGGCTTTCCCTCCTGGCTCTTCGGGCTTAGGAGCTGTCGTCAGAGGCGCAGCCCTACCGGAAAATGCTTTGCACGCTGTCGCGGCGGCGCCACGTGGTCGCCGGTGTCGCTGAGGCTGACGTCCGCCGGAAAGCCCGCAGCGCCACGGGCTGTGAGGCCACGCGAGCGACTGCCAAACACCTTTCCAACGAGGCACAGCTTTCCCTCCTAGGTCTTCGGGCGTGGGAGCTGTCGCCAGAGCCGCGGCCCTACCGGAAAATGCTTCGCAGGCTGGCGCGTCTGCACCTGGTGGGCGCCAGTGGCGGGGAGGCTGACGGCCGCCACAAAGCCCGCAGCCCCACGGGCTGTGGGGCCACGCGATCGGCTGCCAAAGAGCTTTCCAACGAGGCACGGCTTTCCCTCCTGGCTCTTCGGGCGTGGGAGCTGTCGCCAGAGCCGCGGCCCTACCGCAAAATGCTTCGCAGGCTAGCGCGGCGGCGCCATGTGGGTGCCGGTTGCGCCGAGGCTGACGGCCGCCGCAAAGCCCGCAGCCCCACGGGCTGTGGGGCCACGTAAGAGGCTGCCAAAGAGCTTTCCAACGAGGCACGGCTTTCCCTCCTGGCTCTTCGGGCGTGGGAGCTGTCGCCAGAGCCGCGGCCCTACTGGAAAATGCTTCGCAGGCTGGTGGGGCAGCGCCAGGTGGGCGCTGGTGGCTCCAAGGCTGACGGCCGCCGCAAAGCCCGCAGCCCCACGGGCTGTGGGGCCACGCGAGCGGCTGCCAAAGAGCTTTCCAACGAGGCATGGCTTTCCCTCCTGGCTCTTCGGGCGTGGGAGCTGTCGCCAGAGCCACGGCCCTACCAGAAAATGCTTCGCAAGCTGGCGCGGCAGCGCCACGTGGGCGCCGGTGGCGTGGAGGCTGACGGCCGCCGCAAAGCCCGCAGCCCCACGGGCTGTGGGGCCACGCGAGCGGCTGCCAAAGAGCTTTCCAACGAGGCACGGCTTTCCCTCCCTGCTCTTCGGGCGTGGGAGCTGTCGCCAGAGCCGCGGCCCTACCGGATAATGCTTCGCAGGCTGGCGCAGCGGCGCCACGTGTGCGCCGGTCGCAGCGAGGCTGACGGCCGCCGCAAAGCCCGCAGCCCCACGGGCTGTGAGGCCACGCGAGCGGCTGCCAAAGAGCTTTCCAACGAGGCACGGCTTTCCCTCCTGGCTCTTCGGGCGTGGGAGCTGTCGCCAGAGCCGCGGCCCTACTGGAAAATGCTTCGCAGGCTGGTGCGGCGGCGCCACGTGGGCGCCGGTGGCGAGGAGGCTGACGCCGCCGCAAAGCCCGCAGCCCCACGGGCTGTTTCGCCAGGCGAGCGGCTGCCAAAGAGCTTTCCAACGAGGCACGGCTTTCCCTCCTGGCTCTTCGGGCGTGGGAGCTGTCGCCAGAGCCACGGCCCTACCGGAAAATGCTTCGCAGGCTAGTGCGGCGGCACCACGTGGGCACCGGTGGCGCCGAGGCTGACGGCCGCCGCAAAGCCCGCAGCCCCACTGGCTGTGGGGCCAGGCGAGCGGCTGCCAAAGAGCTTTCCAACGAGGCACGGCTTTCACTCCTGGCTCTTCATGCTTGGGAGCTGTCGCCAGAGTTGCAGCCCTACAGGAAAATGCTTCGCAGGCTGGCGCGGCGGCGCCACGTGGGCGCCGGTGTCGACGAGGTTGACGGCCGCCGTATAGCCCGCAGCCACACGGGCTGTGGGGCCACGCGAGCGGCTGCCAAAGAGCTTTCCAACGAGACATGGCTTTCCCTCCTGGTTCTTCGTGCTTGGGAGCTGTCGCCAGAGTTGCGGCCCTACCGGAAAACGCTTCGCAGGCTGGTGCGGCGGAGCCACGTGGGCGCCGGTGTCGCCGAGGCTGACGGCCGCCGCAAAGCCCGCAGCCCCACAGGCTGTTGGGCCACGTGAGCGGCTGCCAAAGAGCTTTCCAACGAGGCACGGCTTTCCTTCCTGGCTCTTCGGGCTTGGGAGCTGTCGCCAGAGCCGCAGCCCTACCGGAAAATGCTTCGCAAGCTGGCGCGGCAGCGCCACGTGGGCACCGTTGGCGGCGAGGCTGACGGCCGCCGCAAAGCCCGCAGCCCCACGGGCTGTGGGGCCACGCGAGCGGCTGCCAAAGAGCTTTCCAACGAGGCACGGCTTTCCCTCCCTGCTCTTCGGGCGTGGGAGCTGTCGCCAGAGCCGCGGCCCTACGGAAAATGCTTCGCAGGCTGGCGCGGCGGCGCCACGTGGGCGCCGGTGGCTCCGAGGCTGACGGCCGCCGCAAAGCCCGCAGCCCCACGGGCTGTTTCGCCAGGCGAGCGGCTGCCAAAGAGCTTTCCAACGAGGCACGGCTTTCCCTCCTGGCTCTTCGGGCGTGAGAGCTGTCGCCAGAGCCGCGGCCCTACCGGAAAACGCTTCGCAGGCTGGTGCGGCGGCGCCACGTGGGCGCCGGTGTCGCCGAGGCTGACGGCCGCCGTATAGCCCGCAGCCACACGGGCTGTGGGGCCACGCGAGCGGCTGCCAAAGAACTTTCCAACGAGGCAGAGCTTTCCTTCCTGGCTCTTCGGGCGTGGGCGCTGTCACCAGAGTCGCGACCCTACCGGAAAATGCTTCGCATGCTGGCGCAGCGGCGCCAAGTGGGCGCCGGTGGCGCCAAGGATGACGGCCGCTGAAAAGCCCGCAGCCACACGGGCTGTGGGGCCACGCGATCAGCTGCCAAAGACCTTTCCAACGAGGCACGGCTTTCCCTCCTGGCTCTTCGTGCTTGGGAGCGGTCGCCAGAGTTGCGGCCCTACCGGAAAATGCTTCGCAGGCTGGTGGGGCGGCACCACGTGGGCGCCGGTGGCTCCGAGGCTGACGGCCGCCGCAAAGCCCGCAGCCCCACGGGCTGTTTCGCCAGGCGAGCGGCTGCCAAAGAGCATTCCAACGAGGCACGGCTTTCCCTCCTGGCTCTTCGGGCTTGGGAGCTGTCGTCAGAGCCGCGGCCCTACCGGAAAATGCTTCGCAAGCTGGCGCGGCAGCGCCACGTGGGCGCCGGTGGCGCGGAGGCTGACGGTCGCCGCAAAGCCCGCAGCCCCACGGGCTGTGGGGCCACGCGAGCGGCTGCCAAAGAGCTTTCCAACGAGGCACGGCTTTCCCTCCTGGCTCTTCGGGCGTGGGAGCTGTCGCCAGAGCCGCGGCCCTACTGGAAAATGCTTCGCAGGCTGGCCCGGCTGCACCTGGTGGGCGCCGGTGGCGGGGAGGCTGACGGCCGCCACAAAGCCCGCAGCCCCACGGGCTGTGGGGCCACGCGAGCGGCTGCCAAAGAGCTTTCCAACGAGGCACGGCTTTCCCTCCTGGCTCTTCGTGCTTGGGAGCTGTCGCCAAAGTTGCGGCCCTACCGGAAAATGCTTCGTAGGCTGGTGGGGCGGCGCCACGTGGGCGCCGGTGGCTCCGAGGCTGACGGCCGCCGCAAAGCCCGCAGCCCCACGGGCTGTGGGGCCACGCGAGCGGCTGCCAAAGAGCTTTCCAACGAGGCACGGCTTTCCCTCCTGGCTCTTCGGGCTTGGGAGCTGTCATCAGAGCCGCAGCCCTACCGGAAAATGCTTCGCAAGCTGGCACGGCAGCGCCACGTGGGCGCCGGTGGCGGCGAGGCTGACGGTCGCCGCAAAGCCCGCAGCCCCACGGGCTGTGGAGCCACGCGAGCGGCTGCCAAAGAGCTTTCCAACGAGGCACGGCTTTCCCTGCTAGGTCTTCGGGCGTGGGAGCTGTCGCCAGAGCCGCAGCCCTACAGGAAAATGCTTCGCACGCTGTCGCGGCGGCGCCACGTGGGCGCCGGTGTCGCTGAGGCTGACGTCCGCCGGAAAGCCCGCAGCCCCACGGGCTGTGAGGCCACGCGAGCGGCTGCCAAAGAGCTTTCCAACGAGGCACGGCTTTCCCTCCTGGCTCTTCAGGCTTGGGAGCTGTCGTCAGAGCCGCAGCCCTACCGGAAAATGCTTCGCAGGCTTGTGCGGCGGCGCCACGTGGGCGCCGGTGGCGCGGAGGCTGACGGCCGCCGCAAAGCCCGCAGCCCCACAGGCTGTTTCGCCAGGCGAGCGGCTGCCAAAGAGCTTTCCAACGAGGCACGGCTTTCCCTCCTGGGTCTTCGGGCTTGGGAGTTGTCGTCAGAGCCGTGGCCCTACTGGAAAATGCTTCGCAAGCTGGCGCGGCGGCGCCACGTGGGCGCCGGTGGCGCCGAGGCTGACGGCCGCCGCAAAGCCCGCAGCCCCACGGGCTGTGGGGCCACGCGAGCGGCTGCCAAAGAGCTTTCCAACGAGACACGGCTTTCCCTCCTGGCTCTTCGTGCTTGGGAGCTGTCGCCAGAGTTGCGGCCCTACCGGAAAACGCTTCGCAGGCTGGTGCGGCGGCGCCACGTGGGCGCCGGTGTCGCCGAGGCTGACGGCCGCCGTATAGCCCGCAGCCACACGGGCTGTGGGGCCACGCGAGCGGCTGCCAAAGAGCTTTCCAACGAGGCAGACCTTTCCCTCCTGGCTCTTCGGGCGTGGGCACTGTCACCAGAGTCGCGACCCTACCGGAAAATGCTTCGCATGCTGGCGCGGCGGCGCCAAGTGGGCGCCGGTGGCGCCAAGGATGACGGCCGCCGCAAAGCCCGCAGCCCCACGGGCTGTGGGGCCACGCGAGCGGCTGCCAAAGAGCTTTCCAACGAGGCACGGCTTTCCCTCCTGGCTCTTCGGGCTTGGGAGCTGTCGTCAGAGCCGCAGCCCTACCGGATAATGCTTCGCAAGCTGGCGCGGCAGCGCCACGTGGGCGCCGGTGGCGGCGAGGCTGACGGTCGCCGCAAAGCCCGCAGCCCCACGGGCTGTTTCGCCAGGCGAGCGGCTGCCAAAGAGCTTTCCAACGAGGCACGGCTTTCCCTGCTAGGTCTTCGGGCGTGGGAGCTGTCGCCAGAGCCGCGGCCCTACAGGAAAATGCTTCGCAGGCTGGCGCGGCAGCGCCACGTGGGCGCCGGTGGCGGGGAGGCTGACGGCCGCCACAAAGCCCGCAGCCCCACGGGCTGTGGGGCCACGCGATCGGCTGCCAAAGAGCTTTCCAACGAGGCACGGCTTTCCCTCCTGGCTCTTCGGGCTTGGGAGCTGTCGCCAGAGTTGCGGCCCTACCGGAAAATGCTTCGCAGGCTGGTGGGGCTGCGCCACGTGGGCGCCGGTGGCTCTAAGGCTGACGGCCGCCACAAAGCCCGCAGCCCCACGGGCTGTTTCGCCAGGCGAGCGGCTGCCAAAGAGCTTTCCAACGAGGCACGGCTTTCCATCCTGGCTCTTCAGGCGAGGGAGCTGTCGCCAGAGCCGCGGCCCTACCGCAAAATGCTTCGCAGGCTAGCGCGGCGCCGCCATGTGGGTGCCGGTTGCGCCGAGGCTGACGGCCGCCGCAAAGCCCGCAGCCCCACGGGCTGTGGGGCACGCGAGCGGCTGCCAAAGAGCTTTCCAACGACGCACAGCTTTCCCTCCTGGCTCTTCAGGCGTGGGAGCTGTCGCGAGAGCCGCGGCCCTACCCAAAAATGCTTCGCAGGCTGGCGCGGCGGCGCCACATGGGCGCCGGTGGCGGCAACGCTGACGGTCGTGGCAAAGCCCGCAGCCACACGGGCTGTGGGGCCACGCGAGCGGCTGCCAAAGAGCTTTCCAACGAGGCACGGCTTTCCCTCCTGGCTCTTCGGGCGTGGGAGCTGTCGCCAGAGCCGCGGCCCTACCGGAAAATGCTTCGCATGCTGGCGCGGCGGCGCCAAGTGGGTGCCGGTGGCGCCAAGGATGACGGCCGCCGCAAAGCCCGCAGCCCCACGGGCTGTGGGGCCACGCGAGCGGCTGCCAAAGAGCTTTCCAACGAGGCACGGCTTTCCCTCCTGGCTCTTCGGGCTTGGGAGCTGTCGTCAGAGCCGCAGCCCTACCGGAAAATGCTTCGCAAGCTGGCACGGCAGCGCCACGTGGGCGCCGGTGGCGGCGAGGCTGACGGTCGCCGCAAAGCCCGCAGCCCCACGGGCTGTGGGGCCACGCGAGCGGCTGCCAAAGAGCTTTCCAACGAGGCACGGCTTTCCCTGCTAGGTCTTCGGGCGTGGGAGCTGTCGCCAGAGCCGCAGCCCTACAGGAAAATGCTTCGCACGCTGTCGCGGTGGCGCCACGTGGGCGCCGGTGTCGCTGAGGCTGACGTCCGCCGGAAAGCCCGCAGCCCCACGGGCTGTGAGGCCACGCGAGCGGCTGCCAAAGAGCTTTCCAACGAGGCACGGCTTTCCCTCCTGGCTCTTCGGGCTTGGGAGCTGTCGTCAGAGCTCCAGCCCTACCGGAAAATGCTTCGCAGGCTTGTGCGGCGGCGCCACGTGGGCGCCGGTGGCGCGGAGGCTGACGGCCGCCGCAAAGCCCGCAGCCCCACAGGCTGTTTCGCCAGGCGAGCGGCTGCCAAAGAGCTTTCCAACGAGGCACGGCTTTCCCTCCTGGGTCTTCGGGCTTGGGAGTTGTCGTCAGAGCCGTGGCCCTACTGGAAAATGCTTCGCAAGCTGGCGCGGCGGCGCCACGTGGGCGCCGGTGGCGCCGAGGCTGACGGCCGCCGCAAAGCCCGCAGCCCCACGGGCTGTGGGGCCGCGCGAGCGGCTGCCAAAGAGCTTTCCAACGAGACACGGCTTTCCCTCCTGGCTCTTCGTGCTTGGGAGCTGTCGCCAGAGTTGCGGCCCTACCGGAAAACGCTTCGCAGGCTGGTGCGGCGGCGCCACGTGGGCGCCGGTGTCGCCGAGGCTGACGGCCGCCGTATAGCCCGCAGCCACACGGGCTGTGGGGCCACGCGAGCGGCTGCCAAAGAGCTTTCCAACGACGCAGAGCTTTCCCTCCTGGCTCTTCGGGCGTGGGCACTGTCACCAGAGTCGCGACCCTACCGGAAAATGCTTCGCATGCTGGCGCGGCTGCACCTGGTGGACACCGGTGGCGCCAAGGATGACGGCCGCCGCAAAGCCCGCAGCCCCACGGGCTGTGGGGCCACGCGAGCGGCTGCCAAAGAGCTTTCCAACGAGGCACGGCTTTCCCTCCTGGCTCTTCGGGCTTGGGAGCTGTCGTCAGAGCCGCAGCCCTACCGGATAATGCTTCGCAAGCTGGCGCGGCAGCGCCACGTGGGCGCCGGTGGCGGCGAGGCTGACGGCCGCCGCAAAGCCCGCAGCCCCACGGGCTGTTTCGCCAGGCGAGCGGCTGCCAAAGAGCTTTCCAACGAGGCACGGCTTTCCCTGCTAGGTCTTCGGGCTTGGGAGCTGTCGCCAGAGCCGCGGCCCTACAGGAAAATGCTTCGCAGGCTGGCGCGGCAGCGCCACGTGGGCGCCGGTGGCGGGGAGGCTGACGGCCGCCACAAAGCCCGCAGCCCCACGGGCTGTGGGGCCACGCGAGCGGCTGCCAAAGAGCTTTCCAACGAGGCACGGCTTTCCCTCCTGGCTCTTCGGGCTTGGGAGCTGTCGCCAGAGTTGCGGCCCTACCGGAAAATGCTTCGCAGGCTGGTGGGGCTGCGCCACGTGGGCGCCGGTGGCTCTAAGGCTGACGGCCGCCACAAAGCCCGCAGCCCCACGGGCTGTTTCGCCAGGCGAGCGGCTGCCAAAGAGCTTTCCAACGAGGCACGGCTTTCCCTCCTGGCTCTTCAGGCGAGGGAGCTGTCGCCAGAGCCGCGGCCCTACCGCAAAATGCTTCGCAGGCTAGCGCGGCGCCGCCATGTGGGTGCCGGTTGCGCCGAGGCTGACGGCCGCCGCAAAGCCCGCAGCCCCACGGGCTGTGGGGCACGCGAGCGGCTGCCAAAGAGCTTTCCAACGACGCACAGCTTTCCCTCCTGGCTCTTCAGGCGTGGGAGCTGTCGCGAGAGCCGCGGCCCTACCCAAAAATGCTTCGCAGGCTGGCGCGGCGGCGCCACATGGGCGCCGGTGGCGGCAACGCTGACGGTCGCCGCAAAGCCCGCAGCCCCACGGGCTGTGGGGCCACGCGAGCGGCTGCCAAAGAGCTTTCCAACGAGGCACGGCTTTCCCTCCTGGCTCTTCGGGCGTGGGAGCTGTCGCCAGAGCCGCGGCCCTACCGGAAAATGCTTCGCAGGCTGGTGGGGCGGCGCCAGGTGGGCGCTGGTGGCTCCGAGGCTGACGGCCGCCGCAAAGCCCGCAGCCCCACGGGCTGTGGGGCCACGCGAGCGGCTGCCAAAGAGCTTTCCAACGAGGCACGGCTTTCCCTCCTGGCTCTTCGTGCTTGGGAGCTGTCGCCAGAGTTGCGGCCCTACCGGAAAATGCTTCGCAGGCTGGTGGGGCGGCGCCACGTGGGCGCCGGTGGCTCCGAGGCTGACGGCCGCCGCAAAGCCCGCAGCCCCACAGGCTTTTTCGCCAGGCGAGCGGCTGCCAAAGAGCTTTCCAACGAGGCACGGCTTTCCCTCCTGGCTCTTCGGGCGTGGGAGCTGTCGCCAGAGCCACGGCCCTACCGGATAATGCTTCGCAGGCTGGCGCGGCTGCAACTTGTGGGCGCCGGTGGCTCCGAGGCTGACGGCCGCCGCAAAGCCCGCAGCCACACGGGCTGTGGGGCCACGCGAGCAGCTGCCAAAGAGCTTTCCAACGAGGCACGGCTTTCCCTCCTGGCTCTTCGGGCGTGGGAGCTGTCGTCAGAGCCGCGGCCCTACCGGAAAATGCTTCGCAGGCTTGTGCGGCGGCGCCACGTGGGTGCCGGTCGCGCGGAGGCTGACGGCCGCCGCAAAGCCCGCAGCCCCACAGGCTGTTTCGCCAGGCGAGCGGCTGCCAAAGAGCTTTCCAACGAGGCACGGCTTTCCCTCCTGGCTCTTCGGGCGTGGGAGCTGTCGCAAGAGCCGCGGCCCTACCGGAAAATGCTTCGCAGGCTGGTGGGCCGGCGCCACGTGGGCGCTGGTGGCTCCGAGGCTGACGGCCACCGCAAAGCCCGCAGCCCCACGGGCTGTGGGGCCACGCAAGCGGCTGCCAAAGAGCTTTCCAACGAGGCACGGCTTTCCCTCCTGGGTCTTCGGGCTTGGGAGTTGTCGCCAGAGCCGCGGCCCTACAGGAAAATGCTTCGCAGGCTGGCGCGGCTGCACCTGGTGGGCGCCGGTGGCGGGAAGGCTGACGGCCGCCACAAAGCCCGCAGCCCCACGGGCTGTGGGGCCACGCGAGCGGCTGCCAAAGAGCTTTCCAACGAGGCACGGCTTTCCCTCCTGGCTCTTCGGGCGTGGGAGCTGTCGCCAGAGCCGCGGCCCTACC
Source organism: Chroicocephalus ridibundus (assembly GCF_963924245.1). NCBI lineage: Eukaryota > Metazoa > Chordata > Aves > Charadriiformes > Laridae > Chroicocephalus > Chroicocephalus ridibundus. The sequence continues at coordinate 1,184,361 of NW_026961567.1, read as the reverse complement.
GGAAAATGCTTCGCAGGCTGGCGCGGCTGTAGCTGGTGGGCGCCGGTGGCGCTGAGGCTGACGGCCGCCGCAAAGCCCGCAGCCCCACGGGCTGTGGGGCCACGCGAGCGGCTGCCAAAGGGCTTTCCAACGAGGCATGGCTTTCCCTCCTGGCTCTTCGGGCGTGGGAGCTGTCGCCAGAGACGCGGCCCTACCGGAAAATGCTTCGTAGGCTGGCGCAGCGGCGCCACGTGGGCGCCGGTGGCTCCGATGCTGACGGCCGCCGCAAAGCCCGCAGCCCCACAGGCTGTTTCGCCAGGCGAGCGGCTGCCAAAGAGCTTTCCAACGAGGCACGGCTTTCCCTCCTAGGTCTTCGGGCGTGAGAGCTGTCGCCAGAGCCGCGGCCCTACCGGAAAATGCTTCGCAGGCTGGCGCGGCTGCACCTGGTGGGCGCCAGTGGCGGTGCGGCTGACGGCCGCCACAAAGCCCGCAGCCCCACGGGCTGTGGGGCCACGCGATCGGCTGCCAAAGAGCTTTCCAACGAGGCACGGTTTTCCCTCCTGGCTCTTCGTGCTTGGGAGCTGTCGCCAGAGTTGCGGCCCTACCGGAAAATGCTTCGCAGGCTGGCGCGGCAGCACCACGTGGGCGCCGGTGGCTCCGAGGCTGACGGCCGCCGCAAAGCCCGCAGCCCCACGGGCTGTGGGGCCACGCGAGCGGCTGCCAAAGAGCTTTCCAACGAGGCACGGCTTTCCCTCCTGGCTCTTCGTGCTTGGGAGCTGTCGCCAGAGTTGCGGCCCTACCGGAAAATGCTTCGCAGGCTGGTGGGGCGGCGCCACGTGGGCGCCGGTGCCTCCGAGGCTGACGGCCGCAGCAAAGCCCGCAGCCCCACGGGCTGTGGGGCCACGCGAGCGGCTGCCAAAGAGCTTTCCAACGAGGCATGGCTTTCCCTCCTGGCTCTTCGGGCGTGGGAGCTGTCGCCAGAGACGCGGCCCTACCGGAAAATGCTTCGTAGGCTGGCGCAGCGGCGCCACGTGGGCGCCGGTGGCAGCGAGGATGACGGCCGCCGCAAAGCCCGCAGCCCCACAGGCTGTTTCGCCAGGCGAGCGGCTGCCAAAGAGCTTTCCAACGAGGCACGGCTTTCCCTCCTAGGTCTTCGGGCGTGGGAGCTGTCGCCAGAGCCGCGGCCCTACCGGAAAATGCTTCGCAGGCTGGCGCGGCTGCACCTGGTGGGCGCCGGTGGCGGGGAGGCTGACGGCCGCCGCAAAGCCCGCAGCCCCACGGGCTGTGGGGCCACGCGAGCGGCTGCCAAAGAGCTTTCCAACGAGGCACGGCTTTCCCTCCTGGCTCTTCGTGCTTGGGAGCTGTCGCCAGAGTTGCGGCCCTACCGGAAAATGCTTCGCAGGCTGGTGGGGCGGCGCCACGTGGGCGCCGGTGCCTCCGAGGCTGACGGCCGCAGCAAAGCCCGCAGCCCCACAGGCTGTTTCGCCAGGCGAGCGGCTGCCAAAGAGCTTTCCAACGAGGCATGGCTTTCCCTCCTGGCTCTTCGGGCTTGGGAGCTGTCACCAGAGTTGCGGCCCTACCGGAAAATGCTTCGCAGGCTGGTGGGGCGGCGCCACGTGGGCGCCGGTGGCTCCGAGGCTGACGGCCGCCGCAAAGCCCGCAGCCCCACGGGCTGTTTCGCCAGGCGAGCGGCTGCCAAAGAGCTTTCCAACGAGGCACGGCTTTCCCTCCTGGCTCTTCGGGCGTGGGAGCTGTCGCCAGAGCCGCGGCCCTACCGCAAAATGCTTCGCAGGCTAGCGCGGCGGCGCCATGTGGGTGCCGGTTGCGCCGAGGCTGACGGCCGCCGCAAAGCCCGCAGCCCCACGGGCTGTGGGGCCACACGAGCGGCTGCCAAAGAGCTTTCCAACGAGGCACGGCTTTCCCTCCTGGCTCTTCGGGCGTGGGAGCTGTCGCCAGAGCCGCGGCCCTACCCAAAAATGCTTCGCAGGCTGGCGGGGCGGCGCCACATGGGCGCCGGTGGCGGCAACGCTGACGGTCGCCGCAAAGCCCGCAGCCACACGGGCTGTGGGGCCACGCGAGCGGCTGCCAAAGATCTTTCCAACGAGGCACGGCTTTCCCTCCTGGCTCTTCGGGCGTGGGAGCTGTCGCCAGAGCCGCGGCCCTACCGGAAAATGCTTCGCAGGCTGGTGGGGCGGCGCCAGGTGGGTGCTGGTGGCTCCGAGGCTGACGGCCGCCGCAAAGCCCGTAGCCCCACGGGCTGTGGGGCCACGCGAGCGGCTGCCAAAGAGCTTTCCAACGAGGCACGGCTTTCCCTCCTGGCTCTTCGGGCGTGGGAGCTGTCGCCAGAGCCGCCGCCCTACCGGAAAATGGTTTGGAGGCTGGCGCGGCGGCACCACCTCGGGCTGCGGGCTTTCCTGCTGCCTTCAGAGTCTCACAGCCACCCTTTCCCACTTGGCACCACGCCAGCCTCTAGCATTTCTATTATTAAGTCAAGACAGTGTACGACTTAACATCATACAGAGCGCTACACATCAATACATGCTCAAATTAAGCATAGCCACTGGAACAATTGGCAATACAGTGCCATCGTATGTTACCAAGTGTCACATCTCATTGAAGACAATGACAGAGCGATGCAACGTCAAGCGTAACACAGTACTGGGCCGTGCGAGGCAATACGCCGTCACAGAATCACCAATAGAGAAATTCACAACGGAGTGCGGTCTTACGATAGAATCTCTAAAGCCACCGTTAAGCCAGTGACAGGCGGTACAATGCCACACGTTACAGTATACAGGGCAGTACAACCCGATTCGCAGACCAATAAATTAGAGCAAATTACAAGACTCCCAATACAGTACAGTACAATGCCAGACCGTCTCAGATGTCGGTCAAGACAATGCCAGGGCAATGCAGTGCAAGACATAACGTTATACAGGTCAGTACAAGGCAATACGCAGTCAAATGAAGAACAGTAAACTACAATACCCAAACCACACTGGCAAACAATGGCAAACAATCCCACATGTCGGTCGAGACAATGACAACGCGAGACAGAACACCGTGCAGGGCAGCGCAAGGCCGTACACAGTCAAATAGAGAACAGCTGACCAGAAAACCCGCACTACGCTGCCGTACGATCTCAAAACATCTCGGATGGCAGTCAAGGCAATTACAGGGCAAGACAAAGCACTACGTCGCAGTACACAAGGCAGTACAAGGCAATACTCAGTCAAATAAATAACAGACAGTCACAAAATTCACAGTGCAGTGAATTCACATGGGTCAGATGGCAACCAAAAGAAGGACAGGGCAATACAAGGCGAGAGGTAACCCAATACGGGGCCGGACAAGGCAATATGCAGTTGTGGCGGGTGGAGCGATTCACTTCAGTCCTGAGAGAAGTAGAGAAACATTTAGAAACATCAACACAGTGTTTCGACAAAGGCAGCAGTGAACGTAACATCCCTTTACCAGGTTCCGTGGCCACGTCCCCCAGATCATTTATTGCACAGGGGCCAGGGTCAGACGAGCTGTTAGGGAGACCCTCCCGTCGAGCCACAACCCCCTTGCTTTCTAAACTCCTTCTTGAAGAGCAGTCTAAGTGCGGCTGGATCCAATTCCTAGCCCTGGACTTGGGCACCGGTTCACCTCTAAAGGATTGTATCCGCGCCATCAACCCTTTATATCACTGAGCTAAGGCTACGAGGTTTAGCGTGGTATTAGTCACTTACCGAGACTCTGTTGCGGCAAGGGATCTCTCAGCCTTGAGGAGCAGAACCTGAAGCAAGCGTCCCCGCTCAAGGGCACATCCTGGTGCTATGACAGACTATGACAGGCAATACTATGACAGGGCAATACAATGCGAGACGTAACTTTACACAGGGCAGTACAAGGCCAATACACAGTCAAATAGGGAATGACCGATCACAAAATTGATGCACGGTCAAATAGAGTACAACAGCCTAAGAAGCCCTCAATACAGTGCCTGTCAACGCCAGAATACATCAGATGGCTCGCAGCACGGTGAGAGGGCAATACGACGCAAGACTCAGGAAAATACAGGGCAGTACAAAGCAATACGTAGTCAAATATAGAACAGCCGATCAAAAACACCCTCAGTTCGGTGCGGTACAACCCCAGAGAGTGTAAAAGGACAGTTAAGACTACTTCATGGCAACACAACGCACAATGTAACACAATACAGGTTGCTACAACACGATACAGAATAATATAGGAAACAACCCATCAAAACGCCACAATACGGTGCAGTACGATCCCACACGGTCTCGGGTGGCAGTCAAAACAACTATAGGGCGACACGATCCAAGATGCAACATTACACGACAGAGTAGAACTGAAGACGCAGTCAACTAAATACCAACCAATTAGAAGAACCGCAATACAGTGCGGGAGAAAACAAAAATAAATGGAGATGCCAGTCAAGACAATGACAGAGCAATACAAGGCAAGAAATAACGCAATACAGGGCAGTACAGTGAAATACACGGTCAAATAAATAACTGATTAAGTATCCTGCAATACCGTGCGATGCAATGCCAAAACGCGTGAGACAGCAGTCGAGGCAGTGACAGAGCTATACAATGGAAGACGTAACAATGCAGGGCTGTACAACACCAAAATGTATCAGATGGCACTCAGAACAATAACATGGCGATACAATGCAAGCCGCAACACAATACAAGGTGGTAACAAGGCAATACACGGTCAAACACAGACTAACGAATAAAACCTGCACAATACGGATCGCTGCAATCCCAGAACATCTAAAGTGACAGTGAACGGAATGACGGGGCAGTACAATGCAAGATACAACACTAGACAGGGCAATACGCATTCAAATAACGCACAACCGATTAAAAAACCCACAATACACACCAGTACAATGCCGGAACAGATCAGATGGCAGTCCGGGCAAATAGAGGACAATACAATGCCAAACGTGATGCCATACAGGGCCGGACAAGGCAATACGCAGTTGTGGCAGGCCGAGCGGCTAACTTCGCTTCTAAGAGAGAAGCGGTGAAACATTCAGAAACATCAACACAGTGATTCTCCAAAGGCAGCAGCGCATGTGACGGCGCTTTACCAGATTCCATATGGCCACGCACCCCGGATTATTTACTGCCTAGGGGCCAGGGTCAGACAAGCTGTCAGGGAGACCCTCCCGTTGAGTCACGAGGCTCGGAAAGGACCCCCTTGCTTTCTAAACTCCTTCTCGGAGAGGAGTCTAGGTGCGGCTGGATCCAATTCCTAGCCCCGGACTTAGGCAACGGTTCACCTCTAAAGGATTGTATCTGCGCCATCGACCCTTTATATCACTGAGCTAAGGCTACAAGGTTTTGTATGCTATTAGTCACTTACTGAGAATCTGTTGCGGCAAGGCATCTCTATCTCGAGGAGCAGAACCTTAATTGAGCGTCCCTGCTCAAGGGGAGATCCTGGCACGGAGGCCCCTACCATGCAGAAGTCAAAAGGCTCTTGGGCTGTCCACTATTTATGGGGTAAGCTAATTGACTTATAGTCACATCAGCACAGGAACAAAATATCTAGGTCCCCACTGTGTTGCCAACCATCCCCCAACTTCAAGTACCACTCAGAACAACTCCATGGATGATTGGGGCGCCAAAACGAAGGGGCGCCCGCACCACCCCAGCAGTCAAATAAGGAACAACCAATGGAACTTTCACAATAAATAAGTACAATCCCAGACAGTCCAAAGTAACAGCCAAGACAACGACAGACCAATACAGTGCAAGACCTAACATCATACAGAGCAGTAAAAGGCAACGCGCAGCCAAGTCAAGAACAGTTAAAATACCCATAATCCAGTGCAGCACTATGACACTGTCCCAAAACGCAGTCAAAACAACGACAGAGTAATGCAACACGAGCTGTAACACAATACAGGGCAGCACAAAGCAATACACAGTCACACAAAGAACAGCCAATTACAAAACCCACAACAGAGCGCCCTACGATCTCAGGAAGTCTCAGAGGGCAGTCACGGCAAATACAGGGCAATACGGTGCAAGATAACACAATACAGGCCACTGCCAGCCAATACTCAGTCAAATAAATAACAGACAGTCAAAAAATTCACAATGCAGTGCACTACTATGACACCATGGGTCAGGTGGCAATCATGACAACGATAGGGCAATACAAGGCAAGACGTAACCCAACACGGGGCCGGACAAGGCAATATGCAGTTGTGGCAGGTGGAGCCATTCACTTCACTCCTAAGAGAAAAGTAGAGAAACATTCAGAAACATCAACACAGTGATTCTCCAAAGGCAGCAGTGCGCATGACGGCGCTTTATCAGGTTCCGTGGCCACGGACCCTGGATTATTTCCTGCCTAGGGGCCAGGGTCAGACGAGCTGTCAGGGAGACCCTCCCGTTGAGTCACGAGGCTCGGAAAGGACCCCCTTGCTTTCTAAACTCCTTCTCGGAGAGGAGTCTAGGTGCGGCTGGATCCAATTCCTAGCTCGGAGAGGACCCCCTTGCTTTCTAAACTCCTTCTCGGAGAGGAGTCTAGGTGCGGCTGGATCCAATTCCTAGCCCCGGACTTGGGCAACGGTTCACCTCTAAAGGATTATGTCTGTGCCGTCAACCCTTTACATGGCTCATAAAAAACAGCTGATGAAGGAAGTGACAATATGGTGGCCTACAACGGCAGAATAGATCAGATGACAATCAAGACAACAACAGAGCAATACAATGGAAGACGTAACACCACACGGGGCCGGACAAGGCAATACACAGCCACATCAGAACCCATGAGAGACATCAAACTACAGTCCAGACCTAGGACAGATTCTCTAACGTGACCGTCAAGACGACAGGGCAATGCAATGCAAGATGTAACACAGGCCATATGCAGTTGTGGCGGGCGCAATGATAAAATTCACTCCTAAGAGAGAGGTAGAGAAACATTAACAAACATAACAGTGATTCACTAAAGGTAGCAGCGCACGTGATGGCACTTTACCAGGTTCCATATGGCCACGCACCCCGGGTCATTTACTGCCTCAGGGCCAGGGTCTGACACGCTGTCTGGGAGACCCTCCTGTTGAGTCACGAGGCTCGGAAAGGACCCCCTTGCTTTCTAAACTCCTTCTCCGAGAGGAGTCTAGGTGCGGCTGGATCCCATCCTCGCCCCGGACTTGGGCAACGGTTCACCTCTAAAGGATCATATCTGCGTGATCAAACCCTTCGTATCGCTCAGCTAAGATGGCAAAGTCTGGCATGCTGTTAGTCACTTACCCAGAATCTGTTGCGGCAAGGCTTCTCTCAACCTAGAGGAGCAGAACCTTAAGTGAGTGTCCCCGGGAAACGCTGGCAAACAGGCCGCTGCCTTGCAAGGAAGCTCAAAGGGCTCTTGGTCTGTCCGCTAGGTCTATAGCAAGCTAACTGACTCACAGTGTCTTGACTCTGGTGCCAGCCACCCCACAAAGTTCAAGTGCCACTCGTAGCGACTCCTGCTGGTCGTTATAGCTCGAGCAGCAGCCTGGAGGAAAAAGGGGGGTGACATCGCAACAGCGGTCAAATACAGAACAACCGGTTAAAAATTGCACAATACTGTGCCAGAGACTCTAAAATAACTGGCAAGACAACGACAGGGCAACACCATGCAAGATCTAACCTTACACAGGGCAGTACAAGGCAACATACAATCAAATGCAGAGCAGACAATGAAAGAATTGACGGTACGGTGCCATACAACGGTAGAATATATCAGATGTCGGTCACCACAATGACAGAGCAATACAAGGCAAGACGTAACGCGATACGGGGCCCTACCAGGCGACACAGTCAAGGAAACAACAACCCATGAAAGAATTCACAATACAGCGCGGTCCTAGGACGGAACGTGTAAAATGACCGTCGAGACAGTGACAGGGCAATACAATGCAAGACACAACACCATACCAGGTGGTAACAAGGCAACATGCAGCCAAACGAAGAACAACCGATTAAGAAACCCAGCATACGTTCAACTGTAATACCAGAAAACATCAGAAGGCAGTCAAGACAACGACAGCACACTATAACATGAGAAGTAACACAATACACAGCAGTACAAGGCATTACACAGTCAAATAAAGAAGAACCGATTAAAAACCACACAATACAGTGCGGTGCGATGCCAGAGTGGATCAGAAGGCAGTCGAGACTATGACGGGGCAATATAATGCAAGATGTTACACAATACAGGGCGGTACAAGGCATTAGAAAGCCAGATGAAGAACAACCGATTAAAAAACCCGCAATACAGCGTGGTACGAGGCCCGAACAGATCAGAAGGCAGTCAAGGCTACGACGGGGCAATATAACACGAGACATAACGCAATAGAGGGCGGTACAAGGCATTACACAGTCAAAGAACAACCGATTAAAAAAAAAAAAACCACGCAACACGGTGTGGTACGATGCCAGAATAGAACACAGAGCAATCAAGAGCGTGACGGGGCAACACGATGCGAAACCGATACTGAGTGAGGCGGAGCAATACTATTTCAAATATACAAGAACATAGTACGGAACCAAATTCTTAAGCGTACGACACAAGACCATCTCAAATGGCAGTCAAGGAAGTTACCGAGCAACGTAATCCCGATTTGCACAAAATGGTGCCATCAGGCACCATCACGTCCGTCAACACTAAGTTGTACTGCAATATCCCCCGCATCACACGCGCCGTACCCTTCTGCTCACCTGCTCCGCATGGATTCTGGGTTTGGACTTTGTGGCACACTCTGGTTCTGGCACCTAAAACACCTAAGACACACAATATTACTCTTGAGCTTACGGGAAACCACCACCCCCATGCGCTACCTCTCTGCTACCCAGCTCACCTCCAACGCTCGTCCGGCTCCGGATGCCTGCGGCGCCTGCAAAACCAAAGACAAACACTCCCCTGAGCCGCAATGTAGCACTGGGCTATTAGACGCCAACGTGTCCACAACCGCCTCACTTGCTGGGACTACTCAGTGGGTGCGCAGCATCGCCCCTCTGACCCTGCATGTCACACCAACCGAAGAAACACACGCCGAGATACTGCCCAAAACCCTACCAAATTCCCCATCTCCCACTCCCTCACCTTGCCCGCCCATCCTCCCCCTCCTGGCTCTTCGGGCGTGGGAGCTGTCGCCAGAGCCGCGGCCCTACCGGAAAATGCTTCGCAGGCTGGCGCGGCTGCACCTGGTGGGCGCCGGTGGCGGGGAGGCTGACGGCCGCCACAAAGCCCGCAGCCCCACGGGCTGTGGGGCCACGCGAGCGGCTGCCAAAGAGCTTTCCAACGAGGCATGGCTTTCCCTCTTGGCTCTTCGGGCTTGGGAGTTGTCGTCAGAGCCGCAGCCCTACCGGAAAACGCTTCGCAAGCTGGCACGGCAGCGCCACGTGGGCACCGTTGGCGGCGAGGCTGACGGCCGCCGCAAAGCCCGCAGCCCCACAGGCTGTTTCGCCAGGCGAGCGGCTGCCAAAGAGCTTTCCAACGAGGCACGGCTTTCCCTCCTCGCTCTTCGGGCGTGGGAGCTGTCGCCAGAGCCGCGGCCCTACCGGAAAATGCTTCGCAGCCTGGTGAGGCGGTGACACATGGGCGCCGGTGGCTCCGAGGCTGACGGCCGCCGCAAAGCCCGCAGCCCCACAGGCTGTTTCGCCAGGCGAGCGGCCGCCAAAGAGCTTTCCAACGAGGCACGGCTTTCCCTCCTGGCTCTTCGGGCTTGGGAGCTGTCGTCAGAGCCGCAGCCCTACCGGAAAATGCTTCGCAAGCTGGCGCGGCAGCACCACGTGGGCGCCGGTGGCGCCGAGGCTGACGGCCGCCGCAAAGCCCACAGCCACACGGGCTGTGGGGCCACGCGAGCGGCTGCCAAAGAGCTTTCCAACGAGGCATGGCTTTTCCTCCTGGCTCTTCGGGCGTGGGAGCTGTCGCCAGAGCCGCGGCCCTACCGGAAAACGCTTCGCAGGCTGGCGCAGCGGCGCCACGTGGGCGCCGGTGGCGGCGAGGCTGACGGCCGCCGCAAAGCCCGCAGCCCCATGTGCTGTGGGGCCACGCAAGCGGCTGCCAAAGAGCTTTCCAACGAGGCACGGCTTTCCCTCCTGGCTATTCGGGCTTGGGAGTTGTCGTCAGAGCCGCAGCCCTACCGGAAAACGCTTCGCAAGCTGGCACGGCAGCGCCACGGGGGCACCGTTGGCGGCGAGGCTGACGGCCGCCGCAAAGCCCGCAGCCCCACAGGCTGTTTCGCCAGGCGAGCGGCTGCCAAAGAGCTTTCCAACGAGGCACGGCTTTCCCTTCTCGCTCTTCGGGCGTGGGAGCTGTCGCCAGAGCCGCGGCCCTACCGGAAAATGCTTCGCAGCCTGGTGAGGCGGTGACACATGGGCGCCGGTGGCAGCGAGGCTGACGGCCGCCGCAAAGCCCGCAGCCCCACAGGCTGTTTCGCCAGGCGAGCGGCTGCCAAAGAGCTTTCCAACAAGGCACGGCTTTCCCTCCTCGCTCTTCGGGCGTGGGAGCTGTCGCCAGAGCCGCGGCCCTACAGGAAAATGCTTCGCAGGCTGGCGCGGCTGCACCTGGTGGGCGCCGGTGGCGGGGAGGCTGACGGCCGCCACAAAGCCCGCAGCCCCACGGGCTGTGGGGCCACGCGATCGGCTGCCAAAGAGCTTTCCAACGAGGCACGGCTTTCCCTCCTGGCTCTTCGTGCTTGGGAGCTGTCGCCAGAGTTGCGGCCCTACCGGAAAATGCTTCACAGGCTGGTGGGGCGGCGCCACGTGGGCGCCGGTGGCTCCGAGGCTGACGGCCGCCGCAAAGCCCGCAGCCCCACGGGCTGTTTCGCCAGGCGAGCGGCTGCCAAAGAGCTTTCCAACGAGGCACGGCTTTCCCTCCTGGCTCTTCGGGCTTGGGAGCTGTCGTCAGAGCCGCAGCCCTACCGGAAAATGCTTCGCAAGCTGGCGCGGCAGCACCACGTGGGCGCCGGTGGCGCCGAGGCTGACGGCCGCCGCAAAGCCCGCAGCCACACGGGCTGTGGGGCCACGCGAGCGGCTGCCAAAGAGCTTTCCAACGAGGCATGGCTTTTCCTCCTGGCTCTTCGGGCGTGGGAGCTGTCGCCAGAGCCGCGGCCCTACCGGAAAACGCTTCGCAGGCTGGCGCAGCGGCGCCACGTGGGCGTCGGTGGCGGCGAGGCTGACGGCCGCCGCAGAGCCCGCAGCCCCATGGGCTGTGGGGCCACGCGAGCGGCTGCCAAAGAGCTTTCCAACGAGGCATGGCTTTCCCTCCTGGCTATTCGGGCTTGGGAGTTGTCGTCAGAGCCGCAGCCCTACCGGAAAATGCTTCGCAAGCTGGCATGGCAGCGCCACGTGGGCACCGTTGGCGGGGAGGCTGACGGCCTCCGCAAAGCCCGCAGCCCCACAGGCTGTTTCGCCAGGCGAGCGGCTGCCAAAGAGCTTTCCAACGAGGCACGGCTTTCCCTTCTCGCTCTTCGGGCGTGGGAGCTGTCGCCAGAGCCGCGGCCCTACCGGAAAATGCTTCGCAGCCTGGTGAGGCGGTGACACATGGGCGCCGGTGGCAGCGAGGCTGATGGCCGCCGCAAAGCCCGCAGCCCCACAGGCTGTTTCGCCAGGCGAGCGGCTGCCAAAGAGCTTTCCAACAAGGCACGGCTTTCCCTCCTCGCTCTTCGGGCGTGGGAGCTGTCGCCAGAGCCGCGGCCCTACAGGAAAATGCTTCGCAGGCTGGCGCGGCTGCACCTGGTGGGCGCCGGTGGCGGGGAGGCTGACGGCCGCCACAAAGCCCGCAGCCCCACGGGCTGTGGGGCCACGCGATCGGCTGCCAAAGAGCTTTCCAACGAGGCATGGCTTTCCCTCCTGGCTCTTCGGGCTTGGGAGTTGTCGTCAGAGCCTCAGCCCTACCGGAAAATGCTTCGCAAGCTGGCACGGCAGCGCCACGTGGGCACCGTTGGCGGCGAGGCTGACGGCCGCCGCAAAGCCCGCAGCCCCACGGGCTGTTTCGCCAGGCGAGCGGCTGCCAAAGAGCTTTCCAACAAGGCACGGCTTTCCCTCCTCGCTCTTCGGGCGTGGGAGCTGTCGCCAGAGCCGCGGCCCTACCGGAAAATGCTTCGCAGCCTGGCGCGGCTGCACCTGGTGGGCGCCGGTGGCGGGGAGGCTGACGGCCGCCACAAAGCCCGCAGCCCCACGGGCTGTGGGGCCACGCGATCGGCTGCCAAAGAGCTTTGCAACGAGGCACGGCTTTCCCTGCTGGCTCTTCGTGCTTGGGAGCTGTCGCCAGAGTTGCGGCCCTACCGGAAAATGCTTCACAGGCTGGTGGGGCGGCGCCACGTGGGCGCCGGTGGCTCCGAGGCTGACGGCCGCGGCAAAGCCCACAGCCCCACGGGCTGTTTCGCCAGGCTAGCGGCTGCCAAAGAGCTTTCCAACGAGGCATGGCTTTTCCTCCTGGCTCTTCGGGCGTGGGAGCTGTCGCCAGAGCCGCGGCCCTACCGGAAAACGCTTCGCAGGCTGGCGCAGCGGCACCACGTGGGCGCCGGTGGCGGCGAGGCTGACGGCCGCCGCAGAGCCCGCAGCCCCATGGGCTGTGGGGCCACGCGAGCGGCTGCCAAAGAGCTTTCCAACGAGGCATGGCTTTCCCTCCTGGCTCTTCGGGCTTGGGAGTTGTCGTCAGCGCCGCAGCCCTACCGGAAAACGCTTCGCAAGCTGGCACGGCAGTGCCACGTGGGCACCGTTGGCGGCGAGGCTGACGGCCGCCGCAAAGCCCGCAGCCCCACAGGCTGTTTCGCCAGGCGAGCGGCTGCCAAAGAGCTTTCCAACGAGGCACGGCTTTCCCTCCTCGCTCTTCGGGCGTGGGAGCTGTCGCCAGAGCCGCGGCCCTACCGGAAAATGCTTCGCAGCCTGGTGAGGCGGTGACACATGGGCGCCGGTGGCAGCGAGGCTGACGTCCGCCGGAAAGCCCGCAGCCCCACAGGCTGTTTCGCCAGGCGAGCGGCTGCCAAAGAGATTTCCAACAAGGCACGGCTTTTCCTCCTCGCTCTTCGGGCGTGGGAGCTGTCGCCAGAGCCGCGGCCCTACAGGAAAATGCTTCGCAGGCTGGCGCGGCTGCACCTGGTGGGCGCCGGTGGCGGGGAGGCTGACGGCCGCCACAAAGCCCGCAGCCCCACGGGCTGTGGGGCCACGCGATCGGCTGCCAAAGAGCTTTCCAACGAGGCACGGCTTTCCCTCCTGGGTCTTCGGGCGTGGGAGCTGTCGTCAGAGAAACGGCCCTACCGGAAAATGCTTCGCAGGCTGGCGCGGCTGCACCTGGTGGGTGCCGGTGGCTCCGAGGCTGACGGCCGCCGCAAAGCCCGCAGCCCCACAGGCTGTTTCGCCAGGCGAGCGGCCGCCAAAGAGCTTTCCAACGAGGCACGGCTTTCCCTCCTGGCTCTTCGGGCTTGGGAGCTGTCGTCAGAGCCGCAGCCCTACCGGAAAATGCTTCGCAAGCTGGCGCGGCAGCACCACGTGGGCGCCGGTGGCGCCGAGGCTGACGGCCGCCGCAAAGCCCGCAGCCACACGGGCTGTGGGGCCACGCGAGCGGCTGCCAAAGAGCTTTCCAACGAGGCATGGCTTTTCCTCCTGGCTCTTCGGGCGTGGGAGCTGTCGCCAGAGCCGCGGCCCTACCGGAAAACGCTTCGCAGGCTGGCGCAGCGGCGCCACGTGGGCGCCGGTGGCGGCGAGGCTGACGGCCTCCGCAGAGCCCGCAGCCCCATGGGCTGTGGGGCCACGCGAGCGGCTGCGAAAGAGCTTTCCAACAAGGCATGGCTTTCCCTCCTGGCTATTCGGGCTTGGGAGTTGTCGTCAGAGCCGCAGCCCTACCGGAAAATGCTTCGCAAGCTGGCACGGCAGCGCCACGTGGGCACCGTTGGCGGCGAGGCTGACGGCCGCCGCAAAGCCCGCAGCCCCACAGGCTGTTTCGCCAGGCGAGCGGCTGCCAAAGAGCTTTCCAACGAGGCACGGCTTTCCCTTCTCGCTCTTCGGGCGTGGGAGCTGTCGCCAGAGCCGCGGCCCTACCGGAAAATGCTTCGCAGCCTGGTGAGGCGGTGACACATGTGCGCCGGTGGCAGCGAGGCTGACGGCCGCCGCAAAGCCCGCAGCCCCACGGGCTGTGGGGCCACGCGATCGGCTGCCAAAGAGCTTTCCAACAAGGCACGGCTTTCCCTCCTCGCTCTTCGGGCGTGGGAGCTGTCGCCAGAGCCGCGGCCCTACAGGAAAATGCTTCGCAGGCTGGCGCGGCTGCACCTGGTGGGCGCCGGTGGCGGGGAGGCTGACGGCCGCCACAAAGCCCGCAGCCCCACGGGCTGTGGGGCCACGCGATCGGCTGCCAAAGAGCTTTCCAACGAGGCACGGCTTTCCCTCCTGGCTCTTCGTGCTTGGGAGCTGTCGCCAGAGTTGCGGCCCTACCGAAAAATGCTTCGCAGGCTGGTGGGGCGGCGCCACGTGGGCGCCGGTGGCTCCGAGGCTGACGGCCGCGGCAAAGCCCGCAGCCCCACGGGCTGTTTCGCCAGGCGAGCGGCTGCCAAAGAGCTTTCCAACGAGGCATGGCTTTTCCTCCTGGCTCTTCGGGCATGGGAGCTGTCGCCAGAGCCGCGGCCCTACCGGAAAACGCTTCGCAGGCTGGCGCAGCGGCGCCACGTGGGCGCCGGTGGCGGCGAGGCTGACGGCCGCCGCAGAGCCCGCAGCCCCATGGGCTGTGGGGCCACGCGAGCGGCTGCCAAAGAGCTTTCCAACGAGGCATGGCTTTCCCTCCTGGCTCTTCGGGCTTGGGAGTTGTCGTCAGAGCTCCAGCCCTACCGGAAAATGCTTCGCAAGCTGGCACGGCAGCGCCACGTGGGCACCGTTGGCGGCGAGGCTGACGGCCGCCGCAAAGCCCGCAGCCACACGGGCTGTGGGGCCACATGAGCGGCTGCCAAAGAGCTTTCCAACGAGGCACGGCTTTCCCTCCTCGCTCTTCGGGCGTGGGAGCTGTCGCCAGAGCCGCGGCCCTACCGGAAAATGCTTCGCAGCCTGGTGAGGCGGTGACACATGGGCGCCGGTGGCAGCGAGGCTGACGGCCGCCGCAAAGCCCGCAGCCCCACAGGCTGTTTCGCCAGGCGAGCGGCTGCCAAAGAGCTTTCCAACGAGGCACGGCTTTCCCTCCTCGCTCTTCGGGCGTGGGAGCTGTCGCCAGAGCCGCGACCCTACAGGAAAATGGTTCGCAGGCTGGCGCGGCTGCACCTGGTGGGCGCCGGTGTCGCTGAGGCTGACGTCCGCCGGAAAGCCCGCAGCCCCACGGGCTGTGGGGCCACGCGAGAGGCTGCCAAAGAGCTTTCCAATGAGGCATGGCTTTCCCTCTTGGCTCTTCAGGCGTGGGAGCTGTCGCCAGAGCCGCGGGCCTACCGGAAAATGCTTCGCAGGCTGGCGCGGCGGCGCCACGTGGGCGCCGGTGGCAGCGAGGCTGACGGCCGCCGCAAAGCCCGCAGCCCCACAGGCTGTTTCGCGAGGCGAGCGGCTGCCAAAGAGCTTTCCAACGAGGCATGGCTTTCCCTCCTGGCTCTTCGGGCGTGGGAGCTGTCGCCAGAGCCGCGGCCCTACCGGAAAACGCTTCGCAGGCTGGCGCAGCGGCGCCACGTGGGCGCCGGTGGCGGCGAGGCTGACGGCCGCCGCAGAGCCCGCAGCCCCATGGGCTGTGGGGCCACGCGAGCGGCTGCCAAAGAGCTTTCCAACGAGGCACGGCTTTCCCTCCTCGCTCTTCGGGCGTGGGAGCTGTCGCCAGAGCCGCGGCCCTACCGGAAAATGCTTCGCAGCCTGGTGAGGCGGTGACACATGGGCGCCGGTGGCAGCGAGGCTGACGGCCGCCGCAAAGCCCGCAGCCCCACAGGCTGTTTCGCCAGGCGAGCGGCTGCCAAAGAGCTTTCCAACGAGGCACGGCTTTCCCTCCTCGCTCTTCGGGCTTGGGAGCTGTCGCCAGAGCCGCGGCCCTACAGGAAAATGCTTCGCAGGCTGGCGCGGCTGCACCTGGTGGGCGCCGGTGTCGCTGAGGCTGACGTCCGCCGGAAAGCCCGCAGCCCCACGGGCTGTGGGGCCACGCGAGAGGCTGCCAAAGAGCTTTCCAACGAGGCATGGCTTTCCCTCCTGGCTCTTCGGGCGTGGGAGCTGTCGCCAGAGCCGCGGGCCTACCGGAAAATGCTTCGCAGGCTGGCGCGGCGGCGCCACGTGGGCGCTGGTGGCTCCGAGGCTGACGGCCGCCGCAAAGCCCGCAGCCCCACAGGCTGTTTCGCGAGGCGAGCGGCTGCCAAAGAGCTTTCCAACGAGGCATGGCTTTCCCTCCTGGCTCTTCGGGCTTGGGAGTTGTCGTCAGAGCCGCAGCCCTACCGGAAAATGCTTCGCAGCCTGGTGAGGCGGCGACACATGGGCGCCGGTGGCAGCGAGGCTGACGGCCGCCGCAAAGCCCGCAGCCCCCCAGGCTGTTTCGCCAGGCGAGCGGCTGCCAAAGAGCTTTCCAACGAGGCACGGCTTTCCCTCCTCGCTCTTCGGGCGTGGGAGCTGTCGCCAGAGCCGCGGCCCTACAGGAAAATGCTTCGCAGGCTGGCGCGGCTGCACGTTGTGGGCGCCGGTGGCTCCGAGGCTGACGGCCGCCACAAAGCCCGCAGCCCCGCAGGCTGTGGGGCCACGCGATCGGCTGCCAAAGAGCTTTCCAACGAGGCATGGCTTTCCCTCCTGGCTCTTCGGGCTTGGGAGCTGTCGCCAGAGTTGCGGCCCTACCGGAAAATGCTTCGCAGGCTGGTGGGGCGGCGCCACGTGGGCGCCGGTGGCTCCGAGGCTGACGGCCGCCGCAAAGCCCGCAGCCCCACGGGCTGTTTCGCCAGGCGAGCGGCTGCCAAAGAGCTTTCCAACGAGGCACGGCTTTCCCTCCTGGCTCTTCGGGCGTGGGAGCTGTCGCCAGAGCCGCAGCCCTACAGGAAAATGCTTCGCAGGCTGGCGCGGCGGCGCCACGTGGGCGCCGGTGTCGCTGAGGCTGACGTCCGCCGGAAAGCCCGCAGCCCCACGGGCTGTGGGGCCACGCGAGCGGCTGCCAAAGAGCTTTCCAACGAGGCACGGCTTTCCCTCCTAGGTCTTCGGGCGTGGGAGCTGTCGCCAGAGCCGCGGCCCTACCGGAAAATGCTTCGCAGGCTGGTGGGGCGGCGCCACGTGGGCGCTGGTGGCTCCGAGGCTGACGGCCGCCGCAAAGACCGCAGCCCCACGGGCTGTGGGGCCACGCAAGCGGCTGCCAAAGAGCTTTCCAACGAGGCACGGCTTTCCCTCCTGGCTCTTCGGGCTTGGGAGTTGTCGTCAGAGCCGTGGCCCTACTGGAAAATGCTTCGGAAGCTGGCGCGGCGGCGCCACGTGGGCGCCGGTGGCGCCGAGGCTGACGGCCGCCGCAAAGCCCGCAGCCCCACGGGCTGTGAGACCACGCGAGAGGCTGCCAAAGAGCTTTCCAACGAGGCACGGCTTTCCCTCCTGGCTCTTCGTGATTGGGAGCTGTCGCCAGAGCCGCGGCCCTACCGGAAAATGCTTCGCAGGCTGGCGCGGCTGCACCTGGTGGGCGCCGGTGGCGGGGAGGCTGACGGCCGCCGCAAAACCCGCAGCCCCACGGGCTGTGGGGCCACGCGAGCGGCTGCCAAAGAGCTTTCCAACGAGGCATGGCTTTCCCTCCTGGCTCTTCGTGATTGGGAGCTGTCGCCAGAGCCGCAGCCCTACCGGAAAATGCTTCGCAGGCTGGCGCAGCGGCGCCACATGGGCGCCGGTGGCAGCGAGGCTGACGGCCGCCGCAAAGCCCGCAGCCCCACAGGCTGTTTCGCCAGGCGAGCGGCTGCCAAAGAGCTTTCCAACGAGGCATGGCTTTCTCTCCTGGCTCTTCGGGAGTGGGAGCTGTCGCCAGAGCCGCGGCCCTACCGGAAAATGCTCTGCATGCTGGCGCGGCAGCGCCACGTGGGCGCCGGTGGCACCGAGGCTGACGGCCGCCGCAAAGCCCGCAGCCCCACGGGCTGTGGGGCCACGCGAGCGGCTGCCAAAGAGCTTTCCAACGAGGCATGGCTTTTCCTCCTGGCTCTTCGGGCTTGGGAGCTGTCGTCAGAGCCGCAGCCCTACCGGAAAATGCTTCCCAAGCTGGCTCGGCGGCGCCACGTGGGCGCCGGTGGCGCCGAGGCTGACGGCCGCCGCAAAGCCCGCAGCCCCACGGGCTGTTTTGCCAGGCGAGCGGCTGCCAAAGAGCTTTCCAACGAGGCACGGCTTTCTCTCCTGATTCTTCGGGCGTGGGAGCTGGCGCCAGAGCCGCGGCCCTACTGCAAAATGCTTCGCAGGCTGGCGCGGCAGCGCCACGTGGACGCCGGTAGCGCCAAGGATGACGGCCGCTGCAAAGCCCGCAGCCACACGGGCTGTGGGGCCACGCGAGCGGCTGCCAAAGAGCTTTCCAACGAGGCACGGCTTTCCCTCCTGGCTCTTTAGACGTGGGAGCTGTCGCCAGAGCCGCGGCCCTATCGGAAAATGCTTCGCAGGCTGGTGGGGCGGCGCCACGTGGGCACCGGTGGCGGGGAGGTTGACGGCCGCCACAAAGCCCGCAGCCCCACGGGCTGTGGGGCCACGCGAGCGGCTACCAAAGAGCTTTCCAACGAGGCATGGCTTTCCCTCCTGGCTCTTCGGGCGTGGGAGCTGTCGCCAGAGCCGCGGCCCTACAGGAAAATGCTCTGTATGCTGGCGCGGCGGCGCCACGTGGGCGCCGGTGGCGCCGAGGCTGACGGCAGCCGCAAAGCCCGCAGCCCCACGGGCTGTGGGGCCATGCGAGCGGCTGCCAAAGAGCTTTCCAACGAGGCACGGCTTTCCCTCCTGGCTCTTTGGGCGTGGGAGCTGTCGCCAGAGCCACGGCCCTACCGGAAAATGCTTCGCAGGCTGGCGCGGCTGCACCTTGTGGGCGCCGGTGGCAGCGAGGCTGACGGCCGCCGCAAAGCCCGCAGCCCCACAGGCTGTTTCGCGAGGCGAGCGGCTGCCAAAGAGCTTTCCAACGAGGCATGGCTTTCCCTCCTGGCTCTTCGGGCGTGGGAGCTGTCGCCAGAGCCGCGGCCCTACCGGAAAACGCTTCGCAGGCTGGCGCAGCGGCGCCACGTGGGCGCCGGTGGCGGCGAGGCTGACGGCCGCCGCAGAGCCCGCAGCCCCATGGGCTGTGGGGCCACGCGAGCGGCTGCCAAAGAGCTTTCCAACGAGGCACGGCTTTCCCTCCTGGCTCTTCGGGCGTGGGAGCTGTCGCCAGAGCCGCGGCCCTACCGGAAAATGCTTAGCAGCCTGGTGAGGCGGTGACACATGGGCGCCGGTGGCAGCGAGGCTGACGGCCGCCGCAAAGCCCGCAGCCCCACAGGCTGTTTCGCCAGGCGAGCGGCTGCCAAAGAGCTTTCCAACGAGGCACGGCTTTCCCTCCTCGCTCTTCGGGCTTGGGAGCTGTCGCCAGAGCCGCGGCCCTACAGGAAAATGCTTCGCAGGCTGGCGCGGCTGCACCTGGTGGGCGCCGGTGTCGCTGAGGCTGACGTCCGCCGGAAAGCCCGCAGCCCCACGGGCTGTGGGGCCACGCGAGAGGCTGCCAAAGAGCTTTCCAACGAGGCATGGCTTTCCCTCCTGGCTCTTCGGGCGTGGGAGCTGTCGCCAGAGCCGCGGGCCTACCGGGAAATGCTTCGCAGGCTGGCGCGGCGGCGCCACGTGGGCGCTGGTGGCTCCGAGGCTGACGGCCGCCGCAAAGCCCGCAGCCCCACAGGCTGTTTCGCGAGGCGAGCGGCTGCCAAAGAGCTTTCCAACGAGGCATGGCTTTCCCTCCTGGCTCTTCGGGCTTGGGAGTTGTCGTCAGAGCCGCAGCCCTACCGGAAAATGCTTCGCAGCCTGGTGAGGCGGCGACACATGGGCGCCGGTGGCAGCGAGGCTGACGGCCGCCGCAAAGCCCGCAGCCCCCCAGGCTGTTTCGCCAGGCGAGCGGCTGCCAAAGAGCTTTCCAACGAGGCACGGCTTTCCCTCCTCGCTCTTCGGGCGTGGGAGCTGTCGCCAGAGCCGCGGCCCTACAGGAAAATGCTTCGCAGGCTGGCGCGGCTGCACCTGGTGGGCGCCGGTGTCGCTGAGGCTGACGTCCGCCGGAAAGCCCGCAGCCCCACGGGCTGTGGGGCCACGCGAGAGGCTGCCAAAGAGCTTTCCAACGAGGCACGGCTTTCCCTCCTGGCTCTTCGGGCTTGGGAGCTGTCGCCAGAGTTGCGGCCCTACCGGAAAATGCTTCGCAGGCTGGTGGGGCGGCGCCACGTGGGCGCCGGTGGCTCCGAGGCTGACGGCCGCCGCAAAGCCCGCAGCCCCACGGGCTGTTTCGCCAGGCGAGCGGCTGCCAAAGAGCTTTCCAACGAGGCACGGCTTTCCCTCCTGGCTCTTCGGGCGTGGGAGCTGTCGCCAGAGCCGCAGCCCTACAGGAAAATGCTTCGCAGGCTGGCGCGGCGGCGCCACGTGGGCGCCGGTGTCGCTGAGGCTGACGTCCGCCGGAAAGCCCGCAGCCCCACGGGCTGTGGGGCCACGCGAGCGGCTGCCAAAGAGCTTTCCAACGAGGCACGGCTTTCCCTCCTAGGTCTTCGGGCGTGGGAGCTGTCGCCAGAGCCGCGACCCTACCGGAAAATGCTTCGCAGGCTGGTGGGGCGGCGCCACGTGGGCGCTGGTGGCTCCGAGGCTGACGGCCGCCGCAAAGACCGCAGCCCCACGGGCTGTGGGGCCACGCAAGCGGCTGCCAAAGAGCTTTCCAACGAGGCACGGCTTTCCCTCCTGGCTCTTCGGGCTTGGGAGTTGTCGTCAGAGCCGTGGCCCTACTGGAAAATGCTTCGGAAGCTGGCGCGGCGGCGCCACGTGGGCGCCGGTGGCGCCGAGGCTGACGGCCGCCGCAAAGCCCGCAGCCCCACGGGCTGTGAGACCACGCGAGAGGCTGCCAAAGAGCTTTCCAACGAGGCACGGCTTTCCCTCCTGGCTCTTCGTGATTGGGAGCTGTCGCCAGAGCCGCGGCCCTACCGGAAAATGCTTCGCAGGCTGGCGCGGCTGCACCTAGTGGGCGCCGGTGGCGGGGAGGCTGACGGCCGCCGCATAGCCCGCAGCCCCACGGGCTGTGGGGCCACGCGAGCGGCTGCCAAAGAGCTTTCCAACGAGGCATGGCTTTCCCTCCTGGCTCTTCGTGATTGGGAGCTGTCGCCAGAGCCGCGGCCCTACCCGAAAATGCTTCGCAGGCTGGCGCAGCGGCACCACATGGGCGCCGGTGGCAGCGAGGCTGACGGCCGCCGCAAAGCCCGCAGCCCCACAGGCTGTTTCGCCAGGCGAGCGGCTGCCAAAGAGCTTTCCAACGAGGCATGGCTTTCTCTCCTGGCTCTTCGGGAGTGGGAGCTGTCGCCAGAGTCGCGGCCCTACCGGAAAATGCTCTGCATGCTGGCGCGGCAGCGCCACGTGGGCGCCGGTGGCACCGAGGCTGACGGCCGCCGCAAAGCCCGCAGCCCCACGGGCTGTGGGGCCACGCGAGCGGCTGCCAAAGAGCTTTCCAACGAGGCACGGCTTTCCCTCCTGGCTCTTCGGGCGTGGGAGCTGTCGTCAGAGCCGCGGCCCTACCGGAAAATGCTTCGCAGGCTTGTGCGGCGGCGCCACGTGGGCGCTGGTGGCTCCGAGGCTGACGGCCGCCGCAAAGCCCGCAGCCCCATGGGCTGTGGGGCCACGCAAGCGGCTGACAAAGAGCTTTCCAACGAGGCACGGCTTTCCCTCCTGGCTCTTCGTGCTTGGGAGCTGTCGCCAGAGTTGCGGCCCTACCGGAAAATGCTTCGCAGGCTGGTGGGGCGGCGCCACGTGGGCGCCGGTGGCTCCGAGGCTGACAACCGCCGCAAAGCCCGCAGCCCCACGGGCTGTGGGGCCACGCGAGCGGCTGCCAAAGAGCTTTCCAACGAGGCACGGCTTTCCCTCCTGGCTCTTCGGGCGTTGGAGCTGTCGCCAGAGTCGCGGCCCTACTGGAAAATGCTTCGCAGGCTGGCGCGGCTGCACCTGGTAAGCGCCGGTGGCGGGGAGGCTGATGGCCGCCGCAAAGCCCGCAGCCCCACGGGCTGTGGGGCCACGCGAGCGGCTGCCAAAGAGCTTTCCAACGAGGCACGGCTTTCCCTCCTGGCTCTTCGTGCTTGGGAGCTGTCGCCAGAGTTGCGGCCCTACCGGAAAATGCTTCGCAGGCTGGTGGGGCGGCGCCACGTGGGCGCCGGTGGCTCCGAGGCTGACAACCGCCGCAAAGCCCGCAGCCCCACGGGCTGTGGGGCCACGCGAGCGGCTGCCAAAGAGCTTTCCAGCGAGGCACGGCTTTCCCTCCTGGCTCTTCCGGCGTGGGAGCTGTCGCCAGAGCCGCGGCCCTACCGGAAAATGGTTTGGAGGCTGGCGCGGCGGCACCACCTCGGGCTGCGGGCTTTCCTGCTGCCTTCAGAGTCTCACAGCCACCCTTTCCCACTTGGCACCACGCCAGCCTCTAGCATTTCTATTATTAAGTCAAGACAGTGTACGACTTAACATCATACAGAGCGCTACACATCAATACATGCTCAAATTAAGCATAGCCAATGGAAAAATTGGCAATACAGTGCCATCGTATGTTACCAAGTGTCACATCTCATTGAAGACAATGACAGAGCGATGCAACGTCAAGCGTAACACAGTACTGGGCCGTGCGAGGCAATACGCCGTCACAGAATCAGCAATAGAGAAATTCACAACGGAGTGCGGTCTTACGATAGAATCTCTAAAGCCACCGTTAAGCCAGTGACAGGCGGTACAATGCCACACGTTACAGTATACAGGGCAGTACAACCCGATTCGCAGACAAATAAATTAGAGCAAATTACAAGACTCCCAATACAGTACAGTACAATGCCAGACCGTCTCAGATGTCGGTCAAGACAATGCCAGGGCAATGCAGTGCAAGACATAACGTTATACAGGTCAGTACAAGGCAATACGCAGTCAAATGAAGAACAGTAAACTACAATACCCAAACCACACTGGCAAACAATGGCAAACAATCACACATGTCGGTCGAGACAATGACAACGCGAGACAGAACACCGTGCAGGGCAGCGCAAGGCAGTACACAGTCAAATAGAGAACAGCTGACCAGAAAACCCGCACTACGCTGCCGTACGATCTCAAAACATCTCGGATGGCAGTCAAGGCAATTACAGGGCAAGACAAAGCACTACGTCGCAGTACACAAGGCAGTACAAGGCAATACTCAGTCAAATAAATAACAGACAGTCACAAAATTCACAGTGCAGTGAATTCACATGGGTCAGATGGCAACCAAAAGAAGGACAGGGCAATACAAGGCGAGAGGTAACCCAATACGGGGCCGGACAAGGCAATATGCAGTTGTGGCGGGTGGAGCGATTCACTTCAGTCCTGAGAGAAGTAGAGAAACATTTAGAAACATCAACACAGTGTTTCGACAAAGGCAGCAGTGAACGTAACATCCCTTTACCAGGTTCCGTGGCCACGTACCCCAGATCATTTATTGCACAGGGGCCAGGGTCAGACGAGCTGTTAGGGAGACCCTCCCGTCGAGCCACAACCCCCTTGCTTTCTAAACTCCTTCTTGAAGAGCAGTCTAAGTGCGGCTGGATCCAATTCCTAGCCCTGGACTTGGGCACCGCTTCACCTCTAAAGGATTGTATCCGCGCCATCAACCCTTTATATCACTGAGCTAAGGCTACGAGGTTTAGCGTGGTATTAGTCACTTACCGAGACTCTGTTGCGGCAAGGGATCTCTCAGCCTTGAGGAGCAGAACCTGAAGCAAGCGTCCCCGCTCAAGGGCACATCCTGGTGCTATGACAGACTATGACAGGCAATACTATGACAGGGCAATACAATGCGAGACGTAACTTTACACAGGGCAGTACAAGGCCAATACACAGTCAAATAGGGAATGACCGATCACAAAATTGATGCACGGTCAAATAGAGTACAACAGCCTAAGAAGCCCTCAATACAGTGCCTGTCAACGCCAGAATACATCAGATGGCTCGCAGCACGGTGAGAGGGCAATACGACGCAAGACTCAGGAAAATACAGGGCAGTACAAAGCAATACGTAGTCAAATATAGAACAGCCGATCAAAAACACCCTCAGTTCGGTGCGGTACAACCCCAGAGAGTGTAAAAGGACAGTTAAGACTATTTCATGGCAACACAACGCACAATGTAACACAATACAGGTTGCTACAACACGATACAGAATAATATAGGAAACAACCCATCAAAACGCCACAATACGGTGCAGTACGATCCCACACGGTCTCGGGTGGCAGTCAAAACAACTATAGGGCGACACGATCCAAGATGCAACATTACACGACAGAGCAGAACTGAAGACGCAGTCAACTAAATACCAACCAATTAGAAGAACCGCAATACAGTGCGGGAGAAAACAAAAATAAATGGAGATGCCAGTCAAGACAATGACAGAGCAATACAAGGCAAGAAATAACGCAATACAGGGCAGTACAGTGAAATACACGGTCAAATAAATAACTGATTAAGTATCCCGCAATACCGTGCGATGCAATGCCAAAACGCGTGAGACAGCAGTCGAGGCAGTGACAGAGCTATACAATGGAAGACGTAACAATGCAGGGCTGTACAACACCAAAATGTATCAGATGGCACTCAGAACAATAACATGGCGATACAATGCAAGCCGCAACACAATACAAGGTGGTAACAAGGCAATACACGGTCAAACACAGACTAACGAATAAAACCTGCACAATACGGATCGCTGCAATCCCAGAACATCTAAAGTGACAGTGAACGGAATGACGGGGCAGTACAATGCAAGATACAACACTAGACAGGGCAATACGCATTCAAATAACGCACAACCGATTAAAAAACCCACAATACACACCAGTACAATGCCGGAACAGATCAGATGGCAGTCCGGGCAAATAGAGGACAATACAATGCCAAACGTGATGCCATACAGGGCCGGACAAGGCAATACGCAGTTGTGGCAGGCCGAGCGGCTAACTTCGCTTCTAAGAGAGAAGCGGTGAAACATTCAGAAACATCAACACAGTGATTCTCCAAAGGCAGCAGCGCATGTGACGGCGCTTTACCAGATTCCATATGGCCACGCACCCCGGATTATTTACTGCCTAGGGGCCAGGGTCAGACAAGCTGTCAGGGAGACCCTCCCGTTGAGTCACGAGGCTCGGAAAGGACCCCCTTGCTTTCTAAACTCCTTCTCGGAGAGGAGTCTAGGTGCGGCTGGATCCAATTCCTAGCCCCGGACTTAGGCAACGGTTCACCTCTAAAGGATTGTATCTGCGCCATCGACCCTTTATATCACTGAGCTAAGGCTACAAGGTTTTGTATGCTCTTAGTCACTTACTGAGAATCTGTTGCGGCAAGGCATCTCTATCTCGAGGAGCAGAACCTTAATTGAGCGTCCCTGCTCAAGGGGAGATCCTGGCACGGAGGCCCCTGCCATGCAGAAGTCAAAAGGCTGTTGGGCTGTCCACTATTTATGGGGTAAGCTAATTGACTTATAGTCACATCAGCACAGGAACAAAATATCTAGGTCCCCACTGTGTTGCCAACCATCCCCCAACTTCAAGTACCACTCAGAACAACTCCATGGATGATTGGGGCGCCAAAACGAAGGGGCGCCCGCACCACCCCAGCAGTCAAATAAGGAACAACCAATGGAACTTTCACAATAAATAAGTACAATCCCAGACAGTCCAAAGTAACAGCCAAGACAACGACAGACCAATACAGTGCAAGACCTAACATCACACAGAGCAGTAAAAGGCAACGCGCAGCCAAGTCAAGAACAGTTAAAATACCCATAATCCAGTGCAGCACTATGACACTGTCCCAAAACGCAGTCAAAACAACGACAGAGTAATGCAACACGAGCTGTAACACAATACAGGGCAGCACAAAGCAATACACAGTCACACAAAGAACAGCCAATTACAAAACCCACAACAGAGCGCCCTACGATCTCAGGAAGTCTCAGAGGGCAGTCACGGCAAATACAGGGCAATACGGTGCAAGATAACACAATACAGGCCACTGCCAGCCAATACTCAGTCAAATAAATAACAGACAGTCAAAAAATTCACAATGCAGTGCACTACTATGACACCATGGGTCAGGTGGCAATCATGACAACGATAGGGCAATACAAGGCAAGACGTAACCCAACACGGGGCCGGACAAGGCAATATGCAGTTGTGGCAGGTGGAGCCATTCACTTCACTCCTAAGAGAAAAGTAGAGAAACATTCAGAAACATCAACACAGTGATTCTCCAAAGGCAGCAGTGCGCATGACGGCGCTTTATCAGGTTCCGTGGCCACGGACCCTGGATTATTTCCTGCCTAGGGGCCAGGGTCAGACGAGCTGTCAGGGAGACCCTCCCGTTGAGTCACGAGGCTCGGAAAGGACCCCCTTGCTTTCTAAACTCCTTCTCGGAGAGGAGTCTAGGTGCGGCTGGATCCAATTCCTAGCTCGGAGAGGACCCCCTTGCTTTCTAAACTCCTTCTCGGAGAGGAGTCTAGGTGCGGCTGGATCCAATTCCTAGCCCCGGACTTGGGCAACGGTTCACCTCTAAAGGATTATGTCTGTGCCGTCAACCCTTTACATGGCTCATAAAAAACAGCTGATGAAGGAAGTGACAATATGGTGGCCTACAACGGCAGAATAGATCAGATGACAATCAAGACAACAACAGAGCAATACAATGGAAGACGTAACACCACACGGGGCCGGACAAGGCAATACACAGCCACATCAGAACCCATGAGAGACATCAAACTACAGTCCAGACCTAGGACAGATTCTCTAACGTGACCGTCAAGACGACAGGGCAATGCAATGCAAGATGTAACACAGGCCATATGCAGTTGTGGCGGGCGCAATGATAAAATTCACTCCTAAGAGAGAGGTAGAGAAACATTAACAAACATAACAGTGATTCACTAAAGGTAGCAGCGCACGTGATGGCACTTTACCAGGTTCCATATGGCCACGCACCCCGGGTCATTTACTGCCTCAGGGCCAGGGTCTGACACGCTGTCTGGGAGACCCTCCTGTTGAGTCACGAGGCTCGGAAAGGACCCCCTTGCTTTCTAAACTCCTTCTCCGAGAGGAGTCTAGGTGCGGCTGGATCCCATCCTCGCCCCGGACTTGGGCAACGGTTCACCTCTAAAGGATCATATCTGCGTGATCAAACCCTTCGTATCGCTCAGCTAAGATGGCAAAGTCTGGCATGCTGTTAGTCACTTACCCAGAATCTGTTGCGGCAAGGCTTCTCTCAACCTAGAGGAGCAGAACCTTAAGTGAGTGTCCCCGGGAAACGCTGGCAAACAGGCCGCTGCCTTGCAAGGAAGCTCAAAGGGCTCTTGGTCTGTCCGCTAGGTCTATAGCAAGCTAACTGACTCACAGTGTCTTGACTCTGGTGCCAGCCACCCCACAAAGTTCAAGTGCCACTCGTAGCGACTCCTGCTGGTCGTTATAGCTCGAGCAGCAGCCTGGAGGAAAAAGGGGGGTGACATCGCAACAGCGGTCAAATACAGAACAACCGGTTAAAAATTGCACAATACTGTGCCAGAGACTCTAAAATAACTGGCAAGACAACGACAGGGCAACACCATGCAAGATCTAACCTTACACAGGGCAGTACAAGGCAACATACAATCAAATGCAGAGCAGACAATGAAAGAATTGACGGTACGGTGCCATACAACGGTAGAATATATCAGATGTCGGTCACCACAATGACAGAGCAATACAAGGCAAGACGTAACGCGATACGGGGCCCTACCAGGCGACACAGTCAAGGAAACAACAACCCATGAAAGAATTCACAATACAGCGCGGTCCTAGGACGGAACGTGTAAAATGACCGTCGAGACAGTGACAGGGCAATACAATGCAAGACACAACACCATACCAGGTGGTAACAAGGCAACATGCAGCCAAACGAAGAACAACCGATTAAGAAACCCAGCATACGTTCAACTGTAATACCAGAAAACATCAGAAGGCAGTCAAGACAACGACAGCACACTATAACATGAGAAGTAACACAATACACAGCAGTACAAGGCATTACACAGTCAAATAAAGAAGAACCGATTAAAAACCACACAATACAGTGCGGTGCGATGCCAGAGTGGATCAGAAGGCAGTCGAGACTATGACGGGGCAATATAATGCAAGATGTTACACAATACAGGGCGGTACAAGGCATTAGAAAGCCAGATGAAGAACAACCGATTAAAAAACCCGCAATACAGCGTGGTACGAGGCCCGAACAGATCAGAAGGCAGTCAAGGCTACGACGGGGCAATATAACACGAGACATAACGCAATAGAGGGCGGTACAAGGCATTACACAGTCAAAGAACAACCGATTAAAAAAAAAAAAACCACGCAACACGGTGTGGTACGATGCCAGAATAGAACACAGAGCAATCAAGAGCGTGACGGGGCAACACGATGCGAAACCGATACTGAGTGAGGCGGAGCAATACTATTTCAAATATACAAGAACATAGTACGGAACCAAATTCTTAAGCGTACGACACAAGACCATCTCAAATGGCAGTCAAGGAAGTTACCGAGCAACGTAATCCCGATTTGCACAAAATGGTGCCATCAGGCACCATCACGTCCGTCAACACTAAGTTGTACTGCAATATCCCCCGCATCACACGCGCCGTACCCTTCTGCTCACCTGCTCCGCATGGATTCTGGGTTTGGACTTTGTGGCACACTCTGGTTCTGGCACCTAAAACACCTAAGACACACAATATTACTCTTGAGCTTACGGGAAACCACCACCCCCATGCGCTACCTCTCTGCTACCCAGCTCACCTCCAACGCTCGTCCGGCTCCGGATGCCTGCGGCGCCTGCAAAACCAAAGACAAACACTCCCCTGAGCCGCAATGTAGCACTGGGCTATTAGACGCCAACGTGTCCACAACCGCCTCACTTGCTGGGACTACTCAGTGGGTGCGCAGCATCGCCCCTCTGACCCTGCATGTCACACCAACCGAAGAAACACACGCCGAGATACTGCCCAAAACCCTACCAAATTCCCCATCTCCCACTCCCTCACCTTGCCCGCCCATCCTCCCCCTCCTGGCTCTTCGGGCGTGGGAGCTGTCGCCAGAGCCGCGGCCCTACCGGAAAATGCTTCGCAGCCTGCTGAGGCGGTGACACATGGGCGCCGGTGGCAGCGAGGCTGACGGCCGCCGCAAAGCCCGCAGCCCCACAGGCTGTTTCGCCAGGCGAGTGGCTGCCAAAGAGCTTTCCAACGAGGCACGGCTTTCCCTCCTCGCTCTTCGGGCGTGGGAGCTGTCGCCAGAGCCGCGGCCCTACCGGAAAATGCTTCGCAGGCTGGTGGGGCGGCGCCAGGTGGGCGCTGGTGGCTCCGAGGCTGACGGCCGCCGCAAAGCCCGCAGCCCCACGGGCTGTGGGTCCACGCAAGCGGCTGCCAAAGAGCTTTCCAACGAGGCATGGCTTTCCCTCCCTGCTCTTCGGGCGTGGGAGCTGTCGCCAGAGCCGCAGCCGTACCGGAAAATGCTTCACAGCCTGGTGCGGCGGCGACACATGGGCGCCGGTGGCGTGGAGGCTGACGGCCGCCGCAAAACCCGCAGCCCCACGGGCTGTGGGGCCACGCGAGCGGCTGCCAAAGAGCTTTCCAGCGAGGCATGGCTTTCCCTCCTGGCTCTTCCGGCGTGGGAGCTGTCGCCAGAGCCGCGGCCCTACCGGAAAATGGTTTGGAGGCTGGCGCGGCGGCACCACCTCGGGCTGCGGGCTTTCCTGCTGCCTTCAGAGTCTCACAGCCACCCTTTCCCACTTGGCACCACGCCAGCCTCTAGCATTTCTATTATTAAGTCAAGACAGTGTACGACTTAACATCATACAGAGCGCTACACATCAATACATGCTCAAATTAAGCATAGCCACTGGAAAAATTGGCAATACAGTGCCATCGTATGTTACCAAGTGTCACATCTCATTGAAGACAATGACAGAGCGATGCAACGTCAAGCGTAACACAGTACTGGGCCGTGCGAGGCAATACGCCGTCACAGAATCAGCAATAGAGAAATTCACAACGGAGTGCAGTCTTACGATAGAATCTCTAAAGCCACCGTTAAGCCAGTGACAGGCGGTACAATGCCACACGTTACAGTATACAGGGCAGTACAACCCGATTCGCAGACAAATAAATTAGAGCAAATTACAAGACTCCCAATACAGTACAGTACAATGCCAGACCGTCTCAGATGTCGGTCAAGACAATGCCAGGGCAATGCAGTGCAAGACATAACGTTATACAGGTCAGTACAAGGCAATACGCAGTCAAATGAAGAACAGTAAACTACAATACCCAAACCACACTGGCAAACAATGGCAAACAATCCCACATGTCGGTCGAGACAATGACAACGCGAGACAGAACACCGTGCAGGGCAGCGCAAGGCAGTACACAGTCAAATAGAGAACAGCTGACCAGAAAACCCGCACTACGCTGCCGTACGATCTCAAAACATCTCGGATGGCAGTCAAGGCAATTACAGGGCAAGACAAAGCACTACGTCGCAGTACACAAGGCAGTACAAGGCAATACTCAGTCAAATAAATAACAGACAGTCACAAAATTCACAGTGCAGTGAATTCACATGGGTCAGATGGCAACCAAAAGAAGGACAGGGCAATACAAGGCGAGAGGTAACCCAATACGGGGCCGGACAAGGCAATATGCAGTTGTGGCGGGTGGAGCGATTCACTTCAGTCCTGAGAGAAGTAGAGAAACATTTAGAAACATCAACACAGTGTTTCGACAAAGGCAGCAGTGAACGTAACATCCCTTTACCAGGTTCCGTGGCCACGTACCCCAGATCATTTATTGCACAGGGGCCAGGGTCAGACGAGCTGTTAGGGAGACCCTCCCGTCGAGCCACAACCCCCTTGCTTTCTAAACTCCTTCTTGAAGAGCAGTCTAAGTGCGGCTGGATCCAATTCCTAGCCCTGGACTTGGGCACCGGTTCACCTCTAAAGGATTGTATCCGCGCCATCAACCCTTTATATCACTGAGCTAAGGCTACGAGGTTTAGCGTGGTATTAGTCACTTACCGAGACTCTGTTGCGGCAAGGGATCTCTCAGCCTTGAGGAGCAGAACCTGAAGCAAGCGTCCCCGCTCAAGGGCACATCCTGGTGCTATGACAGACTATGACAGGCAATACTATGACAGGGCAATACAATGCGAGACGTAACTTTACACAGGGCAGTACAAGGCCAATACACAGTCAAATAGGGAATGACCGATCACAAAATTGATGCACGGTCAAATAGAGTACAACAGCCTAAGAAGCCCTCAATACAGTGCCTGTCAACGCCAGAATACATCAGATGGCTCGCAGCACGGTGAGAGGGCAATACGACGCAAGACTCAGGAAAATACAGGGCAGTACAAAGCAATACGTAGTCAAATATAGAACAGCCGATCAAAAACACCCTCAGTTCGGTGCGGTACAACCCCAGAGAGTGTAAAAGGACAGTTAAGACTATTTCATGGCAACACAACGCACAATGTAACACAATACAGGTTGCTACAACACGATACAGAATAATATAGGAAACAACCCATCAAAACGCCACAATACGGTGCAGTACGATCCCACACGGTCTCGGGTGGCAGTCAAAACAACTATAGGGCGACACGATCCAAGATGCAACATTACACGACAGAGCAGAACTGAAGACGCAGTCAACTAAATACCAACCAATTAGAAGAACCGCAATACAGTGCGGGAGAAAACAAAAATAAATGGAGATGCCAGTCAAGACAATGACAGAGCAATACAAGGCAAGAAATAACGCAATACAGGGCAGTACAGTGAAATACACGGTCAAATAAATAACTGATTAAGTATCCCGCAATACCGTGCGATGCAATGCCAAAACGCGTGAGACAGCAGTCGAGGCAGTGACAGAGCTATACAATGGAAGACGTAACAATGCAGGGCTGTACAACACCAAAATGTATCAGATGGCACTCAGAACAATAACATGGCGATACAATGCAAGCCGCAACACAATACAAGGTGGTAACAAGGCAATACACGGTCAAACACAGACTAACGAATAAAACCTGCACAATACGGATCGCTGCAATCCCAGAACATCTAAAGTGACAGTGAACGGAATGACGGGGCAGTACAATGCAAGATACAACACTAGACAGGGCAATACGCATTCAAATAACGCACAACCGATTAAAAAACCCACAATACACACCAGTACAATGCCGGAACAGATCAGATGGCAGTCCGGGCAAATAGAGGACAATACAATGCCAAACGTGATGCCATACAGGGCCGGACAAGGCAATACGCAGTTGTGGCAGGCCGAGCGGCTAACTTCGCTTCTAAGAGAGAAGCGGTGAAACATTCAGAAACATCAACACAGTGATTCTCCAAAGGCAGCAGCGCATGTGACGGCGCTTTACCAGATTCCATATGGCCACGCACCCCGGATTATTTACTGCCTAGGGGCCAGGGTCAGACAAGCTGTCAGGGAGACCCTCCCGTTGAGTCACGAGGCTCGGAAAGGACCCCCTTGCTTTCTAAACTCCTTCTCGGAGAGGAGTCTAGGTGCGGCTGGATCCAATTCCTAGCCCCGGACTTAGGCAACGGTTCACCTCTAAAGGATTGTATCTGCGCCATCGACCCTTTATATCACTGAGCTAAGGCTACAAGGTTTTGTATGCTCTTAGTCACTTACTGAGAATCTGTTGCGGCAAGGCATCTCTATCTCGAGGAGCAGAACCTTAATTGAGCGTCCCTGCTCAAGGGGAGATCCTGGCACGGAGGCCCCTGCCATGCAGAAGTCAAAAGGCTCTTGGGCTGTCCACTATTTATGGGGTAAGCTAATTGACTTATAGTCACATCAGCACAGGAACAAAATATCTAGGTCCCCACTGTGTTGCCAACCATCCCCCAACTTCAAGTACCACTCAGAACAACTCCATGGATGATTGGGGCGCCAAAACGAAGGGGCGCCCGCACCACCCCAGCAGTCAAATAAGGAACAACCAATGGAACTTTCACAATAAATAAGTACAATCCCAGACAGTCCAAAGTAACAGCCAAGACAACGACAGACCAATACAGTGCAAGACCTAACATCATACAGAGCAGTAAAAGGCAACGCGCAGCCAAGTCAAGAACAGTTAAAATACCCATAATCCAGTGCAGCACTATGACACTGTCCCAAAACGCAGTCAAAACAACGACAGAGTAATGCAACACGAGCTGTAACACAATACAGGGCAGCACAAAGCAATACACAGTCACACAAAGAACAGCCAATTACAAAACCCACAACAGAACGCCCTACGATCTCAGGAAGTCTCAGAGGGCAGTCACGGCAAATACAGGGCAATACGGTGCAAGATAACACAATACAGGCCACTGCCAGCCAATACTCAGTCAAATAAATAACAGACAGTCAAAAAATTCACAATGCAGTGCACTACTATGACACCATGGGTCAGGTGGCAATCATGACAACGATAGGGCAATACAAGGCAAGACGTAACCCAACACGGGGCCGGACAAGGCAATATGCAGTTGTGGCAGGTGGAGCCATTCACTTCACTCCTAAGAGAAAAGTAGAGAAACATTCAGAAACATCAACACAGTGATTCTCCAAAGGCAGCAGTGCGCATGACGGCGCTTTATCAGGTTCCGTGGCCACGGACCCTGGATTATTTCCTGCCTAGGGGCCAGGGTCAGACGAGCTGTCAGGGAGACCCTCCCGTTGAGTCACGAGGCTCGGAAAGGACCCCCTTGCTTTCTAAACTCCTTCTCGGAGAGGAGTCTAGGTGCGGCTGGATCCAATTCCTAGCTCGGAGAGGACCCCCTTGCTTTCTAAACTCCTTCTCGGAGAGGAGTCTAGGTGCGGCTGGATCCAATTCCTAGCCCCGGACTTGGGCAACGGTTCACCTCTAAAGGATTATGTCTGTGCCGTCAACCCTTTACATGGCTCATAAAAAACAGCTGATGAAGGAAGTGACAATATGGTGGCCTACAACGGCAGAATAGATCAGATGACAATCAAGACAACAACAGAGCAATACAATGGAAGACGTAACACCACACGGGGCCGGACAAGGCAATACACAGCCACATCAGAACCCATGAGAGACATCAAACTACAGTCCAGACCTAGGACAGATTCTCTAACGTGACCGTCAAGACGACAGGGCAATGCAATGCAAGATGTAACACAGGCCATATGCAGTTGTGGCGGGCGCAATGATAAAATTCACTCCTAAGAGAGAGGTAGAGAAACATTAACAAACATAACAGTGATTCACTAAAGGTAGCAGCGCACGTGATGGCACTTTACCAGGTTCCATATGGCCACGCACCCCGGGTCATTTACTGCCTCAGGGCCAGGGTCTGACACGCTGTCTGGGAGACCCTCCTGTTGAGTCACGAGGCTCGGAAAGGACCCCCTTGCTTTCTAAACTCCTTCTCCGAGAGGAGTCTAGGTGCGGCTGGATCCCATCCTCGCCCCGGACTTGGGCAACGGTTCACCTCTAAAGGATCATATCTGCGTGATCAAACCCTTCGTATCGCTCAGCTAAGATGGCAAAGTCTGGCATGCTGTTAGTCACTTACCCAGAATCTGTTGCGGCAAGGCTTCTCTCAACCTAGAGGAGCAGAACCTTAAGTGAGTGTCCCCGGGAAACGCTGGCAAACAGGCCGCTGCCTTGCAAGGAAGCTCAAAGGGCTCTTGGTCTGTCCGCTAGGTCTATAGCAAGCTAACTGACTCACAGTGTCTTGACTCTGGTGCCAGCCACCCCACAAAGTTCAAGTGCCACTCGTAGCGACTCCTGCTGGTCGTTATAGCTCGAGCAGCAGCCTGGAGGAAAAAGGGGGGTGACATCGCAACAGCGGTCAAATACAGAACAACCGGTTAAAAATTGCACAATACTGTGCCAGAGACTCTAAAATAACTGGCAAGACAACGACAGGGCAACACCATGCAAGATCTAACCTTACACAGGGCAGTACAAGGCAACATACAATCAAATGCAGAGCAGACAATGAAAGAATTGACGGTACGGTGCCATACAACGGTAGAATATATCAGATGTCGGTCACCACAATGACAGAGCAATACAAGGCAAGACGTAACGCGATACGGGGCCCTACCAGGCGACACAGTCAAGGAAACAACAACCCATGAAAGAATTCACAATACAGCGCGGTCCTAGGACGGAACGTGTAAAATGACCGTCGAGACAGTGACAGGGCAATACAATGCAAGACACAACACCATACCAGGTGGTAACAAGGCAACATGCAGCCAAACGAAGAACAACCGATTAAGAAACCCAGCATACGTTCAACTGTAATACCAGAAAACATCAGAAGGCAGTCAAGACAACGACAGCACACTATAACATGAGAAGTAACACAATACACAGCAGTACAAGGCATTACACAGTCAAATAAAGAAGAACCGATTAAAAACCACACAATACAGTGCGGTGCGATGCCAGAGTGGATCAGAAGGCAGTCGAGACTATGACGGGGCAATATAATGCAAGATGTTACACAATACAGGGCGGTACAAGGCATTAGAAAGCCAGATGAAGAACAACCGATTAAAAAACCCGCAATACAGCGTGGTACGAGGCCCGAACAGATCAGAAGGCAGTCAAGGCTACGACGGGGCAATATAACACGAGACATAACGCAATAGAGGGCGGTACAAGGCATTACACAGTCAAAGAACAACCGATTAAAAAAAAAAAAACCACGCAACACGGTGTGGTACGATGCCAGAATAGAACACAGAGCAATCAAGAGCGTGACGGGGCAACACGATGCGAAACCGATACTGAGTGAGGCGGAGCAATACTATTTCAAATATGCAAGAACATAGTACGGAACCAAATTCTTAAGCGTACGACACAAGACCATCTCAAATGGCAGTCAAGGAAGTTACCGAGCAACGTAATCCCGATTTGCACAAAATGGTGCCATCAGGCACCATCACGTCCGTCAACACTAAGTTGTACTGCAATATCCCCCGCATCACACGCGCCGTACCCTTCTGCTCACCTGCTCCGCATGGATTCTGGGTTTGGACTTTGTGGCACACTCTGGTTCTGGCACCTAAAACACCTAAGACACACAATATTACTCTTGAGCTTACGGGAAACCACCACCCCCATGCGCTACCTCTCTGCTACCCAGCTCACCTCCAACGCTCGTCCGGCTCCGGATGCCTGCGGCGCCTGCAAAACCAAAGACAAACACTCCCCTGAGCCGCAATGTAGCACTGGGCTATTAGACGCCAACGTGTCCACAACCGCCTCACTTGCTGGGACTACTCAGTGGGTGCGCAGCATCGCCCCTCTGACCCTGCATGTCACACCAACCGAAGAAACACACGCCGAGATACTGCCCAAAACCCTACCAAATTCCCCATCTCCCACTCCCTCACCTTGCCCGCCCATCCTCCCCCTCCTGGCTCTTCGGGCGTGGGAGCTGTCGCCAGAGCCGCGGCCCTACCGGAAAATGCTTCGCAGCCTGCTGAGGCGGTGACACATGGGCGCCGGTGGCAGCGAGGCTGACGGCCGCCGCAAAGCCCGCAGCCCCACAGGCTGTTTCGCCAGGCGAGCGGCTGCCAAAGAGCTTTCCAACGAGGCACGGCTTTCCCTCCTCGCTCTTCGGGCGTGGGAGCTGTCGCCAGAGCCGCGGCCCTACCGGAAAATGCTTCGCAGGCTGGTGGGGCGGCGCCAGGTGGGCGCTGGTGGCTCCGAGGCTGACGGCCGCCGCAAAGCCCGCAGCCCCACGGGCTGTGGGTCCACGCAAGCGGCTGCCAAAGAGCTTTCCAACGAGGCATGGCTTTCCCTCCCTGCTCTTCGGGCGTGGGAGCTGTCGCCAGAGCCGCAGCCGTACCGGAAAATGCTTCACAGCCTGGTGCGGCGGCGACACATGGGCGCCGGTGGCGTGGAGGCTGACGGCCGCCGCAAAACCCGCAGCCCCACGGGCTGTGGGGCCACGCGAGCGGCTGCCAAAGAGCTTTCCAGCGAGGCATGGCTTTCCCTCCTGGCTCTTCCGGCGTGGGAGCTGTCGCCAGAGCCGCGGCCCTACCGGAAAATGGTTTGGAGGCTGGCGCGGCGGCACCACCTCGGGCTGCGGGCTTTCCTGCTGCCTTCAGAGTCTCACAGCCACCCTTTCCCACTTGGCACCACGCCAGCCTCTAGCATTTCTATTATTAAGTCAAGACAGTGTACGACTTAACATCATACAGAGCGCTACACATCAATACATGCTCAAATTAAGCATAGCCACTGGAAAAATTGGCAATACAGTGCCATCGTATGTTACCAAGTGTCACATCTCATTGAAGACAATGACAGAGCGATGCAACGTCAAGCGTAACACAGTACTGGGCCGTGCGAGGCAATACGCCGTCACAGAATCAGCAATAGAGAAATTCACAACGGAGTGCAGTCTTACGACAGAATCTCTAAAGCCACCGTTAAGCCAGTGACAGGCGGTACAATGCCACACGTTACAGTATACAGGGCAGTACAACCTAATTCGCAGACCAATAAATTAGAGCAAATTACAAGACTCCCAATACAGTACAGTACAATGCCAGACCGTCTCAGATGTCGGTCAAGACAATGCCAGGGCAATGCAGTGCAAGACATAACGTTATACAGGTCAGTACAAGGCAATACGCAGTCAAATGAAGAACAGTAAACTACAATACCCAAACCACACTGGCAAACAATGGCAAACAATCCCACATGTCGGTCGAGACAATGACAACGCGAGACAGAACACCGTGCAGGGCAGCGCAAGGCAGTACACAGTCAAATAGAGAACAGCTGACCAGAAAACCCGCACTACGCTGCCGTACGATCTCAAAACATCTCGGATGGCAGTCAAGGCAATTACAGGGCAAGACAAAGCACTACGTCGCAGTACACAAGGCAGTACAAGGCAATACTCAGTCAAATAAATAACAGACAGTCACAAAATTCACAGTGCAGTGAATTCACATGGGTCAGATGGCAACCAAAAGAAGGACAGGGCAATACAAGGCGAGAGGTAACCCAATACGGGGCCGGACAAGGCAATATGCAGTTGTGGCGGGTGGAGCGATTCACTTCAGTCCTGAGAGAAGTAGAGAAACATTTAGAAACATCAACACAGTGTTTCGACAAAGGCAGCAGTGAACGTAACATCCCTTTACCAGGTTCCGTGGCCACGTACCCCAGATCATTTATTGCACAGGGGCCAGGGTCAGACGAGCTGTTAGGGAGACCCTCCCGTCGAGCCACAACCCCCTTGCTTTCTAAACTCCTTCTTGAAGAGCAGTCTAAGTGCGGCTGGATCCAATTCCTAGCCCTGGACTTGGGCACCGGTTCACCTCTAAAGGATTGTATCCGCGCCATCAACCCTTTATATCACTGAGCTAAGGCTACGAGGTTTAGCGTGGTATTAGTCACTTACCGAGACTCTGTTGCGGCAAGGGATCTCTCAGCCTTGAGGAGCAGAACCTGAAGCAAGCGTCCCCGCTCAAGGGCACATCCTGGTGCTATGACAGACTATGACAGGCAATACTATGACAGGGCAATACAATGCGAGACGTAACTTTACACAGGGCAGTACAAGGCCAATACACAGTCAAATAGGGAATGACCGATCACAAAATTGATGCACGGTCAAATAGAGTACAACAGCCTAAGAAGCCCTCAATACAGTGCCTGTCAACGCCAGAATACATCAGATGGCTCGCAGCACGGTGAGAGGGCAATACGACGCAAGACTCAGGAAAATACAGGGCAGTACAAAGCAATACGTAGTCAAATATAGAACAGCCGATCAAAAACACCCTCAGTTCGGTGCGGTACAACCCCAGAGAGTGTAAAAGGACAGTTAAGACTATTTCATGGCAACACAACGCACAATGTAACACAATACAGGTTGCTACAACACGATACAGAATAATATAGGAAACAACCCATCAAAACGCCACAATACGGTGCAGTACGATCCCACACGGTCTCGGGTGGCAGTCAAAACAACTATAGGGCGACACGATCCAAGATGCAACATTACACGACAGAGCAGAACTGAAGACGCAGTCAACTAAATACCAACCAATTAGAAGAACCGCAATACAGTGCGGGAGAAAACAAAAATAAATGGAGATGCCAGTCAAGACAATGACAGAGCAATACAAGGCAAGAAATAACGCAATACAGGGCAGTACAGTGAAATACACGGTCAAATAAATAACTGATTAAGTATCCCGCAATACCGTGCGATGCAATGCCAAAACGCGTGAGACAGCAGTCGAGGCAGTGACAGAGCTATACAATGGAAGACGTAACAATGCAGGGCTGTACAACACCAAAATGTATCAGATGGCACTCAGAACAATAACATGGCGATACAATGCAAGCCGCAACACAATACAAGGTGGTAACAAGGCAATACACGGTCAAACACAGACTAACGAATAAAACCTGCACAATACGGATCGCTGCAATCCCAGAACATCTAAAGTGACAGTGAACGGAATGACGGGGCAGTACAATGCAAGATACAACACTAGACAGGGCAATACGCATTCAAATAACGCACAACCGATTAAAAAACCCACAATACACACCAGTACAATGCCGGAACAGATCAGATGGCAGTCCGGGCAAATAGAGGACAATACAATGCCAAACGTGATGCCATACAGGGCCGGACAAGGCAATACGCAGTTGTGGCAGGCCGAGCGGCTAACTTCGCTTCTAAGAGAGAAGCGGTGAAACATTCAGAAACATCAACACAGTGATTCTCCAAAGGCAGCAGCGCATGTGACGGCGCTTTACCAGATTCCATATGGCCACGCACCCCGGATTATTTACTGCCTAGGGGCCAGGGTCAGACAAGCTGTCAGGGAGACCCTCCCGTTGAGTCACGAGGCTCGGAAAGGACCCCCTTGCTTTCTAAACTCCTTCTCGGAGAGGAGTCTAGGTGCGGCTGGATCCAATTCCTAGCCCCGGACTTAGGCAACGGTTCACCTCTAAAGGATTGTATCTGCGCCATCGACCCTTTATATCACTGAGCTAAGGCTACAAGGTTTTGTATGCTATTAGTCACTTACTGAGAATCTGTTGCGGCAAGGCATCTCTATCTCGAGGAGCAGAACCTTAATTGAGCGTCCCTGCTCAAGGGGAGATCCTGGCACGGAGGCCCCTACCATGCAGAAGTCAAAAGGCTCTTGGGCTGTCCACTATTTATGGGGTAAGCTAATTGACTTATAGTCACATCAGCACAGGAACAAAATATCTAGGTCCCCACTGTGTTGCCAACCATCCCCCAACTTCAAGTACCACTCAGAACAACTCCATGGATGATTGGGGCGCCAAAACGAAGGGGCGCCCGCACCACCCCAGCAGTCAAATAAGGAACAACCAATGGAACTTTCACAATAAATAAGTACAATCCCAGACAGTCCAAAGTAACAGCCAAGACAACGACAGACCAATACAGTGCAAGACCTAACATCATACAGAGCAGTAAAAGGCAACGCGCAGCCAAGTCAAGAACAGTTAAAATACCCATAATCCAGTGCAGCACTATGACACTGTCCCAAAACGCAGTCAAAACAACGACAGAGTAATGCAACACGAGCTGTAACACAATACAGGGCAGCACAAAGCAATACACAGTCACACAAAGAACAGCCAATTACAAAACCCACAACAGAGCGCCCTACGATCTCAGGAAGTCTCAGAGGGCAGTCACGGCAAATACAGGGCAATACGGTGCAAGATAACACAATACAGGCCACTGCCAGCCAATACTCAGTCAAATAAATAACAGACAGTCAAAAAATTCACAATGCAGTGCACTACTATGACACCATGGGTCAGGTGGCAATCATGACAACGATAGGGCAATACAAGGCAAGACGTAACCCAACACGGGGCCGGACAAGGCAATATGCAGTTGTGGCAGGTGGAGCCATTCACTTCACTCCTAAGAGAAAAGTAGAGAAACATTCAGAAACATCAACACAGTGATTCTCCAAAGGCAGCAGTGCGCATGACGGCGCTTTATCAGGTTCCGTGGCCACGGACCCTGGATTATTTCCTGCCTAGGGGCCAGGGTCAGACGAGCTGTCAGGGAGACCCTCCCGTTGAGTCACGAGGCTCGGAAAGGACCCCCTTGCTTTCTAAACTCCTTCTCAGAGAGGAGTCTAGGTGCGGCTGGATCCAATTCCTAGCTCGGAGAGGACCCCCTTGCTTTCTAAACTCCTTCTCGGAGAGGAGTCTAGGTGCGGCTGGATCCAATTCCTAGCCCCGGACTTGGGCAACGGTTCACCTCTAAAGGATTATGTCTGTGCCGTCAACCCTTTACATGGCTCATAAAAAACAGCTGATGAAGGAAGTGACAATATGGTGGCCTACAACGGCAGAATAGATCAGATGACAATCAAGACAACAACAGAGCAATACAATGGAAGACGTAACACCACACGGGGCCGGACAAGGCAATACACAGCCACATCAGAACCCATGAGAGACATCAAACTACAGTCCAGACCTAGGACAGATTCTCTAACGTGACCGTCAAGACGACAGGGCAATGCAATGCAAGATGTAACACAGGCCATATGCAGTTGTGGCGGGCGCAATGATAAAATTCACTCCTAAGAGAGAGGTAGAGAAACATTAACAAACATAACAGTGATTCACTAAAGGTAGCAGCGCACGTGATGGCACTTTACCAGGTTCCATATGGCCACGCACCCCGGGTCATTTACTGCCTCAGGGCCAGGGTCTGACACGCTGTCTGGGAGACCCTCCTGTTGAGTCACGAGGCTCGGAAAGGACCCCCTTGCTTTCTAAACTCCTTCTCCGAGAGGAGTCTAGGTGCGGCTGGATCCCATCCTCGCCCCGGACTTGGGCAACGGTTCACCTCTAAAGGATCATATCTGCGTGATCAAACCCTTCGTATCGCTCAGCTAAGATGGCAAAGTCTGGCATGCTGTTAGTCACTTACCCAGAATCTGTTGCGGCAAGGCTTCTCTCAACCTAGAGGAGCAGAACCTTAAGTGAGTGTCCCCGGGAAACGCTGGCAAACAGGCCGCTGCCTTGCAAGGAAGCTCAAAGGGCTCTTGGTCTGTCCGCTAGGTCTATAGCAAGCTAACTGACTCACAGTGTCTTGACTCTGGTGCCAGCCACCCCACAAAGTTCAAGTGCCACTCGTAGCGACTCCTGCTGGTCGTTATAGCTCGAGCAGCAGCCTGGAGGAAAAAGGGGGGTGACATCGCAACAGCGGTCAAATACAGAACAACCGGTTAAAAATTGCACAATACTGTGCCAGAGACTCTAAAATAACTGGCAAGACAACGACAGGGCAACACCATGCAAGATCTAACCTTACACAGGGCAGTACAAGGCAACATACAATCAAATGCAGAGCAGACAATGAAAGAATTGACGGTACGGTGCCATACAACGGTAGAATATATCAGATGTCGGTCACCACAATGACAGAGCAATACAAGGCAAGACGTAACGCGATACGGGGCCCTACCAGGCGACACAGTCAAGGAAACAACAACCCATGAAAGAATTCACAATACAGCGCGGTCCTAGGACGGAACGTGTAAAATGACCGTCGAGACAGTGACAGGGCAATACAATGCAAGACACAACACCATACCAGGTGGTAACAAGGCAACATGCAGCCAAACGAAGAACAACCGATTAAGAAACCCAGCATACGTTCAACTGTAATACCAGAAAACATCAGAAGGCAGTCAAGACAACGACAGCACACTATAACATGAGAAGTAACACAATACACAGCAGTACAAGGCATTACACAGTCAAATAAAGAAGAACCGATTAAAAACCACACAATACAGTGCGGTGCGATGCCAGAGTGGATCAGAAGGCAGTCGAGACTATGACGGGGCAATATAATGCAAGATGTTACACAATACAGGGCGGTACAAGGCATTAGAAAGCCAGATGAAGAACAACCGATTAAAAAACCCGCAATACAGCGTGGTACGAGGCCCGAACAGATCAGAAGGCAGTCAAGGCTACGACGGGGCAATATAACACGAGACATAACGCAATAGAGGGCGGTACAAGGCATTACACAGTCAAAGAACAACCGATTAAAAAAAAAAAAACCACGCAACACGGTGTGGTACGATGCCAGAATAGAACACAGAGCAATCAAGAGCGTGACGGGGCAACACGATGCGAAACCGATACTGAGTGAGGCGGAGCAATACTATTTCAAATATACAAGAACATAGTACGGAACCAAATTCTTAAGCGTACGACACAAGACCATCTCAAATGGCAGTCAAGGAAGTTACTGAGCAACGTAATCCCGATTTGCACAAAATGGTGCCATCAGGCACCATCACGTCCATCAACACTAAGTTGTACTGCAACTGTACCCCGCATCACACGCGCCGTACCCTTCTGCTCACCTGCTCCGCATGGATTCTGGGTTTGGACTTTGTGGCACACTCTGGTTCTGGCACCTAAAACACCTAAGACACACAATATTACTCTTGAGCTTACGGGAAACCACCACCCCCATGCGCTACCTCTCTGCTACCCAGCTCACCTCCAACGCTCGTCCGGCTCCGGATGCCTGCGGCGCCTGCAAAACCAAAGACAAACACTCCCCTGAGCCGCAATGTAGCACTGGGCTATTAGACGCCAACGTGTCCACAACCGCCTCACTTGCTGGGACTACTCAGTGGGTGTGCAGCATCGCCCCTCTGACCCTGCATGT
The DNA here is from genome assembly GCF_963924245.1 of Chroicocephalus ridibundus. Classification (NCBI taxonomy): domain Eukaryota; kingdom Metazoa; phylum Chordata; class Aves; order Charadriiformes; family Laridae; genus Chroicocephalus; species Chroicocephalus ridibundus. Next base: position 1,140,397 of record NW_026961567.1, on the reverse strand, counting down.
CACACCAACCGAAGAAACACACGCCGAGATACTGCCCAAAACCCTACCAAATTCCCCATCTCCCACTCCCTCACCTTGCCCGCCCATCCTCCCCCAAGGCGTGCAACCTGAAGGCTCGCAAACCACCCATAAAACCCAACAGACATGGGTTGCTTTAAAACTTGAAAGTTGCTCCCTCTGAGGCAGATGTGATAAGGTCAGCAGCGGCGGGTGGGCTGAAGTGACTGACTCATCCCCATCCCCACATCCCATGTCATTCATTGCTTCAAAACTTCAAATTGGAAAGAACCAATACATACAGTACTCAGAGCCACATCTTCTCTCTAATACCACGTGCTGACTCACCTTCTTACATTGCTCTCCTCTCCTACGCTGCCCCGCCAAGCTTGTCCTGTTGCATCTGCAAGAACGACATCAGAGAAATCACCCTGAGGCAGAGCAATAGAGTCATAACAACAAAAAGCCTTGCACCTTTTTACAAATACCATCTAAGGTCCAAATACAACCGTACACAAAGAAAATTACAAAAAAAAAATCCGCACCAAAACCAGCTGTACCCTCTTCCACATGAACTCTTCTTCACTGCTGCTGTATTGCCTTTCCAACATGCCTCTGCTCTTCCCAAACAAAACAGAAGAGGTGTCTACACAGCCTCCCAATGGCTACCCTGAGACAACTCTAACACCTTTGCCCCGATCTACTGGGATTCATGTACTACATATAGACTCTCCACAGGATTCCGCCCACCCTGGACACTACGTGCCCAGGCAGGGCAGCCCCGAGCCAAACACTCACGGTTACGGACAGACACTACACGGAACGCTACGAACGACACGCCTCAAAGATGAGAGAAAACTCTCAGCAAGAAAGATGACACGGGGACCAAAGTCACCGTCGTGCAAGAAAATCTGTGGGATCGTGATGATGTCAACATGAAGACGCTCTACGGAACCCCCTGAAGCAAACTGTAGAACGTGATGGTACGTAATAAGAATGGACTGTTGAGCCCGCTAAGATGGACGTGCAGGAAGTCTGGCTTCAAGACCTAAGAACGTAACGACGCAGGGAAGAACTCCCAGACGTGGAAGTGGGCCGTCCAGAAACTTCCGAGAGGCAAGATTGATGCACGCTTTAAGATGCTAACGCAAGAAGAGCATCAGATGAATGGTGCTACGCCCACAGGCCCAAGCATTCGAGACCCTAAGGATGACGCCCAGGGCCCCACGTCGTGCTCCTGGAGCTCAAAGATGACCTCGAGACCCAAGAAGGGGCGAAGATACACAACACAGACCACATGAACGACATGACAACACGCACGGGCTGGAACTGCCCTGCCCGGGACACGCTAGCGTCACACTGAGCAGTAAGCAACATCCTTTACCTTCCTAAATATGACTGTGCCCCGGGACAGCCCTCGCCACTACGCTAACGTCAAAGACCCCATTTTGCAATTGTCCACCTCGGCCCCTCTCCGGCGCCTGACTGTCAACTTAGCTTTTGGAGGGACAGGCATCTGAATCCTTCTTCGATGCGGTCCGCAAAAACCAGCCATCCGATACATTTCCGCAGTCACCAGGTTCCTCCTCTTCCTCTGCAAAAGGAAAATAAAACATAATCCCAGAGGCCGCCACAGCACCAGCAATAAGCATCCTGAGAGGAGATGCCAACCTCTTCGACGACACGCTCAGCCTCCCGAATGCCGTGGCGTTCTGCTTGCCCGCTCTGCGCCGATTCCGGAGTCCGAGGCTGCAATGATAGTTATTCACAGCACCTAAGAGACCAAGAAACACAACATTACCACTGCGCTTCTGCCAAACCGCCACACCATCAACTCCTATCTTCTGTCTTCATTCACATGAAAAAAAAAGTACCCAATTGTATTCATAGAGGCGCCAGTCACATCTTCCCTCTAATGCCACATGCCGAGCCACCTCCGTACAGCGCTCCTCTCGGCTCCCCTACGTCACCCTGCACATCTCATCTCTCGGCATCTAAAAAGAGAAAAAAAAAAAAATCCAACATTACGCCGATGCAGAGCGATAGCTTAATTCCAAAGGTCTTGTTTCTACTTCGGAACACTGTTCAATTAGATCCAACTACAGCCTGCCATCAAAAAAAAAAAAAACACAGAAAAAGCCCACAAACATTACACCCCACACAAAGCAGCCTGAACATCTTTGAGATACTGTGTCCTTCACTGACTGTGAACAGCCTCTCCGACTTGGCTCTGCTTATGCCAACACCCACTAATAAAACACCCACGCACCCAACCTACTGAGAGCAAATTAATTCCAGATGACTACCCAACCTTTGCCTCGGTCGCCACAGATCCACATATTAACTGTAGACTCTCGTCACTATTCTGCCTGCCCTGGACTCTACACACCCGGGCAGGGGGGCTCCGAGCCAGACACACACACAAGCACAGACCAACACTACACAAAACGCTAAAAACAACGCATCTCAAGGATGAGAGAAAACTCTCAGCAAGAAGGATGACACCCAGACGGAAGTCACCGTCGGGCAAGACGACCTGGAGACCGTGGTGGTGATGTGAAGAGGCTCTATGGAAGCCCCTGAAACAGAGTGTAGGACATCATCATCTGTGATAAGAAGGGACTGTCAAGACTGATAAGATGTATGCGGGGGAAGCCTGGCTTCAAGACCTAAGAACATAATGACATAGGGAAGAAGTCCCAGTTGTAGACGCGGGCCATCCGGAAACTTCCAAGACGCAAGACCAATGCAAGCTTTAAGCTTCTAACGCAAGACGACCAGCAGCCGAATGGTGCTATGCCCATGGGTGCAGGCGTTCGAGACCCTAGGGATGGCGCCTGAGGCGCCATGCCGTGCTCCTGGAGCTTAAAGACGACCTCGAGACCCAAGAAAGGTCTAAGACACAGAACACGGACCACACGAAAGACAACAACACACACAGGCTGGAACCACCCTGCCCGGGAATGCCGAACAGTAAGCCGCATCCCTTACGTGCCTAAAGGAGACTGCCCTCCAGGACAAACCTCTCCCCTACGCCAACTTCAAAGACACCTTTTTGCAATTCTCAACCTCGTCCCCTCTCGAGCGCCAGTCTCTCAACTTAGCTTTTGGAGGGCCAGGGGTCCGAATCCATCCTTGAGGCAGTCCACAGAAAACAGCCATCCAGTACGTTCCTGTGGTCACCAGCTTCCTCCTCTTCCTCTGCAAAAGGAAAAGAAAAAAAAAAGTTATCCCAAAAGCAGCCACAGCACCAGCAATAAGCATCCTGAGAGGAGATGCCGACCTCTTCCACAACACCCTCAGCCTCATGAACACCGAGGCATTCTGCTCGCCCGCTCAGCGCCAATTCCAGAGTCTGACGCTGCGGCAACAGTTATTCACGGCACCTAAGATACCAAGAAACACAGCATTACCACTGCGCTACTGCCAAACCACCAGTCCCGTGCTCCTCCTCGATACTATCTGGCTCGCCTCAAATGCGAGAGCCTAGAGCACACCAGGCTCCGACGACACCCGAACCCATCTGCAAAACCTGTCCAAGAAGGACTCATGAACCCGGCTACCTTTTCTAGCCCTCCCCCAGTGCCAAAACTTTAGAAACCCCTTCTCTTCTCCCTGAGCTGCCAGGGAAGGAGCCCCACTTCTTCCCCATAGATCCCACCCTTTATTTGCCAGCCCGAACACCCGGCGTTGGACACTTCTTGAGAGCCACTCTTCCCAGCCTCTCCCTGCGTCCCACCACCACCTCCTATCTTCTGTCTTCCCACGGACTCTGGGCTCTGCTGCAGACCCACAGAGTCAGTGAAGCCCTGATCTGACCTATACCAGGGGCCTGTCACAAGCCGCAAAGGCTCCAGGGACACGGCAAAACCCTGAGCACGGTGGGGGAAGGTGACAAGGCACCCCACATCCTGAAATACGTTATGCTTTATGGCCCTGCTGCTTTCCTGAGAAATGTGGAAACTCCATCTACAGCTGCAGACAAGGTGCTCACCCAGTCCCTGCAAAGTAATCTCATCATCTGCCCGATTGAGACAAATTCTATTGGCATCTTATCTGGGATACAGCAAAGCTAGTGGGGGAAAAAAAAAAAAAACACAAACAAGAAAGTTCCGTCTTCAATACAGTCAGGGATTCCAGGAAAATGCGCCATGCCTGGAAGAGAGAAAACCATACCCTTAAACTATCTCACCGCCCCCTAAGACTCATTACCACGCGACTCACCTGAAAAACCACAAGGAAGAGAACCGGCACATGAGGCCGCTCTCTACTATACACGCTGCCAAACCTCACCTGGTCCTGAAGGTCTTGCCACCTCCAGCTTCTTACCTGCTATTCTCTAAATGGGATAACATCTCCACCCAAGGAGCTGAGCCGCCTCCAAAGCTGCAATCGACTGAAGGACAGGCAGAGCTCTGACCCTGGAGACACCTGGCAGCAGAATGAGCTGCCCCAGCAGAGGCTGTGGGTTATATACCCCGGGCCCCGCCCAACGCCCTTCCCACCATCCCCTGGGAAAGGGCCTGGCTGACCTCCACAAGGCATAGAGCCTGCCAGAGGAAAAGCTGCTCCTTTCCTCACAGGCCTGAGAAGTACAGCATGCAAAACACCAAAACGGAGAAAGCGACCCTTAGAGGAACGGACAATATGTGCTCTTTTATTACAACTACATCAACTGTGTCAGCAACAGGGCCCGGTAGGTAAGTAAACTTAATTAAACTTTTGCAGGGCGTAGACATAAAGAGAAAGACATCATCCTAACCTAAATAGGCCAGAAGATCATGAAGCACAATAACAATATTTTTATCAAGACTCAATGTGCTTTAGTTTCCTTGTAAAAGAAACCCCACAACGAGTCATACAGCATTTCTAGCAAGACGACGCATATTATCCGACTTCTGCCAGAACTGTGTTCTGGATCGGACCGACAGACAGAGTGCAAGCAGAGGCTTGTGTGCCGCCTGTAATGCAGTGGCTGAGAAAGAACCAAGGCTTGGGGCCGCCGCTCTCCTCGGCCGAGTCTGCTCCGGTGCCCTGTCTGTCATCATTGCTGTTGTGCCTTAGGCCATGCAGTAAAACAAGTGACACGTGCTCCCTTTTAACTTCTCTCCTGAGGCAGAAAAGAACAAGAGAGAGAGACTTAGGGACTGAAAGATAAACTGAACTGTAATGAAATCTTAACAGCAAAATAATACTGAGAAAAGACAACAGTAACAAGAAAACAATTAAATATATACAGGACATACACAACCCGATACAGAGCTCCCAGGATGACCGCTGCTTCACTGGCAAAGTCCGGAACCAGACTCCGTGACAGTCCGGAACCAGACTCCGGACCTGGTTGCATAAATGCACGGATCGAGGTCAAAGGACAATGAACAGACAGAGGAGTCTTCAGAGGCCAGACAACAGGTACCGACCCCTTTGATCCCTCCGCTTTTATACTGAGCGTGATGAGGATGGGATGGAATACCCTATCAGTCAGATTCGGGTCACCAGTCCCGTCTACTCTTCACTATGGGTACAACCCCTCTACGCTTTTCTGCTTCCAACCCTCCAACAGGGCATATATAAAAGTTAGCTGGGCTGTGCTGTTGTAGGAATAAGTATAAGCAAGAGCCTCTCTGCACGGCATCCCTTCGCATTAAGTGTAAATATAAGTTCTTGGTGCTCTGAAGGCAGATACTACCTGAAAAATACGTCATTATTTTCAGAGAGTTCACTTCATTGGAAGAGACTTACCTGAAAAGTAAAGTGACTGCAAACAACACCAGTTCTGTTGTACCTCAGACCAGCACTTCCACACATGGCTACGTAACCTCACATTCACATGAAAAAAAGAAGAAGTGGCCAAATGTATTCATGGAGCCGCCGGTCACATCTTCCCTTTAAGACCTCGGGCTCAGCCACCTTTGTCCTGCACCCCCATCAGCTCCCCTGTGTATCCCTGGCCACCTCATCTCTCTGCATCTGAAGAAAAAGCAACACACCAACATCAAACATTACCCTAATGCAGAGCAGTAGCTTAATTCCAAAGGTCTTGTTTCTACTTAGGAACCCTGTTCACATAAGTCCAACTACAGCCTGTCATCCAAAGAAGAGACGCCTGCAAACATTACACCCCACACAATGCAGGTTTACCATCTTTGAGATACTGTCCCCTTCACTAGCCATGAACACCCTCTCCAACTTGTCTCCGCTTATGCCAGCGCCCACTAATGAAACACCCGTCCACACAGCCTCTCGAAAGCTAATCAATTCGAGACGACTGAGCAACCTTTGCCTGGGTCTAGACAGATCCTCATATTCAGTACAGACTGCTGTCGTGATTCTGCCTACCCTGGACGCTACACACCCAGGCAGGGCAGCCCCAAGCCAAACACACACAGACTGACGCTACACAGAACACAACAAACGACGCGCCTCAAGGATGAGAGAAAACTCTCAGCAAGAAGGATGACACCGGGACCAAAGTCATCGTCGGGCAAGACAGCCTGCAGGACCGTGATGGTGACGATGTGAAGAGGCTCCACAGAACCCCCTGAAACAAAGTGTAGAACTTCACAGTTCCTGAGAAGGGACTGTTGAGCCTGACAAGATGGACACACAGGAAGCCTAGCTTCAAGACCTAAGAACTTAACGACACAGGGAAGAAGCCCCAGTCGCTGACGCGGGCCATCCAGAAAGTTCCAAGATGCAAGACCGATGCACGCTTTAAGATGCTAATGCAAGAAGAGAGGCAGACGGTTGGTGCTACGCCCACGGGTGCAGGTGTTCGACACCGTAAGGATGGCACCCAATGCACATTCCGTGCTCCTGGAGCTTAAAGATGATCTCAAGACCCAAAAAAAGGGTCTAGGATGCAAAACACAGACCACACGAACGACACGACAACACACACAGGCTGCAACTGCCCTGCCTAGGATGCGCTAACATCACACTGGACAGTAAGCTACATTGTTTACCTGCCCAAAGGAGACTGTGCCCCAGAACAGCCCTCCCCCCTACACTAACGTCAAAGACCCCATTACACAATTGTCAGCCTCCACCCCTCTCCAGTGCTGGTCTCTCAACTTAGCTTTTGGAGGGCTAGCATCTGATTCCATCCTCGACGTAGTCCACAAAACACAACCATCCGATACGTTCCTGCAGTCACCGGCTTACTCTTCCTCTGCAAAAGGAAAAGGAAAAGAGAAAGTCATCACAAAAGCAGCCACAACACCAGCAATAAGCATCCTGAGAGGAGATGACGACCTCCTCCACAAAACCCCTCAAGCCTCCTGAATGCTGATGCAGTCTGATTGCCTGCTCCACACAGATTCTAGAGTCGGATGCTGTAGCGACAGTTATTCACGGCACCTAAGATACCAAGAAACACAGCATTTGCACTGCGCTTCTGCCAAACCACCAGTCCTGTGCTCCTCCTCAATACTATCTGTCTTGCCTCAAATGCGAGAGCCTAGAGCAGACTAGATACCATCAACAACCAAACCCAATTACAAAACTGGTTTGAGAAAGACACATGAACCCGCCTCCCTCTCCTAGCCATCCCCCTCCTGAACCATCAGGGAAGGAGGCCCACTGCTTCCCCACAACTCCTGCCCCTTATTTTCCAACTGCTCCTCAGGACCTGCTGTTCTGAGCCCTGCCCTGTGTTTGGCAGGCGCTTCCTGTCTTCCGCCTTCATAGAGACTCCGGGCTCTGCTACAGACCTGGAAAGCCGGGAAAACAGTTACAGAACCTACTGGTAGCCTCCCGCAAGAGCTTTAGGGCCACCGTGATACCCTGCATGCTCTGGGGCAAAATGATGAGCCATCCCTGCTGCTTCCTCAAAACAAACAAACTCAATATATAGGTACGTACAAAACACTCACCCTAAATCCTACTCCAGTATCTCATAACACACACAATTAAGACTAATAAAAACACCAACTAACATAGTGTACATCAAAATTGGAAAAAAACACAAGATTTTATCTTCAATGAAGTCAGAAATTATAGTAAAACACACCACCTGCCATAAGCAAAAAAAAAAAAAGATACATACTATTAAGCCATTTAAACAAACCAAATGCTCCCTACAAAACTAAAGATATGGGGGGGAAAAAAAAAAGATAACATACAACTCCACTTTCTATGGCAACCACCCTTACATTGAGAAGTCTTACCTCTGATGTCTTACCTATGCTAGTTTAAACGCTAAAACAAGCCTTCCCAAACAGCTGCACAAGCTCCAAAACAACACTTAAGAAGCTCCAGAGCTCTGACCCTGGAAAAGACCAGCAGCAGAACAAGGTCCTGCCCTGAAGCTGTGGCTCATATACCCCGGGCCCCACCTGAGGCCCTCAGGCCCCACCCACCACCTTTCCCACAATCCCCTGGGTAAAGGGTGGGGCCAACCCCCAGAAGCATAAAAGCACCTGAAGGTGCAGCAGGTGTTGTTATTTGCTTTAAGTTTACTATTTACAAAGTAGTGAAGAGTGACCCTTGATAGAAAAAGCATTATCTGCTCCTCCCTTGCAGCTACACCTATTGCATCAATGACATGTCCAGGTGAGCAATTAAGTTATTTTTTTATGGAATGTAAATAGAAAAAAAATAAACATCAGACTTATCTCTATAGAAAAGTAGCTTATTCAATGCAATGATAACAGTATTATTAAAATTTATGTACTTGAGTGTCCTTCAAAAAAAAAAATACAAACCCAAACACAATCTATTACTATGGGGTCATTCCTTATTTCTAGCAAGACCGTGTGTACTAACGAACTTCTGCCAGAACCCCTTTTTGGATGGGAGTGAATAACAAAACAGAATCAGATTCTATGAGAAAACTTTCTCAAAAACATTTTCCTCTGTGAAATAAGTTATTTATTGTAAATTGCTAGCAATTTAAAGTCATATTGATAATCTCATTTTGACTTGTTACTCAACAGCACTACTTGAGTCCCAAAATACAGAAAGCAACAAAAAAGCATGGAATTACAAGTCATGTATTTCCTGAACCTGCATAAAGCACCCTAATTAACATCTAAGTAGCTAGAACAAAAACAAATTTATATACATAAACTCATATTTTACAATAGGTATAAAAATGAGAAATTCTTCTTTATTTCAATGCCTCATGCCCATATAGACAGGTTTTATTCCATTTTTAAACACACATTCCCCCCATGAATTTTCAGGCATTTTTAGGTTGTGAACTGCCTCTTTTGGGGGGGACCCAGTGTGACAACCCACACCCCCCCGGAAAAGGTCTTCTTTTGACTTAGAAATACCATCTGGAGTACAATTACAGCCTGACATTAAAAAAAAAAAAACAAACTACACAAACATCACACCCCACACAAAGCAGCTTTAACATCTTTGAGATGCAGTCTGCTTCACTACTGCTGAACAGCCCCTCCCACATAGCTCTGCTCATCCCAAAAAAACCCTTAATTAAAGAGCTGCCCACACCACCTGCTGATGGCTAACTTGATGGGAGTTGACTGTACCACCTTGGCCTCAACAGTCTCATTAGATCAATGTATTAACCATATACTCTTACTGCTGTTCCCCCTACCCCTGACTCTACAGCCCCAGGCAGCGCAGCTCCAAGCCAAACACACCCACGTGCAGCCCAACACCACACAGCACTAGAGACAACGTGACTCCAAGATGAGAGAAAACTCTCCACAAGAAGAGCGACTTTCATACAAGAGACGCTGTCGGGCAAGAAGAGCGACTTTCAGACGAGAGACGCTGTCGGGCAAGAAGAGCGACAGGGCTGCAGCGCTGACACGACCAGGCTCTACAGCCAAGCCATAAAAGAGTCAAATGTAACGGACCATTCCAAGAAGTTCCTGTCAAAACGGAGATGACGTATGTGCAGGAAGCATGGCTTCAAGACCCGAGAACGTAAGGATGCAGGGAAGAAATCCCAGTGCGTAACAGCAGGTGGCTAGAACGGCTAGGGCTCAGAGAAGAGAGCTGCTCAGGCAGCCGGGAACGACGCTGCAGAAGAGGACCATTCAGAAACTCCTGAGAGGCAAGTCCTATCTGCACTTTAAAATTGTTATGCAAGAAAAGAAGTGCCCATTGGGCACTCTGCCAATTAGCACAGGCATTTGAGACCCTACAGGTGGTGCCCGAGGCACATGCTGTGCTCCTTGAGTGCAAAGAGAAATAAGGACACCAAAACTTAAGGAAAGTCCAAGACACAGAAGACAGAGCACACAAACTACACAACCAAAGACACAGGCCAGAACTGCCCTGCCCAGCACACACTAGCTTTGTGCTGAAAAGTAACCCACTCCCTTTACCTACTCAGAGGAGACTGCTCCCGCATAGCCCTCTGCTCTAGCCTGACTTTAAAACTCCTCCCTGAAACTGTCAACCTTGGCCCCCCTCCAGCACCTGTCCCTCTACTTCGCTTTCAGAGGGCCAGTGGTCTGAATTCATCCTTGACAAAAAAAAACACAACAAACAGCTAACTGATGTGTTCCTGCAGTCACCATGTTCCTCTTCATCAGCAAAACAAAAAGAAATCACAGCTCCAGCAGTGACCACCATGACAGTAGATGCCAACCTCTTCCACAACACCCTCATCCTCAGAGGTGCCATGGCAATCCACTCACCTGCTTCACGTCGATTCCAGTCAGAGGCTGCAGCAACAATTATTTATGGCACCTAAGATACCAACAAACACAAAATTACCATTGCATTTCTGCAAAATCATCAGTCCCGTGCTCCTCCTCCACACTGTCCAGCTCACCTCAAATGCAAGAGACTAGAACAGACCAGACCCTGTCGACACCCAAATCCAAATGCAAAACCGATATGACAGAGACTGATGAACCCACCTCCTTTTCCTAGCCAGCCCCCAGCGCCAAAACTTTTGAAACCCCTTCTCTTCTCCTCAACCGTCAGGGAAGGAGCCTCACTTCTTCCTGACAGCTCCCATCCTGTATTTGCAACCCTGAACCCCCTACGCCGGCTGCTTCTCAGGAGCAGCTCTTCTGAGCTGTGCCCTGCGTTTGGCAGGCACCTCCTATCTTCTGTCTTCCCACAGACTCTGGGCTCTGCATCAGACCCACAAAACAAATAATGTCCTGACACAATCTATGAGGGGCCTGCTGCCCGCTGCAAAAACTCTAGGGACACCGTGGCACTCCATGGGCAACGGGGAAAGGTGATGAGCCATGCCATACCCTGAACGACGCTATGCCTTACGTCCCTGCTGCTTTCTTGAGAAATGCTGGTGCCATATATGCAGATGCATACAAAACGCTCACCCTAACCCCCATAAGATAATCTCATCATCAACCCAATTAAGAGAAACAATATCAGCAATTTACACAGCATACTGCAAAACTGGTGAAAAACCCACAGTTCTATCTTCAATAAAGTCAGAAATTCTAGGAAAACGCAGTGCTCCTAGAACAAAGAAAAGCATACTATTAAACCATCTGGGCACCCCTTAAACACTCATCACAAAGTTATGACCCGAAAAAAAAAGGAGCATAGCAGTCAACTTTCTACCATACAGGCAGCTGGATGTTTACTGCTCCCGAAGGTCTCAGCTCAGCCTTCTCACCTCTGCCTCCCTAAATGCCGAAACACGCCTGCCCAAACAGCTGAGCCTGTCCCAAAGCTGCAGCAAAGCGAGGGACCAGCAGAGCACCCACGCCACGGGGCCCAGCAGCAGAATAAGCTCCTGAGCCCGGGCTGGGGCTCGTGTACCCCGGGCCCCGCCCACCGCCCTCAGGCCCCGCCCACCGCCCTTCCCACAATCCCCTGGGAAAGGGGCAGGGCCAACCCCCAGAAGACGTGAAGGCGGGTGGCAGCGGGAGCAGCAGCTTTGCTTCTCCTGCCTTAAGTTCCCAGCAGGCGAAGCGCCTCCCCTTTTTATTTCCATTTGGGACTAACCTCTGGTGATTCTCTTACCGCTTTTGTGTGATTTCTGTCCAGTTGTTGCTGTGGAGAAGAGAGCTCTGCAGGGGTTGCATTATTTTTGCGATCTTCAGATATTTTTGTGGTTAACTGATAATCGTGTTTTATCGTTTTGGAAGAGTGTTGGAAGCATATGATTTCCAGAAGACTTATGAGCATTTACGGACGGGCTCCTGGAGGACTAAAGTGCCATAGAGACGCGCATCGGAGGACTGAGGGGGCACTTCCGGGGTCGTGGAGGACCGAAGTGCCACGGAGACGCGCGTCAGAGGACTGAGGGGGCACTTCCGGGGTCGTGGAGGACCGAAGTGCCACGGAGACGCGCGTCGGAGGGCTGAGGGGGCACTTCCGGGGTCGTGGAGGACCGAAGTGCCACGGAGACGCGCGTCGGAGGACTGAGGGGGCACTTCCGGGGTCCTGGAGGACCGAAGTGCCACGGAGACGCGCGTCGGAGGACTGAGGGGGCACTTCCGGGGTCCTGGAGGACCGCGAGGTCACGTAGATGGAAACCCGGAAAACTGCCGGGCACTGACGGGGCCGTGGTAACGTGTAAGAGCTGATGCGGAGGGGCCGATGGCCGCTCTGGAGGCCGGGCGGGCGGCACCGATGCCGCTCCAGGTGGCGCGGAGCTCGCCAGAGTCCCGGCGGTCCTGGTTCGCCCTCCGGCCGCCGCTCTCTTGAGACTGCGGCCGGACGGGCCTCCGCGAAGCCGCGCCTGCGCACGAGCTGCGGAACCCACGCGGCGCCGGCGGCGGGGGCCGAGGGGGGCCGGGAGGCGCGGGCACTGCGCATGCGCCGCCCCCCACCTGCAGGACGCGCCTTCAGCCGCCAGGCAGCAGCACCCGCTCCGGTATTGACACACATCTGTACGTTTAGGGAATTTACGTTGCCCATTTCCTACGTTAACGCTTTTGATACCGAATATCTATTTAGGCTGTCTGCCTACACACCTAGTTTGACACTAATATCTTTTTATAAACGCATCTAAGTATTTTTATATTCTAGGATCTTTCATATAACACAGAATCACAGAATCCTTAGAGACAGAGGTTTTTATTTTGAACTTTTACATACATAATTTATATATATGTATGTTTCTCATTCCCTATTTCAATGCATCCTGCCCATAGTTACAGGTTTTCACATTTTTTAATGCATCCCAAGAATTTTCAGACATTCTGGGGCCGCGACCCACTTCTTTTGGGGGGGCAACTCCACGTAACCCCCCCCCCCCATCTCCCACTCACCTGCTCCTCTGCTGCATCATCGCTGCCCCAGTGACATCGGGGTGCCCCAAATGACACCATCACCCCCCAAGACACACACACACAGACACCCTTCTATTCACCCCAAAAAAAGGCTTAAAACGCCCAGACCCAGGGCTGGCCCCTTCTCCTCAGGGGGGCTCCGCCACCGGCTGCAAACCTGGGCTGGGGCATCTCTCGAGCAGCACGAGACGCCTACGACGAGGCACCTGGAAAACAAAAATCCCCAATTATAGCTCAGCATCCCAAAAAAACAGCACAGAAGAGAGCAGAGGAATTCCGTCAGACGGAGGGACGGGACAGGAGCTGGGGAAACAGCTCAGCTCGAAATACAGCACAGCCTTCAAAAGCCAGCGCCATTTGAACTCTTAAAAGTCAGGATTAAGACTAATCAGTGCCATTTTGAACACGTTCTTAGCATAAGGGCGAACCCTCCGGCTGGTGCTGGGAAACACCTGGCCCTTTCCCTTTCACTGAGAAGGTGTGCATGAAGTTTACATCCACCCAGTGAAAATACTTACCCTGTGAAAGTACTTGGCTTTCCTTCGGCGCTAATTTAACTTGCACGGCTGTGAACGGATACTATTAAACTATCCGTCTCCAAAATACACAGCTATGATTTGACCACGGGGGGTTTTTTGTGTGCTACACGAGGAGGAGGAGGGACATCGGGGCAGCGGCGCTGCCCGAGAGAGACACTACTGGCTGCCGGGAAAAGGCGGCACTGAAAGCCAGACAGAAGTACTTCAGAGCACTCTGCCAAAAAAACGGGGGGGAAAACCGCGTAACATTCAGTTGTCTCTCCTTTTAAACATTTCGAACAAATACCTAACTGCCCAGGTACACCTCATAAATTGTACACTACAGCCGTTTAGGCGGCTGCAGTTTAAACTACGCAAGTCAGTTTGTCGATTATACAACTCTCACTTTTTTTTTTTTAGCTTCATTTAACATAGAAAAATCAGTGAGAGAAAAAACTCCTCCAAATGGTTTTACTTTTGGGGGCGGGGAATCAAATCGCCGGCGCCGCGATCCGTAGGGCTACCAAAAAGGACCGGCAGATTCGCGAATGCTTTTGGCTGTGCTGAAGGCGCAGAGGAACGCGTTTTTATGGTATCTCGACTGTTCCAACCGAGAACCCAAAGGCCGGCGATGCCAGCAACTGGGGGGAGACGCGCGGCACTTGGGCCTGCGGAAGGAAATGAACTTCCTCCCGAGGTTACAGAAAAAGGACATTGTTGAAGCCATAACTCACCAAAACCACAACCAAAACCACAGGATTCGCCGTCACGAGTTAAACGCTGCTGATGCTTCACAGCAAAGCCTGGAGAACACAGAGAGGCGATGCCCGTTTGTCCCGTTTTGTCCATGTCTCCTCTTTGACCTCAATCGCCTTTAGGACAGATGCCAGTATCTCAGTGAGGTTTTCGAGTACCGCTGTGAAATATTTTAAAGACTTATTGACTGAGAAAGCATAAAGTTTTTATCGTGAAAGCAAAGCCTGCTTCTTCTGGACATGTGAACTCTTACAAACAGTTCCTTCCCTCTTCTAGTACAGAATTATTTTCACAGTATCGTTTGACAGTGAGCACCCAGAAAGAGAAGAATATGCTTTCAGGAAGAGAAAAATAAATGGAGGGAAGTAAGCTTTGCAGAGGCGTAACGTGCTCCAGGACAGACTTTATTTTGTTTTTAGGATTGTGAGGGACGGACTGTAAATTCCCTGCCGAGGGGCAGGAGCCCCTCCAAGCCTTCAGTGGAACGCCTCAAACACTCGCAAGGAAATAAATAACGCAGGCCTGGCCTTCAAACAGCTGATGAGGCTCACACTTCTGGCGGCTGAAAGTGTGGGAGAACTGTCTTGTGAAGACAGGTCGGTTCTGCCACTCATGCCCTGAGCTCGCTCGTTCTCAGTTCTCGAGGCCGTTGTGTCCCATGAGTGACCTTTGCTTCATTATCCGCGAAACGCACATGAAAGCGCACGCCCTGCATGTGCTAATGAAGATTACAGAGATCACGCTAAACATGTGTGACCATGGCACTCGTCTCTCCACCCAAATCATGGCACACGTCACCGGGGAGAAGGGAGAAACCTGAGCTGAGCCCGTCCTCAGCAAGGAGGGCGGACCGTGCTGATTCAGCAAACGTAAAAGGGGAAAATAAGTGCCCCGAGGGAACAAAAAAGAAACAAAAGAAATAGATAGTGCCTGGGAAGATTCTTCCCAAGAAAGAAGAAGATTATGCCTGGGAAGAATCCCTGAAAAAGACGCTGGAACCAGGACCCGCGATCTCTTTATCTCTGTCTTTTTCTCTGTCTTTTCCTCTCTCTGTCCCTCAGTTTCTCTTTTCTCTTGGAATTGTTAAGTAACAGTTAGAGCTGTGAAGTGATGACCTTAAGATGACCTTAAGTACGACCTTAAGCACCGCTTGCCATAAGTTGTCCTACACCTGGTGTTAACTAACACAATGTACACCCCAACACCTGCCATAATTTTTTATATACCTAACCAATTATCGTGGGCTTGTTAAGATCTATACTAACCATTTTGGTAAGCTAATAAATGTTTCTGTATGGACCTTGAGATTTATCTCACCTTAGTCCGTGCCGCTGAGAATTTACAAATCTGAAGTCACTTACCCTCCCCTCTTTCCTGACAGCGGGAAGCGATAAGGATTTTGTTAAAATATTTCACAGAAAAACTATAGGAGGAGCGCTGGCACATCCTTCCCGTTAACTTCAGAGTCCACACTACAAGTACCTCAGGAAAAAAGCAGACGCGCATCGCAGACGCACCTCGTACTCGCAGAGCACTCCGGATTCTTTCCGTCTGTCCTGTACCATCACGGCAGAAGGAAGGGCGACCACGGAGAAACGCTGGCAGCTGGAATTCTGCCAAGACAGGAAAAAAACTTCTGGCGTAAAGCTAGGTGGCAATCTAAAGCGTCCTTCTTTCGTGAAGGTCTGTGAAGACTGCAGCCAACGGAGGCTCCTGACGAGTGGGACACGGCCCCAAAGCCTGGGACTCAGCGCAGCTCCTGCTTTCAGCGCTGCCCACAGAATTTTCCAGTTCAGGTGCCTCTCTCTTTCTCTGTCCCTTCCTCTTCTGCAGCGCTGGTCACTTGACCATCCTCCACCTAAGAGAACACAGCGGTGTCTTACAGCTCTTGCGATATGAAGCTTCCCAGATGTGCAGCCTTGCACGCACACAACCCTTCCCCATGGCCATACCGTGATTTTGGATACGCGTACGGACCCTGCGGTACATATCAGCAATCTGGTCTGCTGAGGACAACTCAGAGGGGACCCTTCCTCACCCAGAAATGCTTGGCTGTCTCTTCCCTGCCGCAGGAAGCACCTTCTGGCTCAATCACCTTGATGTTGTTCTCTGGCTGTTTCACGTTTTTCAAGCATCTTAAGCTTCACCCGCAGCAGCTCCTGTTCAAAGCCAGTAAACGTCCACCAGTCCCAGGTCGCCCACACCAGGAGGGAGAACGGGGCTGAACGGAGACAGCCCAGGCAAGTCTGTGGCAAAGGCAGCCCACGACAACCCCGGGGAGGAGCGGACAACCGCGGCCTCCGGGAGAGAAAGAGAAGGGGCAGCAGTTCCCCGACCACTCGCCCCAGCGGGAGCCCCCCCTGCAGCAGGAGCTCCTGGAGACGCTGCTTTCCCCACCCGAATGCTCCTGGCACCTGCATCGAGAGGCGACCAAGCGCAGCCAGGGGCGGCCGCCGCTGTCGGGAACAGGACGGGGGGAGGACATCTGCCGGCAGTGCCTCGGCTGGGGAGGAGGGCCGGGGCCCGTCTCCTCGCAAAGGAACAGGGAGCGGGGGTGCTGCGGGCCCGGGAGCGGGGGGACGCCGGCCCGGGAGCAGGGGGGGGCCGGCCCGGGAGCCCGGGGACGCGGGGGGAGAACCGTCCCGATGGGGGGGTACGCGAGGGAGGGAGGGAGGGGGGGTCCGAGCCGGAGGACGCGGCGGGGGGGGCCGGGGCCGGGGCCGGCCTGGGAGCCAGGGGACGGGACGCGGGGGGGGAACCGTCCCAGGAGCGGGGGGGTCCGAGCCGGAGGACGCAGGGGGGGTCCGAGCCGGAGGACGGGGGGGGTGGGGCCGGGGCCGGGCTGGGAGCCCGGGGACGCGGGGGGGGGGACGCGGGGAGGGGGGGAACCGTCCCGGGAGCGGGGGGGGGTCCGTCCCGGGAGCGGGGACCGCCTACCATCCTCCCGCCCGACGGAAACGCGACCGGCAGACGCCGCTCCCCACGTGACCACCCGGAAGTAACGTACCGGAAAATACTTCGCAGGCTGGCGTGGCGGCGCGACGTGGGGGCCGGTGGCGCCGAGGCTGACGGCCGCCGCAAAGCCCGCAGCCCCACGGGCTGTGGGGCCACGCGAGCGGCTGCCAAAGAGCTTTCCAACGAGGCACGGCTTTCCCTCCTGGCTCTTCGGGCGTGGGAGCTGTCGCCAGAGCTGCGGCCCTACCGGAAAATGCTTCGCAGGCTGGCGCGGCTGCACCTGGTGGGCGCCGATGGAACCGAGGCTGACGGCCGCCGGAAAGCCCGCAGCCTCACGGACTGTGGGGCCAGGCGAGCGGCTGCCAAAGAGCTTTCCAACGAGGCACGGCTTTCCCTCCTGGCTCTTCGGGCTTGGGAGCTGTCGCCAGAGCCGCAGCCCTACCGGAAAATGCTTCGCAGACTGGTGCGGCGGCGCCACGTGGGCGCTGGAGTCGCCGAGGCTGACGGCCGCCGCAAAGCCCGCAGCCCCACGGGCTGTGGGGCCACGCGAGAGGCTGCCAAAGAGCTTTCCAACGAGGCACGGCTTTCCCTCCTGGCTCTTCGGGCGTGGGAGCTGTCGCCAGAGACGCGGCCCTACCGGAAAATGCTTCGCAGGCTGGCGCAGCGGCGCCACGTGGGCGCCGGTGGCAGCGAGGCTGACGGCCGCCGCAAAGCCCGCAGCCCCACGGGCTGTGGGGTCACGAGAGCAACCGCCAAAGAGCTTTCCAACGAGGCATGGCTTTCCCTTCTGGCTCTTCGGGCGTGGGAGCTGTCGCCAGAGCCGCGGCCCTACAGGAAAATGCTTCGCAGACTGGCGCGGCTGTAGCTGGTGGGCGCCGGTGGCGGGGAGGCTGACGGCCGCCACAAAGCCCGCAGCCCCACAGGCTGTTTCGCCAGGCGAGCGGCTGCCAAAGAGCTTTCCAACGAGGCACGACTTTCCCTCCTGGCTCTTCGGGCGTGGGAGCTGTCGCCAGAGCCGCGGCACTACAGGAAAATGCTTCGCAGGCTGGCGCGGCTGCACCTGGTGGGCGCCAGTGGCGGGGAGGCTGACGGCCGCCACAAAGCCCGCAGCCCCACGGGCTGTGGGGCCACGCGATCGGCTGCCAAAGAGCTTTCCAACGAGGCACGGCTTTCCCTCCTGGCTCTTCGGGCTTGGGAGCTGTCGCCAGAGTTGCGGCCCTACCGGAAAATGCTTCGCAGGCTGGTGGGGCGGCGCCACGTGGGCGCCGGTGGCTCCGAGGCTGACGGCCGCCGCAAAGCCCGCAGCCACACGGGCTGTTCCGCCAGGCGAGCGGCTGCCAAAGAGCTTTCCAACGAGGCACGGCTTTCCCTCCTGGCTCTTCAGGCGTGGGAGCTGTCGTCAGAGCCGCGGCCCTACCGGAAAATGCTTCGCAGGCTTGTGCGGCGGCGCCACGTGAACGCCGGTGGCGCGGAGGCTGACGGCCGCCGCAAAGCCCGCAGCCCCACGGGCTGTGGGGCCACGCGATCGGCTGCCAAAGAGCTTTCCAACGAGGCACGGCTTTCCCTCCTGGCTCTTCGGGCTTGGGAGCTGTCGCCAGAGTTGCGGCCCTACCGGAAAATGCTTCGCAGGCTGGTGGGGCGGCGCCACGTGGGCGCCGGTTGCGCTGAGGCTGACGGCCGCCGCAAAGCCCGCAGCCCCACAGGCTGTTTCGCCAGGCGAGCGGCTGCCAAAGAGCTTTCCAACGAGGCACGACTTTCCCTCCTGGCTCTTCGGGCGTGGGAGCTGTCGCCAGAGCCGCGGCACTACAGGAAAATGCTTCGCAGGCTGGCGCGGCTGCACCTGGTGGGCGCCGGTGGCGGGGAGGCTGACGGCCGCCACAAAGCCCGCAGCCCCACGGGCTGTGGGGCCACGCGATCGGCTGCCAAAGAGCTTTCCAACGAGGCACGGCTTTCCCTCCTGGCTCTTCGGGCGTGGGAGCTGTCGCCAGAGCCACGGCCCTACCGGAACATGCTTCGCAGGCTGGCGCGGCTGCTCCTGGTGGGTGCCGGTGGCTCCGAGGCTGACGGCCGCCGCAAAGCCCGCAGCCCCACAGGCTGTTTCGCCAGGCGAGCGGCTGCCAAAGAGCTTTCCAACGAGGCACGGCTTTCCCTCCTGGCTCTTCGGGCGTGGGAGCTGTCGCCAGAGCCGCGGCCCTACCGGAAAATGCTTCGCAGGCTGGCGCGGCTGTAGCTGGTGGGCGCCGGTGGCGCTGAGGCTGACGGCCGCCGCAAAGCCCGCAGCCCCACAGGCTGTTTCGCCAGGCGAGCGTCTGCCAAAGAGCTTTCCAACGAGGCACGACTTTCCCTCCTGGCTCTTCGGGCGTGGGAGCTGTCGCCAGAGCCGCGGCACTACAGGAAAATGCTTCGCAGGCTGGCGCGGATGCACCTGGTGGGCGCCAGTGGCGGGGAGGCTGACGGCCGCCACAAAGCCCGCAGCCCCACGGGCTGTGGGGCCAGGCGAGCGGCTGCCAAAGAGCTTTCCAACGAGGCATGGCTTTCCCTCCTGGCTCTTCGTGCTTGGGAGCTGTCGCCAGAGTTGCGGCCCTACCGGAAAATGCTTCGCAGGCTGGCGCAGCGGCGCCACGTGGGCGCCGGTGGCAGCGAGGCTGACGGCCGCCGCAAAGCCCGCAGCCCCACAGGCTGTTTCGCCAGGCGAGCGGCTGCCAAAGAGCTTTCCAACGAGGCACGGCTTTCTCTCCTCGCTCTTAGGGCGTGGGAGCTGTCGCCAGAGCCGCGGCCCTACAGGAAAATGCTTCGCAGGCTGGCGCGGCTGCACCTGGTGGGCGCCGGTGGCGGGGAGGCTGACGGCCGCCACAAAGCCCGCAGCCCCACGGGCTGTGGGGCCACGCGATCGGCTGCCAAAGAGCTTTCCAACGAGGCACGGCTTTCCGTCCTGGCTCTTCGGGCGTGGGAGCTGTCGCCAGAGCCACGGCCCTACCGGAACATGCTTCGCAGGCTGGCGCGGCTGCTCCTGGTGGGTGCCGGTGGCTCCGATGGCTGACGGCCGCCGCAAAGCCCGCAGCCCCACAGGCTGTATCGCCAGGCGAGCGGCTGCCAAAGAGATTTCCAACGAGGCACGGCTTTCCCTCCTGGCTCTTCGGGCGTGGGAGCTGTCGCCAGAGCCGCGGCCCTACCGGAAAATGCTTCGCAGGCTGGCGCGGCTGTAGCTGGTGGGCGCCGGTGGCGCCGAGGCTGACGGCCGCCGCAAAGCCCGCAGCCCCACAGGCTGTTTCGCCAGTTGAGCGTCTGCCAAAGAGCTTTCCAACGAGGCACGGCTTTCCCTCCTGGCTCTTCGGGCGTGGGAGCTGTCGCCAGAGCCGCGGCACTACAGGAAAATGCTTCGCAGGCTGGCGCGGATGCACCTGGTGGGCGCCAGTGGCGGGGAGGCTGACGGCCGCCACAAAGCCCGCAGCCCCACGGGCTGTGGGGCCACGCGATCGGCTGCCAAAGAGCTTTCCAACGAGGCACGGCTTTCCCTCCTGGCTCTTCGGGCTTGGGAGCTGTCGCCAGAGTTGCGGCCCTACCGGAAAATGCTTCGCAGGCTGGTGGGGCGGCGCCACGTGGGCGCCGGTGGCTCCGAGGCTGACGGCCGCCGCAAAGCCCGCAGCCGCACGGGCTGTTCCGCCAGGCGAGCGGCTGCCAAAGAGCTTTCCAACGAGGCACGGCTTTCCCTCCTGGCTCTTCGGGCGTGGGAGCTGTCGTCAGAGCCGCGGCCCTACCGGAAAATGCTTCGCAGACTTGTGCGGCGGCGCCACGTGAACGCCGGTGGCGCGGAGGCTGACGGCCGCCGCAAAGCCCGCAGCCCCACGGGCTGTGGGGCCAGGCGAGCGGCTGCCAAAGAGCTTTCCAACGAGGCACGGCTTTCCCTCCTGGCTCTTCGTCCTTGGGAGCTGTCGCCAGAGCCGCGGCCCTACCGGAAAATGCTTCGCAGGCTGGTGGGGCGGCGCCACGTGGGCGCTGGTGGCTCCGAGGCTGACGGCCGCCGCAAAGCCCGCAGCCCCACGGGCTGTGGGGCCACGCAAGCGGCTGCCAAAGAGCTTTCCAACGAGGCACGGCTTTCCCTCCTGGCTCTTCGGGCTTGGGAGTTGTCGTCAGAGCCGTGGCCCTACTGGAAAATGCTTCGCAAGCTGGCGCGGCGGCGCCTCGTGGGCGCCGGTGGCGCCGAGGCTGACGGCCGCTGCAAAGCCCGCAGCCCCACAGGCTGTTTTGCCAGGCGAGCGGCTGCCAAAGAGCTTTCCAACGAGGCACGGCTTTCCCTCCTGGCTCTTCGGGCGTGGGAGCTGTCGCCAGAGCCGCGGCCCTACAGGAAAATGCTTCGCAGGCTGGCGCGGCTGCACCTGGTGGGCACCGGTGGCGGGGAGGCTGACGGCCGCCACAAAGCCCGCAGCCCCACGGGCTGTGGGGCCACGCGATCGGCTGCCAAAGAGCTTTCCAACGAGGCACGGCTTTCCCTCCTGGCTCTTCGTGCTTAGGAGCTGTCGCCAGAGTTGCGGCCCTACCGGAAAATGCTTCACAGGCTGGTGGGGCGGCGCCACGTGGGCGCCGGTGGCTCCGAGGCTGACGGCCGCGGCAAAGCCCGCAGCCCCACGGGCTGTGGGGCCAGGCGAGCGGCTGCCAAAGAGCTTTCCAACGAGGCATGGCTTTCCCTCCTGGCTCTTCGTGCTTGGGAGCTGTCGCCAGAGTTGCGGCCCTACCGGAAAATGCTTCGCAGGCTGGCGCAGCGGCGCCACATGGGCGCCGGTGGCAGCGAGGCTGACGGCCGCCGCAAAGCCCGCAGCCCCACAGGCTGTTTCGCCAGGCGAGCGGCTGCCAAAGAGCTTTCCAACGAGGCACGGCTTTCTCTCCTCGCTCTTAGGGCGTGGGAGCTGTCGCCAGAGCCGCGGCCCTACAGGAAAATGCTTCGCAGGCTGGCGCGGCTGCACCTGGTGGGCGCCGATGGCGGGGAGGCTGACGGCCGCCACAAAGCCCGCAGCCCCACGGGCTGTGGGGCCACGCGATCGGCTGCCAAAGAGCTTTCCAACGAGGCACGGCTTTCCCTCCTGGCTCTTCGTGCTTGGGAGCTGTCGCCAGAGCCACGGCCCTACCGGAACATGCTTCGCAGGCTGGCGCGGCTGCACCTGGTGGGTGCCGGTGGCTCCGAGGCTGACGGCCGCCGCAAAGCCCGCAGCCCCACAGGCTGTTTCGCCAGGCGAGCGGCTGCCAAAGAGCTTTCCAACGAGGCACGGCTTTCCCTCCTGGCTCTTCGGGCGTGGGAGCTGTCGCCAGAGACGCGGCCCTACCGGAAAATGCTTCGCAGGCTGGCGCGGCTGTAGCTGGTGGGCGCCGGTGGCGCTGAGGCTGACGGCCGCCGCAAAGCCCGCAGCCCCACAGGCTGTTTCGCCAGGCGAGCGGCTGCCAAAGAGCTTTCCAACGAGGCACGACTTTCCCTCCTGGCTCTTCGGGCGTGGGAGCTGTCGCCAGAGCCGCGGCACTACAGGAAAATGCTTCGCAGGCTGGCGCGGATGCACCTGGTGGGCGCCAGTGGCGGGGAGGCTGACGGCCGCCACAAAGCCCGCAGCCCCACGGGCTGTGGGGCCACGCGAGAGGCTGCCAAAGAGCTTTCCAACGAGGCACGGCTTTCCCTCCTGGCTCTTCGGGCTTGGGAGCTGTTGCCAGAGTTGCGGCCCTACCGGAAAATGCTTCGCAGGCTGGTGGGGCGGCGCCACGTGGGCGCCGGTGGCTCCGAGGCTGACGGCCGCCGCAAAGCCCGCAGCCGCACGGGCTGTTCCGCCAGGCGAGCGGCTGCCAAAGAGCTTTCCAACGAGGCATGGCTTTCCCTCTTGGCTCTTCGGGCTTGGGAGCTGTCGCCAGAGTTGTGGCCCTACCGGAAAATGCTTCGCAGGCTGGTGGGGCGGCGCCACGTGGGCGCCGGTGGCTCCGAGGCTGACAACCGCCGCAAAGCCCGCAGCCCCACGGGCTGTGGGGCCACGCGAGCGGCTGCCAAAGAGCTTTCCAACGAGGCATGGCTTTCCCTCCTGGCTCTTCGGGCTTGGGAGCTGTCGTCAGAGCTCCAGCCCTACCGGAAAATGCTTCGCAAGCTGGCGCGGCAGCGCCACGTGGGCGCCGGTGGCGCCGAGGCTGACGGCCGCCGCAAAGCCCGCAGCCCCACGGGCTGTGGGGCCACGCGAGCGGCTGCCAAAGAGCTTTCCAACAAGGCACGGCTTTCCCTCCTGGCTCTTCGGGCGTGGGAGCTGTCGTCAGAGCCGCGGCCCTACCGGAAAATGCTTCGCAGGCTTGTGCGGCGGCGCCACGTGAACGCCGGTGGCGCGGAGGCTGACGGCCGCCGCAAAGCCCGCAGCGCCACGGGCTGTGGGGCCAGGCGAGCGGCTGCCAAAGAGCTTTCCAACGAGGCACGGCTTTCCCTCCTGGCTCTTCGTCCTTGGGAGCTGTCGCCAGAGCCGCGGCCCTACCGGAAAATGCTTCGCAGACTGGTGGGGTGGCGCCACGTGGGCGCTGGTGGCTCCGAGGCTGACGGCCGCCGCAAAGCCCGCAGCCCCACGGGCTGTGGGGCCACGCAAGCGGCTGCCAAAGAGCTTTCCAACGAGGCACGGCTTTCCCTCCTGGCTCTTCGGGCTTGGGAGTTGTCGTCAGAGCCGTGGCCCTACTGGAAAATGCTTCGCAAGCTGGCGCGGCGGCGCCTCGTGGGCGCCGGTGGCGCCGAGGCTGACGGCCGCTGCAAAGCCCGCAGCCCCACGGGCTGTGAGGCCACGCGAGCGGCTGCCAAAGAGCTTTCCAACGAGGCATGGCTTTCCCTCCTGGCTCTTCGTGCTTGGGAGCTGTCGCCAGAGTTGCGGCCCTACCGGAAAATGCTTCGCAAGCTGGCGCGGCGGCGCCATGTGGGCGCCGGTGGCGCCGAGGCTGACGGCTGCCACAAAGCCCGCAGCCCCACGGGCTGTGGGGCCACGCAAGCGGCTGCCAAAGAGCTTTCCACGAGGCATGGCTTTCCCTCCTGGGTCTTCGGTCTTGGGAGCTGTCGCCAGAGACGCGGCCCTACCGGAAAATGCTTCGCAGGCTGGCGCAGCGGCGCCACGTGGGCGCCGGTGGCAGCGAGGCTGACGGCCGCCGCAAAGCCCGCAGCCCCACAGGCTGTTTCGCCAGGCGAGCGGCTGCCAAAGAGCTTTCCAACGAGGCACGGCTTTCTCTCCTCGCTCTTAGGGCGTGGGAGCTGTCGCCAGAGCCGCGGCCCTACAGGAAAATGCTTCGCAGGCTGGCGCGGCTGCACCTGGTGGGCGCCGGTGGCGGGGAGGCTGACGGCCGCCACAAAGCCCGCAGCCCCACGGGCTGTGGGGCCACGCGAGCGGCTGCCAAAGAGCTTTCCAACGAGGCACGGCTTTCCCTCCTGGCTCTTCGGGCGTGGGAGCTGTCGCCAGAGCCACGGCCCTACCGGAACATGCTTCGCAGGCTGGCGCGGCTGCACCTGGTGGGTGCCGGTGGCTCCGAGGCTGACGGCCGCCGCAAAGCCCGCAGCCCCACAGGCTGTTTCGCCAGGCGAGCGGCTGCCAAAGAGCTTTCCAACGAGGCACTGCTTTCCCTCCTGGCTCTTCGGGCGTGGGAGCTGTCGCCAGAGCCACAGCCCTACCGGAACATGCTTCGCAGGGTGGCGCGGCTGCACCTGGTGGGTGCCGGTGGCTCCGAGGCTGACGGCCGCCGCAAAGCCCGCAGCCCCACAGGCTGTTTCGCCAGGCGAGCGGCTGCCAAAGAGCTTTCCAACGAGGCACTGCTTTCCCTCCTGGCTCTTCGGGCGTGGGAGCTGTCGCCAGAGCCACGGCCCTACCGGAAAATGCTTCGCAGCCTGGTGAGGCGGTGACACATGGGCGCCGGTGGCGCTGAGGCTGACGGCCGCCGCAAAGCCCGCAGCCCCACAGGCTGTTTCGCCAGGCGAGCGGCTGCCAAAGAGCTTTCCAACGAGGCACGGCTTTCCCTCCTCGCTCTTCGGGTGTGGGAGCTGTCGCCAGAGCCGCGGCCCTACAGGAAAATGCTTCGCAGGCTGGCGCGGCTGCACCTGGTGGGCGCCGGTGGCGGGGAGGCTGACGGCCGCCACAAAGCCCGCAGCCCCACGGGCTGTGGGGCCACGCGAGAGGCTGCCAAAGAGCTTTCCAACGAGGCATGGCTTTCCCTCCTGGCTCTTCGGGCGTGGGAGCTGTCGCCAGAGCCGCGGCCCTACAGGAAAATGCTTCGCACGCTGGTGGGGCGGCGCCACGTGGGCGCAGTTGGCTCCGAGGCTGACGGCCGCCGCAAAGCCCGCAGCCCCACAGGCTGTTTCGCCAGGCGAGCGGCTGCCAAAGAGCTTTCCAACGAGGCACGGCTTTCCCTCCTGGCTCTTCGGGCGTGGGAGCTGTCGCCAGAGCCGCGGCCCTACAGGAAAATGCTTCGCAGGCTGGCGCAGCGGCGCCACGTGGGCGCCGGTGGCAGGGAGGCTGACGGTCGCCGCATAGCCCGCAGGCCCATGGGCTGTGGGGCCACGCGAGCGGCCGCCAAAGAGCTTTCCAACGAGGCACGGCTTTCCCTCCTGGCTCTTCGGGCATGGGAGCTGTCGCCAGAGCCACGGCCCTACCAGAAAATGCTTCGCAGGCTGGCGCGGCTGCACCTGGTGGGTGCCGGTGGCTCCGAGGCTGACGGCCACCGCAAAGCCCGCAGCCCCACAGGCTGTTTCGCCAGGCGAGCGGCTGCCAAAGAGCTTTCCAACGAGGCACGGCTTTCCCTCCTGGCTCTTCGGGCGTGGGAGCTGTCGCCAGAGAAACGGCCCTACCGGAAAATGCTTCGCAGGCTGGCGCGGCTGCACCTGGTGGGTGCCGGTGGCTCCGAGGCTGACGGCCGCCGCAAAGCCCGCAGCCCCACAGGCTGTTTCGCCAGGCGAGCGGCCGCCAAAGAGCTTTCCAACGAGGCACGGCTTTCCCTCCTGGCTCTTCGGGCTTGGGAGCTGTCGTCAGAGCCGCAGCCCTACCGGAAAATGCTTCGCAACCTGGCGCGGCAGCACCACGTGGGCGCCGGTGGCGCCGAGGCTGACGGCCGCCGCAAAGCCCGCAGCCCCACGGGCTGTGGGGCCACGCGAGCGGCTGCCAAAGAGCTTTCCAACGAGGCATGGCTTTTCCTCCTGGCTCTTCGGGCATGGGAGCTGTCGCCAGAGCCGCGGCCCTACCGGAAAACGCTTCGCAGGCTGGCGCAGCGGCGCCACGTGGGCGCCGGTGGCGGCGAGGCTGACGGCCGCCGTAGAGCCCGCAGCCCCATGGGCTGTGGGGCCACGCGAGCGGCTGCCAAAGAGTTTTCCAACGAGGCATGGCTTTCCCTCCTGGCTCTTCGGGCTTGGGAGTTGTCGTCAGAGCCACAGCCCTACCGGAAAATGCTTCGCAAGCTGGCACGGCAGCGCCACGTGGGCACCGTTGGCGGCGAGGCTGACGGCCGCCGCAAAGCCCGCAGCCACACGGGCTGTGGGGCCACACGAGCGGCTGCCAAAGAGCTTTCCAGCGAGGCACGACTTTCCCTCCTGGCTCTTCGGGCGTGGGAGCTGTCGCCAGAGCCGCGGCCCTACCGGAAAATGCTTCGCAGCCTGGTGAGGCGGTGACACATGGGCGCCGGTGGCAGCGAGGCTGACGGCCGCCGCAAAGCCCGCAGCCCCACAGGCACTTTCGCCAGGCGAGCGGCTGCCAAAGAGCTTTCCAACGAGGCACGGCTTTCTCTCCTCGCTCTAAGGGCGTGGGAGCTGTCGCCAGAGCCGCGGCCCTACAGGAAAATGCTTCGCAGGCTGGCGCGGCTGCACCTGGTGGGCGCCGGTGGCGGGGAGGCTGACGGCCGCCGCAAAGCCCGCAGCCCCACGGGCTGTGGGGCCACGCGATCGGCTGCCAAAGAGCTTTCCAACGAGGCACGGCTTTCCCTCCTCGCTCTTCGGGCGTGGGAGCTGTCGCCAGAGCCGCGGCCCTACAGGAAAATGCTTCGCAGGCTGGTGGGGCGGCGCCACGTGGGCGCCGGTGGCTCCGAGGCTGACGGCCGCCGCAAAGCCCGCAGCCCCACAGGCTGTTTCGCCAGGCGAGCGGCTGCCAAAGAGCTTTCCAACGAGGCACGGCTTTCCCTCCTGGCTCTTCGGGCGTGGGAGATGTCGCCAGAGCCGCGGCCCTACAGGAAAATGCTTCGCAGGCTGGCGCAGCGGCGCCACGTGGGCGCCGGTGGCAGGGAGGCTGACGGCCGCCACAAAGCCCGCAGCCCCACGGGCTGTGGGGCCACGCGAGCGGCCGCCAAAGAGCTTTCCAACGAGGCACGGCTTTCCCTCCTGGCTCTTCGGGCGTGGGAGCTGTCGCCAGAGCCACGGCCCTACCGGAAAATGCTTCGCAGGCTGGCGCGGCTGCACCTGGTGGGTGCCGGTGGCTCCGAGGCTGACGGCCGCCGCAAAGCCCGCAGCCCCACAGGCTGTTTCGCCAGGCGAGCGGCTGCCAAAGAGCTTTCCAACGAGGCACGGCTTTCCCTCCTCGCTCTTCGGGTGTGGGAGCTGTCGCCAGAGCCACGGCCCTACCGGAAAATGCTTCGCAGGCTGGCGCGGCTGCACCTGGTGGGTGCCGGTGGCTCCGAGGCTGACGGCCGCCGCAAAGCCCGCAGCCCCACAGGCTGTTTCGCCAGGCGAGCGGCCGCCAAAGAGCTTTCCAACGAGTCACGGCTTTCCCTCCTGGCTCTTCGGGCGTGGGAGCTGTCGCCAGAGTTGCGGCCCTACCGGAAAATGCTTCGCAGGCTGGTGGGGCGGCGCCACGTAGGCGCCGGTGGCTCCGAGGCTGACAACCGCCGCAAAGCCCGCAGCCCCACGGGCTGTGGGGCCACGCGAGCGGCTGCCAAAGAGCTTTCCAACGAGGCACGGCTTTCCCTCCTGGCTCTTCGGGCTTGGGAGTTGTCGTCAGAGCCGCAGCCCTACCGGAAAATGCTTCGCAGCCTGGTCAGGCGGCGACACATGGGCTCCGGTGGCAGCGAGGCTGACGGCCGCCGCAAAGCCCGCAGCCCCACAGGCTGTTTCGCCAGGCGAGCGGCTGCCAAAGAGCTTTCCAACGAGGCACGGCTTTCCCTCCTCGCTCTTCGGGCGTGGGAGCTGTCGCCAGAGCCGCGGCCCTACAGGAAAATGCTTCGCAGGCTGGCGCGGCTGCACCTGGTGGGCGCCGGTGGCTCCGAGGCTGACGGCCGCCACAAAGCCCGCAGCCCCACGGGCTGTGGGGCCACGCAAGAGGCTGCCAAAGAGCTTTCCAACGAGGCACGGCTTTCCCTCCTGGCTCTTCGGGCTTGGGAGCTGTTGCCAGAGCCGCAGCCCTACAGGAAAATGCTTCGCAGGCTGGCGCGGCGGCGCCACGTGGGCGCCGGTGTCGCTGAGGCTGACGTCCGCCGGAAAGCCCGCAGCCCCACGGGCTGTGGGGCCACGCGAGCGGCTGTCAAAGAGGTTTCCAACGAGGCACGGCTTTCCCTCCTGGCTCTTCGGGCGTGGGAGCTGTCGTCAGAGCCGCAGCCCTACCGGAAAATGCTTCGCAGGTTGGCGCGGCTGCACCTGGTGGGCGCCAGTGGCGGGGAGGCTGACGGCCGCCACAAAGCCCGCAGCCCCATGGGCTGTGGGGCCACGCAAAAGGCTGCCAAAGAGCTTTCCAACGAGGCATGGCTTTCCCTCCTGGCTCTTCGGGCGTGGGATCTGTCGCCAGAGCCGCGGCCCTACCGGAAAATGCTTCGCAGGCTGGCGCGGCTGCACCTGGTGGGCGCCGGTGGCGGGGAGGCTGACGGTCGCCGCAAAGCCCGCAGCCCCACGGGCTGTGGGGCCACGCGAGCGGCTGCCAAAGAGCTTTCCAACGAGGCACGGCTTTCCCTCCTGGCTCTTCGTGCTTGGCAGCTGTCGCCAGAGCCGCGGCCCTACCGGAAAATGCTTCGCAGGCTGGTGGGGCGGCGCCAGGTGGGCGCTGGTGGCTCCGAGGCTGACGGTCGCCGCAAAGCCCGCAGCCCCACGGGCTGTGGGGCCACGCGAGCGGCTGCCAAAGAGCTTTCCAACGAGGCATGGCTTTCCCTCCCTGCTCTTCGGGCGTGGGAGCTGTCGCCAGAGCCGCAGCCCTACCGGAAAATGCTTCGCAGGCTGGTGCGGCGGTACCACGTGGGCGCCGGTGGCGCCGAGGCTGACGGCCGCCGCAAAGCCCGCAGCTCCATGGGCTGTGTGGCCACGCGAGCGGCTGCCAAAGAGCTTTCCAACGAGGCACGGCTTTCCCTCCTGGGTCTTCGGGCGTGGGAGCTGTCGTCAGAGCCGTGGCCCTACTGGAAAATGCTTCGCAGGCTGGCGCGGCGGCGCCACGTAGGCGCCGGTGGCAGCGAGGCTGATGGCCGCCGCAAAGCCCGCAGCCCCACGGGCTGTGGGGCCACGCGAGCGGCTGCCAAAGAGCTTTCCAACGAGGCACGGCTTTCCCTCCTGGGTCTTCGGGCGTGGGAGCTGTCGCCAGAGTCGCGGCCCTACAGGAAAATGCTTCGCAGGCTGGCGCGGCTGCACCTGGTGGGCGCCGGTGGCGGGGAGGCTGACGGCCCCCACAAAGCCCGCAGCCCCACGGGCTGTGGGGCCACGCGAGCGGCCGCCAAAGAGCTTTCCAACGAGGCACGGCTTTCCCTCCTGGCTCTTCGGGTGTGGGAGCTGTCGCCAGAGCCGCGGCCCTACCGGAAAATGCTTCGCAGGCTGGCGCGGCTGTAGCTGGTGGGCGCCGGTGGCTCCGAGGCTGACGGCCGCCGCAAAGCCCGCAGCCCCACGGGCTGTGGGGCCACGCGAGCGGCTGCCAAAGAGCTTTCCAACGAGGCACGGCTTTCCCTCCTGGCTCTTCGTGCTCGGGAGCTGTCGCCAGAGTTGCGGCCCTACCGGAAAATGCTTCGCAGGCTGGTGGGGCGGCGCCACGTGGGCGCCGGTGGCTCCGAGGCTGACGGCCGCCACAAAGCCCGCAGCTGCACGGGCTGTTTCGCCAGGCGAGCGGCTGCCAAAGAGCTTTCCAACGAGGCATGGCTTTCCCTCCTGGCTCTTCGGGCTTGGGAGCTGTCGCCAGAGTTGCGGCCCTACCGGAAAATGCTTCGCAGGCTGGTGGGGCGGGGCCACGTGGGCGCCGGTGGCAGCGAGGCTGACAACCGCCGCAAAGCCCGCAGCCCCACGGGCTGTGGGGCCACGCGAGCGGCTGCCAAAGAGCTTTCCAACGAGGCACGGCTTTCCCTCCTGGCTCTTCGGGCTTGGGAGTTGTCGTCAGAGCCGCAGCCCTACCGGAAAATGCTTCGCAGCCTGGTGAGGCGGCGACACATGGGCGCCGGTGGCAGCGAGGCTGACGGCCGCCGCAAAGCCCGCAGCCCCAGGGGCTGTTTCGCCAGGCGAGCGGCTGCCAAAGAGCTTTCCAACGAGGCACGGCTTTCCCTCCTGGCTCTTCGGGCGTGGGAGCTGTCGCCAGAGCCGCAGCCCTACCGGAAAATGCTTCGCAGGCTGGAGCGGCGGCGCCACGTGGGCGCCGGTGTCGCTGAGGCTGACGTCCGCCGGAAAGCCCGCAGCCCCACGGGCTGTGGGGCCACGCGAGCGGCCGCCAAAGAGCTTTCCAACGAGGCACGGCTTTCCCTCCCTGCTCTTCGGGCGCGGGAGCTGTCGCCAGAGCCGCAGCCCTACCGGAAAATGCTTCGCAGGCTGGTGCGGCGGTACCACGTGGGCACCGGTGGCGCCGAGGCTGACGGCCGCCGCAAAGCCCGCAGCCCCACGGGCTGTGGGGCCACGCGAGCGGCTGCCAAAGAGCTTTCCAACGAGGCACGGCTTTCCCTCCTGGCTCTTCGGGCTTGGGAGTTGTCGTCAGAGCCGTGGCCCTACTGGAAAATGCTGCGCAAGCTGGCGCGGCGGCGCCACGTGGGCTCCGGTGGCGCCGAGGCTGACGGCCGCCGCAAAGGCCACAGCCCCATGGGCTGTGGGGCCACGCGAGCGGCTGCCTAAGAGCTTTCCAACGAGGCACGGCTTTCCCTCCTAGGTCTTCGGGCGTGGGAGCTGTCGCCAGAGCCGCGGCCCTACTGGAAAATGCTTAGCAGGCTGGCGCGGCTGCACCTGGTGGGCGCCGGTGGCGGGGAGGCTGACGGTCGCCGCAAAGCCCGCAGCCCCACGGGCTGTGGGGCCACGCGAGCGGCTGCCAAAGAGCTTTCCAACGAGGCACGGCTTTCCCTCCTGGCTCTTCGGGCGTGGGAGCTGTCGCCAGAGTCGCGGCCCTACCGGAAAAAGCTCTGCATACTTGCGCGGCGGCGCCACATGGGCACCGTTGGCGGTGAGGCTGACAGCCGCCGCAAAGCCCGCAGCCCCACGGGCTGTGGGGCCACGGAAGAGGCTGCCAAAGAGCTTTCCAACGAGGCACGGCTTTCCCTCCTGGCTCTTTGGGCGTGGGAGCTGTCGCCAGAGCCGCGGCCCTACCGGAAAATGCTTCGCAGGCTGGCGCGGCGGTGCCACGTGGGCGCCGGTGGCAGCGAGGCTGACGGCCGCCGCAAAGCCCGCAGCCCCACAGGCTGTTTCGCCAGACGAGCGGCTACCAAAGAGCTTTCCAACGAGGCACGGCTTTCCCTCCTGGCTCTTCGGGCGTGGGAGCTGTCGCCAGAGCCGCGGCCCTACAGGAAAATGCTTCGCAGGCTGGCGCGGCTGCACCTGGTGGGCGCCGGTGGCGGGGAGGCTGACAGCCGCCACAAAGCCCGCAGCCCCACGGGCTGTGGGGCCACGCGATTGGCTGCCAAAGAGCTTTCCAACGAGGCACGGCTTTCCCTCCTGGCTCTTCGGGCTTGGGAGCTGTCGCCAGAGTTGCGGCCCTACCGGAAAATGCTTCGCAGGCTGGTGGGGCGGCGCCACGTGGGCGCCGGTGTCGCCGAGGCTGACGGCCGCCGCAAAGCCCGCAGCCCCACGGGCTGTGGGGCCACGCAAGAGGCTGCCAAAGAGCTTTCCAACGAGGCACGGCTTTCCCTCCTGGCTCTTCGGGCGTGGGAGCTGTCGCCAGAGACGCGGCCCTACCGGAAAATGCTTCGCAGGCTGGCGCGGCAGCGCCACGTGGGCACCGTTGGCGGCAAGGCTGACGGCCGCCGCAAAGCCCGCAGCCCCACGGGCTGTGGGGCCACGCGAGCGGCTGCCAAAGAGCTTTCCAACGAGGCACGGCTTTCCCTCCTGGCTCTTCGTGCTTGGGAGCTGTCGCCAGAGTTGCGGCCCTACCGGAAAATGCTTCGCAGGCTGGTGGGGCGGCGCCACGTGGGCGCCGGTGGCTCTGAGGCTGACGGCCGCCGCAAAGCCCGCAGCCCCACGGGCTGTTTCGCCAAGCGAGCGGCTGCCAAAGAGCTTTCCAACGAGGCACGGCTTTCCCTCCTGGCTCTTCGGGCGTGGGAGCTGTCGCCAGAGCCGCGGCCCTACAGGAAAATGCTTCGCAGGCTAGCGCGGCGGCGCCATGTGGGTGCCGGTTGCGCCGAGGCTGACGGCCGCCGCAAAGCCCGCAGCCCCACGGGCTGTGGGGCCACGCGAGCGGCTGCCAAAGAGCTTTCCAACGAGGCACGGCTTTCCCTCCTGGCTCTTCGGGCTTGGGAGCTGTCGCCAGAGTTGCGGCCCTACCGGAAAATGCTTTGCAGGCTGGTGTGGCGGCGCCATGTGGGTGCCGGTTGCGCCGAGGCTGACGGCCGCCGCAAAGCCCGCAGCCCCACGGGCTGTGGGGCCACGCGAGCGGCTGCCAAAGAGCTTTCCAACGAGGCACGGCTTTCCCTCCTGGCTCTTCGGGCTTGGGAGCTGTCGCCAGAGCCGCGGCCCTACCGGAAAATGCTTCGCAGGCTGGCGCAGCTGTACCTGGTGGGCGCCGGTGGCGCCGAGGCTGACGGCCGCGGCAAAGCCCGCAGCCCCACGGGCTGTGGGGCCACGCGAGCGGCTGCCAAAGAGCTTTCCAACGAGGCATGGCTTTCCCTCCTGGCTCTTCGTGCTTGGGAGCTGTCGCCAGAGTTGCGGCCCTACCGGAAAATGCTTCGCAGGCTGGTGGGGCGGCGCCACGTGGGCGCCGGTGGCTCTGAGGCTGACGGCCGCCGCAAAGCCTGCAGCCCCACGGGCTGTTTCGCCACGCGATCGGCTGCCAAAGAGCTTTCCAACGAGGCACGGCTTTCCCTCCTGGCTCTTCGGGCGTGGGAGCTGTCGCCAGAGCCACGGCCCTACCAGAAAATGCTTCGCAGCGTGGCGCGGCGGCGCCACATGGGCGCCGGTGGCGCTGAGGCTGACGGCCGCCGCAAAGCCCGCAGCCCCACGGGCTGTGGGGCCACGCGAGCGGCTGCCAAAGAGCTTTCCAGCGAGGCATGGCTTTCCCTCCTGGCTCTTCCGGCGTGGGAGCTGTCGCCAGAGCCGCGGCCCTACCGGAAAATGGTTTGGAGGCTGGCGCGGCGGCACCACCTCGGGCTGCGGGCTTTCCTGCTGCCTTCAGAGTCTCACAGCCACCCTTTCCCACTTGGCACCACGCCAGCCTCTAGAATTTCTATTATTAAGTCAAGACAGTGTACGACTTAACATCATACAGAGCGCTACACATCAATACATGCTCAAATTAAGCATAGCCACTGGAAAAATTGGCAATACAGTGCCATCGTATGTTACCAAGTGTCACATCTCATTGAAGACAATGACAGAGCGATGCAACGTCAAGCGTAACACAGTACTGGGCCGTGCGAGGCAATACGCCGTCACAGAATCACCAATAGAGAAATTCACAACGGAGTGCGGTCTTACGATAGAATCTCTAAAGCCACCGTTAAGCCAGTGACAGGCGGTACAATGCCACACGTTACAGTATACAGGGCAGTACAACCCGATTCGCAGACAAATAAATTAGAGCAAATTACAAGACTCCCAATACAGTACAGTACAATGCCAGACCGTCTCAGATGTCGGTCAAGACAATGCCAGGGCAATGCAGTGCAAGACATAACGTTATACAGGTCAGTACAAGGCAATACGCAGTCAAATGAAGAACAGTAAACTACAATACCCAAACCACACTGGCAAACAATGGCAAACAATCCCACATGTCGGTCGAGACAATGACAACGCGAGACAGAACACCGTGCAGGGCAGCGCAAGGCAGTACACAGTCAAATAGAGAACAGCTGACCAGAAAACCCGCACTACGCTGCCGTACGATCTCAAAACATCTCGGATGGCAGTCAAGGCAATTACAGGGCAAGACAAAGCACTACGTCGCAGTACACAAGGCAGTACAAGGCAATACTCAGTCAAATAAATAACAGACAGTCACAAAATTCACAGTGCAGTGAATTCACATGGGTCAGATGGCAACCAAAAGAAGGACAGGGCAATACAAGGCGAGAGGTAACCCAATACGGGGCCGGACAAGGCAATATGCAGTTGTGGCGGGTGGAGCGATTCACTTCAGTCCTGAGAGAAGTAGAGAAACATTTAGAAACATCAACACAGTGTTTCGACAAAGGCAGCAGTGAACGTAACATCCCTTTACCAGGTTCCGTGGCCACGTACCCCAGATCATTTATTGCACAGGGGCCAGGGTCAGACGAGCTGTTAGGGAGACCCTCCCGTCGAGCCACAACCCCCTTGCTTTCTAAACTCCTTCTTGAAGAGCAGTCTAAGTGCGGCTGGATCCAATTCCTAGCCCTGGACTTGGGCACCGCTTCACCTCTAAAGGATTGTATCCGCGCCATCAACCCTTTATATCACTGAGCTAAGGCTACGAGGTTTAGCGTGGTATTAGTCACTTACCGAGACTCTGTTGCGGCAAGGGATCTCTCAGCCTTGAGGAGCAGAACCTGAAGCAAGCGTCCCCGCTCAAGGGCACATCCTGGTGCTATGACAGACTATGACAGGCAATACTATGACAGGGCAATACAATGCGAGACGTAACTTTACACAGGGCAGTACAAGGCCAATACACAGTCAAATAGGGAATGACCGATCACAAAATTGATGCACGGTCAAATAGAGTACAACAGCCTAAGAAGCCCTCAATACAGTGCCTGTCAACGCCAGAATACATCAGATGGCTCGCAGCACGGTGAGAGGGCAATACGACGCAAGACTCAGGAAAATACAGGGCAGTACAAAGCAATACGTAGTCAAATATAGAACAGCCGATCAAAAACACCCTCAGTTCGGTGCGGTACAACCCCAGAGAGTGTAAAAGGACAGTTAAGACTATTTCATGGCAACACAACGCACAATGTAACACAATACAGGTTGCTACAACACGATACAGAATAATATAGGAAACAACCCATCAAAACGCCACAATACGGTGCAGTACGATCCCACACGGTCTCGGGTGGCAGTCAAAACAACTATAGGGCGACACGATCCAAGATGCAACATTACACGACAGAGCAGAACTGAAGACGCAGTCAACTAAATACCAACCAATTAGAAGAACCGCAATACAGTGCGGGAGAAAACAAAAATAAATGGAGATGCCAGTCAAGACAATGACAGAGCAATACAAGGCAAGAAATAACGCAATACAGGGCAGTACAGTGAAATACACGGTCAAATAAATAACTGATTAAGTATCCCGCAATACCGTGCGATGCAATGCCAAAACGCGTGAGACAGCAGTCGAGGCAGTGACAGAGCTATACAATGGAAGACGTAACAATGCAGGGCTGTACAACACCAAAATGTATCAGATGGCACTCAGAACAATAACATGGCGATACAATGCAAGCCGCAACACAATACAAGGTGGTAACAAGGCAATACACGGTCAAACACAGACTAACGAATAAAACCTGCACAATACGGATCGCTGCAATCCCAGAACATCTAAAGTGACAGTGAACGGAATGACGGGGCAGTACAATGCAAGATACAACACTAGACAGGGCAATACGCATTCAAATAACGCACAACCGATTAAAAAACCCACAATACACACCAGTACAATGCCGGAACAGATCAGATGGCAGTCCGGGCAAATAGAGGACAATACAATGCCAAACGTGATGCCATACAGGGCCGGACAAGGCAATACGCAGTTGTGGCAGGCCGAGCGGCTAACTTCGCTTCTAAGAGAGAAGCGGTGAAACATTCAGAAACATCAACACAGTGATTCTCCAAAGGCAGCAGCGCATGTGACGGCGCTTTACCAGATTCCATATGGCCACGCACCCCGGATTATTTACTGCCTAGGGGCCAGGGTCAGACAAGCTGTCAGGGAGACCCTCCCGTTGAGTCACGAGGCTCGGAAAGGACCCCCTTGCTTTCTAAACTCCTTCTCGGAGAGGAGTCTAGGTGCGGCTGGATCCAATTCCTAGCCCCGGACTTAGGCAACGGTTCACCTCTAAAGGATTGTATCTGCGCCATCGACCCTTTATATCACTGAGCTAAGGCTACAAGGTTTTGTATGCTATTAGTCACTTACTGAGAATCTGTTGCGGCAAGGCATCTCTATCTCGAGGAGCAGAACCTTAATTGAGCGTCCCTGCTCAAGGGGAGATCCTGGCACGGAGGCCCCTGCCATGCAGAAGTCAAAAGGCTCTTGGGCTGTCCACTATTTATGGGGTAAGCTAATTGACTTATAGTCACATCAGCACAGGAACAAAATATCTAGGTCCCCACTGTGTTGCCAACCATCCCCCAACTTCAAGTACCACTCAGAACAACTCCATGGATGATTGGGGCGCCAAAACGAAGGGGCGCCCGCACCACCCCAGCAGTCAAATAAGGAACAACCAATGGAACTTTCACAATAAATAAGTACAATCCCAGACAGTCCAAAGTAACAGCCAAGACAACGACAGACCAATACAGTGCAAGACCTAACATCACACAGAGCAGTAAAAGGCAACGCGCAGCCAAGTCAAGAACAGTTAAAATACCCATAATCCAGTGCAGCACTATGACACTGTCCCAAAACGCAGTCAAAACAACGACAGAGTAATGCAACACGAGCCGTAACACAATACAGGGCAGCACAAAGCAATACACAGTCACACAAAGAACAGCCAATTACAAAACCCACAACAGAACGCCCTACGATCTCAGGAAGTCTCAGAGGGCAGTCACGGCAAATACAGGGCAATACGGTGCAAGATAACACAATACAGGCCACTGCCAGCCAATACTCAGTCAAATAAATAACAGACAGTCAAAAAATTCACAATGCAGTGCACTACTATGACACCATGGGTCAGGTGGCAATCATGACAACGATAGGGCAATACAAGGCAAGACGTAACCCAACACGGGGCCGGACAAGGCAATATGCAGTTGTGGCAGGTGGAGCCATTCACTTCACTCCTAAGAGAAAAGTAGAGAAACATTCAGAAACATCAACACAGTGATTCTCCAAAGGCAGCAGTGCGCATGACGGCGCTTTATCAGGTTCCGTGGCCACGGACCCTGGATTATTTCCTGCCTAGGGGCCAGGGTCAGACGAGCTGTCAGGGAGACCCTCCCGTTGAGTCACGAGGCTCGGAAAGGACCCCCTTGCTTTCTAAACTCCTTCTCGGAGAGGAGTCTAGGTGCGGCTGGATCCAATTCCTAGCTCGGAGAGGACCCCCTTGCTTTCTAAACTCCTTCTCGGAGAGGAGTCTAGGTGCGGCTGGATCCAATTCCTAGCCCCGGACTTGGGCAACGGTTCACCTCTAAAGGATTATGTCTGTGCTGTCAACCCTTTACATGGCTCATAAAAAACAGCTGATGAAGGAAGTGACAATATGGTGGCCTACAACGGCAGAATAGATCAGATGACAATCAAGACAACAACAGAGCAATACAATGGAAGACGTAACACCACACGGGGCCGGACAAGGCAATACACAGCCACATCAGAACCCATGAGAGACATCAAACTACAGTCCAGACCTAGGACAGATTCTCTAACGTGACCGTCAAGACGACAGGGCAATGCAATGCAAGATGTAACACAGGCCATATGCAGTTGTGGCGGGCGCAATGATAAAATTCACTCCTAAGAGAGAGGTAGAGAAACATTAACAAACATAACAGTGATTCACTAAAGGTAGCAGCGCACGTGATGGCACTTTACCAGGTTCCATATGGCCACGCACCCCGGGTCATTTACTGCCTCAGGGCCAGGGTCTGACACGCTGTCTGGGAGACCCTCCTGTTGAGTCACGAGGCTCGGAAAGGACCCCCTTGCTTTCTAAACTCCTTCTCCGAGAGGAGTCTAGGTGCGGCTGGATCCCATCCTCGCCCCGGACTTGGGCAACGGTTCACCTCTAAAGGATCATATCTGCGTGATCAAACCCTTCGTATCGCTCAGCTAAGATGGCAAAGTCTGGCACGCTGTTAGTCACTTACCCAGAATCTGTTGCGGCAAGGCTTCTCTCAACCTAGAGGAGCAGAACCTTAAGTGAGTGTCCCCGGGAAACGCTGGCAAACAGGCCGCTGCCTTGCAAGGAAGCTCAAAGGGCTCTTGGTCTGTCCGCTAGGTCTATAGCAAGCTAACTGACTCACAGTGTCTTGACTCTGGTGCCAGCCACCCCACAAAGTTCAAGTGCCACTCGTAGCGACTCCTGCTGGTCGTTATAGCTCGAGCAGCAGCCTGGAGGAAAAAGGGGGGTGACATCGCAACAGCGGTCAAATACAGAACAACCGGTTAAAAATTGCACAATACTGTGCCAGAGACTCTAAAATAACTGGCAAGACAACGACAGGGCAACACCATGCAAGATCTAACCTTACACAGGGCAGTACAAGGCAACATACAATCAAATGCAGAGCAGACAATGAAAGAATTGACGGTACGGTGCCATACAACGGTAGAATATATCAGATGTCGGTCACCACAATGACAGAGCAATACAAGGCAAGACGTAACGCGATACGGGGCCCTACCAGGCGACACAGTCAAGGAAACAACAACCCATGAAAGAATTCACAATACAGCGCGGTCCTAGGACGGAACGTGTAAAATGACCGTCGAGACAGTGACAGGGCAATACAATGCAAGACACAACACCATACCAGGTGGTAACAAGGCAACATGCAGCCAAACGAAGAACAACCGATTAAGAAACCCAGCATACGTTCAACTGTAATACCAGAAAACATCAGAAGGCAGTCAAGACAACGACAGCACACTATAACATGAGAAGTAACACAATACACAGCAGTACAAGGCATTACACAGTCAAATAAAGAAGAACCGATTAAAAACCACACAATACAGTGCGGTGCGATGCCAGAGTGGATCAGAAGGCAGTCGAGACTATGACGGGGCAATATAATGCAAGATGTTACACAATACAGGGCGGTACAAGGCATTAGAAAGCCAGATGAAGAACAACCGATTAAAAAACCCGCAATACAGCGTGGTACGAGGCCCGAACAGATCAGAAGGCAGTCAAGGCTACGACGGGGCAATATAACACGAGACATAACGCAATAGAGGGCGGTACAAGGCATTACACAGTCAAAGAACAACCGATTAAAAAAAAAAAAACCACGCAACACGGTGTGGTACGATGCCAGAATAGAACACAGAGCAATCAAGAGCGTGACGGGGCAACACGATGCGAAACCGATACTGAGTGAGGCGGAGCAATACTATTTCAAATATACAAGAACATAGTACGGAACCAAATTCTTAAGCGTACGACACAAGACCATCTCAAATGGCAGTCAAGGAAGTTACCGAGCAACGTAATCCCGATTTGCACAAAATGGTGCCATCAGGCACTATCACGTCCATCAACACTAAGTTGTACTGCAACTGTACCCCGCATCACACGCGCCGTACCCTTCTGCTCACCTGCTCCGCATGGATTCTGGGTTTGGACTTTGTGGCACACTCTGGTTCTGGCACCTAAAACACCTAAGACACACAATATTACTGTTGAGCTTACGGGAAACCACCACCCCCATGCGCTACCTCTCTGCTACCCAGCTCACCTCCAACGCTCGTCCGGCTCCGGATGCCTGCGGCGCCTGCAAAACCAAAGACAAACACTCCCCTGAGCCGCAATGTAGCACTGGGCTATTAGACGCCAACGTGTCCACAACCGCCTCACTTGCTGGGACTACTCAGTGGGTGCGCAGCATCGCCCCTCTGACCCTGCATGTCACACCAACCGAAGAAACACACGCCGAGATACTGCCCAAAACCCTACCAAATTCCCCATCTCCCACTCCCTCACCTTGCCCGCCCATCCTCCCCCGAGGCGTGCAACCTGAAGGCTCGCAAACCACCCATAAAACCCAACAGACATGGGTTGCTTTAAAACTTGAAAGTTGCTCCCTCTGAGGCAGATGTGATAAGGTCAGCAGCGGCGGGTGGGCTGAAGTGACTGACTCATCCCCATCCCCACATCCCATGTCATTCATTGCTTCAAAACTTCAAATTGGAAAGAACCAATACATACAGTACTCAGAGCCACATCTTCTCTCTAATACCACGTGCTGACTCACCTTCTTACATTGCTCTCCTCTCCTACGCTGCCCCGCCAAGCTTGTCCTGTTGCATCTGCAAGAACGACATCAGAGAAATCACCCTGAGGCAGAGCAATAGAGTCATAACAACAAAAAGCCTTGCACCTTTTTACAAATACCATCTAAGGTCCAAATACAACCGTACACAAAGAAAATTACAAAAAAAAAAATCCGCACCAAAACCAGCTGTACCCTCTTCCACATGAACTCTTCTTCACTGCTGCTGTATTGCCTTTCCAACATGCCTCTGCTCTTCCCAAACAAAACAGAAGAGGTGTCTACACAGCCTCCCAATGGCTACCCTGAGACAACTCTAACACCTTTGCCCCGATCTACTGGGATTCATGTACTACATATAGACTCTCCACAGGATTCCGCCCACCCTGGACACTACGTGCCCAGGCAGGGCAGCCCCGAGCCAAACACTCACGGTTACGGACAGACACTACACGGAACGCTACGAACGACACGCCTCAAAGATGAGAGAAAACTCTCAGCAAGAAAGATGACACGGGGACCAAAGTCACCGTCGTGCAAGAAAATCTGTGGGATCGTGATGATGTCAACATGAAGACGCTCTACGGAACCCCCTGAAGCAAACTGTAGAACGTGATGGTACGTAATAAGAATGGACTGTTGAGCCCGCTAAGATGGACGTGCAGGAAGTCTGGCTTCAAGACCTAAGAACGTAACGACGCAGGGAAGAACTCCCAGACGTGGAAGTGGGCCGTCCAGAAACTTCCGAGAGGCAAGATTGATGCACGCTTTAAGATGCTAACGCAAGAAGAGCATCAGATGAATGGTGCTACGCCCACAGGCCCAAGCATTCGAGACCCTAAGGATGACGCCCAGGGCCCCACGTCGTGCTCCTGGAGCTCAAAGATGACCTCGAGACCCAAGAAGGGGCGAAGATACACAACACAGACCACATGAACGACATGACAACACGCACGGGCTGGAACTGCCCTGCCCGGGACACGCTAGCGTCACACTGAGCAGTAAGCAACATCCTTTACCTTCCTAAATATGACTGTGCCCCGGGACAGCCCTCGCCACTACGCTAACGTCAAAGACCCCATTTTGCAATTGTCCACCTCGGCCCCTCTCCGGCGCCTGACTGTCAACTTAGCTTTTGGAGGGCCAGCCATCTGAATCCTTCTTCGATGCGGTCCGCAAAAACCAGCCATCCGATACATTTCCGCAGTCACCAGGTTCCTCCTCTTCCTCTGCAAAAGGAAAATAAAACATAATCCCAGAGGCCGCCACAGCACCAGCAATAAGCATCCTGAGAGGAGATGCCAACCTCTTCGACGACACGCTCAGCCTCCCGAATGCCGTGGCGTTCTGCTTGCCCGCTCTGCGCCGATTCCGGAGTCCGAGGCTGCAATGATAGTTATTCACAGCACCTAAGAGACCAAGAAACACAACATTACCACTGCGCTTCTGCCAAACCGCCACACCATCAACTCCTATCTTCTGTCTTCATTCACATGAAAAAAAAAAGTACCCAATTGTATTCATAGAGGCGCCAGTCACATCTTCCCTCTAATGCCACATGCCGAGCCACCTCCGTACAGCGCTCCTCTCGGCTCCCCTACGTCACCCTGCACATCTCATCTCTCGGCATCTAAAAAGAGAAAAAAAAAAAAATCCAACATTACGCCGATGCAGAGCGATAGCTTAATTCCAAAGGTCTTGTTTCTACTTCGGAACACTGTTCAATTAGATCCAACTACAGCCTGCCATCAAAAAAAAAAAAAAAACACAGAAAAAGCCCACAAACATTACACCCCACACAAAGCAGCCTGAACATCTTTGAGATACTGTGTCCTTCACTGACTGTGAACAGCCTCTCCGACTTGGCTCTGCTTATGCCAACACCCACTAATAAAACACCCACGCACCCAACCTACTGAGAGCAAATTAATTCCAGATGACTACCCAACCTTTGCCTCGGTCGCCACAGATCCACATATTAACTGTAGACTCTCGTCACTATTCTGCCTGCCCTGGACTCTACACACCCGGGCAGGGGGGCTCCGAGCCAGACACACACACAAGCACAGACCAACACTACACAAAACGCTAAAAACAACGCATCTCAAGGATGAGAGAAAACTCTCAGCAAGAAGGATGACACCCAGACGGAAGTCACCGTCGGGCAAGACGACCTGGAGACCGTGGTGGTGATGTGAAGAGGCTCTATGGAAGCCCCTGAAACAGAGTGTAGGACATCATCATCTGTGATAAGAAGGGACTGTCAAGACTGATAAGATGTATGCGGGGGAAGCCTGGCTTCAAGACCTAAGAACATAATGACATAGGGAAGAAGTCCCAGTTGTAGACGCGGGCCATCCGGAAACTTCCAAGACGCAAGACCAATGCAAGCTTTAAGCTTCTAACGCAAGACGACCAGCAGCCGAATGGTGCTATGCCCATGGGTGCAGGCGTTCGAGACCCTAGGGATGGCGCCTGAGGCGCCATGCCGTGCTCCTGGAGCTTAAAGACGACCTCGAGACCCAAGAAAGGTCTAAGACACAGAACACGGACCACACGAAAGACAACAACACACACAGGCTGGAACCACCCTGCCCGGGAATGCCGAACAGTAAGCCGCATCCCTTACGTGCCTAAAGGAGACTGCCCTCCAGGACAAACCTCTCCCCTACGCCAACTTCAAAGACACCTTTTTGCAATTCTCAACCTCGTCCCCTCTCGAGCGCCAGTCTCTCAACTTAGCTTTTGGAGGGCCAGGGGTCCGAATCCATCCTTGAGGCAGTCCACAGAAAACAGCCATCCAGTACGTTCCTGTGGTCAC
This sequence comes from Chroicocephalus ridibundus, assembly GCF_963924245.1. Classification (NCBI taxonomy): domain Eukaryota; kingdom Metazoa; phylum Chordata; class Aves; order Charadriiformes; family Laridae; genus Chroicocephalus; species Chroicocephalus ridibundus. The sequence goes on along the minus strand of NW_026961567.1, from coordinate 1,096,660 downwards.
CAGCTTCCTCCTCTTCCTCTGCAAAAGGAAAAGAAAAAAAAAAGTTATCCCAAAAGCAGCCACAGCACCAGCAATAAGCATCCTGAGAGGAGATGCCAACCTCTTCCACAACACCCTCAGCCTCATGAACACCCAGGCATTCTGCTCGCCCGCTCAGCGCCAATTCCAGAGTCTGACGCTGCGGCAACAGTTATTCACGGCACCTAAGATACCAAGAAACACAGCATTACCACTGCGCTACTGCCAAACCACCAGTCCCGTGCTCCTCCTCGATACTATCTGGCTCGCCTCAAATGCGAGAGCCTAGAGCACACCAGGCTCCGACGACACCCGAACCCATCTGCAAAACCTGTCCAAGAAGGACTCATGAACCCGGCTACCTTTTCTAGCCCTCCCCCAGTGCCAAAACTTTAGAAACCCCTTCTCTTCTCCCTGAGCTGCCAGGGAAGGAGCCCCACTTCTTCCCCATAGATCCCACCCTTTATTTGCCAGCCCGAACACCCGGCGTTGGACACTTCTTGAGAGCCACTCTTCCCAGCCTCTCCCTGTGTCCCACCACCACCTCCTATCTTCTGTCTTCCCACGGACTCTGGGCTCTGCTGCAGACCCACAGAGTCAGTGAAGCCCTGATCTGACCTATACCAGGGGCCTGCCACAAGCCGCAAAGGCTCCAGGGACACGGCAAAACCCTGAGCACGGTGGGGGAAGGTGACAAGGCACCCCACATCCTGAAATACGTTATGCTTTATGGCCCTGCTGCTTTCCTGAGAAATGTGGAAACTCCATCTACAGCTGCAGACAAGGTGCTCACCCAGTCCCTGCAAAGTAATCTCATCATCTGCCCGATTGAGACAAATTCTATTGGCATCTTATCTGGGATACAGCAAAGCTAGTGGGGGAAAAAAAAAAAAAAACACAAACAAGAAAGTTCCGTCTTCAATACAGTCAGGGATTCCAGGAAAATGCGCCATGCCTGGAAGAGAGAAAACCATACCCTTAAACTATCTCACCGCCCCCTAAGACTCATTACCACGCGACTCACCTCAAAAACCACAAGGAAGAGAACCGGCACATGAGGCCGCTCTCTACTATACACGCTGCCAAACCTCACCTGGTCCTGAAGGTCTTGCCACCTCCAGCTTCTTACCTGCTATTCTCTAAATGGGATAACATCTCCACCCAAGGAGCTGAGCCGCCTCCAAAGCTGCAATCGACTGAAGGACAGGCAGAGCTCTGACCCTGGAGAAGCCCAGCAGCAGAATGAGCTGCCCCAGCAGAGGCTGTGGGTTATATACCCCGGGCCCCGCCCAACGCCCTTCCCACCAGCACCTGGGAAAGGGCCTGGCTGACCTCCACAAGGCATAGAGCCTGCCAGAGGAAAAGCTGCTCCTTTCTTCACAGGCCTGAGAAGTACAGCATGCAAAACACCAAAACGGAGAAAGCGACCCTTAGAGGAACGGACAATATGTGCTCTTTTATTACAACTACATCAACTGTGTCAGCAACAGGGCCCGGTAGGTAAGTAAACTTAATTAAACTTCTGCAGGGCATAGACATAAAGAGAAAGACATCATCCTAACCTAAATAGGCCAGAAGATCATGAAGCACAATAACAATATTTTTATCAAGACTCAATGTGCTTTAGTTTCCTTGTAAAAGAAACCCCACAACGAGTCATACAGCATTTCTAGCAAGACGACGCATATTATCCGACTTCTGCCAGAACTGTGTTCTGGATCGGACCGACAGACAGAGTGCAAGCAGAGGCTTGTGTGCCGCCTGTAATGCAGTGGCTGAGAAAGAACCAAGGCTTGGGGCCGCCGCTCTCCTCGGCCGAGTCTGCTCCGGTGCCCTGTCTGTCATCATTGCTGTTGTGCCTTAGGCCATGCAGTAAAACAAGTGACACATGCTCCCTTTTAACTTCTCTCCTGAGGCAGAAAAGAACAAGAGAGAGAGACTTAGGGACTGAAAGATAAACTGAACTGTAATGAAATCTTAACAGCAAAATAATACCAAGAAAAGACAACAGTAACAAGAAAACAATTAAATATATACAGGACATACACAACCCGATACAGAGCTCCCAGGATGACCGCTGCTTCACTGGCAAAGTCCGGAACCAGACTCCGTGACAGTCCGGAACCAGACTCCGGACCTGGTTGCATAAATGCACGGATCGAGGTCAAAGGACAATGAACAGACAGAGGAGTCTTCAGAGGCCAGACAACAGGTACCGACCCCTTTGATCCCTCCGCTTTTATACTGAGCGTGATGAGGATGGGATGGAATACCCTATCAGTCAGATTCGGGTCACCAGTCCCGTCTACTCTTCACTATGGGTGCAACCCCTCTACGCTTTTCTGCTTCCAACCCTCCAACAGGGCATATATAAAAGTTAGCTGGGCTGTGCTGTTGTAGGAATAAGTATAAGCAAGAGCCTCTCTGCACGGCATCCCTTCGCATTAAGTGTAAATATAAGTTCTTGGTGCTCTGAAGGCAGATACTACCTGAAAAATACGTCATTATTTTCAGAGAGTTCACTTCATTGGAAGAGACTTACCTGAAAAGTAAAGTGACTGCAAACAACACCAGTTCTGTTGTACCTCAGACCAGCACTTCCACACATGGCTACGTAACCTCACATTCACATGAAAAAAAGAAGAAGTGGCCAAATGTATTCATGGAGCCGCCGGTCACATCTTCCCTTTAAGACCTCGGGCTCAGCCACCTTTGTCCTGCACCCCCATCAGCTCCCCTGTGTATCCCTGGCCACCTCATCTCTCTGCATCTGAAGAAAAAGCAACACACCAACATCAAACATTACCCTAATGCAGAGCAGTAGCTTAATTCCAAAGGTCTTGTTTCTACTTAGGAACCCTGTTCACATAAGTCCAACTACAGCCTGTCATCCAAAGAAGAGACGCCTGCAAACATTACACCCCACACAATGCAGGTTTACCATCTTTGAGATACTGTCCCCTTCACTAGCCATGAACACCCTCTCCAACTTGTCTCCGCTTATGCCAGCGCCCACTAATGAAACACCCGTCCACACAGCCTCTCGAAAGCTAATCAATTCGAGACGACTGAGCAACCTTTGCCTGGGTCTAGACAGATCCTCATATTCAGTACAGACTGCTGTCGTGATTCTGCCTACCCTGGACGCTACACACCCAGGCAGGGCAGCCCCAAGCCAAACACACACAGACTGACGCTACACAGAACACAACAAACGACGCGCCTCAAGGATGAGAGAAAACTCTCAGCAAGAAGGATGACACCGGGACCAAAGTCATCGTCGGGCAAGACAGCCTGCAGGACCGTGATGGTGACGATGTGAAGAGGCTCCACAGAACCCCCTGAAACAAAGTGTAGAACTTCACAGTTCCTGAGAAGGGACTGTTGAGCCTGACAAGATGGACACACAGGAAGCCTAGCTTCAAGACCTAAGAACTTAACGACACAGGGAAGAAGCCCCAGTCGCTGACGCGGGCCATCCAGAAAGTTCCAAGATGCAAGACCGATGCACGCTTTAAGATGCTAATGCAAGAAGAGAGGCAGACGGTTGGTGCTACGCCCACGGGTGCAGGTGTTCGACACCATAAGGATGGCACCCAATGCACATTCCGTGCTCCTGGAGCTTAAAGATGATCTCAAGACCCAAAAAAAGGGTCTAGGATGCAAAACACAGACCACACGAACGACACGACAACACACACAGGCTGCAACTGCCCTGCCTAGGATGCGCTAACATCACACTGGACAGTAAGCTACATTGTTTACCTGCCCAAAGGAGACTGTGCCCCAGAACAGCCCTCCCCCCTACACTAACGTCAAAGACCCCATTACACAATTGTCAGCCTCCACCCCTCTCCAGTGCTGGTCTCTCAACTTAGCTTTTGGAGGGCTAGCATCTGATTCCATCCTCGACGTAGTCCACAAAACACAACCATCCGATACGTTCCTGCAGTCACCGGCTTACTCTTCCTCTGCAAAAGGAAAAGGAAAAGAGAAAGTCATCACAAAAGCAGCCACAACACCAGCAATAAGCATCCTGAGAGGAGATGATGACCTCCTCCACAAAACCCCTCAAGCCTCCTGAATGCTGATGCAGTCTGATTGCCTGCTCCACACAGATTCTAGAGTCGGATGCTGTAGCGACAGTTATTCACGGCACCTAAGATACCAAGAAACACAGCATTTGCACTGCGCTTCTGCCAAACCACCAGTCCTGTGCTCCTCCTCAATACTATCTGTCTTGCCTCAAATGCGAGAGCCTAGAGCAGACTAGATACCATCAACAACCAAACCCAATTACAAAACTGGTTTGAGAAAGACACATGAACCCGCCTCCCTCTCCTAGCCATCCCCCTCCTGAACCATCAGGGAAGGAGGCCCACTGCTTCCCCACAACTCCTGCCCCTTATTTTCCAACTGCTCCTCAGGACCTGCTGTTCTGAGCCCTGCCCTGTGTTTGGCAGGCGCCTCCTGTCTTCCGCCTTCATAGAGACTCCGGGCTCTGCTACAGACCTGGAAAGCCGGGAAAACAGTTACAGAACCTACTGGTAGCCTCCCGCAAGAGCTTTAGGGCCACCGTGATACCCTGCATGCTCTGGGGCAAAATGATGAGCCATCCCTGCTGCTTCCTCAAAACAAACAAACTCAATATATAGGTACGTACAAAACACTCACCCTAAATCCTACTCCAGTATCTCATAACACACACAATTAAGACTAATAAAAACACCAACTAACATAGTGTACATCAAAATTGGAAAAAAACACAAGATTTTATCTTCAATGAAGTCAGAAATTATAGTAAAACACACCACCTGCCATAAGCAAAAAAAAAAAAAGATACATACTATTAAGCCATTTAAACAAACCAAATGCTCCCTACAAAACTAAAGATATGGGGGGGAAAAAAAAAAGATAACATACAACTCCACTTTCTATGGCAACCACCCTTACATTGAGAAGTCTTACCTCTGATGTCTTACCTATGCTAGTTTAAACGCTAAAACAAGCCTTCCCAAACAGCTGCACAAGCTCCAAAACAACACTTAAGAAGCTCCAGAGCTCTGACCCTGGAAAAGACCAGCAGCAGAACAAGGTCCTGCCCTGAAGCTGTGGCTCATATACCCCGGGCCCCACCTGAGGCCCTCAGGCCCCACCCACCACCTTTCCCACAATCCCCTGGGTAAAGGGTGGGGCCAACCCCCAGAAGCATAAAAGCACCTGAAGGTGCAGCAGGTGTTGTTATTTGCTTTAAGTTTACTATTTACAAAGTAGTGAAGAGTGACCCTTGATAGAAAAAGCATTATCTGCTCCTCCCTTGCAGCTACACCTATTGCATCAATGACATGTCCAGGTGAGCAATTAAGTTATTTTTTTATGGAATGTAAATAGAAAAAAAATAAACATCAGACTTATCTCTATAGAAAAGTAGCTTATTCAATGCAATGATAACAGTATTATTAAAATTTATGTACTTGAGTGTCCTTCAAAAAAAAAAATACAAACCCAAACACAATCTATTACTATGGGGTCATTCCTTATTTCTAGCAAGACCGTGTGTACTAACGAACTTCTGCCAGAACCCCTTTTTGGATGGGAGTGAGTAACAAAACAGAATCAGATTCTATGAGAAAACTTTCTCAAAAACATTTTCCTCTGTGAAATAAGTTATTTATTGTAAATTGCTAGCAATTTAAAGTCATATTGATAATCTCATTTTGACTTGTTACTCAACAGCACTACTTGAGTCCCAAAATACAGAAAGCAACAAAAAAGCATGGAATTACAAGTCATGTATTTCCTGAACCTGCATAAAGCACCCTAATTAACATCTAAGTAGCTAGAACAAAAACAAATTTATATACATAAACTCATATTTTACAATAGGTATAAAAATGAGAAATTCTTCTTTATTTCAATGCCTCATGCCCATATAGACAGGTTTTATTCCATTTTTAAACACACATTCCCCCCATGAATTTTCAGGCATTTTTAGGTTGTGAACTGCCTCTTTTGGGGGGGACCCAGTGTGACAACCCACACCCCCCCCGGAAAAGGTCTTCTTTTGACTTAGAAATACCATCTGGAGTACAATTACAGCCTGACATTAAAAAAAAAAAAACAAACTACACAAACATCACACCCCACACAAAGCAGCTTTAACATCTTTGAGATGCAGTCTGCTTCACTACTGCTGAACAGCCCCTCCCACATAGCTCTGCTCATCCCAAAAAAACCCTTAATTAAAGAGCTGCCCACACCACCTGCTGATGGCTAACTTGATGGGAGTTGACTGTACCACCTTGGCCTCAACAGTCTCATTAGATCAATGTATTAACCATATACTCTTACTGCTGTTCCCCCTACCCCTGACTCTACAGCCCCAGGCAGCGCAGCTCCAAGCCAAACACACCCACGTGCAGCCCAACACCACACAGCACTAGAGACAACCTGACTCCAAGATGAGAGAAAACTCTCCACAAGAAGAGCGACTTTCAGACAAGAGACGCTGTCGGGCAAGAAGAGCGACTTTCAGACAAGAGACGCTGTCGGGCAAGAAGAGCGACAGGGCTGCAGCGCTGACACGACCAGGCTCTACAGCCAAGCCATAAAAGAGTCAAATGTAACGGACCATTCCAAGAAGTTCCTGTCAAAACGGAGATGACATATGTGCAGGAAGCATGGCTTCAAGACCCGAGAACGTAAGGATGCAGGGAAGAAATCCCAGTGCGTAACAGCAGGTGGCTAGAACGGCTAGGGCTCAGAGAAGAGAGCTGCTCAGGCAGCCGGGAACGACGCTGCAGAAGAGGACCATTCAGAAACTCCTGAGAGGCAAGTCCTATCTGCACTTTAAAATTGTTATGCAAGAAAAGAAGTGCCCATTGGGCACTCTGCCAATTAGCACAGGCATTTGAGACCCTACAGGTGGTGCCCGAGGCACATGCTGTGCTCCTTGAGTGCAAAGAGAAATAAGGACACCAAAACTTAAGGAAAGTCCAAGACACAGAAGACAGAGCACACAAACTACACAACCAAAGACACAGGCCAGAACTGCCCTGCCCAGCACACACTAGCTTTGTGCTGAAAAGTAACCCACTCCCTTTACCTACTCAGAGGAGACTGCTCCCGCATAGCCCTCTGCTCTAGCCTGACTTTAAAACTCCTCCCTGAAACTGTCAACCTTGGCCCCCCTCCAGCACCTGTCCCTCTACTTCGCTTTCAGAGGGCCAGTGGTCTGAATTCATCCTTGACAAAAAAAAACACAACAAACAGCTAACTGATGTGTTCCTGCAGTCACCATGTTCCTCTTCATCAGCAAAACAAAAAGAAATCACAGCTCCAGCAGTGACCACCATGACAGTAGATGCCAACCTCTTCCACAACACCCTCATCCTCAGAGGTGCCATGGCAATCCACTCACCTGCTTCACGTCGATTCCAGTCGGAGGCTGCAGCAACAATTATTTATGGCACCTAAGATACCAACAAACACAAAATTACCATTGCATTTCTGCAAAATCATCAGTCCCGTGCTCCTCCTCCACACTGTCCAGCTCACCTCAAATGCAAGAGACTAGAACAGACCAGACCCTGTCGACACCCAAATGCAAAACCGATATGACAGAGACTGATGAACCCACCTCCTTTTCCTAGCCAGCCCCCAGCGCCAAAACTTTAGAAACCCCTTCTCTTCTCCTCAACCGTCAGGGAAGGAGCCTCACTTCTTCCTGACAGCTCCCATCCTGTATTTGCAACCCTGAACCCCCTACGCCGGCTGCTTCTCAGGAGCAGCTCTTCTGAGCTGTGCCCTGCGTTTGGCAGGCACCTCCTATCTTCTGTCTTCCCACAGACTCTGGGCTCTGCATCAGACCCACAAAACAAATAATGTCCTGACACAATCTATGAGGGGCCTGCTGCCCGCTGCAAAAACTCTAGGGACACCGTGGCACTCCATGGGCAACGGGGAAAGGTGATGAGCCATGCCATACCCTGAACGACGCTATGCCTTACGTCCCTGCTGCTTTCTTGAGAAATGCTGGTGCCATATATGCAGATGCATACAAAACGCTCACCCTAACCCCCATAAGATAATCTCATCATCAACCCAATTAAGAGAAACAATATCAGCAATTTACACAGCATACTGCAAAACTGGTGAAAAACCCACAGTTCTATCTTCAATAAAGTCAGAAATTCTAGGAAAATGCAGTGCTCCTAGAACAAAGAAAAGCATACTATTAAACCATCTGGGCACCCCTTAAACACTCATCACAAAGTTATGACCCGAAAAAAAAAGGAGCATACCAGTCAACTTTCTACCATACAGGCAGCTGGATGTTTACTGCTCCCGAAGGTCTCAGCTCAGCCTTCTCACCTCTGCCTCCCTAAATGCCGAAACACGCCTGCCCAAACAGCTGAGCCTGTCCCAAAGCTGCAGCAAAGCGAGGGACCAGCAGAGCACCCACCCCACGGGGCCCAGCAGCAGAATGAGCTCCTGAGCCCGGGCTGGGGCTCGTGTACCCCGGGCCCCGCCCACCGCCCTCAGGCCCCGCCCACCGCCCTTCCCACAATCCCCTGGGAAAGGGGCAGGGCCAACCCCCAGAAGACGTGAAGGCGGGTGGCAGCGGGAGCAGCAGCTTTGCTTCTCCTGCCTTAAGTTCCCAGCAGGCGAAGCACCTCCCCTTTTTATTTCCATTTGGGACTAACCTCTGGTGATTCTCTTACCGCTTTTGTGTGATTTCTGTCCAGTTGTTGCTGTGGAGAAGAGAGCTCTGCAGGGGTTGCATTATTTTTGCGATCTTCAGATATTTTTGTGGTTAACTGATAATCGTGTTTTATCGTTTTGGAAGAGTGTTGGAAGCATATGATTTCCAGAAGACTTATGAGCATTTACGGACGGGCTCCTGGAGGACTAAAGTGCCATAGAGACGCGCGTCGGAGGACTGAGGGGGCACTTCCGGGGTCGTGGAGGACCGAAGTGCCACGGAGACGCGCGTCGGAGGACTGAGGGGGCACTTCCGGGGTCGTGGAGGACCGAAGTGCCACGGAGACGCGCGTCGGAGGGCTGAGGGGGCACTTCCGGGGTCGTGGAGGACCGAAGTGCCACGGAGACGCGCGTCGGAGGACTGAGGGGGCACTTCCGGGGTCGTGGAGGACCGAAGTGCCACAGAGACGCGCGTCGGAGGACTGAGGGGGCACTTCCAGGGTCCTGGAGGACCGCGGGGTCACGTAGATGGAAACCCGGAAAACTGCCGGGCACTGACGGGGCCGTGGTAACGTGTAAGAGCTGATGCGGAGGGGCCGATGGCCGCTCTGGAGGCCGGGCGGGCGGCACCGATGCCGCTCCAGGTGGCGCGGAGCTCGCCAGAGTCCCGGCGGTCCTGGTTCGCCCTCCGGCCGCCGCTCTCTTGAGACTGCGGCCGGACGGGCCTCCGCGAAGCCGCGCCTGCGCACGAGCTGCGGAACCCACGCGGCGCCGGCGGCGGGGGCCGAGGGGGGCCGGGAGGCGCGGGCACTGCGCATGCGCCGCCCCCCACCTGCAGGACGCGCCTTCAGCCGCCAGGCGGCAGCACCCGCTCCGGTATTGACACACATCTGTACGTTTAGGGAATTTACGTTGCCCATTTCCTACGTTAACGCTTTTGATACCGAATATCTATTTAGGCTGTCTGCCTACACACCTAGTTTGACACTAATATCTTTTTATAAACGCATCTAAGTATCTTTATATTCTAGGATCTTTCATATAACACAGAATCACAGAATCCTTAGAGACAGAGGTTTTTATTTTGAACTTTTACATACATAATTTATATATATGTATGTTTCTCATTCCCTATTTCAACGCATCCTGCCCATAGTTACAGGTTTTCACATTTTTTAATGCATCCCAAGAATTTTCAGACATTCTGGGGCCGCGACCCACTTCTTTTGGGGGGGCAACTCCACGTAACCCCCCCCCCCATCTCCCACTCACCTGCTCCTCTGCTGCATCATCGCTGCCCCAGTGACATCGGGGTGCCCCAAATGACACCATCACCCCCCAAGACACACACACACAGACACCCTTCTATTCACCCCAAAAAAAGGCTTAAAACGCCCAGACCCAGGGCTGGCCCCTTCTCCTCAGGGGGGCTCCGCCACCGGCTGCAAACCTGGGCTGGGGCATCTCTCGAGCAGCACGAGACGCCTACGACGAGGCACCTGGAAAACAAAAATCCCCAATTATAGCTCAGCATCCCAAAAAAACAGCACAGAAGAGAGCAGAGGAATTCCGTCAGACGGAGGGACGGGACAGGAGCTGGGGAAACAGCTCAGCTCGAAATACAGCACAGCCTTCAAAAGCCAGCGCCATTTGAACTCTTAAAAGTCAGGATTAAGACTAATCAGTGCCATTTTGAACACGTTCTTAGCATAAGGGCGAACCCTCCGGCTGGTGCTGGGAAACACCTGGCCCTTTCCCTTTCACTGAGAAGGTGTGCATGAAGTTTACATCCACCCAGTGAAAATACTTACCCTGTGAAAGTACTTGGCTTTCCTTCGGCGCTAATTTAACTTGCACAGCTGTGAACGGATACTATTAAACTATCCGTCTCCAAAATACACAGCTATGATTTGACCACGGGGGGTTTTTTGTGTGCTACACGAGGAGGAGGAGGGACATCGGGGCAGCGGCGCTGCCCGAGAGAGACACTACTGGCTGCCGGGAAAAGGCGGCACTGAAAGCCAGACAGAAGTACTTCAGAGCACTCTGCCAAAAAAACGGGGGGGAAAACCGCGTAACATTCAGTTGTCTCTCCTTTTAAACATTTCGAACAAATACCTAACTGCCCAGGTACACCTCATAAATTGTACACTACAGCCGTTTAGGCGGCTGCAGTTTAAACTACGCAAGTCAGTTTGTCGATTATACAACTCTCACTTTTTTTTTTTTAGCTTCATTTAACATAGAAAAATCAGTGAGAGAAAAAACTCCTCCAAATGGTTTTACTTTTGGGGGCGGGGAATCAAATCGCCGGCGCCGCGATCCGTAGGGCTACCAAAAAGGACCGGCAGATTCGCGAATGCTTTTGGCTGTGCTGAAGGCGCAGAGGAACGCGTTTTTATGGTATCTCGACTGTTCCAACCGAGAACCCAAAGGCCGGCGATGCCAGCAACTGGGGGGAGACGCGCGGCACTTGGGCCTGCGGAAGGAAATGAACTTCCTCCCGAGGTTACAGAAAAAGGACATTGTTGAAGCCGTAACTCACCAAAACCACAACCAAAACCACAGGATTCGCCGTCACGAGTTAAACGCTGCTGATGCTTCATGGCAAAGCCTGGAGAACACAGAGAGGCGATGCCCGTTTGTCCCGTTTTGTCCATGTCTCCTCTTTGACCTCAATCGCCTTTAGGACAGATGCCAGTATCTCAGTGAGGTTTTCGAGTACCGCTGTGAAATATTTTAAAGACTTATTGACTGAGAAAGCATAAAGTTTTTATCGTGAAAGCAAAGCCTGCTTCTTCTGGACATGTGAACTCTTACAAACAGTTCCTTCCCTCTTCTAGTACAGAATTATTTTCACAGTATCGTTTGACAGTGAGCACCCAGAAAGAGAAGAATATGCTTTCAGGAAGAGAAAAATAAATGGAGGGAAGTAAGCTTTGCAGAGGCGTAACGTGCTCCAGGACAGACTTTATTTTGTTTTTAGGATTGTGAGGGACGGACTGTAAATTCCCTGCCGAGGGGCAGGAGCCCCTCCAAGCCTTCAGTGGAACGCCTCAAACACTCGCAAGGAAATAAATAACGCAGGCCTGGCCTTCAAACAGCTGATGAGGCTCACACTTCTGGCGTCTGAAAGTGTGGGAGAACTGTCTTGTGAAGACAGGTCGGTTCTGCCACTCATGCCCTGAGCTCGCTCGTTCTCAGTTCTCGAGGCCGTTGTGTCCCATGAGTGACCTTTGCTTCATTATCCGCGAAACGCACGTGAAAGCGCACGCCCTGCATGTGCTAATGAAGATTACAGAGATCACGCTAAACATGTGTGACCATGGCACTCGTCTCTCCACCCAAATCATGGCACACGTCACCGGGGAGAAGGGAGAAACCTGAGCTGAGCCCGTCCTCAGCAAGGAGGGCGGACCGTGCTGATTCAGCAAACGTAAAAGGGGAAAATAAGTGCCCCGAGGGAACAAAAAAGAAACAAAAGAAATAGATAGTGCCTGGGAAGATTCTTCCCAAGAAAGAAGAAGATTATGCCTGGGAAGAATCCCTGAAAAAGACGCTGGAACCAGGACCCGCGATCTCTTTATCTCTGTCTTTTTCTCTGTCTTTTCCTCTCTCTGTCCCTCAGTTTCTCTTTTCTCTTGGAATTGTTAAGTAACAGTTAGAGCTGTGAAGTGATGACCTTAAGATGACCTTAAGTACGACCTTAAGCACCGCTTGCCATAAGTTGTCCTACACCTGGTGTTAACTAACACAATGTACACCCCAACACCTGCCATAATTTTTTATATACCTAACCAATTATCGTGGGCTTGTTAAGATCTATACTAACCATTTTGGTAAGCTAATAAATGTTTCTGTATGGACCTTGAGATTTATCTCACCTTAGTCCGTGCCGCTGAGAATTTACAAATCTGAAGTCACTTACCCTCCCCTCTTTCCTGACAGCGGGAAGCGATAAGGATTTTGTTAAAATATTTCACAGAAAAACTATAGGAGGAGCGCTGGCACATCCTTCCCGTTAACTTCAGAGTCCACACTACAAGTACCTCAGGAAAAAAGCAGACGCGCATCGCAGACGCACCTCGTACTCGCAGAGCACTCCGGATTCTTTCCGTCTGTCCTGTACCATCACGGCAGAAGGAAGGGCGACCACGGAGAAACGCTGGCAGCTGGAATTCTGCCAAGACAGGAAAAAAACTTCTGGCGTAAAGCTAGGTGGCAATCTAAAGCGTCCTTCTTTCGTGAAGGTCTGTGAAGACTGCAGCCAACGGAGGCTCCTGACGAGTGGGACACGGCCCCAAAGCCTGGGACTCACCGCAGCTCCTGCTTTCAGCGCTGCCCACAGAATTTTCCAGTTCAGGTGCCTCTCTCTTTCTCTGTCCCTTCCTCTTCTGCAGCGCTGGTCACTTGACCATCCTCCACCTAAGAGAACACAGCGGTGTCTTACAGCTCTTGCGATATGAAGCTTCCCAGATGTGCAGCCTTGCACGCACACAACCCTTCGCCATGGCCATACCGTGATTTTGGATACGCGTACGGACCCTGCGGTACATATCAGCAATCTGGTCTGCTGAGGACAACTCAGAGGGGACCCTTCCTCACCCAGAAATGCTTGGCTGTCTCTTCCCTGCCGCAGGAAGCACCTTCTGGCTCAATCACCTTGATGTTGTTCTCTGGCTGTTTCACGTTTTTCAAGCATCTTAAGCTTCACCCACAGCAGCTCCTGTTCAAAGCCAGTAAACGTCCACCAGTCCCAGGTCGCCCACACCAGGAGGGAGAACGGGGCTGAACGGAGACAGCCCAGGCAAGTCTGTGGCAAAGGCAGCCCACGACAACCCCGGGGAGGAGCGGACAACCGCGGCCTCCGGGAGAGAAAGAGAAGGGGCAGCAGTTCCCCGACCACTCGCCCCAGCGGGAGCCCCCCCTGCAGCAGGAGCTCCTGGAGACGCTGCTTTCCCCACCCGGATGCTCCTGGCACCTGCATCGAGAGGCGACCAAGCGCAGCCAGGGGCGGCCGCCGCTGTCGGGAACAGGACGGGGGGAGGACATCTGCCGGCAGTGCCTCGGCTGGGGAGGAGGGCCGGGGCCCGTCTCCTCGCAAAGGAACAGGGAGCGGGGGTGCTGCGGGCCCGGGAGCGGGGGGACGCCGGCCCGGGAGCAGGGGGGGGCCGGCCCGGGAGCCCGGGGACGCGGGGGGAGAACCGTCCCGATGGGGGGGTACGCGAGGGAGGGAGGGAGGGGGGGTCCGAGCCGGAGGACGCGGCGGGGGGGGCCGGGGCCGGGGCCGGCCTGGGAGCCAGGGGACGGGACGCGGGGGGGGAACCGTCCCGGGAGCGGGGGGGTCCGAGCCGGAGGACGCAGGGGGGGTCCGAGCCGGAGGACGGGGGGGGTGGGGCCGGGGCCGGGCTGGGAGCCCGGGGACGCGGGGGGGGGACGCGGGGAGGGGGGAAACCGTCCCGGGAGCGGGGGCCGCCTACCATCCTCCCGCCCGACGGAAACGCGGCCGGCAGACGCCGCTCCCCACGTGACCACCCGGAAGTAACGTACCGGAAAATACTTCGCAGGCTGGCGTGGCGGCGTGACGTGGGCGCCGGTGGCGGCGAGGCTGACGGCCGCCGCAAAGCCCGCAGCCCCACGGGCTGTGGGGCCACGCGAGCGGCTGCCAAAGAGCTTTCTAACGAGGCACGGCTTTCCCTCCTATGTCTACAGGCGTGGGAGCTGTCGCCAGAGCCGCGGCCCTACCGGAAAATGCTTCGCAGGCTGGTGCGGCGGCGCCACGTGGGCGCCGGTGGCGCCGAGGCTGACGGCGGCCGCAAAGCCCGCAGCCCCATGGGCTGTGGGGGCACGCGAGCGGCTGCCAAAGAGCTTTCCAACGAGTCATGGCTTTCCCTCCTGGCTCTTCGGGCGTGGGAGCTGTCGCCAGAGCCGCGGCCCTACCGGAAAATGCTTCGCAAGCTGGCGCGCCTGCACCTGGTGGGCGCCGGTGGCACCGTGGCTGACGGCCGCCACAAAGCCCGCAGCCCCACAGGCTGTGGGGCCACGCGAGCGGCTGCCAAAGAGCTTTCCAACGAGGCACGGCTTTCCCTCCTGGCTCTTCGGGCTTGGAAGCTGTCGTCAGAGCCGCAGCCCTATCAGAAAATGCTTTGCAGACTCGTGCGGCGGCGCCACGTGGGCGCCGGTGGCTCCGAGGCTGACGGCCGCCGCAAAGCCCGCAGCCACACGGGCTGTGGGGCCACGCGAGCGGCCGCCAAAGAGCTTTCCAACGAGGCACGGCTTTCCCTCCTGGCTCTTCAGGCTTGGGAGCTGTCGTCAGAGCCGCAGCCCTACCGGAAAATGCTTCGCAAGCTGGCGCGGCAGCGCCACGTGGGCGCCGGTGGCGCCGAGGCTGACGGCCGCCGCAAAGCCCGCAGCCCCACGGGCTGTGGGGCCACGCAAGAGGCTGCCAAAGAGCTTTCCAACGAGGCATGGCTTTCCCTCCCTGCTCTTCGGGCGTCGGAGCTGTCGCCAGAGCCGCGGCCCTACCGGAAAATGCTTCGCAGGCTGGCGCGGCTGCACCTGGTGGGCGCCGGTGTCGCTGAGGCTGACGTCCGCCGGAAAGCCCGCAGCCACACGGGCTGTGGGGCCACGTGAGCGGCTGCCAAAGAGCTTTCCAACGAGGCACGGCTTTCCCTCCTGGCTCTTCGGGCGTGGGAGCTGTCGCCAGAGCCGCAGCCCTACAGGAAAATGCTTCGCAGGCTGGCGCGGCGGCGCCACGTGGGCGCCGGTGTCGCTGAGGCTGACGTCCGCCGGAAAGCCCGCAGCCCCACGGGCTGTGGGGCCACGCGAGCGGCTGCCAAAGAGCTTTCCAACGAGGCACGGCTTTCCCTCCTGGCTCTTCGGGCGTGGGAGCTGTCGCCAGAGCCGCAGCCCTACCGGAAAATGCTTCGCAGGCTGGCGCGGCTGCACCTGGTGGGCGCCGGTGGCTCCGAGGCTGACAACCGCCGCAAAGCCCGCAGCCACACGGGCTGTGGGGCCACGCGAGCGGCCGCCAAAGAGCTTTCCAACGAGGCACGGCTTTCCCTCCTGGCTCTTCAGGCGTGGGAGCTGTCGTCAGAGCCGCAGCCCTACCGGAAAATGCTTCGCAAGCTGGCGCGGCAGCGCCACGTTGGCGCCGGTGGCGCCGAGGCTGACGGCCGCCGCAAAGCCCGCAGCCCCACGGGCTGTGAGGCCACGCAAGAGGCTGCCAAAGAGCTTTCCAACGAGGCATGGCTTTCCCTCCTGGCTCTTCGGGCGTGGGAGCTGTCGCCAGAGCCGCGGCCCTACCGGAAAATGCTTCGAAGGCTCGTGCGGCGGCGCCACGTGGGCGCCGGTGGTGCCGAGGCTGACGGCCGCCGCAAAGCCCGCAGCCCCACGGGCTGTGAGGCCACGCGAGCGGCTGCCAAAGAGCTTTCCAACGAGGCACGGCTTTCCCTCCTGGCTCTTCGGGCGTGGGAGCTGTCGCCAGAGCCGCGGCCCTACCGGAAAATGCTTCGCAGGCTGGCGCGGCTGTAGCTGGTAGGCGCCGGTGGCGCTGAGGCTGACGGCCGCCGCAAAGCCCGCAGCCCCACGGGCTGTGGGGCCACGCGAGCGGCTGCCAAAGAGCTTTGCAACGAGGCACAGCTTTCCCTCCTGGCTCTTCGTGCTTGGGAGCTGTCGCCAGAGTTGCGGCCCTACCGGAAAATGCTTCGCAGGCTGGTGGGGCGGCGCCACGTGGGCGCCGGTGGCTCCGAGGCTGACGGCCGCCGCAAAGCCCGCAGCCGCACGGGCTGTTTCGCCAGGCGAGCGGCTGCCAAAGAGCTTTCCAACGAGGCATGGCTTTCCCTCCTGGCTCTTCGGGCTTGGGAGCTGTCGCCAGAGTTGCGGCCCTACCGGAAAATGCTTCGCAGGCTGGTGGGGCGGTGCCACGTGGGCGCCGGTGGCTCCGAGGCTGACAACCGCCGCAAAGCCCGCAGCCCCACGGGCTGTGGGGCCACGCGAGCGGCTGCAAAAGAGTTTTCCAACGAGGCATGGCTTTCCCTCCTGGCTCTTCGGGCTTGGGAGCTGTCGTCAGAGCTACAGCCCTACCGGAAAACGCTTCGCAAGCTGGCGCGGCAGCGCCACGTGGGCGCCGGTGGCTCCGAGGCTGACGGCCACCGCAAAGCCCGCAGCCCCACGGGCTGTGGGGCCACGCGAGCGGCTGCCAAAGAGCTTTCCAACGAGGCATGGCTTTCCCTCCTGGCTCTTCGGGCGTGGGAGCTGTCGCCAGAGCCGCGGCCCTACCGGAAAATGCTTCGCAGGCTGGTGGGGCGGCGCCATGTGGGCGCTGGTGGCTCCGAGGCTGACGGCCGCCGCAAAGCCCGCAGCCCCACGGGCTGTGGGGCCACGCGAGCGGCTGCCAAAGAGCTTTCCAACGAGGCACGGCTTTCCCTCCTGGCTCTTCGGGCGTGGGAGCTGTCGTCAGAGCCGCAGCCCTACCGGAAAATGCTTCGCAAGCTGGCGCGGCAGAGCCACGTAGGCGCCGGTGACGGGAGGACTGACGGCCGCCACAAAGCCCGCAGCCCCACGGGCTGTGGGGCCACGCGAGCGGCTGCCAAAGAGCTTTCCAACGAGGCACGGCTTTCCCTCCTGGCTCTTCGGGCGTGGGAGCTGTCGCCAGAGCCGCGGCCCTACCGGAAAATGCTTCGCAGGCTGGCGCGGCTGTAGCTGGTGGGCGCCGGTGGCGCTGAGGCTGACGGCCGCCGCAAAGCCTGCAGCCCCACGGGCTGTGGGGCCACGCGAGCGGCTGCCAAAGAGCTTTCCAACGAGGCACGGCTTTCCCTCCTGGCTCTTCGGGCGTGGGAGCTGTCGCCAGAGACGCGGCCCTACCGGAAAATGCTTCGTAGGCTGGCGCAGCGGCGCCACGTGGGCGCCGGTGGCGCCGAGGCTGACGTCCGCCGGAAAGCCCGCAGCCCCACGGGCTGTGGGGCCACGCAAGAGGCGGCCAAAGAGCTTTCCAACGAGGCATGGCTTTCCCTCCCTGCTCTTCGGGCGTGGGAGCTGTCGCCAGAGCCGCAGCCCTACCGGAAAATGCTTCGCAGGCTGGCGCGGCTGCACCTGGTGGGCGCCGGTGGCGGGGAGGCTGACGGTCGCCGCAAAGCCCGCAGCCACACGGGCTGTGGGGCCACGCGAGCGGCTGCCAAAGAGCTTTCCAACGAGGCATGGCTTTCCCTCCTGGCTCTTCGGGCGTGGGAGCTGTCGCCAGAGCCGCGGCCCTACCGGAAAATGCTTCGCAGGCTCGTGCGACGGCGCCACGTGGGCGCTGGTGGCTCCGAGGCTGACGGCCGCCGCAAAGCCCGCAGCCCCACGGGCTGTGGGGCCACGCGAGCGGCTGCCAAAGAGCTTTCCAACGAGGCATGGCTTTCCCTCCCTGCTCTTCGGGCGTGGGAGCTGTCGCCAGAGCCGCAGCCCTACCGGAAAATGCTTCGCAGGCTGGTGCGGCGGTACCACGTGGGCGCCGGTGGCGCCGAGGCTGACGGCCGCCGCAAAGCCCGCAGCCCCATGGGCTGTGGGGCCACGCGAGCGGCTGCCAAAGAGCTTTCCAACGAGGCACGGCTTTCCCTCCTGGCTCTTCGGGCTTGGGAGCTGTCGCCAGAGCCGTGGCCCTACTGGAAAATGCTTCGCAAGCTGGCGCGGCGGCGCCACATGGGCGCCGGTGGCGGGGAGGCTGACGGCCGCCGCAAAGCCCGCAGCCCCACGGGCTGTGAGGCCACGCAAGCGGCTGACAAAGAGCTTTCCAACGAGGCACGGCTTTCCCTCCCTGCTCTTCGGGCGTGGGAGCTGTCGCCAGAGCCGCGGCCCTACCGGAAAATGCTTCGCAGGCTGGTGGGGCGGCGCCACGTGGGCGCTGCTGGCTCCGAGGCTGACGGCCGCCGCAAAGCCCGCAGCCCCACGGGCTGTGGGGCCACGCGAGCGGCTGCCAAAGAGCTTTCCAACGAGGCACGGCTTTCCCTCCTAGGTCTTCGGGCGTGGGAGCTGTCGCCAGAGCCGCGGCCCTACAGGAAAATGCTTCGCAGGCTGGCGCGGCTGCACCTGGTGGGCGCCAGTGGCGGGGAGGCTGACGGCCGCCGCAAAGCCCGCAGCCCCACGGGCTGTGGGGCCATGCGATCGGCTGCCAAAGAGCTTTCCAACGAGGCACGGCTTTCCCTCCTGGCTCTTCGTGCTTGGGAGCTGTCGCCAGAGTTGCGGCCCTACCGGAAAATGCTTCGCAGGCTGGCGCGGCGGCGCCACGTGGGCGCCGGTGGCTCCGAGGCTGAAGGCCGCGCAAAGCCCGCAGCCCCACGGGCTGTTTCGCCAGGCGAGCGGCTGCCAAAAAGCTTTCCAACGAGGCACGGCTTTCCCTCCCTGCTCTTCGGGCGTGGGAGCTGTCGCCAGAGCCGCGGCCCTACAGGAAAATGCTTCGCAGGCTGGCGCGGCTGCACCTGGTGGGCGCCGGTGGCGGGGAGGCTGACGGTCGCCGCAAAGCCCGCAGCCCCACGGGCTGTGGGGCCACGCGAGCAGCTGCCAAAGAGTTTTCCAACGAGGCACGGCTTTCCCTCCTGGGTCTTCGGGCGTGGGAGCTGTCGCCAGAGTCGTGGCCCTACCGGAAAAAGCTCTGCATACTTGCGCGGCGGCGCCACATGGGCACCGTTGGCGGAGAGGCTGACGGCCGCCGCAAAGCCCGCAGCCCCATGGGCTGTGGGGCCACGCGAGCGGCTGCCAAAGACCTTTCCAACGAGGCACGGCTTTCCCTCCTGGCTCTTCGGGCGTGGGAGCTGTCGTCAGAGCCGCGGCCCTACCGGAAAATGCTTCGCAGGCTGGCGCGGCGGCGCCACGTGGGCGCTGGTGGCTCCGAGGCTGACGGCCGCCGCAAAGCCCGCAGCCCCACAGGCTGTTTCGCCAAACGAGCGGCTGCGAAAGAGCTTTCCAACGAGGCACGGCTTTCCCTCCTGGCTCTTCGGGCTTGGGAGCTGTCGCCAGAGCCGCGGCCCTACCGGAAAATGCTTCGCAGGCTGGCGCGGCTGCACCTGGTGGGCGCCGGTGGCGGGGAGGCTGACGGCCGCCACAAAGCCCGCAGCCCCACGGGCTGTGGGGCCACGCGTTCGGCTGCCAAAGAGCTTTCCAACGAGGCACGGCTTTCCCTCCTGGCTCTTCCGGCTTGGGAGCTGTCGCCAGAGTTGCAGCCCTACCGGAAAAAGCTTCGCAGGCTAGTGGGGCGGCGCCACGTGGGCGCCGGTGGCTCCGAGACTGATGGCCGCCGCAAAGCCCGCAGCCCCACAGGCTGTTTCGCCAGGCGAGCGGCTGCCAAAGAGCTTTCCAACGAGGCACGGATTTCCTTCCTGGCTCTTCGGGCGTGGGAGCTGTCGCCAGAGCCGCGGCCCTACCGGAAAATGCTTCGCAAGCTGGCGCGGCAGCGGCACGTGGGCGCCGGTGGCGCCGAGGCTGACGGCCGCCGCAAAGCCCGCAGCCCCACGGGCTGTGGGGCCACGCGAGCGGCTGCCAAAGGGCTTTCCAACGAGGCACGGCTTTCCCTCCTGGCTCTTCGGGCGTGGGAGCTGTCGCCAGAGCCGCGGCCCTACCGGAAAATGCTTCGCAGGCTGGTGGGGCGGCGCCAGGTGGGCGCTGGTGGCTCCGAGGCTGACGGCCGCCGCAAAGCCCGCAGCCCCACGGGCTGTGGGGCCACGCAAGCGGCTGCCAAAGAGCTTTCCAACGAGGCACGGCTTTCCCTCCTGGGTCTTCAAGCTTGGGAGTTGTCGTCAGAGCCGTGGCCCTACTGGAAAATGCTTCGCAAGCTGGCGCGGCGGCGCCACGTGGGCGCCGGTGGCGCCGAGGCTGACGGCCGCCGCAAAGCCCGCAGACCCACGGGCTGTGAGGCCACGCGAGCGGCTGCCAAAGAGCTTTCCAACGAGGCACGGCTTTCCTTCCTGGCTCTTCAGGCGTGGGAGCTGTCGCCAGAGTTGCGGCCCTACCGGAAATGATTCGCAGGCTGGTGGGGCGGCGCCACGTGGGCGCCGGTGGCTCCGAGGCTGACGGCCGCAGCAAAGCCCGCAGCCGCACGGGCTGTTTCGCCAGGCGAGCGGCTGCCAAAGAGCTTTCCAACGAGGCATGGCTTTCCCTCCTGGCTCTTCGGGCTTGGGAGCTGTCGCCAGAGTTGCGGCCCTACCGGAAAATGCTTCGCAGGCTGGTGAGGCGGCGCCACGTGGGCGCCGGTGGCTCCGAGGCTGACAACCGCCGCAAAGCCCGCAGCCCCACGGGCTGTGGGGCCACGCGAGCGGCTGCCAAAGAGCTTTCCAACGAGGCATGGCTTTCCCTCCTGGCTCTTCGGGCTTGGGAGCTGTCGTCAGAGCTGCAGCCCTACCGGAAAATGCTTCGCAAGCTGGCGCGGCAGCGGCACGTGGGCGCCGGTGGCGCCGAGGCTGACGGCCGCCGCAAAGCCCGCAGCCATACGGGCTGTTTCGCCAGGCGAGCGGCTGCCAAAGAGCTTTCCAACGAGGCATGGCTTTCCCTCCTGGCTCTTCGGGCGTGGGAGCTGTCGCCAGAGTCGCGGCCCTACAGGAAAATGCTTCGCAGGCTGGCGTGGCTGCACCTGATGGGCGCCGGTGGCGGGAAGGCTGACGGCCGCCGCAAAGCCCGCAGCCCCACGGGCTGTGGGGCCACGCGAGCGGCTGCCAAAGAGCTTTCCAACGAGGCACGGCTTTCCCTCCTGGCTCTTCAGGCGTGGGAGCTGTCGCCAGATTCGCGGCCCTACAGGAAAATGCTTCGCAGGCTGGCGCGGCTGCACCTGGTGGGCGCCGGTGGCGGGGAGGCTGACAGCCGCCGCAAAGCCCGCAGCCCCACGGGCTGTGGGGCCACGCGAGCAGCTGCCAAAGAGCTTTCCAACGAGGCACGGCTTTCCCTCCTGGGTCTTCAAGCTTGGGAGTTGTCGTCAGAGCCGTGGCCCTACTGGAAAATGCTTCGCAAGCTGGCGCGGCGGCGCCACGTGGGCGCCGGTGGCGCCGAGGCTGACGGCCGCCGCAAAGCCCGCAGCCCCACGGGCTGTGGGGCCACGCGAGCGGCTGCCAAAGAGCTTTCCAACGAGGCACGGCTTTCCCTCCTGGCTCTTCGGGCGTGGGAGCTGTCGCCAGAGCCGCGGCCCTACCGGAAAATGCTTCGCAGGCTGGTGGGGCGGCGCCATGTGGGCGCTGGTGGCTCCGAGGCTGACGGCCGCCGCAAAGCCCGCAGCCCCACGGGCTGTGGGGCCACGCGAGCGGCTGCCAAAGAGCTTTCCAACGAGGCACGGCTTTCCCTCCTGGCTCTTCGGGCGTGGGAGCTGTCGCCAGAGCCGCGGCCCTACCGGAAAATGCTTCGCAGGCTGGCGCGGCTGTAGCTGGTGGGCGCCGGTGGCGGGGAGGCTGACGGCCGCCGCAAAGCCCGCAGCCCCACGGGCTGTTTCGCCAGGCGAGCGGCTGCCAAAGAGCTTTCCAACGAGGCATGGCTTTCCCTCCTGGCTCTTCGGGCGTGGGAGCTGTCGCCAGAGACGCGGCCCTACCGGAAAATGCTTCGTAGGCTGGCGCAGCGGCGCCACGTGGGCGCCGGTGGCGCCGAGGCTGACGTCCGCCGGAAAGCCCGCAGCCCCACGGGCTGTGGGGCCACGCAAGAGGCGGCCAAAGAGCTTTCCAACGAGGCATGGCTTTCCCTCCCTGCTCTTCGGGCGTGGGAGCTGTCGCCAGAGCCGCGGCCCTACCGGAAAATGCTTCGCAGGCTGGCGCGGCTGCACCTGGTGGGCGCCGGTGGCGGGGAGGCTGACGGTCGCCGCAAAGCCCGCAGCCACACGGGCTGTGGGGCCACGCGAGCGGCTGCCAAAGAGCTTTCCAACGAGGCACGGCTTTCCCTCCTGGCTCTTCGGGCGTGGGAGCTGTCGCCAGAGTTGCGGCCCTACCGAAAAATGCTTTGCAGGCTGGTGGGGCGGCGCCACGTGGGCGCCGGTGGCTCCGAGGCTGACGGCCGCCGCAAAGCCCGCAGCCGCACGGGCTGTTTCGCCACGCGAGCGGCTGCCAAGGAGCTTTCCAACGAGGCATCGCTTTCCCTCCTGGCTCTTCGGGCGTGGGAGCTGTCGCCAGAGTTACGGCCCTACCGGAAAATGCTTCGCAGGCTGGTGGGGCGGCGCCACGTGGGCGCCGGTGGCTCCGAGGCTGACAACCGCCGCAAAGCCCGCAGCCCCACGGGCTGTGGGGCCACGCGAGCGGCTGCCAAAGAGCTTTCCAACGAGGCATGGCTTTCCCTCCTGGCTCTTCGGGCTTGGGAGCTGTCGCCAGAGCCGCGGCCCTACCGGAAAATGCTTCGCAGGCTGTTGGGGCGGCGCCACGTGGGCGCTGGTGGCTCCGAGGCTGACGGCCGCCGCAAAGCCCGCAGCCCCACGGGCTGTGGGGCCACGCGAGCGGCTGCCAAAGAGCTTTCCAACGAGGCATGGCTTTCCCTCCCTGCTCTTCGGGCATGGGAGCTGTCGCCAGAGCCGCGGCCCTACAGGAAAATGCTTCGCAGGCTGGTGCGGCGGTACCACGTGGGCGCCGGTGGCGCCGAGGCTGATGGCCGCCGCAAAGCCCGCAGCCCCATGGGCTGTGGGGCCACGCGAGCAGCTGCCAAAGAGCTTTCCAACGAGGCACGGCTTTCCCTCCTGGCTCTTCGGGCTTGGGAGTTGTCGTCAGAGCCGTGGCCCTACTGGAAAATGCTTCGCAAGCTGGCGCGGCAGCGCCACATGGGCGCCGGTGGCTCCGAGGCTGACAGCCGCCGCAAAGCCCGCAGCCCCACGGGCTGTGAGGCCACGCGA
The DNA here is from genome assembly GCF_963924245.1 of Chroicocephalus ridibundus. Lineage (NCBI taxonomy): Eukaryota > Metazoa > Chordata > Aves > Charadriiformes > Laridae > Chroicocephalus > Chroicocephalus ridibundus. Next base: position 1,073,118 of record NW_026961567.1, on the reverse strand, counting down.
GCGGCTGCCAAAGAGCTTTCCAACGAGGCACGGCTTTCCCTCCTGGCTCTTCGGGCTTGGGAGTTGTCGTCAGAGCTGTGGCCCTACTGGAAAATGCTTCGCAAGCTGGCGCGGCGGCGCCACGTGGGCGCCAGTGGCTCCGAGGCTGACGGCTGCCGCAAAGCCCGCAGCCACACGGGCTGTGGGGCCACGCGAGCGGCTGCCAAAGAGCTTTCCAACAAGGCACGGCTTTCCCTCCTGGCTCTTCGGGCGTGGGAGCTGTCGTCAGAGCTGCAGCCCTACCGGAAAATGCTTCGCAAGCTGGCGCGGCAGCGCCACGTGGGCGCCGGTAGCGCGGAGGCTGACGGCCGCCGCAAAGCCCGCAGCCCCACGGGCTGTGGGGCCACGCGAGCGGCTGCCAAAGAGCTTTCCAACGAGGCATGGCTTTCCCTCCCTGCTCTTCGGGCGTGGGAGCTGTCGCCAGAGCCGCGGCCCTACAGGAAAATGCTTCGCAGGCTGGTGGGGCGGCGCCACGTGGGCGCTGGTGGCTCCGAGGCTGACGGCCGCCGCAAAGCCCGCAGCCCCACGGGCTGTGGGGCCACGCAAGCGGCTGCCAAAGAGCTTTCCAACGAGGCACGGCTTTCCCTCCTGGGTCTTCAGGCGTGGGAGCTGTCGCCAGAGCCGTGGCCCTACTGGAAAATGCTTCGCAAGCTGGCGCGGCAGCGCCACGTGGGCGCCGGTGGCGCCTAGGCTGACGGCCGCCGCAAAGCCCGCAGCCCCACGGGCTGTGAGGCCACGCGAGCGGCTGCCAAAGAGCTTTCCAACGAGGCACGGCTTTCCCTCCTGGCTCTTCGGGCGTGGGAGCTGTCGCCAGAGCCGCGGCCCTACAGGAAAATGCTTCGCAGGCTGGCGCGGCTGCACCTGTTGGGCACCAGTGGCGGGGAGGCTGACGGCCGCCGCAAAGCCCGCAGCCCCACGGGCTGTGGGGCCACGCGAGCGGCTGCCAAAGAGCTTTCCAACGAGGCACGGCTTTCCCTCCTGGCTCTTCGGGCGTGGGAGCTGTCGCCAGAACCGCAGCCCTACAGGAAAATGCTTCGCAGGCTGGCGCGGCTGCACCTGGTGGGCACCGGTGGCGGGGAGGCTGACGGCCGCCGGAAAGCCCGCAGCCCCACGGGCTGTGGGGCCACGCGAGCGGCTGCCAAAGAGCTTTCCAACGAGGCACGGCTTTCCCTCCTGGCTCTTCGGGCGTGGGAGCTGTCGCCAGAGCCGCGGCCCTACCGGAAAATGCTTCGTAGGCTGGCGCAGCGGCGCCACGTAGGCGCCGGTGGCAGCGAGGATGACGGCCGCCGCAAAGCCCGCAGCCCCACAGGCTGTTTCGCCAGGCGAGCGGCTGCCAAAAAGCTTTCCAACGAGGCACGGCTTTCCCTCCCTGCTCTTTGGGCGTGGGAGCTGTTGCCAGAGCCGCGGCCCTACCGGAAAATGCTTCGCAGGCTGGTGGGGCGGCGCCACGTGGGCGCCGGTGGCTCCGAGGCTGACGGCCGCCGCAAAGCCCGCAGCCCCACAGGCTGTTTCGCCAGGCGAGCGGCTGCCAAAGAGCTTTCCAACGAGGCACGGCTTTCCCTCCTGGCTCTTCGTGATTGGGAGCTGTCGCCAGAGCCGCGGCCCTACCGGAAAATGCTTCGCAAGCTGGCGCGGCAGCGCCACGTGGGCACCGCTGGCGGCGAGGCTGACGGCCGCCGCAAAGCCCGCAGCCACACGGGCTGTTTCGCCAGGCGAGCGGCTGCCAAAGAGCTTTCCAACGAGGCACGGCTTTCCCTCCTGGCTCTTCGGGCTTGGGAGCTGTCGCCAGAGTTGCAGCCCTACCGGAAAATGCTTCGCAGGCTGGTGGGGCGGCGCCACGTGGGCGCCGGTGGCTCCGAGGCTGACAACCGCCGCAAAGCCCGCAGCCCCACGGGCTGTGGGGCCACGCGAGCGGCTGCCAAAGAGCTTTCCAACGAGGCATGGCTTTCCCTCCTGGCTCTTCGTGCTTGGGAGCTGTCGTCAGAGCTGCAGCCCTACCGGAAAATGCTTCGCAAGCTGGCGCGGCAGCGCCACGTGGGCGCCGGTGGCGCCGAGGCTGACGGCCGCCGCAAAGCCCGCAGCCCCACGGGCTGTGGGGCCACGCGAGCGGCTGCCAAAGAGCTTTCCAACGAGGCACGGCTTTCCCTCCTGGCTCTTCGGGCGTGGGAGCTGTCGCCAGAGCCGCGGCCCTACCGGAAAATGCTTCGCAGGCTGGCGCGGCTGCACCTGGTGGGCGCCGGTGGCGGGGAGGCTGACGGCCGCCACAAAGCCCGCAGCCCCACGGGCTGTGGGGCCACGCGAGCGGCTGCCAAAGAGCTTTCCAACGAGGCACGGCTTTCCCTCCTGGCTCTTCGGGCGTGGGAGCTGTCGCCAGAGCCGCGGCCCTACCGGAAAATGCTTCGTAGGCTGGCGCAGCGGCGCCACGTAGGCGCCGGTGGCAGCGAGGATGACGGCCGCCGCAAAGCCCGCAGCCCCACAGGCTGTTTCGCCAGGCGAGCGGCTGCCAAAGAGCTTTCCAACGAGGCACGGCTTTCCCTCCTGGCTCTTCGGGCTTGGGAGCTGTCGCCAGAGTTGCAGCCCTACCGGAAAATGCTTCGCAGGCTGGTGGGGCGGCGCCACGTGGGCGCCGGTGGCTCCGAGGCTGACAACCGCCGCAAAGCCCGCAGCCCCACGGGCTGTGGGGCCACGCGAGCGGCTGCCAAAGAGCTTTCCAACGAGGCATGGCTTTCCCTCCTGGCTCTTCGTGCTTGGGAGCTGTCGTCAGAGCTGCAGCCCTACCGGAAAATGCTTCGCAAGCTGGCGCGGCAGCGCCACGTGGGCGCCGGTGGCGCCGAGGCTGACGGCCGCCGCAAAGCCCGCAGCCCCACGGGCTGTGGGGCCACGCGAGCGGCTGCCAAAGAGCTTTCCAACGAGGCACGGCTTTCCCTCCTGGCTCTTCGGGCGTGGGAGCTGTCGCCAGAGCCGCGGCCCTACCGGAAAATGCTTCGCAGGCTGGCGCGGCTGCACCTGGTGGGCGCCGGTGGCGGGGAGGCTGACGGCCGCCACAAAGCCCGCAGCCCCACGGGCTGTGGGGCCACGCGAGCGGCTGCCAAAGAGCTTTCCAACGAGGCACGGCTTTCCCTCCTGGCTCTTCGGGCGTGGGAGCTGTCGCCAGAGCCGCAGCCCTACCGGAAAATGCTTCGCAGGCTGGCGCGGCTGTAGCTGGTGGGCTCCGGTGGCGCTGAGGCTGCCGGCCGTCACAAAGCCCGCAGCCCCACGGGCTGTGGGGCCACGCGATCGGCTGCCAAAGAGCTTTCCAACGAGGCATGGCTTTCCCTCCTGGCTCTTCGGGCGTGGGAGCTGTCGCCAGAGACGCGGCCCTACCGGAAAATGCTTCGCAGGCTGGCGCGGCAGCGCCACGTGGGCGCCGGTGGCGCCGAGGCTGACGGCCGCCGTAAAGCCCGCAGCCCCACGGGCTGTTTCGCCAGGCGAGCGGCTGCAAGGAGCTTTCCAACGAGGCACGGCTTTCCCTCCTAGGTCTTCGGGCGTGGGAGCTGTCGCCAGAGCTGCGGCCCTACCGGAAAATGCTTCGCAGGCTGGTGGGGCGGCGCCACGTGGGCGCTGGTGGCTCCGAGGCTGACGGCCGCCGCAAAGCCCGCAGCCCCACGGGCTGTTTCGCCAGGCGAGCGGCTGCCAAAGAGCTTTCCAACGAGGCACGGCTTTCCCTCCTGGCTCTTCGGGCTTGGGAGTTGTCGTCAGAGCCGTGGCCCTACTGGAAAATGCTTCGCAAGCTGGCGCGGCGGCGCCACGTGGGCGCCGGTGGCGCCGAGGCTGACGGCCGCCGCAAAGCCCGCAGCCACATGGGCTGTGGGGCCACGCGAGCGGCTGCCAAAGAGCTTTCCAACGAGGCACGGCTTTCCCTCCTGGCTCTTCGGGCTTGGGAGCTGTCGCCAGAGCCGCGGCCCTACCGGAAAATGCTTCGCAGGCTGGCGCGGCTGTAGCTGGTGGGCGCCGGTGGCGCTGAGGCTGACGGCCGCCACAAAGCCCGCAGCCCCACGGGCTGTGGGGCCACGCGAGCGGCTGCCAAAGAGCTTTCCAACGAGGCACGGCTTTCCCTCCTGGCTCTTCGTACTTGGGAGCTGTCGCCAGAGTTGCGGCCCTACCGGAAAATGCTTCGCAGGCTGGTGGGGCGGCGCCACGTGGGCGCCGGTGGCTCCGAGGCTGACGGCCGCCGCAAAGCCCGCAGCCCCACAGGCTGTTCCGCCAGGCGAGCGGCTGCCAAAGAGCTTTCCAACGAGGCATGGCTTTCCCTCCTGGCTCTTCGGGCTTGGGAGCTGTCGCCAGAGTTGCGGCCCTACTGGAAAATGCTTCGCAGGCTGGTGGGGCGGCGCCACGTGGGCGCCGGTGGCTCCGAGGCTGACGGCCGCCACAAAACCCGCAGCCCCACGGGCTGTGGGGCCACGCGAGCGGCTGCCAAAGAGCTTTCCAAAAAGGCAAGGCTTTCCCTCCTGGGTCTTCGGGCTTGGGAGCTGTCGCCAGAGCCGCGGCCCTACCGGAAAATGCTTCGCAAGCTGGCGCGGCAGCGCCACGTGGGCGCCGGTGGCGTCGAGGCTGACGGCCGCCGCAAAGCCCGCAGCCCCACGGGCTGTGGGGCCACGCGAGCGGCTGCCAAAGAGCTTTCCAACAAGGCACGGCTTTCCCTCCTGGCTCTTCGGGCGTGGGAGCTGTCGTCAGAGCCGCGGCCCTACCGGAAAATGCTTCGCAGGCTTGTGCGGCGTCGCCACGTGAACGACGGTGGCGCGGAGTCTGATGGCCGCCGCAAAGCCCGCAGCCCCACGGGCTGTGGGGCCACGCGAGCGGCTGCCAAAGAGCTTTCCAACGAGGCACGGCTTTCCCTCCTGGCTCTTCGTGCTTGGGAGCTGTCGCCAGAGCCGCGGCCCTACCGGAAAATGCTTCGCAGGCTGGTGGGGCGGCGCCACGTGGGCGCTGGTGGCTCCGAGGCTGACGGCCTCCGCAAAGCCCGCAGCCCCACGGGCTGTGGGGCCACGCAAGCGGCTGCCAAAGAGCTTTCCAACGAGGCACGGCTTTCCCTCCTGGCTCTTCAGGCGTGGGAGCTGTCGCCAGAGCCGCGGCCCTACCGGAAAATGCTTCGCAGGCTGGCGCGGCAGCGCCACGTGGGCGCCGGTGTCGCTGAGGCTGACGTCCGCCGGAAAGCCCGCAGCCCCACGGGCTGTGGGGCCACGCGAGCGGCTGCCAAAGAGCTTTCCAACGAGGCACGGCTTTCTCTCCTCGCTCTTAGGGCGTGGGAGCTGTCGCCAGAGCCGCGGCCCTACAGGAAAATGCTTCGCAGGCTGGCGCGGCTGCACCTGGTGGGCGCCGGTGGCGCCGAGGCTGACGGCCGCCACAAAGCCCGCAGCCACACGGGCTGTGGGGCCACGCGAGCGGCCGCCAAAGAGCTTTCCAACGAGGCACGGCTTTCCCTCCTGGCTCTTCGGGCTTGGGAGCTGTCGTCAGAGCCGCAGCCCTACCGGAAAATGCTTCGCAAGCTGGTGCGCTGGCGCCACGTGGGCGCCGGTGGTGCCGAGGCTGACGGCCGCCGCAAAGCCCGCAGCCCCACGGGCTGTGGGGCCATGGGAGCGGCTGCCAAAGAGCTTTCCAATGAGGCACGGCTTTCCCTCCTGGCTCTTCGGGCGTGGGAGCTGTGGCCAGAGCCACGGCCCTACCGGAAAATGCTTCGCAGGCTGGCGCGGCTGCACCTGGTGGGCGCCGGTGGCGGGGAGGCTAACGGTCGCCGCAAAGCCCGCAGCCACACGGGCTGTGGGGCCACGCGAGCGGCTGCCAAAGAGCTTTCCAACGAGGCATGGCTTTCCCTACTGGCTCTTCGGGCGTGAGAGCTGTTGCCAGAGACGCGGCCCTACCGGAAAATGCTTCGCAGGCTCGTGCGGCGGCGCCACGTGGGCGCTGGTGGCTCCGAGGCTGACGGCCGCCGCAAAGCCCGCAGCCACACGGGCTGTTGGGCCACGCGAGCGGCTGCCAAAGAGCTTTCCAACGAGGCACGGCTTTCCCTCCCTGCTCTTTGGGCGTGGGAGCTGTCGCCAGAGCCGCGGCCCTACAGGAAAATGCTTCGCAGGCTGGCGCGGCTGCACCTGGTGGGTGCCGGTGGCGGGGAGGCTGACGGTCGCCGCAAAGCCCGCAGCCCCACGGGCTGTGGGGCCACGCGAGCGGCTGCCAAAGAGCTTTCCAACGAGGCACGGCTTTCCCTCCTGGGTCTTCGGGCGTGGGAGCTGTCGCCAGAGCCGCGGCCCTACCGGAAAATGCTTCGCAGGCTGGCGTGGCGGCGCCACGTGGGCGCCGGTGGCGCCGAGGCTGACGGCCGCCGCAAAGCCCGCAGCCCCACAGGCTGTTTCGCCAGGCGAGCGGCTGCCAAAGAGCTTTCCAACGAGGCACGGCTTTCCCTCCTGGCTCTTCGGGCGTGGGAGCTGTGGCCAGAACCGCGGCCCTACAGGAAAATGCTTCGCAGGCTGGCGCGGCTGCACCTGGTGGGCGCCGGTGGCGGGGAGGCTGACGGCAGCCACAAAGCCCGCAGCCCCACGGGCTGTGGGGCCACGCGAGCGGCTGCCAAAGAGCTTTCCAACGAGGCACGGTTTTCCCTCCTGGCTCTTCGGGCGTGGGAGCTGTCGCCAGAGCCGCAGCCCTACCGGAAAATGCTTCGCAGGCTGGCGCGGCTGTAGCTGGTAGGCGCCGGTGGCGCTGAGGCTGACGGCCGCCGCAAAGCCCGCAGCCCCACGGGCTGTGGGGCCACGTGAGCGGCTGCCAAAGAGCTTTCCAACGAGGCACAGCTTTCCCTCCTGGCTCTTCGTGCTTGTGAGCTGTCGCCAGAGTTGCGGCCCTACCGGAAAACGCTTCGCAGGCTGGTGGGGCGGCGCCACGTGGGCGCCAGTGGCTCCGAGGCTGACGGCCGCCGCAAAGCCCGCAGCCCCACGGGCTGTTTCGCCAGGCGAGCGGCTGCCAAAGAGCTTTCCAACGAGGCATGGCTTTCCCTACTGGCTCTTCGGGCTTGGGAGCTGTCGCCAGAGTTGCGGCCCTACCGGAAAATGCTTCGCAGGCTGGTGGGGCGGCGCCACGTGGGCGCCGGTGGCTCCGAGGCTGACAACCGCCGCAAAGCCCGCAGCCCCACAGGCTGTGGGGCCACGCGAGCGGCTGCCAAAGAGCTTTCCAACGAGGCATGGCTTTCCCTCCTGGCTCTTCGGGCTTGGGAGCTGTCGTCAGAGCTGAAGCCCTACCGGAAAATGCTTCGCAAGCTGGCGCGGCAGCGCCACGTGGGCTCCGGTGGCGCCGAGGCTGACGGCCACCGCAAAGCCCGCAAACCCCACGGGCTGTGGGGCCATGCGAGCGGCTGCCAAAGAGCTTTCCAACGAGGCACGGCTTTCCCTCCTGGCTCTTCGGGCGTGGGAGCTGTCGTCAGAGCCGCGGCCCTACCGGAAAATGCTTCGCAGGCTTGTGCGGCGGCGCCACGTGGGCGCCGGTGGCGCGGAGGGTGACGGCCGCCGCAAAGCCCGCAGCCCCACGGGCTGTGGGGCCACGCGAGCGGCTGCCAAAGAGCTTTCCAACGAGGCACGGCTTTCCCTCCTGGCTCTTCGGGCGTGGGAGCTGTCGCCAGAGCTGCGGCCCTACCGGAAAATGCTTCGCAGGCTGGTGGGGCGGCGCCACGTGGGCGCCGGTGGCTCCGAGGCTGACAACCGCCGCAAAGCCCGCAGCCCCACGGGCTGTGGGGCCACGCGAGCGGCTGCCAAAGAGCTTTCCAACGAGGCATGGCTTTCCCTCCTGGCTCTTCGGGCTTGGGAGCTGTCGTCAGAGCTGCAGCCCTACCGGAAAATGCTTCGCAAGCTGGCGCGGCAGCGCCACGTGGGCGCCGGTGGCGCCGAGGCTGACGGCCGCTGCAAAGCCCGCAGCCATACGGGCTGTTTCGCCAGGCGAGCGGCTGCCAAAGAGCTTTCCAACGAGGCATGGCTTTCCCTCCTGGCTCTTCAGGCGTGGGAGCTGTCGCCAGAGTCGCGGCCCTACAGGAAAATGCTTCGCAGGCTGGCGTGGCTGCACCTGCTGGGCGCCGGTGGCGGGAAGGCTGACGGCCGCCGCAAAGCCCGCAGCCCCACGGGCTGTGGGGCCACGCGAGCGGCTGCCAAAGAGCTTTCCAACGAGGCACGGCTTTCCCTCCTGGCTCTTCAGGCGTGGGAGCTGTCGCCAGAGTCGCGGCACTACAGGAAAATGCTTCGCAGGCTGGCGCGGCTGCACCTGGTGGGCGCCGGTGGCGGGGAGGCTGACGGCCGCCGCAAAGCCCGCAGCCCCACGGGCTGTGGGGCCACGCGAGCGGCTGCCAAAGAGCTTTCCAACGAGGCACGGCTTTCCCTCCTGGGTCTTCAAGCTTGGGAGTTGTCGTCAGAGCCGTGGCCCTACTGGAAAATGCTTCGCAAGCTGGCGCGGCGGCGCCACGTGGGCGCCGGTGGCGCCGAGGCTGACGGCCGCCGCAAAGCCCGCAGACCCACGGCCTGTGAGGCCACGCGAGCGGCTGCCAAAGAGCTTTCCAACGAGGCACGGCTTTCCCTCCTGGCTCTTCAGGCGTGGGAGCTGTCGCCAGAGTTGCGGCCCTAACGGAAAATGCTTCGCAGGCTGGGGGGGCGGCGCCACGTGGGCGCCGGTGGCTCCGAGGCTGACGGCCGCAGCAAAGCCCGCAGCCGCACGGGCTGTTTCGCCAGGCGAGCGGCTGCCAAAGAGCTTTCCAACGAGGCATGGCTTTCCCTCCTGGCTCTTCGGGCTTGGGAGCTGTCGCCAGAGTTGCGGCCCTACCGGAAAATGCTTCGCAGGCTGGTGGGGCGGCGCCACGTGGGCGCCGGTGGCTCCGAGGCTGACAACCGCCGCAAAGCCCGCAGCCCCACGGGCTGTGGGGCCACGCGAGCGGCTGCCAAAGAGCTTTCCAACGAGGCACGGCTTTCCCTCCTGGCTCTTCGGGCGTGGGAGCTGTCGCCAGAGCCGCAGCCCTACCGGAAAATGCTTCGCAGGCCGGCGCGGCTGCACCTGGTGGGCGCCGGTGGCGGGGAGGCTGACGGCCGCCGCAAAGCCCGCAGCCCCACGGGCTGTGGGGCCACGCGAGCGGCTGCCAAAGAGCTTTCCAACGAGGCACGGCTTTCCCTCCTGGCTCTTCGGGCGTGGGAGCTGTCGCCAGAGCCGCGGCCCTACCGGAAAATGCTTCGCAGGCTGGCGCGGCTGTAGCTGGTGGGCTCCGGTGGCGCTGAGGCTGACGGCCGTCACAAAGCCCGCAGCCCCACGGGCTGTGGGGCCACGCGAGCGGCTGCCAAAGAGCTTTCCAACGAGGCATGGCTTTCCCTCCTGGCTCTTCGGGCGTGGGAGCTGTCGCCAGAGACGCGGCCCTACCGGAAAATGCTTCGTAGGCTGGCGCAGCGGCGCCACGTGGGCGCCGGTGGCAGCGAGGATGACGGCCGCCGCAAAGCCCGCAGCCCCACAGGCTGTTTCGCCAGGCGAGCGGCTGCCAAGGAGCTTTCCAACGAGGCACGGCTTTCCCTCCTAGGTCTTCGGGCGTGGGAGCTGTCGCCAGAGCCGCAGCCCTACCGAAAAATGCTTCGCAGGCTCGTGCGGCGGCGCCACGTGGGCGCTGGTGGCTCCGAGGCTGACGGCCGCCGCAAAGCCCGCAGCCACACGGGCTGTTGGGCCACGCGAGCGGCTGCCAAAGAGCTTTCCAACGAGGCACGGCTTTCCCTCCCTGCTCTTTGGGCGTGGGAGCTGTCGCCAGAGCCGCGGCCCTACAGGAAAATGCTTCGCAGGCTGGCGCGGCTGCACCTGGTGGGTGCCGGTGGCGGGGAGGCTGACGGTCGCCGCAAAGCCCGCAGCCCCACGGGCTGTGGGGCCACGCGAGCGGCTGCCAAAGAGCTTTCCAACGAGGCACGGCTTTCCCTCCTGGGTCTTCGGGCGTGGGAGCTGTCGCCAGAGTCGCGGCCCTATCGCAAAAAGCTCTGCATACTTGCGCGGCGGCGCCACATGGGCACCGTTGGCGGAGAGGCTGACGGCCGCCGCAAAGCCCGCAGCCCCACGGGCTGTGGGGCCACGGAAGAGGCTGCCAAAGAGCTTTCCAACGAGGCACGGCTTTCCCTCCTGGCTCTTCGGGCGTGGGAGCTGTCGCCAGAGCCGCGGCCCTACCGGAAAATGCTTCGCAGGCTGGCGTGGCGGCGCCACGTGGGCGCCGGTGGCAGCGAGGCTGACGGCCGCCGCAAAGCCCGCAGCCCCACAGGCTGTTTCGCCAAACGAGCGGCTGCCAAAGAGCTTTCCAACGAGGCACGGCTTTCCCTCCTGGCTCCTCGGGCTTGGGAGCTGTCGTCAGAGCCGCGGCCCTACAGGAAAATGCTTCGCAGGCTGGCGCGGCTGCACCTGGTGGGCGCCGGTGGCGGGGAGGCTGACGGCAGCCACAAAGCCCGCAGCCCCACGGGCTGTGGGGCCACGCGAGCGGCTGCCAAAGAGCTTTTCAACGAGGCACAGCTTTCCCTCCTGGCTCTTCGTGCTTGTGAGCTGTCGCCAGAGTTGCGGCCCTACCGGAAAATGCTTCGCAGGCTGGTGGGGCGGCGCCACGTGGGCGCCAGTGGCTCCGAGGCTGACGGCCGCCGCAAAGCCCGCAGCCCCACGGGCTGTGGGGCCACGCGAGCGGCTGCCAAAGAGCTTTCCAACGAGGCACGGCTTTCCCTCCTGGCTCTTCGGGCGTGGGAGCTGTCGCCAGAGTTGCGGCCCTACCGGAAAATGCTTCGCAGGCTGGTGGGGCGGCGCCACGTGGGCGCTGGTGGCTCCGAGGCTGACGGCCGCCGCAAAGCCCGCAGCCCCACGGGCTGTGGGGCCACGCGAGCGGCTGCCAAAGAGCTTTCCAACGAGGCACGGCTTTCCCTCCTGGCTCTTCGGGCTTGGGAGTTGTCGTCAGAGCCGTGGCCCTACTGGAAAATGCTTCGCAAGCTGGCGCGGCGGCGCCACGTGGGCGCCGGTGGCGCCGAGGCTGACGGCCGCCGCAAAGCCCGCAGCCACACGGGCTGTGGGGCCACGCGAGCGGCTGCCAAAGAGCTTTCCAACGAGGCACGGCTTTCCCTCCTGGCTCTTCGGGCGTGGGAGCTGTCGCCAGAGCCGCGGCCCTACCGGAAAATGCTTCGCAGGCTGGCGCGGCTGTAGCTGGTGGGCGCCGGTGGCGCTGAGGCTGACGGCCGCCACAAAGCCCGCAGCCCCACGGGCTGTGGGGCCACGCGAGCGGCTGCCAAAGAGCTTTCCAACGAGGCATGGCTTTCCCTCCTGGCTCTTCGGGCGTGGGAGCTGTCGCCAGAGTTGCGGCCCTACCGGAAAATGCTTCGCAGGCTGGTGGGGCGGCGCCACGTGGGCGCCGGTGGCTCCGAGGCTGACAACCGCCGCAAAGCCCGCAGCCCCACGGGCTGTTTCGCCAGGCGAGCGGCTGCCAAAGAGCTTTCCAACGAGGCACGGCTTTCCCTCCCTGCTCTTTGGGCGTGGGAGCTGTCGCCAGAGCCGCGGCCCTACAGGAAAATGCTTCGCAGGCTGGTGCGGCGGCACCTGGTGGGCGCCGGTGGCGGGGAGGCTGACGGTCGCCGCAAAGCCCGCAGCCCCACGGGCTGTGGGGCCACGCGAGCGGTTGCCAAAGAGCTTTCCAACGAGGCACGGCTTTCGCTCCTGGGTCTTCGGGCGTGGGAGCTGTCGCCAGAGTCGCGGCCCTACCGCAAAAAGCTCTGCATACTTGCGCGGCGGCGCCACATGGGCACCGTTGGCGGAGAGGCTGACGGCCGCCGCAAAGCCCGCAGCCCCACGGGCTGTGGGGCCACGGAAGAGGCTGCCAAAGAGCTTTCCAACGAGGCACGGCTTTCCCTCCTGGCTCTTCGGGCGTGGGAGCTGTCGCCAGAGCCGCGGCCCTACCGGAAAATGCTTCGCAGGCTGGTGGGGCGGCGCCACGTGGGCGCCGGTGGCTCCGAGGCTGACGGCCGCCGCAAAGCCCGCAGCCCCACAGGCTGTTTTGCCAGGCGAGCGGCTGCCAAAGAGCTTTCCAACGAGGCACAGCTTTCCCTCCTGGCTCTTCGGGCGTGGGAGCTGTCGCCAGAGCCACGGCCCTACAGGAAAATGCTTCGCAGGCTGGCACAGCGGCGCCACGTGGGCGCCGGTGGCGCGGAGGCTGACGGCCGCCGCAAAGCCCGCAGCCCCAGGGGTAGTTTCGCCAGGCGAGCGGCTGCCAAAGAGCTTTCCAACGAGGCACGGCTTTCCTTCCTGGCTCTTCGGGCTTGGGAGTTGTCGTCAGAGCCGCAGCCCTACCGGAAAATGCTTCGCAAGCTGGCGCGACAGCGCCACGTGGGCACCGTTGGCGGCGAGGCTGACGGCCGCCGCAAAGCCCGCAGCCCCACGGGCTGTTTCGCCAGGCGAGCGGCTGCCAAAGAGCTTTCCAACGAGGCACGGCTTTCCCTCCTGGCTCTTCGGGCGTGGGAGCTGTGGCCAGAGCCACGGCCCTACCGGAAAATGCTTCGCAGGCTGGCGCGGCTGCACCTGGTGGGCGCCGGTGGCGGGGAGGCTAACGGTCGCCGCAAAGCCCGCAGCCACACGGGCTGTGGGGCCACGCGAGCGGCTGCCAAAGAGCTTTCCAACGAGGCATGGCTTTCCCTACTGGCTCTTCGGGCGTGAGAGCTGTTGCCAGAGACGCGGCCCTACCGGAAAATGCTTCGCAGGCTCGTGCGGCGGCGCCACGTGGGCGCTGGTGGCTCCGAGGCTGACGGCCGCCGCAAAGCCCGCAGCCACACGGGCTGTTGGGCCACGCGAGCGGCTGCCAAAGAGCTTTCCAACGAGGCACGGCTTTCCCTCCCTGCTCTTTGGGCGTGGGAGCTGTCGCCAGAGCCGCGGCCCTACAGGAAAATGCTTCGCAGGCTGGCGCGGCTGCACCTGGTGGGTGCCGGTGGCGGGGAGGCTGACGGTCGCCGCAAAGCCCGCAGCCCCACGGGCTGTGGGGCCACGCGAGCGGCTGCCAAAGAGCTTTCCAACGAGGCACGGCTTTCCCTCCTGGGTCTTCGGGCGTGGGAGCTGTCGCCAGAGCCGCGGCCCTACCGGAAAATGCTTCGCAGGCTGGCGTGGCGGCGCCACGTGGGCGCCGGTGGCGCCGAGGCTGACGGCCGCCGCAAAGCCCGCAGCCCCACAGGCTGTTTCGCCAGGCGAGCGGCTGCCAAAGAGCTTTCCAACGAGGCACGGCTTTCCCTCCTGGCTCTTCGGGCGTGGGAGCTGTGGCCAGAACCGCGGCCCTACAGGAAAATGCTTCGCAGGCTGGCGCGGCTGCACCTGGTGGGCGCCGGTGGCGGGGAGGCTGACGGCAGCCACAAAGCCCGCAGCCCCACGGGCTGTGGGGCCACGCGAGCGGCTGCCAAAGAGCTTTCCAACGAGGCACGGTTTTCCCTCCTGGCTCTTCGGGCGTGGGAGCTGTCGCCAGAGCCGCAGCCCTACCGGAAAATGCTTCGCAGGCTGGCGCGGCTGTAGCTGGTAGGCGCCGGTGGCGCTGAGGCTGACGGCCGCCGCAAAGCCCGCAGCCCCACGGGCTGTGGGGCCACGTGAGCGGCTGCCAAAGAGCTTTCCAACGAGGCACAGCTTTCCCTCCTGGCTCTTCGTGCTTGTGAGCTGTCGCCAGAGTTGCGGCCCTACCGGAAAACGCTTCGCAGGCTGGTGGGGCGGCGCCACGTGGGCGCCAGTGGCTCCGAGGCTGACGGCCGCCGCAAAGCCCGCAGCCCCACGGGCTGTTTCGCCAGGCGAGCGGCTGCCAAAGAGCTTTCCAACGAGGCATGGCTTTCCCTACTGGCTCTTCGGGCTTGGGAGCTGTCGCCAGAGTTGCGGCCCTACCGGAAAATGCTTCGCAGGCTGGTGGGGCGGCGCCACGTGGGCGCCGGTGGCTCCGAGGCTGACAACCGCCGCAAAGCCCGCAGCCCCACAGGCTGTGGGGCCACGCGAGCGGCTGCCAAAGAGCTTTCCAACGAGGCATGGCTTTCCCTCCTGGCTCTTCGGGCTTGGGAGCTGTCGTCAGAGCTGAAGCCCTACCGGAAAATGCTTCGCAAGCTGGCGCGGCAGCGCCACGTGGGCTCCGGTGGCGCCGAGGCTGACGGCCACCGCAAAGCCCGCAAACCCCACGGGCTGTGGGGCCATGCGAGCGGCTGCCAAAGAGCTTTCCAACGAGGCACGGCTTTCCCTCCTGGCTCTTCGGGCGTGGGAGCTGTCGTCAGAGCCGCGGCCCTACCGGAAAATGCTTCGCAGGCTTGTGCGGCGGCGCCACGTGGGCGCCGGTGGCGCGGAGGGTGACGGCCGCCGCAAAGCCCGCAGCCCCACGGGCTGTGGGGCCACGCGAGCGGCTGCCAAAGAGCTTTCCAACGAGGCACGGCTTTCCCTCCTGGCTCTTCGGGCGTGGGAGCTGTCGCCAGAGCTGCGGCCCTACCGGAAAATGCTTCGCAGGCTGGTGGGGCGGCGCCACGTGGGCGCCGGTGGCTCCGAGGCTGACAACCGCCGCAAAGCCCGCAGCCCCACGGGCTGTGGGGCCACGCGAGCGGCTGCCAAAGAGCTTTCCAACGAGGCATGGCTTTCCCTCCTGGCTCTTCGGGCTTGGGAGCTGTCGTCAGAGCTGCAGCCCTACCGGAAAATGCTTCGCAAGCTGGCGCGGCAGCGCCACGTGGGCGCCGGTGGCGCCGAGGCTGACGGCCGCTGCAAAGCCCGCAGCCATACGGGCTGTTTCGCCAGGCGAGCGGCTGCCAAAGAGCTTTCCAACGAGGCATGGCTTTCCCTCCTGGCTCTTCAGGCGTGGGAGCTGTCGCCAGAGTCGCGGCCCTACAGGAAAATGCTTCGCAGGCTGGCGTGGCTGCACCTGCTGGGCGCCGGTGGCGGGAAGGCTGACGGCCGCCGCAAAGCCCGCAGCCCCACGGGCTGTGGGGCCACGCGAGCGGCTGCCAAAGAGCTTTCCAACGAGGCACGGCTTTCCCTCCTGGCTCTTCAGGCGTGGGAGCTGTCGCCAGAGTCGCGGCACTACAGGAAAATGCTTCGCAGGCTGGCGCGGCTGCACCTGGTGGGCGCCGGTGGCGGGGAGGCTGACGGCCGCCGCAAAGCCCGCAGCCCCACGGGCTGTGGGGCCACGCGAGCGGCTGCCAAAGAGCTTTCCAACGAGGCACGGCTTTCCCTCCTGGGTCTTCAAGCTTGGGAGTTGTCGTCAGAGCCGTGGCCCTACTGGAAAATGCTTCGCAAGCTGGCGCGGCGGCGCCACGTGGGCGCCGGTGGCGCCGAGGCTGACGGCCGCCGCAAAGCCCGCAGACCCACGGCCTGTGAGGCCACGCGAGCGGCTGCCAAAGAGCTTTCCAACGAGGCACGGCTTTCCCTCCTGGCTCTTCAGGCGTGGGAGCTGTCGCCAGAGTTGCGGCCCTAACGGAAAATGCTTCGCAGGCTGGGGGGGCGGCGCCACGTGGGCGCCGGTGGCTCCGAGGCTGACGGCCGCAGCAAAGCCCGCAGCCGCACGGGCTGTTTCGCCAGGCGAGCGGCTGCCAAAGAGCTTTCCAACGAGGCATGGCTTTCCCTCCTGGCTCTTCGGGCTTGGGAGCTGTCGCCAGAGTTGCGGCCCTACCGGAAAATGCTTCGCAGGCTGGTGGGGCGGCGCCACGTGGGCGCCGGTGGCTCCGAGGCTGACAACCGCCGCAAAGCCCGCAGCCCCACGGGCTGTGGGGCCACGCGAGCGGCTGCCAAAGAGCTTTCCAACGAGGCACGGCTTTCCCTCCTGGCTCTTCGGGCGTGGGAGCTGTCGCCAGAGCCGCAGCCCTACCGGAAAATGCTTCGCAGGCCGGCGCGGCTGCACCTGGTGGGCGCCGGTGGCGGGGAGGCTGACGGCCGCCGCAAAGCCCGCAGCCCCACGGGCTGTGGGGCCACGCGAGCGGCTGCCAAAGAGCTTTCCAACGAGGCACGGCTTTCCCTCCTGGCTCTTCGGGCGTGGGAGCTGTCGCCAGAGCCGCGGCCCTACCGGAAAATGCTTCGCAGGCTGGCGCGGCTGTAGCTGGTGGGCTCCGGTGGCGCTGAGGCTGACGGCCGTCACAAAGCCCGCAGCCCCACGGGCTGTGGGGCCACGCGAGCGGCTGCCAAAGAGCTTTCCAACGAGGCATGGCTTTCCCTCCTGGCTCTTCGGGCGTGGGAGCTGTCGCCAGAGACGCGGCCCTACCGGAAAATGCTTCGTAGGCTGGCGCAGCGGCGCCACGTGGGCGCCGGTGGCAGCGAGGATGACGGCCGCCGCAAAGCCCGCAGCCCCACAGGCTGTTTCGCCAGGCGAGCGGCTGCCAAGGAGCTTTCCAACGAGGCACGGCTTTCCCTCCTAGGTCTTCGGGCGTGGGAGCTGTCGCCAGAGCCGCAGCCCTACCGAAAAATGCTTCGCAGGCTCGTGCGGCGGCGCCACGTGGGCGCTGGTGGCTCCGAGGCTGACGGCCGCCGCAAAGCCCGCAGCCACACGGGCTGTTGGGCCACGCGAGCGGCTGCCAAAGAGCTTTCCAACGAGGCACGGCTTTCCCTCCCTGCTCTTTGGGCGTGGGAGCTGTCGCCAGAGCCGCGGCCCTACAGGAAAATGCTTCGCAGGCTGGCGCGGCTGCACCTGGTGGGTGCCGGTGGCGGGGAGGCTGACGGTCGCCGCAAAGCCCGCAGCCCCACGGGCTGTGGGGCCACGCGAGCGGCTGCCAAAGAGCTTTCCAACGAGGCACGGCTTTCCCTCCTGGGTCTTCGGGCGTGGGAGCTGTCGCCAGAGTCGCGGCCCTATCGCAAAAAGCTCTGCATACTTGCGCGGCGGCGCCACATGGGCACCGTTGGCGGAGAGGCTGACGGCCGCCGCAAAGCCCGCAGCCCCACGGGCTGTGGGGCCACGGAAGAGGCTGCCAAAGAGCTTTCCAACGAGGCACGGCTTTCCCTCCTGGCTCTTCGGGCGTGGGAGCTGTCGCCAGAGCCGCGGCCCTACCGGAAAATGCTTCGCAGGCTGGCGTGGCGGCGCCACGTGGGCGCCGGTGGCAGCGAGGCTGACGGCCGCCGCAAAGCCCGCAGCCCCACAGGCTGTTTCGCCAAACGAGCGGCTGCCAAAGAGCTTTCCAACGAGGCACGGCTTTCCCTCCTGGCTCCTCGGGCTTGGGAGCTGTCGTCAGAGCCGCGGCCCTACAGGAAAATGCTTCGCAGGCTGGCGCGGCTGCACCTGGTGGGCGCCGGTGGCGGGGAGGCTGACGGCAGCCACAAAGCCCGCAGCCCCACGGGCTGTGGGGCCACGCGAGCGGCTGCCAAAGAGCTTTTCAACGAGGCACAGCTTTCCCTCCTGGCTCTTCGTGCTTGTGAGCTGTCGCCAGAGTTGCGGCCCTACCGGAAAATGCTTCGCAGGCTGGTGGGGCGGCGCCACGTGGGCGCCAGTGGCTCCGAGGCTGACGGCCGCCGCAAAGCCCGCAGCCCCACGGGCTGTGGGGCCACGCGAGCGGCTGCCAAAGAGCTTTCCAACGAGGCACGGCTTTCCCTCCTGGCTCTTCGGGCGTGGGAGCTGTCGCCAGAGTTGCGGCCCTACCGGAAAATGCTTCGCAGGCTGGTGGGGCGGCGCCACGTGGGCGCTGGTGGCTCCGAGGCTGACGGCCGCCGCAAAGCCCGCAGCCCCACGGGCTGTGGGGCCACGCGAGCGGCTGCCAAAGAGCTTTCCAACGAGGCACGGCTTTCCCTCCTGGCTCTTCGGGCTTGGGAGTTGTCGTCAGAGCCGTGGCCCTACTGGAAAATGCTTCGCAAGCTGGCGCGGCGGCGCCACGTGGGCGCCGGTGGCGCCGAGGCTGACGGCCGCCGCAAAGCCCGCAGCCACACGGGCTGTGGGGCCACGCGAGCGGCTGCCAAAGAGCTTTCCAACGAGGCACGGCTTTCCCTCCTGGCTCTTCGGGCGTGGGAGCTGTCGCCAGAGCCGCGGCCCTACCGGAAAATGCTTCGCAGGCTGGCGCGGCTGTAGCTGGTGGGCGCCGGTGGCGCTGAGGCTGACGGCCGCCACAAAGCCCGCAGCCCCACGGGCTGTGGGGCCACGCGAGCGGCTGCCAAAGAGCTTTCCAACGAGGCATGGCTTTCCCTCCTGGCTCTTCGGGCGTGGGAGCTGTCGCCAGAGTTGCGGCCCTACCGGAAAATGCTTCGCAGGCTGGTGGGGCGGCGCCACGTGGGCGCCGGTGGCTCCGAGGCTGACAACCGCCGCAAAGCCCGCAGCCCCACGGGCTGTTTCGCCAGGCGAGCGGCTGCCAAAGAGCTTTCCAACGAGGCACGGCTTTCCCTCCCTGCTCTTTGGGCGTGGGAGCTGTCGCCAGAGCCGCGGCCCTACAGGAAAATGCTTCGCAGGCTGGTGCGGCGGCACCTGGTGGGCGCCGGTGGCGGGGAGGCTGACGGTCGCCGCAAAGCCCGCAGCCCCACGGGCTGTGGGGCCACGCGAGCGGTTGCCAAAGAGCTTTCCAACGAGGCACGGCTTTCGCTCCTGGGTCTTCGGGCGTGGGAGCTGTCGCCAGAGTCGCGGCCCTACCGCAAAAAGCTCTGCATACTTGCGCGGCGGCGCCACATGGGCACCGTTGGCGGAGAGGCTGACGGCCGCCGCAAAGCCCGCAGCCCCACGGGCTGTGGGGCCACGGAAGAGGCTGCCAAAGAGCTTTCCAACGAGGCACGGCTTTCCCTCCTGGCTCTTCGGGCGTGGGAGCTGTCGCCAGAGCCGCGGCCCTACCGGAAAATGCTTCGCAGGCTGGTGGGGCGGCGCCACGTGGGCGCCGGTGGCTCCGAGGCTGACGGCCGCCGCAAAGCCCGCAGCCCCACAGGCTGTTTTGCCAGGCGAGCGGCTGCCAAAGAGCTTTCCAACGAGGCACAGCTTTCCCTCCTGGCTCTTCGGGCGTGGGAGCTGTCGCCAGAGCCACGGCCCTACAGGAAAATGCTTCGCAGGCTGGCACAGCGGCGCCACGTGGGCGCCGGTGGCGCGGAGGCTGACGGCCGCCGCAAAGCCCGCAGCCCCAGGGGTAGTTTCGCCAGGCGAGCGGCTGCCAAAGAGCTTTCCAACGAGGCACGGCTTTCCTTCCTGGCTCTTCGGGCTTGGGAGTTGTCGTCAGAGCCGCAGCCCTACCGGAAAATGCTTCGCAAGCTGGCGCGACAGCGCCACGTGGGCACCGTTGGCGGCGAGGCTGACGGCCGCCGCAAAGCCCGAAGCCACACGGGCTGTTTCGCCAGGCGAGCGGCTGCCAAAGAGCTTTCCAACGAGGCACGGCTTTCCCTCCTGGCTCTTCGGGCTTGGGAGATGTCGCCAGAGCCGCAGCCCTACCGAAAAATGCTTCGCAGACTGGTGCGGCGGCACCACGTGTGCGCCGGTTGCGCCGAGGCTGACGGCCGCCGCAAAGCCCGCAGCCCCACGGGCTGTGGGTCCACGCAAGCGGCTGCCGAAGAGCTTTCCAACGAGGCACGGCTTTCCCTCCTGGCTCTTCGGGCGTGGGAGCTGTCGCCAGAGCCGCGGCCCTACCGGAAAATGCTTCGCAGGCTGGCGCAGCGGCGCCCGCCTAGGCGCCGGTGACAGCGAGGCTGACGGCCGCCGCAAAGCCCGCAGCCACACGGGCTGTGGGGCCACGCGAGCGGCTGCCAAAGAGCTTTCCAACGAGGCATGGCTTTCCCTCCTGGCTCTTCAGGCGTGGGAGCTGTCGTCAGAGCCGCGGCCCTACCGGAAAAAGCTCTGCATTCTTGCGCGGCGGCGCCACGTGGGCGCCGGTGGCGGCAAGGCTGACGGCCGCCGCAAAGCCCGCAGCCCCACGGGCTGTGGGGCCACGCGAGCGGCTGCCAAAGAGCTTTCCAACGAGGCACGGCTTTCCCTCCTGGCTCTTCGTGCTTGGGAGCTGTGGCCAGAGTTGCGGCCCTACCGGAAAATGCTTCGTAGGCTGGTGGGGCGGCGCCACGTGGGCACCGGTGGCTCCGAGGCTGACGGCCGCCGCAAAGCCCGCAGCCCCACGGGCTGTTTCGCCAGGCGAGCGGCTGCCAAAGAGCTTTCCAAGGAGGCACGGCTTTCCCTCCTGGCTCTTCGGGCGTGGGAGCTGTCGCCAGAGCCACAGCTATACCGGAAAATGCTTCGCAGACTGGCGCAGCGGCGCTACGTGGGCGCCGTTGGCAGCGAGGCTGACGGCCGCCGCAAAGCCCGCAGCCCCACAGGCTGTTTCGCCAGGCGAGCGGCTGCTAAAGAGCTTTCCAACGAGGCACGGCTTTCCCTCCCGGCTCTTCGGGCGTTGGAGCTGTTGCCAGAGCCGCGGCCCTACTGGAAAGTGCTTCGCAGGCTGGCGCGGCTGCACCTGGTGGGCGCCGGTGGCGGGGAGGCTGACGGTCGCCGCAAAGCCCGCAGCCACACGGGCTGTGGGGCCACGCGAGCGGCTGCCAAAGAGCTTTCCAACGAGGCACGGCTTTCCCTCCTGGCTCTTCGGGCGTGGGAGCTGTCGCCAGAGCCACGGCCCTACCGGAAAATGCTTCGCAGGCTGGCGCGGCGGCGCCACATGGGCGCCGGTGGCGTGGAGGCTGACGGCCGCCGCAAAGCCCGCAGCCCCACGGGCTGTGGGGCCACGCAAGCGGCTGCCAAAGAGCTTTCCAACGAGGCATGGCTTTCCCTCCCTGCTCTTCGGGCGTGGGAGCTGTCGCCAGAGCCGCAGCCGTACCGGAAAATGCTTCACAGCCTGGTGCGGCGGCGCCACATGGGCGCCGGTGGCGTGGAGGCTGACGGCCGCCGCAAAGCCCGCAGCCCCACGGGCTGTGGGGCCACGCGAGCGGCTGCCAAAGAGCTTTCCAGCGAGGCATGGCTTTCCCTCCTGGCTCTTCCGGCGTGGGAGCTGTCGCCAGAGCCGCGGCCCTACCGGAAAATGGTTTGGAGGCTGGCGCGGCGGCACCACCTCGGGCTGCGGGCTTTCCTGCTGCCTTCAGAGTCTCACAGCCACCCTTTCCCACTTGGCACCACGCCAGCCTCTAGCATTTCTATTATTAAGTCAAGACAGTGTACGACTTAACATCATACAGAGCGCTACACATCAATACATGCTCAAATTAAGCATAGCCACTGGAAAAATTGGCAATACAGTGCCATCGTATGTTACCAAGTGTCACATCTCATTGAAGACAATGACAGAGCGATGCAACGTCAAGCGTAACACAGTACTGGGCCGTGCGAGGCAATACGCCGTCACAGAATCAGCAATAGAGAAATTCACAACGGAGTGCAGTCTTACGATAGAATCTCTAAAGCCACCGTTAAGCCAGTGACAGGCGGTACAATGCCACACGTTACAGTATACAGGGCAGTACAACCCGATTCGCAGACAAATAAATTAGAGCAAATTACAAGACTCCCAATACAGTACAGTACAATGCCAGACCGTCTCAGATGTCGGTCAAGACAATGCCAGGGCAATGCAGTGCAAGACATAACGTTATACAGGTCAGTACAAGGCAATACGCAGTCAAATGAAGAACAGTAAACTACAATACCCAAACCACACTGGCAAACAATGGCAAACAATCCCACATGTCGGTCGAGACAATGACAACGCGAGACAGAACACCGTGCAGGGCAGCGCAAGGCAGTACACAGTCAAATAGAGAACAGCTGACCAGAAAACCCGCACTACGCTGCCGTACGATCTCAAAACGTCTCGGATGGCAGTCAAGGCAATTACAGGGCAAGACAAAGCACTACGTCGCAGTACACAAGGCAGTACAAGGCAATACTCAGTCAAATAAATAACAGACAGTCACAAAATTCACAGTGCAGTGAATTCACATGGGTCAGATGGCAACCAAAAGAAGGACAGGGCAATACAAGGCGAGAGGTAACCCAATACGGGGCCGGACAAGGCAATATGCAGTTGTGGCGGGTGGAGCGATTCACTTCAGTCCTGAGAGAAGTAGAGAAACATTTAGAAACATCAACACAGTGTTTCGACAAAGGCAGCAGTGAACGTAACATCCCTTTACCAGGTTCCGTGGCCACGTACCCCAGATCATTTATTGCACAGGGGCCAGGGTCAGACGAGCTGTTAGGGAGACCCTCCCGTCGAGCCACAACCCCCTTGCTTTCTAAACTCCTTCTTGAAGAGCAGTCTAAGTGCGGCTGGATCCAATTCCTAGCCCTGGACTTGGGCACCGCTTCACCTCTAAAGGATTGTATCCGCGCCATCAACCCTTTATATCACTGAGCTAAGGCTACGAGGTTTAGCGTGGTATTAGTCACTTACCGAGACTCTGTTGCGGCAAGGGATCTCTCAGCCTTGAGGAGCAGAACCTGAAGCAAGCGTCCCCGCTCAAGGGCACATCCTGGTGCTATGACAGACTATGACAGGCAATACTATGACAGGGCAATACAATGCGAGACGTAACTTTACACAGGGCAGTACAAGGCCAATACACAGTCAAATAGGGAATGACCGATCACAAAATTGATGCACGGTCAAATAGAGTACAACAGCCTAAGAAGCCCTCAATACAGTGCCTGTCAACGCCAGAATACATCAGATGGCTCGCAGCACGGTGAGAGGGCAATACGACGCAAGACTCAGGAAAATACAGGGCAGTACAAAGCAATATGTAGTCAAATATAGAACAGCCGATCAAAAACACCCTCAGTTCGGTGCGGTACAACCCCAGAGAGTGTAAAAGGACAGTTAAGACTATTTCATGGCAACACAACGCACAATGTAACACAATACAGGTTGCTACAACACGATACAGAATAATATAGGAAACAACCCATCAAAACGCCACAATACGGTGCAGTACGATCCCACACGGTCTCGGGTGGCAGTCAAAACAACTATAGGGCGACACGATCCAAGATGCAACATTACACGACAGAGCAGAACTGAAGACGCAGTCAACTAAATACCAACCAATTAGAAGAACCGCAATACAGTGCGGGAGAAAACAAAAATAAATGGAGATGCCAGTCAAGACAATGACAGAGCAATACAAGGCAAGAAATAACGCAATACAGGGCAGTACAGTGAAATACACGGTCAAATAAATAACTGATTAAGTATCCCGCAATACCGTGCGATGCAATGCCAAAACGCGTGAGACAGCAGTCGAGGCAGTGACAGAGCTATACAATGGAAGACGTAACAATGCAGGGCTGTACAACACCAAAATGTATCAGATGGCACTCAGAACAATAACATGGCGATACAATGCAAGCCGCAACACAATACAAGGTGGTAACAAGGCAATACACGGTCAAACACAGACTAACGAATAAAACCTGCACAATACGGATCGCTGCAATCCCAGAACATCTAAAGTGACAGTGAACGGAATGACGGGGCAGTACAATGCAAGATACAACACTAGACAGGGCAATACGCATTCAAATAACGCACAACCGATTAAAAAACCCACAATACACACCAGTACAATGCCGGAACAGATCAGATGGCAGTCCGGGCAAATAGAGGACAATACAATGCCAAACGTGATGCCATACAGGGCCGGACAAGGCAATACGCAGTTGTGGCAGGCCGAGCGGCTAACTTCGCTTCTAAGAGAGAAGCGGTGAAACATTCAGAAACATCAACACAGTGATTCTCCAAAGGCAGCAGCGCATGTGACGGCGCTTTACCAGATTCCATATGGCCACGCACCCCGGATTATTTACTGCCTAGGGGCCAGGGTCAGACAAGCTGTCAGGGAGACCCTCCCGTTGAGTCACGAGGCTCGGAAAGGACCCCCTTGCTTTCTAAACTCCTTCTCGGAGAGGAGTCTAGGTGCGGCTGGATCCAATTCCTAGCCCCGGACTTAGGCAACGGTTCACCTCTAAAGGATTGTATCTGCGCCATCGACCCTTTATATCACTGAGCTAAGGCTACAAGGTTTTGTATGCTATTAGTCACTTACTGAGAATCTGTTGCGGCAAGGCATCTCTATCTCGAGGAGCAGAACCTTAATTGAGCGTCCCTGCTCAAGGGGAGATCCTGGCACGGAGGCCCCTGCCATGCAGAAGTCAAAAGGCTCTTGGGCTGTCCACTATTTATGGGGTAAGCTAATTGACTTATAGTCACATCAGCACAGGAACAAAATATCTAGGTCCCCACTGTGTTGCCAACCATCCCCCAACTTCAAGTACCACTCAGAACAACTCCATGGATGATTGGGGCGCCAAAACGAAGGGGCGCCCGCACCACCCCAGCAGTCAAATAAGGAACAACCAATGGAACTTTCACAATAAATAAGTACAATCCCAGACAGTCCAAAGTAACAGCCAAGACAACGACAGACCAATACAGTGCAAGACCTAACATCACACAGAGCAGTAAAAGGCAACGCGCAGCCAAGTCAAGAACAGTTAAAATACCCATAATCCAGTGCAGCACTATGACACTGTCCCAAAACGCAGTCAAAACAACGACAGAGTAATGCAACACGAGCCGTAACACAATACAGGGCAGCACAAAGCAATACACAGTCACACAAAGAACAGCCAATTACAAAACCCACAACAGAACGCCCTACGATCTCAGGAAGTCTCAGAGGGCAGTCACGGCAAATACAGGGCAATACGGTGCAAGATAACACAATACAGGCCACTGCCAGCCAATACTCAGTCAAATAAATAACAGACAGTCAAAAAATTCACAATGCAGTGCACTACTATGACACCATGGGTCAGGTGGCAATCATGACAACGATAGGGCAATACAAGGCAAGACGTAACCCAACACGGGGCCGGACAAGGCAATATGCAGTTGTGGCAGGTGGAGCCATTCACTTCACTCCTAAGAGAAAAGTAGAGAAACATTCAGAAACATCAACACAGTGATTCTCCAAAGGCAGCAGTGCGCATGACGGCGCTTTATCAGGTTCCGTGGCCACGGACCCTGGATTATTTCCTGCCTAGGGGCCAGGGTCAGACGAGCTGTCAGGGAGACCCTCCCGTTGAGTCACGAGGCTCGGAAAGGACCCCCTTGCTTTCTAAACTCCTTCTCGGAGAGGAGTCTAGGTGCGGCTGGATCCAATTCCTAGCTCGGAGAGGACCCCCTTGCTTTCTAAACTCCTTCTCGGAGAGGAGTCTAGGTGCGGCTGGATCCAATTCCTAGCCCCGGACTTGGGCAACAGTTCACCTCTAAAGGATTATGTCTGTGCCGTCAACCCTTTACATGGCTCATAAAAAACAGCTGATGAAGGAAGTGACAATATGGTGGCCTACAACGGCAGAATAGATCAGATGACAATCAAGACAACAACAGAGCAATACAATGGAAGACGTAACACCACACGGGGCCGGACAAGGCAATACACAGCCACATCAGAACCCATGAGAGACATCAAACTACAGTCCAGACCTAGGACAGATTCTCTAACGTGACCGTCAAGACGACAGGGCAATGCAATGCAAGATGTAACACAGGCCATATGCAGTTGTGGCGGGCGCAATGATAAAATTCACTCCTAAGAGAGAGGTAGAGAAACATTAACAAACATAACAGTGATTCACTAAAGGTAGCAGCGCACGTGATGGCACTTTACCAGGTTCCATATGGCCACGCACCCCGGGTCATTTACTGCCTCAGGGCCAGGGTCTGACACGCTGTCTGGGAGACCCTCCCGTTGAGTCACGAGGCTCGGAAAGGACCCCCTTGCTTTCTAAACTCCTTCTCCGAGAGGAGTCTAGGTGCGGCTGGATCCCATCCTCGCCCCGGACTTGGGCAACGGTTCACCTCTAAAGGATCATATCTGCGTGATCAAACCCTTCGTATCGCTCAGCTAAGATGGCAAAGTCTGGCATGCTGTTAGTCACTTACCCAGAATCTGTTGCGGCAAGGCTTCTCTCAACCTAGAGGAGCAGAACCTTAAGTGAGTGTCCCCGGGAAACGCTGGCAAACAGGCCGCTGCCTTGCAAGGAAGCTCAAAGGGCTCTTGGTCTGTCCGCTAGGTCTATAGCAAGCTAACTGACTCACAGTGTCTTGACTCTGGTGCCAGCCACCCCACAAAGTTCAAGTGCCACTCGTAGCGACTCCTGCTGGTCGTTATAGCTCGAGCAGCAGCCTGGAGGAAAAAGGGGGGTGACATCGCAACAGCGGTCAAATACAGAACAACCGGTTAAAAATTGCACAATACTGTGCCAGAGACTCTAAAATAACTGGCAAGACAACGACAGGGCAACACCATGCAAGATCTAACCTTACACAGGGCAGTACAAGGCAACATACAATCAAATGCAGAGCAGACAATGAAAGAATTGACGGTACGGTGCCATACAACGGTAGAATATATCAGATGTCGGTCACCACAATGACAGAGCAATACAAGGCAAGACGTAACGCGATACGGGGCCCTACCAGGCGACACAGTCAAGGAAACAACAACCCATGAAAGAATTCACAATACAGCGCGGTCCTAGGACGGAACGTGTAAAATGACCGTCGAGACAGTGACAGGGCAATACAATGCAAGACACAACACCATACCAGGTGGTAACAAGGCAACATGCAGCCAAACGAAGAACAACCGATTAAGAAACCCAGCATACGTTCAACTGTAATACCAGAAAACATCAGAAGGCAGTCAAGACAACGACAGCACACTATAACATGAGAAGTAACACAATACACAGCAGTACAAGGCATTACACAGTCAAATAAAGAAGAACCGATTAAAAACCACACAATACAGTGCGGTGCGATGCCAGAGTGGATCAGAAGGCAGTCGAGACTATGACGGGGCAATATAATGCAAGATGTTACACAATACAGGGCGGTACAAGGCATTAGAAAGCCAGATGAAGAACAACCGATTAAAAAACCCGCAATACAGCGTGGTACGAGGCCCGAACAGATCAGAAGGCAGTCAAGGCTACGACGGGGCAATATAACACGAGACATAACGCAATAGAGGGCGGTACAAGGCATTACACAGTCAAAGAACAACCGATTAAAAAAAAAAAAACCACGCAACACGGTGTGGTACGATGCCAGAATAGAACACAGAGCAATCAAGAGCGTGACGGGGCAACACGATGCGAAACCGATACTGAGTGAGGCGGAGCAATACTATTTCAAATATACAAGAACATAGTACGGAACCAAATTCTTAAGCGTACGACACAAGACCATCTCAAATGGCAGTCAAGGAAGTTACCGAGCAACGTAATCCCGATTTGCACAAAATGGTGCCATCAGGCACTATCACGTCCATCAACACTAAGTTGTACTGCAACTGTACCCCGCATCACACGCGCCGTACCCTTCTGCTCACCTGCTCCGCATGGATTCTGGGTTTGGACTTTGTGGCACACTCTGGTTCTGGCACCTAAAACACCTAAGACACACAATATTACTGTTGAGCTTACGGGAAACCACCACCCCCATGCGCTACCTCTCTGCTACCCAGCTCACCTCCAACGCTCGTCCGGCTCCGGATGCCTGCGGCGCCTGCAAAACCAAAGACAAACACTCCCCTGAGCCGCAATGTAGCACTGGGCTATTAGACGCCAACGTGTCCACAACCGCCTCACTTGCTGGGACTACTCAGTGGGTGCGCAGCATCGCCCCTCTGACCCTGCATGTCACACCAACCGAAGAAACACACGCCGAGATACTGCCCAAAACCCTACCAAATTCCCCATCTCCCACTCCCTCACCTTGCCCGCCCATCCTCCCCCGAGGCGTGCAACCTGAAGGCTCGCAAACCACCCATAAAACCCAACAGACATGGGTTGCTTTAAAACTTGAAAGTTGCTCCCTCTGAGGCAGATGTGATAAGGTCAGCAGCGGCGGGTGGGCTGAAGTGACTGACTCATCCCCATCCCCACATCCCATGTCATTCATTGCTTCAAAACTTCAAATTGGAAAGAACCAATACATACAGTACTCAGAGCCACATCTTCTCTCTAATACCACGTGCTGACTCACCTTCTTACATTGCTCTCCTCTCCTACGCTGCCCCGCCAAGCTTGTCCTGTTGCATCTGCAAGAACGACATCAGAGAAATCACCCTGAGGCAGAGCAATAGAGTCATAACAACAAAAAGCCTTGCACCTTTTTACAAATACCATCTAAGGTCCAAATACAACCGTACACAAAGAAAATTACAAAAAAAAAATCCGCACCAAAACCAGCTGTACCCTCTTCCACATGAACTCTTCTTCACTGCTGCTGTATTGCCTTTCCAACATGCCTCTGCTCTTCCCAAACAAAACAGAAGAGGTGTCTACACAGCCTCCCAATGGCTACCCTGAGACAACTCTAACACCTTTGCCCCGATCTACTGGGATTCATGTACTACATATAGACTCTCCACAGGATTCCGCCCACCCTGGACACTACGTGCCCAGGCAGGGCAGCCCCGAGCCAAACACTCACGGTTACGGACAGACACTACACGGAACGCTACGAACGACACGCCTCAAAGATGAGAGAAAACTCTCAGCAAGAAAGATGACACGGGGACCAAAGTCACCGTCGTGCAAGAAAATCTGTGGGATCGTGATGATGTCAACATGAAGACGCTCTACGGAACCCCCTGAAGCAAACTGTAGAACGTGATGGTACGTAATAAGAATGGACTGTTGAGCCCGCTAAGATGGACGTGCAGGAAGTCTGGCTTCAAGACCTAAGAACGTAACGACGCAGGGAAGAACTCCCAGACGTGGAAGTGGGCCGTCCAGAAACTTCCGAGAGGCAAGATTGATGCACGCTTTAAGATGCTAACGCAAGAAGAGCATCAGATGAATGGTGCTACGCCCACAGGCCCAAGCATTCGAGACCCTAAGGATGACGCCCAGGGCCCCACGTCGTGCTCCTGGAGCTCAAAGATGACCTCGAGACCCAAGAAGGGGCGAAGATACACAACACAGACCACATGAACGACATGACAACACGCACGGGCTGGAACTGCCCTGCCCGGGACACGCTAGCGTCACACTGAGCAGTAAGCAACATCCTTTACCTTCCTAAATATGACTGTGCCCCGGGACAGCCCTCGCCACTACGCTAACGTCAAAGACCCCATTTTGCAATTGTCCACCTCGGCCCCTCTCCGGCGCCTGACTGTCAACTTAGCTTTTGGAGGGCCAGCCATCTGAATCCTTCTTCGATGCGGTCCGCAAAAACCAGCCATCCGATACATTTCCGCAGTCACCAGGTTCCTCCTCTTCCTCTGCAAAAGGAAAATAAAACATAATCCCAGAGGCCGCCACAGCACCAGCAATAAGCATCCTGAGAGGAGATGCCAACCTCTTCGACAACACCCTCAGCCTCCCGAATGCCGTGGCGTTCTGCTCGCCCGCTCCGCGCCGATTCCGGAGTCCGAGGCTGCAATGATAGTTATTCACAGCACCTAAGAGACCAAGAAACACAACATTACCACTGCGCTTCTGCCAAACCGCCACACCATCGACTCCTATCTTCTGTCTTCATTCACATGAAAAAAAAAGTACCCAATTGTATTCATAGAGGCGCCAGTCACATCTTCCCTCTAATGCCACATGCCGAGCCACCTCCGTACAGCGCTCCTCTCGGCTCCCCTACGTCACCCTGCACATCTCATCTCTCGGCATCTAAAAAGAGAAAAAAAAAAAAATCCAACATTACGCCGATGCAGAGCGATAGCTTAATTCCAAAGGTCTTGTTTCTACTTCGGAACACTGTTCAATTAGATCCAACTACAGCCTGCCATCAAAAAAAAAAAAAAAACACAGAAAAAGCCCACAAACATTACACCCCACACAAAGCAGCCTGAACATCTTTGAGATACTGTGTCCTTCACTGACTGTGAACAGCCTCTCCGACTTGGCTCTGCTTATGCCAACACCCACTAATAAAACACCCACGCACCCAACCTACTGAGAGCAAATTAATTCCAGATGACTACCCAACCTTTGCCTCGGTCGCCACAGATCCACATATTAACTGTAGACTCTCGTCACTATTCTGCCTGCCCTGGACTCTACACACCCGGGCAGGGGGGCTCCGAGCCAGACACACACACAAGCACAGACCAACACTACACAAAACGCTAAAAACAACGCATCTCAAGGATGAGAGAAAACTCTCAGCAAGAAGGATGACACCCAGACGGAAGTCACCGTCGGGCAAGACGACCTGGAGACCGTGGTGGTGATGTGAAGAGGCTCTATGGAAGCCCCTGAAACAGAGTGTAGGACATCATCATCTGTGATAAGAAGGGACTGTCAAGACTGATAAGATGTATGCGGGGGAAGCCTGGCTTCAAGACCTAAGAACATAATGACATAGGGAAGAAGTCCCAGTTGTAGACACGGGCCATCCGGAAACTTCCAAGACGCAAGACCAATGCAAGCTTTAAGCTTCTAACGCAAGACGACCAGCAGCCGAATGGTGCTATGCCCATGGGTGCAGGCGTTCGAGACCCTAGGGATGGCGCCTGAGGCGCCATGCCGTGCTCCTGGAGCTTAAAGACGACCTCGAGACCCAAGAAAGGTCTAAGACACAGAACACGGACCACACGAAAGACAACAACACACACAGGCTGGAACCACCCTGCCCGGGAATGCCGAACAGTAAGCCGCATCCCTTACGTGCCTAAAGGAGACTGCCCTCCAGGACAAACCTCTCCCCTACGCCAACTTCAAAGACACCTTTTTGCAATTCTCAACCTCGTCCCCTCTCGAGCGCCAGTCTCTCAACTTAGCTTTTGGAGGGCCAGGGGTCCGAATCCATCCTTGAGGCAGTCCACAGAAAACAGCCATCCAGTACGTTCCTGTGGTCACCAGCTTCCTCCTCTTCCTCTGCAAAAGGAAAAGAAAAAAAAAAGTTATCCCAAAAGCAGCCACAGCACCAGCAATAAGCATCCTGAGAGGAGATGCCAACCTCTTCCACAACACCCTCAGCCTCATGAACACCCAGGCATTCTGCTCGCCCGCTCAGCGCCAATTCCAGAGTCTGACGCTGCGGCAACAGTTATTCACGGCACCTAAGATACCAAGAAACACAGCATTACCACTGCGCTACTGCCAAACCACCAGTCCCGTGCTCCTCCTCGATACTATCTGGCTCGCCTCAAATGCGAGAGCCTAGAGCACACCAGGCTCCGACGACACCCGAACCCATCTGCAAAACCTGTCCAAGAAGGACTCATGAACCCGGCTACCTTTTCTAGCCCTCCCCCAGTGCCAAAACTTTAGAAACCCCTTCTCTTCTCCCTGAGCTGCCAGGGAAGGAGCCCCACTTCTTCCCCATAGATCCCACCCTTTATTTGCCAGCCCGAACACCCGGCGTTGGACACTTCTTGAGAGCCACTCTTCCCAGCCTCTCCCTGCGTCCCACCACCACCTCCTATCTTCTGTCTTCCCACAGACTCTGGGCTCTGCTGCAGACCCACAGAGTCAGTGAAGCCCTGATCTGACCTATACCAGGGGCCTGTCACAAGCCGCAAAGGCTCCAGGGACACGGCAAAACCCTGAGCACGGTGGGGGAAGGTGACAAGGCACCCCACATCCTGAAATACGTTATGCTTTATGGCCCTGCTGCTTTCCTGAGAAATGTGGAAACTCCATCTACAGCTGCAGACAAGGTGCTCACCCAGTCCCTGCAAAGTAATCTCATCATCTGCCCGATTGAGACAAATTCTATTGGCATCTTATCTGGGATACAGCAAAGCTAGTGGGGGAAAAAAAAAAAAAAACACAAACAAGAAAGTTCCGTCTTCAATACAGTCAGGGATTCCAGGAAAATGCGCCATGCCTGGAAGAGAGAAAACCATACCCTTAAACTATCTCACCGCCCCCTAAGACTCATTACCACGCGACTCACCTCAAAAACCACAAGGAAGAGAACCGGCACATAAGGCCGCTCTCTACTATACACGCTGCCAAACCTCACCTGGTCCTGAAGGTCTTGCCACCTCCAGCTTCTTACCTGCTATTCTCTAAATGGGATAACATCTCCACCCAAGGAGCTGAGCCGCCTCCAAAGCTGCAATCGACTGAAGGACAGGCAGAGCTCTGACCCTGGAGACACCTGGCAGCAGAACGAGCTGCCCCAGCAGAGGCTGTGGGTTATATACCCCGGGCCCCGCCCAACGCCCTTCCCACCAGCACCTGGGAAAGGGCCTGGCTGACCTCCACAAGGCATAGAGCCTGCCAGAGGAAAAGCTGCTCCTTTCCTCACAGGCCTGAGAAGTACAGCATGCAAAACACCAAAACGGAGAAAGCGACCCTTAGAGGAACGGACAATATGTGCTCTTTTATTACAACTACATCAACTGTGTCAGCAACAGGGCCCGGTAGGTAAGTAAACTTAATTAAACTTCTGCAGGGCGTAGACATAAAGAGAAAGACATCATCCTAACCTAAATAGGCCAGAAGATCATGAAGCACAATAACAATATTTTTATCAAGACTCAATGTGCTTTAGTTTCCTTGTAAAAGAAACCCCACAACGAGTCATACAGCATTTCTAGCAAGACGACGCATATTATCCGACTTCTGCCAGAACTGTGTTCTGGATCGGACTGACAGACAGAGTGCAAGCAGAGGCTTGTGTGCCGCCTGTAATGCAGTGGCTGAGAAAGAACCAAGGCTTGGGGCCGCCGCTCTCCTCGGCCGAGTCTGCTCCGGTGCCCTGTCTGTCATCATTGCTGTTGTGCCTTAGGCCATGCAGTAAAACAAGTGACACATGCTCCCTTTTAACTTCTCTCCTGAGGCAGAAAAGAACAAGAGAGAGAGACTTAGGGACTGAAAGATAAACTGAACTGTAATGAAATCTTAACAGCAAAATAATACCAAGAAAAGACAACAGTAACAAGAAAACAATTAAATATATACAGGACATACACAACCCGATACAGAGCTCCCAGGATGACCGCTGCTTCACTGGCAAAGTCCGGAACCAGACTCCGTGACAGTCCGGAACCAGACTCCGGACCTGGTTGCATAAATGCACGGATCGAGGTCAAAGGACAATGAACAGACAGAGGAGTCTTCAGAGGCCAGACAACAGGTACCGACCCCTTTGATCCCTCCGCTTTTATACTGAGCGTGATGAGGATGGGATGGAATACCCTATCAGTCAGATTCGGGTCACCAGTCCCGTCTACTCTTCACTATGGGTACAACCCCTCTACGCTTTTCTGCTTCCAACCCTCCAACAGGGCATATATAAAAGTTAGCTGGGCTGTGCTGTTGTAGGAATAAGTATAAGCAAGAGCCTCTCCGCACGGCATCCCTTCGCATTAAGTGTAAATATAAGTTCTTGGTGCTCTGAAGGCAGATACTACCTGAAAAATACGTCATTATTTTCAGAGAGTTCACTTCATTGGAAGAGACTTACCTGAAAAGTAAAGTGACTGCAAACAACACCAGTTCTGTTGTACCTCAGACCAGCACTTCCACACATGGCTACGTAACCTCACATTCACATGAAAAAAAGAAGAAGTGGCCAAATGTATTCATGGAGCCGCCGGTCACATCTTCCCTTTAAGACCTCGGGCTCAGCCACCTTTGTCCTGCACCCCCATCAGCTCCCCTGTGTATCCCTGGCCACCTCATCTCTCTGCATCTGAAAAAAAAGCAACACACCAACATCAAACATTACCCTAATGCAGAGCAGTAGCTTAATTCCAAAGGTCTTGTTTCTACTTAGGACCCCTGTTCACATAAGTCCAACTACAGCCTGTCATCCAAAGAAGAGACGCCTGCAAACATTACACCCCACACAATGCAGGTTTACCATCTTTGAGATACTGTCCCCTCCACTAGCCATGAACACCCTCTCCAACTTGTCTCCGCTTATGCCAGCGCCCACTAATGAAACACCCATCCACACAGCCTCTCGAAAGCTAATCAATTCGAGACGACTGAGCAACCTTTGCCTGGGTCTAGACAGATCCTCATATTCAGTACAGACTGCTGTCGTGATTCTGCCTACCCTGGACGCTACACACCCAGGCAGGGCAGCCCCAAGCCAAACACACACAGACTGACGCTACACAGAACACAACAAACGACGCGCCTCAAGGATGAGAGAAAACTCTCAGCAAGAAGGATGACACCGGGACCAAAGTCATCGTCGGGCAAGACAGCCTGCAGGACCGTGATGGTGACGATGTGAAGAGGCTCCACAGAACCCCCTGAAACAAAGTGTAGAACTTCACAGTTCCTGAGAAGGGACTGTTGAGCCTGACAAGATGGACACACAGGAAGCCTAGCTTCAAGACCTAAGAACTTAACGACACAGGGAAGAAGCCCCAGTCGCTGACGCGGGCCATCCAGAAAGTTCCAAGATGCAAGACCGATGCACGCTTTAAGATGCTAATGCAAGAAGAGAGGCAGACGGTTGGTGCTACGCCCACGGGTGCAGGTGTTCGACACCGTAAGGATGGCACCCAATGCACATTCCGTGCTCCTGGAGCTTAAAGATGATCTCAAGACCCAAAAAAAGGGTCTAGGATGCAAAACACAGACCACACGAACGACACGACAACACACACAGGCTGCAACTGCCCTGCCTAGGATGCGCTAACATCACACTGGACAGTAAGCTACATTGTTTACCTGCCCAAAGGAGACTGTGCCCCAGAACAGCCCTCCCCCCTACACTAACGTCAAAGACCCCATTACACAATTGTCAGCCTCCACCCCTCTCCAGTGCTGGTCTCTCAACTTAGCTTTTGGAGGGCTAGCATCTGATTCCATCCTCGACGTAGTCCACAAAACACAACCATCCGATACGTTCCTGCAGTCACCGGCTTACTCTTCCTCTGCAAAAGGAAAAGGAAAAGAGAAAGTCATCACAAAAGCAGCCACAACACCAGCAATAAGCATCCTGAGAGGAGATGATGACCTCCTCCACAAAACCCCTCAAGCCTCCTGAATGCTGATGCAGTCTGATTGCCTGCTCCACACAGATTCTAGAGTCGGATGCTGTAGCGACAGTTATTCACGGCACCTAAGATACCAAGAAACACAGCATTTGCACTGCGCTTCTGCCAAACCACCAGTCCTGTGCTCCTCCTCAATACTATCTGTCTTGCCTCAAATGCGAGAGCCTAGAGCACACTAGATACCATCAACAACCAAACCCAATTACAAAACTGGTTTGAGAAAGACACATGAACCCGCCTCCCTCTCCTAGCCATCCCCCTCCTGAACCATCAGGGAAGGAGGCCCACTGCTTCCCCACAACTCCTGCCCCTTATTTTCCAACTGCTCCTCAGGACCTGCTGTTCTGAGCCCTGCCCTGTGTTTGGCAGGCGCCTCCTGTCTTCCGCCTTCATAGAGACTCCGGGCTCTGCTACAGACCTGGAAAGCCGGGAAAACAGTTACAGAACCTACTGGTAGCCTCCCGCAAGAGCTTTAGGGCCACCGTGATACCCTGCATGCTCTGGGGCAAAATGATGAGCCATCCCTGCTGCTTCCTCAAAACAAACAAACTCAATATATAGGTACGTACAAAACACTCACCCTAAATCCTACTCCAGTATCTCATAACACACACAATTAAGACTAATAAAAACACCAACTAACATAGTGTACATCAAAATTGGAAAAAAACACAAGATTTTATCTTCAATGAAGTCAGAAATTATAGTAAAACACACCACCTGCCATAAGCAAAAAAAAAAAAGATACATACTATTAAGCCATTTAAACAAACCAAATGCTCCCTACAAAACTAAAGATATGGGGGGAAAAAAAAAAAGATAACATACAACTCCACTTTCTATGGCAACCACCCTTACATTGAGAAGTCTTACCTCTGATGTCTTACCTACGCTAGTTCAAACGCTAAAACAAGCCTTCCCAAACAGCTGCACAAGCTCCAAAACAACACTTAAGAAGCTCCAGAGCTCTGACCCTGGAAAAGACCAGCAGCAGAACAAGGTCCTGCCCTGAAGCTGTGGCTCATATACCCCGGGCCCCACCTGAGGCCCTCAGGCCCCACCCACCACCTTTCCCACAATCCCCTGGGTAAAGGGTGGGGCCAACACCCAGAAGCATAAAAGCACCTGAAGGTGCAGCAGGTGTTGTTATTCGCTTTAAGTTTACTATTTACAAAGTAGTGAAGAGTGACCCTTGATAGAAAAAGCATTATCTGCTCCTCCCTTGCAGCTACACCTATTGCATCAATGACGTGTCCAGGTGAGCAATTAAGTTATTTTTTTATGGAATGTAAATAGAAAAAAAATAAACATCAGACTTATCTCTATAGAAAAGTAGCTTATTCAATGCAATGATAACAGTATTATTAAAATTTATGTACTTGAGTGTCCTTCAAAAAAAAAAAATACAAACCCAAACACAATCTATTACTATGGGGTCATTCCTTATTTCTAGCAAGACCGTGTGTACTAACGAACTTCTGCCAGAACCCCTTTTTGGATGGGAGTGAATAACAAAACAGAATCAGATTCTATGAGAAAACTTTCTCAAAAACATTTTCCTCTGTGAAATAAGTTATTTATTGTAAATTGCTAGCAATTTAAAGTCATATTGATAATCTCATTTTGACTTGTTACTCAACAGCACTACTTGAGTCCCAAAATACAGAAAGCAACAAAAAAGCATGGAATTACAAGTCATGTATTTCCTGAACCTGCATAAAGCACCCTAATTAACATCTAAGTAGCTAGAACAAAAACAAATTTATATACATAAACTCATATTTTACAATAGGTATAAAAATGAGAAATTCTTCTTTATTTCAATGCCTCATGCCCATATAGACAGGTTTTATTCCATTTTTAAACACACATTCCCCCCATGAATTTTCAGGCATTTTTAGGTTGTGAACTGCCTCTTTTGGGGGGGACCCAGTGTGACAACCCACACCCCCCCGGAAAAGGTCTTCTTTTGACTTAGAAATACCATCTGGAGTACAATTACAGCCTGACATTAAAAAAAAAAAAAACAAACTACACAAACATCACACCCCACACAAAGCAGCTTTAACATCTTTGAGATGCAGTCTGCTTCACTACTGCTGAACAGCCCCTCCCACATAGCTCTGCTCATCCCAAAAAAACCCTTAATTAAAGAGCTGCCCACACCACCTGCTGATGGCTAACTTGATGGGAGTTGACTGTACCACCTTGGCCTCAACAGTCTCATTAGATCAATGTATTAACCATATACTCTTACTGCTGTTCCCCCTACCCCTGACTCTACAGCCCCAGGCAGCGCAGCTCCAAGCCAAACACACCCACGTGCAGCCCAACACCACACAGCACTAGAGACAACGTGACTCCAAGATGAGAGAAAACTCTCCACAAGAAGAGCGACTTTCAGACAAGAGACGCTGTCGGGCAAGAAGAGCGACTTTCAGACAAGAGACGCTGTCGGGCAAGAAGAGCGACAGGGCTGCAGCGCTGACACGACCAGGCTCTACAGCCAAGCCATAAAAGAGTCAAATGTAACGGACCATTCCAAGAAGTTCCTGTCAAAACGGAGATGACGTATGTGCAGGAAGCATGGCTTCAAGACCCGAGAACGTAAGGATGCAGGGAAGAAATCCCAGTGCGTAACAGCAGGTGGCTAGAACGGCTAGGGCTCAGAGAAGAGAGCTGCTCAGGCAGCCGGGAACGACGCTGCAGAAGAGGACCATTCAGAAACTCCTGAGAGGCAAGTCCTATCTGCACTTTAAAATTGTTATGCAAGAAAAGAAGTGCCCATTGGGCACTCTGCCAATTAGCACAGGCATTTGAGACCCTACAGGTGGTGCCCGAGGCACATGCTGTGCTCCTTGAGTGCAAAGAGAAATAAGGACACCAAAACTTAAGGAAAGTCCAAGACACAGAAGACAGAGCACACAAACTACACAACCAAAGACACAGGCCAGAACTGCCCTGCCCAGCACACACTAGCTTTGTGCTGAAAAGTAACCCACTCCCTTTACCTACTCAGAGGAGACTGCTCCCGCATAGCCCTCTGCTCTAGCCTGACTTTAAAACTCCTCCCTGAAACTGTCAACCTTGGCCCCCCTCCAGCACCTGTCCCTCTACTTCGCTTTCAGAGGGCCAGTGGTCTGAATTCATCCTTGACAAAAAAAAACACAACAAACAGCTAACTGATGTGTTCCTGCAGTCACCATGTTCCTCTTCATCAGCAAAACAAAAAGAAATCACAGCTCCAGCAGTGACCACCACGACAGTAGATGCCAACCTCTTCCACAACACCCTCATCCTCAGAGGTGCCATGGCAATCCACTCACCTGCTTCACGTCGATTCCAGTCGGAGGCTGCAGCAACAATTATTTATGGCACCTAAGATACCAACAAACACAAAATTACCATTGCATTTCTGCAAAATCATCAGTCCCGTGCTCCTCCTCCACACTGTCCAGCTCACCTCAAATGCAAGAGACTAGAACAGACCAGACCCTGTCGACACCCAAATCCAAATGCAAAACCGATATGACAGAGACTGATGAACCCACCTCCTTTTCCTAGCCAGCCCCCAGCGCCAAAACTTTAGAAACCCCTTCTCTTCTCCTCAACCGTCAGGGAAGGAGCCTCACTTCTTCCTGACAGCTCCCATCCTGTATTTGCAACCCTGAACCCCCTACGCCGGCTGCTTCTCAGGAGCAGCTCTTCTGAGCTGTGCCCTGCGTTTGGCAGGCACCTCCTATCTTCTGTCTTCCCACAGACTCTGGGCTCTGCATCAGACCCACAAAACAAATAATGTCCTGACACAATCTATGAGGGGCCTGCTGCCCGCTGCAAAAACTCTAGGGACACCGTGGCACTCCATGGGCAACGGGGAAAGGTGATGAGCCATGCCATACCCTGAACGACGCTATGCCTTACGTCCCTGCTGCTTTCTTGAGAAATGCTGGTGCCATATATGCAGATGCATACAAAACGCTCACCCTAACCCCCATAAGATAATCTCATCATCAACCCAATTAAGAGAAACAATATCAGCAATTTACACAGCATACTGCAAAACTGGTGAAAAACCCACAGTTCTATCTTCAATAAAGTCAGAAATTCTAGGAAAATGCAGTGCTCCTAGAACAAAGAAAAGCATACTATTAAACCATCTGGGCACCCCCTAAACACTCATCACAAAGTTATGACCCGAAAAAAAAAGGAGCATAGCAGTCAACTTTCTACCATACAGGCAGCTGGATGTTTACTGCTCCCGAAGGTCTCAGCTCAGCCTTCTCACCTCTGCCTCCCTAAATGCCGAAACACGCCTGCCCAAACAGCTGAGCCTGTCCCAAAGCTGCAGCAAAGCGAGGGACCAGCAGAGCACCCACCCCACGGGGCCCAGCAGCAGAATGAGCTCCTGAGCCCGGGCTGGGGCTCGTGTACCCCGGGCCCCGCCCACCGCCCTCAGGCCCCGCCCACCGCCCTTCCCACAATCCCCTGGGAAAGGGGCAGGGCCAACCCCCAGAAGACGTGAAGGCGGGCGGCAGCGGGAGCAACAGCTTTGCTTCTCCTGCCTTAAGTTCCCAGCAGGCGAAGCGCCTCCCCTTTTTATTTCCATTTGGGACTAACCTCTGGTGATTCTCTTACCGCTTTTGTGTGATTTCTGTCCAGTTGTTGCTGTGGAGAAGAGAGCTCTGCAGGGGTTGCATTATTTTTGCGATCTTCAGATATTTTTGTGGTTAACTGATAATCGTGTTTTATCGTTTTGGAAGGGTGTTGGAAGCATATGATTTCCAGAAGACTTATGAGCATTTACGGGCTCCTGGAGGACCGAAGTGCCACGGAGACGCGCGTCGGAGGACTGAGGGGGCACTTCCGGGGTCGTGGAGGACCGAAGTGCCACGGAGACGCGCGTCGGAGGACTGAGGGGGCACTTCCGGGGTCGTGGAGGACCGAAGTGCCACGGAGACGCGCGTCGGAGGACTGAGGGGGTACTTCCGGGGTCGTGGAGGACCGAAGTGCCACGGAGACGCGCGTCGGAGGACTGAGGGGGCACTTCCGGGGTCCTGGAGGACCGAAGTGCCATAGAGACGCGCGTCGGAGGACTGAGGGGACACTTCCGGGGTCCTGGAGGACCGCGGGGTCACGTAGATGGAAACCCGGAAAACTGCCGGGCACTGACGGGGCCGCGGTAACGCGTAAGAGCCGATGCGGAGGGGCCGATGGCCGCTCTGGAGGCCGGGCGGGCGGCACCGATGCCGCTCCAGGTGGCGCGGAGCTCGCCAGAGTCCCGGCGGTCCTGGTTCGCCCTCCGGCCGCCGCTCTCTTGAGACTGCGGCCGGACGGGCCTCCGCGAAGCCGCGCCTGCGCACGAGCTGCGGAATCACAGAACCCTTCGAGACAGAGGTTTTTATTTTGAACTTTTACATACATAATTTATATATATGTATGTTTCTCATTCCCTATTTCAATGCATCCTGCCCATAGTTACAGGTTTTCACATTTTTTAATGCATCCCAAGAATTTTCAGACATTCTGGGGCCGCGACCCACTTCTTTTGGGGGGGCAACTCCACGTAACCCCCCCCCCCCATCTCCCACTCACCTGCTCCTCTGCTGCATCATCGCTGCCCCAGTGACATCGGGGTGCCCCAAATGACACCATCACCCCCCAAGACACACACACACAGACACCCTTCTATTCACCCCCAAAAAAGGCTTAAAACGCCCAGACCCAGGGCTGGCCCCTTCTCCTCAGGGGGGCTCCGCCACCGGCTGCAAACCTGGGCTGGGGCATCTCTCGAGCAGCACGAGACGCCTACGACGAGGCACCTGGAAAACAAAAATCCCCAATTATAGCTCAGCATCCCAAAAAAACAGCACAGAAGAGAGCAGAGGAATTCCGTCAGACGGAGGGACGGGACAGGAGCTGGGGAAACAGCTCAGCTCGAAATACAGCACAGCCTTCAAAAGCCAGCGCCATCTGAACTCTTCAAAGTCAGGATTAAGACTAATCAGTGCCATTTTGAACACGTTCTTAGCATAAGGGCAAACCCTCCGGCTGGTGCTGGGAAACACCTGGCCCTTTCCCTTTCACTGAGAAGGTGTGCATGAAGTTTACATCCACCCAGTGAAAATACTTACCCTGTGAAAGTACTTGGCTTTCCTTCGGCGCTAATTTAACTTGCACGGCTGTGAACGGATACTATTAAACTATCCGTCTCCAAAATACACAGCTATGATTTGACCACGGGGGGTTTTTTGTGTGCTACACGAGGAGGAGGAGGGACATCGGGGCAGCGGCGCTGCCCGAGAGAGACACTACTGGCTGCCGGGAAAAGGCGGCACTGAAAGCCAGACAGAAGTAAAGTACTTCAGAGCACTCTGCCAAAAAAACGGGGGGAAAACCGCGTAACATTCAGTTGTCTCTCCTTTTAAACATTTCGAACAAATACCTAACTGCCCAGGGACACCTCATAAATTGTACACTACAGCCGTTTAGGCGGCTGCAGTTTAAACTACGCAAGTCAGTTTGTCGATTATACAACTCTCACTTTTTTTTTTTTAGCTTCATTTAACATAGAAAAATCAGTGAGAGAAAAAACTCCTCCAAATGGTTTTACTTTTGGGGGCGGGGAATCAAATCGCCGGCGCCGCGATCCGTAGGGCTACTAAAAAGGACCGGCAGATTCGCGAATGCTTTTGGCTGTGCTGAAGGCGCAGAGGAACGCGTTTTTATGGTATCTCGACTGTTCCAACCGAGAACCCAAAGGCCGGCGATGCCAGCAACTGGGGGGAGACGCGCGGCACTTGGGCCTGCGGAAGGAAATGAACTTCCTCCCGAGGTTACAGAAAAAGGACATTGTTGAAGCCGTAACTCACCAAAACCACAACCAAAACCACAGGATTCGCCGTCACGAGTTAAACGCTGCTGATGCTTCACGGCAAAGCCTGGAGAACGCAGAGAGGCGATGCCCGTTTGTCCCGTTTTGTCCATGTCTCCTCTTTGACCTCGATCGCCTTTAGGACAGATGCCAGTATCTCAGTGAGGTTTTCGAGTACCGCTGTGAAATATTTTAAAGACTTATTGACTGAGAAAGCATAAAGTTTTTATCGTGAAAGCAAAGCCTGCTTCTTCTGGACATGCGAACTCTTACAAACAGTTCCTTCCCTCTTCTAGTACAGAATTATTTTCACAGTATCGTTTGACAGTGAGCACCCAGAAAGAGAAGAATATGCTTTCAGGAAGAGAAAAATAAATGGAGGGAAGTAAGCTTTGCAGAGGCGTAACGTGCTCCAGGACAGACTTTATTTTGTTTTTAGGATTGTGAGGGACGGACTGTAAATTCCCTGCCGAGGGGCAGGAGCCCCTCCAAGCCTTCAGTGGAACGCCTCAAACACTCGCAAGGAAATAAATAACGCAGGCCTGGCCTTCAAACAGCTGATGAGGCTCACACTTCTGGCGGCTGAAAGTGTGGGAGAACTGTCTTGTGAAGACAGGTCGGTTCTGCCACTCGTGCCGTGAGCTCGCTCGTTCTCAGTTCTCGAGGCCGTTGTGTCCCATGAGTGACCTTTGCTTCATTATCCGCGAAACGCACGTGAAAGCGCACGCCCTGCATGTGCTAATGAAGATTACAGAGATCACGCTAAACATGTGTGACCATGGCACTCGTCTCTCCACCCAAATCATGGCACACGTCACCGGGGAGAAGGGAGAAACCTGAGCTGAGCCCGTCCTCAGCAAGGAGGGCGGACCGTGCTGATTCAGCAAACGTAAAAGGGGAAAATAAGTGCCCCGAGGGAACAAAAAAGAAACAAAAGAAATAGATAGTGCCTGGGAAGATTCTTCCCAAGAAAGAAGAAGATTATGCCTGGGAAGAATCCCTGAAAAAGACGCTGGAACCAGGACCCGCGATCTCTTTATCTCTGTCTTTTTCTCTGTCTTTTCCTCTCTCTGTCCCTCAGTTTCTCTTTTCTCTTGGAATTGTTAAGTAACAGTTAGAGCTGTGAAGTGATGACCTTAAGTACGACCTTAAGCACCGCTTGCCGTAAGTTGTCCTACACCTGGTGTTAACTAACACAATGTACACCCCAACACCTGCCATAATTTTTTATATACCTAACCAATTATCGTGGGCTTGTTAAGATCTATACTAACCATTTTGGTAAGCTAATAAATGTTTCTGTATGGACCTTGAGATTTATCTCACCTTAGTCCGTGCCGCTGAGAATTTACAAATCTGAAGTCACTTACCCTCCCCTCTTTCCTGACAGCGGGAAGCGACAAGGATTTTGTTAAAATATTTCACAGAAAAACTATAGGAGGAGTGCTGGCACATCCTTCCCGTTAACTTCAGAGTCCACACTACAAGTACCTCGGGAAAAAAGCAGACGCGCATCGCAGACGCACCTCGTACTCGCAGAGCACTCCGGATTCTTTCCGTCTGTCCTGTACCATCACGGCAGAAGGAAGGGCGACCACGGAGAAACGCTGGCAGCTGGAATTCTGCCAAGACAGGAAAAAAACTTCTGGCATAAAGCTAGGTGGCAATCTAAAGCGTCCTTCTTTCGTGAAGTTCTGTGAAGACTGCAGCCAACGGAGGCTCCTGACGAGTGGGACACGGCCCCAAAGCCTGGGACTCACCGCAGCTCCTGCTTTCAGCGCTGCCCACAGAATTTTCCAGTTCAGGTGCCTCTCTCTTTCTCTGTCCCTTCCTCTTCTGCAGCGCTGGTCACTTGACCATCCTCCACCTAAGAGAACACAGCGGTGTCTTACAGCTCTTGCGATATGAAGCTTCCCAGATGTGCAGCCTTGCACGCACACAACCCTTCCCCATGGCCATACCGTGATTTTGGATACGCGTACGGACCCTGCGGTACATATCAGCAATCTGGTCTGCTGAGGACAACTCAGAGGGGACCCTTCCTCACCCAGAAATGCTTGGCTGTCTCTTCCCTGCCGCAGGAAGCACCTTCTGGCTCAATCACCTTGATGTTGTTCTCTGGCTGTTTCAC
The DNA here is from genome assembly GCF_963924245.1 of Chroicocephalus ridibundus. Taxonomy (NCBI): domain Eukaryota; kingdom Metazoa; phylum Chordata; class Aves; order Charadriiformes; family Laridae; genus Chroicocephalus; species Chroicocephalus ridibundus. The sequence goes on along the minus strand of NW_026961567.1, from coordinate 1,029,175 downwards.
GTTTTTCAAGCATCTTAAGCTTCACCCGCAGCAGCTCCTGTTCAAAGCCAGTAAACGTCCACCAGTCCCAGGTCGCCCACACCAGGAGGGAGAACGGGGCTGAACGGAGACAGCCCAGGCAAGTCTGTGGCAAAGGCAGCCCACGACAACCCCGGGGAGGAGCGGACAACCGCGGCCTCCGGGAGAGAAAGAGAAGGGGCAGCAGTTCCCCGACCACTCGCCCCAGCGGGAGCCCCCCCTGCAGCAGGAGCTCCTGGAGACGCTGCTTTCCCCACCCGGATGCTCCTGGCACCTGCATCGAGAGGCGACCAAGCGCAGCCAGGGGCGGCCGCCGCTGTCGGGAACAGGACGGGGGGGAGGACATCTGCCGGCAGTGCCTCGGCTGGGGAGGAGGGCCGGGGCCCGTCTCCTCGCAAAGGAACAGGGAGCGGGGGGGCTGCGGGCCCGGGAGCGGGGGGACGCCGGCCCGGGAGCAGGGGGGGGCCGGCCCGGGAGCCCGGGGACGCGGGGGGAGAACCGTCCCGATGGGGGGGTACGCGAGGGAGGGAGGGAGGGGGGGTCCGAGCCGGAGGACGCGGCGGGGGGGGCCGGGGCCGGCCTGGGAGCCAGGGGACGGGACGCGGGGGGGGAACCGTCCCGGGAGCGGGGGGGTCCGAGCCGGAGGACGCAGGGGGGGTCCGAGCCGGAGGACGGGGGGGGTGGGGCCGGGGCCGGGCTGGGAGCCCGGGGACGCGGGGGGGGGACGCGGGGACAGGGGAACCGTCCCGGGAGCGGGGGGGGGTCCGTCCCGGGAGCGGGGACCGCCTACCATCCTCCCGCCCGACGGAAACGCGACCGGCAGACGCCGCTCCCCACGTGACCACCCGGAAGTAACGTACCGGAAAATACTTCGCAGGCTGGCGTGGCGGCGCGACGTGGGCGCCGGTGGCGCCGAGGCTGACGGCCGCCGCAAAGCCCGCAGCCCCACAGGCTGTTTCGCGAGGCGAGCGGCTGCCAAAGAGCTTTCCAACGAGGCACGGCTTTCCCTCCCTGCTCTTGGGCGTGGGAGCTGTCGCCAGAGCCGCGGCCCTACCGGATAATGCTTCGCAGGCTGGCGCAGCGGCGCCACGTGGGCGCCGGTGGCAGCGAGGCTGACGGCCGCCGCAAAGCCCGCAGCCCCACAGGCTGTTTCGCGAGGCGAGCGGCTGCCAAAGAGCTTTCCAACGAGGCACGGCTTTCCCTCCCTGCTCTTGGGCGTGGGAGCTGTCGCCAGAGCCGCGGCCCTACCGGATAATGCTTCGCAGGCTGGCGCAGCGGCGCCACGTGGGCGCCGGTGGCAGCGAGGCTGACGGCCGCCGCAAAGCCCGCAGCCCCACAGGCTGTTTCGCTAGGCGAGCGGCTGCCAAAGAGCTTTCCAACGAGGCACGGCTTTCCCTCCTGGCTCTTCGTGCTTGGGAGCTGTCGCCAGAGCCGCGGCCCTACCGGAAAATGCTTCGCAGGCTGGTGGGGCGGCGCCACGTGGGCACCGGTGGCTCCGAGGCTGACGGCCGCCGCAAAGCCCGCAGCCCCACAGGCTGTGGGGCCACGCGAGCGGCTGCCAAAGAGCTTTCCAACGAGGCACGGCTTTCCCTCCTGGCTCTTCGGGCGTCAGAGCTGTCGCCAGAGCCGCGGCCCTACAGGAAAATGCTTCGCAGGCTGGCGCAGCGGCGCCACGTGGGCGCCGGTGGCGGGGAGGCTGACGGCCCCCACAAAGCCCGCAGCCCCACGGGCTGTGGGGCCACGCGAGCGGCTGCCAAAGAGCTTTCCAACGAGGCACGGCTTTCCCTCCTGGCTCTTCGGGCTTGGGAGTTGTCGTCAGAACCGCAGCCCTACAGGAAAATGATTCGCAGGCTGGCACGGCAGCGCCACGTGGGCACCGTTGGCGGCGAGGCTGACGGCCGCCGCAAAGCCCGCAGCCCCACGGGCTGTGGGGCCACGCGAGCGGCTGCCAAAGAGCTTTCCAACGAGGCACGGCTTTCCCTCCTGGCTCTTCGGGCGTGGGAGCTGTCGCCAGAGCCGCGGCCCTACCGGAAAATGCTTCGCAGGCTGGCGCGGCTGCACCTGGTGGGCGCCGGTGGCGGGGAGGCTGACGGCCCCCACAAAGCCCGCAGCCCCACGGGCTGTGGGGCCACGCGAGCGGCTGCCAAAGAGCTTTCCAACGAGGCACGGCTTTCCCTCCTGGCTCTTCGGGCGTGGGAGCTGTCGCCAGAGCCGCGGCCCTACCGGAAAATGCTTTGCAGGCTGGCGCGGCTGTAGCTGGTGGGCGCCGGTGGCGGTGAGGCTGACGGCCGCCGCAAAGCCCGCAGCCCCACGGGCTGTGGGGCCACGCGAGCGGCTGCCAAAGAGCTTTCCAACGAGGCACGGCTTTCCCTCCTGGCTCTTCGTGCTTGGGAGCTGTCGCCAGAGTTGCGGCCCTACCGGAAAAAGCTTCGCAGGCTGGTGGGGCGGTGCCACGTGGGCGCCGGTGGCTCCGAGGCTGACGGCCGCCGCAAAGCCCGCAGCCGCACGGGCTGTTTCGCCAGGCGAGCGGCTGCCAAAGAGCTTTCCAACGAGGCATGGCTTTCCCTCCTGGCTCTTCGGGCTTGGGAGCTGTCGCCAGAGTTGCGGCCCTACCGGAAAATGCTTCGCAGGCTGGTGGGGCGGCGCCACGTGGGCGCCGGTGGCTCCGAGGCTGACAACCGCCGCAAAGCCCGCAGCCCCACGGGCTGTGGGGCCACGCGAGCGGCTGCCAAAGAGCTTTCCAACGAGGCACGGCTTTCCCTCCTGGCTCTTCGGGCTTGGGAGTTGTCGTCAGAGCCGCAGCCCTACCGGAAAATGCTCGCAGCCTGGTGAGGCGGCGACACATGGGCGCCGGTGGCAGCGAGGCTGACGGCCGCCGCAAAGCCCGCAGCCCCCCAGGCTGTTTCGCCAGGCGAGCGGCTGCCAAAGAGCTTTCCAACGAGGCACGGCTTTCCCTCCTCGCTCTTCGGGCGTGGGAGCTGTCGCCAGAGCCGCGGCCCTACAGGAAAATGCTTCGCAGGCTGGCGTGGCTGCACGTTGTGGGCGCCGGTGTCTCCGAGGCTGACGGCCGCCACAAAGCCCGCAGCCCCACGGGCTATGGGGCCACGCGATCGGCTGCCAAAGAGCTTTCCAACGAGGCACGGCTTTCCCTCCTGGCTCTTCGTGCTTGGGAGCTGTCGCCAGAGCCGCGGCCCTACCGGAAAATGCTTCGCAGGCTGGTGGGGCGGCGCCACGTGGGCGCCGGTGGCTCCGAGGCTGACGGCCGCCGCAAAGCCCGCAGCCCCACAGGCTGTGGGGCCACGCGAGCGGCTGCCAAAGAGCTTTCCAACGAGGCACGGCTTTCCCTCCTGGCTCTTCGGGCGTCAGAGCTGTCGCCAGAGCCGCGGCCCTACAGGAAAATGCTTCGCAGGCTGGCGCAGCGGCGCCACGTGGGCGCCGGTGGCGGGGAGGCTGACGGCCCCCACAAAGCCCGCAGCCCCACGGGCTGTGGGGCCACGCAATCGGCTGCCAAAGAGCTTTCCAACGAGGCACGGCTTTCCCTCCTGGCTCTTCGGGCTTGGGAGTTGTCGTCAGAACCGCAGCCCTACAGGAAAATGATTCGCAAGCTGGCACGGCAGCGCCACGTGGGCACCGGTGGCTCCGAGGCTGACGGCCGCCGCAAAGCCCGCAGCCCCACGGGCTGTTTCGCCAGGCGAGCGGCTGCCAAAGAGCTTTCCAACGAGGCATGGCTTTCCCTCCTGGCTCTTCGGGCGTGGGAGCTGTCGCCAGAGCCGCAGCCCTACAGGAAAATGCTTCGCAGGCTGGCGCGGCGGCGCCACGTGGGCGCCGGTGTCGCTGAGGCTGACGTCCGCCGGAAAGCCCGCAGCCCCACGGGCTGTGGGGCCACGCGAGCGGCTGCCAAAGAGCTTTCCAACGAGGCACGGCTTTCCCTCCTAGGTCTTCGGGCGTGGGAGCTGTCGCCAGAGCCGCGGCCCTACCGGAAAATGCTTCGCAGGCTGGCGCAGCGGCGCCACGTGGGCGCCGGTGGCAGCGAGGCTGACGGCCGCCGCAAAGCCCGCAGCCCCACAGGCTGTTTCGCCAGGCGAGCGGCTGCCAAAGAGCTTTCCAACGAGGCACGGCTTTCCCTCCTCGCTCTTAGGGCGTGGGAGCTGTCGCCAGAGCCGCGGCCCTACAAGAAAATGCTTCGCAGGCTGGCGCGGCTGCACCTGGTGGACGCCGGTGGCGGGGAGGCTGACGGCCGCCACAAAGCCCGCAGCCCCACGGGCTGTGGGGCCACGCGATCGGCTGCCAAAGAGCTTTCCAACGAGGCACGGCTTTCCCTCCTGGCTCTTCGTGCTTGGGAGCTGTCGCCAGAGTTGCGGCCCTACCGGAAAATACTTCGCAGGCTGGTGGGGCGGCGCCACGTGGGCGCCGGTGGCAGCGAGGCTGACGGCCGCCACAAAGCCCGCAGCCCCACGGGCTGTGGGGCCACGCGAGCAGCCGCCAAAGAGCTTTCCAAAGAGGCACGGCTTTCCCTCCTGGCTCTTCGGGCGTGGGAGCTGTTGTCAGAGCCGCAGCCCTACCGGAAAATGCTTCGCAAGCTGGCGCGGCAGCGCCACGTGGGCGCCGGTGGCGCCAAGGCTGACGGCCGCCGCAAAGCCCGCAGCCCCACGGGCTGTGGGGCCACGCAAGAGGCTGCCAAAGAGCTTTCCAACGAGGCACGGCTTTCCCTCCTGGCTCTTCGGGCGTGGGAGCTGTCGCCAGAGCCGCGGCCCTACCGGAAAATGCTTTGCAGGCTGGCGCGGCTGTAGCTGGTGGGCGCCGGTGGCGGTGAGGCTGACGGCCGCCGCAAAGCCCGCAGCCCCACGGGCTGTGGGGCCACGCGAGCGGCTGCCAAAGAGCTTTCCAACGAGGCACGGCTTTCCCTCCTGGCTCTTCGTGCTTGGGAGCTGTCGCCAGAGTTGCAGCCCTACCGGAAAAAGCTTCGCAGGCTGGTGGGGCGGCGCCACGTGGGCGCCGGTGGCTCCGAGGCTGACGGCCGCCGCAAAGGCCGCAGCCACACGGGCTGTTTTGCCAGGCGAGCGGCTGCCAAAGAGCTTTCCAACGAGGCATGGCTTTCCCTCCTGGCTCTTCGGGCTTGGGAGCTGTCGCCAGAGTTGCGGCCCTACCGGAAAATGCTTCGCAGGCTGGTGGGGCGGCGCCACGTGGGCGCCGGTGGCTCCGAGGCTGACGGCCGCCGCAAAGCCCGCAGCCCCACGGGCTGTTTCGCCAGGCGAGCGGCTGCCAAAGAGCTTTCCAACGAGGCATGGCTTTCCCTCCTGGCTCTTCGGGCGTGGGAGCTGTCGCCAGAGCCGCAGCCCTACAGGAAAATGCTTCGCAGGCTAGCGCGGTGGCGCCACGTGGGCGCCGGTGTCGCTGAGGCTGACGTCCGCCGGAAAGCCCGCAGCCCCACGGGCTGTGGGGCCACGCGAGCGGCTGCCAAAGAGCTTTCCAACGAGGCACGGCTTTCCCTCCTAGGTCTTCGGGCGTGGGAGCTGTCGCCAGAGACGCGGCCCTACCGGAAAATGCTTCGCAGGCTGGCGCAGCGGCGCCACGTGGGCGCCGGTGGCAGCGAGGCTGACGGCCGCCGCAAAGCCCGCAGCCCCACAGGCTGTTTCGCCAGGCGAGCGGCTGTCAAAGAGCTTTCCAACGAGGCACGGTTTTCCCTCCTCGCTCTTAGGGCGTGGGAGCTGTCGCCAGAGCCGCGGCCCTACAGGAAAATGCTTCGCAGGCTGGCGCAGCTGCACCTGGTGGACGCCGGTGGCGGGGAGGCTGACGGCCGCCACAAAGCCCGCAGCCCCACGGGCTGTGGGGCCACGCGATCGGCTGCCAAAGAGCTTTCCAACGAGGCACGGCTTTCCCTCCTGGCTCTTCGTGCTTGGGAGCTGTCGCCAGAGTTGCGGCCCTACCGGAAAATGCTTCGCAGGCTGGTGGGGCGGCGCCACGTGGGCGCCGGTGGCAGCGAGGCTGACGGCCGCCACAAAGCCCGCAGCCCCACGGGCTGTGGGGCCACGCGAGTGGCCGCCAAAGAGCTTTCCAACGAGGCACGGCTTTTCCTCCTGGCTCTTCGGGCTTGGGAGCTGTCGTCAGAGCCGCAGCCCTACCGGAAAATGCTTCGCAAGCTGGCGCGGCAGCGCCACGTGGGCGCCGGTGGCGCCAAGGCTGACGGCCGCCGCAAAGCCCGCAGCCCCACGGGCTGTGGGGCCACGCAAGAGGCTGCCAAAGAGCTTTCCAACGAGGCACGGCTTTCCCTCCCTGCTCTTCGGGCGTGGGAGCTGTCTCCAGAGCCGCAGCCCTACCGGAAAATGCTTCGCAGGCTGGCGCGGCTGCACCTGGTGGGCGCCGGTGGCGAGGAGGCTGACGGCCGCCACAAAGCCCGCAGCCATACGGGCTGTGGGGCCACGCGAGCGGCTGCCGAAGAGCTTTCCAACGAGGCATGGCTTTCCCTCCCTGCTCTTCCGGCGTGGGAGCTGTCGCCAGAGCCGCAGCCCTACCGGAAAATGCTTCGCAGGCTGGTGCGGCGGTACCACGTGGGCGCCGGTGCCGGTGAGGCTGACGGCCGCCGCAAAGCCCGCAGCCCCACGGGCTGTTTCGCCAGGCGAGCGGCTGCCAAAGAGCTTTCCAGCGAGGCACGACTTTCCCTCCTGGCTCTTCGGGCGTGGGAGCTGTCGCCAGAGCCGCGGCCCTACCGGAAAATGCTTCGCAGGCTGGTAGGGCGGCGCCACGTGGGCGCTGGTGGCTCCGAGGCTGACGGCCGCCGCAAAGACCGCAGCCCCACGGGCTGTGGGGCCACGCAAGCGGCTGCCAAAGAGCTTTCCAACGAGGCACGGCTTTCCCTCCTGGCTCTTCGGGCGTGGGAGCTGTCGCCAGAGCCGCGGCCCTACCGGAAAATGCTCTGCATGCTGGCGCGGCAGCGCCACGTGGGCGCCGGTGGCACCGAGGCTGACGGCCGCCGCAAAGCCCGCAGCCCCACGGGCTGTGGGGCCACGCGAGCGGCTGCCAAAGAGCTTTCCAACGAGGCACGGCTTTCTCTCCTGATTCTTCGGGCGTGGGAGCTGGCGCCAGAGCCGCGGCCCTACTGGAAAATGCTTCGCAGGCTGGCGCGGCAGCGCCACGTGGACGCCGGTAGCGCCAAGGATGACGGCCGCTGCAAAGCCCGCAGCCCCACGGGCTGTGGGGCCACGCGAGCGGCTGCCAAAGAGCTTTCCAACGAGGCACGGCTTTCCCTCCTGGCTCTTCGTGCTTGGGAGCTGTCGCCAGAGCCGTGGCCCTACCGGAAAATGCTTCACAGGCTGGTGGGGCGGCGCCACGTGGGCGCTGGTGGCTCCGAGGCTGACGGCCGCCGCAAAGACCGCAGCCCCACGGGCTGTGGGGCCACGCAAGCGGCTGCCAAAGAGCTTTCCAACGAGGCACGGCTTTCCCTCCTGGCTCTTCGGGCTTGGGAGTTGTCGTCAAAGCTGTGGCCCTACTGGAAAATGCTTCGCAAGCTGGCGCGGCGGCGCCACGTGGGCACCGGTGGCTCCGAGGCTGACGGCCGCCGCAAAGCCCGCAGCCCCACGGGCTGTGAGGCCACGCGAGCGGCTGCCAAAGAGCTTTCCAACGAGGCACGGCTTTCCCTCCTAGCTCTTCGGGCGTGGGAGCAGTCGCCAGAGCCGCGGCCCTACCGGAAAATGCTTCGCAGGCTGGCGCGGCTGCACCTGGTGGGCGCCGGTGGCGGGGAGGCTGACGGCCGCCACAAAGCCCGCAGCCCCACGGGCTGTGGGGCCACGCGAGCGGCTGCCAAAGAGCTTTCCAACGAGGCATGGCTTTCCCTCCTGGCTCTTCGTGATTGGGAGCTGTCGCCAGAGCCGCGGCCCTACCGGAAAATGCTTCGCAGGCTGGCGCGGCGGCACCACGTGGGCGCCGGTGGCTCCGAGGCTGACGGCCGCCGCAAAGCCCGCAGCCCCACGGGCTGTTTCGCCAGGCGAACGGCTGCTAAAGAGCTTTCCAACGAGGCACGGCTTTCCCTCCTGGCTCTTCGGGCTTGGGAGCTGTCGCCAGAGCCGCGGCCCTACAGGAAAATGCTTCGCAAGCTGGCGCGGCAGCGCCACGTAGGCGCCGGTGGCGGCGAGGCTGACGGCCGCCGCAAAGCCCGCAGCCCCACGGGCTGTGGGGCCACGCGAGCAGCTGCCAAAGAGCTTTCCAACAAGGCACGGCTTTCCCTCCTGGCTCTTCGGGCGTGGGAGCTGTGGCCAGAGCCGCGGCCCTACCGGAAAATGCTTCGCAGGCTTATGCGGCGGCGCCACGTGGGCGCCGGTGGCGGGGAGGCTGACGGCCGCCGCAAAGCCCGCAGCCCCACAGGCTGTGGGGCCACGCGATCGGCTGCCAAAGAGCTTTCCAACGAGGCACGGCTTTCCCTCCTGGCTCTTCGTGCTTGGGAGCTGTCACCAAAGTTGCGGCCCTACCGGAAAATGCTTCGTAGGCTGGTGGGGCGGCGCCACGTGGGCACCGGTGGCTCCGAGGCTGACGGCCGCCGCAAAGCCCGCAGCCCCACGGGCTGTTTCGCCAGGCGAGCGGCTGCCAAAGAGCTTTCCAACGAGGCACGGCTTTCCCTCCTGGCTCTTCGGGCTTGGGAGCTGTCGTCAGAGCCGCGGCCCTACCGGACAATGCTTCGCAGGCTGGCGCAGCGGCGCCACGTGGGCGCCGGTGGGGCCGAGGCTGATGGCCGCCGCAAAGCCCGCAGCCCCACGGGCTGTGGGGCCACGCGAGCGGCTGCCAAAGAGCTTTCCAACGAGGCACGGCTTTCCCTCCTGGCTCTTCGTGCTTGGGAGCTGTCGCCAGAGTTGCGGCCCTACCGGAAAATGCTTCGCAGGCTGGTGGGGCGGCGCCACGTGGGCGCCGGTGGCTCCGAGGCTGACAACCGCCGCAAAGCCCGCAGCCACACGGGCTGTGGGGCCACGCGAGCGGCTGCCAAAGAGCTTTCCAACGAGGCATGGCTTTCCCTCCTGGCTCTTCGGGCGTGGGAGCTGTCGCCAGAGCTGCAGCCCTACCGGAAAATGCTTCGCAAGCTGGCGCGGCAGCGCCACGTAGGCGCCGGTGGCGCCGAGGCTGACGGCCGCGGCAAAGCCCGCAGCCCCACGGGCTGTGGGGCCACGCGAGCGGCTGCCAAAGAGCTTTCCAACGAGGCACGGCTTTCCCTCCTGGCTCTTCGGGCGTGGGAGCTGTCGGCAGAGCCGCGGCCCTACCAGAAAAATGCTTCGCAGGCTGGCGCGGCTGCACCTGGTGGGCGCCGGTGGCGGGGAGGCTGACGGCCGCCACAAAGCCCGCAGCCCCACAGGCTGTTTCGCCAGGCGAGCGGCTGCCAAAGAGCTTTCCAACGAGGCACGGCTTTCCCTCCTGGCTCTTCGGGCGTGGGAGCTGTCGCCAGAGCCACGGCCCTACCAGAAAATGCTTCGCAGGCTGGCGCGGCTGTAGCTGGTGGGCGCCGGTGGCGCTGAGGCTGACGGCCGCCACAAAGCCCGCAGCCCCACGGGCTGTGGGGCCACGCGAGCTGCTGCCAAAGAGCTTTCCAACGAGGCATGGCTTTCCCTCCTGGCTCTTCGGGCGTGGGAGCTGTCGCCAGAGCCGCGGCCCTACCGGAAAATGCTTCGCAGGCTGGCGCAGCGGCGCCATGTGGGCGCCGGTGGCGTGGAGGCTGACGGCCGCCGCAAAGCCCGCAGCCCCACGGGCTGTTTCGCCAGGCGAGCGGCTGCCAAAGAGCTTTCCAGCGAGGCACGGCTTTCCCTCCTAGGTCTTTGGGCGTGGGAGCTGTCGCCAGAGCCGCGGCCCTACAGGAAAATGCTTCGCAGGCTGGCGCGGCTGCACCTGGTGGGCGCCGGTGGCGGGGAGGCTGACGGCCGCCACAAAGCCCGCAGCCCCACGGGCTGTGGGGCCACGCGATCGGCTGCCAAAGAGCTTTCCAACGAGGCACGGCTTTCCCTCCTGGCTCTTCGTGCTTGGGAGCTGTCGCCAGAGTTGCGGCCCTACCGGAAAATGCTTCGCAGGCTGGCGCGGCGGCGCCACGTGGGCGCCGGTGGCTCCGAGGCTGACGGCCGCCGCAAAGCCCGCAGCCCCACGGGCTGTTTCGCCAGGCGAGCGGCTGCCAAAGAGCTTTCCAACGAGGCATGGCTTTCCCTCCCTGCTCTTCGGGCGTGGGAGCTGTCGCCAGAGCCGCGGCCCTACAGGAAAATGCTTCGCAGGCTGGCGCGGCTGCACCTGGTGGGCGCCGGTGGCGGGAAGGCTGACGGTCGCCGCAAAGCCCGCAGCCCCACGGGCTGTGGGGCCACGGAAGAGGCTGCCAAAGAGCTTTCCAACGAGGCACGGCTTTCCCTCCTGGCTCTTCGGGCGTGGGAGCTGTCGCCAGAGCCGCGGCCCTACCGGAAAATGCTTCGCAGGCTGGCGCGGCGGTACCACGTGGGCGCCGGTGGCAGCGAGGCTGACGGCCGCCGCAAAGCCCGCAGCCCCACAGGCTGTTTCGCCAAACGAGCGGCTGCCAAAGAGCTTTCCAACGAGGCACGGCTTTCCCTCCTGGCTCTTCGGGCTTGGGAGCTGTCGTCAGAGCCGCGGCCCTACCGGACAATGCTTCGCAGGCTGGCGCAGCGGCGCCACGTGGGCGCCGGTGGCACCGAGGCTGATGGCCGCCGCAAAGCCCGCAGCCCCACGGGCTGTGGGGCCACGCGAGCGGCTGCCAAAGAGCTTTCCAACGAGGCATAACTTTCCTTCCTGGCTCTTCGGGCTTGGGAGTTGTCGTCAGAGCCGCAGCCCTACCAGAAAATGCTTCGCAAGCTGGCGCGGCAGCGCCACGTGGGCACCGTTGGTGGCGAGGCTGACGGCCGCCGCAAAGCCCGCAGCCACACGGGCTGTTTTGCCAGGCGAGCGGCTGCCAAAGAGCTTTCCAACGAGGCACGGCTTTCCCTCCTGGCTCTTCAGGCGTTGGAGCTGTCGCCAGAGTCGCGGCCCTACTGGAAAATGCTTCGCAGGCTGGCGCGGCTGCACCTGGTAAGCGCCGGTGGCGGAAAGGCTGATGGCCGCCGCAAAGCCCGCAGCCCCACGGGCTGTGGGGCCACGCTAGCGGCTGCCAAAGAGCTTTCCAACGAGGCACGGCTTTCCCTCCTGTCTCTTCGTGCTTGGGAGCTGTCGCCAGAGTTGCGGCCCTACCGGAAAATGCTTCGCAGGCTGGTGGGGCGGCGCCACGTGGGCGCCGGTGGCTCCGAGGCTGACAACCGCCGCAAAGCCCGCAGCCCCACGGGCTGTGGGGCCACGCGAGCGGCTGCCAAAGAGCTTTCCAACGAGGCATGGCTTTCCCTCCTGGCTCTTCGGGCGTGGGAGCTGTCGCCAGAGCTGCAGCCCTACCGGAAAATGCTTCGCAAGCTGGCGCGGCAGCGCCACGTAGGCGCCGGTGGCGCCAAGGCTGACGGCCGCGGCAAAGCCCGCAGCCCCACGGGCTGTGGGGCCACGCGAGCGGCTGCCAAAGAGCTTTCCAACGAGGCACGGCTTTCCCTCCTGGCTCTTCGGGCGTGGGAGCTGTCGTCAGAGCCGCGGCCCTACCGGAAAATGCTTCGCAGGCTGGTGGGGCGGCGCCACGTGGGCGCCGGTGGCTCCGAGGCTGACGGCCGCCGCAAAGCCCGCAGCCCCACGGGCTGTTTCACCAGGCGAGCGGCTGCCAAAGAGCTTTCCAACGAGGCACGGCTTTCCCTCCTGGCTCTTCGGGCGTGGGAGCTGTCGCCAGAGCCGCGGCCCTACAGGAAAATGCTTCGCAGGCTGGCGCGGCGGCGCCACGTGGGCGCCGGTGTCGCTGAGGCTGACGTCCGCCGCAAAGCCCGCAGCCCCACGGGCTGTGGGGCCACGCGAGCGGCTGCCAAAGAGCTTTCCAACGAGGCACGGCTTTCCCTCCTAGGTCTTCGGGCGTGGGAGCTGTCGCCAGAGACGCGGCCCTACCGGAAAATGCTTCGCAGGCTGGTGGGGCGGCGCCACGTGGGCGCCGGTGGCAGCGAGGCTGACGGCCGCCGCAAAGCCCGCAGCCCCACGGGCTGTGGGGCCACGCGAGCGGCTGCCAAAGAGCTTTCCAACGAGGCATGGCTTTCCCTCCTGGCTCTTCGGGCGTGGGAGCTGTCGCCAGAGCCGCGGCCCTACTGGAAAATGCTTCGCAGGCTCGTGCGGCGGCGCCACGTGGGCGCCGGTGGCGCAAAGGCTGACGGCCGCCGCAAAGCCCGCAGCCCCACGGGCTGTGGGGCCACACGAGCGGCTGCCAAAGAGCTTTCCAACGAGACACGGCTTTCCCTCCTGGCTCTTCGTGCTTGGGAGCTGTCGTCAGAGCCGCGGCCCTACCGGAAAATGCTTCGCAGGCTGGTGGGGCGGCGCCACGTAGGCGCTGGTGGCTCCGAGGCTGACGGCCGCCGCAAAGCCCGCAGCCCCACGGGCTGTTTCGCCAGGCGAGCGGCTGCCAAAGAGCTTTCCAACGAGGCATGGCTTTCCCTCCCTGCTCTTCGGGCGTGAGAGCTGTCGCCAGAGCCGCAGCCCTACCGGAAAATGCTTCGCAGGCTGGTGCGGCGGTACCACGTGGGCGCCGGTGGCGCCGAGGCTGACGGCCGCCGCAAAGCCCGCAGCCCCACGGGCTGTGGGGCCACGCGAGCGGCTGCCAAAGAGCTTTCCAACGAGGCACGGCTTTCCCTCCTGGCTCTTCGGGCGTGGGAGCTGTTGTCAGAGCCGCGGCCCTACCAGAAAAATGCTTCGCAGGCTGGCGCGGCTGCACCTGGTGGGCGCCGGTGGCGGGGAGGCTGACGGCCGCCACAAAGCCCGCAGCCCCACAGGCTGTTTCGCCAGGCGAGCGGCTGCCAAAGAGCTTTCCAACGAGGCACGGCTTTCCCTCCTGGCTCTTCGGGCGTGGGAGCTGTCGCCAGAGCCACGGCCCTACCAGAAAATGCTTCGCAGGCTGGCGCGGCTGTAGCTGGTGGGCGCCGGTGGCGCTGAGGCTGACGGCCGCCACAAAGCCCGCAGCCCCACGGGCTGTGGGGCCACGCGAGCTGCTGCCAAAGAGCTTTCCAACGAGGCATGGCTTTCCCTCCTGGCTCTTCGGGCGTGGGAGCTGTCGCCAGAGCCGCGGCCCTACCGGAAAATGCTTCGCAGGCTGGCGCAGCGGCGCCATGTGGGCGCCGGTGGCGTGGAGGCTGACGGCCGCCGCAAAGCCCGCAGCCCCACGGGCTGTTTCGCCAGGCGAGCGGCTGCCAAAGAGCTTTCCAGCGAGGCACGGCTTTCCCTCCTAGGTCTTTGGGCGTGGGAGCTGTCGCCAGAGCCGCGGCCCTACAGGAAAATGCTTCGCAGGCTGGCGCGGCTGCACCTGGTGGGCGCCGGTGGCGGGGAGGCTGACGGCCGCCACAAAGCCCGCAGCCCCACGGGCTGTGGGGCCACGCGATCGGCTGCCAAAGAGCTTTCCAACGAGGCACGGCTTTCCCTCCTGGCTCTTCGTGCTTGGGAGCTGTCGCCAGAGTTGCGGCCCTACCGGAAAATGCTTCGCAGGCTGGCGCGGCGGCGCCACGTGGGCGCCGGTGGCTCCGAGGCTGACGGCCGCCGCAAAGCCCGCAGCCCCACGGGCTGTTTCGCCAGGCGAGCGGCTGCCAAAGAGCTTTCCAACGAGGCATGGCTTTCCCTCCCTGCTCTTCGGGCGTGGGAACTGTCGCCAGAGCCGCGGCCCTACAGGAAAATGCTTCGCAGGCTGGCGCGGCTGCACCTGGTGGGCGCCGGTGGCGGGAAGGCTGACGGTCGCCGCAAAGCCCGCAGCCCCACGGGCTGTGGGGCCACGCGAGCGGCTGCCAAAGAGCTTTCCAACGAGGCACGGCTTTCCCTCCTGGGTCTTCGGGCGTGGGAGCTGTCGCCAGAGCCGCGGCCCTACCGGAAAAAGCTCTGCATACTTGCGCGGTGGCGCCACATGGGCACCGTTGGCGGAGAGGCTGACGGCCGCCGCAAAGCCCGCAGCCCCACGGGCTGTGGGGCCACGGAAGAGGCTGCCAAAGAGCTTTCCAACGAGGCACGGCTTTCCCTCCTGGCTCTTCGGGCGTGGGAGCTGTCGCCAGAGCCGCGGCCCTACCGGAAAATGCTTCGCAGGCTGGCGCGGCGGTACCACGTGGGCGCCGGTGGCAGCGAGGCTGACGGCCGCCGCAAAGCCCGCAGCCCCACAGGCTGTTTCGCCAAACGAGCGGCTGCCAAAGAGCTTTCCAACGAGGCACGGCTTTCCCTCCTGGCTCTTCGGGCTTGGGAGCTGTCGTCAGAGCCGCGGCCCTACCGGACAATGCTTCGCAGGCTGGCGCAGCGGCGCCACGTGGGCGCCGGTGGCACCGAGGCTGATGGCCGCCGCAAAGCCCGCAGCCCCACGGGCTGTGGGGCCACGCGAGCGGCTGCCAAAGAGCTTTCCAACGAGGCATAACTTTCCTTCCTGGCTCTTCGGGCTTGGGAGTTGTCGTCAGAGCCGCAGCCCTACCAGAAAATGCTTCGCAAGCTGGCGCGGCAGCGCCACGTGGGCACCGTTGGTGGCGAGGCTGACGGCCGCCGCAAAGCCCGCAGCCACACGGGCTGTTTTGCCAGGCGAGCGGCTGCCAAAGAGCTTTCCAACGAGGCACGGCTTTCCCTCCTGGCTCTTCAGGCGTTGGAGCTGTCGCCAGAGTCGCGGCCCTACTGGAAAATGCTTCGCAGGCTGGCGCGGCTGCACCTGGTAAGCGCCGGTGGCGGAAAGGCTGATGGCCGCCGCAAAGCCCGCAGCCCCACGGGCTGTGGGGCCACGCTAGCGGCTGCCAAAGAGCTTTCCAACGAGGCACGGCTTTCCCTCCTGGCTCTTCGTGCTTGGGAGCTGTCGCCAGAGTTGCGGCCCTACCGGAAAATGCTTCGCAGGCTGGTGGGGCGGCGCCACGTGGGCGCCGGTGGCTCCGAGGCTGACAACCGCCGCAAAGCCCGCAGCCCCACGGGCTGTGGGGCCACGCGAGCGGCTGCCAAAGAGCTTTCCAACGAGGCATGGCTTTCCCTCCTGGCTCTTCGGGCGTGGGAGCTGTCGCCAGAGCTGCAGCCCTACCGGAAAATGCTTCGCAAGCTGGCGCGGCAGCGCCACGTAGGCGCCGGTGGCGCCGAGGCTGACGGCCGCGGCAAAGCCCGCAGCCCCACGGGCTGTGGGGCCACGCGAGCGGCTGCCAAAGAGCTTTCCAACGAGGCACGGCTTTCCCTCCTGGCTCTTCGGGCGTGGGAGCTGTCGTCAGAGCCGCGGCCCTACCGGAAAATGCTTCGCAGGCTGGTGGGGCGGCGCCACGTGGGCGCCGGTGGCTCCGAGGCTGACGGCCGCCGCAAAGCCCGCAGCCCCACGGGCTGTTTCACCAGGCGAGCGGCTGCCAAAGAGCTTTCCAACGAGGCACGGCTTTCCCTCCTGGCTCTTCGGGCGTGGGAGCTGTCGCCAGAGCCGCGGCCCTACAGGAAAATGCTTCGCAGGCTGGCGCGGCGGCGCCACGTGGGCGCCGGTGTCGCTGAGGCTGACGTCCGCCGCAAAGCCCGCAGCCCCACGGGCTGTGGGGCCACGCGAGCAGCTGCCAAAGAGCTTTCCAACGAGGCACGGCTTTCCCTCCTAGGTCTTCGGGCGTGGGAGCTGTCGCCAGAGACGCGGCCCTACCGGAAAATGCTTCGCAGGCTGGTGGGGCGGCGCCACGTGGGCGCCGGTGGCAGCGAGGCTGACGGCCGCCGCAAAGCCCGCAGCCCCACGGGCTG
Organism: Chroicocephalus ridibundus; assembly: GCF_963924245.1. Taxonomy (NCBI): domain Eukaryota; kingdom Metazoa; phylum Chordata; class Aves; order Charadriiformes; family Laridae; genus Chroicocephalus; species Chroicocephalus ridibundus. The sequence goes on along the minus strand of NW_026961567.1, from coordinate 1,013,383 downwards.
TGGGGCCACGCGACCGGCTGCCAAAGAGCTTTCCAACGAGGCATGGCTTTCCCTCCTGGCTCTTCGGGCGTGGGAGCTGTCGCCAGAGCCGCGGCCCTACTGGAAAATGCTTCGCAGGCTCGTGCGGCGGCGCCACGTGGGCGCCGGTGGCGCAAAGGCTGACGGCCGCCGCAAAGCCCGCAGCCCCACGGGCTGTGGGGCCACACGAGCGGCTGCCAAAGAGCTTTCCAACGAGACACGGCTTTCCCTCCTGGCTCTTCGTGCTTGGGAGCTGTCGTCAGAGCCGCGGCCCTACCGGAAAATGCTTCGCAGGCTGGTGGGGCGGCGCCACGTAGGCGCTGGTGGCTCCGAGGCTGACGGCCGCCGCAAAGCCCGCAGCCCCACGGGCTGTTTCGCCAGGCGAGCGGCTGCCAAAGAGCTTTCCAACGAGGCATGGCTTTCCCTCCCTGCTCTTCGGGCGTGAGAGCTGTCGCCAGAGCCGCAGCCCTACCGGAAAATGCTTCGCAGGCTGGTGCGGCGGTACCACGTGGGCGCCGGTGGCGCCGAGGCTGACGGCCGCCGCAAAGCCCGCAGCCCCACGGGCTGTGGGGCCACGCGAGCGGCTGCCAAAGAGCTTTCCAGCGAGGCATGGCTTTCCCTCCTGGCTCTTCCGGCGTGGGAGCTGTCGCCAGCGCCGCGGCCCTACCGGAAAATGGTTTGGAGGCTGGCGCGGCGGCACCACCTCGGGCTGCGGGCTTTCCTGCTGCCTTCAGAGTCTCACAGCCACCCTTTCCCACTTGGCACCACGCCAGCCTCTAGCATTTCTATTATTAAGTCAAGACAGTGTACGACTTAACATCATACAGAGCGCTACACATCAATACATGCTCAAATTAAGCATAGCCACTGGAAAAATTGGCAATACAGTGCCATCGTATGTTACCAAGTGTCACATCTCATTGAAGACAATGACAGAGCGATGCAACGTCAAGCGTAACACAGTACTGGGCCGTGCGAGGCAATACGCCGTCACAGAATCACCAATAGAGAAATTCACAACGGAGTGCGGTCTTACGATAGAATCTCTAAAGCCACCGTTAAGCCAGTGACAGGCGGTACAATGCCACACGTTACAGTATACAGGGCAGTACAACCCGATTCGCAGACAAATAAATTAGAGCAAATTACAAGACTCCCAATACAGTACAGTACAATGCCAGACCGTCTCAGATGTCGGTCAAGACAATGCCAGGGCAATGCAGTGCAAGACATAACGTTATACAGGTCAGTACAAGGCAATACGCAGTCAAATGAAGAATAGTAAACTACAATACCCAAACCACACTGGCAAACAATGGCAAACAATCACACATGTCGGTCGAGACAATGACAACGCGAGACAGAACACCGTGCAGGGCAGCGCAAGGCAGTACACAGTCAAATAGAGAACAGCTGACCAGAAAACCCGCACTACGCTGCCGTACGATCTCAAAACATCTCGGATGGCAGTCAAGGCAATTACAGGGCAAGACAAAGCACTACGTCGCAGTACACAAGGCAGTACAAGGCAATACTCAGTCAAATAAATAACAGACAGTCACAAAATTCACAGTGCAGTGAATTCACATGGGTCAGATGGCAACCAAAAGAAGGACAGGGCAATACAAGGCGAGAGGTAACCCAATACGGGGCCGGACAAGGCAATATGCAGTTGTGGCGGGTGGAGCGATTCACTTCAGTCCTGAGAGAAGTAGAGAAACATTTAGAAGCATCAACACAGTGTTTCGACAAAGGCAGCAGTGAACGTAACATCCCTTTACCAGGTTCCGTGGCCACGTACCCCAGATCATTTATTGCACAGGGGCCAGGGTCAGACGAGCTGTTAGGGAGACCCTCCCGTCGAGCCACAACCCCCTTGCTTTCTAAACTCCTTCTTGAAGAGCAGTCTAAGTGCGGCTGGATCCAATTCCTAGCCCTGGACTTGGGCACCGGTTCACCTCTAAAGGATTGTATCCGCGCCATCAACCCTTTATATCACTGAGCTAAGGCTACGAGGTTTAGCGTGGTATTAGTCACTTACCGAGACTCTGTTGCGGCAAGGGATCTCTCAGCCTTGAGGAGCAGAACCTGAAGCAAGCGTCCCCGCTCAAGGGCACATCCTGGTGCCATGACAGACTATGACAGGCAATACTATGACAGGGCAATACAATGCGAGACGTAACTTTACACAGGGCAGTACAAGGCCAATACACAGTCAAATAGGGAATGACCGATCACAAAATTGATGCACGGTCAAATAGAGTACAACAGCCTAAGAAGCCCTCAATACAGTGCCTGTCAACGCCAGAATACATCAGATGGCTCGCAGCACGGTGAGAGGGCAATACGACGCAAGACTCAGGAAAATACAGGGCAGTACAAAGCAATACGTAGTCAAATATAGAACAGCCGATCAAAAACACCCTCAGTTCGGTGCGGTACAACCCCAGAGAGTGTAAAAGGACAGTTAAGACTATTTCATGGCAACACAACGCACAATGTAACACAATACAGGTTGCTACAACACGATACAGAATAATATAGGAAACAACCCATCAAAACGCCACAATACGGTGCAGTACGATCCCACACGGTCTCGGGTGGCAGTCAAAACAACTATAGGGCGACACGATCCAAGATGCAACATTACACGACAGAGCAGAACTGAAGACGCAGTCAACTAAATACCAACCAATTAGAAGAACCGCAATACAGTGCGGGAGAAAACAAAAATAAATGGAGATGCCAGTCAAGACAATGACAGAGCAATACAAGGCAAGAAATAACGCAATACAGGGCAGTACAGTGAAATACACGGTCAAATAAATAACTGATTAAGTATCCCGCAATACCGTGCGATGCAATGCCAAAACGCGTGAGACAGCAGTCGAGGCAGTGACAGAGCTATACAATGGAAGACGTAACAATGCAGGGCTGTACAACACCAAAATGTATCAGATGGCACTCAGAACAATAACATGGCGATACAATGCAAGCCGCAACACAATACAAGGTGGTAACAAGGCAATACACGGTCAAACACAGACTAACGAATAAAACCTGCACAATACGGATCGCTGCAATCCCAGAACATCTAAAGTGACAGTGAACGGAATGACGGGGCAGTACAATGCAAGATACAACACTAGACAGGGCAATACGCATTCAAATAACGCACAACCGATTAAAAAACCCACAATACACACCAGTACAATGCCGGAACAGATCAGATGGCAGTCCGGGCAAATAGAGGACAATACAATGCCAAACGTGATGCCATACAGGGCCGGACAAGGCAATACGCAGTTGTGGCAGGCCGAGCGGCTAACTTCGCTTCTAAGAGAGAAGCGGTGAAACATTCAGAAACATCAACACAGTGATTCTCCAAAGGCAGCAGCGCATGTGACGGCGCTTTACCAGATTCCATATGGCCACGCACCCCGGATTATTTACTGCCTAGGGGCCAGGGTCAGACAAGCTGTCAGGGAGACCCTCCCGTTGAGTCACGAGGCTCGGAAAGGACCCCCTTGCTTTCTAAACTCCTTCTCGGAGAGGAGTCTAGGTGCGGCTGGATCCAATTCCTAGCCCCGGACTTAGGCAACGGTTCACCTCTAAAGGATTGTATCTGCGCCATCGACCCTTTATATCACTGAGCTAAGGCTACAAGGTTTTGTATGCTATTAGTCACTTACTGAGAATCTGTTGCGGCAAGGCATCTCTATCTCGAGGAGCAGAACCTTAATTGAGCGTCCCTGCTCAAGGGGAGATCCTGGCACGGAGGCCCCTGCCATGCAGAAGTCAAAAGGCTCTTGGGCTGTCCACTATTTATGGGGTAAGCTAATTGACTTATAGTCACATCAGCACAGGAACAAAATATCTAGGTCCCCACTGTGTTGCCAACCATCCCCCAACTTCAAGTACCACTCAGAACAACTCCATGGATGATTGGGGCGCCAAAACGAAGGGGCGCCCGCACCACCCCAGCAGTCAAATAAGGAACAACCAATGGAACTTTCACAATAAATAAGTACAATCCCAGACAGTCCAAAGTAACAGCCAAGACAACGACAGACCAATACAGTGCAAGACCTAACATCACACAGAGCAGTAAAAGGCAACGCGCAGCCAAGTCAAGAACAGTTAAAATACCCATAATCCAGTGCAGCACTATGACACTGTCCCAAAACGCAGTCAAAACAACGACAGAGTAATGCAACACGAGCTGTAACACAATACAGGGCAGCACAAAGCAATACACAGTCACACAAAGAACAGCCAATTACAAAACCCACAACAGAACGCCCTACGATCTCAGGAAGTCTCAGAGGGCAGTCACGGCAAATACAGGGCAATACGGTGCAAGATAACACAATACAGGCCACTGCCAGCCAATACTCAGTCAAATAAATAACAAACAGTCAAAAAATTCACAATGCAGTGCACTACTATGACACCATGGGTCAGGTGGCAATCATGACAACGATAGGGCAATACAAGGCAAGACGTAACCCAACACGGGGCCGGACAAGGCAATATGCAGTTGTGGCAGGTGGAGCCATTCACTTCACTCCTAAGAGAAAAGTAGAGAAACATTCAGAAACATCAACACAGTGATTCTCCAAAGGCAGCAGTGCGCATGACGGCGCTTTATCAGGTTCCGTGGCCACGGACCCTGGATTATTTCCTGCCTAGGGGCCAGGGTCAGACGAGCTGTCAGGGAGACCCTCCCGTTGAGTCACGAGGCTCGGAAAGGACCCCCTTGCTTTCTAAACTCCTTCTCGGAGAGGAGTCTAGGTGCGGCTGGATCCAATTCCTAGCTCGGAAAGGACCCCCTTGCTTTCTAAACTCCTTCTCGGAGAGGAGTCTAGGTGCGGCTGGATCCCATCCTCACCCCGGACTTGGGCAACGGTTCACCTCTAAAGGATTATGTCTGTGCCGTCAACCCTTTACATGGCTCATAAAAAACAGCTGATGAAGGAAGTGACAATATGGTGGCCTACAACGGCAGAATAGATCAGATGACAATCAAGACAACAACAGAGCAATACAATGGAAGACGTAACACCACACGGGGCCGGACAAGGCAATACACAGCCACATCAGAACCCATGAGAGACACCACACTACAGTCCAGACCTAGGACAGATTCTCCAACGTGACCGTCAAGACGACAGGGCAATGCAATGCAAGATGTAACACAGGCCATATGCAGTTGTGGCGGGCGCAATGATAAAATTCACTCCTAAGAGAGAGGTAGAGAAACATTAACAAACATAACAGTGATTCACTAAAGGTAGCAGCGCACGTGATGGCACTTTACCAGATTGCACGGCCACGCACCCCGGGTCATTTACTGCCTCGGGGCCAGGGTCTGACACGCTGTCTGGGAGACCCTCCTGTTGAGTCACGAGGCTTGGAAAGGACCCCCTTGCTTTCTAAACTCCTTCTCCGAGAGGAGTCTAGGTGCGGCTGGATCCCATCCTCGCCCCGGACTTGGGCAACGGTTCACCTCTAAAGGATCATATCTGCGTGATCAAACCCTTTGTATCGCTCAGCCAAGATGGCAAAGTCTGGCATGCTGTTAGTCACTGACCCAGAATCTGTTGCGGCAAGGCTTCTCTCAACCTAGAGGAGCAGAACCTTAAGTGAGTGTCCCCGGGAAATGCTGGTGAACAGGCCGCTGCCTTGCAAGAAAGCTCCAAGGGCTCTTGGTCTGTCCGCTAGGTCTATAGCAAGCTAACTGACTCACAGTGTCTTGACTCTGGTGCCAGTCATCCCCCAAAGTTCAAGTGCCACTCGTAGTGACTCCTCCCGGTCGTTATAGCTCGAGCAGCAGCCCGGGGGAAAAAGGGGGGTGACATCGCAACAGCGGTCAAATACAGAACAACCGGTTAAAAATTGCACAATACAGTGCCAGAGACTCTAAAATAACTGGCAAGACAACGACAGGGCAACACCATGCAAGATCTAACCTTACACAGGGCAGTACAAGGCAACGTACAATCAAATGCAGAGCAGACAATGAAAGAATTGACGGTACAGTGCCACGCAATGGTAGAGTATATCAGATGTCGGTCACCACAATGACAGAGCAATACAAGGCAAGACGTAACGCGATACGGGGCCCTACCAGGCGACACAGTCAAGGACACAACAACCCATGAAAGAATTCACAACACAGCGCGGTCCTAGGACGGAACGTGTAAAATGACCGTCCAGACAGTGACAGGGCAATACAATGCAAGACACAACACCATACCAGGTGGTAACAAGGCAACATGCAGCCAAACGAAGAACAACCGATTAAGAAACCCAGCATACGTTCAACTGTAATACCAGAAAACATCAGAAGGCAGTCAAGACAACGACAGCACACTATAACATGAGAAGTAACACAATACACAGCAGTACAAGGCATTACACAGTCAAATAAAGAAGAACCCATTAAAAACCACACAATACAGTGCGGTGCGATGCCAGAGTAGATCAGAAGGCAGTCGAGACTATGACGGGGCAATATAATGCAAGATGTTACACAATACAGGGCGGTACAAGGCATTAGAAAGCCAGATGAAGAACAACCGATTAAAAAACCCGCAATACAGCGTGGTACGAGGCCTGAACAGATCAGAAGGCAGTCAAGGCTACGACGGGGCAATATAACGTGAGACGTAACGCAATAGAGGGCGGTACAAGGCATTACACAGTCAAAGAACAACCATTTAAAAAAAAAAAACCACGCCACACGGTGTGGTACGATGCCAGAATAGATCACAGAGCAATCAAGAGCGTGACGGGGCAACACGATGCGAAACCGATACTGAGTGAGGCGGAGCAATACTATTTCAAATATACAAGAACATAGTACGGAACCAAGTTCTTAAGCGTACGACACAAGACCATCTCAAATGGCAGTCAAGGAAGTTCCTGAGCAACGTAATCCCGATTTGCACAAAATGGTGCCATCAGGCACCATCGCGTCCGTCAACACTAAGTTGTACTGCAATATCCCCCGCATCACACGCGCCGTACCCTTCTGCTCACCTGCTCCGCATGGATTCCGGATTCGGACTTTGTGGCACTCTCTGGTTCTGGCACCTAAAACACCGAAGACACACAATATTACTGTTGAGCTTACGGGAAACCACCACCCCCATGTGCTACCTCTCTGCTACCCAGCTCACCTCCAACGCTCGTCCGGCTCCGGATGCCTGCGGCGCCTGCAAAACCAAAGACAAACACTCCCCTGAGCTCCCCAACGTGTCCACAACCGCCTCACTCGCTGGGACTACTCAGTGGGCGTGCAGCATCGCCCCTCTGACCCGGCGTGTCACACCAACCGAAGAAACGCACGCCGAGATACCGCCCAAAACCCTACCAAATTCTCATCTCCCGCTCCCTCACCTTGCCCGCCCATCCTCCCCCGAGGCGTGCAACCTGAAGGCTCGCAAACCACCCATAAAACCCAACCGACATGGGTTGCTTTACAACTTGGAAGTTGCTCCCTCTGAGGCAGATGTGATAAGGTCAGCAGCGGCGGGTGGGCTGAAGTGACTGACTCATCCCCATCCCCACATCCCACGTCATTCATTGCTTCAAAACTTCAAATTGGAAAGAACCAATACATACAGTACTCAGAGCCACATCTTCTCTCTAACACCACGTGCTGACCCACCTTCTTACGTCGCTCTCCTCCTCTACGCTGCCCCGACAAGCTTGTCCTGTTGCATCTGCAAGAACGACATCAGAGAAATCACCCTCAGGCAGAGCAATAGAGTCATAACAACAAAAGGTCTTGCACCTTTTCACAAATACCATCTAAGGTCCAAATACAACCGTACACAAAGAAAATTACAAAAAAAAAAATCCGCACCAAAACCAGCCGTACCCTCTTGGACATGAGCTCTTCTTCACTGCTGCTGTGTTGCCTTCCCAACATGCCTCTGCTCTTCCCGAACAAAACAGAAGAGGTGTCTACACAGCCTCCCGATGGCTACCCTGAGATAACTCTAACACCTTTGCCCCGATCTACTGGGATTCATGTACTACATATAGACTCTCCACATGATTCCGCCCACCCTGGACACTACGTGCCCAGGCAGGGCAGCCCCGAGCCAAACACTCACGGTTACGGACAGACACTACACGGAACGCTACGAACGACACGCCTCAAAGATGAGAGAAAACTCTCAGCAAGAAAGATGACACGGGGACCAAAGTCACCGTCGTGCAAGAAAATCTGTGGGATCGTGATGATGTCAACGTGAAGACGCTCTACGGAACCCCCTGAAGCAAACTGTAGAACGTGATGGTACGTAATAAGAATGGACTGTTGAGCCCGATAAGATGGACATGCAGGAAGTCTGGCTTCAAGACCTAAGAACGTAACGACGCAGGGAAGAACTCCCAGACGTGGAAGTGGGCCGTCCAGAAACTTCCGAGAGGCAAGATTGATGCACGCTTTAAGATGCTAACGCAAGAAGAGCGTCAGATGAATGATGCTACGCCCACAGGCCCAAGCAGTCGAGACCCTAAGGATGACGCCCAGGGCCCCACGTCGTGCTCCTGGAGCTCAAAGATGACCTCGAGACCCAAGAAGGGGCGAAGATACACAACACAGACCACATGAACGACATGACAACACGCACGGGCTGGAACTGCCCTGCCCGGGACACGCTAGCGTCACACTGAACAGTAAGCAACATCCTTTACCTTCCTAAATATGACTGTGCCCCGGGACAGCCCTCGCCACTACGCTAACGTCAAAGACCCCATTTTGCAATTGTCCACCTCGGCCCCTCTCCGGCGCCTGACTGTCAACTTAGCTTTTGGAGGGCCAGGCATCTGAATCCTTCTTCGATGCGGTCCGCAAAAACCAGCCATCCGATACATTTCCGCAGTCACCAGGTTCCTCCTCTTCCTCTGCAAAAGGAAAATAAAACATAATCCCAGAGGCCGCCACAGCACCAGCAATAAGCATCCTGAGAGGAGATGCCAACCTCTTCGACGACACGCTCAGCCTCCCGAATGCCGTGGCGTTCTGCTTGCCCGCTCTGCGCCGATTCCGGAGTCCGAGGCTGCAATGATAGTTATTCACAGCACCTAAGAGACCAAGAAACACAACATTACCACTGCGCTTCTGCCAAACCGCCACACCATCGACTCCCATCTTCTGTCTTCATTCACATGAAAAAAAAAAAGTACCCAATTGTATTCACAGAGGCGCCAGTAACATCTTCCCTCTAATGCCACATGCCGAGCCACCTCCGTACAGCGCTCCTCTCGGCTCCCCTGCGTCACCCTGCACATCTCATCTCTCGGCATCTAAAGAGAGAAAAAAAAAAAATCCAACATTACCCCGATGCAGAGCGATAGCTTAATTCCAAAGGTCTTGTTTCTACTTTGGGACACTGTTCAATTAGATCCAACTACAGCCTGCCATCAAAAAAAAAAAAACACAGAAAAAGCCCACAAACATTATACCCCACACAAAGCAGCCTGAACATCTTTGAGATACTGCGTCCTTCACTGGCTGTGAACAGCCTCTCCGACTTGGCTCTGCTTATGCCAACACCCACTAATGAAACACCCACGCACCCAACCTACTGAGAGCAAATTAATTCCAGATGACTACCCAACCTTTGCCTCGGTCGCCACAGATCCACATATTAACTGTAGACTCTCGTCACTATTCTGCCTGCCCTGGACTCTACACACCCGGGCAGGGGGGCTCCGAGCCAGACACACACACAAGCACAGACCAACACTACACAAAACACTAAAAACAACGCACCTCAAGGATGAGAGAAAACTCTCAGCAAGAAGGATGACACCCGGACGGAAGTCACCGTCGGGAAGAAGACCTGGAGACCGTGGTGGTGATGTGAAGAGGCTCTATGGAAGCCCCTGAAACAGAGTGTAGGACATCATCATCTGTGATAAGAAGGGACTGTCAAGACTGATAAGATGTATGCGGGGGAAGCCTGGCTTCAAGACCTAAGAACGTAATGACATAGGGAAGAAGTCCCAGTTGTAGACGCGGGCCATCCGGAAACTTCCAAGACGCAAGACCAATGCAAGCTTTAAGCTTCTAACGCAAGACGACCAGCAGCCGAATGGTGCTATGCCCATGGGTGCAGGTGTTCGAGACCCTAGGGATGGCGCCTGAGGCGCCATGCCGTGCTCCTGGAGCTTAAAGACGACCTCGAGACCCGAGAAAGGTCTAAGACACAGAACACGGACCACACGAAAGACAACAACACACACAGGCTGGAACCACCCTGCCCGGGAATGCCGAACAGTAAGCCACATCCCTTACGTGCCTAAAGGAGACTGCCCTCCAGGACAAACCTCTCCCCTACGCCAACTTCAAAGACACCTTTTTGCAATTCTCAACCTCGTCCCCTCTCGAGCGCCAGTCTCTCAACTTAGCTTTTGGAGGGCCAGGGGTCCGAATCCATCCTTGAGGCACTCCACAGAAAACAGCCATCCAGTACGTTCCTGTGGTCACCAGCTTCCTCCTCTTCCTCTGCAAAAGGAAAAGAAAAAAAAAAAAACTTATCCCAAAAGCAGCCACAGCACCAGCAATAAGCATCCTGAGAGGAGATGCCAACCTCTTCCACAACACCCTCAGCCTCATGAACGCCGAGGCATTCTGCTCGCCCGCTCAGCGCCAATTCCAGAGTCTGACGCTGCGGCAACAGTTATTCACGGCACCTAAGATACCAAGAAACACAGCATTACCACTGCGCTACTGCCAAACCACCAGTCCCGTGCTCCTCCTCGATACTATCTGGCTCGCCTCAAATGCGAGAGCCTAGAGCACACCAGGCTCCGACGACACCCGAACCCATCTGCAAAACCTGTCCAAGAAGGACTCATGAACCCGGCTCCCTTTTCTAGCCCTCCCCCAGTGCCAAAACTTTAGAAACCCCTTCTCTTCTCCCTGAGCTGCCAGGGAAGGAGCCCCACTTCTTCCCCATAGATCCCACCCTTTATTTGCCAGCCCGAACACCCGGCGTTGGACACTTCTTGAGAGCCACTCTTCCCAGCCTCTCCCTGCGTCCCACCACCACCTCCTATCTTCTGTCTTCCCACGGACTCTGGGCTCTGCTGCAGACCCACAGAGTCAGTGAAGCCCTGATCTGACCTATACCAGGGGCCTGCCACAAGCCGCAAAGGCTCCAGGGACACGGCAAAACCCTGAGCACGGTGGGGGAAGGTGACAAGGCACCCCACATCCTGAAATACGTTATGCTTTATGGCCCTGCTGCTTTCCTGAGAAATGTGGAAACTCCATCTACAGCTGCAGACAAGGTGCTCACCCAGTCCCTGCAAAGTAATCTCATCATCTGCCCGATTGAGACAAATTCTATTGGCATCTTATCTGGGATACAGCAAAGCTAGTGGGGGAAAAAAAAAAAACCACAAACAAGAAAGTTCCATCTTCAATACAGTCAGGGATTCCAGGAAAATGCGCCATGCCTGGAAGAGAGAAAACCATACCCTTAAACTATCTCACCGCCCCCTAAGACTCATTACCACGCGACTCACCTCAAAAACCACAAGGAAGAGAACCGGCACATGAGGCCGCTCTCTACTATACACGCTGCCAAACCTCACCTGGTCCTGAAGGTCTTGCCACCTCCAGCTTCTTACCTGCTATTCTCTAAATGGGATAACATCTCCACCCAAGGAGCTGAGCCGCCTCCAAAGCTGCAATCGACTGAAGGACAGGCAGAGCTCTGACCCTGGAGACACCTGGTAGCAGAATGAGCTGCCCCAGCAGAGGCTGTGGGTTATATACCCCGGGCCCCGCCCAACGCCCTTCCCACCAGCACCTGGGAAAGGGCCTGGCTGACCTCCACAAGGCATAGAGCCTGCCAGAGGAAAAGCTGCTCCTTTCCTCACAGGCCTGAGAAGTACAGCATGCAAAACACCAAAACGGAGAAAGCGACCCTTAGAGGAACGGACAATATGTGCTCTTTTATTACAACTACATCAACTGTGTCAGCAACAGGGCCCGGTAGGTAAGTAAACTTAATTAAACTTCTGCAGGGCGTAGACATAAAGAGAAAGACATCATCCTAACCTAAATAGGCCAGAAGATCATGAAGCACAATAACAATATTTTTATCAAGACTCAATGTGCTTTAGTTTCCTTGTAAAAGAAACCCCACAACGAGTCATACAGCATTTCTAGCAAGACGACGCATATTATCCGACTTCTGCCAGAACTGTGTTCTGGATCGGACCGACAGACAGAGTGCAAGCAGAGGCTTGTGCGCCGCCCGTAATGCAGTGGCTGAGAAAGAACCGAGGCTTGGGGCCGCCGCTCTCTTCGGCCGAGTCTGCTCCGGTGCCCTGTCTGTCATCATTGCTGTTGTGCCTTAGGCCATGCAGTAAAACAAGTGACACGTGCTCCCTTTTAACTTCTCTCCTGAGGCAGAAAAGAACAAGAGAGAGAGACTTAGGGACTGAAAGATAAACTGAACTGTAATGAAATCTTAACAGCAAAATAATACTGAGAAAAGACAACAGTAACAAGAAAACAATTAAATATATACAGGACATACACAACCCGATACAGAGCTCCCAGGATGACCGCTGCTTCACTGGCAAAGTCCGGAACCAGACTCCGTGACAGACCGGAACCAGACTCCGGACCTGGTTGCATAAATGCACGGATCGAGGTCAAAGGACAATGAACAGACAGAGGAGTCTTCAGAGGCCAGACAACAGGTACCGACCCCTTTGATCCCTCCGCTTTTATACTGAGCGTGATGAGGATGGGATGGAATACCCTATCAGTCAGATTCGGGTCACCGGTCCCGTCTACTCTTCACTATGGGTGCAACCCCTCTACGCTTTTCTGCTTCCAACCCTCCAACAGGGCAGATATATAAAAGTTAGCTGGGCTGTGCTGTTGTAGGAATAAGTATAAGCAAGAGCCTCTCTGCACGGCATCCCTTCGCATTAAGTGTAAATATAAGTTCTTGGTGCTCTGAAGGCAGATACTACCTGAAAAATACGTCATTATTTTCAGAGAGTTCACTTCATTGGAAGAGACTTACCTGAAAAGTAAAGTGACTGCAAACAACACCAGTTCTGTTGTACCTCAGACCAGCACTTCCACACATGGCTACGTAACCTCACATTCACATGAAAAAAAGAAGAAGTGGCCAAATGTATTCATGGAGCCGCCGGTCACATCTTCCCTTTAAGACCTCGGGCTCAGCCACCTTTGTCCTGCGCCCCCATCAGCTCCCCTGTGTATCCCTGGCCACCTCATCTCTCTGCATCTGAAAAAAAAGCAACACACCAACATCAAACATTACCCTAATGCAGAGCAGTAGCTTAATTCCAAAGGTCTTGTTTCTACTGGAGAACCCTGTTCACATAAGTCCAACTACAGCCTGTCATCCAAAGAAGAGACGCCTGCAAACATTACACCCCACACAATGCAGGTTTACCATCTTTGAGATACCGTCCCCTTCACTAGCCATGAACACCCTCTCCAACTTGTCTCCGCTTATGCCAGCGCCCGCTAATGAAACACCCGTCCACACAGCCTCTCGAAAGCTAATCAATTCGAGACGACTGAGCAACCTTTGCCTGGGTCTAGACAGATCCTCATATTCACTACAGACTGCCGTCTGTAAGTCCTGCCGTCTGAAAGTCCAAGACACAGAAGACAGAGCGCACAAACTACACAACCGAAGACACAGGCCAGAACTGCCCTGCCCAGCACACACTAGCTTTGTGCTGAAAAGTAACCCACTCCCTTTACCTACTCAGAGGAGACTGCTCCCGCATAGCCCTCTGCTCTAGCCTGACTTTAAAACTCCTCCCCGAAACTGTCAACCTTGGCCCCCCTCCAGCACCTGTCCCTCTACTTCGCTTTCAGAGGGCCAGTGGTCTGAATTCATCCTTGACAAAAAAAACCACAACAAACAGCTAACTGATGTGTTCCTGCAGTCACCATGTTCCTCTTCATCAGCAAAACAAAAAGAAATCACAGCTCCAGCAGTGACCACCATGACAGTAGATGCCAACCTCTTCCACAACACCCTCATCCTCAGAGGTGCCATGGCAATCCACTCACCTGCTTCACGTCGATTCCAGTCGGAGGCTGCAGCAACAATTATTTATGGCACCTAAGATAACTTTAGAAACTTTAGAAACCCCTTCTCTTCTCCTCAACCGTCAGGGAAGGAGCCTCACTTCTTCCTGACAGCTCCCATCCTGTATTTGCAACCCTGAACCCCCTACGCCGGCTGCTTCTCAGGAGCAGCTCTTCTGAGCTGTGCCCTGCGTTTGGCAGGCACCTCCTATCTTCTGTCTTCCCACAGACTCTGGGCTCTGCATCAGACCCACAAAACAAATAATGTCCTGACACAATCTATGAGGGGCCTGCTGCCCGCTGCAAAAACTCTAGGGACACCGTGGCACTCCATGGGCAACGGGGAAAGGTGATGAGCCATGCCATACCCTGAACGACGCTATGCCTTACGTCCCTGCTGCTTTCTTGAGAAATGCTGGTGCCATATATGCAGATGCATACAAAACGCTCACCCTAACCCCCATAAGATAATCTCATCATCAACCCAATTAAGAGAAACAATATCAGCAATTTACACAGCATACTGCAAAACTGGTGAAAAACCCACAGTTCTATCTTCAATAAAGTCAGAAATTCTAGGAAAATGCAGTGCTCCTAGAACAAAGAAAAGCATACTATTAAACCATCTGGGCACCCCCTAAACACTCATCACAAAGTTATGACCCGAAAAAAAAAGGAGCATAGCAGTCAACTTTCTACCATACAGGCAGCTGGATGTTTACTGCTCCCGAAGGTCTCAGCTCAGCCTTCTCACCTCTGCCTCCCTAAATGCCGAAACACGCCTGCCCAAACAGCTGAGCCTGTCCCACAGCTGCAGCAAAGCGAGGGACCAGCAGAGCACCCACCCCACGGGGCCCAGCAGCAGAATGAGCTCCTGAGCCCGGGCTGGGGCTCATGTACCCCGGGCCCCGCCCACTGCCCTCAGGCCCCGCCCACCACCCTTCCCACAATCCCCTGGGAAAGGGGCAGGGCCAACCCCCAGAAGACGTGAAGGCGGGTGGCAGCGGGAGCAGCAGCTTCGCTTCTCCTGCCTTAAGTTCCCAGCAGGCGAAGCACCTCCCCTTTTTATTTCCATTTGGGACTAACCTCTGGTGATTCTCTTACCGCTTTTGTGTGATTTCTGTCCAGTTGTTGCTGTGGAGAAGAGAGCTCTGCAGGGGTTGCATTATTTTTGCAATCTTCAGATATTTTTGTGGTTAACTGATAATCGTGTTTTATCGTTTTGGAAGGGTGTTGGAAGCATATGATTTCCAGAAGACTTATGAGCATTTACGGGCTCCTGGAGGACTAAAGTGCCACGGAGACGCGCATCGGAGGACTGAGGGGGCACTTCCGGGGTCCTGGAGGACCGCGGGGTCACGTAGATGGAAACCCGGAAAACTGCCGGGCACTGACGGGGCTGCGGTAACGCGTAAGAGCCGATGCGGAGGGGCCGATGGCCGCTCTGGAGGCCGGGCGGGCGGCACCGATGCCGCTCCAGGTGGCGCGGAGCTCGCCAGAGTCCCGGCGGTCCTGGTTCGCCCTCCGGCCGCCGCTCTCTTGAGACTGCGGCCGGACGGGCCTCCGCGAAGCCGCGCCTGCGCACGAGCTGCGGAATCACAGAACCCTTCGAGACAGAGGTTTTTATTTTGAACTTTTACATACATAATTTATATATATGTACATTTCTCATTCCCTATTTCAACGCCTCCTACCCATAGTTGCAGGTTTTCACATTTTTTAATGCATCCCAAGGATTTTCAGACATTCTGGGGCCGCGACCCACTTCTTTTGGGGGGGCAACTCCACGTAACCCCCCACCATCTCCCACTCACCTGCTCCTCTGCTGCGTCATCGCTGCCCCAGTGACATCGGGGTGCCCCAAATGACACCATCACCCCCCAAGACACACACACACAGACACCCTTCTATTCACCCCAAAAAAAGGCTCAAAACGCTCAGACCCAGGGCTGGCCCCTTCTCCCCAGGGGGGCTCCGCCACCGGCTGCAAACCTGGGCTGGGGCATCTCTCGAGCAGCACGAGACGCCTACGACGAGGCACCTGGAAAACAAAAATCCCCAATTATAGCTCAGCATCCCAAAAAACCAGCACAGAAGAGAGCAGAGGAATTCCGTCAGACGGAGGGACGGGACAGGAGCTGGGGAAACAGCTCAGCTCGAAATACAGCACAGCCTTCAAAAGCCAGCGCCATCTGAACTCTTAAAAGTCAGGATTAAGACTAATCAGTGCCATTTTGAACACGTTCTTAGCGTAAGGGCGAACCCTCCGGCTGGTGCTGGGAAACACCTGGCCCTTTCCCTTTCCCTGAGAAGGTGTGCATGAAGTTTACATCCACCCAGTGAAAATACTTACCCTGTGAAAGTACTTGGCTTTCCTTCGGCGCTAATTTAACTTGCACAGCTGTGAACGGATACTATTAAACTATCCGTCTCCAAAATACACAGCTATGATTTGACCACGGGGGGGTTTTTGTGTGCTACACGAGGAGGAGGAGGGACATCGGTGCAGCGGCGCTGCCCGAGAGAGACACTACTGGCTGCCGGGAAAAGGCGGCACTGAAAGCCAGACAGAAGTAAAGTACTTCAGAGCACTCTGCCAAAAAAACGGGGGGAAAACCGCGTAACATTCAGTTGTCTCTCCTTTTAAACATTTCGAACAAATACCTAACTGCCCAGGGACACCTCATAAATTGTACACTACAGCCATTTAGGCGGCTGCAGTTTAAACTACGCAAGTCAGTTTGTCGATTATACAACTCTCACTTTTTTTTTTTTAGCTTCATTTAACATAGAAAAATCAGTGAGAGAAAAAACTCCTCCAAATGGTTTCACTTCTGGGGGCGGGGAATCAAATCGCCGGCGCCGCGATCCGTAGGGCTACCAAAAAGGACCGGCAGGTTCGCGAATGCTTTTGGCTGTGCTGAAGGCGCAGAGGAACGCGTTTTTATGGTATCTCGACTGTTCCAACCGAGAACCCAAAGGCCGGCGATGCCAGCAACTGGGGGGAGACGCGCGGCACTTGGGCCTGCGGAAGGAAATGAACTTCCTCCCGAGGTTACAGAAAAAGGACATTGTTGAAGCCGTAACTCACCAAAACCACAACCAAAACCACAGGATTCGCCGTCACGAGTTAAACGCTGCTGATGCTTCACGGCAAAGCCTGGAGAACGCAGAGAGGCGATGCCCGTTTGTCCCGTTTTGTCCATGTCTCCTCTTTGACCTCAATCGCCTTTAGGACAGATGCCAGTATCTCAGTGAGGTTTTCGAGTACCGCTGTGAAATATTTTAAAGACTTATTGACTGAGAAAGCATAAAGTTTTTATCGTGAAAGCAAAGCCTGCTTCTTCTGGACATGTGAACTCTTACAAACAGTTCCTTCCCTCTTCTAGTACAGAATTATTTTCACAGTATCGTTTGACAGTGAGCACCCAGAAAGAGAAGAATATGCTTTCAGGAAGAGAAAAATAAATGGAGGGAAGTAAGCTTTGCAGAGGCGTAACGTGCTCCAGGACAGACTTTATTTTGGTTTTAGGATTGTGAGGGACGGACTGTAAATTCCCTGCCGAGGGGCAGGAGCCCCTCCAAGCCTTCAGTGGAACGCCTCAAACACTCGCAAGGAAATAAATAACGCAGGCCTGGCCTTCAAACAGCTGATGAGGCTCACACTTCTGGCGGCTGAAAGTGTGGGAGAACTGTCTTGTGAAGACAGGTCGGTTCTGCCACTCGTGCCGTGAGCTCGCTCGTTCTCAGTTCTCGAGGCCGTTGTGTCCCATGAGTGACCTTTGCTTCATTATCCGCGAAACGCACGTGAAAGCGCACGCCCTGCATGTGCTAATGAAGATTACAGAGATCACGCTAAACATGTGTGACCATGGCACTCGTCTCTCCACCCAAATCATGGCACACGTCACCGGGGAGAAGGGAGAAACCTGAGCTGAGCCCGTCCTCAGCCAGGAGGGCGGACCGTGCTGATTCAGCAAACGTAAAAGGGGAAAATAAGTGCCCCGAGGGAACAAAAAAGAAACAAAAGAGATAGTGCCTGGGAAGATTCTTCCCAAGAAAGAAGAAGATTATGCCTGGGAAGAATCCCTGAAAAAGACGCTGGAACCAGGACCCGCGATCTCTTTATCTCTGTCTTTTTCTCTGTCTTTTCCTCTCTCTGTCCCTCAGTTTCTCTTTTCTCTTGGAATTGTTAAGTAACAGTTAGAGCTGTGAAGTGATGACCTTAAGATGACCTTAAGTACGACCTTAAGCACCGCTTGCCATAAGTTGTCCTACACCTGGTGTTAACTAACACAATGTACACCCCAACACCTGCCATAATTTTTTATATACCTAACCAATTATCGTGGGCTTGTTAAGATCTATACTAACCATTTTGGTAAGCTAATAAATGTTTCTGTATGGACCTTGAGATTTATCTCACCTTAGTCCGTGCCGCTGAGAATTTACAAATCTGAAGTCACTTACCCTCCCCTCTTTCCTGACAGCGGGAAGCGACAAGGATTTTGTTAAAATATTTCACAGAAAAACTATAGGAGGAGCGCTGGCACATCCTTCCCGTTAACTTCAGAGTCCACACTACAAGAACCTCAGGAAAAAAGCAGACGCGCATCGCAGACGCACCTCGTACTCGCAGAGCACTCCGGATTCTTTCCGTCTGTCCTGTACCATCACGGCAGAAGGAAGGGCGACCACGGAGAAACGCTGGCAGCTGGCATTCTGCCAAGACAGGAAAAAAACTTCTGGCGTAAAGCTAGGTGGCAATCTAAAGCGTCCTTCTTTCGTGAAGGTCTGTGAAGACTGCAGCCAACGGAGGCTCCTGACGAGTGGGACACGGCCCCAAAGCCTGGGACTCACCGCAGCTCCTGCTTTCAGCGCTGCCCACAGAATTTTCCAGTTCAGGTGCCTCTCTCTTTCTCTGTCCCTTCCTCTTCTGCAGCGCTGGTCACTTGACCATCCTCCACCTAAGAGAACACAGCGGTGTCTTACAGCTCTTGCGATATGAAGCTTCCCAGATGTGCAGCCTTGCACGCACACAACCCTTCCCCATGGCCATACCGTGATTTTGGATACGCGTACGGACCCTGCGGTACATATCAGCAATCTGGTCTGCTGAGGACAACTCAGAGGGGACCCTTCCTCACCCAGAAATGCTTGGCTGTCTCTTCCCTGCCGCAGGAAGCACCTTCTGGCTCAAATACCTTGATGTTGTTCTCTGGCTGTTTCACGTTTTTCAAGCATCTTAAGCTTCACCCGCAGCAGCTCCTGTTCAAAGCCAGTAAACGTCCACCAGTCCCAGGTCGCCCACACCAGGAGGGAGAACGGGGCTGAACGGAGACAGCCCAGGCAAGTCTGTGGCAAAGGCAGCCCACGACAACCCCGGGGAGGAGCGGACAACCGCGGCCTCCGGGAGAGAAAGAGAAGGGGCAGCAGTTCCCCGACCACTCGCCCCAGCGGGAGCCCCCCCTGCAGCAGGAGCTCCTGGAGACGCTGCTTTCCCCACCCGGATGCTCCTGGCACCTGCATCGAGAGGCGACGAAGCGCAGCCAGGGGCGGCCGCCGCTGTCGGGAACAGGACGGGGGGAGGACATCTGCCGGCAGTGCCTCGGCTGGGGAGGAGGGCCGGGGCCCGTCTCCTCGCAAAGGAACAGGGAGCGGGGGTGCTGCGGGCCCGGGAGCGGGGGGACGCGGCCCGGGAGCAGGGGGGGGCCGGCCCGGGAGCCCGGGGACGCGGGGGGAGAACCGTCCCGATGGGGGGGTACGCGAGGGAGGGAGGGAGGGGGGGTCCAAGCCGGAGGACGCGGCGGGGGGGGCCGGGGCCGGGGCCGGCCTGGGAGCCAGGGGACGGGACGCGGGGGGGGAACAGTCCCGGGAGCGGGGGGGTCCGAGCCGGAGGACGCAGGGGGGGTCCGAGCCGGAGGACGGGGGGGGTGGGGCCGGGGCCGGGCTGGGAGCCAGGGGACGCGGGGGGGGGACGCGGGGAGGGGGGGAACCGTCCCGGGAGCGGGGGGGGGTCCGTCCCGGGAGCGGGGACCGCCTACCATCCTCCCGCCCGACGGAAACGCGACCGGCAGACGCCGCTCCCCACGTGACCACCCGGAAGTAACGTACCGGAAAATACTTCGCAGGCTGGCGTGGCGGCGCGACGTAGGCGCCGGTGGCGCCGAGGCTGACGGCCGCCGCAAAGCCCGCAGCCCCACGGGCTGTGGGGCCACGCGAGCGGCCGCCAAAGAGCTTTCCAACGAGGCACGGCTTTCCCTCCTGGCTCTTCGGGCGTGGGAGCTGTCGCCAGAGCCACGGCCCTACCGGAAAATGCTTCGCAGGCTGGCGCGGCTGCACCTGGTGGGTGCCGGTGGCTCCGAGGCTGACGGCCGCCGCAAAGCCCGCAGCCCCACAGGCTGTTTCGCCAGGCGAGCGGCCGCCAAAGAGATTTCCAACGAGGCATGGCTTTCCCTCCTGGCTCTTCGTGCTTGGGAGCTGTCGCCAGAGTTGCGGCCCTACCGGAAAATGCTTCGCAAGCTGGCGCGGCGGCGCCATGTGGGCGCCGGTGGCGCCGAGGCTGACGGCCGCCACAAAGCCCGCAGCCCCACAGGCTGTGGGGCCACGCGAGCGGCTGCCAAAGAGCTTTCCAAAGAGGCACGGCTTTCCCTCCTGGCTCTTCGGGCGTGGGAGCTGTCGCCAGAGCCGCAGCCCTACAGGAAAATGCTTCGCAGGCTGGCGCGGCTGCACCTGGTGGGTGCCGTTGGCTCCGAGGCTGACGGCCGCCGCAAAGCCCGCAGCCCCACAGGCTGTTTCGCCAGGCGAGCGGCTGCCAAAGAGCTTTCCAACGAGGCACGGCTTTCCCTCCTGGCTCTTCGGGCGTGGGAGCTGTCGCCAGAGCCACGGCCCTACCGGAAAATGCTTCGCAGGCTGGCGCGGCTGCACCTGGTGGGTGCCGGTGGCTCCGAGGCTGACGGCCGCCGCAAAGCCCGCAGCCCCACAGGCTGTTTCGCCAGGCGAGCGGCCGCCAAAGAGCTTTCCAACGAGGCATGGCTTTCCCTCCTGGCTCTTCGGGCTTGGGAGTTGTCGTCAGAGCCGCAGCCGTACCGGAAAATGCTTCGCAAGCTGGCACGGCAGCGCCACGTGGGCACCGTTGGCGGCGAGGCTGACGGCCGCCGCAAAGCCCGCAGCCACACGGGCTGTGGGGCCACATGAGCGGCTGCCAAAGAGCTTTCCAGCGAGGCACGACTTTCCCTCCTGGCTCTTCGGGCGTGGGAGCTGTCGCCAGAGCCGCGGCCCTACCGGAAAATGCTTCGCAGCCTGGTGAGGCGGTGACACATGGGCGCCGGTGGAAGCGAGGCTGACGGCTGACGGCCGCCGCAAAGCCCGCAGCCCCACAGGCTGTTTCGCCAGGCGAGCGGCTGCCAAAGAGCTTTCCAACGAGGCACGGCTTTCCCTCCTGGCTCTTCGGGCGTGGGAGCTGTCGCCAGAGCCGCGGCCCTACAGGAAAATGCTTCGCAGGCTGGCGCGGCTGCACCTGGTGGGCGCCGGTGGCGGGGAGGCTGACGGCCGCCACAAAGCCCGCAGCCCCACGGGCTGTGGGGCCACGCGATCGGCTGCCAAAGAGCTTTCCAACGAGGCACGGCTTTCCCTCCTGGCTCTTCGTGCTTGGGAGCTGTCGCCAGAGTTGCGGCCCTACCGGAAAATGCTTCACAGGCTGGTGGGGCGGAGCCACGTGGGCGCCGGTGGCTCCGAGGCTGACGGCCGCGGCAAAGCCCGCAGCCCCACGGGCTGTTTCGCCAGGCGAGCGGCTGCCAAAGAGCTTTCCAACGAGGCACGGCTTTCCCTCCTGGCTCTTCGTGCTTGGGAGCTGTCGCCAGAGTTGCGGCCCTACCGGAAAATGCTTCGCAAGCTGGCGCGGCGGCGCCATGTGGGCGCCGGTGGCGCCGAGGCTGACGGCCGCCACAAAGCCCGCAGCCCCACAGGCTGTGGGGCCACGCGAGCGGCTGCCAAAGAGCTTTCCAAAGAGGCACGGCTTTCCCTCCTGGCTCTTCGGGCGTGGGAGCTGTCGCCAGAGCCGCAGCCCTACAGGAAAATGCTTCGCAGGCTGGCGCGGCGGCGCCACGTGGGCGTCGGTGTCGCTGAGGCTGACGTCCGCCGGAAAGCCCGCAGCCCCACGGGCTGTGGGGCCACGCGAGAGGCTGCCAAAGAGCTTTCCAACGAGGCATGGCTTTCCCTCCTGGCTCTTCGGGCGTGGGAGCTGTCGCCAGAGCCGCGGCCCTACCGGAAAATGCTTCGCAGGCTGGCGCGGCGGCGCCACGTGGGCGCCGGTGGCACCGAGGCTGACGGCCGCCGCAAAGCCCGCAGCCCCACGGGCTGTGGGGTCACGCGATCGGCTGCCAAAGAGCTTTCCAGCAGGCACGACTTTCCCTCCTGGCTCTTCGGGCGTGGGAGCTGTCGCCAGAGCCGCGGGCCTACCGGAAAATGCTTCGCAGGCTGGCGCGGCGGCGCCACGTGGGCGCCGGTGGCAGCGAGGCTGACGGCCGCCGCAAAGCCCGCAGCCCCACAGGCTGTTTCGCGAGGCGAGCGGCTGCCAAAGAGCTTTCCAACGAGGCACGGCTTTCCCTCCTGGCTCTTCGGGTGTGGGAGCTGTCGCCAGAGCCGCGGCCCTACAGGAAAATGCTTCGCAGGCTGGCGCAGCGGCGCCACGTGGGCGCCGGTGGCAGGGAGGCTGACGGTCGCCGCATAGCCCGCAGCCCCATGGGCTGTGGGGCCACGCGAGCGGCCGCCAAAGAGCTTTCCAACGAGGCACGGCTTTCCCTCCTGGCTCTTCGGGCGTGGGAGCTGTCGCCAGAGCCACGGCCCTACCGGAAAATGCTTCGCAGGCTGGCGCGGCTGCACCTGGTGGGTGCCGTTGGCTCCGAGGCTGACGGCCGCCGCAAAGCCCGCAGCCCCACAGGCTGTTTCGCCAGGCGAGCGGCTGCCAAAGAGCTTTCCAACGAGGCACGGCTTTCCCTCCTGGCTCTTCGGGCGTGGGAGCTGTCGCCAGAGCCACGGCCCTACCGGAAAATGCTTCGCAGGCTGGCGCGGCTGCACCTGGTGGGTGCTGGTGGCTCCGAGGCTGACGGCCGCCGCAAAGCCCGCAGCCCCACAGGCTGTTTCGCCAGGCGAGCGGCCGCCAAAGAGCTTTCCAACGAGGCACGGCTTTCCCTCCTGGCTCTTCGGGCTTGGGAGCTGTCGCCAGAGCCGCGGCCCTACCGGAAAACGCTTCGCAGGCTGGCGCAGCGGCGCCACGTGGGCGCCGGTGGCGGCGAGGCTGACGGCCGCCGCAGAGCCCGCAGCCCCATGGGCTGTGGGGCCACGCGAGCGGCTGCCAAAGAGCTTTCCAACGAGGCACGGCTTTCCCTCCTGGCTCTTCGGGCTTGGGAGTTGTCGTCAGAGCCGCAGCCGTACCGGAAAATGCTTCGCAAGCTGGCACGGCAGCGCCACGTGGGCACCGTTGGCGGCGAGGCTGACGGCCGCCGCAAAGCCCGCAGCCACACGGGCTGTGGGGCCACATGAGCGGCTGCCAAAGAGCTTTCCAGCGAGGCACGACTTTCCCTCCTGGCTCTTCGGGCGTGGGAGCTGTCGCCAGAGCCGCGGCCCTACCGGAAAATGCTTCGCAGCCTGGTGAGGCGGTGACACATGGGCGCCGGTGGCAGCGAGGCTGACGGCCGCCGCAAAGCCCGCAGCCCCACAGGATGTTTCGCCAGGCGAGCGGCTGCCAAAGAGCTTTCCAACGAGGCACGGCTTTCCCTCCTGGCTCTTCGGGCGTGGGAGCTGTCGCCAGAGCCGCGGCCCTACAGGAAAATGCTTCGCAGGCTGGCGCGGCTGCACCTGGTGGGCGCCGGTGGCGGGGAGGCTGACGGCCGCCACAAAGCCCGCAGCCCCACGGGCTGTGGGGCCACGCGATCGGCTGCCAAAGAGCTTTCCAACGAGGCACGGCTTTCCCTCCTGGCTCTTCGTGCTTGGGAGCTGTCGCCAGAGTTGCGGCCCTACCGGAAAATGCTTCACAGGCTGGTGGGGCGGAGCCACGTGGGCGCCGGTGGCTCCGAGGCTGACGGCCGCGGCAAAGCCCGCAGCCCCACGGGCTGTTTCGCCAGGCGAGCGGCTGCCAAAGAGCTTTCCAACGAGGCATGGCTTTCCCTCCTGGCTCTTCGGGCGTGGGAGCTGTCGCCAGAGCCGCAGCCCTACAGGAAAATGCTTCGCAGGCTGGCGCGGCGGCGCCACGTGGGCGCCGGTGTCGCTGAGGCTGACGTCCGCCGGAAAGCCCGCAGCCCCACGGGCTGTGGGGCCACGCGAGCGGCTGCCAAAGAGGTTTCCAACGAGGCACGGCTTTCCCTCCTGGCTCATCGGGCGTGGGAGCTGTCGTCAGAGCCGCGGCCCTACCGGAAAATGCTTCGCAGGCTGGCGCGGCTGCACCTGGTGGGCGCCAGTGGCGGGGAGGCTGACGGCCGCCACAAAGCCCGCAGCCCCACGGGCTGTGGGGCCACGCAAGAGGCTGCCAAAGAGCTTTCCAACGAGGCATGGCTTTCCCTCCTGGCTCTTCGGGCGTGGGAGCTGTCGCCAGAGCCGCGGCCCTACCGGAAAATGCTTCGCAGGCTGGCGCGGCTGCACCTGGTGGGCGCCGGTGGCGGGGAAGCTGACGGTCGCCGCAAAGCCCGCAGCCCCACGGGCTGTGGGGCCACGCGAGCGGCTGCCAAAGAGCTTTCCAACGAGGCACGGCTTTCCCTCCTGGCTCTTCGGGCGTGGGAGCTGTCGCCAGAGCCGCGGCCCTACCGGAAAATGCTTCGCAGGCTCGTGCGGCGGCGCCACGTGGGCGCGGGTGGCGCAAAGGCTGACGGCCGCCGCAAAGCCCGCAGCCCCACGGGCTGTGAGGCCACGCAAGCGGCTGCCAAAGAGCTTTCCAACGAGGCACGGCTTTCCCTCCTGGCTCTTCGGGCGTGGGAGCTGTCGCCAGAGTCGCGGCCCTACAGGAAAATGCTTCCCAGGCTGGCGCGGCTGCACCTGGTGGGCGCCGGTGGCGGGGAGGCTGACTGCCCCCACAAAGCCCGCAGCCCCACGGGCTGTGGGGCCACGCGAGCGGCTGCCAAAGAGCTTTCCAACGAGGCACGGCTTTCCCTCCTGGCTCTTCGGGCGTGGGAGCTGTCGCCAGAGCCGCGGCCCTACCGGAAAATGCTTCGCAGGCTGGCGCGGCTGTAGCTGGTGGGCGCCGGTGGCGGTGAGGCTGACGGCCGCCGCAAAGCCCGCAGCCCCACGGGCTGTGGGGCCACGCGAGCGGCTGCCAAAGAGCTTTCCAACGAGGCACGGCTTTCCCTCCTGGCTCTTCGTGCTTGGGAGCTGTCGCCAGAGTTGCGGCCCTACCGGAAAATGCTTCGCAGCCTGGTGAGGCGGCGACACATGGGCGCCGGTGGCAGCGAGGCTGACGGCCGCCGCAAAGCCCGCAGCCCCACAGGCTGTTTCGCCAGGCGAGCGGCTGCCAAAGAGCTTTCCAACGAGGCACGGCTTTCCCTCCTCGCTTTTCGGGCGTGGGAGCTGTCGCCAGAGCCGCAGCCCTACAGGAAAATGCTTCGCAGGCTGGCGCGGCTGCACCTGGTGGGCGCCGGTGGCTCCGAGGCTGACGGCCGCCACAAAGCCCGCAGCCCCACGGGCTGTGGGGCCACGCGATCGGCTGCCAAAGAGCTTTCCAACGAGGCACGGCTTTCCCTCCTGGCTCTTCGGGCGTGGGAGCTGTCGCCAGAGAAACGGCCCTACCGGAAAATGCTTCGCAGGCTGGCGCGGCTGCACCTGGTGGGTGCCGGTGGCTCCGAGGCTGACGGCCGCCGCAAAGCCCGCAGCCCCACAGGCTGTTTCGCCAGGCGAGCGGCCGCCAAAGAGCTTTCCAACGAGGCACGGCTTTCCCTCCTGGCTCTTCGGGCTTGGGAGCTGTCGTCAGAGCCGCAGCCCTACCGGAAAATGCTTCGCAAGCTGGCGCGGCAGCACCACGTGGGCGCCGGTGGCGCCGAGGCTGACGGCCGCCGCAAAGCCCGCAGCCCCACGGGCTGTGGGGCCACGCGAGCGGCGGCCAAAGAGCTTTCCAACGAGGCATGGCTTTTCCTCCTGGCTCTTCGGGCGTGGGAGCTGTTGCCAGAGCCGCGGCCCTACCGGAAAACGCTTCGCAGGCTGGCGCAGCGGCGCCACGTGGGCGCCGGTGGCGGCGAGGCTGACGGCCGCCGCAGAGCCCGCAGCCCCATGGGCTGTGGGGCCACGCGAGCGGCTGCCAAAGAGCTTTCCAACGAGGCATGGCTTTCCCTCCTGGCTCTTCGGGCTTGGGAGTTGTCGTCAGAGCCGCAGCCCTACCGGAAAATGCTTCGCAGGCTGGCGCAGCGGCGCCACGTGGGCGCCGGTGGCAGGGAGGCTGACGGCCGCCACAAAGCCCGCAGCCCCACGGGCTGTGGGGCCACGCGATTGGCTGCCAAAGAGCTTTCCAACGAGGCACGGCTTTCCCTCCTGGCTCTTCGGGCGTGGGAGCTGTCGTCAGAGCCACGGCCCTACCGGAAAATGCTTCGCAGGCTGGCGCGGCTGCACCTGGTGGGTGCCGGTGGCTCCGAGGCTGACGGCCGCCGCAAAGCCCGCAGCCCCACAGGCTGTTTCGCCAGGCGAGCGGCCGCCAAAGAGCTTTCCAACGAGGCACGGCTTTCCCTCCTGGCTCTTCGGGCGTGGGAGCTGTCGCCAGAGTTGCGGCCCTACCGGAAAATGCTTCGCAGGCTGGTGGGGCGGTGCCACGTGGGCGCCGGTGGCTCCGAGGCTGACGGCCGCCGCAAAGCCCGCAGCCGCACGGGCTATTTCGCCAGGCGAGCGGCTGCCAAAGAGCTTTCCAACGAGGCATGGCTTTCCCTCCTGGCTCTTCGGGCTTGGGAGCTGTCGCCAGAGTTGCGGCCCTACCGGAAAATGCTTCGCAGGCTGGTGGGGCGGCGCCACGTGGGCGCCGGTGGCTCCGAGGCTGACAACCGCCGCAAAGCCCGCAGCCCCACGGGCTGTGGGGCCACGCGAGCGGCTGCCAAAGAGCTTTCCAACGAGGCACGGCTTTCCCTCCTGGCTCTTCGGGCTTGGGAGCTGTCGTCAGAGCCGCAGCCCTACCGGAAAATGCTTCGCAGGCTGGCGCGGCAGCGCCACGTGGGCGCCGGTGGCGCCGAGGCTGACGGCCGCCGCAAAGCCCGCAGCCCCACGGCCTGTGGGGCCACGCAAGAGGCTGCCAAAGAGCTTTCCAACGAGGCATGGCTTTCCCTCCCTGCTCTTCGGGCGTGGGAGCTGTCGCCAGAGCCGCGGCCCTACCGGAAAATGCTTCGCAGGCTGGCGCGGCTGCACCTGGTGGGCGCCGGTGGCGGGGAGGCTGACGGTCGCCGCAAAGCCCGCAGCCACACGGGCTGTGGGGCCACGCGAGCGGCTGCCAAAGAGCTTTCCAACGAGGCATGGCTTTCCCTCCCTGCTCTTCGGGCGCGGGAGCTGTCGCCAGAGCCACAGCCCTACCGGAAAATGCTTCGCAGGCTGGTGCGGCGGTACCACGTGGGCGCCGGTGGCGCCGAGGCTGACGGCCGCCGCAAAGCCCGCAGCCCCATGGGCTGTGAGGCCACGCGAGCGGCTGCCAAAGAGCTTTCCAACGAGGCACGGCTTTCCCTCCTGGCTCTTCGGGCTTGGGAGTTGTCGTCAGAGCCGTGGCCTTACTGGGAAATGCTTTGCAAGCTGGCGCGGCGGCGCCACGTGGGCGCCGGTGGCTTAGAGGCTGACGGCCGCCGCAAAGCCCGCAGCCCCACGGGCTGTGAGGCCACGCGAGCGGCTGCCAAAGAGCTTTCCAACGAGGCACGGCTTTCCCTCCTGGCTCTTCGGGCGTGGGAGCTGTCGCCAGAGCCGCGGCCCTACCGGAAAATGCTTCGCAGGGTGGCGCGGCTGTAGCTGGTAGGCGCCGGTGGCGCTGAGGCTGACGGCCGCCGCAAAGCCCGCAGCCCCACGGGCTGTGGGGCCACGCGAGCGGCTGCCAAAGAGCTTTCCAACGAGGCACAGCTTTCCCTCCTGGCTCTTCGTGCTTGGGAGCTGTCGCCAGAGTTGCGGCCCTACCGGAAAATGCTTCGCAGGCTGGTGGGGCGGCGCCACGTGGGCGCCGGTGGCTCCGAGGCTGACGGCCGCAGCAAAGCCCGCAGCCGCACGGGCTGTTTCGCCAGGGGAGCGGCTGCCAAAGAGCTTTCCAACGAGGCATGGCTTTCCCTCCTGGCTCTACGAGCTTGGGAGCTGTCGCCAGAGTTGCGGCCCTACCGGAAAATGCTTCGCAGGCTGGTGGGGCGGCGCCACGTGGGCGCCGGTGGCTCCGAGGCTGACAACCGCCGCAAAGCCCGCAGCCCCACGGGCTGTGGGGCCACGCGAGCGGCTGCCAAAGAGCTTTCCAACGAGGCACGGCTTTCCCTCCTGGCTCTTCGGGCGTGGGAGCTGTCGCCAGAGCCGCGGCCCTACCGGAAAATGCTTCGCAGGCTGGTGGGGCGGCGCCACGTGGGCGCTGGTGGCTCCGAGGCTGACGGCCGCCGCAAAGCCCGCAGCCCCACGGGCTGTGGGGCCACGCAAGCGGCTGCCAAAGAGCTTTCCAACGAGGCACGGCTTTCCCTCCTGGGTCT
This sequence comes from Chroicocephalus ridibundus, assembly GCF_963924245.1. Lineage (NCBI taxonomy): Eukaryota > Metazoa > Chordata > Aves > Charadriiformes > Laridae > Chroicocephalus > Chroicocephalus ridibundus. Next base: position 984,580 of record NW_026961567.1, on the reverse strand, counting down.
TCGGGCTTGGGAGTTGTCGTCAGAGCCGTGGCCCAACTGGAAAATGCTTCGCAAGCTGGCGCGGCGGCGCCACGTGGGCGCCGGTGGCGCCGAGGCTGACGGCCGCCGCAAAGCCCGCAGCCCCACGGGCTGTGAGGCCACGCGAGCGGCTGCCAAAGAGCTTTCCAACGAGGCACGGCTTTCCCTCCTGGCTCTTCGGGCGTGGGAGCTGTCGCCAGAGCCGCGGCCCTACCGGAAAATGCTTCGCAGGCTGGCGCGGCTGCACCTGGTGGGCGCCGGTGGCGGGGAGGCTGACGGCCGCCACAAAGCCCGCAGCCCCACGGGCTGTGGGGCCACGCGAGCGGCTGCCAAAGAGCTTTCCAACGAGGCACGGCTTTCCCTCCTGGCTCTTCGGGCGTGGGAGCTGTCGCCAGAGCCGCGGCCCTACCGGAAAATGCTTCGCAGGCTAGCGCGGCTGTAGCTGGTGGGCTCCGGTGGCGCCGAGGCTGACGGCCGCCGCAAAGCCCGCAGCCCCACTAGCTGTGGGGCCACGCGAGCGGCTGCCAAAGAGCTTTCCAACGAGGCATGGCTTTCCCTCCTGGCTCTTCGGGCGTGGGAGCTGTCGCCAGAGACGCGGCCCTACCGGAAAATGCTTCGTAGGCTGGCGCAGCGGCGCCACGTGGGCGCCGGTGGCAGCGAGGATGACGGCCGCCGCAAAGCCCGCAGCCCCACAAGCTGTTTCGCCAGGCGAGCGGCTGCCAAAGAGCTTTCCAACGAGGCACGGCTTTCCCTCCTAGGTCTTCGGGCGTGGGAGCTGTCGCCAGAGCCGCGGCCCTACCGGAAAATGCTTCGCAAGCTGGCGCGGCAGCGCCACGTGGGCACTGTTGGCGGCGAGGCTGACGGCCGCCGCAAAGCCCGCAGCCACACGGGCTGTTTCGCCAGGGGAGCGGCTGCCAAAGAGCTTTCCAACGAGGCACGGCTTTCCCTCCTGGCTCTTCGGGCGTGGGAGCTGTCGCCAGAGCCGCGGCCCTACCGGAAAATGCTTCGCAGGCTGGCGCGGCTGCACCTGGTGGGCGCCGGTGGCGGGGAGGCTGACGGCCGCCACAAAGCCCGCAGCCCCACGGGCTGTGGGGCCACGCGAGCGGCTGCCAAAGAGCTTTCCAACGAGGCACGGCTTTCCCTCCTGGGTCTTCGGGCGTGGGAGCTGTCGCCAGAGTCGCGGCCCTACCGCAAAAAGCTCTGCATACTTGCGCGGCGGCGCCACATGGGCACCGTTGGCGGTGAGGCTGACGGCCGCCGCAAAGCCCGCAGCCCCACGGGCTGTGGGGCCACGGAAGAGGCTGCCAAAGAGCTTTGCAACGAGGCACGGCTTTCCCTCCTGGCTCTTCGGGCGTGGGAGCTGTCGCCAGAGCCGCGGCCCTACCGGAAAATGCTTCGCAGGCTGGCGCGGCGGCGCCACGTGGGCGCCGGTGGCAGCGAGGCTGACGGCCGCCGCAAAGCCCACAGCCCCACAGGCTGTTTCGCCAGACGAGCGGCTACCAAAGAGCTTTCCAACGAGGCACGGCTTTCCCTCCTGGCTCTTCGGGCTTGGGAGCTGTCGTCAGAGCCGCGGCCCTACAGGAAAATGCTTCGCAGGCTGGCGCGGCTGCACCTGGTGGGCGCCGGTGGCGGGGAGGCTGACGGTCGCCGCAAAGCCCGCAGCCCCACGGGCTGTGGGGCCACGCGATTGGCTGCCAAAGAGCTTTCCAACGAGGCACGGCTTTCCCTCCTGGCTCTTCGGGCTTGGGAGCTGTCGCCAGAGTTGCGGCCCTACCGGAAAATGCTTCGCAGGCTGGTGGGGCGGCGCCACGTGGGCGCCGGTGGCTCCGAGGCTGACGGCCGCCGCAAAGCCCGCAGCCCCACGGGCTGTTTCGCCAGGCGAGCGGCTGCCAAAGAGCTTTCCAACGAGGCACGGCTTTCCCTCCTGGCTCTTCGGGCGTGGGAGCTGTCACCAGAGCCGCGGCCCTACAGGAAAATGCTTCGCAGGCTGGCGCAGCGGCGCCACGTGGGCGCCGGTGGCGCGGCGGCTGACGGCCGCCGCAAAGCCCGAAGCCCCACGGGCTGTGGGGCCACGTGAACGGCTGCCAAAGAGCTTTCCAACGAGGCACGGCTTTCCTTCCTGGCTCTTCGGGCTTGGGAGTTGTCGTCAGAGCCACGGCCCTACCGGAAAATGCTTCGCAGGCTGGCGCGGCTGCACCTGGTGGGTGCCGGTGGCGCCGAGGCTGACGGCCGCCGCAAAGCCCGCAGCCCCACAGGCTGTTTCGCCAGGTGAGCGGCCGCCAAAGAGCTTTCCAACGAGGCACGGCTTTCCCTCCTGGCTCTTCGGGCTTGGGAGCTGTCGTCAGAGCCGCAGCCCTACCGGAAAATGCTTCGCAAGCTGGCGCGGCAGCGCCACGTGGGCGCCGGTGGCGCCGAGGCTGACGGCCGCCGCAAAGCCCGCAGCCCCACGGGCTGTGGGGCCACGCGAGCGGCTGCCAAAGAGCTTTCCAACGAGGCATGGCTTTTCCTCCTGGCTCTTCGGGCGTGGGAGCTGTCGCCAGAGCCGCGGCCCTACCGGAAAACGCTTCGCAGGCTGGCGCAGCGGCGCCATGTGGGCGCCGGTGGCGGCGAGGCTGACGGCCGCCGCAGAGCCCGCAGCCCCATGGGCTGTGGGGCCACGCGAGCGGCTGCGAAAGAGCTTTCCAACGAGGCACGGCTTTCCCTCCTAGGTCTTCGGGCGTGGGAGCTGTCGCCAGAGCCGCGGCCCTACAGGAAAATGCTTCGCAGGCTGGCGCGGCGGCGCCACGTGGGCGCCGGTGGCTCCGAGGCTGACGGCGCCGCAAAGCCCGCAGCCCCACTGGCTGTTTCGACAAGCGAGCGGCTGCCAAAGAGCTTTCCAACGAGGCACGGCTTTCCCTCCCTGCTCTTCGGGCGTGGGAGCTGTCGCCAGAGCCACGGCCCTACAGGAAAATGCTTCGCAGGCTGGCGCGGCTGCACCTGGTGGGCGCCGGTGGCGGGGAGGCTGACGGTCGCCGCAATGCCCGCAGCCCCACGGGCTGTGGGGCCACGCGAGCGGCTGCCAAAGAGCTTTCCAACGAGGCACGGCTTTCCCTCCTGGCTCTTCGGGCGTGGGAGCTGTCGCCAGAGCCGCGGCCCTACCGGAAAATGCTTCGCAGGCTGGTGGGGCGGCGCCACGTGGGCGCCGGTGGCTCCGAGACTGACGGCCGCCGCAAAGCCCGCAGCCCCACAGGCTGTTTCGCCAGGCGAGCGGCTGCCAAAGAGCTTTCCAACGAGGCACGGCTTTCCCTCCTGGCTCTTCGGGCGTGGGAGCTGTCGCCAGAGCCGCGGCCCTACCGGAAAATGCTTCGCAGGCTGGCGCAGCGGCACCACGTGGGCGCCGGTGGCGCCGAGGCTGACGGCCGCCGCAAAGCCCGCAGCCCCACGGGCTGTGGGGCCACGCGATCGGCTGCCAAAGAGCTTTCCAACGAGGCACGGCTTTCCTTCCTGGCTCTTCGGGCTTGGGAGTTGTCGTCAGAGCCGCAGCCCTACCAGAAAATGCTTCGCAGGCTGGCGCGGCTGCACCTGGTGGGCGCCGGTGGCGGGGAGGCTGACGGCCGCCGCAAAGCCCGCAGCCCCACGGGCTGTGGGGCCACGCGAGCGGCTGCCAAAGAGCTTTCCAACGAGGCACGGCTTTCCCTCCTGGCTCTTCGTGCTTGGGAGCTGTCGCCAGAGTTGCGGCCCTACCGGAAAATGCTTCGCAGGCTGGCGCGGCTGCACCTGGTGGGCGCCGGTGGCGGGGAGGCTGACGGCCGCCACAAAGCCCGCAGCCCCACGGGCTGTGGGGCCACGCGAGCGGCTGCCAAAGAGCTTTCCAACGAGGCACGGCTTTCCCTCCTGGGTCTTCGGGCGTGGGAGCTGTCGCCAGAGTCGCGGCCCTACCGCAAAAAGCTCTGCATACTTGCGCGGCGGCGCCACATGGGCACCGTTGGCGGTGAGGCTGACGGCCGCCGCAAAGCCCGCAGCCCCACGGGCTGTGGGGCCACGGAAGAGGCTGCCAAAGAGCTTTGCAACGAGGCACGGCTTTCCCTCCTGGCTCTTCGGGCGTGGGAGCTGTCGCCAGAGCCGCGGCCCTACCGGAAAATGCTTCGCAGGCTGGCGCGGCGGCGCCACGTGGGCGCCGGTGGCAGCGAGGCTGACGGCCGCCGCAAAGCCCACAGCCCCACAGGCTGTTTCGCCAGACGAGCGGCTACCAAAGAGCTTTCCAACGAGGCACGGCTTTCCCTCCTGGCTCTTCGGGCTTGGGAGCTGTCGTCAGAGCCGCGGCCCTACAGGAAAATGCTTCGCAGGCTGGCGCGGCTGCACCTGGTGGGCGCCGGTGGCGGGGAGGCTGACGGTCGCCGCAAAGCCCGCAGCCCCACGGGCTGTGGGGCCACGCGATTGGCTGCCAAAGAGCTTTCCAACGAGGCACGGCTTTCCCTCCTGGCTCTTCGGGCTTGGGAGCTGTCGCCAGAGTTGCGGCCCTACCGGAAAATGCTTCGCAGGCTGGTGGGGCGGCGCCACGTGGGCGCCGGTGGCTCCGAGGCTGACGGCCGCCGCAAAGCCCGCAGCCCCACGGGCTGTTTCGCCAGGCGAGCGGCTGCCAAAGAGCTTTCCAACGAGGCACGGCTTTCCCTCCTGGCTCTTCGGGCGTGGGAGCTGTCACCAGAGCCGCGGCCCTACAGGAAAATGCTTCGCAGGCTGGCGCAGCGGCGCCACGTGGGCGCCGGTGGCGCGGCGGCTGACGGCCGCCGCAAAGCCCGAAGCCCCACGGGCTGTGGGGCCACGTGAACGGCTGCCAAAGAGCTTTCCAACGAGGCACGGCTTTCCTTCCTGGCTCTTCGGGCTTGGGAGTTGTCGTCAGAGCCACGGCCCTACCGGAAAATGCTTCGCAGGCTGGCGCGGCTGCACCTGGTGGGTGCCGGTGGCGCCGAGGCTGACGGCCGCCGCAAAGCCCGCAGCCCCACAGGCTGTTTCGCCAGGTGAGCGGCCGCCAAAGAGCTTTCCAACGAGGCACGGCTTTCCCTCCTGGCTCTTCGGGCTTGGGAGCTGTCGTCAGAGCCGCAGCCCTACCGGAAAATGCTTCGCAAGCTGGCGCGGCAGCGCCACGTGGGCGCCGGTGGCGCCGAGGCTGACGGCCGCCGCAAAGCCCGCAGCCCCACGGGCTGTGGGGCCACGCGAGCGGCTGCCAAAGAGCTTTCCAACGAGGCATGGCTTTTCCTCCTGGCTCTTCGGGCGTGGGAGCTGTCGCCAGAGCCGCGGCCCTACCGGAAAACGCTTCGCAGGCTGGCGCAGCGGCGCCATGTGGGCGCCGGTGGCGGCGAGGCTGACGGCCGCCGCAGAGCCCGCAGCCCCATGGGCTGTGGGGCCACGCGAGCGGCTGCGAAAGAGCTTTCCAACGAGGCACGGCTTTCCCTCCTAGGTCTTCGGGCGTGGGAGCTGTCGCCAGAGCCGCGGCCCTACAGGAAAATGCTTCGCAGGCTGGCGCGGCGGCGCCACGTGGGCGCCGGTGGCTCCGAGGCTGACGGCGCCGCAAAGCCCGCAGCCCCACTGGCTGTTTCGACAAGCGAGCGGCTGCCAAAGAGCTTTCCAACGAGGCACGGCTTTCCCTCCCTGCTCTTCGGGCGTGGGAGCTGTCGCCAGAGCCACGGCCCTACAGGAAAATGCTTCGCAGGCTGGCGCGGCTGCACCTGGTGGGCGCCGGTGGCGGGGAGGCTGACGGTCGCCGCAATGCCCGCAGCCCCACGGGCTGTGGGGCCACGCGAGCGGCTGCCAAAGAGCTTTCCAACGAGGCACGGCTTTCCCTCCTGGCTCTTCGGGCGTGGGAGCTGTCGCCAGAGCCGCGGCCCTACCGGAAAATGCTTCGCAGGCTGGTGGGGCGGCGCCACGTGGGCGCCGGTGGCTCCGAGACTGACGGCCGCCGCAAAGCCCGCAGCCCCACAGGCTGTTTCGCCAGGCGAGCGGCTGCCAAAGAGCTTTCCAACGAGGCACGGCTTTCCCTCCTGGCTCTTCGGGCGTGGGAGCTGTCGCCAGAGCCGCGGCCCTACCGGAAAATGCTTCGCAGGCTGGCGCAGCGGCACCACGTGGGCGCCGGTGGCGCCGAGGCTGACGGCCGCCGCAAAGCCCGCAGCCCCACGGGCTGTGGGGCCACGCGATCGGCTGCCAAAGAGCTTTCCAACGAGGCACGGCTTTCCTTCCTGGCTCTTCGGGCTTGGGAGTTGTCGTCAGAGCCGCAGCCCTACCAGAAAATGCTTCGCAGGCTGGCGCGGCTGCACCTGGTGGGCGCCGGTGGCGGGGAGGCTGACGGCCGCCGCAAAGCCCGCAGCCCCACGGGCTGTGGGGCCACGCGAGCGGCTGCCAAAGAGCTTTCCAACGAGGCACGGCTTTCCCTCCTGGCTCTTCGTGCTTGGGAGCTGTCGCCAGAGTTGCGGCCCTACCGGAAAATGCTTCGCAGGCTGGTGGGGCGGCGTCACGTGGGCGCCGGTGGCTCCGAGGCTGACGGCCGCAGCAAAGCCCGCAGCCGCACGGGCTGTTTCGCCAGGCGAGCGGCTGCCAAAGAGCTTTCCAACGAGGCATGGCTTTCCCTCCTGGCTCTTCGGGCTTGGGAGCTGTCGCCAGAGTTGCGGCACTACCGGAAAATGCTTCGCAGGCTGGTGGGGCGGCGCCACGTGGGCGCCGGTGGCTCCGAGGCTGACAACCGCCGCAAAGCCCGCAGCCCCACGGGCTGTGGGGCCACGCGAGCGGCTGCCAAAGAGATTTCCAACGAGGCATGGCTTTCCCTCCTGGCTCTTCGGGCTTGGGAGCTGTCGTCAGAGCTGCAGCCCTACCGGAAAATGCTTCGCAAGCTGGCGCGGCAGCGCCACGTAGGCGCCGGTGGCGCCGAGGCTGACGGCCGCCGCAAAGCCCGCAGCCCCACGGGCTGTGGGGCCACGCGAGCGGCTGCCAAAGAGCTTTCCAACGAGGCACGGCTTTCCCTCCTGGCTCTTCGGGCGTGGGAGCTGTCGCCAGAATCGCGGCCCTACCGGAAAATGCTTCGCAGGCTGGCGCGGCTGTAGCTGGTAGGCGCCGGTGGCGCTGAGGCTGACGGCCGCCGCAAAGCCCGCAGCCCCACGGGCTGTGGGGCCACGCGAGCGGCTGCCAAAGAGCTTTCCAACGAGGCATGGCTTTCCCTCCTGGCTCTTCGTGCTTGGGAGCTGTCGCCAGAGTTGCGGCCATACCGGAAAATGCTTCGCAGGCTGGTGGGGCGGCGCCACGTGGGCGCCGGTGGCTCCGAGGCTGACGGCCGCCGCAAAGCCCGCAGCCGCACGGGCTGTTTCGCCAGGCGAGCGGCTGCCAAAGAGCTTTCCAACGAGGCATGGCTTTCCCTCCTGGCTCTTCGGGCTTGGGAGCTGTCGCCAGAGTTGCGGCCCTACCGGAAAATGCTTCGCAGACTGGTGCGGCGGCGCCACGTGGGCGCCGGTGTCGCCGAGGCTGACGGCCGCCGCAAAGCCCGCAGCCCCACGGGCTGTGGGGCAACGCGAGAGGCTGCCAAAGAGCTTTCCAACGAGGCATGGCTTTCCCTCCTGGCTCTTCGGGCGTGGGAGCTGTCGCCAGAGACGCGGCCCTACCGGAAAATGCTTCGTAGGCTGGCGCGGCTGCACCTGGTGGGCGCCAGTGGCGGGGAGGCTGACGGCCGCCGCAAAGCCCGCAGCCCCACGGGCTGTGGGGCCACGCGAGCGGCTGCCAAAGAGCTTTCCAACGAGGCACGGCTTTCCCTCCTGGCTCTTCGGGCGTGGGAGCTGTCGCCAGAGCCGCGGCCCTACAGGAAAATGATTCGCAGACTGGCGCGGCTGCACCTGGTGGGCGCCGGTGGCGGGGAGGCTGACGGTCGCCGCAAAGCCCGCAGCCCCACGGGCTGTGGGGCCACACGAGCGGCTGCCAAACAGCTTTCCAACGAGGCACGGCTTTCCCTCCTGGCTCTTCGGGCGTGGGAGCTGTCGCCAGAGCCGCGGCCCTACCGGAAAATGCTTCGCAGGCTGGCGCGGCTGTAGCTGGTGGGCGCCGGTGGCGCTGAGGCTGACGGCCGCCGCAAAGCCCGCAGCCCCACGGGCTGTGGGGCCACGCGAGCGGCTGCCAACGAGCTTTCCAGCGAGGAACGACTTTCCCTCCCTGCTCTTCGGGCGTGGGAGCTGTCGCCAGAGCCGCGGCCCTACCGGATAATGCTTCGCAGGCTGGCGCAGCGGCACCACATGTGCGCCGGTCGCAGCGAGGCTGACGGCCGCCGCAAAGCCCGCAGCCCCACGGGCTGTGAGGCCACGCGAGCGGCTGCCAAAGAGCTTTCCAACGAGGCACGGCTTTCCCTCCTGGCTCTTCGGGCGTGGGAGCTGTCGCCAGAGCCGCGGCCCTACCGGAAAATGCTTCGCAGGCTGGCGCGGCGGCGCCACGTGGGCGCTGGTGTCGCCGAGGCTGACGGCCGCCGTATAGCCCGCAGCCACACGGGCTGTGGGGCCACGCGAGCGGCTGCCAAAGAGCTTTCCAACGAGGCACGGCTTTCCCTCCTGGCTCTTCGGGCGTGGGAGCTGTCGCCAGAGCCGCGGCCCTACCGGAAAATGCTTCGCAGGCTGGCGCAGCGGCGCCACGTGGGCGCCGGTGGCAGCGAGGCTGACGGCCGCCGCAAAGCCCGCAGCCCCACAGGCTGTTTCGCCAAACGAGCGGCTGCCAAAGAGCTTTCCAACGAGGCACGGCTTTCCCTCCTGGCTCTTCGGGCTTGGGAGCTGTCGTCAGATCCGCGGCCCTACAGGAAAATGCTTCGCAGGCTGGCGCGGCTGCACCTGGTGGGCGCCGGTGGCGGGGAGGCTGACGGCCGCCACAAAGCCCGCAGCCCCACGGGCTGTGGGGCCACGCGATCGGCTGCCAAAGAGCTTTCCAACGAGGCACGGCTTTCCCTCCTGGCTCTTCGGGCTTGGGAGCTGTCGCCAGAGTTGCAGTCCTACAGGAAAATGCTTCGCAGGCTGGTGGGGCGGCGCCACGTGGGCGCCGGTGGCTCCGAGACTGACGGCCGCCGCAAAGCCCGCAGCCCCACAGGCTGTGGGGCCACACGAGCGGCTGCCAAAGAGCTTTCCAACGAGGCACGGCTTTCCCTCCTGGCTCTTCGGGCGTGGGAGCTGTCGCCAGAGCCGCGGCCCTACCGGAAAATGCTTCGCAGGCTGGCGCAGCGGCGCCACGTGGGCGCCGGTGGCGCCGAGGCTGACGGCCGCCGCAAAGCCCGCAGCCCCACGGGCTGTGGGGCCACGCGAGCGGCTGCCAAAGAGCTTTCCAACGAGGCATGGCTTTCCCTCCTGGCTCTTCGTGCTTGGGAGCTGTCGCCAGAGTTGCGGCCCTACCGGAAAATGCTTCGCAGGCTGGTGGGGCGGCGCCACGTGGGCGCCGGTGGCTCCGAGGCTGACGGCCGCAGCAAAGCCCGCAGCCGCACGGGCTGTTTCGCCAGGCGAGCGGCTGCCAAAGAGCTTTCCAACGAGGCATGGCTTTCCCTCCTGGCTCTTCGGGCGTGGGAGCTTTCGCCAGAGCCGCGGCCCTACCGGAAAATGCTTCGCAGGCTGGCGCAGCGGCGCCACGTGGGCGCCGGTGGCGGGGAGGCTGACGGCCGCCACAAAGCCCGCAGCCCCACGGGCTGTGGGGCCACGCGAGCGGCTGCCAAAGAGCTTTCCAACGAGGCACAGCTTTCCCTCCTGGCTCTTCGGGCGTGGGAGCTGTCGCCAGAGACGCGGCCCTACCGGAAAATGCTTCGTAGGCTGGCGCAGCGGCGCCACCTCGGGCTGCGGGCTTTCCTGCTGCCTTCAGAGTCTCACAGCCACCCTTTCCCACTTGGCACCACGCCAGCCTCTAGCATTTCTATTATTAAGTCAAGACAGTGTACGACTTAACATCATACAGAGCGCTACACATCAATACATGCTCAAATTAAGCATAGCCACTGGAAAAATTGGCAATACAGTGCCATCGTATGTTACCAAGTGTCACATCTCATTGAAGACAATGACAGAGCGATGCAACGTCAAGCGTAACACAGTACTGGGCCGTGCGAGGCAATACGCCGTCACAGAATCAGCAATAGAGAAATTCACAACGGAGTGCGGTCTTACGATAGAATCTCTAAAGCCACCGTTAAGCCAGTGACAGGCGGTACAATGCCACACGTTACAGTATACAGGGCAGTACAACCCGATTCGCAGACAAATAAATTAGAGCAAATTACAAGACTCCCAATACAGTACAGTACAATGCCAGGGCAATGCAGTGCAAGACATAACGTTATACAGGTCAGTACAAGGCAATACGCAGTCAAATGAAGAACAGTAAACTACAATACCCAAACCACACTGGCAAACAATGGCAAACAATCCCACATGTCGGTCGAGACAATGACAACGCGAGACAGAACACCGTGCAGGGCAGCGCAAGGCAGTACACAGTCAAATAGAGAACAGCTGACCAGAAAACCCGCACTACGCTGCCGTACGATCTCAAAACATCTCGGATGGCAGTCAAGGCAATTACAGGGCAAGACAAAGCACTACGTCGCAGTACACAAGGCAGTACAAGGCAATACTCAGTCAAATAAATAACAGACAGTCACAAAATTCACAGTGCAGTGAATTCACATGGGTCAGATGGCAACCAAAAGAAGGACAGGGCAATACAAGGCGAGAGGTAACCCAATACGGGGCCGGACAAGGCAATATGCAGTTGTGGCGGGTGGAGCGATTCACTTCAGTCCTGAGAGAAGTAGAGAAACATTTAGAAACATCAACACAGTGTTTCGACAAAGGCAGCAGTGAACGTAACATCCCTTTACCAGGTTCCGTGGCCACGTACCCCAGATCATTTATTGCACAGGGGCCAGGGTCAGACGAGCTGTTAGGGAGACCCTCCCGTCGAGCCACAACCCCCTTGCTTTCTAAACTCCTTCTTGAAGAGCAGTCTAAGTGCGGCTGGATCCAATTCCTAGCCCTGGACTTGGGCACCGCTTCACCTCTAAAGGATTGTATCCGCGCCATCAACCCTTTATATCACTGAGCTAAGGCTACGAGGTTTAGCGTGGTATTAGTCACTTACCGAGACTCTGTTGCGGCAAGGGATCTCTCAGCCTTGAGGAGCAGAACCTGAAGCAAGCGTCCCCGCTCAAGGGCACATCCTGGTGCTATGACAGACTATGACAGGCAATACTATGACAGGGCAATACAATGCGAGACGTAACTTTACACAGGGCAGTACAAGGCCAATACACAGTCAAATAGGGAATGACCGATCACAAAATTGATGCACGGTCAAATAGAGTACAACAGCCTAAGAAGCCCTCAATACAGTGCCTGTCAACGCCAGAATACATCAGATGGCTCGCAGCACGGTGAGAGGGCAATACGACGCAAGACTCAGGAAAATACAGGGCAGTACAAAGCAATACGTAGTCAAATATAGAACAGCCGATCAAAAACACCCTCAGTTCGGTGCGGTACAACCCCAGAGAGTGTAAAAGGACAGTTAAGACTATTTCATGGCAACACAACGCACAATGTAACACAATACAGGTTGCTACAACACGATACAGAATAATATAGGAAACAACCCATCAAAACGCCACAATACGGTGCAGTACGATCCCACACGGTCTCGGGTGGCAGTCAAAACAACTATAGGGCGACACGATCCAAGATGCAACATTACACGACAGAGCAGAACTGAAGACGCAGTCAACTAAATACCAACCAATTAGAAGAACCGCAATACAGTGCGGGAGAAAACAAAAATAAATGGAGATGCCAGTCAAGACAATGACAGAGCAATACAAGGCAAGAAATAACGCAATACAGGGCAGTACAGTGAAATACACGGTCAAATAAATAACTGATTAAGTATCCCGCAATACCGTGCGATGCAATGCCAAAACGCGTGAGACAGCAGTCGAGGCAGTGACAGAGCTATACAATGGAAGACGTAACAATGCAGGGCTGTACAACACCAAAATGTATCAGATGGCACTCAGAACAATAACATGGCGATACAATGCAAGCCGCAACACAATACAAGGTGGTAACAAGGCAATACACGGTCAAACACAGACTAACGAATAAAACCTGCACAATACGGATCGCTGCAATCCCAGAACATCTAAAGTGACAGTGAACGGAATGACGGGGCAGTACAATGCAAGATACAACACTAGACAGGGCAATACGCATTCAAATAACGCACAACCGATTAAAAAACCCACAATACACACCAGTACAATGCCGGAACAGATCAGATGGCAGTCCGGGCAAATAGAGGACAATACAATGCCAAACGTGACGCCATACGGGGCCGGACAAGGCAATACGCAGTTGTGGCAGGCCGAGCGGCTAACTTCGCTTCTAAGAGAGAAGCGGTGAAACATTCAGAAACATCAACACAGTGATTCTCCAAAGGCAGCAGCGCATGTGACGGCGCTTTACCAGATTCCATATGGCCACGCACCCCGGATTATTTACTGCCTAGGGGCCAGGGTCAGACAAGCTGTCAGGGAGACCCTCCCGTTGAGTCACGAGGCTCGGAAAGGACCCCCTTGCTTTCTAAACTCCTTCTCGGAGAGGAGTCTAGGTGCGGCTGGATCCAATTCCTAGCCCCGGACTTAGGCAACGGTTCACCTCTAAAGGATTGTATCTGCGCCATCGACCCTTTATATCACTGAGCTAAGGCTACAAGGTTTTGTATGCTATTAGTCACTTACTGAGAATCTGTTGCGGCAAGGCATCTCTATCTCGAGGAGCAGAACCTTAATTGAGCGTCCCTGCTCAAGGGGAGATCCTGGCACGGAGGCCCCTGCCATGCAGAAGTCAAAAGGCTCTTGGGCTGTCCACTATTTATGGGGTAAGCTAATTGACTTATAGTCACATCAGCACAGGAACAAAATATCTAGGTCCCCACTGTGTTGCCAACCATCCCCCAACTTCAAGTACCACTCAGAACAACTCCATGGATGATTGGGGCGCCAAAACGAAGGGGCGCCCGCACCACCCCAGCAGTCAAATAAGGAACAACCAATGGAACTTTCACAATAAATAAGTACAATCCCAGACAGTCCAAAGTAACAGCCAAGACAACGACAGACCAATACAGTGCAAGACCTAACATCACACAGAGCAGTAAAAGGCAACGCGCAGCCAAGTCAAGAACAGTTAAAATACCCATAATCCAGTGCAGCACTATGACACTGTCCCAAAACGCAGTCAAAACAACGACAGAGTAATGCAACACGAGCTGTAACACAATACAGGGCAGCACAAAGCAATACACAGTCACACAAAGAACAGCCAATTACAAAACCCACAACAGAACGCCCTACGATCTCAGGAAGTCTCAGAGGGCAGTCACGGCAAATACAGGGCAATACGGTGCAAGATAACACAATACAGGCCACTGCCAGCCAATACTCAGTCAAATAAATAACAGACAGTCAAAAAATTCACAATGCAGTGCACTACTATGACACCATGGGTCAGGTGGCAATCATGACAACGATAGGGCAATACAAGGCAAGACGTAACCCAACACGGGGCCGGACAAGGCAATATGCAGTTGTGGCAGGTGGAGCCATTCACTTCACTCCTAAGAGAAAAGTAGAGAAACATTCAGAAACATCAACACAGTGATTCTCCAAAGGCAGCAGTGCGCATGACGGCGCTTTATCAGGTTCCGTGGCCACGGACCCTGGATTATTTCCTGCCTAGGGGCCAGGGTCAGACGAGCTGTCAGGGAGACCCTCCCGTTGAGTCACGAGGCTCGGAAAGGACCCCCTTGCTTTCTAAACTCCTTCTCGGAGAGGAGTCTAGGTGCGGCTGGATCCAATTCCTAGCTCGGAGAGGACCCCCTTGCTTTCTAAACTCCTTCTCGGAGAGGAGTCTAGGTGCGGCTGGATCCAATTCCTAGCCCCGGACTTGGGCAACGGTTCACCTCTAAAGGATTATGTCTGTGCCGTCAACCCTTTACATGGCTCATAAAAAACAGCTGATGAAGGAAGTGACAATATGGTGGCCTACAACGGCAGAATAGATCAGATGACAATCAAGACAACAACAGAGCAATACAATGGAAGACGTAACACCACACGGGGCCGGACAAGGCAATACACAGCCACATCAGAACCCATGAGAGACATCAAACTACAGTCCAGACCTAGGACAGATTCTCTAACGTGACCGTCAAGACGACAGGGCAATGCAATGCAAGATGTAACACAGGCCATATGCAGTTGTGGCGGGCGCAATGATAAAATTCACTCCTAAGAGAGAGGTAGAGAAACATTAACAAACATAACAGTGATTCACTAAAGGTAGCAGCGCACGTGATGGCACTTTACCAGGTTCCATATGGCCACGCACCCCGGGTCATTTACTGCCTCAGGGCCAGGGTCTGACACGCTGTCTGGGAGACCCTCCTGTTGAGTCACGAGGCTCGGAAAGGACCCCCTTGCTTTCTAAACTCCTTCTCCGAGAGGAGTCTAGGTGCGGCTGGATCCCATCCTCGCCCCGGACTTGGGCAACGGTTCACCTCTAAAGGATCATATCTGCGTGATCAAACCCTTCGTATCGCTCAGCTAAGATGGCAAAGTCTGGCATGCTGTTAGTCACTTACCCAGAATCTGTTGCGGCAAGGCTTCTCTCAACCTAGAGGAGCAGAACCTTAAGTGAGTGTCCCCGGGAAACGCTGGCAAACAGGCCGCTGCCTTGCAAGGAAGCTCAAAGGGCTCTTGGTCTGTCCGCTAGGTCTATAGCAAGCTAACTGACTCACAGTGTCTTGACTCTGGTGCCAGCCACCCCACAAAGTTCAAGTGCCACTCGTAGCGACTCCTGCTGGTCGTTATAGCTCGAGCAGCAGCCTGGAGGAAAAAGGGGGGTGACATCGCAACAGCGGTCAAATACAGAACAACCGGTTAAAAATTGCACAATACTGTGCCAGAGACTCTAAAATAACTGGCAAGACAACGACAGGGCAACACCATGCAAGATCTAACCTTACACAGGGCAGTACAAGGCAACATACAATCAAATGCAGAGCAGACAATGAAAGAATTGACGGTACGGTGCCATACAACGGTAGAATATATCAGATGTCGGTCACCACAATGACAGAGCAATACAAGGCAAGACGTAACGCGATACGGGGCCCTACCAGGCGACACAGTCAAGGAAACAACAACCCATGAAAGAATTCACAATACAGCGCGGTCCTAGGACGGAACGTGTAAAATGACCGTCGAGACAGTGACAGGGCAATACAATGCAAGACACAACACCATACCAGGTGGTAACAAGGCAACATGCAGCCAAACGAAGAACAACCGATTAAGAAACCCAGCATACGTTCAACTGTAATACCAGAAAACATCAGAAGGCAGTCAAGACAACGACAGCACACTATAACATGAGAAGTAACACAATACACAGCAGTACAAGGCATTACACAGTCAAATAAAGAAGAACCGATTAAAAACCACACAATACAGTGCGGTGCGATGCCAGAGTGGATCAGAAGGCAGTCGAGACTATGACGGGGCAATATAATGCAAGATGTTACACAATACAGGGCGGTACAAGGCATTAGAAAGCCAGATGAAGAACAACCGATTAAAAAACCCGCAATACAGCGTGGTACGAGGCCCGAACAGATCAGAAGGCAGTCAAGGCTACGACGGGGCAATATAACACGAGACATAACGCAATAGAGGGCGGTACAAGGCATTACACAGTCAAAGAACAACCGATTAAAAAAAAAAAACCACGCAACACGGTGTGGTACGATGCCAGAATAGATCACAGAGCAATCAAGAGCGTGACGGGGCAACACGATGCGAAACCGATACTGAGTGAGGCGGAGCAATACTATTTCAAATATACAAGAACATAGTACGGAACCAAATTCTTAAGCGTACGACACAAGACCATCTCAAATGGCAGTCAAGGAAGTTACTGAGCAACGTAATCCCGATTTGCACAAAATGGTGCCATCAGGCACCATCACGTCCATCAACACTAAGTTGTACTGCAATATCCCCCGCATCACACGCGCCGTACCCTTCTGCTCACCTGCTCCGCATGGATTCCGGGTTTGGACTTTGTGGCACACTCTGGTTCTGGCACCTAAAACACCTAAGACACACAATATTACTGTTGAGCTTACGGGAAACCACCACCCCCATGCGCTACCTCTCTGCTACCCAGCTCACCTCCAACGCTCGTCCGGCTCCGGATGCCTGCGGCGCCTGCAAAACCAAAGACAAACACTCCCCTGAGCCGCAATGTAGCACTGGGCTGTTAGACACCAACGTGTCCACAACCGCCTCACTTGCTGGGACTACTCAGTGGGTGCGCAGCATCGCCCCTCTGACCCTGCATGTCACACCAACCGAAGAAACACACGCCGAGATACTGCCCAAAACCCTACCAAATTCCCCATCTCCCACTCCCTCACCTTGCCCGCCCATCCTCCCCCGAGGCGTGCAACCTGAAGGCTCGCAAACCACCCATAAAACCCAACAGACATGGGTTGCTTTAAAACTTGAAAGTTGCTCCCTCTGAGGCAGATGTGATAAGGTCAGCAGCGGCGGGTGGGCTGAAGTGACTGACTCATCCCCATCCCCACATCCCATGTCATTCATTGCTTCAAAACTTCAAATTGGAAAGAACCAATACATACAGTACTCAGAGCCACATCTTCTCTCTAATACCACGTGCTGACTCACCTTCTTACATTGCTCTCCTCTCCTACGCTGCCCCGCCAAGCTTGTCCTGTTGCATCTGCAAGAACGACATCAGAGAAATCACCCTGAGGCAGAGCAATAGAGTCATAACAACAAAAAGCCTTGCACCTTTTTACAAATACCATCTAAGGTCCAAATACAACCGTACACAAAGAAAATTACAAAAAAAAAAATCCGCAGCAAAACCAGCTGTACCCTCTTCCACATGAACTCTTCTTCACTGCTGCTGTATTGCCTTTCCAACATGCCTCTGCTCTTCCCAAACAAAACAGAAGAGGTGTCTACACAGCCTCCCAATGGCTACCCTGAGACAACTCTAACACCTTTGCCCCGATCTACTGGGATTCATGTACTACATATAGACTCTCCACAGGATTCCGCCCACCCTGGACACTACGTGCCCAGGCAGGGCAGCCCCGAGCCAAACACTCACGGTTACGGACAGACACTACACGGAACGCTACGAACGACACGCCTCAAAGATGAGAGAAAACTCTCAGCAAGAAAGATGACACGGGGACCAAAGTCACCGTCGTGCAAGAAAATCTGTGGGATCGTGATGATGTCAACATGAAGACGCTCTACGGAACCCCCTGAAGCAAACTGTAGAACGTGATGGTACGTAATAAGAATGGACTGTTGAGCCCGCTAAGATGGACGTGCAGGAAGTCTGGCTTCAAGACCTAAGAACGTAACGACGCAGGGAAGAACTCCCAGACGTGGAAGTGGGCCGTCCAGAAACTTCCGAGAGGCAAGATTGATGCACGCTTTAAGATGCTAACGCAAGAAGAGCATCAGATGAATGGTGCTACGCCCACAGGCCCAAGCATTCGAGACCCTAAGGATGACGCCCAGGGCCCCACGTCGTGCTCCTGGAGCTCAAAGATGACCTCGAGACCCAAGAAGGGGCGAAGATACACAACACAGACCACATGAACGACATGACAACACGCACGGGCTGGAACTGCCCTGCCCGGGACACGCTAGCGTCACACTGAGCAGTAAGCAACATCCTTTACCTTCCTAAATATGACTGTGCCCCGGGACAGCCCTCGCCACTACGCTAACGTCAAAGACCCCATTTTGCAATTGTCCACCTCGGCCCCTCTCCGGCGCCTGACTGTCAACTTAGCTTTTGGAGGGACAGGCATCTGAATCCTTCTTCGATGCGGTCCGCAAAAACCAGCCATCCGATACATTTCCGCAGTCACCAGGTTCCTCCTCTTCCTCTGCAAAAGGAAAATAAAACATAATCCCAGAGGCCGCCACAGCACCAGCAATAAGCATCCTGAGAGGAGATGCCAACCTCTTCGACGACACGCTCAGCCTCCCGAATGCCGTGGCGTTCTGCTTGCCCGCTCTGCGCCGATTCCGGAGTCCGAGGCTGCAATGATAGTTATTCACAGCACCTAAGAGACCAAGAAACACAACATTACCACTGCGCTTCTGCCAAACCGCCACACCATCAACTCCTATCTTCTGTCTTCATTCACATGAAAAAAAAAAGTACCCAATTGTATTCATAGAGGCGCCAGTCACATCTTCCCTCTAATGCCACATGCCGAGCCACCTCCGTACAGCGCTCCTCTCGGCTCCCCTACGTCACCCTGCACATCTCATCTCTCGGCATCTAAAAAGAGAAAAAAAAAAAAAAAATCCAACATTACGCCGATGCAGAGCGATAGCTTAATTCCAAAGGTCTTGTTTCTACTTCGGAACACTGTTCAATTAGATCCAACTACAGCCTGCCATCAAAAAAAAAAAAAACACAGAAAAAGCCCACAAACATTACACCCCACACAAAGCAGCCTGAACATCTTTGAGATACTGCGTCCTTCACTGGCTGTGAACAGCCTCTCCGACTTGGCTCTGCTTATGCCAACACCCACTAATAAAACACCCACGCACCCAACCTACTGAGAGCAAATTAATTCCAGATGACTACCCAACCTTTGCCTCGGTCGCCACAGATCCACATATTAACTGTAGACTCTCGTCACTATTCTGCCTGCCCTGGACTCTACACACCCGGGCAGGGGGGCTCCGAGCCAGACACACACACAAGCACAGACCAACACTACACAAAACGCTAAAAACAACGCATCTCAAGGATGAGAGAAAACTCTCAGCAAGAAGGATGACACCCAGACGGAAGTCACCGTCGGGCAAGACGACCTGGAGACCGTGGTGGTGATGTGAAGAGGCTCTATGGAAGCCCCTGAAACAGAGTGTAGGACATCATCATCTGTGATAAGAAGGGACTGTCAAGACTGATAAGATGTATGCGGGGGAAGCCTGGCTTCAAGACCTAAGAACATAATGACATAGGGAAGAAGTCCCAGTTGTAGACGCGGGCCATCCGGAAACTTCCAAGACGCAAGACCGATGCGAGCTTTAAGCTTCTAACGCAAGACGACCAGCAGCCGAATGGTGCTATGCCCATGGGTGCAGGTGTTCGAGACCCTAGGGATGGCGCCTGAGGCGCCATGCCGTGCTCCTGGAGCTTAAAGATGACCTCGAGACCCGAGAAAGGTCTAAGACACAGAACACGGACCACACGAAAGACAACAACACACACAGGCTGGAACCACCCTGCCCGGGAATGCCGAACAGTAAGCCGCATCCCTTACGTGCCTAAAGGAGACTGCCCTCCAGGACAAACCTCTCCCCTACGCCAACTTCAAAGACACCTTTTTGCAATTCTCAACCTCGTCCCCTCTCGAGCGCCAGTCTCTCAACTTAGCTTTTGGAGGGCCAGGGGTCCGAATCCATCCTTGAGGCAGTCCACAGAAAACAGCCATCCAGTACGTTCCTGTGGTCACCAGCTTCCTCCTCTTCCTCTGCAAAAGGAAAAGAAAAAAAAAGTTATCCCAAAAGCAGCCACAGCACCAGCAATAAGCATCCTGAGAGGAGATGCCAACCTCTTCCACAACACCCTCAGCCTCATGAACGCCGAGGCATTCTGCTCGCCCGCTCAGCGCCAATTCCAGAGTCTGACGCTGCGGCAACAGTTATTCACGGCACCTAAGATACCAAGAAACACAGCATTACCACTGCGCTACTGCCAAACCACCAGTCCCGTGCTCCTCCTCGATACTATCTGGCTCGCCTCAAATGCGAGAGCCTAGAGCACACCAGGCTCCGACGACACCCGAACCCATCTGCAAAACCTGTCCAAGAAGGACTCATGAACCCGGCTACCTTTTCTAGCCCTCCCCCAGTGCCAAAACTTTAGAAACCCCTTCTCTTCTCCCTGAGCTGCCAGGGAAGGAGCCCCATTTCTTCCCCATAGATCCCACCCTTTATTTGCCAGCCCGAACACCCGGCGTTGGACACTTCTTGAGAGCCACTCTTCCCAGCCTCTCCCTGCGTCCCACCACCACCTCCTATCTTCTGTCTTCCCACGGACTCTGGGCTCTGCTGCAGACCCACAGAGTCAGTGAAGCCCTGATCTGACCTATACCAGGGGCCTGCCACAAGCCGCAAAGGCTCCAGGGACACGGCAAAACCCTGAGCACGGTGGGGGAAGGTGACAAGGCACCCCACATCCTGAAATACGTTATGCTTTATGGCCCTGCTGCTTTCCTGAGAAATGTGGAAACTCCATCTACAGCTGCAGACAAGGTGCTCACCCAGTCCCTGCAAAGTAATCTCATCATCTGCCCGATTGAGACAAATTCTATTGGCATCTTATCTGGGATACAGCAAAGCTAGTGGGGAAAAAAAAAAAAACACAAACAAGAAAGTTCCATCTTCAATACAGTCAGGGATTCCAGGAAAATGCGCCATGCCTGGAAGAGAGAAAACCATACCCTTAAACTATCTCACCGCCCCCTAAGACTCATTACCACGCGACTCACCTCAAAAACCACAAGGAAGAGAACCGGCACATGAGGCCGCTCTCTACTATACACGCTGCCAAACCTCACCTGGTCCTGAAGGTCTTGCCACCTCCAGCTTCTTACCTGCTATTCTCTAAATGGGATAACATCTCCACCCAAGGAGCTGAGCCGCCTCCAAAGCTGCAATCGACTGAAGGACAGGCAGAGCTCTGACCCTGGAGACACCTGGCAGCAGAACGAGCTGCCCCAGCAGAGGCTGTGGGTTATATACCCCGGGCCCCGCCCAACGCCCTTCCCACCATCCCCTGGGAAAGGGCCTGGCTGACCTCCACAAGGCATAGAGCCTGCCAGAGGAAAAGCTGCTCCTTTCCTCACAGGCCTGAGAAGTACAGCATGCAAAACACCAAAACGGAGAAAGCGACCCTTAGAGGAACGGACAATATGTGCTCTTTTATTACAACGACATCAACTGTGTCAGCAACAGGGCCCGGTAGGTAAGTAAACTTAATTAAACTTCTGCAGGGCGTAGACATAAAGAGAAAGACATCATCCTAACCTAAATAGGCCAGAAGATCATGAAGCACAATAACAATATTTTTATCAAGACTCAATGTGCTTTAGTTTCCTTGTAAAAGAAACCCCACAACGAGTCATACAGCATTTCTAGCAAGACGACGCATATTATCCGACTTCTGCCAGAACTGTGTTCTGGATCGGACCGACAGACAGAGTGCAAGCAGAGGCTTGTGTGCCGCCTGTAATGCAGTGGCTGAGAAAGAACCGAGGCTTGGGGCCGCCGCTCTCCTCGGCCGAGTCTGCTCCGGTGCCCTGTCTGTCATCATTGCTGTTGTGCCTTAGGCCATGCAGTAAAACAAGTGACACGTGCTCCCTTTTAACTTCTCTCCTGAGGCAGAAAAGAACAAGAGAGAGAGACTTAGGGACTGAAAGATAAACTGAACTGTAATGAAATCTTAACAGCAAAATAATACTGAGAAAAGACAACAGTAACAAGAAAACAATTAAATATATACAGGACATACACAACCCGATACAGAGCTCCCAGGATGACCGCTGCTTCACTGGCAAAGTCCGGAACCAGACTCCGTGACAGACTGGAACCAGACTCCGTGACAGACCGGAACCAGACTCCGGACCTGGTTGCATAAATGCACGGATCGAGGTCAAAGGACAATGAACAGACAGAGGAGTCTTCAGAGGCCAGAAAACAGGTACCGACCCCTTTGATCCCTCCGCTTTTATACTGAGCGTGATGAGGATGGGATGGAATACCCTATCAGTCAGATTCGGGTCACCGGTCCCGTCTACTCTTCACTATGGGTGCAACCCCTCTACGCTTTTCTGCTTCCAACCCTCCAACAGGGCAGATATATAAAAGTTAGCTGGGCTGTGCTGTTGTAGGAATAAGTATAAGCAAGAGCCTCTCTGCACGGCATCCCTTCGCATTAAGTGTAAATATAAGTTCTTGGTGCTCTGAAGGCAGATACTACCTGAAAAATACGTCATTATTTTCAGAGAGTTCACTTCATTGGAAGAGACTTACCTGAAAAGTAAAGTGACTGCAAACAACACCAGTTCTGTTGTACCTCAGACCAGCACTTCCACACATGGCTACGTAACCTCACATTCACATGAAAAAAAGAAGAAGTGGCCAAATGTATTCATGGAGCCGCCGGTCACATCTTCCCTTTAAGACCTCGGGCTCAGCCACCTTTGTCCTGCACCCCCATCAGCTCCCCTGTGTATCCCTGGCCACCTCATCTCTCTGCATCTGAAAAAAAAGCAACACACCAACATCAAACATTACCCTAATGCATAGCAGTAGCTTAATTCCAAAGGTCTTGTTTCTACTTAGGAACCCTGTTCACATAAGTCCAACTACAGCCTGTCATCCAAAGAAGAGACGCCTGCAAACATTACACCCCACACAATGCAGGTTTACCATCTTTGAGATACTGTCCCCTCCACTAGCCATGAACACCCTCTCCAACTTGTCTCCGCTTATGCCAGCGCCCACTAATGAAACACCCGTCCACACAGCCTCTCGAAAGCTAATCAATTCGAGACGACTGAGCAACCTTTGCCTGGGTCTAGACAGATCCTCATATTCAGTACAGACTGCCGTCTGTAAGTCCTGCCGTCTGAAAGTCCAAGACACAGAAGACAGAGCACACAAACTACACAACCGAAGACACAGGCCAGAACTGCCCTGCCCAGCACACACTAGCTTTGTGCTGAAAAGTAACCCACTCCCTTTACCTACTCAGAGGAGACTGCTCCCGCATAGCCCTCTGCTCTAGCCTGACTTTAAAACTCCTCCCTGAAACTGTCAACCTTGGCCCCCCTCCAGCACCTGTCCCTCTACTTCGCT
Organism: Chroicocephalus ridibundus; assembly: GCF_963924245.1. NCBI lineage: Eukaryota > Metazoa > Chordata > Aves > Charadriiformes > Laridae > Chroicocephalus > Chroicocephalus ridibundus. The sequence continues at coordinate 961,542 of NW_026961567.1, read as the reverse complement.
TTCAGAGGGCCAGTGGTCTGAATTCATCCTTGACAAAAAAAAACACAACAAACAGCTAACTGATGTGTTCCTGCAGTCACCATGTTCCTCTTCATCAGCAAAACAAAAAGAAATCACAGCTCCAGCAGTGACCACCGTGACAGTAGATGCCAACCTCTTCCACAACACCCTCATCCTCAGAGGTGCCATGGCAATCCACTCACCTGCTTCACGTCGATTCCAGTCAGAGGCTGCAGCAACAATTATTTATGGCACCTAAGATACAAACAGACACAAAATTACCATTGCATTTCTGCAAAATCATCAGTCCCGTGCTCCTCCTCCACACTGTCCAGCTCACCTCAAATGCAAGAGACTAGAACAGACCAGACCCTGTCGACACCCAAATGCAAAACCGATATGACAGAGACTGATGAACCCACCTCCTTTTCCTAGCCAGCCCCCAGCGCCAAAACTTTAGAAACCCCTTCTCTTCTCCTCAACCGTCAGGGAAGGAGCCTCACTTCTTCCTGACAGCTCCCATCCTGTATTTGCAACCCTGAACCCCCTACGCCGGCTGCTTCTCAGGAGCAGCTCTTCTGAGCTGTGCCCTGCGTTTGGCAGGCACCTCCTATCTTCTGTCTTCCCACAGACTCTGGGCTCTGCATCAGACCCACAAAACAAATAATGTCCTGACACAATCTATGAGGGGCCTGCTGCCCGCTGCAAAAACTCTAGGGACACCGTGGCACTCCATGGGCAACGGGGAAAGGTGATGAGCCATGCCATACCCTGAACGACGCTATGCCTTACATCCCTGCTGCTTTCTTGAGAAATGCTGGTGCCATATATGCAGATGCATACAAAACGCTCACCCTAACCCCCATAAGATAATCTCATCATCAACCCAATTAAGAGAAACAATATCAGCAATTTACACAGCATACTGCAAAACTGGTGAAAAACCCACAGTTCTATCTTCAATAAAGTCAGAAATTCTAGGAAAACGCAGTGCTCCTAGAACAAAGAAAAGCATACTATTAAACCATCTGGGCACCCCTTAAACACTCATCACAAAGTTATGACCCGAAAAAAAAAGGAGCATAGCAGTCAACTTTCTACCATACAGGCAGCTGGATGTTTACTGCTCCCGAAGGTCTCAGCTCAGCCTTCTCACCTCTGCCTCCCTAAATGCCGAAACACGCCTGCCCAAACAGCTGAGCCTGTCCCAAAGCTGCAGCAAAGCGAGGGACCAGCAGAGCACCCACCCCACGGGGCCCAGCAGCAGAATGAGCTCCTGAGCCCGGGCTGGGGCTCGTGTACCCCGGGCCCCGCCCACCGCCCTCAGGCCCCGCCCACCGCCCTTCCCACAATCCCCTGGGAAAGGGGCAGGGCCAACCCCCAGAAGACGTGAAGGCGGGTGGCAGCGGGAGCAGCAGCTTCGCTTCTCCTGCCTTAAGTTCCCAGCAGGCGAAGCGCCTCCCCTTTTTATTTCCATTTGGGACTAACCTCTGGTGATTCTCTTACCGCTTTTGTGTGATTTCTGTCCAGTTGTTGCTGTGGAGAAGAGAGCTCTGCAGGGGTTGCATTATTTTTGCGATCTTCAGATATTTTTGTGGTTAACTGATAATCGTGTTTTATCGTTTTGGAAGAGTGTTGGAAGCATATGATTTCCAGAAGACTTATGAGCATTTACGGACGGGCTCCTGGAGGACTAAAGTGCCATAGAGACGCGCGTCGGAGGACTGAGGGGGCACTTCCGGGGTCGTGGAGGACCGCAGTGCCACGGAGACGCGCGTCGGAGGACTGAGGGGGCACTTCCGGGGTCCTGGAGGACCGAAGTGCCACGGAGACGCGCGTCGGAGGACTGAGGGGGCACTTCCGGGGTCCTGGAGGACCGCGGGGTCACGTAGATGGAAACCCGGAAAACTGCCGGGCACTGACGGGGCCGTGGTAACGTGTAAGAGCCGATGCGGAGGGGCCGATGGCCGCTCTGGAGGCCGGGCGGGCGGCACCGATGCCGCTCCAGGTGGCGCGGAGCTCGCCAGAGTCCCGGCGGTCCTGGTTCGCCCTCCGGCCGCCGCTCTCTTGAGACTGCGGCCGGACGGGCCTCCGCGAAGCCGCGCCTGCGCACGAGCTGCGGAACCCACGCGGCGCCGGCGGCGGGGGCCGAGGGGGGCCGGGAGGCGCGGGCACTGCGCATGCGCCACCCCCCACCTGCAGGACGCGCCTTCAGCCGCCAGGCGGCAGCACCCGCTCCGGTATTGACACACATCTGTACGTTTAGGGAATTTACGTTGCCCATTTCCTACGTTAACGCTTTTGATACCGAATATCTATTTAGGCTGTCTGCCTACACACCTAGTTTGACACTAATATCTTTTTATAAACGCATCTAAGTATCTTTATATTCTAGGATCTTTCATATAACACAGAATCACAGAATCCTTAGAGACAGAGGTTTTTATTTTGAACTTTTACATACATAATTTATATATATGTATGTTTCTCATTCCCTATTTCAATGCATCCTGCCCATAGTTACAGGTTTTCACATTTTTTAATGCATCCCAAGAATTTTCAGACATTCTGGGGCCGCGACCCACTTCTTTTGGGGGGGCAACTCCACGTAACCCCCCCCCCCATCTCCCACTCACCTGCTCCTCTGCTGCATCATCGCTGCCCCAGTGACATCGGGGTGCCCCAAATGACACCATCACCCCCCAAGACACACACACACAGACACCCTTCTATTCACCCCAAAAAAAGGCTTAAAACGCCCAGACCCAGGGCTGGCCCCTTCTCCTCAGGGGGGCTCCGCCACCGGCTGCAAACCTGGGCTGGGGCATCTCTCGAGCAGCACGAGACGCCTACGACGAGGCACCTGGAAAACAAAAATCCCCAATTATAGCTCAGCATCCCAAAAAAACAGCACAGAAGAGAGCAGAGGAATTCCGTCAGACGGAGGGACGGGACAGGAGCTGGGGAAACAGCTCAGCTCGAAATACAGCACAGCCTTCAAAAGCCAGCGCCATTTGAACTCTTAAAAGTCAGGATTAAGACTAATCAGTGCCATTTTGAACACGTTCTTAGCATAAGGGCGAACCCTCCGGCTGGTGCTGGGAAACACCTGGCCCTTTCCCTTTCACTGAGAAGGTGTGCATGAAGTTTACATCCACCCAGTGAAAATACTTACCCTGTGAAAGTACTTGGCTTTCCTTCGGCGCTAATTTAACTTGCACGGCTGTGAACGGATACTATTAAACTATCCGTCTCCAAAATACACAGCTGTGATTTGACCACGGGGGGTTTTTTGTGTGCTACACGAGGAGGAGGAGGGACATCGGGGCAGCGGCGCTGCCCGAGAGAGACACTACTGGCTGCCGGGAAAAGGCGGCACTGAAAGCCAGACAGAAGTACTTCAGAGCACTCTGCCAAAAAAACGGGGGGGAAAACCGCGTAACATTCAGTTGTCTCTCCTTTTAAACATTTCGAACAAATACCTAACTGCCCAGGTACACCTCATAAATTGTACACTACAGCCGTTTAGGCGGCTGCAGTTTAAACTACGCAAGTCAGTTTGTCGATTATACAACTCTCACTTTTTTTTTTTTAGCTTCATTTAACATAGAAAAATCAGTGAGAGAAAAAACTCCTCCAAATGGTTTTACTTTTGGGGGCGGGGAATCAAATCGCCGGCGCCGCGATCCGTAGGGCTACCAAAAAGGACCGGCAGATTCGCGAATGCTTTTGGCTGTGCTGAAGGCGCAGAGGAACGCGTTTTTATGGTATCTCGACTGTTCCAACCGAGAACCCAAAGGCCGGCGATGCCAGCAACTGGGGGGAGACGCGCGGCACTTGGGCCTGCGGAAGGAAATGAACTTCCTCCCGAGGTTACAGAAAAAGGACATTGTTGAAGCCGTAACTCACCAAAACCACAACCAAAACCACAGGATTCGCCGTCACGAGTTAAACGCTGCTGCTGCTTCACGGCAAAGCCTGGAGAACACAGAGAGGCGATGCCCGTTTGTCCCGTTTTGTCCATGTCTCCTCTTTGACCTCAATCGCCTTTAGGACAGATGCCAGTATCTCAGTGAGGTTTTCGAGTACCGCTGTGAAATATTTTAAAGACTTATTGACTGAGAAAGCATAAAGTTTTTATCGTGAAAGCAAAGCCTGCTTCTTCTGGACATGTGAACTCTTACAAACAGTTCCTTCCCTCTTCTAGTACAGAATTATTTTCACAGTATCGTTTGACAGTGAGCACCCAGAAAGAGAAGAATATGCTTTCAGGAAGAGAAAAATAAATGGAGGGAAGTAAGCTTTGCAGAGGCGTAACGTGCTCCAGGACAGACTTTATTTTGTTTTTAGGATTGTGAGGGACGGACTGTAAATTCCCTGCCGAGGGGCAGGAGCCCCTCCAAGCCTTCAGTGGAACGCCTCAAACACTCGCAAGGAAATAAATAACGCAGGCCTGGCCTTCAAACAGCTGGTGAGGCTCACACTTCTGGCGGCTGAAAGTGTGGGAGAACTGTCTTGTGAAGACAGGTCGGTTCTGCCACTCGTGCCCTGAGCTCGCTCGTTCTCAGTTCTCGAGGCCGTTGTGTCCCATGAGTGACCTTTGCTTCATTATCCGCGAAACGCACGTGAAAGCGCACGCCCTGCATGTGCTCATGAAGATTACAGAGATCACGCTAAACATGTGTGACCATGGCACTCGTCTCTCCACCCAAATCATGGCACACGTCACCGGGGAGAAGGGAGAAACCTGAGCTGAGCCCGTCCTCAGCCAGGAGGGCGGACCGTGCTGATTCAGCAAACGTAAAAGGGGAAAATAAGTGCCCCGAGGGAACAAAAAAGAAACAAAAGAAATAGATAGTGCCTGGGAAGATTCTTCCCAAGAAAGAAGAAGATTATGCCTGGGAAGAATCCCTGAAAAAGACGCTGGAACCAGGACCCGCGATCTCTTTATCTCTGTCTTTTTCTCTGTCTTTTCCTCTCTCTGTCCCTCAGTTTCTCTTTTCTCTTGGAATTGTTAAGTAACAGTTAGAGCTGTGAAGTGATGACCTTAAGATGACCTTAAGTACGACCTTAAGCACCGCTTGCCATAAGTTGTCCTACACCTGGTGTTAACTAACACAATGTACACCCCAACACCTGCCATAATTTTTTATATACCTAACCAATTATCGTGGGCTTGTTAAGATCTATACTAACCATTTTGGTAAGCTAATAAATGTTTCTGTATGGACCTTGAGATTTATCTCACCTTAGTCCGTGCCGCTGAGAATTTACAAATCTGAAGTCACTTACCCTCCCCTCTTTCCTGACAGCGGGAAGCGATAAGGATTTTGTTAAAATATTTCACAGAAAAACTATAGGAGGAGCGCTGGCACATCCTTCCCGTTAACTTCAGAGTCCACACTACAAGTACCTCAGGAAAAAAGCAGACGCGCATCGCAGACGCACCTCGTACTCGCAGAGCACTCCGGATTCTTTCCGTCTGTCCTGTACCATCACGGCAGAAGGAAGGGCGACCACGGAGAAACGCTGGCAGCTGGAATTCTGCCAAGACAGGAAAAAAACTTCTGGCGTAAAGCTAGGTGGCAATCTAAAGCGTCCTTCTTTCGTGAAGGTCTGTGAAGACTGCAGCCAACGGAGGCTCCTGACGAGTGGGACACGGCCCCAAAGCCTGGGACTCACCGCAGCTCCTGCTTTCAGCGCTGCCCACAGAATTTTCCAGTTCAGGTGCCTCTCTCTTTCTCTGTCCCTTCCTCTTCTGCAGCGCTGGTCACTTGACCATCCTCCACCTAAGAGAACACAGCGGTGTCTTACAGCTCTTGCGATATGAAGCTTCCCAGATGTGCAGCCTTGCACGCACACAACCCTTCGCCATGGCCATACCGTGATTTTGGATACGCGTACGGACCCTGCGGTACATATCAGCAATCTGGTCTGCTGAGGACAACTCAGAGGGGACCCTTCCTCACCCAGAAATGCTTGGCTGTCTCTTCCCTGCCGCAGGAAGCACCTTCTGGCTCAATCACCTTGATGTTGTTCTCTGGCTGTTTCACGTTTTTCAAGCATCTTAAGCTTCACCCGCAGCAGCTCCTGTTCAAAGCCAGTAAACGTCCACCAGTCCCAGGTCGCCCACACCAGGAGGGAGAACGGGGCTGAACGGAGACAGCCCAGGCAAGTCTGTGGCAAAGGCAGCCCACGACAACCCCGGGGAGGAGCGGACAACCGCGGCCTCCGGGAGAGAAAGAGAAGGGGCAGCAGTTCCCCGACCACTCGCCCCAGCGGGAGCCCCCCCTGCAGCAGGAGCTCCTGGAGACGCTGCTTTCCCCACCCGGATGCTCCTGGCACCTGCATCGAGAGGCGACCAAGCGCAGCCAGGGGCGGCCGCCGCTGTCGGGAACAGGACGGGGGGAGGACATCTGCCGGCAGTGCCTCGGCTGGGGAGGAGGGCCGGGGCCCGTCTCCTCGCAAAGGAACAGGGAGCGGGGGTGCTGCGGGCCCGGGAGCGGGGGGACGCCGGCCCGGGAGCAGGGGGGGGCCGGCCCGGGAGCCCGGGGACGCGGGGGGAGAACCGTCCCGATGGGGGGGTACGCGAGGGAGGGAGGGAGGGGGGGTCCGAGCCGGAGGACGCGGCGGGGGGGGCCGGGGCCGGGGCCGGCCTGGGAGCCAGGGGACGGGACGCGGGGGGGGAACCGTCCCAGGAGCGGGGGGGTCCGAGCCGGAGGACGCAGGGGGGGTCCGAGCCGGAGGACGGGGGGGGTGGGGCCGGGGCCGGGCTGGGAGCCCGGGGACGCGGGGGGGGGACGCGGGGAGGGGGGGAACCGTCCCGGGAGCGGGGGGGGGTCCGTCCCGGGAGCGGGGACCGCCTACCATCCTCCCGCCCGACGGAAACGCGACCGGCAGACGCCGCTCCCCACGTGACCACCCGGAAGTAACGTACCGGAAAATACTTCGCAGGCTGGCGTGGCGGCGCGACGTGGGCGCCGGTGGCGCCGAGGCTGACGGCCGCCGCAAAGCCCGCAGCCCCACGGGCTGTGGGGCCACGCGAGCGGCTGCCAAAGAGCTTTCCAACGAGGCACGGCTTTCCCTCCTGGCTCTTCGGGCGTGGGAGCTGTCGCCAGAGACGCGGCCCTACCGGAAAATGCTTCGCAGGCTGGCGCGGCTGCACCTGGTGGGCGCCGATGGAACCGAGGCTGACGGCCGCCGGAAAGCCCGCAGCCTCACGGACTGTGGGGCCACGCGAGCGGCCGCCAAAGAGCTTTCCAACGAGGCACGGCTTTCCCTCCTGGCTCTTCGGGCGTGGGAGCTGTCGCCAGAGCCGCGGGCCTACCGGAAAATGCTTCGCAGGCTGGCGCGGCGGCGCCACGTGGGCGCCGGTGGCAGCGAGGCTGACGGCCGCCGCAAAGCCCGCAGCCCCACAGGCTGTTTCGCCAGGCGAGCGGCTGCCAAAGAGCTTTCCAACGAGGCACGGCTTTCCCTCCCTGCTCTTGGGCGTGGGAGCTGTCGCCAGAGCCGCGGCCCTACCGGATAATGCTTCGCAGGCTGGCGCAGCGGCGCCACGTGGGCGCCGGTGGCAGCGAGGCTGACGGCCGCCGCAAAGCCCGCAGCCCCACAGGCTGTTTCGCCAGGCGAGCGGCTGCCAAAGAGCTTTCCAACGAGGCACGGCTTTCCCTCCTGGCTCTTCGTGCTTGGGAGCTGTTGCCAGAGCCGCGGCCCTACCGGAAAATGCTTCGCAGGCTGGTGGGGCGGCGCCACGTGGGCGCCGGTGGCTCCGAGGCTGACGGCCGCCGCAAAGCCCGCAGCCCCACAGGCTGTTTCGCCAGGCGAGCGGCTGCCAAAGAGCTTTCCAACGAGGCACGGCTTTCCCTCCTGGCTCTTCGGGCGTGGGAGCTGTCGCCAGAGCCGCGGCCCTACAGGAAAATGCTTCGCAGGCTGGCGCAGCGGCGCCACGTGGGCGCCGGTGGCAGGGAGGCTGACGGCCGCCGGATAGCCCGCAGCCCCATGGGCTGTGGGGCCACGCGAGCGGCCGCCAAAGAGCTTTCCAACGAGGCACGGCTTTCCCTCCTGGCTCTTCGGGCGTGGGAGCTGTCGCCAGAGCCACGGCCCTACCGGAAAATGCTTCGCAGGCTGGCGCGGCTGCACCTGGTGGGTGCCGGTGGCTCCGAGGCTGACGGCCGCCGCAAAGCCCGCAGCCCCACAGGCTGTTTCGCCACGCGAGCGGCTGCCAAAGAGCTTTCCAACGAGGCACGGCTTTCCCTCCTGGCTCTTCGGGCTTGGGATTTGTCGTCAGAGCCGCAGCCCTACCGGAAAATGCTTCGCAAGCTGGCACGGCAGCGCCACGTGGGCGCCGGTGGCGGGGAGGCTGACGGCCGCCGCAAAGCCCGCAGCCCCACGGGCTGTGGGGCCACGCGATCGGCTGCCAAAGAGCTTTCCAGCGAGACACGACTTTCCCTCCTGGCTCTTCGGGCGTGGGAGCTGTCGCCAGAGTTGCGGCCCTACCGGAAAATGCTTCGCAGCCTGGTGAGGCGGTGACACATGGGCGCCGGTGGCAGCGAGGCTGACGGCCGCCGCAAAGCCCGCAGCCACACGGGCTGTTTCGCCAGGCGAGCGGCTGCCAAAGAGCTTTCCAACGAGGCACGGCTTTCCCTCCTCGCTCTTCGGGCGTGGGAGCTGTCGCCAGAGCCGCGGCCCTACAGAAAAATGCTTCGCAGGCTGGCGCGGCTGCACCTGGTGGGCGCCGGTGGCTCCGAGGCTGACGGCCGCCGCAAAGCCCGCAGCCCCACGGGCTGTGGGGCCACGCGAGAGGCTGCCAAAGAGCTTTCCAACGAGGCATGGCTTTCCCTCCTGGCTCTTCGGACGTGGGAGCTGTCGCCAGAGCCGCGGCCCTACCGGAAAATGCTTCGCAGGCTGGCGCGGCGGCGCCACGTGGGCGCCGGTGGCGGGGAGGCTGACGGCCGCCGCAAAGCCCGCAGCCCCACGGGCTGTGGGGCCACGCGATCGGCTGCCAAAGAGCTTTCCAGCAGGCACGACTTTCCCTCCTGGCTCTTCGGGCGTGGGAGCTGTCGCCAGAGCCGCGGGCCTACCGGAAAATGCTTCGCAGGCTGGCGCGGCGGCGCCACGTGGGCGCCGGTGGCAGCGAGGCTGACGGCCGCCGCAAAGCCCGCAGCCCCACAGGCTGTTTCGCGAGGCGAGCGGCTGCCAAAGAGCTTTCCAACGAGGCACGGCTTTCCCTTCCTGCTCTTGGGCGTGGGAGCTGTCGCCAGAGCCGCGGCCTTACCGGATAATGCTTCGCAGGCTGGCGCAGCGGCGCCACGTGGGCGCCGGTGGCAGCGAGGCTGACGGCCGCCGCAAAGCCTGCAGCCCCACAGGCTGTTTCGCCAGGCGAGCGGCTGCCAAAGAGCTTTCCAATGAGGCACGGCTTTCCCTCCTGGCTCTTCGTGCTTGGGAGCTGTCGCCAGAGCCGCGGCCCTACCGGAAAATGCTTCGCAGGCTGGTGGGGCGGCGCCACGTGGGCGCCGGTGGCTCCGAGGCTGACGGCCGCCGCAAAGCCCGCAGCCCCACAGGCTGTGGGGCCACGCGAGCGGCTGCCAAAGAGCTTTCCAACGAGGCACGGCTTTCCCTCCTGGCTCTTCGGGCGTGGGAGCTGTCGCCAGAGCCGCGGCCCTACAGGAAAATGCTTCGCAGGCTGGTGGGGCGGCGCCACGTGGGCGCCGGTGGCTCCGAGGCTGACGGCCGCCGCAAAGCCCGCAGCCCCACAGGCTGTTTCGCCAGGCGAGCGGCTGCCAAAGAGCTTTCCAACGAGGCACGGCTTTCCCTCCTGGCTCTTCGGGTGTGGGAGCTGTCGCCAGAGCCGCGGCCCTACAGGAAAATGCTTCGCAGGCTGGCGCAGCGGCGCCACGTGGGCGCCGGTGGCAGGGAGGCTGACGGTCGCCGCATAGCCCGCAGCCCCATGGGCTGTGGGGCCACGCGAGCGGCCGCCAAAGAGCTTTCCAACGAGGCACGGCTTTCCCTCCTGGCTCTTCGGGTGTGGGAGCTGTCGCCAGAGCCGCGGCCCTACAGGAAAATGCTTCGCAGGCTGGCGCAGCGGCGCCACGTGGGCGCCGGTGTCGCTGAGGCTGACGTCCGCCGGAAAGCCCGCAGCCCCACGGGCTGTGGGGCCACGCGAGCGGCCGCCAAAGAGCTTTCCAACGAGGCACGGCTTTCCCTCCTGGCTCTTCGGGCTTGGGAGCTGTCGTCAGAGCCGCAGCCCTACCGGAAAATGCTTCGCAGGCTGGCGCGGCAGCGCCACGTGGGCGCCGGTGGCGCCGAGGCTGACGGCCGCCGCAAAGCCCGCAGCCCCACGGGCTGTGGGGCCACGCAAGAGGCTGCCAAAGAGCTTTCCAACGAGGCATGGCTTTCCCTCCCTGCTCTTCGGGCGTGGGAGCTGTCGCCAGAGCCGCGGCCCTACCGGAAAATGCTTCGCAGGCTGGCGCGGCTGCACCTGGTGGGCGGCGGTGGCGGGGAGGCTGACGGTCGCCGCAAAGCCCGCAGCCACACGGGCTGTGGGGCCACGCGAGCGGCTGCCAAAGAGCTTTCCAACGAGGCATGGCTTTCCCTCCCTGCTCTTCGGGCGCGGGAGCTCTCGCCAGAGCCGCAGCCCTACCGGAAAATGCTTCGCAAGCTGGCGCGGCGGCGCCACGTGGGCGCCGGTGGCGCCGAGGCTGACGGCCGCCGCAAAGCCCGCAGCCCCATGGGCTGTGGGGCCACGCGAGCGGCTGCCAAAGAGCTTTCCAACGAGGCACGGCTTTCCCTCCTGGCTCTTCGGGCGTGGGAGCTGTCGCCAGAGCCGCGGCCCTACCGGAAAATGCTTCGCAGGGTGGCGCGGCTGTAGCTGGTAGGCGCCGGTGGCGCTGAGGCTGACGGCCGCCGCAAAGCCCGCAGCCCCACGGGCTGTGGGGCCACGCGAGCGGCTGCCAAAGAGCTTTCCAACGAGGCACAGCTTTCCCTCCTGGCTCTTCGTGCTTGGGAGCTGTCGCCAGAGTTGCGGCCCTACCGGAAAATGCTTCGCAGGCTGGTGGGGCGGCGCCACGTGGGTGCCGGTGGCTCCGAGGCTGACGGCCGCCGCAAAGCCCGCAGCCGCACGGGCTGTTTCGCCAGGCGAGCGGCTGCCAAAGAGCTTTCCAACGAGGCATGGCTTTCCCTCCTGGCTCTTCGTGCTTGGGAGCTGTCGCCAGAGTTGCGGCCCTACCGGAAAATGCTTCGCAGGCTGGTGGGGCGGCGCCACGTGGGCGCCGGTGGCAGGGAGGCTGACGGTCGCCGCATAGCCCGCAGCCCCATGGGCTGTGGGGCCACGCGAGCGGCCGCCAAAGAGCTTTCCAACGAGGCACGGCTTTCCCTCCTGGCTCTTCGGGCATGGGAGCTGTCGCCAGAGCCACGGCCCTACCAGAAAATGCTTCGCAGGCTGGCGCGGCTGCACCTGGTGGGTGCCGGTGGCTCCGAGGCTGACGGCCGCCGCAAAGCCCGCAGCCCCACAGGCTGTTTCGCCAGGCGAGCGGCTGCCAAAGAGCTTTCCAACAAGGCACGGCTTTCCCTCCTGGCTCTTCGGGCGTGGGAGCTGTCGCCAGAGAAACGGCCCTACCGGAAAATGCTTCGCAGGCTGGCGCGGCTGCACCTGGTGGGTGCCGGTGGCTCCGAGGCTGACGGCCGCCGCAAAGCCCGCAGCCCCACAGGCTGTTTCGCCAGGCGAGCGGCCGCCAAAGAGCTTTCCAACGAGGCACGGCTTTCCCTCCTGGCTCTTCGTGCTTGGGAGCTGTCGCCAGAGCCGCGGCCCTACCGGAAAATGCTTCGCAGGCTGGTGGGGCGGCGCCACGTGGGCGCCGGTGGCTCCGAGGCTGACGGCCGCCGCAAAGCCCGCAGCCCCACAGGCTGTGGGGCCACGCGAGCGGCTGCCAAAGAGCTTTCCAACGAGGCACGGCTTTCCCTCCTGGCTCTTCGGGCGTGGGAGCTGTCGCCAGAGCCGCGGCCCTACAGGAAAATGCTTCGCAGGCTGGTGGGGCGGCGCCACGTGGGCGCCGGTGGCTCCGAGGCTGACGGCCGCCGCAAAGCCCGCAGCCCCACAGGCTGTTTCGCCAGGCGAGCGGCTGCCAAAGAGCTTTCCAACGAGGCACGGCTTTCCCTCCTGGCTCTTCGGGTGTGGGAGCTGTCGCCAGAGCCGCGGCCCTACAGGAAAATGCTTCGCAGGCTGGCGCAGCGGCGCCACGTGGGCGCCGGTGGCAGGGAGGCTGACGGTCGCCGCATAGCCCGCAGCCCCATGGGCTGTGGGGCCACGCGAGCGGCCGCCAAAGAGCTTTCCAACGAGGCACGGCTTTCCCTCCTGGCTCTTCGGGTGTGGGAGCTGTCGCCAGAGCCGCGGCCCTACAGGAAAATGCTTCGCAGGCTGGCGCAGCGGCGCCACGTGGGCGCCGGTGTCGCTGAGGCTGACGTCCGCCGGAAAGCCCGCAGCCCCACGGGCTGTGGGGCCACGCGAGCGGCCGCCAAAGAGCTTTCCAACGAGGCACGGCTTTCCCTCCTGGCTCTTCGGGCTTGGGAGCTGTCGTCAGAGCCGCAGCCCTACCGGAAAATGCTTCGCAGGCTGGCGCGGCAGCGCCACGTGGGCGCCGGTGGCGCCGAGGCTGACGGCCGCCGCAAAGCCCGCAGCCCCACGGGCTGTGGGGCCACGCAAGAGGCTGCCAAAGAGCTTTCCAACGAGGCATGGCTTTCCCTCCCTGCTCTTCGGGCGTGGGAGCTGTCGCCAGAGCCGCGGCCCTACCGGAAAATGCTTCGCAGGCTGGCGCGGCTGCACCTGGTGGGCGGCGGTGGCGGGGAGGCTGACGGTCGCCGCAAAGCCCGCAGCCACACGGGCTGTGGGGCCACGCGAGCGGCTGCCAAAGAGCTTTCCAACGAGGCATGGCTTTCCCTCCCTGCTCTTCGGGCGCGGGAGCTCTCGCCAGAGCCGCAGCCCTACCGGAAAATGCTTCGCAAGCTGGCGCGGCGGCGCCACGTGGGCGCCGGTGGCGCCGAGGCTGACGGCCGCCGCAAAGCCCGCAGCCCCATGGGCTGTGGGGCCACGCGAGCGGCTGCCAAAGAGCTTTCCAACGAGGCACGGCTTTCCCTCCTGGCTCTTCGGGCGTGGGAGCTGTCGCCAGAGCCGCGGCCCTACCGGAAAATGCTTCGCAGGGTGGCGCGGCTGTAGCTGGTAGGCGCCGGTGGCGCTGAGGCTGACGGCCGCCGCAAAGCCCGCAGCCCCACGGGCTGTGGGGCCACGCGAGCGGCTGCCAAAGAGCTTTCCAACGAGGCACAGCTTTCCCTCCTGGCTCTTCGTGCTTGGGAGCTGTCGCCAGAGTTGCGGCCCTACCGGAAAATGCTTCGCAGGCTGGTGGGGCGGCGCCACGTGGGTGCCGGTGGCTCCGAGGCTGACGGCCGCCGCAAAGCCCGCAGCCGCACGGGCTGTTTCGCCAGGCGAGCGGCTGCCAAAGAGCTTTCCAACGAGGCATGGCTTTCCCTCCTGGCTCTTCGTGCTTGGGAGCTGTCGCCAGAGTTGCGGCCCTACCGGAAAATGCTTCGCAGGCTGGTGGGGCGGCGCCACGTGGGCGCCGGTGGCAGGGAGGCTGACGGTCGCCGCATAGCCCGCAGCCCCATGGGCTGTGGGGCCACGCGAGCGGCCGCCAAAGAGCTTTCCAACGAGGCACGGCTTTCCCTCCTGGCTCTTCGGGCATGGGAGCTGTCGCCAGAGCCACGGCCCTACCAGAAAATGCTTCGCAGGCTGGCGCGGCTGCACCTGGTGGGTGCCGGTGGCTCCGAGGCTGACGGCCGCCGCAAAGCCCGCAGCCCCACAGGCTGTTTCGCCAGGCGAGCGGCTGCCAAAGAGCTTTCCAACAAGGCACGGCTTTCCCTCCTGGCTCTTCGGGCGTGGGAGCTGTCGCCAGAGAAACGGCCCTACCGGAAAATGCTTCGCAGGCTGGCGCGGCTGCACCTGGTGGGTGCCGGTGGCTCCGAGGCTGACGGCCGCCGCAAAGCCCGCAGCCCCACAGGCTGTTTCGCCAGGCGAGCGGCCGCCAAAGAGCTTTCCAACGAGGCACGGCTTTCCCTCCTGGCTCTTCGGGCTTGGGAGCTGTCGTCAGAGCCGCAGCCCTACCGGAAAATGCTTCGCAAGCTGGCGCGGCAGCACCACGTGGGCGCCGGTGTCGCCGAGGCTGACGGCCGCCGCAAAGCCCGCAGCCCCACGGGCTGTGGGGCCACGCGAGCGGCTGCCAAAGAGCTTTCCAACGAGGCATGGCTTTTCCTCCTGGCTCTTCGGGCGTGGGAGCTGTCGCCAGAGCCGCGGCCCTACCGGAAAACGCTTCGCAGGCTGGCGCAGTGGCGCCACGTGGGCGCCGGTGGCGGCGAGGCTGACGGCCGCCGCAGAGCCCGCAGCCCCACGGGCTGTGGGGCCACGCGAGCGGCTGCCAAAGAGCTTTCCAACGAGGCATGGCTTTCCCTCCTGGCTCTTCGGGCTTGGGAGTTGTCGTCAGAGCCGCAGCCCTACCGGAAAATGCTTCGCAAGCTGGCACGGCAGCGCCACGTGGGCACCGTTGGCGGCGAGGCTGACGGCCGCCGCAAAGCCCGCAGCCACACGGGCTGTGGGGCCACACGAGCGGCAGCCAAAGAGCTTTCCAGCGAGGAACGACTTTCCCTCCTGGCTCTTCGGGCGTGGGAGCTGTCGCCAGAGACGCGGCCCTACCGGAAAATGCTTCGCAGGCTGGCGCAGCGGCGCCACGTGGGCGCCGGTGGCAGCGAGGCTGACGGCCGCCGCAAAGCCCGCAGCCCCACAGGCTGTTTCGCCAGGCGAGCGGCTGCCAAAGAGCTTTCCAACGAGGCACGGCTTTCTCTCCTCGCTCTTATGGCGTGGGAGCTGTCGCCAGAGCCGCGGCCCTACTGGAAAATGCTTCGCAGGCTGGCGCGGCTGCACCTGGTGGGCGCCGGTGGCAGGGAGGCTGACGGCCGCCACAAAGCCCGCAGCCCCACGGGCTGTGGGGCCACGCGATCGGCTGCCAAAGAGCTTTCCAACGAGGCATGGCTTTCCCTCCTGGCTCTTCGGGCGTGGGAGCTGTCGCCAGAGACGCGGCCCTACCGGAAAATGCTTCGCAGGCTGGCGCAGCGGCGCCATGTGGGCGCCGGTGGCAGCGAGGCTGACGGCCGCCGCAAAGCCCGCAGCCCCACAGGCTGTTTCGCCAGACGAGCGGCTGCCAAAGAGCTTTCCAACGAGGCACGGCTTTCTCTCCTCGCTCTTAGGGCGTGGGAGCTGTCGCCAGAGCCGCGGCCCTACAGGAAAATGCTTCGCAGGCTGGCGCGGCTGCACCTGGTGGGCGCCGGTGGCGGGGAGGCTGACGGCCGCCACAAAGCCCGCAGCCCCACGGGCTGTGGGGCCACGCGAGCGGCTGCCAAAGAGCTTTCCAACGAGGCACGGCTTTCCCTCCTGGCTCTTCGGGCGTGGGAGCTGTCGCCAGAGCTGCAGCCCTACAGGAAAATGCTTCGCAGGCTGGCGCGGCGGCGCCACGTGGGCGCCGGTGTCGCTGAGGCTGACATCCGCCGGAAAGCCCGCAGCCCCACGGGCTGTGGGGCCACGCGAGCGGCCGCCAAAGAGCTTTCCAACGAGGCATGGCTTTCCCTCCTGGCTCTTCGGGCGTGGGAGCTGTCGCCAGAGACGCGGCCCTACCGGAAAATGCTTCGCAGGCTGGCGCAGCGGCGCCATGTGGGCGCCGGTGGCAGCGAGGCTGACGGCCGCCGCAAAGCCCGCAGCCCCACAGGCTGTTTCGCCAGACGAGCGGCTGTCAAAGAGCTTTCCAACGAGGCACGGCTTTCTCTCCTCGCTCTTAGGGCGTGGGAGCTGTCGCCAGAGCCGCGGCCCTACAGGAAAATGCTTCGCAGGCTGGCGCGGCTGCACCTGGTGGGCGCCGGTGGCGGGGAGGCTGACGGCCGCCACAAAGCCCGCAGCCCCACGGGCTGTGGGGCCACGCGATCGGCTGCCAAAGAGCTTTCCAACGAGGCACGGCTTTCCCTCCTGGCTCTTCGGGCGTGGGAGCTGTCGCCAGAGCCGCAGCCCTACAGGAAAATGCTTCGCAGGCTGGCGCGGCGGCGCCACGTGGGCGCCGGTGGCAGCGAGGCTGACGGCCGCCGCAAAGCCCGCAGCCCCACGGGCTGTTTCGCCAGGCGAGCGGCTGCCAAAGAGCTTTCCAACGAGGCACGGCTTTCCCTCCTGGCTCTTCGGGCGTGGGAGCTGTCGCCAGAGCTGCAGCCCTACAGGAAAATGCTTCGCAGGCTGGCGCGGCGGCGCCACGTGGGCGCCGGTGTCGCTGAGGCTGACGTCCGCCGGAAAGCCCGCAGCCCCACGGGCTGTGGGGCCACGCGAGCGGCCGCCAAAGAGCTTTCCAACGAGGCACGGCTTTCCCTCCTCGCTCTTCGGGCTTGGGAGCTGTCGTCAGAGCCGCAGCCCTACCAGAAAATGCTTCGCAGGCTGGCGCGGCAGCGCCACGTGGGCGCCGGTGGCGCCGAGGCTGACGGCCGCCGCAAAGCCCGCAGCCCCACGGGCTGTGGGGCCACGCAAGAGGCTGCCAAAGAGCTTTCCAACGAGGCATGGCTTTCCCTCCCTGCTCTTCGGGCGTGGGAGCTGTCGCCAGAGCCGCGGCCCTACCGGAAAATGCTTCGCAGGCTGGCGCGGCTGCACCTGGTGGGCGGCGGTGGCGGGGAGGCTGACGGTCGCCGCAAAGCCCGCAGCCACACGGGCTGTGGGGCCACGCGAGCGGCTGC
Source organism: Chroicocephalus ridibundus (assembly GCF_963924245.1). NCBI lineage: Eukaryota > Metazoa > Chordata > Aves > Charadriiformes > Laridae > Chroicocephalus > Chroicocephalus ridibundus. The sequence continues at coordinate 944,742 of NW_026961567.1, read as the reverse complement.
CAAAGAGCTTTCCAACGAGGCATGGCTTTCCCTCCTGGCTCTTCGTGCTTGGGAGCTGTCGCCAGAGTTGCGGCCCTACCGGAAAATGCTTCGCAGGCTGGTGGGGCGGCGCCACGTGGGCGCCGGTGGCTCTGAGGCTGACGGCCGCCGCAAAGCCCGCAGCCGCACGGGCTGTTTCGCCAGGCGAGCGGCTGCCAAAGAGCTTTCCAACGAGGCATGGCTTTCCCTCCTGGCTCTTCGTGCTTGGGAGCTGTCGCCAGAGTTGCGGCCCTACCGGAAAATGCTTCGCAGGCTGGTGGGGCGGCGCCACGTGGGCGCCGGTGGCAGGGAGGCTGACGGTCGCCGCATAGCCCGCAGCCCCATGGGCTGTGGGGCCACGCGAGCGGCCGCCAAAGAGCTTTCCAACGAGGCACGGCTTTCCCTCCTGGCTCTTCGGGCATGGGAGCTGTCGCCAGAGCCACGGCCCTACCAGAAAATGCTTCGCAGGCTGGCGCGGCTGCACCTGGTGGGTGCCGGTGGCTCCGAGGCTGACGGCCGCCGCAAAGCCCGCAGCCCCACAGGCTGTTTCGCCAGGCGAGCGGCTGCCAAAGAGCTTTCCAACAAGGCACGGCTTTCCCTCCTGGCTCTTCGGGCGTGGGAGCTGTCGCCAGAGAAACGGCCCTACCGGAAAATGCTTCGCAGGCTGGCGCGGCTGCACCTGGTGGGTGCCGGTGGCTCCGAGGCTGACGGCCGCCGCAAAGCCCGCAGCCCCACAGGCTGTTTCGCCAGGCGAGCGGCCGCCAAAGAGCTTTCCAACGAGGCACGGCTTTCCCTCCTGGCTCTTCGGGCTTGGGAGCTGTCGTCAGAGCCGCAGCCCTACCGGAAAATGCTTCGCAAGCTGGCGCGGCAGCACCACGTGGGCGCCGGTGTCGCCGAGGCAGACGGCCGCCGCAAAGCCCGCAGCCCCACGGGCTGTGGGGCCACGCGAGCGGCTGCCAAAGAGCTTTCCAACGAGGCATGGCTTTTCCTCCTGGCTCTTCGGGCGTGGGAGCTGTCGCCAGAGCCGCGGCCCTACCGGAAAACGCTTCGCAGGCTGGTGAGGCGGCGACACATGGGCGCCGGTGGCGGCGAGGCTGACGGCCGCCGCAGAGCCCGCAGCCCCACGGGCTGTGGGGCCACGCGAGCGGCTGCCAAAGAGCTTTCCAACGAGGCATGGCTTTCCCTCCTGGCTCTTCGGGCTTGGGAGTTGTCGTCAGAGCCGCAGCCCTACCGGAAAATGCTTCGCAAGCTGGCACGGCAGCGCCACGTGGGCACCGTTGGCGGCGAGGCTGACGGCCGCCGCAAAGCCCGCAGCCACACGGGCTGTGGGGCCACACGAGCGGCAGCCAAAGAGCTTTCCAGCGAGGAACGACTTTCCCTCCTGGCTCTTCGGGCGTGGGAGCTGTCGCCAGAGACGCGGCCCTACCGGAAAATGCTTCGCAGGCTGGCGCAGCGGCGCCACGTGGGCGCCGGTGGCAGCGAGGCTGACGGCCGCCGCAAAGCCCGCAGCCCCACAGGCTGTTTCGCCAGGCGAGCGGCTGCCAAAGAGCTTTCCAACGAGGCACGGCTTTCTCTCCTCGCTCTTATGGCGTGGGAGCTGTCGCCAGAGCCGCGGCCCTACTGGAAAATGCTTCGCAGGCTGGCGCGGCTGCACCTGGTGGGCGCCGGTGGCAGGGAGGCTGACGGCCGCCACAAAGCCCGCAGCCCCACGGGCTGTGGGGCCACGCGATCGGCTGCCAAAGAGCTTTCCAACGAGGCATGGCTTTCCCTCCTGGCTCTTCGGGCGTGGGAGCTGTCGCCAGAGACGCGGCCCTACCGGAAAATGCTTCGCAGGCTGGCGCAGCGGCGCCATGTGGGCGCCGGTGGCAGCGAGGCTGACGGCCGCCGCAAAGCCCGCAGCCCCACAGGCTGTTTCGCCAGACGAGCGGCTGCCAAAGAGCTTTCCAACGAGGCACGGCTTTCTCTCCTCGCTCTTAGGGCGTGGGAGCTGTCGCCAGAGCCGCGGCCCTACAGGAAAATGCTTCGCAGGCTGGCGCGGCTGCACCTGGTGGGCGCCGGTGGCGGGGAGGCTGACGGCCGCCACAAAGCCCGCAGCCCCACGGGCTGTGGGGCCACGCGAGCGGCTGCCAAAGAGCTTTCCAACGAGGCACGGCTTTCCCTCCTGGCTCTTCGGGCGTGGGAGCTGTCGCCAGAGCTGCAGCCCTACAGGAAAATGCTTCGCAGGCTGGCGCGGCGGCGCCACGTGGGCGCCGGTGTCGCTGAGGCTGACATCCGCCGGAAAGCCCGCAGCCCCACGGGCTGTGGGGCCACGCGAGCGGCCGCCAAAGAGCTTTCCAACGAGGCATGGCTTTCCCTCCTGGCTCTTCGGGCGTGGGAGCTGTCGCCAGAGACGCGGCCCTACCGGAAAATGCTTCGCAGGCTGGCGCAGCGGCGCCATGTGGGCGCCGGTGGCAGCGAGGCTGACGGCCGCCGCAAAGCCCGCAGCCCCACAGGCTGTTTCGCCAGACGAGCGGCTGTCAAAGAGCTTTCCAACGAGGCACGGCTTTCTCTCCTCGCTCTTAGGGCGTGGGAGCTGTCGCCAGAGCCGCGGCCCTACAGGAAAATGCTTCGCAGGCTGGCGCGGCTGCACCTGGTGGGCGCCGGTGGCGGGGAGGCTGACGGCCGCCACAAAGCCCGCAGCCCCACGGGCTGTGGGGCCACGCGATCGGCTGCCAAAGAGCTTTCCAACGAGGCACGGCTTTCCCTCCTGGCTCTTCGGGCGTGGGAGCTGTCGCCAGAGCCGCAGCCCTACAGGAAAATGCTTCGCAGGCTGGCGCGGCGGCGCCACGTGGGCGCCGGTGGCAGCGAGGCTGACGGCCGCCGCAAAGCCCGCAGCCCCACGGGCTGTTTCGCCAGGCGAGCGGCTGCCAAAGAGCTTTCCAACGAGGCACGGCTTTCCCTCCTGGCTCTTCGGGCGTGGGAGCTGTCGCCAGAGCTGCAGCCCTACAGGAAAATGCTTCGCAGGCTGGCGCGGCGGCGCCACGTGGGCGCCGGTGTCGCTGAGGCTGACGTCCGCCGGAAAGCCCGCAGCCCCACGGGCTGTGGGGCCACGCGAGCGGCCGCCAAAGAGCTTTCCAACGAGGCACGGCTTTCCCTCCTCGCTCTTCGGGCTTGGGAGCTGTCGTCAGAGCCGCAGCCCTACCAGAAAATGCTTCGCAGGCTGGCGCGGCAGCGCCACGTGGGCGCCGGTGGCGCCGAGGCTGACGGCCGCCGCAAAGCCCGCAGCCCCACGGGCTGTGGGGCCACGCAAGAGGCTGCCAAAGAGCTTTCCAACGAGGCATGGCTTTCCCTCCCTGCTCTTCGGGCGTGGGAGCTGTCGCCAGAGCCGCGGCCCTACCGGAAAATGCTTCGCAGGCTGGCGCGGCTGCACCTGGTGGGCGGCGGTGGCGGGGAGGCTGACGGTCGCCGCAAAGCCCGCAGCCACACGGGCTGTGGGGCCACGCGAGCGGCTGCCAAAGAGCTTTCCAACGAGGCATGGCTTTCCCTCCTGGCTCTTCGTGCTTGGGAGCTGTCGCCAGAGTTGCGGCCCTACCGGAAAATGCTTCGCAGGCTGGTGGGGCGGCGCCACGTGGGCGCCGGTGGCTCTGAGGCTGACGGCCGCCGCAAAGCCCGCAGCCGCACGGGCTGTTTCGCCAGGCGAGCGGCTGCCAAAGAGCTTTCCAACGAGGCATGGCTTTCCCTCCTGGCTCTTCGTGCTTGGGAGCTGTCGCCAGAGTTGCGGCCCTACCGGAAAATGCTTCGCAGGCTGGTGGGGCGGCGCCACGTGGGCGCCGGTGGCAGGGAGGCTGACGGTCGCCGCATAGCCCGCAGCCCCATGGGCTGTGGGGCCACGCGAGCGGCCGCCAAAGAGCTTTCCAACGAGGCACGGCTTTCCCTCCTGGCTCTTCGGGCATGGGAGCTGTCGCCAGAGCCACGGCCCTACCAGAAAATGCTTCGCAGGCTGGCGCGGCTGCACCTGGTGGGTGCCGGTGGCTCCGAGGCTGACGGCCGCCGCAAAGCCCGCAGCCCCACAGGCTGTTTCGCCAGGCGAGCGGCTGCCAAAGAGCTTTCCAACAAGGCACGGCTTTCCCTCCTGGCTCTTCGGGCGTGGGAGCTGTCGCCAGAGAAACGGCCCTACCGGAAAATGCTTCGCAGGCTGGCGCGGCTGCACCTGGTGGGTGCCGGTGGCTCCGAGGCTGACGGCCGCCGCAAAGCCCGCAGCCCCACAGGCTGTTTCGCCAGGCGAGCGGCCGCCAAAGAGCTTTCCAACGAGGCACGGCTTTCCCTCCTGGCTCTTCGGGCTTGGGAGCTGTCGTCAGAGCCGCAGCCCTACCGGAAAATGCTTCGCAAGCTGGCGCGGCAGCACCACGTGGGCGCCGGTGTCGCCGAGGCAGACGGCCGCCGCAAAGCCCGCAGCCCCACGGGCTGTGGGGCCACGCGAGCGGCTGCCAAAGAGCTTTCCAACGAGGCATGGCTTTTCCTCCTGGCTCTTCGGGCGTGGGAGCTGTCGCCAGAGCCGCGGCCCTACCGGAAAACGCTTCGCAGGCTGGTGAGGCGGCGACACATGGGCGCCGGTGGCGGCGAGGCTGACGGCCGCCGCAGAGCCCGCAGCCCCACGGGCTGTGGGGCCACGCGAGCGGCTGCCAAAGAGCTTTCCAACGAGGCATGGCTTTCCCTCCTGGCTCTTCGGGCTTGGGAGTTGTCGTCAGAGCCGCAGCCCTACCGGAAAATGCTTCGCAAGCTGGCACGGCAGCGCCACGTGGGCACCGTTGGCGGCGAGGCTGACGGCCGCCGCAAAGCCCGCAGCCACACGGGCTGTGGGGCCACACGAGCGGCAGCCAAAGAGCTTTCCAGCGAGGAACGACTTTCCCTCCTGGCTCTTCGGGCGTGGGAGCTGTCGCCAGAGACGCGGCCCTACCGGAAAATGCTTCGCAGGCTGGCGCAGCGGCGCCACGTGGGCGCCGGTGGCAGCGAGGCTGACGGCCGCCGCAAAGCCCGCAGCCCCACAGGCTGTTTCGCCAGGCGAGCGGCTGCCAAAGAGCTTTCCAACGAGGCACGGCTTTCTCTCCTCGCTCTTACGGCGTGGGAGCTGTCGCCAGAGCCGCGGCCCTACTGGAAAATGCTTCGCAGGCTGGCGCGGCTGCACCTGGTGGGCGCCGGTGGCAGGGAGGCTGACGGCCGCCACAAAGCCCGCAGCCCCACGGGCTGTGGGGCCACGCGATCTGCTGCCAAAGAGCTTTCCAACGAGGCACGGCTTTCCCTCCTCGCTCTTCGGGCGTGGGAGCTGTCGCCAGAGCCGCGTCCCTACAGGAAAATGCTTCGCAGGCTGGTGGGGCGGCGCCACGTGGGCGCCGGTGGCTCCGAGGCTGACGGCCGCCGCAAAGCCCGCAGCCCCACAGGCTGTTTCGCCAGGCGAGCGGCTGCCAAAGAGCTTTCCAACGAGGCACGGCTTTCCCTCCTGGCTCTTCGGGCGTGGGAGCTGTCGCCAGAGCCGCGGCCCTACAGGAAAATGCTTCGCAGGCTGGCGCGGCTGCACCTGGTGGGCGCCGGTGGCGCCAAGGATGACGGCCGCCACAAAGCCCGCAGCCCCACGGGCTGTGGGGCCACGCGAGAGGCTGCCAAAGAGCTTTCCAACGAGGCACGGCTTTCCCTCCTGGCTCTTCGTGCTTGGGAGCTGTCGCCAGAGTTGCGGCCCTACCGGAAAATGCTTCACAGGCTGGTGGGGCGGCGCCACGTGGGCGCCGGTGGCTCCGAGGCTGACGGCCGCGGCAAAGCCCGCAGCCCCACGGGCTGTTTCGCCAGGCGAGCGGCTGCCAAAGAGCTTTCCAACGAGGCATGGCTTTCCCTCCTGGCTCTTCGTGCTTGGGAGCTGTCGCCAGAGTTGCGGCCCTACCGGAAAATGCTTCGCAAGCTGGCGCGGCGGCGCCATGTGGGCGCCGGTGGCGCCGAGGCTGACGGCCGCCACAAAGCCCGCAGCCCCACGGGCTGTGGGGCCACGCGAGAGGCTGCCAAAGAGCTTTCCAACGAGGCATGGCTTTCCCTCCTGGCTCTTCGGGCGTGGGAGCTGTCGCCAGAGACGCGGCCCTACCGGAAAATGCTTCGCAGGCTGGCGCAGCGGCGCCATGTGGGCGCCGGTGGCAGCGAGGCTGACGGCCGCCGCAAAGCCCGCAGCCCCACAGGCTGTTTCGCCAGACGAGCGGCTGCCAAAGAGCTTTCCAACGAGGCACGGCTTTCCCTCCTGGCTCTTCGGGCGTGGGAGCTGTCGCCAGAGCCGCAGCCCTACAGGAAAATGCTTCGCAGGCTGGCGCGGCGGCGCCACGTGGGCGCCGGTGGCAGCGAGGCTGACGGCCGCCGCAAAGCCCGCAGCCCCACGGGCTGTTTCGCCAGGCGAGCGGCTGCCAAAGAGCTTTCCAACGAGGCACGGCTTTCCCTCCTGGCTCTTCGGGCGTGGGAGCTGTCGCCAGAGCCGCAGCCCTACAGGAAAATGCTTCGCAGGCTGGCGCGGCGGCGCCACGTGGGCGCCGGTGTCGCTGAGGCTGACGTCCGCCGGAAAGCCCGCAGCCCCACGGGCTGTGGGGCCACGCGAGCGGCCGCCAAAGAGCTTTCCAACGAGGCACGGCTTTCCCTCCTGGCTCTTCGGGCTTGGGAGCTGTCGTCAGAGCCGCAGCCCTACCGGAAAATGCTTCGCAGGCTGGCGCGGCAGCGCCACGTGGGCGCCGGTGGCGCCGAGGCTGACGGCCGCCGCAAAGCCCGCAGCCCCACGGGCTGTGGGGCCACGCAAGAGGCTGCCAAAGAGCTTTCCAACGAGGCATGGCTTTCCCTCCCTGCTCTTCGGGCGTGGGAGCTGTCGCCAGAGCCGCGGCCCTACCGGAAAATGCTTCGCAGGCTGGCGCGGCTGCACCTGGTGGGCGGCGGTGGCGGGGAGGCTGACGGTCGCCGCAAAGCCCGCAGCCCCACGGGCTGTGGGGCCACGCGAGCGGCTGCCAAAGAGCTTTCCAACGAGGCATGGCTTTCCCTCCCTGCTCTTCGGGCGCGGGAGCTCTCGCCAGAGCCGCAGCCCTACCGGAAAATGCTTCGCAAGCTGGCGCGGCGGCGCCACGTGGGCGCCGGTGGCGCCGAGGCTGACGGCCGCCGCAAAGCCCGCAGCCCCATGGGCTGTGGGGCCACGCGAGCGGCAGCCAAAGAGCTTTCCAACGAGGCACGGCTTTCCCTCCTGGCTCTTCGGGCGTGGGAGCTGTCGCCAGAGCCGCGGCCCTACCGGAAAATGCTTCGCAGGGTGGCGCGGCTGTAGCTGGTGGGCGCCGGTGGCGCTGAGGCTGACGGCCGCCGCAAAGCCCGCAGCCCCACGGGCTGTGGGGCCACGCGAGCGGCTGCCAAAGAGCTTTCCAACGAGGCACAGCTTTCCCTCCTGGCTCTTCGTGCTTGGGAGCTGTCGCCAGAGTTGCGGCCCTACCGGAAAATGCTTCGCAGGCTGGTGGGGCGGCGCCACGTGGGCGCCGGTGGCTCCGAGGCTGACGGCCGCCGCAAAGCCCGCAGCCGCACGGGCTGTTTCGCCAGGCGAGCGGCTGCCAAAGAGCTTTCCAACAAGGCACGGCTTTCCCTCCTGGCTCTTCGTGCTTGGGAGCTGTCGCCAGAGTTGCGGCCCTACCGGAAAATGCTTCGCAGGCTGGTGGGGCGGCGCCACGTGGGCGCCGGTGGCTCCGAGGCTGACGGCCGCCGCAAAGCCCGCAGCCCCACAGGCTGTTTCGCCAGGCGAGCGGCTGCCAAAGAGCTTTCCAACCAGGCACGGCTTTCCCTCCTAGGTCTTCGGGCGTGGGAGCTGTCGCCAGAGCCGCGGCCCTACAGGAAAATGCTTCGCAGGCTGGCGCGGCTGCACCTGGTGGGCGCGGGTGGCGGTGAGGCTGACGGCCGCCGCAAAGCCCGCAGCCCCACGGGCTGTTTCGCCAGGCGAGCGGCCGCCAAAGAGCTTTCCAACGAGGCACGGCTTTCCCTCCTGGCTCTTCGGGCTTGGGAGCTGTCGTCAGAGCCGCAGCCCTACCCGAAAATGCTTCGCAAGCTAGCGTGGCAGCACCACGTGGGCGCCGGTGTCGCCGAGGCTGACGGCCGCCGCAAAGCCCGCAGCCCCACGGGCTGTGGGGCCACGCGAGCGGCTGCCAAAGAGCTTTCCAACGAGGCATGGCTTTTCCTCCTGGCTCTTCGGGCGTGGGAGCTGTCGCCAGAGCCGCGGCCCTACCGGAAAACGCTTCGCAGGCTGGCGCAGCGGCGCCACGTGGGCGCCGGTGGCGGCGAGGCTGACGGCAGCCGCAGAGCCCGCAGCCCCATGGGCTGTGGGGCCACGCGAGCGGCTGCCAAAGAGCTTTCCAACGAGGCATGGCTTTCCCTCCTGGCTCTTCGGGCTTGGGAGTTGTCGTCAGAGCCGCAGCCCTACCGGAAAATGCTTTGCAAGCTGGCACGGCAGCGCCACGTGGGCACCGTTGGCGGCGAGGCTGACGGCCGCCGCAAAGCCCGCAGCCCCACAGGCTGTTTCGCCAGGCGAGCGGCTGCCAAAGAGCTTTCCAACGAGGCACGGCTTTCCCTCCTGGCTCTTCGGGCGTGGGAGCTGTCGCCAGAGCCGCAGCCCTACCGGAAAATGCTTCGCAGGCTGGTGCGGCGGTACCACGTGGGCGCCGGTGGCGCCGAGGCTGACGGCCGCCGCAAAGCCCGCAGCTCCATGGGCTGTGTGGCCACGCGAGCGGCTGCCAAAGAGCTTTCCAACGAGGCACGGCTTTCCCTCCTGGCTCTTCGGGCGTGGGAGCTGTCGCCAGAGCCGCGGCCCTACCGGAAAATGCTTCGCAGGCTGGCGCGGCTGTAGCTGGTGGGCGCCGGTGGCGGTGAGGCTGACGGCCGCCGCAAAGCCCACAGCCCCACGGGCTGTGGGGCCACGCGAGCGGCTGCCAAAGAGCTTTCCAACGAGGCACGGCTTTCCCTCCTGGGTCTTCGGGCGTGGGAGCTGTCGCCAGAGTCGCGGCCCTACCGCAAAAAGCTCTGCATACTTGCGCGGCGGCGCCACATGGGCACCGTTGGTGGTGAGGCTGACGGCCGCCGCAAAGCCCGCAGCCCCACGGGCTGTGGGGCCACGCGATTGGCTGCCAAAGAGCTTTCCAACGAGGCACGGCTTTCCCTCCTGGCTCTTCGGGCTTGGGAGCTGTCGCCAGAGTTGCGGCCCTACCGGAAAATGCTTCGCAGGCTGGTGGGGCGGCGCCACGTGGGCGCCGGTGGCGCCGAGGCTGACGGCCGCCACAAAGCCCGCAGCCCCACAGGCTGTTTCGCCAGGCGAGCGGCTGCCAAAGAGCTTTCCAACGAGGCACGGCTTTCCCTCCTGGCTCTTCGTCCTTGGGAGCTGTCGCCAGAGCCGCGGCCCTACCGGAAAATGCTTCGCAGGCTGGCGCGGCGGCGCCTCGTGGGCGCCGGTGGCGCCGAGGCTGACGGCCGCTGCAAAGCCCGCAGCCCCACGGGCTGTGAGGCCACGCGAGCGGCTGCCAAAGAGCTTTCCAACGAGGCACGGCTTTCCCTCCTGGCTCTTCGGGCGTGGGAGCTGTCGCCAGAGACGCGGCCCTACAGGAAAATGCTTCGCAGGCTGGCGCAGCGGCGCCATGTGGGCGCCGGTGGCAGCGAGGCTGACGGCCGCCACAAAGCCCGCAGCCCCACAGGCTGTTTCGCCAGGCGAGCGGCTGCCAAAGAGCTTTCCAACGAGGCACGGCTTTCTCTCCTCGCTCTTCGGGCGTGGGAGCTGTCGCCAGAGCCGCGGCCCTACAGGAAAATGCTTCGCAGGCTGGCGCGGCTGCACCTGGTGGGCGCCGGTGGCGGGGAGGCTGACGGCCGCCACAAAGCCCGCAGCCCCACGGGCTGTGGGGCCACGCGATCGGCTGCCAAAGAGCTTTCCAACGAGGCACGGCTTTCCCTCCTGGCTCTTCGGGCGTGGGAGCTGTCGCCAGAGCCACGGCCCTACCGGAACATGCTTCGCAGGCTGGCGCGGCTGCACCTGGTGGGTGCCGGTGGCTCCGAGGCTGACGGCCGCCGCAAAGCCCGCAGCCCCACAGGCTGTTTCGCCAGGCGAGCGGCTGCCAAAGAGCTTTCCAACGAGGCACGGCTTTCCCTCCTGGCTCTTCGGGCGTGGGAGCTGTCGCCAGAGCCGCGGCCCTACCGGAAAATGCTTCGCAGGCTGGCGCGGCTGTAGCTGGTGGGCGCCGGTGGCGCTAAGGCTGACGGCCGCCGCAAAGCCCGCAGCCCCACAGGCTGTTTCGCCAGGCGAGCGGCTGCCAAAGAGCTTTCCAGCGAGGCACGACTTTCCCTCCTGGCTCTTCGGGCGTGGGAGCTGTCGCCAGAGCCGCGGCACTACAGGAAAATGCTTCGCAGGCTGGCGCGGCTGCACCTGGTGGGCGCCAGTGGCGGGGAGGCTGACGGCCGCCACAAAGCCCGCAGCCCCACGGGCTGTGGGGCCACGCAATCGGCTGCCAAAGAGCTTTCCAACGAGGCACGGCTTTCCCTCCTGGCTCTTCGGGCTTGGGAGCTGTCGCCAGAGTTGCGGCCCTACCGGAAAATGCTTCGCAGGCTGGCGCGGCAGCGCCACGTGGGCGCCGGTGGCGCCGAGGCTGACGGCCGCCGCAAAGCCCGCAGCCCCACGGGCTGTGGGGCCACGCGAGCGGCTGCCAAAGAGCTTTCCAACAAGGCACGGCTTTCCCTCCTGGCTCTTCGGGCGTGGGAGCTGTCGTCAGAGCCGCGGCCCTACCGGAAAATGCTTCGCAGGCTTGTGCGGCGGCGCCACGTGAACGCCGGTGGCGCGGAGGCTGACGGCCGCCGCAAAGCCCGCAGCCCCACGGGCTGTGGGGCCAGGCGAGCGGCTGCCAAAGAGCTTTCCAACGAGGCACGGCTTTCCCTCCTGGCTCTTCGTCCTTGGGAGCTGTCGCCAGAGCCGCGGCCCTACCGGAAAATGCTTCGCAGGCTGGTGGGGCGGCGCCATGTGGGCGCCGGTGGCAGCGAGGCTGACGGCGGCCGCAAAGCCCGCAGCCCCACGGGCTGTGGGGCCACGCGAGCGGCTGCCAAAGAGCTTTCCAACGAGGCACGGCTTTCCCTCCTGGCTCTTCGGGCTTGGGAGTTGTCGTCAGAGCCGTGGCCCTACTGGAAAATGCTTCGCAGGCTGGCGCGGCTGCACCTGGTGGGCGCCGGTGGCGGGGAGGCTGACGGCCGCCACAAAGCCCGCAGCCCCACGGGCTGTGGGGCCACGCGATCGGCTGCCAAAGAGCTTTCCAACGAGGCACGGCTTTCCCTCCTGGCTCTTCGTGCTTGGGAGCTGTCGCCAGAGTTGCGGCCCTACCGGAAAATGCTTCACAGGCTGGCGCGGCGGCGCCATGTGGGCGCCGGTGGCGCCGAGGCTGACGGCCGCCACAAAGCCCGCAGCCCCACGGGCTGTGAGGCCACGCGAGAGGCTGCCAAAGAGCTTTCCAACGAGGCATGGCTTTCCCTCCTGGCTCTTCGGGCGTGGGAGCTGTCGCCAGAGACGCGGCCCTACCGGAAAATGCTTCGCAGGCTGGCGCGGCTGCACCTGGTGGGCGCCGGTGGCGGGGAGGCTGACGGCCGCCACAAAGCCCGCAGCCCCACGGGCTGTGGGGCCACGCGAGCGGCTGCCAAAGAGCTTTCCAACGAGGCATGGCTTTCCCTCCTGGCTCTTCGTGCTTGGGAGCTGTCGCCAGAGTTGCGGCCCTACCGGAAAATGCTTCGCAGGCTGGCGCGGCTGCACCTGGTGGGCGCCGGTGGCGGGGAGGCTGACGGCCGCCACAAAGCCCGCAGCCCCACGGGCTGTGGGACCACGCGAGAGGCTGCCAAAGAGCTTTCCAACGAGGCATGGCTTTCCCTCCTGGCTCTTCGGGCGTGGGAGCTGTCGCCAGAGCCGCGGCCCTACAGGAAAATGCTTCGCAGGCTGGCGCAGCGGCGCCACGTGGGCGCCGTTGGCTCCGAGGCTGACGGCCGCCGTAAAGCCCGCAGCCCCACAGGCTGTTTTGCCAGGCGAGCGGCCGCCAAAGAGCTTTCCAACGAGGCATGGCTTTCCCTCCTGGCTCTTCGGGCTTGGGAGCTGTCGTCAGAGCCGCAGCCCTACCGGAAAATGCTTCGCAAGCTGGCGCGGCAGCACCACGTGGGCGCCGGTGGCGCCGAGGCTGACGGCCGCCGCAAAGCCCGCAGCCCCACGGGCTGTGGGGCCACGCGAGCGGCTGCCAAAGAGCTTTCCAACGAGGCATGGCTTTTCCTCCTGGCTCTTCGGGCATGGGAGCTGTCGCCAGAGCCGCGGCCCTACCGGAAAATGCTTCGCAAGCTGGCGCGGCAGCGCCACGTGGGCGCCGGTGGCGGCGAGGCTGACGGCCGCCGCAAAGCCCGCAGCCACACGGGCTGTGGGGCCACACGAGCGGCTGCCAAAGAGCTTTCCAGCGAGGCACGACTTTCCCTCCTGGCTCTTCGGGCGTGGGAGCTGTCGCCAGAGCCGCGGCCCTACCGGAAAATGCTTCGCAGCCTGGTGAGGCGGTGACACATGGGCGCCGGTGGCAGCGAGGCTGACGGCCGCCGCAAAGCCCGCAGCCCCACAGGCTGTTTCGCCAGGCGAGCGGCTGCCAAAGAGCTTTCCAACGAGGCACGGCTTTCCCTCCTCGCTCTTCGGGTGTGGGAGCTGTCGCCAGAGTTGCGGCCCTACCGGAAAATGCTTCGCAAGCTGGCGCGGCGGCGCCATGTGGGCGCCGGTGGCGCCGAGGCTGACGGCCGCCACAAAGCCCGCAGCCCCACGGGCTGTGGGGCCACGCGAGAGGCTGCCAAAGAGCTTTCCAACGAGGCATGGCTTTCCCTCCTGGCTCTTCGGGCGTGGGAGCTGTCGCCAGAGACGCGGCCCTACCGGAAAATGCTTCGCAGGCTGGCGCAGCGGCGCCACGTGGGCGCCGGTGGCAGCGAGGCTGACGGCCGCCGCAAAGCCCGCAGCCCCACAGGCTGTTTCGCCAGGCGAGCGGCTGCCAAAGAGCTTTCCAACGAGGCACGGCTTTCTCTCCTGGCTCTTCGGGCGTGGGAGCTGTCGCCAGAGCCGCGGCCCTACAGGAAAATGCTTCGCAGGCTGGCGCGGCTGCACCTGGTGGGCGCCGGTGGCGGGGAGGCTGACGGCCGCCACAAAGCCCGCAGCCCCACGGGCTGTGGGGCCACGCGATCGGCTGCCAAAGAGCTTTCCAACGAGGCACGGCTTTCCCTCCTGGCTCTTCGGGCGTGGGAGCTGTCGCCAGAGTTGCGGCCCTACCGGAAAATGCTTCACAGGCTGGTGGGGCGGCGCGACGTGGGCGCCGGTGGCTCCGAGGCTGACGGCCGCGGCAAAGCCCGCAGCCCCACGGGCTGTGGGGCCAGGCGAGCGGCTGCCAAAGAGCTTTCCAACGAGGCATGGCTTTCCCTCCTGGCTCTTCGTGCTTGGGAGCTGTCGCCAGAGTTGCGGCCCTACCGGAAAATGCTTCGCAAGCTGGCGCGGCGGCGCCATGTGGGCGCCGGTGGCGCCGAGGCTGACGGCCGCCACAAAGCCCGCAGCCCCATGGGCTGTGGGGCCACGCGAGAGGCTGCCAAAGAGCTTTCCAACGAGGCATGGCTTTCCCTCCTGGCTCTTCGGGCGTGGGAGCTGTCGCCAGAGACGCGGCCCTACCGGAAAATGCTTCGCAGGCTGGTGCAGCGGCGCCACGTGGGCGCCGGTGGCAGCGAGGCTGACGGCCGCCGCAAAGCCCGCAGCCCCACAGGCTGTTTCGCCAGGCGAGCGGCTGCCAAAGAGCTTTCCAATGAGGCACGGCTTTCTCTCCTCGCTCTTAGGGCGTGGGAGCTGTCGCCAGAGCCGCGGCCCTACAGGAAAATGCTTCGCAGGCTGGCGCGGCTGCACCTGGTGGGCGCCGGTGGCGGGGAGGCTGACGGCCGCCACAAAGCCCGCAGCCCCACGGGCTGTGGGGCCACGCGATCGGCTGCCAAAGAGCTTTCCAACGAGGCACGGCTTTCCCTCCTGGCTCTTCGGGCGTGGGAGCTGTCGCCAGAGCCGCGGCCCTACCGGAAAATGCTTCGCAGGCTTGTGCGGCGGCGCCACGTGAACGCCGGTGGCGCGGAGGCTGACGGCCGCCGCAAAGCCCGCAGCCCCACGGGCTGTGGGGCCAGGCGAGCGGCTGCCAAAGAGCTTTCCAACGAGGCACGGCTTTCCCTCCTGGCTCTTCGTCCTTGGGAGCTGTCGCCAGAGCCGCGGCCCTACCGGAAAATGCTTCGCAGGCTGGTGGGGCGGCGCCACGTGGGCGCTGGTGGCTCCGAGGCTGACGGCCGCCACAAAGCCCGCAGCCCCACGGGCTGTGGGGCCACGCGAGAGGCTGCCAAAGAGCTTTCCAACGAGGCATGGCTTTCCCTCCTGGCTCTTCGGGCGTGGGAGCTGTCGCCAGAGACGCGGCCCTACCGGAAAATGCTTCGCAGGCTGGCGCGGCTGCACCTGGTGGGCGCCGGTGGCGGGGAGGCTGACGGCCGCCACAAAGCCCGCAGCCCCACGGGCTGTGGGGCCAGGCGAGCGGCTGCCAAAGAGCTTTCCAACGAGGCATGGCTTTCCCTCCTGGCTCTTCGTGCTTGGGAGCTGTCGCCAGAGTTGCGGCCCTACCGGAAAATGCTTCGCAGGCTGGCGCGGCTGCACCTGGTGGGCGCCGGTGGCGGGGAGGCTGACGGCCGCCACAAAGCCCGCAGCCCCACGGGCTGTGGGACCACGCGAGAGGCTGCCAAAGAGCTTTCCAACGAGGCATGGCTTTCCCTCCTGGCTCTTCGGGCGTGGGAGCTGTCGCCAGAGCCGTGGCCCTACAGGAAAATGCTTCGCAGGCTGGCGCGGCGGCGCCACGTGGGCGCCGTTGGCTCCGAGGCTGACGGCCGCCGCAAAGCCCGCAGCCCCACAGGCTGTTTTGCCAGGCGAGCGGCCGCCAAAGAGCTTTCCAACGAGGCACGGATTTCCCTCCTGGCTCTTCGGGCTTGGGAGCTGTCGACAGAGCCGCAGCCCTACCGGAAAATGCTTCGCAAGCTGGCGCGGCAGCACCACGTGGGCGCCGGTGGCGCCGAGGCTGACGGCCGCCGCAAAGCCCGCAGCCCCACGGGCTGTGGGGCCACGCGAGCGGCTGCCAAAGAGCTTTCCAACGAGGCATGGCTTTTCCTCCTGGCTCTTCGGGCATGGGAGCTGTCGCCAGAGCCGCGGCCCTACCGGAAAATGCTTCGCAAGCTGGCACGGCAGCGCCACGTGGGCACCGTTGGCGGCGAGGCTGACGGCCGCCGCAAAGCCCGCAGCCACACGGGCTGTGGGGCCACACGAGCGGCTGCCAAAGAGCTTTCCAGCGAGGCACGACTTTCCCTCCTGGCTCTTCGGGCGTGGGAGCTGTCGCCAGAGCCGCGGCCCTACCGGAAAATGCTTCGCAGCCTGGTGAGGCGGTGACACATGGACGCCGTTGGCAGCGAGGCTGACGGCCGCCGCAAAGCCCGCAGCCCCACAGGCTGTTTCGCCAGGCGAGCGGCTGCCAAAGAGCTTTCCAACGAGGCACGGCTTTCCCTCCTCGCTCTTCGGGTGTGGGAGCTGTCGCCAGAGTTGCGGCCCTACCGGAAAATGCTTCGCAAGCTGGCGCGGCGGCGCCATGTGGGCGCCGGTGGCGCGGAGGCTGACGGCCGCCACAAAGCCCGCAGCCCCACGGGCTGTGGGGCCACGCGATCGGCTGCCAAAGAGCTTTCCAACGAGGCATGGCTTTCCCTCCTGGCTCTTCGGGCGTGGGAGCTGTCGCCAGAGCCGCGGCCCTACCGGAAAATGCTTCGCAGGCTGGCGCGGCTGTAGCTGGTGGGCGCCGGTGGCGCTGAGGCTGACGGCCGCCGCAAAGCCCGCAGCCCCACAGGCTGTTTCGCCAGGCGAGCGGCTGCCAAAGAGCTTTCCAACGAGGCACGGCTTTCCCTCCTCGCTCTTCGGGCGTGGGAGCTGTCGCCAGAGACGCGGCCCTACAGGAAAATGCTTCGCAGGCTGGCGCGGCTGCACCTGGTGGGCGCCAGTGGCGGGGAGGCTTACGGCCGCCACAAAGCCCGCAGCCCCACGGGCTGTGGGGCCACGCAATCGGCTGCCAAAGAGCTTTCCAACGAGGCACGGCTTTCCATCCTGGCTCTTCGGGCTTGGGAGCTGTCGCCAGAGTTGCGGCCCTACCGGAAAATGCTTCGCAGGCTGGTGGGGCGGCGCCACGTGGGCGCCGTTGGCTCCGAGGCTGACGGCCGCCGCAAAGCCCGCAGCCCCACAGGCTGTTTTGCCAGGCGAGCGGCCGCCAAAGAGCTTTCCAACGAGGCACGGCTTTCCCTCCTGGCTCTTCAGGCGTGGGAGCTGTCGTCAGAGCCGCAGCCCTACCGGAAAATGCTTCGTAAGCTGGCGCGGCAGCACCACGTGGGCGCCGGTGGCGCCGAGGCTGACGGCCGCCGCAAAGCCCGCAGCCCCACGGGCTGTGGGGCCACGCGAGCGGCTGCCAAAGAGCTTTCCAACGAGGCATGGCTTTTCCTCCTGGCTCTTCGGGCATGGGAGCTGTCGCCAGAGCCGCGGCCCTACCGGAAAATGCTTCGCAAGCTGGCACGGCAGCGCCACGTGGGCACCGTTGGCGGCGAGGCTGACGGCCGCCGCAAAGCCCGCAGCCACACGGGCTGTGGGGCCACACGAGCGGCTGCCAAAGAGCTTTCCAGCGAGGCACGAATTTCCCTCCTCGCTCTTCGGGTGTGGGAGCTGTCGCCAGAGTTGCGGCCCTACCGGAAAATGCTTCGCAAGCTGGCGCGGCGGCGCCATGTGGGCGCCGGTGGCGCCGAGGCTGACGGCCGCCACAAAGCCCGCAGCCCCACGGGCTGTGGGGCCACGCGAGAGGCTGCCAAAGAGCTTTCCAACGAGGCATGGCTTTCCCTCCTGGCTCTTCGGGCGTGGGAGCTGTCGCCAGAGACGCGGCCCTACCGGAAAATGCTTCGCAGGCTGGCGCAGCGGCGCCACGTGGGCGCCGGTGGCAGCGAGGCTGACGGCCGCCGCAAAGCCCGCAGCCCCACAGGCTGTTTCGCCAGGCGAGCGGCTGCCAAAGAGCTTTCCAACGAGGCACGGCTTTCTCTCCTGGCTCTTCGGGCGTGGGAGCTGTCGCCAGAGACGCGGCCCTACAGGAAAATGCTTCGCAGGCTGGCGCGGCTGCACCTGGTGGGCGCCGGTGGCGGGGAGGCTGACGGCCGCCACAAAGCCCGCAGCCCCACGGGCTGTGGGGCCACGCGAGAGGCTGCCAAAGAGCTTTCCAACGAGGCATGGCTTTCCCTCCTGGCTCTTCGGGCTTGGGAGCTGTCGCCAGAGCCGCGGCCCTACAGGAAAATGCTTCGCAGGCTGGTGGGGCGGCGCCACGTGGGCGCCGTTGGCTCCGAGGCTGACGGCCGCCGCAAAGCCCGCAGCCCCACAGGCTGTTTCGCCAGGCGAGCGGCCGCCAAAGAGCTTTCCAACGAGGCACGGCTTTCCCTCCTGGCTCTTCGGGCTTGGGAGCTGTCGTCAGAGCCGCAGCCCTACCGGAAAATGCTTCGCAAGCTGGCGCGGCAGCACCACGTGGGCGCCGGTGGCGCCGAGGCTGACGGCCGCCGCAAAGCCCGCAGCCCCACGGGCTGTGGGGCCACGCGAGCGGCTGCCAAAGAGCTTTCCAACGAGGCACGGCTTTTCCTCCTGGCTCTTCGGGCGTGGGAGCTGTCGCCAGAGCCGCGGCCCTACCGGAAAATGCTTCGCAGGCTGGCGCGGCTGTAGCTGGTGGGCGCCGGTGGCGCTAAGGCTGACGGCCGCCGCAAAGCCCGCAGCCCCACAGGCTGTTTCGCCAGGCGAGCGGCTGCCAAAGAGCTTTCCAACGAGGCACGACTTTCCCTCCTGGCTCTTCGGGCGTGGGAGCTGTCGCCAGAGCCGCGGCCCTACCGGAAAATGCTTCGCAGGCTGGCGCGGCTGCACCTGGTGGGCGCCAGTGGCGGGGAGGCTGACGGCCGCCACAAAGCCCGCAGCCCCACGGGCTGTGGGGCCACGCAATCGGCTGCCAAAGAGCTTTCCAACGAGGCACGGCTTTCCCTCCTGGCTCTTCGGGCTTGGGAGCTGTCGCCAGAGTTGCGGCCCTACCGGAAAATGCTTCGCAGGCTGGCGCGGCAGCGCCACGTGGGCGCCGGTGGCGCCGAGGCTGACGGCCGCCGCAAAGCCCGCAGCCCCACGGGCTGTGGGGCCACGCGAGCGGCTGCCAAAGAGCTTTCCAACAAGGCACGGCTTTCCCTCCTGGCTCTTCGGGCGTGGGAGCTGTCGTCAGAGCCGCGGCCCTACCGGAAAATGCTTCGCAGGCTTGTGCGGCGGCGCCACGTGAACGCCGGTGGCGCGGAGGCTGACGGCCGCCGCAAAGCCCGCAGCCCCACGGGCTGTGGGGCCACGCGAGAGGCTGCCAAAGAGCTTTCCAACGAGGCATGGCTTTCCCTCCTGGCTCTTCGGGCGTGGGAGCTGTCGCCAGAGACGCGGCCCTACCGGAAAATACTTCGCAGGCTGGCGCGGCTGCACCTGGTGGGCGCCGGTGGCGGGGAGGCTGACGGCCGCCACAAAGCCCGCAGCCCCACGGGCTGTGGGGCCAGGCGAGCGGCTGCCAAAGAGCTTTCCAACGAGGCATGGCTTTCCCTCCTGGCTCTTCGTGCTTGGGAGCTGTCGCCAGAGTTGCGGCCCTACCGGAAAATGCTTCGCAGGCTGGCGCGGCTGCACCTGGTGGGCGCCGGTGGCGGGGAGGCTGACGGCCGCCACAAAGCCCGCAGCCCCACGGGCTGTGGGACCACGCGAGAGGCTGCCAAAGAGCTTTCCAACGAGGCATGGCTTTCCCTCCTGGCTCTTCGGGCGTGGGAGCTGTCGCCAGAGCCGCGGCCCTACAGGAAAATGCTTCGCAGGCTGGCGCAGCGGCGCCACGTGGGCGCCGTTGGCTCCGAGGCTGACGGCCGCCGTAAAGCCCGCAGCCCCACAGGCTGTTTTGCCAGGCGAGCGGCCGCCAAAGAGCTTTCCAACGAGGCACGGCTTTCCCTCCTGGCTCTTCGGGCTTGGGAGCTGTCGTCAGAGCCGCAGCCCTACCGGAAAATGCTTCGCAAGCTGGCGCGGCAGCACCACGTGGGCGCCGGTGGCGCCGAGGCTGACGGCCGCCGCAAAGCCCGCAGCCCCACGGGCTGTGGGGCCACGCGAGCGGCTGCCAAAGAGCTTTCCAACGAGGCATGGCTTTTCCTCCTGGCTCTTCGGGCATGGGAGCTGTCGCCAGAGCCGCGGCCCTACCGGAAAATGCTTCGCAGCCTGGTGAGGCGGTGACACATGGGCGCCGGTGGCAGCGAGTCTGACGGCCGCCGCAAAGCCCGCAGCCCCACAGGCTGTTTCGCCAGGCGAGCGGCTGCCAAAGAGCTTTCCAACGAGGCACGGCTTTCCCTCCTCGCTCTTCGGGTGTGGGAGCTGTCGCCAGAGTTGCGGCCCTACCGGAAAATGCTTCGCAGGCTGGCGCGGCGGCGCCATGTGGGCGCCGGTGGCGCCGAGGCTGACGGCCGCCACAAAGCCCGCAGCCCCACGGGCTGTGGGGCCACGCGAGAGGCTGCCAAAGAGCTTTCCAACGAGGCATGGCTTTCCCTCCTGGCTCTTCGGGCGTGGGAGCTGTCGCCAGAGACGCGGCCCTACCGGAAAATGCTTCGCAGGCTGGCGCAGCGGCGCCACGTGGGCGCCGGTGGCAGCGAGGCTGACGGCCGCCGCAAAGCCCGCAGCCCCACAGGCTGTTTCGCCAGGCGAGCGGCTGCCAAAGAGCTTTCCAACGAGGCACGGCTTTCTCTCCTGGCTCTTCGGGCGTGGGAGCTGTCGCCAGAGCCGCGGCCCTACAGGAAAATGCTTCGCAGGCTGGCGCGGCTGCACCTGGTGGGCGCCGGTGGCGGGGAGGCTGACGGCCGCCACAAAGCCCGCAGCCCCACGGGCTGTGGGGCCACGCGATCGGCTGCCAAAGAGCTTTCCAACGAGGCACGGCTTTCCCTCCTGGCTCTTCGGGCGTGGGAGCTGTCGCCAGAGTTGCGGCCCTACCGGAAAATGCTTCACAGGCTGGTGGGGCGGCGCGACGTGGGCGCCGGTGGCTCCGAGGCTGACGGCCGCGGCAAAGCCCGCAGCCCCACGGGCTGTGGGGCCAGGCGAGCGGCTGCCAAAGAGCTTTCCAACGAGGCATGGCTTTCCCTCCTGGCTCTTCGTGCTTGGGAGCTGTCGCCAGAGTTGCGGCCCTACCGGAAAATGCTTCGCAAGCTGGCGCGGCGGCGCCATGTGGGCGCCGGTGGCGCCGAGGCTGACGGCCGCCACAAAGCCCGCAGCCCCACGGGCTGTGGGGCCACGCGAGAGGCTGCCAAAGAGCTTTCCAACGAGGCATGGCTTTCCCTCCTGGCTCTTCGGGCGTGGGAGCTGTCGCCAGAGACGCGGCCCTACCGGAAAATGCTTCGCAGGCTGGCGCAGCGGCGCCACGTGGGCGCCGGTGGCAGAGAGGCTGACGGCCGCCGCAAAGCCCGCAGCCCCACAGGCTGTTTCGCCAGGCGAGCGGCTGCCAAAGAGCTTTCCAACGAGGCACGGCTTTCTCTCCTCGCTCTTAGGGCGTGGGAGCTGTCGCCAGAGCCGCGGCCCTACAGGAAAATGCTTCGCAGGCTGGCGCGGCTGCAACTGGTGGGCGCCGGTGGCGGGGAGGCTGACGGCCGCCACAAAGCCCGCAGCCCCACGGGCTATGGGGCCACGCGATCGGCTGCCAAAGAGCTTTCCAACGAGGCACGGCTTTCCCTCCTGGCTCTTCGGGCGTGGGAGCTGTCGCCAGAGCCACGGCCCTACCGGAACATGCTTCGCAGGCTGGCGCGGCTGCACCTGGTGGGTGCCGGTGGCTCCGAGGCTGACGGCCGCCGCAAAGCCCGCAGCCCCACGGGCTGTGGGGCCACGCGAGCGGCTGCCAAAGAGCTTTCCAGCGAGGCATGGCTTTCCCTCCTGGCTCTTCCGGCGTGGGAGCTGTCGCCAGCGCCGCGGCCCTACCGGAAAATGGTTTGGAGGCTGGCGCGGCGGCACCACCTCGGGCTGCGGGCTTTCCTGCTGCCTTCAGAGTCTCACAGCCACCCTTTCCCACTTGGCACCACGCCAGCCTCTAGCATTTCTATTATTAAGTCAAGACAGTGTACGACTTAACATCATACAGAGCGCTACACATCAATACATGCTCAAATTAAGCATAGCCACTGGAAAAATTGGCAATACAGTGCCATCGTATGTTACCAAGTGTCACATCTCATTGAAGACAATGACAGAGCGATGCAACGTCAAGCGTAACACAGTACTGGGCCGTGCGAGGCAATACGCCGTCACAGAATCAGCAATAGAGAAATTCACAACGGAGTGCGGTCTTACGATAGAATCTCTAAAGCCACCGTTAAGCCAGTGACAGGCGGTACAATGCCACACGTTACAGTATACAGGGCAGTACAACCCGATTCGCAGACAAATAAATTAGAGCAAATTACAAGACTCCCAATACAGTACAGTACAATGCCAGACCGTCTCAGATGTCGGTCAAGACAATGCCAGGGCAATGCAGTGCAAGACATAACGTTATACAGGTCAGTACAAGGCAATACGCAGTCAAATGAAGAACAGTAAACTACAATACCCAAACCACACTGGCAAACAATGGCAAACAATCACACATGTCGGTCGAGACAATGACAACGCGAGACAGAACACCGTGCAGGGCAGCGCAAGGCAGTACACAGTCAAATAGAGAACAGCTGACCAGAAAACCCGCACTACGCTGCCGTACGATCTCAAAACATCTCGGATGGCAGTCAAGGCAATTACAGGGCAAGACAAAGCACTACGTCGCAGTACACAAGGCAGTACAAGGCAATACTCAGTCAAATAAATAACAGACAGTCACAAAATTCACAGTGCAGTGAATTCACATGGGTCAGATGGCAACCAAAAGAAGGACAGGGCAATACAAGGCGAGAGGTAACCCAATACGGGGCCGGACAAGGCAATATGCAGTTGTGGCGGGTGGAGCGATTCACTTCAGTCCTGAGAGAAGTAGAGAAACATTTAGAAACATCAACACAGTGTTTCGACAAAGGCAGCAGTGAACGTAACATCCCTTTACCAGGTTCCGTGGCCACGTACCCCAGATCATTTATTGCACAGGGGCCAGGGTCAGACGAGCTGTTAGGGAGACCCTCCCGTCGAGCCACAACCCCCTTGCTTTCTAAACTCCTTCTTGAAGAGCAGTCTAAGTGCGGCTGGATCCAATTCCTAGCCCTGGACTTGGGCACCGCTTCACCTCTAAAGGATTGTATCCGCGCCATCAACCCTTTATATCACTGAGCTAAGGCTACGAGGTTTAGCGTGGTATTAGTCACTTACCGAGACTCTGTTGCGGCAAGGGATCTCTCAGCCTTGAGGAGCAGAACCTGAAGCAAGCGTCCCCGCTCAAGGGCACATCCTGGTGCTATGACAGACTATGACAGGCAATACTATGACAGGGCAATACAATGCGAGACGTAACTTTACACAGGGCAGTACAAGGCCAATACACAGTCAAATAGGGAATGACCGATCACAAAATTGATGCACGGTCAAATAGAGTACAACAGCCTAAGAAGCCCTCAATACAGTGCCTGTCAACGCCAGAATACATCAGATGGCTCGCAGCACGGTGAGAGGGCAATACGACGCAAGACTCAGGAAAATACAGGGCAGTACAAAGCAATACGTAGTCAAATATAGAACAGCCGATCAAAAACACCCTCAGTTCGGTGCGGTACAACCCCAGAGAGTGTAAAAGGACAGTTAAGACTATTTCATGGCAACACAACGCACAATGTAACACAATACAGGTTGCTACAACACGATACAGAATAATATAGGAAACAACCCATCAAAACGCCACAATACGGTGCAGTACGATCCCACACGGTCTCGGGTGGCAGTCAAAACAACTATAGGGCGACACGATCCAAGATGCAACATTACACGACAGAGCAGAACTGAAGACGCAGTCAACTAAATACCAACCAATTAGAAGAACCGCAATACAGTGCGGGAGAAAACAAAAATAAATGGAGATGCCAGTCAAGACAATGACAGAGCAATACAAGGCAAGAAATAACGCAATACAGGGCAGTACAGTGAAATACACGGTCAAATAAATAACTGATTAAGTATCCCGCAATACCGTGCGATGCAATGCCAAAACGCGTGAGACAGCAGTCGAGGCAGTGACAGAGCTATACAATGGAAGACGTAACAATGCAGGGCTGTACAACACCAAAATGTATCAGATGGCACTCAGAACAATAACATGGCGATACAATGCAAGCCGCAACACAATACAAGGTGGTAACAAGGCAATACACGGTCAAACACAGACTAACGAATAAAACCTGCACAATACGGATCGCTGCAATCCCAGAACATCTAAAGTGACAGTGAACGGAATGACGGGGCAGTACAATGCAAGATACAACACTAGACAGGGCAATACGCATTCAAATAACGCACAACCGATTAAAAAACCCACAATACACACCAGTACAATGCCGGAACAGATCAGATGGCAGTCCGGGCAAATAGAGGACAATACAATGCCAAACGTGATGCCATACAGGGCCGGACAAGGCAATACGCAGTTGTGGCAGGCCGAGCGGCTAACTTCGCTTCTAAGAGAGAAGCGGTGAAACATTCAGAAACATCAACACAGTGATTCTCCAAAGGCAGCAGCGCATGTGACGGCGCTTTACCAGATTCCATATGGCCACGCACCCCGGATTATTTACTGCCTAGGGGCCAGGGTCAGACAAGCTGTCAGGGAGACCCTCCCGTTGAGTCACGAGGCTCGGAAAGGACCCCCTTGCTTTCTAAACTCCTTCTCGGAGAGGAGTCTAGGTGCGGCTGGATCCAGTTCCTAGCCCCGGACTTAGGCAACGGTTCACCTCTAAAGGATTGTATCTGCGCCATCGACCCTTTATATCACTGAGCTAAGGCTACAAGGTTTTGTATGCTATTAGTCACTTACTGAGAATCTGTTGCGGCAAGGCATCTCTATCTCGAGGAGCAGAACCTTAATTGAGCGTCCCTGCTCAAGGGGAGATCCTGGCACGGAGGCCCCTGCCATGCAGAAGTCAAAAGGCTCTTGGGCTGTCCACTATTTATGGGGTAAGCTAATTGACTTATAGTCACATCAGCACAGGAACAAAATATCTAGGTCCCCACTGTGTTGCCAACCATCCCCCAACTTCAAGTACCACTCAGAACAACTCCATGGATGATTGGGGCGCCAAAACGAAGGGGCGCCCACACCACCCCAGCAGTCAAATAAGGAACAACCAATGGAACTTTCACAATAAATAAGTACAATCCCAGACAGTCCAAAGTAACAGCCAAGACAACGACAGACCAATACAGTGCAAGACCTAACATCACACAGAGCAGTAAAAGGCAACGCGCAGCCAAGTCAAGAACAGTTAAAATACCCATAATCCAGTGCAGCACTATGACACTGTCCCAAAACGCAGTCAAAACAACGACAGAGTAATGCAACACGAGCCGTAACACAATACAGGGCAGCACAAAGCAATACACAGTCACACAAAGAACAGCCAATTACAAAACCCACAACAGAGCGCCCTACGATCTCAGGAAGTCTCAGAGGGCAGTCACGGCAAATACAGGGCAATACGGTGCAAGATAACACAATACAGGCCACTGCCAGCCAATACTCAGTCAAATAAATAACAGACAGTCAAAAAATTCACAATGCAGTGCACTACTATGACACCATGGGTCAGGTGGCAATCATGACAACGATAGGGCAATACAAGGCAAGACGTAACCCAACACGGGGCCGGACAAGGCAATATGCAGTTGTGGCAGGTGGAGCCATTCACTTCACTCCTAAGAGAAAAGTAGAGAAACATTCAGAAACATCAACACAGTGATTCTCCAAAGGCAGCAGTGCGCATGACGGCGCTTTATCAGGTTCCGTGGCCACGGACCCTGGATTATTTCCTGCCTAGGGGCCAGGGTCAGACGAGCTGTCAGGGAGACCCTCCCGTTGAGTCACGAGGCTCGGAAAGGACCCCCTTGCTTTCTAAACTCCTTCTCGGAGAGGAGTCTAGGTGCGGCTGGATCCAATTCCTAGCTCGGAGAGGACCCCCTTGCTTTCTAAACTCCTTCTCGGAGAGGAGTCTAGGTGCGGCTGGATCCAATTCCTAGCCCCGGACTTGGGCAACGGTTCACCTCTAAAGGATTATGTCTGTGCCGTCAACCCTTTACATGGCTCATAAAAAACAGCTGATGAAGGAAGTGACAATATGGTGGCCTACAACGGCAGAATAGATCAGATGACAATCAAGACAACAACAGAGCAATACAATGGAAGACGTAACACCACACGGGGCCGGACAAGGCAATACACAGCCACATCAGAACCCATGAGAGACATCAAACTACAGTCCAGACCTAGGACAGATTCTCTAACGTGACCGTCAAGACGACAGGGCAATGCAATGCAAGATGTAACACAGGCCATATGCAGTTGTGGCGGGCGCAATGATAAAATTCACTCCTAAGAGAGAGGTAGAGAAACATTAACAAACATAACAGTGATTCACTAAAGGTAGCAGCGCACGTGATGGCACTTTACCAGGTTCCATATGGCCACGCACCCCGGGTCATTTACTGCCTCAGGGCCAGGGTCTGACACGCTGTCTGGGAGACCCTCCTGTTGAGTCACGAGGCTCGGAAAGGACCCCCTTGCTTTCTAAACTCCTTCTCCGAGAGGAGTCTAGGTGCGGCTGGATCCCATCCTCGCCCCGGACTTGGGCAACGGTTCACCTCTAAAGGATCATATCTGCGTGATCAAACCCTTCGTATCGCTCAGCTAAGATGGCAAAGTCTGGCATGCTGTTAGTCACTTACCCAGAATCTGTTGCGGCAAGGCTTCTCTCAACCTAGAGGAGCAGAACCTTAAGTGAGTGTCCCCGGGAAACGCTGGCAAACAGGCCGCTGCCTTGCAAGGAAGCTCAAAGGGCTCTTGGTCTGTCCGCTAGGTCTATAGCAAGCTAACTGACTCACAGTGTCTTGACTCTGGTGCCAGCCACCCCACAAAGTTCAAGTGCCACTCGTAGCGACTCCTGCTGGTCGTTATAGCTCGAGCAGCAGCCTGGAGGAAAAAGGGGGTGACATCGCAACAGCGGTCAAATACAGAACAACCGGTTAAAAATTGCACAATACTGTGCCAGAGACTCTAAAATAACTGGCAAGACAACGACAGGGCAACACCATGCAAGATCTAACCTTACACAGGGCAGTACAAGGCAACATACAATCAAATGCAGAGCAGACAATGAAAGAATTGACGGTACGGTGCCATACAACGGTAGAATATATCAGATGTCGGTCACCACAATGACAGAGCAATACAAGGCAAGACGTAACGCGATACGGGGCCCTACCAGGCGACACAGTCAAGGAAACAACAACCCATGAAAGAATTCACAATACAGCGCGGTCCTAGGACGGAACGTGTAAAATGACCGTCGAGACAGTGACAGGGCAATACAATGCAAGACACAACACCATACCAGGCGGTAACAAGGCAACATGCAGCCAAACGAAGAACAACCGATTAAGAAACCCAGCATACGTTCAACTGTAATACCAGAAAACATCAGAAGGCAGTCAAGACAACGACAGCACACTATAACATGAGAAGTAACACAATACACGGCAGTACAAGGCATTACACAGTCAAATAAAGAAGAACCGATTAAAAACCACACAATACAGTGCGGTGCGATGCCAGAGTGGATCAGAAGGCAGTCGAGACTATGACGGGGCAATATAATGCAAGATGTTACACAATACAGGGCGGTACAAGGCATTAGAAAGCCAGATGAAGAACAACCGATTAAAAAACCCGCAATACAGCGTGGTACGAGGCCCGAACAGATCAGAAGGCAGTCAAGGCTACGACGGGGCAATATAACACGAGACATAACGCAATAGAGGGCGGTACAAGGCATTACACAGTCAAAGAACAACCGATTAAAAAAAAAAAACCACGCAACACGGTGTGGTACGATGCCAGAATAGATCACAGAGCAATCAAGAGCGTGACGGGGCAACACGATGCGAAACCGATACTGAGTGAGGCGGAGCAATACTATTTCAAATATACAAGAACATAGTATGGAACCAAATTCTTAAGCGTACGACACAAGACCATCTCAAATGGCAGTCAAG
Organism: Chroicocephalus ridibundus; assembly: GCF_963924245.1. Lineage (NCBI taxonomy): Eukaryota > Metazoa > Chordata > Aves > Charadriiformes > Laridae > Chroicocephalus > Chroicocephalus ridibundus. The sequence goes on along the minus strand of NW_026961567.1, from coordinate 917,348 downwards.
GAAGTTACCGAGCAACGTAATCCCGATTTGCACAAAATGGTGCCATCAGGCACCATCACGTCCATCAACACTAAGTTGTACTGCAACTGTACCCCGCATCACACGCGCCGTACCCTTCTGCTCACCTGCTCCGCATGGATTCTGGGTTTGGACTTTGTGGCACACTCTGGTTCTGGCACCTAAAACACCTAAGACACACAATATTACTCTTGAGCTTACGGGAAACCACCACCCCCATGCGCTACCTCTCTGCTACCCAGCTCACCTCCAACGCTCGTCCGGCTCCGGATGCCTGCGGCGCCTGCAAAACCAAAGACAAACACTCCCCTGAGCCGCAATGTAGCACTGGGCTATTAGACGCCAACGTGTCCACAACCGCCTCACTTGCTGGGACTACTCAGTGGGTGCGCAGCATCGCCCCTCTGACCCTGCATGTCACACCAACCGAAGAAACACACGCCGAGATACTGCCCAAAACCCTACCAAATTCCCCATCTCCCACTCCCTCACCTTGCCCGCCCATCCTCCCCATCCTGGCTCTTCGGGCGTGGGAGCTGTCGCCAGAGCCGCGGCCCTACCGGAAAATGCTTCGCAGCCTGCTGAGGCGGTGACACATGGGCGCCGGTGGCAGCGAGGCTGACGGCCGCCGCAAAGCCCGCAGCCCCACAGGCTGTTTCGCCAGGCGAGTGGCTGCCAAAGAGCTTTCCAACGAGGCACGGCTTTCCCTCCTGGCTCTTCGGGCGTGGGAGCTGTCGCCAGAGTTGCGGCCCTACCGGAAAATGCTTCGCAGGCTGGTGGGGCGGCGCCAGGTGGGCGCTGGTGGCTCCGAGGCTGACGGCCGCCGCAAAGCCCGCAGCCCCACGGGCTGTGGGTCCACGGAAGCGGCTGCCAAAGAGCTTTCCAACGAGGCACGGCTTTCCCTCCTGGCTCTTCGGGCGTGGGAGCTGTCGGCAGAGCCGCGGCCCTACAGGAAAATGCTTCGCAGGCTGGCGCGGCTGCACCTGGTGGGCGCCGGTGGCGGGGAGGCTGACGGCCGCCACAAAGCCCGCAGCCCCACGGGCTGTGGGGCCACGCGATCGGCTGCCAAAGAGCTTTCCAACGAGGCACGGCTTTGTCTCCTGGCTCTTCGTGCTTGGGAGCTGTCGTCAGAGCCGCGGCCCTACCGGAAAATGCTTCGCAAGCTGGCGCGGCAGCGCCACGTAGGCGCCGGTGGCGGCGAGGCTGACGGCCGCCGCAAAGCCCGCAGCCCCACGGGCTGTGGGGCCACGCGAGCGGCTGCCAAAGAGCTTTCCAACAAGGCACGGCTTTCCCTCCTGGGTCTTCGGGCGTGGGAGCTGTCGCCAGAGCCACGGCCCTACCGGAAAATGCTTCACAGGCTGGTGCGGCGGCGCCACGTGGGCGCCGGTGGCGCCGAGGCTGACGGCCGCCGCAAAGCCCGCAGCCCCACAGGCTGTTTCGCCAGGCGAGCGCCTGCCAAAGAGCTTTCCAAAGAGGCACGGCTTTCCCTCATGGCTCTTCGGGCGTGGGAGCTGTCGTCAGAGCCGCAGCCCTACCGGAAAATGCTTCGCACGCTGTCGCGGCGGCGCCACGTGGTCGCCGGTGTCGCTGAGGCTGACGTCCGCCGGAAAGCCCGCAGCCCCACGGGCTGTGAGGCCACGCGAGCGGCTGCCAAAGACCTTTCCAACGAGGCACAGCTTTCCCTCCTAGGTCTTCGGGCGTGGGAGCTGTCGCCAGAGCCGCGGCCCTACCGGAAAATGCTTCGCAGGCTGGCGCGTCTGCACCTGGTGGGCGCCAGTGGCGGGGAGGCTGACGGCCGCCACAAAGCCCACAGCCCCACGGGCTGTGGGGCCACGCGATCGGCTGCCAAAGAGCTTTCCAACGAGGCACGGCTTTCCCTCCTGGCTCTTCGGGCTTGGGAGCTGTCGCCAGATTTGCGGCCCTACCGGAAAATGCTTCGCAGCCTGGTGAGGCGGCGACACATGGGCGCCGGTGGCAGCGAGGCTGACGGCCGCCGCAAAGCCCGCAGCCCCCCAGGCTGTTTCGCCAGGCGAGCGGCTGCCAAAGAGCTTTCCAACGAGGCACGGCTTTCCCTCCTCGCTCTTCGGGCGTGGGAGCTGTCGCCAGAGCCGCGGCCCTACAGGAAAATGCTTCGCAGGCTGGCGCGGCTGCACGTTGTGGGCGCCGGTGGCTCCGAGGCTGACGGCCGCCACAAAGCCCGCAGCCCCACGGGCTGTGGGGCCACGCGATCGGCTGCCAAAGAGCTTTCCAACGAGGCACGGCTTTCCCTCCTGGCTCTTCGGGCGTGGGAGCTGTCGCCAGAGACGCGGCCCTACCGGAAAATGCTTCGCAGGCTGGTGGGGCGGCGCCACGTGGGCGCCGGTGGCAGCGAGGCTGACGGCCGCCGCAAAGCCCGCAGCCCCACGGGCTGTGGGGCCACACGAGCGGCTGCCAAAGAGCTTTCCAACGAGGCACGGCTTTCCCTCCTGGCTCTTCGTGCTTGGGAGCTGTCGTCAGAGCCGCGGCCCTACCGGAAAATGCTTCGCAGGCTGGTGGGGCGGCGCCACGTAGGCGCTGGTGGCTCCGAGGCTGACGGCCGCCGCAAAGCCCGCAGCCCCACGGGCTGTTTCGCCAGGCGAGCGGCTGCCAAAGAGCTTTCCAACGAGGCATGGCTTTCCCTCCCTGCTCTTCGGGCGTGAGAGCTGTCGCCAGAGCCGCAGCCCTACCGGAAAATGCTTCACAGGCTGGTGCGGCGGTACCACGTGGGCGCCGGTGGCGCCGAGGCTGACGGCCGCCGCAAAGCCCGCAGCCCCACGGGCTGTGGGGCCACGCGAGCGGCTGCCAAAGAGCTTTCCAGCGAGGCATGGCTTTCCCTCCTGGCTCTTCCGGCGTGGGAGCTGTCGCCAGCGCCGCGGCCCTACCGGAAAATGGTTTGGAGGCTGGCGCGGCGGCACCACCTCGGGCTGCGGGCTTTCCTGCTGCCTTCAGAGTCTCACAGCCACCCTTTCCCACTTGGCACCACGCCAGCCTCTAGCATTTCTATTATTAAGTCAAGACAGTGTACGACTTAACATCATACAGAGCGCTACACATCAATACATGCTCAAATTAAGCATAGCCACTGGAAAAATTGGCAATACAGTGCCATCGTATGTTACCAAGTGTCACATCTCATTGAAGACAATGACAGAGCGATGCAACGTCAAGCGTAACACAGTACTGGGCCGTGCGAGGCAATACGCCGTCACAGAATCAGCAATAGAGAAATTCACAACGGAGTGCGGTCTTACGATAGAATCTCTAAAGCCACCGTTAAGCCAGTGACAGGCGGTACAATGCCACACGTTACAGTATACAGGGCAGTACAACCCGATTCGCAGACAAATAAATTAGAGCAAATTACAAGACTCCCAATACAGTACAGTACAATGCCAGACCGTCTCAGATGTCGGTCAAGACAATGCCAGGGCAATGCAGTGCAAGACATAACGTTATACAGGTCAGTACAAGGCAATACGCAGTCAAATGAAGAACAGTAAACTACAATACCCAAACCACACTGGCAAACAATGGCAAACAATCACACATGTCGGTCGAGACAATGACAACGCGAGACAGAACACCGTGCAGGGCAGCGCAAGGCAGTACACAGTCAAATAGAGAACAGCTGACCAGAAAACCCGCACTACGCTGCCGTACGATCTCAAAACATCTCGGATGGCAGTCAAGGCAATTACAGGGCAAGACAAAGCACTACGTCGCAGTACACAAGGCAGTACAAGGCAATACTCAGTCAAATAAATAACAGACAGTCACAAAATTCACAGTGCAGTGAATTCACATGGGTCAGATGGCAACCAAAAGAAGGACAGGGCAATACAAGGCGAGAGGTAACCCAATACGGGGCCGGACAAGGCAATATGCAGTTGTGGCGGGTGGAGCGATTCACTTCAGTCCTGAGAGAAGTAGAGAAACATTTAGAAACATCAACACAGTGTTTCGACAAAGGCAGCAGTGAACGTAACATCCCTTTACCAGGTTCCGTGGCCACGTACCCCAGATCATTTATTGCACAGGGGCCAGGGTCAGACGAGCTGTTAGGGAGACCCTCCCGTCGAGCCACAACCCCCTTGCTTTCTAAACTCCTTCTTGAAGAGCAGTCTAAGTGCGGCTGGATCCAATTCCTAGCCCTGGACTTGGGCACCGCTTCACCTCTAAAGGATTGTATCCGCGCCATCAACCCTTTATATCACTGAGCTAAGGCTACGAGGTTTAGCGTGGTATTAGTCACTTACCGAGACTCTGTTGCGGCAAGGGATCTCTCAGCCTTGAGGAGCAGAACCTGAAGCAAGCGTCCCCGCTCAAGGGCACATCCTGGTGCTATGACAGACTATGACAGGCAATACTATGACAGGGCAATACAATGCGAGACGTAACTTTACACAGGGCAGTACAAGGCCAATACACAGTCAAATAGGGAATGACCGATCACAAAATTGATGCACGGTCAAATAGAGTACAACAGCCTAAGAAGCCCTCAATACAGTGCCTGTCAACGCCAGAATACATCAGATGGCTCGCAGCACGGTGAGAGGGCAATACGACGCAAGACTCAGGAAAATACAGGGCAGTACAAAGCAATACGTAGTCAAATATAGAACAGCCGATCAAAAACACCCTCAGTTCGGTGCGGTACAACCCCAGAGAGTGTAAAAGGACAGTTAAGACTATTTCATGGCAACACAACGCACAATGTAACACAATACAGGTTGCTACAACACGATACAGAATAATATAGGAAACAACCCATCAAAACGCCACAATACGGTGCAGTACGATCCCACACGGTCTCGGGTGGCAGTCAAAACAACTATAGGGCGACACGATCCAAGATGCAACATTACACGACAGAGCAGAACTGAAGACGCAGTCAACTAAATACCAACCAATTAGAAGAACCGCAATACAGTGCGGGAGAAAACAAAAATAAATGGAGATGCCAGTCAAGACAATGACAGAGCAATACAAGGCAAGAAATAACGCAATACAGGGCAGTACAGTGAAATACACGGTCAAATAAATAACTGATTAAGTATCCCGCAATACCGTGCGATGCAATGCCAAAACGCGTGAGACAGCAGTCGAGGCAGTGACAGAGCTATACAATGGAAGACGTAACAATGCAGGGCTGTACAACACCAAAATGTATCAGATGGCACTCAGAACAATAACATGGCGATACAATGCAAGCCGCAACACAATACAAGGTGGTAACAAGGCAATACACGGTCAAACACAGACTAACGAATAAAACCTGCACAATACGGATCGCTGCAATCCCAGAACATCTAAAGTGACAGTGAACGGAATGACGGGGCAGTACAATGCAAGATACAACACTAGACAGGGCAATACGCATTCAAATAACGCACAACCGATTAAAAAACCCACAATACACACCAGTACAATGCCGGAACAGATCAGATGGCAGTCCGGGCAAATAGAGGACAATACAATGCCAAACGTGATGCCATACAGGGCCGGACAAGGCAATACGCAGTTGTGGCAGGCCGAGCGGCTAACTTCGCTTCTAAGAGAGAAGCGGTGAAACATTCAGAAACATCAACACAGTGATTCTCCAAAGGCAGCAGCGCATGTGACGGCGCTTTACCAGATTCCATATGGCCACGCACCCCGGATTATTTACTGCCTAGGGGCCAGGGTCAGACAAGCTGTCAGGGAGACCCTCCCGTTGAGTCACGAGGCTCGGAAAGGACCCCCTTGCTTTCTAAACTCCTTCTCGGAGAGGAGTCTAGGTGCGGCTGGATCCAATTCCTAGCCCCGGACTTAGGCAACGGTTCACCTCTAAAGGATTGTATCTGCGCCATCGACCCTTTATATCACTGAGCTAAGGCTACAAGGTTTTGTATGCTATTAGTCACTTACTGAGAATCTGTTGCGGCAAGGCATCTCTATCTCGAGGAGCAGAACCTTAATTGAGCGTCCCTGCTCAAGGGGAGATCCTGGCACGGAGGCCCCTGCCATGCAGAAGTCAAAAGGCTCTTGGGCTGTCCACTATTTATGGGGTAAGCTAATTGACTTATAGTCACATCAGCACAGGAACAAAATATCTAGGTCCCCACTGTGTTGCCAACCATCCCCCAACTTCAAGTACCACTCAGAGCAACTCCATGGATGATTGGGGCGCCAAAACGAAGGGGCGCCCGCACCACCCCAGCAGTCAAATAAGGAACAACCAATGGAACTTTCACAATAAATAAGTACAATCCCAGACAGTCCAAAGTAACAGCCAAGACAACGACAGACCAATACAGTGCAAGACCTAACATCATACAGAGCAGTAAAAGGCAACGCGCAGCCAAGTCAAGAACAGTTAAAATACCCATAATCCAGTGCAGCACTATGACACTGTCCCAAAACGCAGTCAAAACAATGACAGAGTAATGCAACACGAGCTGTAACACAATACAGGGCAGCACAAAGCAATACACAGTCACACAAAGAACAGCCAATTACAAAACCCACAACAGAACGCCCTACGATCTCAGGAAGTCTCAGAGGGCAGTCACGGCAAATACAGGGCAATACGGTGCAAGATAACACAATACAGGCCACTGCCAGCCAATACTCAGTCAAATAAATAACAGACAGTCAAAAAATTCACAATGCAGTGCACTACTATGACACCATGGGTCAGGTGGCAATCATGACAACGATAGGGCAATACAAGGCAAGACGTAACCCAACACGGGGCCGGACAAGGCAATATGCAGTTGTGGCAGGTGGAGCCATTCACTTCACTCCTAAGAGAAAAGTAGAGAAACATTCAGAAACATCAACACAGTGATTCTCCAAAGGCAGCAGTGCGCATGACGGCGCTTTATCAGGTTCCGTGGCCACGGACCCTGGATTATTTCCTGCCTAGGGGCCAGGGTCAGACGAGCTGTCAGGGAGACCCTCCCGTTGAGTCACGAGGCTCGGAAAGGACCCCCTTGCTTTCTAAACTCCTTCTCGGAGAGGAGTCTAGGTGCGGCTGGATCCAATTCCTAGCTCGGAGAGGACCCCCTTGCTTTCTAAACTCCTTCTCGGAGAGGAGTCTAGGTGCGGCTGGATCCAATTCCTAGCCCCGGACTTGGGCAACGGTTCACCTCTAAAGGATTATGTCTGTGCCGTCAACCCTTTACATGGCTCATAAAAAACAGCTGATGAAGGAAGTGACAATATGGTGGCCTACAACGGCAGAATAGATCAGATGACAATCAAGACAACAACAGAGCAATACAATGGAAGACGTAACACCACACGGGGCCGGACAAGGCAATACACAGCCACATCAGAACCCATGAGAGACATCAAACTACAGTCCAGACCTAGGACAGATTCTCTAACGTGACCGTCAAGACGACAGGGCAATGCAATGCAAGATGTAACACAGGCCATATGCAGTTGTGGCGGGCGCAATGATAAAATTCACTCCTAAGAGAGAGGTAGAGAAACATTAACAAACATAACAGTGATTCACTAAAGGTAGCAGCGCACGTGATGGCACTTTACCAGGTTCCATATGGCCACGCACCCCGGGTCATTTACTGCCTCAGGGCCAGGGTCTGACACGCTGTCTGGGAGACCCTCCTGTTGAGTCACGAGGCTCGGAAAGGACCCCCTTGCTTTCTAAACTCCTTCTCCGAGAGGAGTCTAGGTGCGGCTGGATCCCATCCTCGCCCCGGACTTGGGCAACGGTTCACCTCTAAAGGATCATATCTGCGTGATCAAACCCTTCGTATCGCTCAGCTAAGATGGCAAAGTCTGGCATGCTGTTAGTCACTTACCCAGAATCTGTTGCGGCAAGGCTTCTCTCAACCTAGAGGAGCAGAACCTTAAGTGAGTGTCCCCGGGAAACGCTGGCAAACAGGCCGCTGCCTTGCAAGGAAGCTCAAAGGGCTCTTGGTCTGTCCGCTAGGTCTATAGCAAGCTAACTGACTCACAGTGTCTTGACTCTGGTGCCAGCCACCCCACAAAGTTCAAGTGCCACTCGTAGCGACTCCTGCTGGTCGTTATAGCTCGAGCAGCAGCCTGGAGGAAAAAGGGGGGTGACATCGCAACAGCGGTCAAATACAGAACCACCGGTTAAAAATTGCACAATACTGTGCCAGAGACTCTAAAATAACTGGCAAGACAACGACAGGGCAACACCATGCAAGATCTAACCTTACACAGGGCAGTACAAGGCAACATACAATCAAATGCAGAGCAGACAATGAAAGAATTGACGGTACGGTGCCATACAACGGTAGAATATATCAGATGTCGGTCACCACAATGACAGAGCAATACAAGGCAAGACGTAACGCGATACGGGGCCCTACCAGGCGACACAGTCAAGGAAACAACAACCCATGAAAGAATTCACAATACAGCGCGGTCCTAGGACGGAACGTGTAAAATGACCGTCGAGACAGTGACAGGGCAATACAATGCAAGACACAACACCATACCAGGTGGTAACAAGGCAACATGCAGCCAAACGAAGAACAACCGATTAAGAAACCCAGCATACGTTCAACTGTAATACCAGAAAACATCAGAAGGCAGTCAAGACAACGACAGCACACTATAACATGAGAAGTAACACAATACACAGCAGTACAAGGCATTACACAGTCAAATAAAGAAGAACCGATTAAAAACCACACAATACAGTGCGGTGCGATGCCAGAGTGGATCAGAAGGCAGTCGAGACTATGACGGGGCAATATAATGCAAGATGTTACACAATACAGGGCGGTACAAGGCATTAGAAAGCCAGATGAAGAACAACCGATTAAAAAACCCGCAATACAGCGTGGTACGAGGCCCGAACAGATCAGAAGGCAGTCAAGGCTACGACGGGGCAATATAACACGAGACATAACGCAATAGAGGGCGGTACAAGGCATTACACAGTCAAAGAACAACCGATTAAAAAAAAAGAAACCACGCAACACGGTGTGGTACGATGCCAGAATAGAACACAGAGCAATCAAGAGCGTGACGGGGCAACACGATGCGAAACCGATACTGAGTGAGGCGGAGCAATACTATTTCAAATATACAAGAACATAGTACGGAACCAAATTCTTAAGCGTACGACACAAGACCATCTCAAATGGCAGTCAAGGAAGTTACTGAGCAACGTAATCCCGATTTGCACAAAATGGTGCCATCAGGCACCATCACGTCCGTCAACACTAAGTTGTACTGCAACTGTACCCCGCATCACACGCGCCGTACCCTTCTGCTCACCTGCTCCGCATGGATTCTGGGTTTGGACTTTGTGGCACACTCTGGTTCTGGCACCTAAAACACCTAAGACACACAATATTACTGTTGAGCTTACGGGAAACCACCACCCCCATGCGCTACCTCTCTGCTACCCAGCTCACCTCCAACGCTCGTCCGGCTCCGGATGCCTGCGGCGCCTGCAAAACCAAAGACAAACACTCCCCTGAGCCGCAATGTAGCACTGGGCTATTAGACGCCAACGTGTCCACAACCGCCTCACTTGCTGGGACTACTCAGTGGGTGCGCAGCATCGCCCCTCTGACCCTGCATGTCACACCAACCGAAGAAACACACGCCGAGATACTGCCCAAAACCCTACCAAATTCCCCATCTCCCACTCCCTCACCTTGCCCGCCCATCCTCCCCCGAGGCATGCAACCTGAAGGCTCGCAAACCACCCATAAAACCCAACAGACATGGGTTGCTTTAAAACTTGAAAGTTGCTCCCTCTGAGGCAGATGTGATAAGGTCAGCAGCGGCGGGTGGGCTGAAGTGACTGACTCATCCCCATCCCCACATCCCATGTCATTCATTGCTTCAAAACTTCAAATTGGAAAGAACCAATACATACAGTACTCAGAGCCACATCTTCTCTCTAATACCACGTGCTGACTCACCTTCTTACATTGCTCTCCTCTCCTACGCTGCCCCGCCAAGCTTGTCCTGTTGCATCTGCAAGAACGACATCAGAGAAATCACCCTGAGGCAGAGCAATAGAGTCATAACAACAAAAAGCCTTGCACCTTTTTACAAATACCATCTAAGGTCCAAATACAACCGTACACAAAGAAAATTACAAAAAAAAAATCCGCACCAAAACCAGCTGTACCCTCTTCCACATGAGCTCTTCTTCACTGCTGCTGTATTGCCTTTCCAACATGCCTCTGCTCTTCCCAAACAAAACAGAAGAGGTGTCTACACAGCCTCCCAATGGCTACCCTGAGACAACTCTAACACCTTTGCCCCGATCTACTGGGATTCATGTACTACATATAGACTCTCCACAGGATTCCGCCCACCCTGGACACTACGTGCCCAGGCAGGGCAGCCCCGAGCCAAACACTCACGGTTACGGACAGACACTACACGGAACGCTACGAACGACACGCCTCAAAGATGAGAGAAAACTCTCAGCAAGAAAGATGACACGGGGACCAAAGTCACCGTCGTGCAAGAAAATCTGTGGGATCGTGATGATGTCAACATGAAGACGCTCTACGGAACCCCCTGAAGCAAACTGTAGAACGTGATGGTACGTAATAAGAATGGACTGTTGAGCCCGCTAAGATGGACGTGCAGGAAGTCTGGCTTCAAGACCTAAGAACGTAACGACGCAGGGAAGAACTCCCAGACGTGGAAGTGGGCCGTCCAGAAACTTCCGAGAGGCAAGATTGATGCACGCTTTAAGATGCTAACGCAAGAAGAGCATCAGATGAATGGTGCTACGCCCACAGGCCCAAGCATTCGAGACCCTAAGGATGACGCCCAGGGCCCCACGTCGTGCTCCTGGAGCTCAAAGATGACCTCGAGACCCAAGAAGGGGCGAAGATACACAACACAGACCACATGAACGACATGACAACACGCACGGGCTGGAACTGCCCTGCCCGGGACACGCTAGCGTCACACTGAGCAGTAAGCAACATCCTTTACCTTCCTAAATATGACTGTGCCCCGGGACAGCCCTCGCCACTACGCTAACGTCAAAGACCCCATTTTGCAATTGTCCACCTCGGCCCCTCTCCGGCGCCTGACTGTCAACTTAGCTTTTGGAGGGCCAGCCATCTGAATCCTTCTTCGATGCGGTCCGCAAAAACCAGCCATCCGATACATTTCCGCAGTCACCAGGTTCCTCCTCTTCCTCTGCAAAAGGAAAATAAAACATAATCCCAGAGGCCGCCACAGCACCAGCAATAAGCATCCTGAGAGGAGATGCCAACCTCTTCGACAACACGCTCAGCCTCCCGAATGCCGTGGCGTTCTGCTTGCCCGCTCTGCGCCGATTCCGGAGTCCGAGGCTGCAATGATAGTTATTCACAGCACCTAAGAGACCAAGAAACACAACATTACCACTGCGCTTCTGCCAAACCGCCACACCATCAACTCCTATCTTCTGTCTTCATTCACATGAAAAAAAAAGTACCCAATTGTATTCATAGAGGCGCCAGTCACATCTTCCCTCTAATGCCACATGCCGAGCCACCTCCGTACAGCGCTCCTCTCGGCTCCCCTACGTCACCCTGCACATCTCATCTCTCGGCATCTAAAAAGAGAAAAAAAAAAAAATCCAACATTACGCCGATGCAGAGCGATAGCTTAATTCCAAAGGTCTTGTTTCTACTTCGGAACACTGTTCAATTAGATCCAACTACAGCCTGCCATCAAAAAAAAAAAAAAAACACAGAAAAAGCCCACAAACATTACACGCCACACAAAGCAGCCTGAACATCTTTGAGATACTGTGTCCTTCACTGACTGTGAACAGCCTCTCCGACTTGGCTCTGCTTATGCCAACACCCACTAATAAAACACCCACGCACCCAACCTACTGAGAGCAAATTAATTCCAGATGACTACCCAACCTTTGCCTCGGTCGCCACAGATCCACATATTAACTGTAGACTCTCGTCACTATTCTGCCTGCCCTGGACTCTACACACCCGGGCAGGGGGGCTCCGAGCCAGACACACACACAAGCACAGACCAACACTACACAAAACGCTAAAAACAACGCATCTCAAGGATGAGAGAAAACTCTCAGCAAGAAGGATGACACCCAGACGGAAGTCACCGTCGGGCAAGACGACCTGGAGACCGTGGTGGTGATGTGAAGAGGCTCTATGGAAGCCCCTGAAACAGAGTGTAGGACATCATCATCTGTGATAAGAAGGGACTGTCAAGACTGATAAGATGTATGCGGGGGAAGCCTGGCTTCAAGACCTAAGAACATAATGACATAGGGAAGAAGTCCCAGTTGTAGACGCGGGCCATCCGGAAACTTCCAAGACGCAAGACCAATGCAAGCTTTAAGCTTCTAACGCAAGACGACCAGCAGCCGAATGGTGCTATGCCCATGGGTGCAGGCGTTTGAGACCCTAGGGATGGCGCCTGAGGCGCCATGCCGTGCTCCTGGAGCTTAAAGACGACCTCGAGACCCGAGAAAGGTCTAAGACACAGAACACGGACCACACGAAAGACAACAACACACACAGGCTGGAACCACCCTGCCCGGGAATGCCGAACAGTAAGCCGCATCCCTTACGTGCCTAAAGGAGACTGCCCTCCAGGACAAACCTCTCCCCTACGCCAACTTCAAAGACACCTTTTTGCAATTCTCAACCTCGTCCCCTCTCGAGCGCCAGTCTCTCAACTTAGCTTTTGGAGGGCCAGGGGTCCGAATCCATCCTTGAGGCAGTCCACAGAAAACAGCCATCCAGTACGTTCCTGTGGTCACCAGCTTCCTCCTCTTCCTCTGCAAAAGGAAAAGAAAAAAAAAAGTTATCCCAAAAGCAGCCACAGCACCAGCAATAAGCATCCTGAGAGGAGATGCCGACCTCTTCCACAACACCCTCAGCCTCGTGAACACCGAGGCATTCTGCTCGCCCGCTCAGCGCCAATTCCAGAGTCTGACGCTGCGGCAACAGTTATTCACGGCACCTAAGATACCAAGAAACACAGCATTACCACTGCGCTACTGCCAAACCACCAGTCCCGTGCTCCTCCTCGATACTATCTGGCTCGCCTCAAATGCGAGAGCCTAGAGCACACCAGGCTCCGACGACACCCGAACCCATCTGCAAAACCTGTCCAAGAAGGACTCATGAACCCGGCTACCTTTTCTAGCCCTCCCCCAGTGCCAAAACTTTAGAAACCCCTTCTCTTCTCCCTGAGCTGCCAGGGAAGGAGCCCCACTTCTTCCCCATAGATCCCACCCTTTATTTGCCAGCCCGAACACCCGGCGTTGGACACTTCTTGAGAGCCACTCTTCCCAGCCTCTCCCTGCGTCCCACCACCACCTCCTATCTTCTGTCTTCCCACGGACTCTGGGCTCTGCTGCAGACCCACAGAGTCAGTGAAGCCCTGATCTGACCTATACCAGGGGCCTGCCACAAGCCGCAAAGGCTCCAGGGACACGGCAAAACCCTGAGCACGGTGGGGGAAGGTGACAAGGCACCCCACATCCTGAAATACGTTATGCTTTATGGCCCTGCTGCTTTCCTGAGAAATGTGGAAACTCCATCTACAGCTGCAGACAAGGTGCTCACCCAGTCCCTGCAAAGTAATCTCATCATCTGCCCGATTGAGACAAATTCTATTGGCATCTTATCTGGGATACAGCAAAGCTAGTGGGGGAAAAAAAAAAAACACAAACAAGAAAGTTCCGTCTTCAATACAGTCAGGGATTCCAGGAAAATGCGCCATGCCTGGAAGAGAGAAAACCATACCCTTAAACTATCTCACCGCCCCCTAAGACTCATTACCACGCGACTCACCTCAAAAACCACAAGGAAGAGAACCGGCACATGAGGCCGCTCTCTACTATACACGCTGCCAAACCTCACCTGGTCCTGAAGGTCTTGCCACCTCCAGCTTCTTACCTGCTATTCTCTAAATGGGATAACATCTCCACCCAAGGAGCTGAGCCGCCTCCAAAGCTGCAATCGACTGAAGGACAGGCAGAGCTCTGACCCTGGAGACACCTGGCAGCAGAACGAGCTGCCCCAGCAGAGGCTGTGGGTTATATACCCCGGGCCCCGCCCAACGCCCTTCCCACCATCCCCTGGGAAAGGGCCTGGCTGACCTCCACAAGGCATAGAGCCTGCCAGAGGAAAAGCTGCTCCTTTCCTCACAGGCCTGAGAAGTACAGCATGCAAAACACCAAAACGGAGAAAGCGACCCTTAGAGGAACGGACAATATGTGCTCTTTTATTACAACTACATCAACTGTGTCAGCAACAGGGCCCGGTAGGTAAGTAAACTTAATTAAACTTCTGCAGGGCGTAGACATAAAGAGAAAGACATCATCCTAACCTAAATAGGCCAGAAGATCATGAAGCACAGTAACAATATTTTTATCAAGACTCAATGTGCTTTAGTTTCCTTGTAAAAGAAACCCCACAACGAGTCATACAGCATTTCTAGCAAGACGACGCATATTATCCGACTTCTGCCAGAACTGTGTTCTGGATCGGACCGACAGACAGAGTGCAAGCAGAGGCTTGTGTGCCGCCTGTAATGCAGTGGCTGAGAAAGAACCAAGGCTTGGGGCCGCCGCTCTCCTCGGCCGAGTCTGCTCCGGTGCCCTGTCTGTCATCATTGCTGTTGTGCCTTAGGCCATGCAGTAAAACAAGTGACACGTGCTCCCTTTTAACTTCTCTCCTGAGGCAGAAAAGAACAAGAGAGAGAGACTTAGGGACTGAAAGATAAACTGAACTGTAATGAAATCTTAACAGCAAAATAATACCAAGAAAAGACAACAGTAACAAGAAAACAATTAAATATATACAGGACATACACAACCCGATACAGAGCTCCCAGGATGACCGCTGCTTCACTGGCAAAGTCCGGAACCAGACTCCGTGACAGTCCGGAACCAGACTCCGGACCTGGTTGCATAAATGCACGGATCGAGGTCAAAGGACAATGAACAGACAGAGGAGTCTTCAGAGGCCAGACAACAGGTACCGACCCCTTTGATCCCTCCGCTTTTATACTGAGCGTGATGAGGATGGGATGGAATACCCTATCAGTCAGATTCGGGTCACCGGTCCCGTCTACTCTTCACTATGGGTACAACCCCTCTACGCTTTTCTGCTTCCAACCCTCCAACAGGGCATATATAAAAGTTAGCTGGGCTGTGCTGTTGTAGGAATAAGTATAAGCAAGAGCCTCTCTGCACGGCATCCCTTCGCATTAAGTGTAAATATAAGTTCTTGGTGCTCTGAAGGCAGATACTACCTGAAAAATACGTCATTATTTTCAGAGAGTTCACTTCATTGGAAGAGACTTACCTGAAAAGTAAAGTGACTGCAAACAACACCAGTTCTGTTGTACCTCAGACCAGCACTTCCACACATGGCTACGTAACCTCACATTCACATGAAAAAAAGAAGAAGTGGCCAAATGTATTCATGGAGCCGCCGGTCACATCTTCCCTTTAAGACCTCGGGCTCAGCCACCTTTGTCCTGCACCCCCATCAGCTCCCCTGTGTATCCCTGGCCACCTCATCTCTCTGCATCTGAAAAAAAAGCAACACACCAACATCAAACATTACCCTAATGCAGAGCAGTAGCTTAATTCCAAAGGTCTTGTTTCTACTTAGGAACCCTGTTCACATAAGTCCAACTACAGCCTGTCATCCAAAGAAGAGACGCCTGCAAACATTACACCCCACACAATGCAGGTTTACCATCTTTGAGATACTGTCCCCTCCACTAGCCATGAACACCCTCTCCAACTTGTCTCCGCTTATGCCAGCGCCCACTAATGAAACACCCATCCACACAGCCTCTCGAAAGCTAATCAATTCGAGACGACTGAGCAACCTTTGCCTGGGTCTAGACAGATCCTCATATTCAGTACAGACTGCTGTCGTGATTCTGCCTACCCTGGACGCTACACACCCAGGCAGGGCAGCCCCAAGCCAAACACACACAGACTGACGCTACACAGAACACAACAAACGACGCGCCTCAAGGATGAGAGAAAACTCTCAGCAAGAAGGATGACACCGGGACCAAAGTCATCGTCGGGCAAGACAGCCTGCAGGACCGTGATGGTGACGATGTGAAGAGGCTCCACAGAACCCCCTGAAACAAAGTGTAGAACTTCACAGTTCCTGAGAAGGGACTGTTGAGCCTGACAAGATGGACACACAGGAAGCCTAGCTTCAAGACCTAAGAACTTAACGACACAGGGAAGAAGCCCCAGTCGCTGACGCGGGCCATCCAGAAAGTTCCAAGATGCAAGACCGATGCACGCTTTAAGATGCTAATGCAAGAAGAGAGGCAGACGGTTGGTGCTACGCCCACGGGTGCAGGTGTTCGACACCATAAGGATGGCACCCAATGCACATTCCGTGCTCCTGGAGCTTAAAGATGATCTCAAGACCCAAAAAAAGGGTCTAGGATGCAAAACACAGACCACACGAACGACACGACAACACACACAGGCTGCAACTGCCCTGCCTAGGATGCGCTAACATCACACTGGACAGTAAGCTACATTGTTTACCTGCCCAAAGGAGACTGTGCCCCAGAACAGCCCTCCCCCCTACACTAACGTCAAAGACCCCATTACACAATTGTCAGCCTCCACCCCTCTCCAGTGCTGGTCTCTCAACTTAGCTTTTGGAGGGCTAGCATCTGATTCCATCCTCGACGTAGTCCACAAAACACAACCATCCGATACGTTCCTGCAGTCACCGGCTTACTCTTCCTCTGCAAAAGGAAAAGGAAAAGAGAAAGTCATCACAAAAGCAGCCACAACACCAGCAATAAGCATCCTGAGAGGAGATGACGACCTCCTCCACAAAACCCCTCAAGCCTCCTGAATGCTGATGCAGTCTGATTGCCTGCTCCACACAGATTCTAGAGTCGGATGCTGTAGCGACAGTTATTCACGGCACCTAAGATACCAAGAAACACAGCATTTGCACTGCGCTTCTGCCAAACCACCAGTCCTGTGCTCCTCCTCAATACTATCTGTCTTGCCTCAAATGCGAGAGCCTAGAGCACACTAGATACCATCAACAACCAAACCCAATTACAAAACTGGTTTGAGAAAGACACATGAACCCGCCTCCCTTTCCTAGCCATCCCCCTCCTGAACCATCAGGGAAGGAGGCCCACTGCTTCCCCACAACTCCTGCCCCTTATTTTCCAACTGCTCCTCAGGACCTGCTGTTCTGAGCCCTGCCCTGTGTTTGGCAGGCGCTTCCTGTCTTCCGCCTTCATAGAGACTCCGGGCTCTGCTACAGACCTGGAAAGCCGGGAAAACAGTTACAGAACCTACTGGTAGCCTCCCGCAAGAGCTTTAGGGCCACCGTGATACCCTGCATGCTCTGGGGCAAAATGATGAGCCATCCCTGCTGCTTCCTCAAAACAAACAAACTCAATATATAGGTACGTACAAAACACTCACCCTAAATCCTACTCCAGTATCTCATAACACACACAATTAAGACTAATAAAAACACCAACTAACATAGTGTACATCAAAATTGGAAAAAAACACAAGATTTTATCTTCAATGAAGTCAGAAATTATAGTAAAACACGCCACCTGCCATAAGCAAAAAAAAAAAAAAGATACATACTATTAAGCCATTTAAACAAACCAAATGCTCCCTACAAAACTAAAGATATGGGGGGGAAAAAAAAAAGATAACATACAACTCCACTTTCTATGGCAACCACCCTTACATTGAGAAGTCTTACCTCTGATGTCTTACCTATGCTAGTTTAAACGCTAAAACAAGCCTTCCCAAACAGCTGCACAAGCTCCAAAACAACACTTAAGAAGCTCCAGAGCTCTGACCCTGGAAAAGACCAGCAGCAGAACAAGGTCCTGCCCTGAAGCTGTGGCTCATATACCCCGGGCCCCACCTGAGGCCCTCAGGCCCCACCCACCACCTTTCCCACAATCCCCTGGGTAAAGGGTGGGGCCAACCCCCAGAAGCATAAAAGCACCTGAAGGTGCAGCAGGTGTTGTTATTTGCTTTAAGTTTACTATTTACAAAGTAGTGAAGAGTGACCCTTGATAGAAAAAGCATTATCTGCTCCTCCCTTGCAGCTACACCTATTGCATCAATGACATGTCCAGGTGAGCAATTAAGTTATTTTTTTATGGAATGTAAATAGAAAAAAAATAAACATCAGACTTATCTCTATAGAAAAGTAGCTTATTCAATGCAATGATAACAGTATTATTAAAATTTATGTACTTGAGTGTCCTTCAAAAAAAAAAATACAAACCCAAACACAATCTATTACTATGGGGTCATTCCTTATTTCTAGCAAGACCGTGTGTACTAACGAACTTCTGCCAGAACCCCTTTTTGGATGGGAGTGAATAACAAAACAGAATCAGATTCTATGAGAAAACTTTCTCAAAAACATTTTCCTCTGTGAAATAAGTTATTTATTGTAAATTGCTAGCAATTTAAAGTCATATTGATAATCTCATTTTGACTTGTTACTCAACAGCACTACTTGAGTCCCAAAATACAGAAAGCAACAAAAAAGCATGGAATTACAAGTCATGTATTTCCTGAACCTGCATAAAGCACCCTAATTAACATCTAAGTAGCTAGAACAAAAACAAATTTATATACATAAACTCATATTTTACAATAGGTATAAAAATGAGAAATTCTTCTTTATTTCAATGCCTCATGCCCATATAGACAGGTTTTATTCCATTTTTAAACACACATTCCCCCCATGAATTTTCAGGCATTTTTAGGTTGTGAACTGCCTCTTTTGGGGGGGACCCAGTGTGACAACCCACACCCCCCCGGAAAAGGTCTTCTTTTGACTTAGAAATACCATCTGGAGTACAATTACAGCCTGACATTAAAAAAAAAAAACAAACTACACAAACATCACACCCCACACAAAGCAGCTTTAACATCTTTGAGATGCAGTCTGCTTCACTACTGCTGAACAGCCCCTCCCACATAGCTCTGCTCATCCCAAAAAAACCCTTAATTAAAGAGCTGCCCACACCACCTGCTGATGGCTAACTTGATGGGAGTTGACTGTACCACCTTGGCCTCAACAGTCTCATTAGATCAATGTATTAACCATATACTCTTACTGCTGTTCCCCCTACCCCTGACTCTACAGCCCCAGGCAGCGCAGCTCCAAGCCAAACACACCCACGTGCAGCCCAACACCACACAGCACTAGAGACAACGTGACTCCAAGATGAGAGAAAACTCTCCACAAGAAGAGCGACTTTCAGACAAGAGACGCTGTCGGGCAAGAAGAGCGACTTTCAGACAAGAGACGCTGTCGGGCAAGAAGAGCGACAGGGCTGCAGCGCTGACACGACCAGGCTCTACAGCCAAGCCATAAAAGAGTCAAATGTAACGGACCATTCCAAGAAGTTCCTGTCAAAACGGAGATGACGTATGTGCAGGAAGCATGGCTTCAAGACCCGAGAACGTAAGGATGCAGGGAAGAAATCCCAGTGCGTAACAGCAGGTGGCTAGAACGGCTAGGGCTCAGAGAAGAGAGCTGCTCAGGCAGCCGGGAACGACGCTGCAGAAGAGGACCATTCAGAAACTCCTGAGAGGCAAGTCCTATCTGCACTTTAAAATTGTTATGCAAGAAAAGAAGTGCCCATTGGGCACTCTGCCAATTAGCACAGGCATTTGAGACCCTACAGGTGGTGCCCGAGGCACATGCTGTGCTCCTTGAGTGCAAAGAGAAATAAGGACACCAAAACTTAAGGAAAGTCCAAGACACAGAAGACAGAGCACACAAACTACACAACCAAAGACACAGGCCAGAACTGCCCTGCCCAGCACACACTAGCTTTGTGCTGAAAAGTAACCCACTCCCTTTACCTACTCAGAGGAGACTGCTCCCGCATAGCCCTCTGCTCTAGCCTGACTTTAAAACTCCTCCCTGAAACTGTCAACCTTGGCCCCCCTCCAGCACCTGTCCCTCTACTTCGCTTTCAGAGGGCCAGTGGTCTGAATTCATCCTTGACAAAAAAAACCACAACAAACAGCTAACTGATGTGTTCCTGCAGTCACCATGTTCCTCTTCATCAGCAAAACAAAAAGAAATCACAGCTCCAGCAGTGACCACCATGACAGTAGATGCCAACCTCTTCCACAACACCCTCATCCTCAGAGGTGCCATGGCAATCCACTCACCTGCTTCACGTCGATTCCAGTCGGAGGCTGCAGCAACAATTATTTATGGCACCTAAGATACCAACAAACACAAAATTACCATTGCATTTCTGCAAAATCATCAGTCCCGTGCTCCTCCTCCACACTGTCCAGCTCACCTCAAATGCAAGAGACTAGAACAGACCAGACCCTGTCGACACCCAAATCCAAATGCAAAACCGATATGACAGAGACTGATGAACCCACCTCCTTTTCCTAGCCAGCCCCCAGCGCCAAAACTTTAGAAACCCCTTCTCTTCTCCTCAACCGTCAGGGAAGGAGCCTCACTTCTTCCTGACAGCTCCCATCCTGTATTTGCAACCCTGAACCCCCTACGCCGGCTGCTTCTCAGGAGGAGCTCTTCTGAGCTGTGCCCTGCGTTTGGCAGGCACCTCCTATCTTCTGTCTTCCCACAGACTCTGGGCTCTGCATCAGACCCACAAAACAAATAATGTCCTGACACAATCTATGAGGGGCCTGCTGCCCGCTGCAAAAACTCTAGGGACACCGTGGCACTCCATGGGCAACGGGGAAAGGTGATGAGCCATGCCATACCCTGAACGACGCTATGCCTTACGTCCCTGCTGCTTTCTTGAGAAATGCTGGTGCCATATATGCAGATGCATACAAAACGCTCACCCTAACCCCCATAAGATAATCTCATCATCAACCCAATTAAGAGAAACAATATCAGCAATTTACACAGCATACTGCAAAACTGGTGAAAAACCCACAGTTCTATCTTCAATAAAGTCAGAAATTCTAGGAAAATGCAGTGCTCCTAGAACAAAGAAAAGCATACTATTAAACCATCTGGGCACCCCTTAAACACTCATCACAAAGTTATGACCCGAAAAAAAAAGGAGCATACCAGTCAACTTTCTACCATACAGGCAGCTGGATGTTTACTGCTCCCGAAGGTCTCAGCTCAGCCTTCTCACCTCTGCCTCCCTAAATGCCGAAACACGCCTGCCCAAACAGCTGAGCCTGTCCCAAAGCTGCAGCAAAGCGAGGGACCAGCAGAGCACCCATCCCACGGGGCCCAGCAGCAGAATGAGCTCCTGAGCCCGGGCTGGGGCTCGTGTACCCCGGGCCCCGCCCACCGCCCTCAGGCCCCGCCCACCGCCCTTCCCACAATCCCCTGGGAAAGGGGCAGGGCCAACCCCCAGAAGACGTGAAGGCGGGTGGCAGCGGGAGCAGCAGCTTTGCTTCTCCTGCCTTAAGTTCCCAGCAGGCGAAGTGCCTCCCCTTTTTATTTCCATTTGGGACTAACCTCTGGTGATTCTCTTACCGCTTTTGTGTGATTTCTGTCCAGTTGTTGCTGTGGAGAAGAGAGCTCTGCAGGGGTTGCATTATTTTTGCGATCTTCAGATATTTTTGTGGTTAACTGATAATCGTGTTTTATCGTTTTGGAAGAGTGTTGGAAGCATATGATTTCCAGAAGACTTATGAGCATTTACGGACGGGCTCCTGGAGGACTAAAGTGCCATAGAGACGCGCGTCGGAGGACTGAGGGGGCACTTCCGGGGTCGTGGAGGACCGAAGTGCCACGGAGACGCGCGTCGGAGGGCTGAGGGGGCACTTCCGGAGACCTGGAGGACCGAAGTGCCACGGAGACGCGCGTCGGAGGACTGAGGGGGCACTTCCGGGGTCGTGGAGGACCGAAGTGCCACGGAGACGCGCGTCGGAGGACTGAGGGGGCACTTCCGGGGTCGTGGAGGACCGAAGTGCCACGGAGACGCGCGTCGGAGGGCTGAGGGGGCACTTCCGGGGTCCTGGAGGACCGCGGGGTCACGTAGATGGAAACCCGGAAAACTGCCGGGCACTGACGGGGCCGTGGTAACGCGTAAGAGCCGATGCGGAGGGGCCGATGGCCGCTCTGGAGGCCGGGCGGGCGGCACCGATGCCGCTCCAGGTGGCGCGGAGCTCGCCAGAGTCCCGGCGGTCCTGGTTCGCCCTCCGGCCGCTGCTCTCTTGAGACTGCGGCCGGACGGGCCTCCGCGAAGCCGCGCCTGCGCACGAGCTGCGGAACCCACGCGGCGCCGGCGGCGGGGGCCGAGGGGGGCCGGGAGGCGCGGGCACTGCGCATGCGCCGCCCCCCACCTGCAGGACGCGCCTTCAGCCGCCAGGCGGCAGCACCCGCTCCGGTATTGACACACATCTGTACGTTTAGGGAATTTACGTTGCCCATTTCCTACGTTAACGCTTTTGATACCGAATATCTATTTAGGCTGTCTGCCTACACACCTAGTTTGACACTAATATCTTTTTATAAACGCATCTAAGTATTTTTATATTCTAGGATCTTTCATATAACACAGAATCACAGAATCCTTAGAGACAGAGGTTTTTATTTTGAACTTTTACATACATAATTTATATATATGTATGTTTCTCATTCCCTATTTCAATGCATCCTGCCCATAGTTACAGGTTTTCACATTTTTTAATGCATCCCAAGAATTTTCAGACATTCTGGGGCCGCGACCCACTTCTTTTGGGGGGGCAACTCCACGTAACCCCCCCCCCATCTCCCACTCACCTACTCCTCTGCTGCATCATCGCTGCCCCAGTGACATCGGGGTGCCCCAAATGACACCATCACCCCCCAAGACACACACACACACAGACACCCTTCTATTCACTCCAAAAAAAGGCTTAAAACGCCCAGACCCAGGGCTGGCCCCTTCTCCTCAGGGGGGCTCCGCCACCGGCTGCAAACCTGGGCTGGGGCATCTCTCGAGCAGCACGAGACGCCTACGACGAGGCACCTGGAAAACAAAAATCCCCAATTATAGCTCAGCATCCCAAAAAAACAGCACAGAAGAGAGCAGAGGAATTCCGTCAGACGGAGGGACGGGACAGGAGCTGGGGAAACAGCTCAGCTCGAAATACAGCACAGCCTTCAAAAGCCAGCGCCATTTGAACTCTTAAAAGTCAGGATTAAGACTAATCAGTGCCATTTTGAACACGTTCTTAGCATAAGGGCAAACCCTCCGGCTGGTGCTGGGAAACACCTGGCCCTTTCCCTTTCACTGAGAAGGTGTGCATGAAGTTTACATCCACCCAGTGAAAATACTTACCCTGTGAAAGTACTTGGCTTTCCTTCGGCGCTAATTTAACTTGCACGGCTGTGAACGGATACTATTAAACTATCCGTCTCCAAAATACACAGCTATGATTTGACCACGGGGGGTTTTTTGTGTGCTACACGAGGAGGAGGAGGGACATCGGGGCAGCGGCGCTGCCCGAGAGAGACACTACTGGCTGCCGGGAAAAGGCGGCACTGAAAGCCAGACAGAAGTACTTCAGAGCACTCTGCCAAAAAAACGGGGGGGAAAACCGCGTAACATTCAGTTGTCTCTCCTTTTAAACATTTCGAACAAATACCTAACTGCCCAGGTACACCTCATAAATTGTACACTACAGCCGTTTAGGCGGCTGCAGTTTAAACTACGCAAGTCAGTTTGTCGATTATACAACTCTCACTTTTTTTTTTTTAGCTTCATTTAACATAGAAAAATCAGTGAGAGAAAAAACTCCTCCAAATGGTTTTACTTTTGGGGGCGGGGAATCAAATCGCCGGCGCCGCGATCCGTAGGGCTACCAAAAAGGACCGGCAGATTCGCGAATGCTTTTGGCTGTGCTGAAGGCGCAGAGGAACGCGTTTTTATGGTATCTCGACTGTTCCAACCGAGAACCCAAAGGCCGGCGATGCCAGCAACTGGGGGGAGACGCGCGGCACTTGGGCCTGCGGAAGGAAATGAACTTCCTCCCGAGGTTACAGAAAAAGGACATTGTTGAAGCCGTAACTCACCAAAACCACAACCAAAACCACAGGATTCGCCGTCACGAGTTAAACGCTGCTGCTGCTTCACGGCAAAGCCTGGAGAACACAGAGAGGCGATGCCCGTTTGTCCCGTTTTGTCCATGTCTCCTCTTTGACCTCAATCGCCTTTAGGACAGATGCCAGTATCTCAGTGAGGTTTTCGAGTACCGCTGTGAAATATTTTAAAGACTTATTGACTGAGAAAGCATAAAGTTTTTATCGTGAAAGCAAAGCCTGCTTCTTCTGGACATGTGAACTCTTACAAACAGTTCCTTCCCTCTTCTAGTACAGAATTATTTTCACAGTATCGTTTGACAGTGAGCACCCAGAAAGAGAAGAATATGCTTTCAGGAAGAGAAAAATAAATGGAGGGAAGTAAGCTTTGCAGAGGCGTAACGTGCTCCAGGACAGACTTTATTTTGTTTTTAGGATTGTGAGGGACGGACTGTAAATTCCCTGCCGAGGGGCAGGAGCCCCTCCAAGCCTTCAGTGGAACGCCTCAAACACTCGCAAGGAAATAAATAACGCAGGCCTGGCCTTCAAACAGCTGATGAGGCTCACACTTCTGGCGGCTGAAAGTGTGGGAGAACTGTCTTGTGAAGACAGGTCGGTTCTGCCACTCGTGCCCTGAGCTCGCTCGTTCTCAGTTCTCGAGGCCGTTGTGTCCCATGAGTGACCTTTGCTTCATTATCCGCGAAACGCACGTGAAAGCGCACGCCCTGCATGTGCTCATGAAGATTACAGAGATCACGCTAAACATGTGTGACCATGGCACTCGTCTCTCCACCCAAATCATGGCACACGTCACCGGGGAGAAGGGAGAAACCTGAGCTGAGCCCGTCCTCAGCCAGGAGGGCGGACCGTGCTGATTCAGCAAACGTAAAAGGGGAAAATAAGTGCCCCGAGGGAACAAAAAAGAAACAAAAGAAATAGATAGTGCCTGGGAAGATTCTTCCCAAGAAAGAAGAAGATTATGCCTGGGAAGAATCCCTGAAAAAGACGCTGGAACCAGGACCCGCGATCTCTTTATCTCTGTCTTTTTCTCTGTCTTTTCCTCTCTCTGTCCCTCAGTTTCTCTTTTCTCTTGGAATTGTTAAGTAACAGTTAGAGCTGTGAAGTGATGACCTTAAGATGACCTTAAGTACGACCTTAAGCACCGCTTGCCATAAGTTGTCCTACACCTGGTGTTAACTAACACAATGTACACCCCAACACCTGCCATAATTTTTTATATACCTAACCAATTATCGTGGGCTTGTTAAGATCTATACTAACCATTTTGGTAAGCTAATAAATGTTTCTGTATGGACCTTGAGATTTATCTCACCTTAGTCCGTGCCGCTGAGAATTTACAAATCTGAAGTCACTTACCCTCCCCTCTTTCCTGACAGCGGGAAGCGACAAGGATTTTGTTAAAATATTTCACAGAAAAACTATAGGAGGAGCGCTGGCACATCCTTCCCGTTAACTTCAGAGTCCACACTACAAGTACCTCAGGAAAAAAGCAGACGCGCATCGCAGACGCACCTCGTACTCGCAGAGCACTCCGGATTCTTTCCGTCTGTCCTGTACCATCACGGCAGAAGGAAGGGCGACCACGGAGAAACGCTGGCAGCTGGCATTCTGCCAAGACAGGAAAAAAACTTCTGGCGTAAAGCTAGGTGGCAATCTAAAGCGTCCTTCTTTCGTGAAGGTCTGTGAAGACTGCAGCCAACGGAGGCTCCTGACGAGTGGGACACGGCCCCAAAGCCTGGGACTCACCGCAGCTCCTGCTTTCAGCGCTGCCCACAGAATTTTCCAGTTCAGGTGCCTCTCTCTTTCTCTGTCCCTTCCTCTTCTGCAGCGCTGGTCACTTGACCATCCTCCACCTAAGAGAACACAGCGGTGTCTTACAGCTCTTGCGATATGAAGCTTCCCAGATGTGCAGCCTTGCACGCACACAACCCTTCCCCATGGCCATACCGTGATTTTGGATACGCGTACGGACCCTGCGGTACATATCAGCAATCTGGTCTGCTGAGGACAACTCAGAGGGGACCCTTCCTCACCCAGAAATGCTTGGCTGTCTCTTCCCTGCCGCAGGAAGCACCTTCTGGCTCAAATACCTTGATGTTGTTCTCTGGCTGTTTCACGTTTTTCAAGCATCTTAAGCTTCACCCGCAGCAGCTCCTGTTCAAAGCCAGTAAACGTCCACCAGTCCCAGGTCGCCCACACCAGGAGGGAGAACGGGGCTGAACGGAGACAGCCCAGGCAAGTCTGTGGCAAAGGCAGCCCACGACAACCCCGGGGAGGAGCGGACAACCGCGGCCTCCGGGAGAGAAAGAGAAGGGGCAGCAGTTCCCCGACCACTCGCCCCAGCGGGAGCCCCCCCTGCAGCAGGAGCTCCTGGAGACGCTGCTTTCCCCACCCGGATGCTCCTGGCACCTGCATCGAGAGGCGACCAAGCGCAGCCAGGGGCGGCCGCCGCTGTCGGGAACAGGACGGGGGGAGGACATCTGCCGGCAGTGCCTCGGCTGGGGAGGAGGGCCGGGGCCCGTCTCCTCGCAAAGGAACAGGGAGCGGGGGTGCTGCGGGCCCGGGAGCGGGGGGACGCGGCCCGGGAGCAGGGGGGGGCCGGCCCGGGAGCCCGGGGACGCGGGGGGAGAACCGTCCCGATGGGGGGGTACGCGAGGGAGGGAGGGAGGGGGGGTCCAAGCCGGAGGACGCGGCGGGGGGGGCCGGGGCCGGGGCCGGCCTGGGAGCCAGGGGACGGGATGCGGGGGGGGAACCGTCCCGGGAGCGGGGGGGTCCGAGCCGGAGGACGCAGGGGGGGTCCGAGCCGGAGGACGGGGGGGGTGGGGCCGGGGCCGGGCTGGGAGCCCGGGGACGCGGGGGGGGGACGCGGGGAGGGGGGGAACCGTCCCGGGAGCGGGGGGGGGTCCGTCCCGGGAGCGGGGACCGCCTACCATCCTCCCGCCCGACGGAAACGCGACCGGCAGACGCCGCTCCCCACGTGACCACCCGGAAGTAACGTACCGGAAAATACTTCGCAGGCTGGCGTGGCGGCGCGACGTAGGCGCCGGTGGCGCCGAGGCTGACGGCCGCCGCAAAGCCCGCAGCCCCACGGGCTGTGGGGCCAGGCGAGCGGCTGCCAAAGAGCTTTCCAACGAGGCACGGCTTTCCCTCCTGGCTCTTCGGGCGTGGGAGCTGTCGCCAGAGCCGCGGCCCTACCGGAAAATGCTTCGCAGGCTGGCGCGGCTGCACCTGGTGGGCGCCGATGGAACCGAGGCTGACGGCCGCCGGAAAGCCCGCAGCCTCACGGACTGTGGGGCCACGCGAGCGGCCGCCAAAGAGCTTTCCAACGAGGCACGGTTTTCCCTCCTGGCTCTTCGGGCGTGGGAGCTGTCGCCAGAGCCGGGGCCCTACAGGAAAATGCTTCGCAGGCTGGCGCAGCGGCGCCATGTGGGCGCCGGTGGCGGCGAGGCTGACGGCCGCCGCATAGCCCGCAGCCCCACGGGCTGTGGGGCCACGCGAGCAGCTGCCAAAGAGCTTTCCAACAAGGCATGGCTTTCCCTCCTCGCTCTTCGGGCGTGGGAGCTGTCGCCAGAGCCGCGGCCCTACCGGAAAATGCTTCGCAGGCTGGCGCGGCTGCACCTGGTGGGCGCCGGTGGCACCGAGGCTGACGGCCGCCGCAAAGCCCGCAGCCCCACGGGCTGTGGGGCCACGCGAGAGGCTGCCAAAGAGCTTTCCAGTGAGGCACGACTTTCCCTCCTGGCTCTTCGGGCGTGGGAGCTGTCGCCAGAGCCGCGGGCCTACCGGAAAATGCTTCGCAGGCTGGCGCGGCGGCGCCACGTGGGCGCCGGTGGCAGCGAGGCTGACGGCCGCCGCAAAGCCCGCAGCCCCACAGGCTGTTTCGCGAGGCGAGCGGCTGCCAAAGAGCTTTCCAACGAGGCACGGCTTTCCCTCCCTGCTCTTGGGCGTGGGAGCTGTCGCCAGAGCCGCGGCCCTACCGGAAAACGCTTCGCAGGCTGGCGCGGCGGCGCCACGTGGGCGCCGGTGGCGGCGAGGCTGACGGCCGCCGCAGAGCCCGCAGCCCCATGGGCTGTGGGGCCACGCGAGCGGTTGCCAAAGAGCTTTCCAACGAGGCATGGCTTTCCCTCCTGGCTCTTCGGGCTTGGGAGTTGTCGTCAGAGCCGCAGCCCTACCGGAAAATGCTTCGCAAGCTGGCACGGCAGCGCCACGTGGGCACCGTTGGCGGCGAGGCTGACGGCCGCCGCAAAGCCCGCAGCCACACGGGCTGTGGGGCCACACGAGCGGCTGCCAAAGAGCTTTCCAGCGAGGCACGACTTTCCCTCCTGGCTCTTCGGGCGTGGGAGCTGTCGCCAGAGCCGCGGCCCTACCGGAAAATGCTTCGCAGCCTGGTAAGGCGGTGACACATGGGCGCCGGTGGCAGCGAGGCTGACGGCCGCCGCAAAGCCCGCAGCCCCACGGGCTGTGGGGCCACGCGAGCGGCTGCCAAAGAGCTTTCCAACGAGGCACGGCTTTCCCTCCCTGCTCTTGGGCGTGGGAGCTGTCGCCAGAGCCGCGGCCTTACCGGATAATGCTTCGCAGGCTGGCGCAGCGGCGCCACGTGGGCGCCGGTGGCAGCGAGGCTGACGGCCGCCGCAAAGCCCGCAGCCCCACAGGCTGTTTCGCCAGGCGAGCGGCTGCCAAAGAGCTTTCCAACGAGGCACGGCTTTCCCTCCTGGCTCTTCGTGCTTGGGAGCTGTCGCCAGAGCCGCGGCCCTACCGGAAAATGCTTCGCAGGCTGGTGGGGCGGCGCCACGTGGGCGCCGGTGGCTCCGAGGCTGACGGCCGCCGCAAAGCCCGCAGCCCCACAGGCTGTGGGGCCACGCGAGCGGCTGCCAAAGAGCTTTCCAACGAGGCACGGCTTTCCCTCCTGGCTCTTCGGGCGTGGGAGCTGTCGCCAGAGACGCGGCCCTACCGGAAAATGCTTCGCAGGCTGGTGGGGCGGCGCCACGTGGGCGCTGGTGGCTCCGAGGCTGACGGCCGCCGCAAAGCCCGCAGCCCCACAGGCTGTTTCGCCAGGCGAGCGGCTGCCAAAGAGCTTTCCAACGAGGCACGGCTTTCCCTCCTGGCTCTTCGGGTGTGGGAGCTGTCGCCAGAGCCGTGGCCCTACAGGAAAATGCTTCGCAGGCTGGCGCAGCGGCGCCACGTGGGCGCCGGTGGCAGGGAGGCTGACGGTCGCCGCATAGCCCGCAGCCCCATGGGCTGTGGAGCCACGCGAGCGGCTGCCAAAGAGCTTTCCAACGAGGCACGGCTTTCCCTCCTGGCTCTTCGGGCGTGGGAGCTGTCGCCAGAGCCACGGCCCTACAGGAAAATGCTTCGCAGGCTGGCGCGGCTGCACCTGGTGGGTGCCGTTGGCTCCGAGGCTGACGGCCGCCGCAAAGCCCGCAGCCCCACAGGCTGTTTCGCCAGGCGAGCGGCTGCCAAAGAGCTTTCCAACGAGGCACGGCTTTCCCTCCTGGCTCTTCGGGCGTGGGAGCTGTCGCCAGAGCCACGGCCCTACCGGAAAATGCTTCGCAGGCTGGCGCGGCTGCACCTGGTGGGTGCCGGTGGCTCCGAGGCTGACGGCCGCCGCAAAGCCCGCAGCCCCACAGGCTGTTTCGCCAGGCGAGCGGCCGCCAAAGAGCTTTCCAACGAGGCACGGCTTTCCCTCCTGGCTCTTCGTGCTTGGGAGCTGTCGTCAGAGCCGCAGCCCTACCGGAAAATGCTTCGCAAGCTGGCGCGGCAGCGCCACGTGGGCGCCGGTGGCGCCGAGGCTGACGGCCGCCGCAAAGCCCGCAGCCCCACGGGCTGTGGGGCCACGCGAGCGGCTGCCAAAGAGCTTTCCAACGAGGCATGGCTTTCCCTCCTGGCTCTTCGGGCTTGGGAGTTGTCGTCAGAGCCGCAGCCCTACCGGAAAATGCTTCGCAAGCTGGCACGGCAGCGCCACGTGGGCACCGTTGGCGGCGAGGCTGACGGCCGCCGCAAAGCCCGCAGCCACACGGGCTGTGGGACCACACGAGCGGCTGCCAAAGAGCTTTCCAGCGAGGCACGACTTTCCCTCCTGGCTCTTCGGGCGTGGGAGCTGTCGCCAGAGCCGCGGCCCTACCGGAAAATGCTTCGCAGCCTGGTGAGGCGGTGACACATGGGCGCCGGTGGCAGCGAGGCTGACGGCCGCCGCAAAGGCCGCAGCCCCACAGGCTGTTTCGCCAGGCGAGCGGCTGCCAAAGAGCTTTCCAACGAGGCACGGCTTTCCCTCCTCGCTCTTCGGGCGTGGGAGCTGTCGCCAGAGCCGTGGCCCTACAGGAAAATGCTTCGCAGGCTGGCGCGGCTGCACCTGGTGGGCGCCGGTGGCGGGGAGTCTGACGGCCGCCGCAAAGCCCGCAGCCCCACGGGCTGTGGGGCCACGCGATCGGCTGCCAAAGAGCTTTCCAACGAGGCACGGCTTTCCCTCCTGGCTCTTCGTGCTTGGGAGCTGTCGCCAGAGTTGCGGCCCTACCGGAAAATGCTTCACAGGCTGGTGGGGCGGCGCCACGTGGGCGCCGGTGGCTCCGAGGCTGACGGCCGCGGCAAAGCCCGCAGCCGCACGGGCTGTTTCGCCAGGCGAGCGGCTGCCAAAGAGCTTTCCAACGAGGCATGGCTTTCCCTCCTGGCTCTTCGTGCTTGGGAGCTGTCGCCAGAGTTGCGGCCCTACCTAAAAATGCTTCGCAAGCTGGCGCGGCGGCGCCACGTGGGCGCCGGTGGCGCCGAGGCTGACGGCCGCCACAAAGCCCGCAGCCCCACGGGCTGTGGGGCCACGCGAGAGGCTGCAAAAGAGCTTTCCAACGAGGCATGGCTTTCCCTCCTGGCTCTTCGGGCGTGGGAGCTGTCGCCAGAGACGCGGCCCTACCGGAAAATGCTTCGCAGGCTGGCGCAGCGGCGCCACGTGGGCGCCGGTGGCGCCGAGGCTGACGGCCGCCGCAAAGCCCGCAGCCCCACAGGCTGTTTCGCCAGGCGAGCGGCTGCCAAAGAGCTTTCCAACGAGGCACGGCTTTCCCTCCTGGCTCTTCGGGCGTGGGAGCTGTCGCCAGAGCCACGGCCCTACCGGAAAATGCTTCGCAGGCTGGCGCGGCTGCACCTGGTGGGTGCCGGTGGCTCCGAGGCTGACGGCCGCTGCAAAGCCCGCAGCCCCACAGGCTGTTTCGCCAGGCGAGCAGCCGCCAAAGAGCTTTCCAACGAGGCACGGCTTTCCCTCCTGGCTCTTCGGGCTTGGGAGCTGTCGTCAGAGCCGCAGCCCTACCGGAAAATGCTTCGCAAGCTGGCGCGGCAGCGCCACGTAGGCGCCGGTGGCGCCGAGGCTGACGGCCGCCGCAAAGCCCGCAGCCCCACGGGCTGTGGGGCCACGCGAGCGGCTGCCAAAGAGCTTTCCAACGAGGCATGGCTTTTCCTCCTGGCTCTTCGGGCGTGGGAGCTGTCGCCAGAGTTGCGGCCCTACCGGAAAACGCTTCGCAGGCTGGCGCAGCGGCGCCACGTGGGCGCCGGTGGCGGCGAGGCTGACGGCCGCCGCAAAGCCCGCAGCCCCACAGGCTGTTTCGCCAGGCGAGCGGCTGCCAAAGAGCTTTCCAACGAGGCACGGCTTTCCCTCCTCGCTCTTCGGGCGTGGGAGCTGTCGCCTGAGCCGCGGCCCTACAGGAAAATGCTTCGCAGGCTGGCGCGGCTGCACCTGGTGGGCGCCGGTGGCGGGGAGGCTGACGGCCGCCACAAAGCCCGCAGCCCCACGGGCTGTGGGGCCACGCGATCGGCTGCCAAAGAGCTTTCCAACGAGGCACGGCTTTCCCTCCTGGCTCTTCGTGCTTGGGAGCTGTCGCCAGAGTTGCGGCCCTACCGGAAAATGCTTCACAGGCTGGTGGGGCGGCGCCACGTGGGCGCCGGTGGCTCCGAGGCTGACGGCCGCGGCAAAGCCCGCAGCCGCACGGGCTGTTTCGCCAGGCGAGCGGCTGCCAAAGAGCTTTCCAACGAGGCATGGCTTTCCCTCCTGGCTCTTCGTGCTTGGGAGCTGTCGCCAGAGTTGCGGCCCTACCGGAAAATGCTTCGCAGGCTGGCGCGGCTGCACCTGGTGGGTGCCGGTGGCTCCGAGGCTGACGGCCGCCGCAAAGCCCGCAGCCCCACAGGCTGTTTCGCCAGGTGAGCGGCTGCCAAACTGCTTTCCAACGAGGCACGGCTTTCCCTCCTGGCTCTTCGGGCTTGGGAGTTGTCGACAGAGCCACAGCCCTACCGGAAAATGCTTCGCAAGCTGGCACGGCAGCGCCACGTGCACCGTTGGCGGCGAGGCTGACGGCCGCCGCAAAGCCCGCAGCCACACGGGCTGTGGGGCCACACGAGCGGCTGCCAAAGAGCTTTCCAGCGAGGCACGGCTTTCCATCCTGGCTCTTCGGGCATGGGAGCTGTCGCCAGAGCCACGGCCCTACCGGAAAATGCTTCGCAGGCTGGCGCGGCTGCACCTGGTGGGTGCCGGTGGCGGGGAGGCTGACGGCCGCCGCAAAGCCCGCAGCCCCACAGGCTGTTTCACCAGGCGAGCGGCTGCCAAAGAGCTTTCCAACGAGGCACGGCTTTCCCTCCTGGCTCTTCGGGCGTGGGAGCTGTCGCCAGAGAAACGGCCCTACCGGAAAATGCTTCGCAGGCTGGCGCGGCTGCACCTGGTGGGTGCCGGTGGCTCCGAGGCTGACGGCCGCCGCAAAGCCCGCAGCCCCACAGGCTGTTTCGCCAGGCGAGCGGCCGCCAAAGAGCTTTCCAACGAGGCACGGCTTTCCCTCCTGGCTCTTCGGGCTTGGGAGCTGTCGTCAGAGCCGCAGCCCTACCGGAAAACGCTTCGCAGGCTGGCGCAGCGGCGCCACGTGGGCGCCGGTGGCGCCGAGGCTGACGGCTGCCGCAAAGCCCGCAGCCCCATGGGCTGTGGGGCCACGCGAGCGGCTGCCAAAGAGCTTTCCAACGAGGCACGGCTTTCCCTCCTGGCTATTCGGGCTTGGGAGTTGTCGTCAGAGCCGCAGCCCTACCGGAAAATGCTTCGCAAGCTGGCACGGCAGCGCCACGTGGGCACCGTTGGCGGCGAGGCTGACGGCCGCCGCAAAGCCCGCAGCCCCATGGGCTGTGGGGCCACGCGAGCGGCTGCCAAAGAGCTTTCCAACGAGGCACGGCTTTCCCTTCTCGCTCTTCGGGCGTGGGAGCTGTCGCCAGAGCCGCGGCCCTACCGGAAAATGCTTCGCAGCCTGGTGAGGCGGTGACACATGGGTGCCGGTGGCAGCGAGGCTGACGGCCGCCACAAAGCCCGCAGCCCCACAGGCTGTTTCGCCAGGCGAGCAGCTGCCAAAGAGCTTTCCAACAAGGCACGGCTTTCCCTCCTCGCTCTTCGGGCGTGGGAGCTGTTGCCAGAGCCGCGGCCCTACAGGAAAATGCTTCGCAGGCTGGCGCGGCTGCACCTGGTGGGCGCCGGTGGCGGGGAGGCTGACGGCCGCCACAAAGCCCGCAGCCCCACGGGCTGTGGGGCCACGCGATCGGCTGCCAAAGAGCTTTCCAACGAGGCACGGCTTTCCCTCCTGGCTCTTCGTGCTTGGGAGCTGTCGCCAGAGTTGCGGCCCTACCGGAAAATGCTTCACAGGCTGGTGGGGCGGCGCCACGTGGGCGCCGGTGGCTCCGAGGCTGACGGCCGCGGCAAAGCCCGCAGCCCCACGGGCTGTTTCGCCAGGCGAGCGGCTGCCAAAGAGCTTTCCAACGAGGCATGGCTTTCCCTCCTGGCTCTTCGTGCTTGGGAGCTGTCGCCAGAGTTGCGGCCCTACCGGAAAATGCTTCGCAAGCTGGCGCAGCGGCGCCACGTGGGCGCCGGTGGCAGGGAGGCTGACGGTCGCCGCATAGCCCGCAGCCCCATGGGCTGTGGGGCCACGCGAGCGGCCGCCAAAGAGCTTTCCAACGAGGCACGGCTTTCCCTCCTGGCTCTTCGGGCATGGGAGCTGTCGCCAGAGCCACGGCCCTACCGGAAAATGCTTCGCAGGCTGGCGCGGCTGCACCTGGTGGGTGCCGGTGGCTCCGAGGCTGACGGCCGCCGCAAAGCCCGCAGCCCCACAGGCTGTTTCGCCAGGCGAGCGGCTGCCAAAGAGCTTTCCAACGAGGCACGGCTTTCCCTCCTGGCTCTTCGGGCGTGGGAGCTGTCGCCAGAGAAACGGCCCTACCGGAAAATGCTTCGCAGGCTGGCGCGGCTGCACCTGGTGGGTGCCGGTGGCTGCGAGGCTGACGGCCGCCGCAAAGCCCGCAGCACCACAGGCTGTTTCGCCAGGCGAGCGGCCGCCAAAGAGCTTTCCAACGAGGCACGGCTTTCCCTCCTGGCTCTTCGGGCTTGGGAGCTGTCGTCAGAGCCGCAGCCCTACCGGAAAATGCTTCGCAGGCTGGCGCAGCGGCGCCACGTGGGCGCCGGTGGCAGGGAGGCTGACGGCCGCCACAAAGCCCGCAGCCCCACGGGCTGTTGGGCCACGCGAGCGGCCGCCAAAGAGCTTTCCAACGAGGCACGGCTTTCCCTCCTGGCTCTTCGGGCGTGGGAGCTGTCGCCAGAGCCGCAGCCCTACAGGAAAATGCTTCGCAGGCTGGCGCGGCTGCACCTGGTGGGTGCCGGTGGCTCCGAGGCTGACGGCCGCCGCAAAGCCCGCAGCCCCACAGGCTGTTTCGCCAGGCGAGCGGCTGCCAAAGAGCTTTCCAACGAGGCACGGCTTTCCCTCCTGGCTCTTCGGGCGTGGGAGCTGTCGCCAGAGCCACGGCCCTACCGGAAAATGCTTCGCAGGCTGGCGCGGCTGCACCTGGTGGGCGCCGGTGGCTCCGAGGCTGACGGCCGCCGCAAAGCCCGCAGCCGCACGGGCTGTTTCGCCAGGCGAGTGGCTGCCAAAGAGCTTTCCAACGAGGCATGGCTTTCCCTCCTGGCTCTTCGGGCTTGGGAGCTGTCGCCAGAGTTGCGGCCCTACCGGAAAATGCTTCGCAGGCTGGTGGGGCGGCGCCACGTGGGCGCCGGTGGCTCCGAGGCTGACAACCGCCGCAAAGCCCGCAGCCCCACGGGCTGTGGGGCCACGCGAGCGGCTGCCAAAGAGCTTTCCAACGAGGCACGGCTTTCCCTCCTGGCTCTTCGGGCTTGGGAGTTGTCGTCAGAGCCGCAGCCCTACCGGAAAATGCTTCGCAGCCTGGTGAGGCGGCGACACATGGGCGCCGGTGGCAGCGAGGCTGACGGCCGCCGCAAAGCCCGCAGCCCCACAGGCTGTTTCGCCAGGCGAGCGGCTGCCAAAGAGCTTTCCAACGAGGCACGGCTTTCCCTCCTCGCTCTTCGGGCGTGGGAGCTGTCGCCAGAGCCGCGGCCCTACAGGAAAATGCTTCGCAGGCTGGCGCGGCTGCACCTGGTGGGCGCCGGTGGCTCCGAGGCTGACGGCCGCCACAAAGCCCGCAGCCCCACGGGCTGTGGGGCCACGCGATCGGCTGCCAAAGAGCTTTCCAACGAGGCACGGCTTTCCCTCCTGGCTCTTCGGGCGTGGGAGCTGTCGCCAGAGTTGCGGCCCTACCGGAAAATGCTTCGCAGGCTGGTGGGGCGGCGCCACGTGGGCGCCGGTGGCTCCGAGGCTGACGGCCGCCGCAAAGCCCGCAGCCCCACGGGCTGTTTCGCCAGGCGAGCGGCTGCCAAAGAGCTTTCCAACGAGGCACGGCTTTCCCTCCTGGCTCTTCGGGCGTGGGAGCTGTCGCCAGAGCCGCAGCCCTACCGGAAAATGCTTCGCAGGCTGGCGCGGCGGCGCCACGTGGGCGCCGGTGTCGCTGAGGCTGACGTCCGCCGGAAAGCCCGCAGCCCCACGGGCTGTGGGGCCACGCGAGCGGCTGCCAAAGAGCTTTCCAACGAGGCACGGCTTTCCCTCCTGGCTCTTCGGGCGTGGGAGCTGTCGTCAGAGCCGCAGCCCTACCGGAAAATGCTTCGCAGGCTGGCGCGGCTGCACCTGGTGGGCGCCGGTGGCGGGGAGGCTGACGGTCGCCGCAAAGCCCGCAGCCGCACGGGCTGTTTCGCCAGGCGAGCGGCTGCCAAAGAGCTTTCCAACGAGGCATGGCTTTCCCTCCTGGCTCTTCGGGCTTGGGAGCTGTCGCCAGAGTTGCGGCCCTACCGGAAAATGCTTCGCAGGCTGGTGGGGCGGTGCCACGTGGGCGCCGGTGGCTCCGAGGCTGACGGCCGCCGCAAAGCCCGCAGCCGCACGGGCTGTTTCGCCAGGCGAGCGGCTGCCAAAGAGCTTTCCAACGAGGCATGGCTTTCCCTCCTGGCTCTTCGGGCTTGGGAGCTGTCGCCAGAGCCACGGCCCTACCGGAAAATGCTTTGCAGGCTGGTGGGGCGGCGCCACGTGGGCGCCGGTGGCTCCGAGGCTGACAACCGCCGCAAAGCCCGCAGCCCCACGGGCTGTGGGGCCACGGGAGCGGCTGCCAAAGAGCTTTCCAACGAGGCACGGCTTTCCCTCCTGGCTCTTCGGGCTTGGGAGTTGTCGTCATAGCCGCAGCCCTACCGGAAAATGCTTCGCAGCCTGGTGAGGCGGCGACACATGGGCGCCGGTGGCAGCGAGGCTGACGGCCGCCGCAAAGCCCGCAGCCCCACAGGCTGTTTCGCCAGGCGAGCGGCTGCCAAAGAGCTTTCCAACGAGGCACGGCTTTCCCTCCTCGCTCTTCGGGCGTGGGAGCTGTCGCCAGAGCCGCGGCCCTACAGGAAAATGCTTCGCAGGCTGGCGCGGCTGCACCTGGTGGGCGCCGGTGGCGGGGAGGCTGACGGTCGCCGCAAAGCCCGCAGCCGCACGGGCTGTTTCGCCAGGCGAGCGGCTGCCAAAGAGCTTTCCAACGAGGCATGGCTTTCCCTCCTGGCTCTTCGGGCTTGGGAGTTGTCGTCAGAGCCGCAGCCCTACCGGAAAATGCTTCGCAAGCTGGCACGGCAGCGCCACGTGGGCACCGTTGGCGGCGAGGCTGACGGCCGCCGCAAAGCCCGCAGCCCCACAGGCTGTTTCGCCAGGCGAGCGGCTGCCAAAGAGCTTTCCAACGAGGCACGGCTTTCCCTCCTCGCTCTTCGGGCGTGGGAGCTGTCGCCAGAGCCGCGGCCCTACCGGAAAATGCTTCGCAGCCTGGTGAGGCGGTGACACATGGGCGCCGGTGGCAGCGAGGCTGACGGCCGCCGCAAAGCCCGCAGCCCCACAGGCTGTTTCGCCAGGCGAGCGGCTGCCAAAGAGCTTTCCAACGAGGCACGGCTTTCCCTCCTCGCTCTTCGGGCGTGGGAGCTGTCGCCAGAGCTGCGGCCCTACAGGAAAATGCTTCGCAGGCTGGCGCGGCTGCACCTGGTGGGCGCCGGTGGCTCCGAGGTTGACGGCCGCCACAAAGCCCGCAGCCCCACGGGCTGTGGGGCCACGCGATCGGCTGCCAAAGAGCTTTCCAACGAGGCACGGCTTTCCCTCCTGGCTCTTCGGGCGTGGGAGCTGTCGCCAGAGCCGCGGCCCTACCGGAAAATGCTTCGCAGGCTGGTGGGGCGGCGCCACGTGGGCGCCAGTGGCTCCGAGGCTGACGGCCGCCGCAAAGCCCGCAGCCCCACGGGCTGTTTCGCCAGGCGAGCGGCTGCCAAAGAGCTTTCCAACGAGGCGCGGCTTTCCCTCCTGGCTCTTCGGGCGTGGGAGCTGTCGCCAGAGCCGCAGCCCTACAGGAAAATGCTTCGCAGGCTGGCGCGGCGGCGCCACGTGGGCGCCGGTGTCGCTGAGGCTGACGTCCGCCGGAAAGCCCGCAGCCCCACGGGCTGTGGGGCCACGCGATCGGCTGCCAAAGAGCTTTCCAACGAGGCACGGCTTTCCCTCCTGGCTCTTCGGGCGTGGGAGCTGTCGCCAGAGTTGCGGCCCTACCGGAAAATGCTTCGCAGGCTGGTGGGGCGGCGCCACGTGGGCGCCGGTGGCTCCGAGGCTGACGGCCGCCGCAAAGCCCGCAGCCGCACGGGCTGTTTCGCCAGGCGAGCGGCTGCCAAAGAGCTTTCCAACGAGGCACGGCTTTCCCTCCTGGCTCTTCGGGCGTGGGAGCTGTCGCCAGAGCCGCAGCCCTACCGGAAAATGCTTCGCAGGCTGGCACGGCGGCGCCACGTGGGCGCCGGTGTCGCTGAGGCTGACGTCCGCCGGAAAGCCCGCAGCCCCACGGGCTGTGGGGCCACGCGAGCGGCTGCCAAAGAGCTTTCCAACGAGGCACGGCTTTCCCTCCTGGCTCTTCGGGCGTGGGAGCTGTCGTCAGAGCCGCAGCCCTACCGGAAAATGCTTCGCAGGCTGGCGGGGCTGCACCTGGTGGGCGCCAGTGGCGGGGAGGCTGACGGCCGCCACAAAGCCCGCAGCCCCACGGGCTGTGGGGCCACGCGAGCGGCTGCCAAAGAGCTTTCCAACGAGGCACGGCTTTCCCTCCTGGCTCTTCGGGCTTGGGAGTTGTCGTCAGAGCCGCAGCCCTACCGGAAAATGCTTCACAGGCTGGTGGGGCGGCGCCACGTGGGCGCCGGTGGCTCCGAGGCTGACGGCCGCCGCAAAGCCCGCAGCCCCACGGGCTGTTTCGCCAGGCGAGCGGCTGCCAAAGAGCTTTCCAACGAGGCATGGCTTTTCCTCCTGGCTCTTCGGGCGTGGGAGCTGTCGCCAGAGCCGCGGCCCTACCGGAAAACGCTTCGCAGGCTGGCGCAGCGGCGCCACGTGGGCGCCGGTGGCGGCGAGGCTGACGGCCGCCGCAGAGCCCGCAGCCCCACGGGCTGTGGGGCCACGCGAGCGGCTGCCAAAGAGCTTTCCAACGAGGCATGGCTTTCCCTCCTGGCTCTTCGGGCTTGGGAGTTGTCGTCAGAGCCGCAGCCCTACCGGAAAATGCTTCGCAAGCTGGCACGGCAGCGCCACGTGGGCACCGTTGGCGGCGAGGCTGACGGCCGCCGCAAAGCCCGCAGCCCCACAGGCTGTTTCGCCAGGCGAGCGGCTGCCAAAGAGCTTTCCAACGAGGCACGGCTTTCCCTCCTCGCTCTTCGGGCGTGGGAGCTGTCGCCAGAGCCGCGGCCCTACCGGAAAATGCTTCGCAGCCTGGTGAGGCGGTGACACATGGGCGCCGGTGGCAGCGAGGCTGACGGCCGCCGCAAAGCCCGCAGCCCCACAGGCTGTTTCGCCAGGCGAGCGGCTGCCAAAGAGCTTTCCAACGAGGCACGGCTTTCCCTCCTCGCTCTTCGGGCGTGGGAGCTGTCGCCAGAGCCGCGGCCCTACAGGAAAATGCTTCGCAGGCTGGCGCGGCTGCACCTGGTGGGCGCCGGTGGCGGGGAGGCTGACGGCCGCCACAAAGCCCGCAGCCCCACGGGCTGTGGGGCCACGCGATCGGCTGCCAAAGAGCTTTCCAACGAGGCACGGCTTTCCCTCCTGGCTCTTCGTGCTTGGGAGCTGTCGCCAGAGTTGCGGCCCTACCGGAAAATGCTTCACAGGCTGGTGGGGCGGCGCCACCTGGGCGCCGGTGGCTCCGAGGCTGACGGCCGCGGCAAAGCCCGCAGCCCCACGGGCTGTTTCGCCAGGCGAGCGGCTGCCAAAGAGCTTTCCAACGAGGCATGGCTTTCCCTCCTGGCTCTTCGTGCTTGGGAGCTGTCGCCAGAGTTGCGGCCCTACCGGAAAATGCTTCGCAAGCTGGCGCGGCGGCACCATGTGGGCGCCGGTGGCGCCGAGGCTGACGGCCGCCACAAAGCCCGCAGCCCCATGGGCTGTGGGGCCACGCGAGAGGCTGCCAAAGAGCTTTCCAACGAGGCATGGCTTTCCCTCCTGGCTCTTCGGGCGTGGGAGCTGTCGCCAGAGAAACGGCCCTACCGGAAAATGCTTCGCAGGCTGGCGCGGCTGCACCTGGTGGGTGCCGGTGGCTGCGAGGCTGACGGCCGCCGCAAAGCCCGCAGCACCACAGGCTGTTTCGCCAGGCGAGCGGCCGCCAAAGAGCTTTCCAACGAGGCACGGCTTTCCCTCCTGGCTCTTCGGGCTTGGGAGCTGTCGTCAGAGCCGCAGCCCTACCGGAAAATGCTTCGCAGGCTGGCGCAGCGGCGCCACGTGGGCGCCGGTGGCAGGGAGGCTGACGGCCGCCACAAAGCCCGCAGCCCCACGGGCTGTGGGGCCACGCGAGCGGCCGCCAAAGAGCTTTCCAACGAGGCACGGCTTTCCCTCCTGGCTCTTCGGGCGTGGGAGCTGTCGCCAGAGCCACGGCCCTACCGGAAAATGCTTCGCAGGCTGGCGCGGCTGCACCTGGTGGGTGCCGGTGGCGGGGAGGCTGACGGCCGCCGCAAAGCCCGCAGCCCCACAGGCTGTTTCGCCAGGCGAGCGGCTGCCAAAGAGCTTTCCAACGAGGCACGGCTTTCCCTCCTGGCTCTTCGGGCGTGGGAGCTGTCGCCAGAGCCACGGCCCTACCGGAAA
This sequence comes from Chroicocephalus ridibundus, assembly GCF_963924245.1. Lineage (NCBI taxonomy): Eukaryota > Metazoa > Chordata > Aves > Charadriiformes > Laridae > Chroicocephalus > Chroicocephalus ridibundus. Next base: position 876,802 of record NW_026961567.1, on the reverse strand, counting down.
ATGCTTCGCAGGCTGGCGCGGCTGCACCTGGTGGGCGCCGGTGCCTCCGAGGCTGACGGCCGCCGCAAAGCCCGCAGCCGCACGGGCTGTTTCGCCAGGCGAGCGGCTGCCAAAGAGCTTTCCAACGAGGCATGGCTTTCCCTCCTGGCTCTTCGGGCTTGGGAGCTGTCGCCAGAGTTGCGGCCCTACCGGAAAATGCTTCGCAGGCTGGTGGGGCGGCGCCACGTGGGCGCCGGTGGCTCCGAGGCTGACAACCGCCGCAAAGCCCGCAGCCCCACGGGCTGTGGGGCCACGCGAGCGGCTGCCAAAGAGCTTTCCAACGAGGCACGGCTTTCCCTCCTGGCTCTTCGGGCTTGGGAGTTGTCGTCAGAGCCGCAGCCCTACCGGAAAATGCTTCGCAGCCTGGTGAGGCGGCGACACATGGGCGCCGGTGGCAGCGAGGCTGACGGCCGCCGCAAAGCCCGCAGCCCCACAGGCTGTTTCGCCAGGCGAGCGGCTGCCAAAGAGCTTTCCAACGAGGCACGGCTTTCCCTCCTCGCTCTTCGGGCGTGGGAGCTGTCGCCAGAGCCGCGGCCCTACAGGAAAATGCTTCGCAGGCTGGCGCGGCTGCACCTGGTGGGCGCCGGTGGCTCCGAGGCTGACGGCTGCCACAAAGCCCGCAGCCCCACGGGCTGTGGGGCCACGCGATCGGCTGCCAAAGAGCTTTCCAACGAGGCACGGCTTTCCCTCCTGGCTCTTCGGGCGTGGGAGCTGTCGCCAGAGTTGCGGCCCTACCGGAAAATGCTTCGCAGGCTGGTGGGGCGGCGCCACGTGGGCGCCGGTGGCTCCGAGGCTGACGGCCGCCGCAAAGCCCGCAGCCCCACGGGCTGTTTCGCCAGGCGAGCGGCTGCCAAAGAGCTTTCCAACGAGGCACGGCTTTCCCTCCTGGCTCTTCGGGCGTGGGAGCTGTCGCCAGAGCCGCAGCCCTACCGGAAAATGCTTCGCAGGCTGGCGCGGCGGCGCCACGTGGGCGCCGGTGTCGCTGAGGCTGACGTCCGCCGCAAAGCCCGCAGCCCCACGGGCTGTGGGGCCACGCGAGCGGCTGCCAAAGAGCTTTCCAACGAGGCACGGCTTTCCCTCCTGGCTCTTCGGGCGTGGGAGCTGTCGTCAGAGCCGCAGCCCTACCGGAAAATGCTTCGCAGGCTGGCGCGGCTGCACCTGGTGGGCGCCGGTGGCGGGGAGGCTGACGGTCGCCGCAAAGCCCGCAGCCGCACGGGCTGTTTCGCCAGGCGAGCGGCTGCCAAAGAGCTTTCCAACGAGGCATGGCTTTCCCTCCTGGCTCTTCGGGCTTGGGAGCTGTCGCCAGAGTTGCGGCCCTACCGGAAAATGCTTCGCAGGCTGGTGGGGCGGTGCCACGTGGGCGCCGGTGGCTCCGAGGCTGACGGCCGCCGCAAAGCCCGCAGCCGCACGGGCTGTTTCGCCAGGCGAGCGGCTGCCAAAGAGCTTTCCAACGAGGCATGGCTTTCCCTCCTGGCTCTTCGGGCTTGGGAGCTGTCGCCAGAGCCACGGCCCTACCGGAAAATGCTTTGCAGGCTGGTGGGGCGGCGCCACGTGGGCGCCGGTGGCTCCGAGGCTGACAACCGCCGCAAAGCCCGCAGCCCCACGGGCTGTGGGGCCACGGGAGCGGCTGCCAAAGAGCTTTCCAACGAGGCACGGCTTTCCCTCCTGGCTCTTCGGGCTTGGGAGTTGTCGTCAGAGCCGCAGCCCTACCGGAAAATGCTTCGCAGCCTGGTGAGGCGGCGACACATGGGCGCCGGTGGCAGCGAGGCTGACGGCCGCCGCAAAGCCCGCAGCCCCACAGGCTGTTTCGCCAGGCGAGCGGCTGCCAAAGAGCTTTCCAACGAGGCACGGCTTTCCATCCTCGCTCTTCGGGCGTGGGAGCTGTCGCCAGAGCCGCGGCCCTACAGGAAAATGCTTCGCAGGCTGGCGCGGCTGCACCTGGTGGGCGCCGGTGGCGGGGAGGCTGACGGTCGCCGCAAAGCCCGCAGCCGCACGGGCTGTTTCGCCAGGCGAGCGGCTGCCAAAGAGCTTTCCAACGAGGCATGGCTTTCCCTCCTGGCTCTTCGGGCTTGGGAGTTGTCGTCAGAGCCGCAGCCCTACCGGAAAATGCTTCGCAAGCTGGCACGGCAGCGCCACGTGGGCACCGTTGGCGGCGAAGCTGACGGCCGCCGCAAAGCCCGCAGCCCCACAGGCTGTTTCGCCAGGCGAGCGGCTGCCAAAGAGCTTTCCAACGAGGCACGGCTTTCCCTCCTCGCTCTTCGGGCGTGGGAGCTGTCGCCAGAGCCGCGGCCCTACCGGAAAATGCTTCGCAGCCTGGTGAGGCGGTGACACATGGGCGCCGGTGGCAGCGAGGCTGACGGCCGCCGCAAAGCCCGCAGCCCCACAGGCTGTTTCGCCAGGCGAGCGGCTGCCAAAGAGCTTTCCAACGAGGCACGGCTTTCCCTCCTCGCTCTTCGGGCGTGGGAGCTGTCGCCAGAGCCGCGGCCCTACAGGAAAATGCTTCGCAGGCTGGCGCGGCTGCACCTGGTGGGCGCCGGTGGCTCCGAGGTTGACGGCCGCCACAAAGCCCGCAGCCCCACGGGCTGTGGGGCCACGCGATCGGCTGCCAAAGAGCTTTCCAACGAGGCACGGCTTTCCCTCCTGGCTCTTCGGGCGTGGGAGCTGTCGCCAGAGCCGCGGCCCTACCGGAAAATGCTTCGCAGGCTGGTGGGGCGGCGCCACGTGGGCGCCAGTGGCTCCGAGGCTGACGGCCGCCGCAAAGCCCGCAGCCCCACGGGCTGTTTCGCCAGGCGAGCGGCTGCCAAAGAGCTTTCCAACGAGGCGCGGCTTTCCCTCCTGGCTCTTCGGGCGTGGGAGCTGTCGCCAGAGCCGCAGCCCTACAGGAAAATGCTTCGCAGGCTGGCGCGGCGGCGCCACGTGGGCGCCGGTGTCGCTGAGGCTGACGTCCGCCGGAAAGCCCGCAGCCCCACGGGCTGTGGGGCCACGCGATCGGCTGCCAAAGAGCTTTCCAACGAGGCACGGCTTTCCCTCCTGGCTCTTCGGGCGTGGGAGCTGTCGCCAGAGTTGCGGCCCTACCGGAAAATGCTTCGCAGGCTGGTGGGGCGGCGCCACGTGGGCGCCGGTGGCTCCGAGGCTGACGGCCGCCGCAAAGCCCGCAGCCGCACGGGCTGTTTCGCCAGGCGAGCGGCTGCCAAAGAGCTTTCCAACGAGGCACGGCTTTCCCTCCTGGCTCTTCGGGCGTGGGAGCTGTCGCCAGAGCCGCAGCCCTACCGGAAAATGCTTCGCAGGCTGGCACGGCGGCGCCACGTGGGCGCCGGTGTCGCTGAGGCTGACGTCCGCCGGAAAGCCCGCAGCCCCACGGGCTGTGGGGCCACGCGAGCGGCTGCCAAAGAGCTTTCCAACGAGGCACGGCTTTCCCTCCTGGCTCTTCGGGCGTGGGAGCTGTCGTCAGAGCCGCAGCCCTACCGGAAAATGCTTCGCAGGCTGGCGGGGCTGCACCTTGTGGGCGCCAGTGGCGGGGAGGCTGACGGCCGCCACAAAGCCCGCAGCCCCACGGGCTGTGGGGCCACGCAAGAGGCTGCCAAAGAGCTTTCCAACGAGGCATGGCTTTCCCTCCTGGCTCTTCGGGCGTGGGAGCTGTCGCCAGAGCCGCGGCCCTACCGGAAAATGCTTCGCAGGCTGGCGCGGCTGCACCTGGTGGGCGCCGGTGGCGGGGAGGCTGACGGTCGCCGCAAAGCCCGCAGCCGCACGGGCTGTTTCGCCAGGCGAGCGGCTGCCAAAGAGCTTTCCAACGAGGCACGGCTTTCCCTCCTGGCTCTTCGGGCTTGGGAGTTGTCGTCAGAGCCGCAGCCCTACCGGAAAATGCTTCACAGGCTGGTGGGGCGGCGCCACGTGGGCGCCGGTGGCTCCGAGGCTGACGGCCGCGGCAAAGCCCGCAGCCCCACGGGCTGTTTCGCCAGGCGAGCGGCTGCCAAAGAGCTTTCCAACGAGGCATGGCTTTTCCTCCTGGCTCTTCGGGCGTGGGAGCTGTCGCCAGAGCCGCGGCCCTACCGGAAAACGCTTCGCAGGCTGGCGCAGCGGCGCCACGTGGGCGCCGGTGGCGGCGAGGCTGACGGCCGCCGCAGAGCCCGCAGCCCCACGGGCTGTGGGGCCACGCGAGCGGCTGCCAAAGAGCTTTCCAACGAGGCATGGCTTTCCCTCCTGGCTCTTCGGGCTTGGGAGTTGTCGTCAGAGCCGCAGCCCTACCGGAAAATGCTTCGCAAGCTGGCACGGCAGCGCCACGTGGGCACCGTTGGCGGCGAGGCTGACGGCCGCCGCAAAGCCCGCAGCCCCACAGGCTGTTTCGCCAGGCGAGCGGCTGCCAAAGAGCTTTCCAACGAGGCACGGCTTTCCCTCCTCGCTCTTCGGGCGTGGGAGCTGTCGCCAGAGCCGCGGCCCTACCGGAAAATGCTTCGCAGCCTGGTGAGGTGGTGACACATGGGCGCCGGTGGCAGCGAGGCTGACGGCCGCCGCAAAGCCCGCAGCCCCACAGGCTGTTTCGCCAGGCGAGCGGCTGCCAAAGAGCTTTCCAACGAGGCACGGCTTTCCCTCCTGGCTCTTCGGGCGTGGGAGCTGTCGGCAGAGCCGCGGCCCTACAGGAAAATGCTTCGCAGGCTGGCGCGGCTGCACCTGGTGGGCGCCGGTGGCGGGGAGGCTGACGGCCGCCACAAAGCCCGCAGCCCCACGGGCTGTGGGGCCACGCGATCGGCTGCCAAAGAGCTTTCCAACGAGGCACGGCTTTCCCTCCTGGCTCTTCGTGCTTGGGAGCTGTCGCCAGAGTTGCGGCCCTACCGGAAAATGCTTCACAGGCTGGTGGGGCGGCGCCACCTGGGCGCCGGTGGCTCCGAGGCTGACGGCCGCGGCAAAGCCCGCAGCCCCACGGGCTGTTTCGCCAGGCGAGCGGCTGCCAAAGAGCTTTCCAACGAGGCATGGCTTTCCCTCCTGGCTCTTCGTGCTTGGGAGCTGTCGCCAGAGTTGCGGCCCTACCGGAAAATGCTTCGCAAGCTGGCGCGGCGGCACCATGTGGGCGCCGGTGGCGCCGAGGCTGACGGCCGCCACAAAGCCCGCAGCCCCATGGGCTGTGGGGCCACGCGAGAGGCTGCCAAAGAGCTTTCCAACGAGGCATGGCTTTCCCTCCTGGCTCTTCGGGCGTGGGAGCTGTCGCCAGAGACGCGGCCCTACCGGAAAATGCTTCGCAGGCTGGCGCAGCGGCGCCACGTGGGCGCCGGTGGCAGCGAGGCTGACGGCCGCCGCAAAGCCCGCAGCCCCACAGGCTGTTTCGCCAGGCGAGCGGCTGCCAAAGAGCTTTCCAACGAGGCACGGCTTTCTCTCCTGGCTCTTCGGGCGTGGGAGCTGTCGCCAGAGCCGCGGCCCTACAGGAAAATGCTTCGCAGGCTGGCGCAGCGGCGCCACGTGGGCGCCGGTGGCAGGGAGGCTGACGGTCGCCGCATAGCCCGCAGCCCCATGGGCTGTGGGGCCACGCGAGCGGCCGCCAAAGAGCTTTCCAACGAGGCACGGCTTTCCCTCCTGGCTCTTCGGGCATGGGAGCTGTTGCCAGAGCCACGGCCCTACCGGAAAATGCTTCGCAGGCTGGCGCGGCTGCACCTGGTGGGTGCCGGTGGCTCCGAGGCTGACGGCCGCCGCAAAGCCCGCAGCCCCACAGGCTGTTTCGCCAGGCGAGCGGCTGCCAAAGAGCTTTCCAACGAGGCACGGCTTTCCCTCCTGGCTCTTCGGGCTTGGGAGCTGTCGTCAGAGCCGCAGCCCTACCGGAAAATGCTTCGCAAGCTGGCGCGGCAGCACCACGTGGGCGCCGGTGGCGCCGAGGCTGACGGCCGCCGCAAAGCCCGCAGCCACACGGGCTGTGGGGCCACGCGATCGGCTGCCAAAGAGCTTTCCAACGAGGCATGGCTTTTCCTCCTGGCTCTTCGGGCATGGGAGCTGTCGCCAGAGCCGCGGCCCTACCGGAAAACGCTTCGCAGGCTGGCGCAGCGGCGCCACGTGGGCGCCGGTGGCGGCGAGGCTGACGGCCGCCGCAGAGCCCGCAGCCCCATGGGCTGTGGGGCCACGCGAGCGGCTGCCAAAGAGCTTTCCAACGAGGCATGGCTTTCCCTCCTGGCTCTTCGGGCTTGGGAGTTGTCGTCAGAGCCGCAGCCCTACCGGAAAATGCTTCGCAAGCTGGCACGGCAGCGCCACGTGGGCACCGTTGGCGGCGAGGCTGACGGCCGCCGCAAAGCCCGCAGCCACACGGGCTGTGGGGCCACACGAGCGGCTGCCAAAGAGCTTTCCAACGAGGCACGACTTTCCCTCCTGGCTCTTCGGGCGTGGGAGCTGTCGCCAGAGACGCGGCCCTACCGGAAAATGCTTCGCAGGCTGGCGCAGCGGCGCCACGTGGGCGCCGGTGGCAGGGAGGGTGACGGCCGCCACAAAGCCCGCAGCCCCACGGGCTGTGGGGCCACGCGAGCGGCCGCCAAAGAGCTTTCCAACGAGGCACGGCTTTCCCTCCTGGCTCTTCGGGCGTGGGAGCTGTCGCCAGAGCCACGGCCCTACCGGAAAATGCTTCGCAGGCTGGCGCGGCTGCACCTGGTGGGTGCCGGTGGCTCCGAGGCTGACGGCCGCCGCAAAGCCCGCAGCCCCACAGGCTGTTTCGCCAGGCGAGCGGCTGCCAAAGAGCTTTCCAACGAGGCACGGCTTTCCCTCCTCGCTCTTCGGGCGTGGGAGCTGTCGCCAGAGCCACGGCCCTACCGGAAAATGCTTCGCAGGCTGGCGCAGCTGCACCTGGTGGGTGCCGGTGGCTCCGAGGCTGACGGCCGCCGCAAAGCCCGCAGCCCCACAGGCTGTTTCGCCAGGCGAGCGGCCGCCAAAGAGCTTTCCAACGAGGCACGGCTTTCCCTCCTGGCTCTTCGGGCGTGGGAGCTGTCGCCAGAGTTGCGGCCCTACCGGAAAATGCTTCGCAGGCTGGTGGGGCGGTGCCACGTGGGCGCCGGTGGCGCCGAGGCTGACGGCCGCCACAAAGCCCGCAGCCCCATGGGCTGTGGGGCCACGCGAGAGGCTGCCAAAGAGCTTTCCAACGAGGCATGGCTTTCCCTCCTGGCTCTTCGGGCGTGGGAGCTGTCGCCAGAGACGCGGCCCTACCGGAAAATGCTTCGCAGGCTGGCGCAGCGGCGCCACGTGGGCGCCGGTGGCAGCGAGGCTGACGGCCGCCGCAAAGCCCGCAGCCCCACAGGCTGTTTCGCCAGGCGAGCGGCTGCCAAAGAGCTTTCCAACGAGGCACGGCTTTCTCTCCTGGCTCTTCGGGCGTGGGAGCTTTCGCCAGAGCCGCGGCCCTACAGGAAAATGCTTCGCAGGCTGGCGCAGCGGCGCCACGTGGGCGCCGGTGGCAGGGAGGCTGACGGTCGCCGCATAGCCCGCAGCCCCATGGGCTGTGGGGCCACGCGAGCGGCCGCCAAAGAGCTTTCCAACGAGGCACGGCTTTCCCTCCTGGCTCTTCGGGCATGGGAGCTGTCGCCAGAGCCACGGCCCTACCGGAAAATGCTTCGCAGGCTGGCGCGGCTGCACCTGGTGGGTGCCGGTGGCTCCGAGGCTGACGGCCGCCGCAAAGCCCGCAGCCCCACAGGCTGTTTCGCCAGGCGAGCGGCTGCCAAAGAGCTTTCCAACGAGGCACGGCTTTCCCTCCTGGCTCTTCGGGCTTGGGAGCTGTCGTCAGAGCCGCAGCCCTACCGGAAAATGCTTCGCAAGCTGGCGCGGCAGCACCACGTGGGCGCCGGTGGCGCCGAGTCTGACGGCCGCCGCAAAGCCCGCAGCCACACGGGCTGTGGGGCCACGCGATCGGCTGCCAAAGAGCTTTCCAACGAGGCATGGCTTTTCCTCCTGGCTCTTCGGGCATGGGAGCTGTCGCCAGAGCCGCGGCCCTACCGGAAAACGCTTAGCAGGCTGGCGCAGCGGCGCCACGTGGGCGCCGGTGGCGGCGAGGCTGACGGCCGCCGCAGAGCCCGCAGCCCCATGGGCTGTGGGGCCACGCGAGCGGCTGCCAAAGAGCTTTCCAACGAGGCATGGCTTTCCCTCCTGGCTCTTCGGGCTTGGGAGTTGTCGTCAGAGCCGCAGCCCTACCGGAAAATGCTTCGCAAGCTGGCACGGCAGCGCCACGTGGGCACCGTTGGCGGCGAGGCTGACGGCCGCCGCAAAGCCCGCAGCCACACGGGCTGTGGGGCCACACGAGCGGCTGCCAAAGAGCTTTCCAACGAGGCACGACTTTCCCTCCTGGCTCTTCGGGCGTGGGAGCTGTCGCCAGAGACGCGGCCCTACCGGAAAATGCTTCGCAGGCTGGCGCAGCGGCGCCACGTGGGCGCCGGTGGCAGGGAGGCTGACGGCCGCCACAAAGCCCGCAGCCCCACGGGCTGTGGGGCCACGCGAGCGGCCGCCAAAGAGCTTTCCAACGAGGCACGGCTTTCCCTCCTGGCTCTTCGGGCATGGGAGCTGTCGCCAGAGTTGCGGCCCTACCGGAAAATGCTTCGCAGGCTGGCGCGGCTGCACCTGGTGGGTGCCGGTGGCTCCGAGGCTGACGGCCGCCGCAAAGCCCGCAGCCCCACAGGCTGTTTCGCCAGGCGAGCGGCTGCCAAAGAGCTTTCCAACGAGGCACGGCTTTCCCTCCTGGCTCTTCGGGCGTGGGAGCTGTCGCCAGAGCCACGGCCCTACCGGAAAATGCTTCGCAGGCTGGCGCAGCTGCACCTGGTGGGTGCCGGTGGCTCCGAGGCTGACGGCCGCCGCAAAGCCCGCAGCCCCACAGGCTGTTTCGCCAGGCGAGCGGCCGCCAAAGAGCTTTCCAACGAGGCACGGCTTTCCCTCCTGGCTCTTCGGGCGTGGGAGCTGTCGCCAGAGTTGCGGCCCTACCGGAAAATGCTTCGCAGGCTGGTGGGGCGGTGCCACGTGGGCGCCGGTGGCTCCGAGGCTGACGGCCGCCGCAAAGCCCGCAGCCCCACGGGCTGTTTCGCCAGGCGAGCGGCTGCCAAAGAGCTTTCCAACGAGGCATGGCTTTCCCTCCTGGCTCTTCGGGCTTGGGAGCTGTCGCCAGAGCCACGGCCCTACCGGAAAATGCTTCGCAGGCTGGCGCAGCGGCGCCACGTGGGCGCCGGTGGCTCCGAGGCTGACAACCGCCGCAAAGCCCGCAGCCCCACGGGCTGTGGGGCCACGGGAGCGGCTGCCAAAGAGCTTTCCAACGAGGCACGGCTTTCCCTCCTGGCTCTTCGGGCTTGGGAGTTGTCGTCAGAGCCGCAGCCCTACCGGAAAATGCTTCGCAGCCTGGTGAGGCGGCGACACATGGGCGCCGGTGGCAGCGAGGCTGACGGCCGCCGCAAAGCCCGCAGCCCCACAGGCTGTTTCGCCAGGCGAGCGGCTGCCAAAGAGCTTTCCAACGAGGCACGGCTTTCCCTCCTCGCTCTTCGGGCGTGGGAGCTGTCGCCAGAGCCGCGGCCCTACAGGAAAATGCTTCGCAGGCTGGCGCGGCTGCACCTGGTGGGCGCCGGTGGCTCCGAGGCTGACGGCCGCCACAAAGCCCGCAGCCCCACGGGCTGTGGGGCCACGCGATCGGCTGCCAAAGAGCTTTCCAACGAGGCACGGCTTTCCCTCCTGGCTCTTCGGGCGTGGGAGCTGTCGCCAGAGCCGCGGCCCTACCGGAAAATGCTTCGCAGGCTGGTGGGGCGGCGCCACGTGGGCGCCGGTGGCTCCGAGGCTGACGGCCGCCGCAAAGCCCGCAGCCCCACGGGCTGTTTCGCCAGGCGAGCGGCTGCCAAAGAGCTTTCCAACGAGGCGCGGCTTTCCCTCCTGGCTCTTCGGGCGTGGGAGCTGTCGCCAGAGCTGCAGCCCTACAGGAAAATGCTTCGCAGGCTGGCGCGGCGGCGCCACGTGGGCGCCGGTGTCGCTGAGGCTGACGTCCGCCGGAAAGCCCGCAGCCCCACGGGCTGTGGGGCCACGCGAGCGGCTGCCAAAGAGCTTTCCAACGAGGCACGGCTTTCCCTCCTGGCTCTTCGGGCGTGGGAGCTGTCGTCAGAGCCGCAGCCCTACCGGAAAATGCTTCGCAGGCTGGCGCGGCTGCACCTGGTGGGCGCCAGTGGCGGGGAGGCTGACGGCCGCCACAAAGCCCGCAGCCCCACGGGCTGTGGGGCCACGCAAGAGGCTGCCAAAGAGCTTTCCAACGAGGCATGGCTTTCCCTCCTGGCTCTTCGGGCGTGGGAGCTGTCGCCAGAGCCGCGGCCCTACAGGAAAATGCTTCGCAGGCTGGCGCGGCTGCACCTGGTGGGGGCCGGTGGCGGGGAGGCTGACGGCCGCCACAAAGCCCGCAGCCCCACGGGCTGTGGGGCCACGCGATCGGCTGCCAAAGAGCTTTCCAACGAGGCACGGCTTTCCCTCCTGGCTCTTCGGGCGTGGGAGCTGTCGCCAGAGTTGCGGCCCTACCGGAAAATGCTTCGCAGGCTGGTGGGGCGGCGCCACGTGGGCGCCGGTGGCTCCGAGGCTGACGGCCGCCGCAAAGCCCGCAGCCCCACGGGCTGTTTCGCCAGGCGAGCGGCTGCCAAAGAGCTTTCCAACGAGGCACGGCTTTCCCTCCTGGCTCTTCGGGCGTGGGAGCTGTCGCCAGAGCCGCAGCCCTACAGGAAAATGCTTCGCAGGCTGGCGCGGCGGCGCCACGTGGGCGCCGGTGTCGCTGAGGCTGACGTCCGCCGGAAAGCCCGCAGCCCCACGGGCTGTGGGGCCACGCGAGCGGCTGCCAAAGAGCTTTCCAACGAGGCACGGCTTTCCCTCCTGGCTCTTCGGGCGTGGGAGCTGTCGTCAGAGCCGCAGCCCTACCGGAAAATGCTTCGCAGGCTGGCGCGGCTGCACCTGGTGGGCGCCAGTGGCGGGGAGGCTGACGGCCGCCACAAAGCCCGCAGCCCCACGGGCTGTGGGGCCACGCAAGAGGCTGCCAAAGAGCTTTCCAACGAGGCATGGCTTTCCCTCCTGGCTCTTCGGGCGTGGGAGCTGTCGCCAGAGCCGCGGCCCGACCGGAAAATGATTCGCAGGCTGGCGCGGCTGCACCTGGTGGGCGCCGGTGGCGGGGAGGCTGACGGTCGCCGCAAAGCCCGCAGCCGCACGGGCTGTTTCGCCAGGCGCGCGGCTGCCAAAAAGCTTTCCAACGAGGCATGGCTTTCCCTCCTGGCTCTTCGGGCTTGGGAGCTGTCGCCAGAGTTGCGGCCCTACCGGAAAATGCTTCGCAGGCTGGTGGGGCGGCGCCACGTGGGCGCCGGTGGCTCCGAGGCTGACAACCGCCGCAAAGCCCGCAGCCCCACGGGCTGTGGGGCCACGCGAGCGGCTGCCAAAGAGCTTTCCAACGAGGCACGGCTTTCCCTCCTGGCTCTTCGGGCGTGGGAGCTGTCGCCAGAGCCGCGGCCCTACCGGAAAATGATTCGCAGGCTGGCGCGGCTGCACCTGGTGGGCGCCGGTGGCGGGGAGGCTGACGGTCGCCGCAAAGCCCGCAGCCGCACGGGCTGTGGGGCCACGCGATCGGCTGCCAAAGAGCTTTCCAACGAGGCATGGCTTTCCCTCCTGGCTCTTCGGGCTTGGGAGCTGTCGCCAGAGTTGCGGCCCTACCGGAAAATGCTTCGCAGGCTGGTGGGGCGGCGCCACGTGGGCGCCGGTGGCTCCGAGGCTGACAACCGCCGCAAAGCCCGCAGCCCCACGGGCTGTGGGGCCACGCGAGCGGCTGCCAAAGAGCTTTCCAACGAGGCACGGCTTTCCCTCCTGGCTCTTCGGGCGTGGGAGCTGTCGCCAGAGCCGCGGCCCTACCGGAAAACGCTTCGCAGGCTGGCGCAGCGGCGCCACGTGGGCGCCGGTGGCGGCGAGGCTGACGGCCGCCGCAGAGCCCGCAGCCCCATGGGCTGTGGGGCCACGCGAGCGGCTGCCAAAGAGCTTTCCAACGAGGCATGGCTTTCCCTCCTCGCTCTTCGGGCGTGGGAGCTGTCGCCAGAGCCGCGGCCCTACCGGAAAATGCTTCGCAGCCTGGTGGGGCGGCGCCACGTGGGCGCCGGTGGCTCCGAGGCTGACAACCGCCGCAAAGCCCGCAGCCCCACGGGCTGTTTCGCCAGGCGAGCGGCTGCCAAAGAGCTTTCCAACGAGGCACGGCTTTCCCTCCTGGCTCTTCGGGCGTGGGAGCTGTCGCCAGAGCCGCAGCCCTACAGGAAAATGCTTCGCAGGCTGGCGTGGCGGCGCCACGTGGGCGCCGGTGTCGCTGAGGCTGACGTCCGCCGGAAAGCCCGCAGCCCCACGGGCTGTGGGGCCACGCGAGCGGCTGCCAAAGAGCTTTCCAACGAGGTACGGCTTTCCCTCCTGGCTCTTCGGGCGTGGGAGCTGTCGTCAGAGCCGCAGCCCTACCGGAAAATGCTTCGCAGGCTGGCGCGGCTGCACCTGGTGGGCGCCAGTGGCGGGGAGGCTGACGGCCGCCACAAAGCCCGCAGCCCCACGGGCTGTGGGGCCACGCAAGAGGCTGCCAAAGAGCTTTCCAACGAGGCATGGCTTTCCCTCCTGGCTCTTCGGGCGTGGGAGCTGTCGCCAGAGCCGCGGCCCTACAGGAAAATGCTTCGCAGGCTGGCGCGGCTGCACCTGGTGGGGGCCGGTGGCGGGGAGGCTGACGGCCGCCACAAAGCCCGCAGCCCCACGGGCTGTGGGGCCACGCGAGCGGCTGCCAAAGAGCTTTCCAACGAGGCACGGCTTTCCCTCCTGGCTCTTCGGGCGTGGGAGCTGTCGTCAGAGCCGCGGCCCTACAGGAAAATGCTTCGCAGGCTGGTGGGGCGGCGCCACGTGGGCGCCGGTGGCTCCGAGGCTGACGGCCGCCGCAAAGCCCGCAGCCCCACAGGCTGTTTCGCCAGGCGAGCGGCTGCCAAAGAGCTTTCCAACGAGGCACGGCTTTCCCTCCTCGCTCTTCGGGCGTGGGAGCTGTCGCCAGAGCCGCGGCCCTACAGGAAAATGCTTCGCAGGCTGGCGCGGCTGCACCTGGTGGGGGCCGGTGGCGGGGAGGCTGACGGCCGCCACAAAGCCCGCAGCCCCACGGGCTGTGGGGCCACGCGATCGGCTGCCAAAGAGCTTTCCAACGAGGCACGGCTTTCCCTCCTGGCTCTTCGGGCGTGGGAGCTGTCGCCAGAGTTGCGGCCCTACCGGAAAATGCTTCGCAGGCTGGTGGGGCGGCGCCACGTGGGCGCCGGTGGCTCCGAGGCTGACGGCCGCCGCAAAGCCCGCAGCCCCACGGGCTGTTTCGCCAGGCGAGCGGCTGCCAAAGAGCTTTCCAACGAGGCACGGCTTTCCCTCCTGGCTCTTCGGGCGTGGGAGCTGTCGCCAGAGCCGCAGCCCTACAGGAAAATGCTTCGCAGGCTGGCGCGGCGGCGCCACGTGGGCGCCGGTGTCGCTGAGGCTGACGTCCGCCGGAAAGCCCGCAGCCCCACGGGCTGTGGGGCCACGCGAGCGGCTGCCAAAGAGCTTTCCAACGAGGCACGGCTTTCCCTCCTGGCTCTTCGGGCGTGGGAGCTGTCGTCAGAGCCGCAGCCCTACCGGAAAATGCTTCGCAGGCTGGCGCGGCTGCACCTGGTGGGCGCCAGTGGCGGGGAGGCTGACGGCCGCCACAAAGCCCGCAGCCCCACGGGCTGTGGGGCCACGCAAGAGGCTGCCAAAGAGCTTTCCAACGAGGCATGGCTTTCCCTCCTGGCTCTTCGGGCGTGGGAGCTGTCGCCAGAGCCGCGGCCCGACCGGAAAATGATTCGCAGGCTGGCGCGGCTGCACCTGGTGGGCGCCGGTGGCGGGGAGGCTGACGGTCGCCGCAAAGCCCGCAGCCGCACGGGCTGTTTCGCCAGGCGCGCGGCTGCCAAAAAGCTTTCCAACGAGGCATGGCTTTCCCTCCTGGCTCTTCGGGCTTGGGAGCTGTCGCCAGAGTTGCGGCCCTACCGGAAAATGCTTCGCAGGCTGGTGGGGCGGCGCCACGTGGGCGCCGGTGGCTCCGAGGCTGACAACCGCCGCAAAGCCCGCAGCCCCACGGGCTGTGGGGCCACGCGAGCGGCTGCCAAAGAGCTTTCCAACGAGGCACGGCTTTCCCTCCTGGCTCTTCGGGCGTGGGAGCTGTCGCCAGAGCCGCGGCCCTACCGGAAAATGATTCGCAGGCTGGCGCGGCTGCACCTGGTGGGCGCCGGTGGCGGGGAGGCTGACGGTCGCCGCAAAGCCCGCAGCCGCACGGGCTGTGGGGCCACGCGATCGGCTGCCAAAGAGCTTTCCAACGAGGCATGGCTTTCCCTCCTGGCTCTTCGGGCTTGGGAGCTGTCGCCAGAGTTGCGGCCCTACCGGAAAATGCTTCGCAGGCTGGTGGGGCGGCGCCACGTGGGCGCCGGTGGCTCCGAGGCTGACAACCGCCGCAAAGCCCGCAGCCCCACGGGCTGTGGGGCCACGCGAGCGGCTGCCAAAGAGCTTTCCAACGAGGCACGGCTTTCCCTCCTGGCTCTTCGGGCGTGGGAGCTGTCGCCAGAGCCGCGGCCCTACCGGAAAACGCTTCGCAGGCTGGCGCAGCGGCGCCACGTGGGCGCCGGTGGCGGCGAGGCTGACGGCCGCCGCAGAGCCCGCAGCCCCATGGGCTGTGGGGCCACGCGAGCGGCTGCCAAAGAGCTTTCCAACGAGGCATGGCTTTCCCTCCTCGCTCTTCGGGCGTGGGAGCTGTCGCCAGAGCCGCGGCCCTACCGGAAAATGCTTCGCAGCCTGGTGGGGCGGCGCCACGTGGGCGCCGGTGGCTCCGAGGCTGACAACCGCCGCAAAGCCCGCAGCCCCACGGGCTGTTTCGCCAGGCGAGCGGCTGCCAAAGAGCTTTCCAACGAGGCACGGCTTTCCCTCCTGGCTCTTCGGGCGTGGGAGCTGTCGCCAGAGCCGCAGCCCTACAGGAAAATGCTTCGCAGGCTGGCGTGGCGGCGCCACGTGGGCGCCGGTGTCGCTGAGGCTGACGTCCGCCGGAAAGCCCGCAGCCCCACGGGCTGTGGGGCCACGCGAGCGGCTGCCAAAGAGCTTTCCAACGAGGTACGGCTTTCCCTCCTGGCTCTTCGGGCGTGGGAGCTGTCGTCAGAGCCGCAGCCCTACCGGAAAATGCTTCGCAGGCTGGCGCGGCTGCACCTGGTGGGCGCCAGTGGCGGGGAGGCTGACGGCCGCCACAAAGCCCGCAGCCCCACGGGCTGTGGGGCCACGCAAGAGGCTGCCAAAGAGCTTTCCAACGAGGCATGGCTTTCCCTCCTGGCTCTTCGGGCGTGGGAGCTGTCGCCAGAGCCGCGGCCCTACAGGAAAATGCTTCGCAGGCTGGCGCGGCTGCACCTGGTGGGGGCCGGTGGCGGGGAGGCTGACGGCCGCCACAAAGCCCGCAGCCCCACGGGCTGTGGGGCCACGCGAGCGGCTGCCAAAGAGCTTTCCAACGAGGCACGGCTTTCCCTCCTGGCTCTTCGGGCGTGGGAGCTGTCGTCAGAGCCGCGGCCCTACAGGAAAATGCTTCGCAGGCTGGTGGGGCGGCGCCACGTGGGCGCCGGTGGCTCCGAGGCTGACGGCCGCCGCAAAGCCCGCAGCCCCACAGGCTGTTTCGCCAGGCGAGCGGCTGCCAAAGAGCTTTCCAACGAGGCACGGCTTTCCCTCCTCGCTCTTCGGGCGTGGGAGCTGTCGCCAGAGCCGCGGCCCTACAGGAAAATGCTTCGCAGGCTGGCGCGGCTGCACCTGGTGGGCGCCGGTGGCTCCGAGGCTGACGGCCGCCACAAAGCCCGCAGCCCCACGGGCTGTGGGGCCACGCGATCGGCTGCCAAAGAGCTTTCCAACGAGGCACGGCTTTCCCTCCTGGCTCTTCGGGCGTGGGAGCTGTCGCCAGAGTTGCGGCCCTACCGGAAAATGCTTCGCAGGCTGGTGGGGCGGCGCCACGTGGGCGCCGGTGGCTCCGAGGCTGACGGCCGCCGCAAAGCCCGCAGCCCCACGGGCTGTTTCGCCAGGCGAGCGGCTGCCAAAGAGCTTTCCAACGAGGCACGGCTTTCCCTCCTGGCTCTTCGGGCGTGGGAGCTGTCGCCAGAGCCGCAGCCCTACCGGAAAATGCTTCGCAGGCTGGCGCGGCGGCGCCACGTGGGCGCCGGTGTCGCTGAGGCTGACGTCCGCCGGAAAGCCCGCAGCCCCACGGGCTGTGGGGCCACGCGAGCGGCTGCCAAAGAGCTTTCCAACGAGGCACGGCTTTCCCTCCTGGCTCTTCGGGCTTGGGAGCTGTCGTCAGAGCCGCAGCCCTACCGGAAAATGCTTCGCAGGCTGGCGCGGTGGAGCCACGTGGGCGCCAGTGGCGGGGAGGCTGACGGCCGCCACAAAGCCCGCAGCCCCACGGGCTGTGGGGCCACGCAAGAGGCTGCCAAAGAGCTTTCCAACGAGGCATGGCTTTCCCTCCTGGCTCTTCGGGCGTGGGAGCTGTCGCCAGAGCCGCGGCCCTACCGGAAAATGCTTCGCAGGCTGGTGAGGCGGTGACACATGGGCGCCGGTGGCAGCGAGGCTGACGGCCGCCGCAAAGCCCGCAGCCCCACAGGCTGTTTCGCCAGGCGAGCGGCTGCCAAAAAGCTTTCCAACGAGGCACGGCTTTCCCTCCTCGCTCTTCGGGCGTGGGAGCTGTCGCCAGAGCCGCGGCCCTACAGGAAAATGCTTCGCAGGCTGGCGCGGCTGGACCTGGTGGGCGCCGGTGGCGCCGAGGCTGACGGCCGCCACAAAGCCCGCAGCCCCACGGGCTGTGGGGCCACGCGAGAGGCTGCCAAAGAGCTTTCCAACGAGGCATGGCTTTCCCTCCTGGCTCTTCGGGCGTGGGAGCTGTCGCCAGAGACGCAGCCCTACCGGAAAATGCTTCGCAGGCTGGCGCAGCGGCGCCACGTGGGCGCCGGTGCCAGCGAGGCTGACGGCCGCCGCAAAGCCCGCAGCCCCACAGGCTGTTTCGCCAGGCGAGCGGCTGCCAAAGAGCTTTCCAACGAGGCACGGCTTTCCCTCCTGGCTCTTCGGGCGTGGGAGCTGTCGCCAGAGCCGCGGCCCTACCGGAAAATGCTTCGCAGGCTGGCGCGGCTGCACCTGGTGGGTGCCGGTGGCTCCGAGGCTGACGGCCGCCGCAAAGCCCGCAGCCCCACAGGCTGTTTCGCCAGGCGAGCGGCCGCCAAAGAGCTTTCCAACGAGGCACGGCTTTCCCTCCTGGCTCTTCGGGCGTGGGAGCTGTCGCCAGAGTTGCGGCCCTACCGGAAAATGCTTCGCAGGCTGGTGGGGCGGTGCCACGTGGGCGCCGGTGGCTCCGAGGCTGACGGCCGCCGCAAAGCCCGCAGCCGCACGGGCTGTTTCGCCAGGCGAGCGGCTGCCAAAGAGCTTTCCAACGAGGCATGGCTTTCCCTCCTGGCTCTTCGGGCTTGGGAGCTGTCGCCAGAGTTGCGGCCCTACCGGAAAATGCTTCGCAGGCTGGTGGGGCGGCGCCACGTGGGCGCCGGTGTCTCCGAGGCTGACAACCGCCGCAAAGCCCGCAGCCCCACGGGCTGTGGGGCCACGCGAGCGGCTGCCAAAGAGCTTTCCAACGAGGCACGGCTTTCCCTCCTGGCTCTTCGGGCTTGGGAGTTGTCGTCAGAGCCGCAGCCCTACCGGAAAATGCTTCGCAGCCTGGTGAGGCGGCGACACATGGGCGCCGGTGGCAGCGAGGCTGACGGCCGCCGCAAAGCCCGCAGCCCCACAGGCTGTTTCGCCAGGCGAGCGGCTGCCAAAGAGCTTTCCAACGAGGCACGGCTTTCCCTCCTCGCTCTTCGGGCGTGGGAGCTGTCGCCAGAGCCGCGGCCCTACAGGAAAATGCTTCGCAGGCTGGCGCGGCTGCACCTGGTGGGCGCCGGTGGCTCCGAGGCTGACGGCCGCCACAAAGCCCGCAGCCCCACGGGCTGTGGGGCCACGCGATCGGCTGCCAAAGAGCTTTCCAACGAGGCACGGCTTTCCCTCCTGGCTCTTCGGGCGTGGGAGCTGTCGCCAGAGTTGCGGCCCTACCGGAAAATGCTTCGCAGGCTGGTGGGGCGGCGCCACGTGGGCGCCGGTGGCTCCGAGGCTGACGGCCGCCGCAAAGCCCGCAGCCCCACGGGCTGTTTCGCCAGGCGAGCGGCTGCCAAAGAGCTTTCCAACGAGGCACGGCTTTCCCTCCTGGCTCTTCGGGCGTGGGAGCTGTCGTCAGAGCCGCAGCCCTACAGGAAAATGCTTCGCAGGCTGGCGCGGCGGCGCCACGTGGGCGCCGGTGTCGCTGAGGCTGACGTCCGCCGGAAAGCCCGCAGCCCCACGGGCTGTGGGGCCACGCGAGCGGCTGCCAAAGAGGTTTCCAACGAGGCACGGCTTTCCCTCCTGGCTCTTCGGGCTTGGGAGTTGTCGTCAGAGCCGCAGCCCTACCGGAAAATGCTTCGCAGGCTGGCGCGGTGGAGCCACGTGGGCGCCAGTGGCGGGGAGGCTGACGGCCGCCACAAAGCCCGCAGCCCCACGGGCTGTGGGGCCACGCAAGAGGCTGCCAAAGAGCTTTCCAACGAGGCATGGCTTTCCCTCCTGGCTCTTCGGGCGTGGGAGCTGTCGCCAGAGCCGCGGCCCTACCGGAAAACGCTTCGCAGGCTGGCGCGGCTGCACCTGGTGGGCGCCGGTGGCGGGGAGGCTGACGGTCGCCGCAAAGCCCGCAGCCGCACGGGCTGTTTCGCCAGGCGAGCGGCTGCCAAAGAGCTTTCCAACGAGGCATGGCTTTCCCTCCTGGCTCTTCGGGCTTGGGAGCTGTCGCCAGAGTTGCGGCCCTACCGGAAAATGCTTCGCAGGCTGGTGGGGCGGCACCACGTGGGCGCCGGTGGCTCCGAGGCTGACAACCGCCGCAAAGCCCGCAGCCCCACGGGCTGTGGGGCCACGCGAGCGGCTGCCAAAGAGCTTTCCAACGAGGCACGGCTTTCCCTCCTGGCTCTTCGGGCTTGGCAGTTGTCGTCAGAGCCGCAGCCCTACCGGAAAATGCTTCGCAGCCTGGTGAGGCGGTGACACATGGGCGCCGGTGGCAGCGAGGCTGACAACCGCCGCAAAGCCCGCAGCCCCACAGGCTGTTTCGCCAGGCGAGCGGCCGCCAAAGAGCTTTCCAACGAGGCACGGCTTTCCCTCCTGGCTCTTCGGGCTTGGGAGCTGTCGTCAGAGCCGCAGCCCTACCGGAAAATGCTTCGCAAGCTGGCGCGGCAGCACCACGTGGGCGCCGGTGGCGCCGAGGCTGACGGCCGCCGCAAAGCCCGCAGCCACACGGGCTGTGGGGCCACGCGAGCGGCTGCCAAAGAGCTTTCCAACGAGGCATGGCTTTTCCTCCTGGCTCTTCGGGCGTGGGAGCTGTCGCCAGAGCCGCGGCCCTACCGGAAAACGCTTCGCAGGCTGGCGCAGCGGCGCCACGTGGGCGCCGGTGGCGGCGAGGCTGACGGCCGCCGCAGAGCCCGCAGCCCCATGGGCTGTGGGGCCACGCGAGCGGCTGCCAAAGAGCTTTCCAACGAGGCATGGCTTTCCCTCCTGGCTATTCGGGCTTGGGAGTTGTCGTCAGAGCCGCAGCCCTACCGGAAAATGCTTCGCAAGCTGGCACGGCAGCACCACGTGGGCACCGTTGGCGGCGAGGCTGACGGCCGCCGCAAAGCCCGCAGCCCCACAGGCTGTTTCGCCAGGCGAGAAGCTGCCAAAGAGCTTTCCAACGATGCACGGCTTTCCCTCCTCGCTCTTCGGGCGTGGGAGCTGTCGCCAGAGCCGCGGCCCTACCGGAAAATGCTTCGCAGCCTGGTGAGGCGGTGACACATGGGCGCCGGTGGCAGCGAGGCTGACGGCCGCCGCAAAGCCCGCAGCCCCACAGGCTGTTTCGCCAGGCGAGCGGCTGCCAAAGAGCTTTCCAACGAGGCACGGCTTTCCCTCCTCGCTCTTCGGGCGTGGGAGCTGTCGCCAGAGCCGCGGCCCTACAGGAAAATGCTTCGCAGGCTGGCGCGGCTGCACCTGGTGGGCGCCGGTGGCGGGGAGGCTGACGGCCGCCACAAAGCCCGCAGCCCCACGGGCTGTGGGGCCACGCGATCGGCTGCCAAAGAGCTTTCCAACGAGGCACGGCTTTCCCTCCTGGCTCTTCGTGCTTGGGAGCTGTCGCCAGAGTTGCGGCCCTACCGGAAAATGCTTCACAGGCTGGTGGGGCGGCGCCACGTGGGCGCCGGTGGCTCCGAGGCTGACGGCCGCGGCAAAGCCCGCAGCCGCACGGGCTGTTTCGCCAGGCGAGCGGCTGCCAAAGAGCTTTCCAACGAGGCATGGCTTTCCCTCCTGGCTCTTCGTGCTTGGGAGCTGTCGCCAGAGTTGCGGCCCTACCGGAAAATGCTTCGCAAGCTGGCGCGGCGGCGCCATGTGGGCGCCGGTGGCGCCGAGGCTGACGGCCGCCGCAAAGCCCGCAGCCCCACGGGCTGTTGGGCCACGCGAGAGGCTGCCAAAGAGCTTTCCAACGAGGCATGGCTTTCCCTCCTGGCTCTTCGGGCGTGGGAGCTGTCGCCAGAGACGCGGCCCTACCGGAAAATGCTTCGCAGGCTGGCGCAGCGGCGCCACGTGGGCGGCGGTGGCAGCGAGGCTGACGGCCGCCGCAAAGCCCGCAGCCCCACAGGCTGTTTCGCCAGGCGAGCGGCTGCCAAAGAGCTTTCCAACGAGGCACGGCTTTCTCTCCTCGCTCTTAGGGCGTGGGAGCTGTCGCCAGAGCCGCGGCCCTACAGGAAAATGCTTCGCAGGCTGGCGCGGCTGCACCTGGTGGGGGCCGGTGGCGGGGAGGCTGACGGCCGCCGCAAAGCCCGCAGCCACACGGGCTGTGGGGCCACGCGATCGGCTGCCAAAGAGCTTTCCAACGAGGCACGGCTTTCCCTCCTGGCTCTTCGGGCGTGGGAGCTGTCGCCAGAGCCGCGGCCCTACAGGAAAATGCTTCGCAGGCTGGTGGGGCGGCGCCACGTGGGCGCCGGTGGCTCCGAGGCTGACGGCCGCCGCAAAGCCCGCAGCCACACGGGCTGTGGGGCCACGCGATCGGCTGCCAAAGAGCTTTCCAACGAGGCATGGCTTTTCCTCCTGGCTCTTCGGGCGTGGGAGCTGTCGCAAGAGCCGCGGCCCTACCGGAAAACGCTTCGTAGGCTGGCGCAGCGGCGCCACGTGGGCGCCGGTGGCGGCGAGGCTGACGGCCGCCGCAGAGCCCGCAGCCCCATGGGCTGTGGGGCCACGCGAGCGGCTGCCAAAGAGCTTTCCAACGAGGCATGGCTTTCCCTCCTGGCTCTTCGGGCTTGGGAGTTGTCGTCAGAGCCGCAGCCCTACCGGAAAATGCTTCGCAAGCTGGCACGGCAGCGCCACGTGGGCACCGTTGGCGGCGAGGCTGACGGCCGCCGCAAAGCCCGCAGCCACACGGGCTGTGGGGCCACACGAGTGGCTGCCAAAGAGCTTTCCAACGAGGCACAACTTTCCCTCCTGGCTCTTCGGGCGTGGGAGCTGTCGCCAGAGACGCGGCCCTACCGGAAAATGCTTCGCAGGCTGGCGCAGCGGCGCCACGTGGGCGCCGGTGGCAGGGAGGCTGACGGCTGCCACAAAGCCCGCAGCCCCACGGGCTGTGGGGCCACGCGAGCGGCCGCCAAAGAGCTTTCCAACGAGGCACGGCTTTCCCTCCTGGCTCTTCGGGCGTGGGAGCTGTCGCCTGAGCCACGGCCCTACCGGAAAATGCTTCGCAGGCTGGCGCGGCGGCGCCACGTGGGCACCGTTGTCGGAGAGGCTGACGGCCGCGGCAAAGCCCGCAGCCCCACAGGCTGTTTCGCCAGGCGAGCGGCTGCCAAAGAGCTTTCCAACGAGGCACGGCTTTCCCTCCTCGCTCTTCGGGCGTGGGAGCTGTCGCCAGAGCCGCGGCCCTACAGGAAAATGCTTCGCAGGCTGGCGCGGCTGCACCTGGTGGGCGCCGGTGGCGGGGAGGCTGACGGCCGCCACAAAGCCCGCAGCCCCACGGGCTGTGGGGCCACGCGATCGGCTGCCAAAGAGCTTTCCAACGAGGCACGGCTTTCCCTCCTGGCTCTTCGTGCTTGGGAGCTGTCGCCAGAGTTGCGGCCTTACCGGAAAATGCTTCACAGGCTGGTGGGGCGGCGCCACCTGGGCGCCGGTGGCTCCGAGGCTGACGGCCGCGGCAAAGCCCGCAGCCCCACGGGCTGTTTCGCCAGGCGAGCGGCTGCCAAAGAGCTTTCCAACGAGGCATGGCTTTCCCTCCTGGCTCTTCGTGCTTGGGAGCTGTCGCCAGCGTTGCGGCCCTACCGGAAAATGCTTCGCAGGCTGGCGCGGCTGCACCTGGTGGGTGCCGGTGGCTCCGAGGCTGACGGCCGCCGCAAAGCCCGCAGCCCCACGGGCTGTTTCGCCAGGCGAGCGGCTGCCAAAGAGCTTTCCAACGAGGCACGGCTTTCCCTCCTGGCTCTTCGGGCGTGGGAGCTGTCGCCAGAGCCACGGCCCTACCGGAAAATGCTTCGCAGGCTGGCTCGGCTGCACCTGGTGGGTGCCGGTGGCTCCGAGGCTGACGGCCGCCGCAAAGCCAGCAGCCCCACAGGCTGTTTCGCCAGGCGAGCGG
The DNA here is from genome assembly GCF_963924245.1 of Chroicocephalus ridibundus. Lineage (NCBI taxonomy): Eukaryota > Metazoa > Chordata > Aves > Charadriiformes > Laridae > Chroicocephalus > Chroicocephalus ridibundus. The sequence continues at coordinate 854,076 of NW_026961567.1, read as the reverse complement.
CTGCCAAAGAGCTTTCCAACGAGGCACGGCTTTCCCTCCTGGCTCTTCGGGCGTGGGAGCTGTCGCCAGAGCCACGGCCCTACCGGAAAATGCTTCGCAGGCTGGCGCGGCTGCACCTGGTGGGTGCCGGTGGCTCCGAGGCTGACGGCCGCCGCAAAGCCCGCAGCCCCACAGGCTGTTTCGCCAGGCGAGCGGCCGCCAAAGAGCTTTCCAACGAGGCACGGCTTTCCCTCCTGGCTCTTCGGGCGTGGGAGCTGTCGCCAGAGTTGCGGCCCTACCGGAAAATGCTTCGCAGGCTGGTGGGCGGTGCCACGTGGGCGCCGGTGGCTCCGAGGCTGACGGCCGCCGCAAAGCCCGCAGCCGCACGGGCTGTTTCGCCAGGCGAGCGGCTGCCAAAGAGCTTTCCAACGAGGCATGGCTTTCCCTCCTGGCTCTTCGGGCTTGGGAGCTGTCGCCAGAGTTGCGGCCCTACCGGAAAATGCTTCGCAGGCTGGTGGGGCGGCGCCACGTGGGCGCCGGTGGCTCCGAGGCTGACAACCGCCGCAAAGCCCGCAGCCCCACGGGCTGTGGGGCCACGCGAGCGGCTGCCAAAGAGCTTTCCAACGAGGCACGGCTTTCCCTCCTGGCTCTTCGGGCTTGGGAGTTGTCGTCAGAGCCGCAGCCCTACCGGAAAATGCTTCGCAGGCTGGCGCGGCGGCGACACATGGGCGCCGGTGGCAGCGAGGCTGACGGCCGCCGCAAAGCCCGCAGCCCCACAGGCTGTTTCGCCAGGCGAGCGGCTGCCAAAGAGCTTTCCAACGAGGCACGGCTTTCCCTCCTCGCTCTTCGGGCGTGGGAGCTGTCGCCAGAGCCGCGGCCCTACAGGAAAATGCTTCGCAGGCTGGCGCGGCTGCACCTGGTGGGCGCCGGTGGCTCTGAGGCTGACGGCCGCCACAAAGCCCGCAGCCCCACGGGCTGTGGGGCCACGCGATCGGCTGCCAAAGAGCTTTCCAACGAGGCACGGCTTTCCCTCCTGGCTCTTCGGGCGTGGGAGCTGTCGCCAGAGCCGCGGCCCTACCGGAAAATGCTTCGCAGGCTGGTGGGGCGGCGCCACGTGGGCGCCGGTGGCTCCGAGGCTGACGGCCGCGGCAAAGCCCGCAGCCCCACGGGCTGTTTCGCCAGGCGAGCGGCTGCCAAAGAGCTTTCCAACGAGGCACGGCTTTCCCTCCTGGCTCTTCGGGCGTGGGAGCTGTCGCCAGAGCCGCAGCCCTACAGGAAAATGCTTCGCAGGCTGGCGCGGCGGCGCCACGTGGGCGCCGGTGTCGCTGAGGCTGACGTCCGCCGGAAAGCCCGCAGCCCCACGGGCTGTGGGGCCACGCGAGCGGCTGCCAAAGAGCTTTCCAACGAGGCACGGCTTTCCCTCCTGGCTCTTCGGGCTTGGGAGTTGTCGTCAGAGCCGCAGCCCTACCGGAAAATGCTTCGCAGGCTGGCGCGGCGGCGACACATGGGCGCCGGTGGCAGCGAGGCTGACGGCCGCCGCAAAGCCCGCAGCCCCACAGGCTGTTTCGCCAGGCGAGCGGCTGCCAAAGAGCTTTCCAACGAGGCACGGCTTTCCCTCCTCGCTCTTCGGGCGTGGGAGCTGTCGCCAGAGCCGCGGCCCTACAGGAAAATGCTTCGCAGGCTGGCGCGGCTGCACCTGGTGGGCGCCGGTGGCTCTGAGGCTGACGGCCGCCACAAAGCCCGCAGCCCCACGGGCTGTGGGGCCACGCGATCGGCTGCCAAAGAGCTTTCCAACGAGGCACGGCTTTCCCTCCTGGCTCTTCGGGCGTGGGAGCTGTCGCCAGAGCCGCGGCCCTACCGGAAAATGCTTCGCAGGCTGGTGGGGCGGCGCCACGTGGGCGCCGGTGGCTCCGAGGCTGACGGCCGCCGCAAAGCCCGCAGCCCCACGGGCTGTTTCGCCAGGCGAGCGGCTGCCAAAGAGCTTTCCAACGAGGCACGGCTTTCCCTCCTGGCTCTTCGGGCGTGGGAGCTGTCGCCAGAGCCGCAGCCCTACAGGAAAATGCTTCGCAGGCTGGCGCGGCGGCGCCACGTGGGCGCCGGTGTCGCTGAGGCTGACGTCCGCCGGAAAGCCCGCAGCCCCACGGGCTGTGGGGCCACGCGAGCGGCTGCCAAAGAGCTTTCCAACGAGGCACGGCTTTCCCTCCTGGCTCTTCGGGCGTGGGAGCTGTCGTCAGAGCCGCAGCCCTACCGGAAAATGCTTCGCAGGCTGGCGCGGCTGCACCTGGTGGGCGCCAGTGGCGGGGAGGCTGACGGCCGCCACAAAGCCCGCAGCCCCACGGGCTGTGGGGCCACGCAAGAGGCTGCCAAAGAGCTTTCCAACGAGGCACGGCTTTCCCTCCTGGCTCTTCGGGCGTGGGAGCTGTCGCCAGAGCCGCGGCCCTACAGGAAAATGCTTCGCAGGCTGGCGCGGCTGCACCTGGTGGGGGCCGGTGGCGGGGAGGCTGACGGCCGCCACAAAGCCCGCAGCCCCACGGGCTGTGGGGCCACGCGATCGGCTGCCAAAGAGCTTTCCAACGAGGCACGGCTTTCCCTCCTGGCTCTTCGGGCGTGGGAGCTGTCGCCAGAGACGCGGCCCTACCGGAAAATGCTTCGCAGGCTGGTGGGGCGGCGCCACGTGGGCGCCGGTGGCTCCGAGGCTGACGGCTGCCGCAAAGCCCGCAGCCCCACAGGCTGTTTCGCCAGGCGAGCGGCTGCCAAAGAGCTTTCCAACGAGGCACGGCTTTCCCTCCTCGCTCTTCGGGCGTGGGAGCTGTCGCCAGAGCCGCGGCCCTACAGGAAAATGCTTCGCAGGCTGGCGCGGCTGCACCTGGTGGGCGCCGGTGGCTCCGAGGCTGACGGCCGCCACAAAGCCCGCAGCCCCACGGGCTGTGGGGCCACGCGATCGGCTGCCAAAGAGCTTTCCAACGAGGCACGGCTTTCCCTCCTGGCTCTTCGGGCGTGGGAGCTGTCGCCAGAGCCGCGGCCCTACAGGAAAATGCTTCGCAGGCTGGCGCGGCTGCACCTGGTGGGCGCCGGTGGCTCCGAGGCTGACGGCCGCGGCAAAGCCCGCAGCCCCACGGGCTGTGGGGCCACGCGAGCGGCTGCCAAAGAGCTTTCCAACGAGGCACGGCTTTCCCTCCTGGCTCTTCGGGCGTGGGAGCTGTCGCCAGAGCCGCAGCCCTACAGGAAAATGCTTCGCAGGCTGGCGCGGCGGCGCCACGTGGGCGCCGGTGTCGCTGAGGCTGACGTCCGCCGGAAAGCCCGCAGCCCCACGGGCTGTGGGGCCACGCGAGCGGCTGCCAAAGAGCTTTCCAACAAGGCACGGCTTTCCCTCCTGGCTCTTCGGGCGTGGGAGCTGTCGTCAGAGCCGCAGCCCTACCGGAAAATGCTTCGCAGGCTGGCGCGGCTGCACCTGGTGGGCGCCAGTGGCGGGGAGGCTGACGGCCGCCACAAAGCCCGCAGCCCCACGGGCTGTGGGGCCACGCAAGAGGCTGCCAAAGAGCTTTCCAACGAGGCATGGCTTTCCCTCCTGGCTCTTCGGGCGTGGGAGCTGTCGCCAGAGCCGCGGCCCTACCGGAAAATGCTTCGCAGGCTGGCGCGGCTGCACCTGGTGGGCGCCGGTGGCGGGGAGGCTGACGGTCGCCGCAAAGCCCGCAGCCGCACGGGCTGTTTCGCCAGGCGAGCGGCTGCCAAAGAGCTTTCCAACGAGGCACGGCTTTCCCTCCTGGCTCTTCGGGCTTGGGAGCTGTCGCCAGAGTTGCGGCCCTACCGGAAAATGCTTCGCAGGCTGGTGGGGCGGCGCCACGTGGGCGCCGGTGGCTCCGAGGCTGACAACCGCCGCAAAGCCCGCAGCCCCACGGGCTGTGGGGCCACGCGAGCGGCTGCCAAAGAGCTTTCCAACGAGGCACGGCTTTCCCTCCTGGCTCTTCGGGCGTGGGAGCTGTCGCCAGAGCCGCGGCCCTACCGGAAAACGCTTCGCAGGCTGGCGCAGCGGCGCCACGTGGGCGCCGGTGGCGGCGAGGCTGACGGCCGCCGCAGAGCCCGCAGCCCCATGGGCTGTGGGGCCACGCGAGCGGCTGCCAAAGAGCTTTCCAACGAGGCACGGCTTTCCCTCCTCGCTCTTCGGGCGTGGGAGCTGTCGCCAGAGCCGCGGCCCTACCGGAAAATGCTTCGCAGCCTGGTGGGGCGGCGCCACGTGGGCGCCGGTGGCTCCGAGGCTGACAACCGCCGCAAAGCCCGCAGCCCCACGGGCTGTTTCGCCAGGCGAGCGGCTGCCAAAGAGCTTTCCAACGAGGCACGGCTTTCCCTCCTGGCTCTTCGGGCGTGGGAGCTGTCGCCAGAGCCGCAGCCCTACAGGAAAATGCTTCGCAGGCTGGCGTGGCGGCGCCACGTGGGCGCCGGTGTCGCTGAGGCTGACGTCCGCCGGAAAGCCCGCAGCCCCACGGGCTGTGGGGCCACGCGAGCGGCTGCCAAAGAGCTTTCCAACGAGGCACGGCTTTCCCTCCTGGCTCTTCGGGCGTGGGAGCTGTCGTCAGAGCCGCAGCCCTACCGGAAAATGCTTCGCAGGCTGGCGCGGCTGCACCTGGTGGGCGCCAGTGGCGGGGAGGCTGACGGCCGCCACAAAGCCCGCAGCCCCACGGGCTGTGGGGCCACGCAAGAGGCTGCCAAAGAGCTTTCCAACGAGGCATGGCTTTCCCTCCTGGCTCTTCGGGCGTGGGAGCTGTCGCCAGAGCCGCGGCCCTACAGGAAAATGCTTCGCAGGCTGGCGCGGCTGCACCTGGTGGGGGCCGGTGGCGGGGAGGCTGACGGCCGCCACAAAGCCCGCAGCCCCACGGGCTGTGGGGCCACGCGAGCGGCTGCCAAAGAGCTTTCCAACGAGGCACGGCTTTCCCTCCTGGCTCTTCGGGCGTGGGAGCTGTCGCCAGAGCCGCGGCCCTACAGGAAAATGCTTCGCAGGCTGGTGGGGCGGCGCCACGTGGGCGCCGGTGGCTCCGAGGCTGACGGCCGCCGCAAAGCCCGCAGCCCCACAGGCTGTTTCGCCAGGCGAGCGGCTGCCAAAGAGCTTTCCAACGAGGCACGGCTTTCCCTCCTCGCTCTTCGGGCGTGGGAGCTGTCGCCAGAGCCGCGGCCCTACAGGAAAATGCTTCGCAGGCTGGCGCGGCTGCACCTGGTGGGCGCCGGTGGCTCCGAGGCTGACGGCCGCCACAAAGCCCGCAGCCCCACGGGCTGTGGGGCCACGCGATCGGCTGCCAAAGAGCTTTCCAACGAGGCACGGCTTTCCCTCCTGGCTCTTCGGGCGTGGGAGCTGTCGCCAGAGTTGCGGCCCTACCGGAAAATGCTTCGCAGGCTGGTGGGGCGGCGCCACGTGGGCGCCGGTGGCTCCGAGGCTGACGGCCGCCGCAAAGCCCGCAGCCCCACGGGCTGTTTCGCCAGGCGAGCGGCTGCCAAAGAGCTTTCCAACGAGGCACGGCTTTCCCTCCTGGCTCTTCGGGCGTGGGAGCTGTCGCCAGAGCCGCAGCCCTACAGGAAAATGCTTCGCAGGCTGGCGCGGCGGCGCCACGTGGGCGCCGGTGTCGCTGAGGCTGACGTCCGCCGGAAAGCCCGCAGCCCCACGGGCTGTGGGGCCACGCGAGCGGCTGCCAAAGAGCTTTCCAACGAGGCATGGCTTTCCCTCCTGGCTCTTCGGGCGTGGGAGCTGTCGCCAGAGCCGCGGCCCTACCGGAAAATGCTTCGCAGGCTGGCGCGGCTGCACCTGGTGGGCGCCAGTGGCGGGGAGGCTGACGGCCGCCACAAAGCCCGCAGCCCCACGGGCTGTGGGGCCACGCAAGAGGCTGCCAAAGAGCTTTCCAACGAGGCATGGCTTTCCCTCCTGGCTCTTCGGGCGTGGGAGCTGTCGCCAGAGCCGCGGCCCTACCGGAAAATGCTTCGCAGGCTGGCGCGGCTGCACCTGGTGGGCGCCGGTGGCGGGGAGGCTGACGGTCGCTGCAAAGCCCGCAGCCGCACGGGCTGTTTCGCCAGGCGAGCGGCTGCCAAAGAGCTTTCCAACGAGGCATGGCTTTCCCTCCTGGCTCTTCGGGCTTGGGAGCTGTCGCCAGAGTTGCGGCCCTACCGGAAAATGCTTCGCAGGCTGGTGGGGCGGCGCCACGTGGGCGCCGGTGGCTCCGAGGCTGACGGCCGCCGCAAAGCCCGCAGCCCCACAGGCTGTTTCGCCAGGCGAGCGGCTGCCAAAGAGCTTTCCAACGAGGCACGGCTTTCCCTCCTCGCTCTTCGGGCGTGGGAGCTGTCGCCAGAGCCGCGGCCCTACAGGAAAATGCTTCGCAGGCTGGCGCTGCTGCACCTGGTGGGCGCCGGTGGCTCCGAGGCTGACGGCCGCCACAAAGCCCGCAGCCCCACGGGCTGTGGGGCCACGCGATCGGCTGCCAAAGAGCTTTCCAACGAGGCACGGCTTTCCCTCCTGGCTCTTCGGGCGTGGGAGCTGTCGCCAGAGTTGCGGCCCTACCGGAAAATGCTTCGCAGGCTGGTGGGGCGGCGCCACGTGGGCGCCGGTGGCTCCGAGGCTGACGGCCGCGGCAAAGCCCGCAGCCCCACGGGCTGTTTCGCCAGGCGAGCGGCTGCCAAAGAGCTTTCCAACGAGGCACGGCTTTCCCTCCTGGCTCTTCGGGCGTGGGAGCTGTCGCCAGAGCCGCAGCCCTACAGGAAAATGCTTCGCAGGCTGGCGCGGCGGCGCCAGGTGGGCGCCGGTGTCGCTGAGGCTGACGTCCGCCGGAAAGCCCGCAGCCCCACGGGCTGTGGGGCCACGCGAGCGGCTGCCAAAGAGCTTTCCAACGAGGCACGGCTTTCCCTCCTGGCTCTTCGGGCGTGGGAGCTGTCGTCAGAGCCGCAGCCCTACCGGAAAATGCTTCGCAGGCTGGCGCGGCTGCACCTGGTGGGCGCCAGTGGCGGGGAGGCTGACGGCCGCCACAAAGCCCGCAGCCCCACGGGCTGTGGGGCCACGCAAGAGGCTGCCAAAGAGCTTTCCAACGAGGCACGGCTTTCCCTCCTGGCTCTTCGGGCGTGGGAGCTGTCGCCAGAGCCGCGGCCCTACCGGAAAATGCTTCGCAGGCTGGCGCGGCTGCACCTGGTGGGCGCCGGTGGCGGGGAGGCTGACGGTCGCCGCAAAGCCCGCAGCCGCACGGGCTGTTTCGCCAGGCGAGCGGCTGCCAAAGAGCTTTCCAACGAGGCATGGCTTTCCCTCCTGGCTCTTCGGGCTTGGGAGCTGTCGCCAGAGTTGCGGCCCTACCGGAAAATACTTCGCAGGCTGGTGGGGCGGCGCCACGTGGGCGCCGGTGGCTCCGAGGCTGACAACCGCCGCAAAGCCCGCAGCCCCACGGGCTGTGGGGCCACGCGAGCGGCTGCCAAAGAGCTTTCCAACGAGGCACGGCTTTCCCTCCTGGCTCTTCGGGCGTGGGAGCTGTCGCCAGAGCCGCGGCCCTACCGGAAAACGCTTCGCAGGCTGGCGCAGCGGCGCCACGTGGGCGCCGGTGGCGGCGAGGCTGACGGCCGCCGCAGAGCCCGCAGCCCCATGGGCTGTGGGGCCACGCGAGCGGCTGCCAAAGAGCTTTCCAACGAGGCACGGCTTTCCCTCCTCGCTCTTCGGGCGTGGGAGCTGTCGCCAGAGCCGCGGCCCTACCGGAAAATGCTTCGCAGCCTGGTGGGGCGGCGCCACGTAGGCGCCGGTGGCTCCGAGGCTGACAACCGCCGCAAAGCCCGCAGCCCCACGGGCTGTTTCGCCAGGCGAGCGGCTGCCAAAGAGCTTTCCAACGAGGCACGGCTTTCCCTCCTGGCTCTTCGGGCGTGGGAGCTGTCGCCAGAGCCGCGGCCCTACAGGAAAATGCTTCGCAGGCTGGCGCGGCTGCACCTGGTGGGGGCCGGTGGCGGGGAGGCTGACGGCCGCCACAAAGCCCGCAGCCCCACGGGCTGTGGGGCCACGCGAGCGGCTGCCAAAGAGCTTTCCAACGAGGCACGGCTTTCCCTCCTGGCTCTTCGGGCGTGGGAGCTGTCGCCAGAGCCGCGGCCCTACAGGAAAATGCTTCGCAGGCTGGTGGGGCGGCGCCACGTGGGCGCCGGTGGCTCCGAGGCTGACGGCCGCCGCAAAGCCCGCAGCCCCACAGGCTGTTTCGCCAGGCGAGCGGCTGCCAAAGAGCTTTCCAACGAGGCACGGCTTTCCCTCCTCGCTCTTCGGGCGTGGGAGCTGTCGCCAGAGCCGCGGCCCTACAGGAAAATGCTTCGCAGGCTGGCGCGGCTGCACCTGGTGGGCGCCGGTGGCTCCGAGGCTGACGGCCGCCACAAAGCCCGCAGCCCCACGGGCTGTGGGGCCACGCGATCGGCTGCCAAAGAGCTTTCCAACGAGGCACGGCTTTCCCTCCTGGCTCTTCGGGCGTGGGAGCTGTCGCCAGAGTTGCGGCCCTACCGGAAAATGCTTCGCAGGCTGGTGGGGCGGCGCCACGTGGGCGCCGGTGGCTCCGAGGCTGACGGCCGCCGCAAAGCCCGCAGCCCCACGGGCTGTTTTGCCAGGCGAGCGGCTGCCAAAGAGCTTTCCAACGAGGCACGGCTTTCCCTCCTGGCTCTTCGGGCGTGGGAGCTGTCGCCAGAGCCGCAGCCCTACAGGAAAATGCTTCGCAGGCTGGCGCGGCGGCGCCACGTGGGCGCCGGTGTCGCTGAGGCTGACGTCCGCCGGAAAGCCCGCAGCCCCACGGGCTGTGGGGCCACGCGAGCGGCTGCCAAAGAGCTTTCCAACGAGGCATGGCTTTCCCTCCTGGCTCTTCGGGCGTGGGAGCTGTCGCCAGAGCCGCGGCCCTACCGGAAAATGCTTCGCAGGCTGGCGCGGCTGCACCTGGTGGGCGCCAGTGGCGGGGAGGCTGACGGCCGCCACAAAGCCCGCAGCCCCACGGGCTGTGGGGCCACGCAAGAGGCTGCCAAAGAGCTTTCCAACGAGGCATGGCTTTCCCTCCTGGCTCTTCGGGCGTGGGAGCTGTCGCCAGAGCCGCGGCCCTACCGGAAAATGCTTCGCAGGCTGGCGCGGCTGCACCTGGTGGGCGCCGGTGGCGGGGAGGCTGACGGTCGCTGCAAAGCCCGCAGCCGCACGGGCTGTTTCGCCAGGCGAGCGGCTGCCAAAGAGCTTTCCAACGAGGCATGGCTTTCCCTCCTGGCTCTTCGGGCTTGGGAGCTGTCGCCAGAGTTGCGGCCCTACCGGAAAATGCTTCGCAGGCTGGTGGGGCGGCGCCACGTGGGCGCCGGTGGCTCCGAGGCTGACGGCCGCCGCAAAGCCCGCAGCCCCACAGGCTGTTTCGCCAGGCGAGCGGCTGCCAAAGAGCTTTCCAACGAGGCACGGCTTTCCCTCCTGGCTCTTCGGGCGTGGGAGCTGTCGCCAGAGCCGCGGCCCTACCGGAAAACGCTTCGCAGGCTGGCGCAGCGGCGCCACGTGGGCGCCGGTGGCGGCGAGGCTGACGGCCGCCGCAGAGCCCGCAGCCCCATGGGCTGTTGGGCCACGCGAGCGGCTGCCAAAGAGCTTTCCAATGAGGCACGGCTTTCCCTCCTCGCTCTTCGGGCGTGGGAGCTGTCGCCAGAGCCGCGGCCCTACCGGAAAATGCTTCGCAGCCTGGTGGGGCGGCGCCACGTAGGCGCCGGTGGCTCCGAGGCTGACAACCGCCGCAAAGCCCGCAGCCCCACGGGCTGTTTCGCCAGGCGAGCGGCTGCCAAAGAGCTTTCCAACGAGGCACGGCTTTCCCTCCTGGCTCTTCGGGCGTGGGAGCTGTCGCCAGAGCCGCGGCCCTACAGGAAAATGCTTCGCAGGCTGGCGCGGCTGCACCTGGTGGGGGCCGGTGGCGGGGAGGCTGACGGCCGCCACAAAGCCCGCAGCCCCACGGGCTGTGGGGCCACGCGAGCGGCTGCCAAAGAGCTTTCCAACGAGGCACGGCTTTCCCTCCTGGCTCTTCGGGCGTGGGAGCTGTCGCCAGAGCCGCGGCCCTACAGGAAAATGCTTCGCAGGCTGGTGGGGCGGCGCCACGTGGGCGCCGGTGGCTCCGAGGCTGACGGCCGCCGCAAAGCCCGCAGCCCCACAGGCTGTTTCGCCAGGCGAGCGGCTGCCAAAGAGCTTTCCAACGAGGCACGGCTTTCCCTCCTCGCTCTTCGGGCGTGGGAGCTGTCGCCAGAGCCGCGGCCCTACAGGAAAATGCTTCGCAGGCTGGCGCGGCTGCACCTGGTGGGCGCCGGTGGCTCCGAGGCTGACGGCCGCCACAAAGCCCGCAGCCCCACGGGCTGTGGGGCCACGCGATCGGCTGCCAAAGAGCTTTCCAACGAGGCACGGCTTTCCCTCCTGGCTCTTCGGGCGTGGGAGCTGTCGCCAGAGTTGCGGCCCTACCGGAAAATGCTTCGCAGGCTGGTGGGGCGGCGCCACGTGGGCGCCGGTGGCTCCGAGGCTGACGGCCGCCGCAAAGCCCGCAGCCCCACGGGCTGTTTCGCCAGGCGAGCGGCTGCCAAAGAGCTTTCCAACGAGGCACGGCTTTCCCTCCTGGCTCTTCGGGCGTGGGAGCTGTCGCCAGAGCCGCAGCCCTACAGGAAAATGCTTCGCAGGCTGGCGCGGCAGCGCCACGTGGGCGCCGGTGTCGCTGAGGCTGACGTCCGCCGGAAAGCCCGCAGCCCCACGGGCTGTGGGGCCACGCGAGCGGCTGCCAAAGAGCTTTCCAACGAGGCATGGCTTTCCCTCCTGGCTCTTCGGGCGTGGGAGCTGTCGCCAGAGCCGCGGCCCTACCGGAAAATGCTTCGCAGGCTGGTGAGGCGGTGACACATGGGCGCCGGTGGCAGCGAGGCTGACGGCCGCCGCAAAGCCCGCAGCCCCACAGGCAGTTTCGCCAGGTGAGCGGCTGCCAAAGAGCTTTCCAACGAGGCACGGCTTTCCCTCCTCGCTCTTCGGGCGTGGGAGCTGTCGCCAGAGCCGCGGCCCTACAGGAAAATGCTTCGCAGGCTGGCGCGGCTGCACCTGGTGGGCGCCGGTGGCGGGGAGGCTGACGGCCGCCACAAAGCCCGCAGCCCCACGGGCTGTGGGGCCACGCGATCGGCTGCCAAAGGGCTTTCCAACGAGGCACGGCTTTCCCTCCTGGCTCTTCGTGCTTGGGAGCTGTCGCCAGAGTTGCGGCCCTACCGGAAAATGCTTCACACGCTGGTGGGGCGGCGCCACCTGGGCGCCGGTGGCTCCGAGGCTGACGGCCGCGGCAAAGCCCGTAGCCCCACGGGCTGTTTCGCCAGGCGAGCGGCTGCCAAAGAGCTTTCCAACGAGGCATGGCTTTCCCTCCTGGCTCTTCGTGCTTGGGAGCTGTCGCCAGCGTTGCGGCCCTACCGGAAAATGCTTCGCAAGCTGGCGCGGCGGCGCCATGTGGGCGCCGGTGGCGCCGAGGCTGACGGCCGCCACAAAGCCCGCAGCCCCACGGGCTGTGGGGCCACGCGAGAGGCTGCCAAAGAGCTTTCCAACGAGGCATGGCTTTCCCTCCTGGCTCTTCGGGCGTGGGAGCTGTCGCCAGAGACGCGGCCCTACCGGAAAATGCTTCGCAGGCTGGCGCAGCGGCGCCACGTGGGCGCCGGTGGCAGCGAGGCTGACGGCCGCCGCAAAGCCCGCAGCCCCACAGGCTGTTTCGCCAGGCGAGCGGCTGCCAAAGAGCTTTCCAACGAGGCACGGCTTTCCCTCCTGGCTCTTCGGGCGTGGGAGCTGTCGCCAGAGCCACGGCCCTACCGGAAAATGCTTCGCAGACTGGCGCGGCTGCACCTGGTGGGTGCCGGTGGCTCCGAGGCTGACGGCCGCCGCAAAGCCCGCAGCCCCACAGGCTGTTTCGCCAGGCGAGCGGCCGCCAAAGAGCTTTCCAACGAGGCACGGCTTTCCCTCCTGGCTCTTCGGGCGTGGGAGCTGTCGCCAGAGCCGCAGCCCTACAGGAAAATGCTTCACAGGCTGGCGTGGCGGCGCCACGTGGGCGCCGGTGTCGCTGAGGCTGACGTCCGCCGGAAAGCCCGCAGCCCCACGGGCTGTGGGGCCACGCGAGCGGCTGCCAAAGAGCTTTCCAACGAGGCACGGCTTTCCCTCCTGGCTCTTCGGGCGTGGGAGCTGTCGTCAGAGCCGCAGCCCTACCGGAAAATGCTTCGCAGGCTGGCGCGGCTGCACCTGGTGGGCGCCGGTGCCGGGGAGGCTGACGGCCGCCACAAAGCCCGCAGCCCCACGGGCTGTGGGGCCACGCAAGAGGCTGCCAAAGAGCTTTCCAACGAGGCATGGCTTTCCCTCCTGGCTCTTCGGGCGTGGGAGCTGTCGCCAGAGCCGCGGCCCTACAGGAAAATGCTTCGCAGGCTGGCGCGGCTGCACCTGGTGGGGGCCGGTGGCGGGGAGGCTGACGGCCGCCACAAAGCCCGCAGCCCCACGGGCTGTGGGGCCACGCGAGCGGCTGCCAAAGAGCTTTCCAACGAGGCACGGCTTTCCCTCCTGGCTCTTCGGGCGTGGGAGCTGTCGCCAGAGCCGCGGCCCTACAGGAAAATGCTTCGCAGGCTGGTGGGGCGGCGCCACGTGGGCGCCGGTGGCTCCGAGGCTGACGGCCGCCGCAAAGCCCGCAGCCCCACAGGCTGTTTCGCCAGGCGAGCGGCTGCCAAAGAGCTTTCCAACGAGGCACGGCTTTCCCTCCTCGCTCTTCGGGCGTGGGAGCTGTCGCCAGAGCCGCGGCCCTACAGGAAAATGCTTCGCAGGCTGGCGCGGCTGCACCTGGTGGGCGCCGGTGGCTCCGAGGCTGACGGCCGCCACAAAGCCCGCAGCCCCACGGGCTGTGGGGCCACGCGATCGGCTGCCAAAGAGCTTTCCAACGAGGCACGGCTTTCCCTCCTGGCTCTTCGGGCGTGGGAGCTGTCGCCAGAGTTGCGGCCCTACCGGAAAATGCTTCGCAGGCTGGTGGGGCGGCGCCACGTGGGCGCCGGTGGCTCCGAGGCTGACGGCCGCCGCAAAGCCCGCAGCCCCACGGGCTGTTTCGCCAGGCGAGCGGCTGCCAAAGAGCTTTCCAATGAGGCACGGCTTTCCCTCCTGGCTCTTCGGGCGTGGGAGCTGTCGCCAGAGCCGCAGCCCTACAGGAAAATGCTTTGCAGGCTGGTGGGGCGGCGCCACGTGGGCGCCGGTGTCGCTGAGGCTGACGTCCGCCACAAAGCCCGCAGCCCCACGGGCTGTGGGGCCACGCAAGAGGCTGCCAAAGAGCTTTCCAACGAGGCATGGCTTTCCCTCCTGGCTCTTCGGGCGTGGGAGCTGTCGCCAGAGCCGCGGCCCTACCGGAAAATGCTTCGCAGGCTGGCGCGGCTGCACCTGGTGGGCGCCGGTGGCGGGGAGGCTGACGGTCGCCGCAGAGCCCACAGCCGCACGGGCTGTTTCGCCAGGCGAGCGGCTGCCAAAGAGCTTTCCAACGAGGCATGGCTTTCCCTCCTGGCTCTTCGGGCTTGGGAGCTGTCGCCAGAGTTGCGGCCCTACCGGAAAATGCTTCGCAGGCTGGTGGGGCGGCGCCACGTGGGCGCCGGTGGCTCCGAGGCTGACAACCGCAGCAAAGCCCGCAGCCCCACGGGCTGTGGGGCCACGCGAGCGGCTGCCAAAGAGCTTTCCAACGAGGCACGGCTTTCCCTCCTGGCTCTTCGGGCGTGGGAGCTGTCGCCAGAGCCGCGGCCCTACCGGAAAACGCTTCGCAGGCTGGCGCAGCGGCGCCACGTGGGCGCCGGTGGCGGCGAGGCTGACGGCCGCCGCAGAGCCCGCAGCCCCATGGGCTGTGGGGCCACGCGAGCGGCTGCCAAAGAGCTTTCCAACGAGGCACGGCTTTCCCTCCTCGCTCTTCGGGCGTGGGAGCTGTCGCCAGAGCCGCGGCCCTACCGGAAAATGCTTCGCAGGCTGGTGAGGCGGTGACACATGGGCGCCGGTGGCAGCGAGGCTGACGGCCGCCGCAAAGCCCGCAGCCCCACAGGCTGTTTCGCCAGGCGAGCGGCTGCCAAAGAGCTTTCCAACGAGGCACGGCTTTCCCTCCTCGCTCTTCGGGCGTGGGAGCTGTCGCCAGAGCCGCGGCCCTACAGGAAAATGCTTCGCAGGCTGGCGCGGCTGCACCTGGTGGGCGCCAGTGGCGGGGAGGCTGACGGCCGCCACAAAGCCCGCAGCCCCACGGGCTGTGGGGCCACGCGATCGGCTGCCAAAGAGCTTTCCAACGAGGCACGGCTTTCCCTCCTGGCTCTTCGTGCTTGGGAGCTGTCGCCAGAGTTGCGGCCCTACCGGAAAATGCTTCACAGGCTGGTGGTGCGGCGCCACCTGGGCGCCGGTGGCTCCGAGGCTGACGGCCGCGGCAAAGCCCGCAGCCCCACGGGCTGTTTCGCCAGGCGAGCGGCTGCCAAAGAGCTTTCCAACGAGGCATGGCTTTCCCTCCTGGCTCTTCGTGCTTGGGAGCTGTCGCCAGCGTTGCGGCCCTACCGGAAAATGCTTCGCAGGCTGGCGCAGCGGCGCCACGTGGGCGCCGGTGGCAGCGAGGCTGACGGCCGCCGCAAAGCCCGCAGCCCCACAGGCTGTTTCGCCAGGCGAGCGGCTGCCAAAGAGCTTTCCAACGAGGCACGGCTTTCCCTCCTGGCTCTTCGGGCGTGGGAGCTGTCGCCAGAGCCGCGGCCCTACCGGAAAATGCTTCGCAGGCTGGCGCGGCTGCACCTGGTGGGTGCCGGTGGCTCCGAGGCTGACGGCCGCCGCAAAGCCCGCAGCCCCACAGGCTGTTTCGCCAGGCGAGCGGCTGCCAAAGAGCTTTCCAACGAGGCACGGCTTTCCCTCCTGGCTCTTCGGGCGTGGGAGCTGTCGCCAGAGCCACGGCCCTACCGGAAAATGCTTCGCAGACTGGCGTGGCTGCACCTGGTGGGTGCCGGTGGCTCCGAGGCTGACGGCCGCCGCAAAGCCCGCAGCCCCACAGGCTGTTTCGCCAGGCGAGCGGCCGCCAAAGAGCTTTCCAACGAGGCACGGCTTTCCCTCCTGGCTCTTCGGGCGTGGGAGCTGTCGCCAGAGTTGCGGCCCTACCGGAAAATGCTTCGCAGCCTGGTGGGGCGGTGCCACGTGGGCGCCGGTGGCTCCGAGGCTGACGGCCGCCGCAAAGCCCGCAGCCGCACGGGCTGTTTCGCCAGGCGAGCGGCTGCCAAAGAGCTTTCCAACGAGGCATGGCTTTCCCTCCTGGCTCTTCGGGCTTGGGAGCTGTCGCCAGAGTTGCGGCCCTACCGGAAAATGCTTCGCAGGCTGGTGGGGCGGCGCCACGTGGGCGCCGGTGTCTCCGAGGCTGACAACCGCCGCAAAGCCCGCAGCCCCACGGGCTGTGGGGCCACGCGAGCGGCTGCCAAAGAGCTTTCCAACGAGGCACGGCTTTCCCTCCTGGCTCTTCGGGCTTGGGAGTTGTCGTCAGAGCCGCAGCCCTACCGGAAAATGCTTCGCAGCCTGGTGAGGCGGCGACACATGGGCGCCGGTGGCAGCGAGGCTGACGGCCGCCGCAAAGCCCGCAGCCCCACAGGCTGTTTCGCCAGGCGAGCGGCTGCCAAAGAGCTTTCCAACGAGGCACGGCTTTCCCTCCTCGCTCTTCGGGCGTGGGAGCTGTCGCCAGAGCCGCGGCCCTACAGGAAAATGCTTCGCAGGCTGGCGCGGCTGCACCTGGTGGGCGCCGGTGGCTCCGAGGCTGACGGCCGCCACAAAGCCCGCAGCCCCACGGGCTGTGGGGCCACGCGATCGGCTGCCAAAGAGCTTTCCAACGAGGCACGGCTTTCCCTCCTGGCTCTTCGGGCGTGGGAGCTGTCGCCAGAGTTGCGGCCCTACCGGAAAATGCTTCGCAGGCTGGTGGGGCGGCGCCACGTGGGCGCCGGTGGCTCCGAGGCTGACGGCCGCCGCAAAGCCCGCAGCCCCACGGGCTGTTTCGCCAGGCGAGCGGCTGCCAAAGAGCTTTCCAACGAGGCACGGCTTTCCCTCCTGGCTCTTCGGGCGTGGGAGCTGTCGTCAGAGCCGCAGCCCTACAGGAAAATGCTTCGCAGGCTGGCACGGCGGCGCCACGTGGGCGCCGGTGTCGCTGAGGCTGACGTCCGCCGGAAAGCCCGCAGCCCCACGGGCTGTGGGGCCACGCGAGCGGCTGCCAAAGAGGTTTCCAACGAGGCACGGCTTTCCCTCCTGGCTCTTCGGGCTTGGGAGCTGTCGTCAGAGCCGCAGCCCTACCGGAAAATGCTTCGCAGGCTGGCGCGGTGGAGCCACGTGGGCGCCAGTGGCGGGGAGGCTGACGGCCGCCACAAAGCCCGCAGCCCCACGGGCTGTGGGGCCACGCAAGAGGCTGCCAAAGAGCTTTCCAACGAGGCATGGCTTTCCCTCCTGGCTCTTCGGGCTTGGGAGCTGTCGCCAGAGTTGCGGCCCTACCGGAAAATGCTTCGCAGGCTGGTGGGGCGGCACCACGTGGGCGCCGGTGGCTCCGAGGCTGACAACCGCCGCAAAGCCCGCAGCCCCACGGGCTGTGGGGCCACGCGATCGGCTGCCAAAGAGCTTTCCAACGAGGCACGGCTTTCCCTCCTGGCTCTTCGGGCTTGGGAGTTGTCGTCAGAGCCGCAGCCCTACCGGAAAATGCTTCGCAGCCTGGTGAGGCGGCGACACATGGGCGCCGGTGGCAGCGAGGCTGACAACCGCCGCAAAGCCCGCAGCCCCACAGGCTGTTTCGCCAGGCGAGCGGCCGCCAAAGAGCTTTCCAACGAGGCACGGCTTTCCCTCCTGGCTCTTCGGGCTTGGGAGCTGTCGTCAGAGCCGCAGCCCTACCGGAAAATGCTTCGCAAGCTGGCGCGGCAGCACCACGTGGGCGCCGGTGGCGCCGAGGCTGACGGCCGCCGCAAAGCCCGCAGCCACACGGGCTGTGGGGCCACGCGAGCGGCTGCCAAAGAGCTTTCCAACGAGGCATGGCTTTTCCTCCTGGCTCTTCGGGCGTGGGAGCTGTCGCCAGAGCCGCAGCCCTACCGGAAAATGCTTCGCAGGCTGGCGCAGCGGCGCCACGTGGGCGCCGGTGGCGGCGAGGCTGACGGCCGCCGCAGAGCCCGCAGCCCCATGGGCTGTGGGGCCACGCGAGCGGCTGCCAAAGAGCTTTCCAACGAGGCATGGCTTTCCCTCCTGGCTATTCGGGCTTGGGAGTTGTCGTCAGAGCCGCAGCCCTACCGGAAAATGCTTCGCAAGCTGGCACGGCAGCACCACGTGGGCACCGTTGGCGGCGAGGCTGACGGCCGCCGCAAAGCCCGCAGCCCCACAGGCTGTTTCGCCAGGCGAGAGGCTGCCAAAGAGCTTTCCAACGAGGCACGGCTTTCCCTCCTCGCTCTTCGGGCGTGGGAGCTGTCGCCAGAGCCGCGGCCCTACCGGAAAATGCTTCGCAGCCTGGTGAGGCGGTGACACATGGGCGCCGGTGGCAGCGAGGCTGACGGCCGCCGCAAAGCCCGCAGCCCCACAGGCTGTTTCGCCAGGCGAGCGGCTGCCAAAGAGCTTTCCAACGAGGCACGGCTTTCCCTCCTCGCTCTTCGGGCGTGGGAGCTGTCGCCAGAGCCGCGGCCCTACAGGAAAATGCTTCGCAGGCTGGCGCGGCTGCACCTGGTGGGCGCCGGTGGCGGGGAGGCTGACGGCCGCCACAAAGCCCGCAGCCCCACGGGCTGTGGGGCCACGCGATCGGCTGCCAAAGAGCTTTCCAACGAGGCACGGCTTTCCCTCCTGGCTCTTCGGGCTTGGGAGCTGTCGCCAGAGTTGCGGCCCTACCGGAAAATGCTTCACAGGCTGGTGGGGCGGCGCCACGTGGGCGCCGGTGGCTCCGAGGCTGACGGCCGCGGCAAAGCCCGCAGCCCCACAGGCTGTTTCGCCAGGCGAGCGGCTGCCAAAGAGCTTTCCAACGAGGCATGGCTTTCCCTCCTGGCTCTTCGTGCTTGGGAGCTGTCGCCAGAGTTGCGGCCCTACCGGAAAATGCTTCGCAAGCTGGCGCGGCGGCGCCATGTGGGCGCCGGTGACGCCGAGGCTGACGGCCGCCACAAAGCCCGCAGCCCCACGGGCTGTGGGGCCACGCGAGAGGCTGCCAAAGAGCTTTCCAACGAGGCATGGCTTTCCCTCCTGGCTCTTCGGGCGTGGGAGCTGTCGCCAGAGACGCGGCCCTACCGGAAAATGCTTCGCAGGCTGGCGCAGCGGCGCCACGTGGGCGCCGGTGGCAGCGAGGCTGACGGCCGCCGCAAAGCCCGCAGCCCCACAGGCTGTTTCGCCAGGCGAGCGGCTGCCAAAGGGCTTTCCAACGAGGCACGGCTTTCTCTCCTCGCTCTTAGGGCGTGGGAGCTGTCGCCAGAGCCGCGGCCCTACAGGAAAATGCTTCGCAGGCTGGCGCGGCTGCACCTGGTGGGGGCCGGTGGCGGGGAGGCTGACGGCCGCCGCAAAGCCCACAGCCACACGGGCTGTGGGGCCACGCGATCGGCTGCCAAAGAGCTTTCCAACGAGGCATGGCTTTCCCTCCTGGCTCTTCGGGCGTGGGAGCTGTCGCCAGAGCCGCGGCCCTACAGGAAAATGCTTCGCAGGCTGGTGGGGCGGCGCCACGTGGGCGCCGGTGGCTCCGAGGCTGACGGCCGCCGCAAAGCCCGCAGCCACACGGGCTGTGGGGCCACGCGATCGGCTGCCAAAGAGCTTTCCAACGAGGCATGGCTTTTCCTCCTGGCTCTTCGGGCGTGGGAGCTGTCGCCAGAGCCGCGGCCCTACCGGAAAACGCTTCGCAGGCTGGCGCAGCGGCGCCACGTGGGCGCCGGTGGCGGCGAGGCTGACGGCCGCCGCAGAGCCCGCAGCCCCATGGGCTGTGGGGCCACGCGAGCGGCTGCCAAAGAGCTTTCCAACGAGGCATGGATTTCCCTCCTGGCTCTTCGGGCTTGGGAGTTGTCGTCAGAGCCGCAGCCCTACCGGAAAATGCTTCGCAAGCTGGCACGGCAGCGCCACGTGGGCACCGTTGGCGGCGAGGCTGACGGCCGCCGCAAAGCCCGCAGCCACACGGGCTGTGGGGCCACACGAGCGGCTGCCAAAGAGCTTTCCAACGAGGCACGACTTTCCCTCCTGGCTCTTCGGGCGTGGGAGCTGTCGCCAGAGACGCGGCCCTACCGGAAAATGCTTCGCAGGCTGGCGCAGCGGCGCCACGTGGGCGCCGGTGGCAGGGAGGCTGACGGCCGCCACAAAGCCCGCAGCCCCACGGGCTGTGGGGCCACGCGAGCGGCCGCCAAAGAGCTTTCCAACGAGGCACGGCTTTCCCTCCTGGCTCTTCGGGCGTGGGAGCTGTCGCCAGAGCTACGGCCCTACCGGAAAATGCTTCGCAGGCTGGCGCGGCTGCACCTGGTGGGTGCCGGTGGCTCCGAGGCTGACGGCCGCCGCAAAGCCCGCAGCCCCACAGGCTGTTTCGCCAGGCGAGCGGCTGCCAAAGAGCTTTCCAACGAGGCACAGCTTTCCCTCCTGGCTCTTCGGGCGTGGGAGCTGTCGCCAGAGCCACGGCCCTACCGGAAAATGCTTCGCAGGCTGGCGCGGCTGCACCTGGTGGGTGCCGGTGGCTCCGAGGCTGACGGCCGCCGCAAAGCCCGCAGCCCCACAGGCTGTTTCGCCAGGCGAGCGGCCGCCAAAGAGCTTTCCAACGAGGCACGGCTTTCCCTCCTGGCTCTTCGGGCATGGGAGCTGTCGCCAGAGTTGCGGCCCTACCGGAAAATGCTTCGCAGGCTGGTGGGGCGGTGCCACGTGGGCGCCGGTGGCTCCGAGGCTGACAACCGCCGCAAAGCCCGCAGCCCCACGGGCTGTGGGGCCACGCGAGCGGCTGCCAAAGAGCTTTCCAACGAGGCACGGCTTTCCCTCCTGGCTCTTCGGGCTTGGGAGTTGTCGTCAGAGCCGCAGCCCTACCGGAAAATGCTTCGCAGCCTGGTGAGGCGGCGACACATGGGCGCCGGTGGCAGCGAGGCTGACGGCCGCCGCAAAGCCCGCAGCCCCACAGGCTGTTTCGCCAGGCGAGCGGCTGCCAAAGAGCTTTCCAACGAGGCACGGCTTTCCCTCCTCGCTCTTCGGGCGTGGGAGCTGTCGCCAGAGCCGCGGCCCTACAGGAAAATGCTTCGCAGGCTGGCGCGGCTGCACCTGGTGGGCGCCGGTGGCTCCGAGGCTGACGGCCGCCACAAAGATCGCAGCCCCACAGGCTGTTTCGCCAGGCGAGCGGCTGCCAAAGAGCTTTCCAACGAGGCACGGCTTTCCCTCCTGGCTCTTCGGGCGTGGGAGCTGTCGCCAGAGCCGCAGCCCTACAGGAAAATGCTTCGCAGGCTGGCGCGGTGGCGCCACGTGGGCGCCGGTGTCGCTGAGGCTGACGTCCGCCGGAAAGCCCGCAGCCCCACGGGCTGTGGGGTCACGCGAGCGGCTGCCAAAGAGGTTTCCAACGAGGCACGGCTTTCCCTCCTGGCTCTTCGGGCGTGGGAGCTGTCGTCAGAGCCGCAGCCCTACCGGAAAATGCTTCGCAGGCTGGCGCGGCTGCACCTGGTGGGCGCCAGTGGCGGGGAGGCTGACGGCCGCCACAAAGCCCGCAGCCCCACGGGCTGTGGGGCCACGCAAGAGGCTGCCAAAGAGCTTTCCAACGAGGCATGGCTTTCCCTCCTGGCTCTTCGGGCGTGGGAGCTGTCGCCAGAGCCGCGGCCCTACCGGAAAATGCTTCGCAGGCTGGCGCGGCTGCACCTGGTGGGCGCCGGTGGCGGGGAGGCTGACGGTCGCCGCAAAGCCCGCAGCCGCACGGGCTGTTTCGCCAGGCGAGCGGCTGCCAATGAGCTTTCCAACGAGGCACGGCTTTCCCTCCTGGCTCTTCGGGCTTGGGAGCTGTCGCCAGAGTTGCGGCCCTACCGGAAAATGCTTCGCAGGCTGGTGGGGCGGCGCCACGTGGGCGCCGGTGGCTCCGAGGCTGACAACCGCCGCAAAGCCCGCAGCCCCACGGGCTGTGGGGCCACGCGAGCGGCTGCCAAAGAGCTTTCCAACGAGGGACGGCTTTCCCTCCTGGCTCTTCGGGCTTGGGAGTTGTCGTCAGAGCCGCAGCCCTACCGGAAAATGCTTCGCAGGCTGGTGAGGCGGCGACACATGGGCGCCGGTGGCAGCGAGGCTGACGGCCGCCGCAAAGCCCGCAGCCCCACGGGCTGTTTCGCCAGGCGAGCGGCTGCCAAAGAGCTTTCCAACGAGGCACGGCTTTCCCTCCTGGCTCTTCGGGCGTGGGAGCTGTCGCCAGAGCCGCGGCCCTACAGGAAAATGCTTCGCAGGCTGGCGCGGCTGCACCTGGTGGGCGCCGGTGGCTCCGAGGCTGACGGCCGCCATAAAGCCCGCAGCCCCACGGGCTGTGGGGCCACGCGATCGGCTGCCAAAGAGCTTTCCAATGAGGCACGGCTTTCCCTCCTGCCGCTTCGGGCGTGGGAGCTGTCGCCAGAGTTGCGGCCCTACCGGAAAATGCTTCGCAGGCTGGTGGGGCGGCGCCACGTGGGCGCCGGTGGCTCCGAGGCTGACGGCCGCCGCAAAGCCCGCAGCCCCACGGGCTGTTTCGCCAGGCGAGCGGCTGCCAAAGAGCTTTCCAACGAGGCACGGCTTTCCCTCCTGGCTCTTCGGGCGTGGGAGCTGTCGCCAGAGCCGCAGCCCTACAGGAAAATGCTTCGCAGGCTGGCGCGGCTGCACCTGGTGGGCGCCGGTGGCGGGGAGGCTGACGTCCGCCGGAAAGCCCGCAGCCCCACGGGCTGTGGGGCCACGCGAGCGGCTGCCAAAGAGGTTTCCAACGAGGCACGGCTTTCCCTCCTGGCTCTTCGGGCGTGGGAGCTGTCGTCAGAGCAGCAGCCCTACCGGAAAATGCTTCGCAGGCTGGCGCGGCTGAACCTGGTGGGCGCCAGTGGCGGGGAGGCTGACGGCCGCCACAAAGCCCGCAGCCCCACGGGCTGTGGGGCCACGCAAGAGGCTGCCAAAGAGCTTTCCAACGAGGCATGGCTTTCCCTCCTGGCTCTTCGGGCGTGGGAGCTGTCGCCAGAGCCGCGGCCCTACCGGAAAATGCTTCGCAGGCTCGTGCGGCGGCGCCACGTGGGCGCCGGTGGCGCAAAGGCTGACGGCCGCCGCAAAGCCCGCAGCCCCACGGGCTGTGGGGCCACACGAGCGGCTGCCAAAGAGCTTTCCAACGAGGCACGGCTTTCCCTCCTGGCTCTTCGGGCGTGGGAGCTGTCGCCAGAGCCGCGGCCCTACAGGAAAATGCTTCGCAGGCTGGCGCGGCTGCACCTGGTGGGCGCCGGTGGCGGGGAGGCTGACGGCCGCCACAAAGCCCGCAGACCCACGGGCTGTGGGGCCATGCGATCGGCTGCCAAAGAGCTTTCCAACGAGGCACGGCTTTCCCTCCTGGCTCTTCGTGCTTGGGAGCTGTCGCCAGAGTTGCGGCCCTACCGGAAATTGCTTCACAGGCTGGTGGGGCGGCGCCACGTGGGCGCCGGTGGCTCCGAGGCTGACGGCCGCGGCAAAGCCCGCAGCCCCACGGGCTGTTTCGCCAGGCGAGCGGCTGCCAAAGAGCTTTCAAACGAGGCATGGCTTTCCCTCCTGGCTCTTCGTGCTTGGGAGCTGTCGCCAGAGTTGCGGCCCTACCGGAAAATGCTTCGCAAGCTGGCGCGGCGGCGCCATGTGGGCGCCGGTGGCGCCGAGGCTGACGGCCGCCACAAAGCCCGCAGCCCCACGGGCTGTGGGGCCACGCGAGAGGCTGCCAAAGTGCTTTCCAACGAGGCATGGCTTTCCCTCCTGGCTCTTCGGGCGTGGGAGCTGTCGCCAGAGACGCGGCCCTACCGGAAAATGCTTCGCAGGCTGGCGCAGCGGCGCCACGTGGGCGCCGGTGGCAGCGAGGCTGACGGCCGCCGCAAAGCCCGCAGCCCCACAGGCTGTTTCGCCAGGCGAGCGGCTGCCAAAGGGCTTTCCAACGAGGCACGGCTTTCTCTCCTCGCTCTTAGGGCGTGGGAGCTGTCGCCAGAGCCGCGGCCCTACAGGAAAATGCTTCGCAGGCTGGCGCGGCTGCACCTGGTGGGCGCCGGTGGCGGGGAGGCTGACGGCCGCCACAAAGCCCGCAGCCCCACGGGCTGTGGGGCCACGCGATCGGCTGCTAAAGAGCTTTCCAACGAGGCACGGCTTTCCCTCCTGGCTCTTCGGGCGTGGGAGCTGTCGCCAGAGCCGCGGCCCTACAGGAAAATGCTTCGCAGGCTGGCGCAGCGGCGCCACGTGGGCGCCGGTGGCAGGGAGGCTGACGGTCGCCGCATAGCCCGCAGCCCCATGGGCTGTGGGGCCACGCGAGCGGCCGCCAAAGAGCTTTCCAACGAGGCACGGCTTTCCCTCCTGGCTCTTCGGGCATGGGAGCTGTCGCCAGAGCCACGGCCCTACCAGAAAATGCTTCGCAGGCTGGCACGGCTGCACCTGGTGGGTGCCGGTGGCTCCGAGGCTGACGGCCGCCGCAAAGCCCGCAGCCCCACAGGCTGTTTCGCCAGGCGAGCGGCTGCCAAAGAGCTTTCCAACGAGGCACGGCTTTCCCTCCTGGCTCTTCGGGCGTGGGAGCTGTCGCCAGAGAAACGGCCCTACCGGAAAATGCTTCGCAGGCTGGCGCGGCTGCACCTGGTGGGTGCCGGTGGCTCCGAGGCTGACGGCCGCCGCAAAGCCCGCAGCCCCACAGGCTGTTTCGCCAGGCGAGCGGCCGCCAAAGAGCTTTCCAACGAGGCACGGCTTTCCCTCCTGGCTCTTCGGGCTTGGGAGCTGTCGTCAGAGCCGCAGCCCTACCGGAAAATGCTTCGCAAGCTGGCGCGGCAGCACCACGTGGGCGCCGGTGGCGCCGAGGCTGACGGCCGCCGCAAAGCCCGCAGCCCCACGGGCTGTGGGGCCACGCGAGCGGCTGCCAAAGAGCTTTCCAACGAGGCATGGCTTTTCCTCCTGGCTCTTCGGGCGTGGGAGCTGTCGCCAGAGCCGCAGCCCTACCGGAAAACGCTTCGCAGGCTGGCGCAGCGGCGCCACGTGGGCGCCGGTGGCGGAGAGGCTGACGGCCGCCGCAGAGCCCGCAGCCCCATGGGCTGTGGGGCCACACGAGCGGCAGCCAAAGAGCTTTCCAGCGAGGCACGACTTTCCCTCCTGGCTCTTCGGGCGTGGGAGCTGTCGCCAGAGACGTGGCCCTACCGGAAAATGCTTCGCAGGCTGGCGCAGCGGCGCCACGTGGGCGCCGGTGGCAGCGAGGCTGACGGCCGCCGCAAAGCCCGCAGCCCCACAGGCTGTTTCGCCAGGCGAGCGGCTGCTAAAGAGCTTTCCAACGAGGCACGGCTTTCTCTCCTCGCTCTTAGGGCGTGGGAGCTGTCGCCAGAGCCGCGGCCCTATTGGAAAATGCTTCGCAGGCTGGCGCGGCTGCACCTGGTGGGCGCCGGTGGCGGGGAGGCTGACGGCCACCACAAAGCCCGCAGCCCCACGGGCTGTGGGGCCACGCGATCGGCTGCCAAAGAGCTTTCCAACGAGGCACGGCTTTCCCTCCTCGCTCTTTGGGCGTGGGAGCTGTCGCCAGAGCCGCGGCCCTACAGGAAAATGCTTCGCAGGCTGGTGGGGCGGCGCCACGTGGGCGCCGGTGGCTCCGAGGCTGACGGCCGCCGCAAAGCCCGCAGCCCCACAGGCTGTTTCGCCAGGCGAGCGGCTGCCAAAGAGCTTTCCAACGAGGCACGGCTTTCCCTCCTGGCTCTTCGGGCGTGGGAGCTGTCGCCAGAGCCGCGGCCCTACAGGAAAATGCTTCGCAGGCTGGCGCAGCGGCGCCACGTGGGCGCCAGTGGCGGGGAGGCTGACGGCCCCCACAAAGCCCGCAGCCCCACGGGCTGTGGGGCCACGCGAGCGGCCGCCAAAGAGCTTTCCAACGAGGCACGGCTTTCCCTCCTGGCTCTTCGGGCGTGGGAGCTGTCGCCAGAGCCACGGCCCTACCGGAAAATGCTTCGCAGGCTGGCGCGGCTGCACCTGGTGGGTGCCGGTGGCTCCGAGGCTGACGGCCGCCGCAAAGCCCGCAGCCCCACAGGCTGTTTCGCCAGGCGAGCGGCTGCCAAAGAGCTTTCCAACGAGGCACGTCTTTCCCTCCTGGCTCTTCGGGCGTGGGAGCTGTCGCCAGAGCCACGGCCCTACCGGAAAATGCTTCGCAGGCTGGCGCGGCTGCACCTGGTGGGTGCCGGTGGCTCCGAGGCTGACGGCCGCCGCAAAGCCCGCAGCCCCACAGGCTGTTTCGCCAGGCGAGCGGCCGCCAAAGAGCTTTCCAACGAGGCACGGCTTTCCCTCCTGGCTCTTCGGGCGTGGGAGCTGTCGCCAGAGTTGCGGCCCTACCGGAAAATGCTTCGCAGGCTGGTGGGGCGGTGCCACGTGGGCGCCGGAGGCTCTGAGGCTGACGGCCGCCGCAAAGCCCGCAGCCGCACGGGCTGTTTCGCCAGGCGAGCGGCTGCCAAAGAGCTTTCCAACGAGGCATGGCTTTCCCTCCTGGCTCTTCGGGCTTGGGAGCTGTCGCCAGAGTTGCGGCCCTACCGGAAAATGCTTCGCAGGCTGGTGGGGCGGCGCCACGTGGGCGCCGGTGGCTCCGAGGCTGACAACCGCCGCAAAGCCCGCAGCCCCACGGGCTGTGGGGCCACGCGAGCGGCTGCCAAAGAGCTTTCCAACGAGGCACGGCTTTCCCTCCTGGCTCTTCGGGCTTGGGAGTTGTCGTCAGAGCCGCAGCCCTACCGGAAAATGCTTCGCAGCCTGGTGAGGCGGCGACACATGGGCGCCGGTGGCAGCGAGGCTGACGGCCGCCGCAAAGCCCGCAGCCCCACAGGCTGTTTCGCCAGGCGAGCGGCTGCCAAAGAGCTTTCCAACGAGGCACGGCTTTCCCTCCTCGCTCTTCGGGCGTGGGAGCTGTCGCCAGAGCCGCGGCCCTACAGGAAAATGCTTCGCAGGCTGGCGCGGCTGCACCTGGTGGGCGCCGGAGGCGGGGAGGCTGACGGCCGCCACAAAGCCCGCAGCCCCACGGGCTGTGGGGCCATGCGATCGGCTGCCAAAGAGCTTTCCAACGAGGCACGGCTTTCCCTCCTGGCTCTTCGTGCTTGGGAGCTGTCGCCAGAGTTGCGGCCCTACCGGAAAATGCTTCACAGGCTGGTGGGGCGGCGCCACGTGGGCGCCGGTGGCTCCGAGGCTGACGGCCGCGGCAAAGCCCGCAGCCCCACGGGCTGTTTTGCCAGGCGAGCGGCTGCCAAAGAGCTTTCCAACGAGGCATGGCTTTCCCTCCTGGCTCTTCGTGCTTGGGAGCTGTCGCCAGAGTTGCGGCCCTACCGGAAAATGCTTCGCAAGCTGGCGCGGCGGCGCCATGTGGGCGCCGGTGGCGCCGAGGCTGACGGCCGCCACAAAGCCCGCAGCCCCACGGGCTGTGGGGCCACGCGAGCGGCTGCCAAAGAGCTTTCCAACGAGGCACGGCTTTCTCTCCTCGCTCTTCGGGCGTGGGAGCTGTCGCCAGAGCCGCGGCCCTACAGGTAAATGCTTCGCAGGCTGGCGCGGCTGCACCTGGTGGGTGCCGGTGGCTCCGAGGCTGACGGCCGCCGCAAAGCCCGCAGCCCCACAGGCTGTTTCGCCAGGCGAGCGGCCGCCAAAGAGCTTTCCAACGAGGCACGGCTTTCCCTCCTGGCTCTTCGGGCGTGGGAGCTGTCGCCAGAGTTGCGGCCCTACCGGAAAATGCTTCGCAGGCTGGTGGGGCGGTGCCACGTGGGCGCCGGTGGCTCCGAGGCTGACGGCCGCCGCAAAGCCCGCAGCCGCACGGGCTGTTTCGCCAGGCGAGCGGCTGCCAAAGAGCTTTCCAACGAGGCATGGCTTTCCCTCCTGGCTCTTCGGGCTTGGGAGCTGTCGCCAGAGTTGCGGCCCTACCGGAAAATGCTTCGCAGGCTGGTGGGGCGGCGCCACGTGGGCGCCGGTGGCTCCGAGGCTGACAACCGCCGCAAAGCCCGCAGCCCCACGGGCTGTGGGGCCACGCGAGCGGCTGCCAAAGAGCTTTCCAACGAGGCACGGCTTTCCCTCCTGGCTCTTCGGGCTTGGGAGTTGTCGTCAGAGCCGCAGCCCTACCGGAAAATGCTTCGCAGCCTGGTGAGGCGGCGACACATGGGCGCCGGTGGCAGCGAGGCTGACGGCCGCCGCAAAGCCCGCAGCCCCACAGGCTGTTTCGCCAGGCGAGCGGCTGCCAAAGAGCTTTCCAACGAGGCACGGCTTTCCCTCCTCGCTCTTCGGGCGTGGGAGCTGTCGCCAGAGCCGCGGCCCTACAGGAAAATGCTTCGCAGGCTGGCGCGGCTGCACCTGGTGGGCGCCGGTGGCGGGGAGGCTGACGGCCGCCATAAAGTCCGCAGCCCCACGGGCTGTGGGGCCATGCGATCGGCTGCCAAAGAGCTTTCCAACGAGGCACGGCTTTCCCTCCTGGCTCTTCGTGCTTGGGAGCTGTCGCCAGAGTTGCGGCCCTACCGGAAAATGCTTCACAGGCTGGTGGGGCGGCGCCACGTGGGCGCCGGTGGCTCCGAGGCTGACGGCCGCGGCAAAGCCCGCAGCCCCACGGGCTGTTTTGCCAGGCGAGCGGCTGCCAAAGAGCTTTCCAACGAGGCATGGCTTTCCCTCCTGGCTCTTCGTGCTTGGGAGCTGTCGCCAGAGTTGCGGCCCTACCGGAAAATGCTTCGCAAGCTGGCGCGGCGGCGCCATGTGGGCGCCGGTGGCGCCGAGGCTGACGGCCGGCACAAAGCCCGCAGCCCCACGGGCTGTGGGGCCACGCGAGAGGCTGCCAAAGAGCTTTCCAACGAGGCATGGCTTTCCCTCCTGGCTCTTCGGGCGTGGGAGCTGTCGCCAGAGACGCGGCCCTACCGGAAAATGCTTCGCAGGCTGGCGCAGCGGCGCCATGTGGGCGCCGGTGGCAGCGAGGCTGACGGCCGCCGCAAAGCCCGCAGCCCCACGGGCTGTGGGGCCACGCGAGAGGCTGCCAAAGAGCTTTCCAACGAGGCACGGCTTTCTCTCCTCGCTCTTCGGGCGTGGGAGCTGTTGCCAGAGCCGCGGCCCTACAGGAAAATGCTTCGCAGGCTGGCGCGGCTGCACCTGGTGGGCGCCGGTGGCGCCGAGGCTGACGGCCGCCGCAAAGCCCGCAGCCCCACGGGCTGTGGGGCCACGCGATCGGCTGCCAAAGAGCTTTCCAACGAGGCACGGCTTTCCCTCCTGGCTCTTCGGGCGTGGGAGCTGTCGCCAGAGCCGCGGCCCTACAGGAAAATGCTTCGCAGGCTGGCGCAGCGGCGCCACGTGGGCGCCGGTGGCAGGGAGGCTGACGGTCGCCGCATAGCCCGCAGCCCCATGGGCTGTGGGGCCACGCGAGCGGCCGCCAAAGAGCTTTCCAACGAGGCACGGCTTTCCCTCCTGGCTCTTCGGGCATGGGAGCTGTCGCCAGAGCCACGGCCCTACCAGAAAATGCTTCGCAGGCTGGCGCGGCTGCACCTGGTGGGTGCCGGTGGCTCCGAGGCTGACGGCCGCCGCAAAGCCCGCAGCCCCACAGGCTGTTTCGCCAGGCGAGCGGCTGCCAAAGAGCTTTCCAACGAGGCACGGCTTTCCCTCCTGGCTCTTCGGGCGTGGGAGCTGTCGCCAGAGAAACGGCCCTACCGGAAAATGCTTCGCAGGCTGGCGCGGCTGCACCTGGTGGGTGCCGGTGGCTCCAAGGCTGACGGCCGCCGCAAAGCCCGCAGCCCCACAGGCTGTTTCGCCAGGCGAGCGGCCGCCAAAGAGCTTTCCAACGAGGCACGGCTTTCCCTCCTGGCTCTTCGGGCGTGGGAGCTGTCGCCAGAGTTGCGGCCCTACCGGAAAATGCTTCGCAGGCTGGTGGGGCGGTGCCACGTGGGCGCCGGTGGCTCCGAGGCTGACGGCCGCCGCAAAGCCCGCAGCCGCACGGGCTGTTTCGCCAGGCGAGCGGCTGCCAAAGAGCTTTCCAACGAGGCATGGCTTTCCCTCCTGGCTCTTCGTCCTTGGGAGCTGTCGCCAGAGTTGCGGCCCTACCGGAAAATGCTTCGCAGGCTGGTGGGGCGGCGCCACGTGGGCGCCGGTGGCTCCGAGGCTGACAACCGCCGCAAAGCCCGCAGCCCCACGGGCTGTGGGGCCACGCGAGCGGCTGCCAAAGAGCTTTCCAACGAGGCACGGCTTTCCCTCCTGGCTCTTCGGGCTTGGGAGTTGTCGTCAGAGCCGCAGCCCTACCGGAAAATGCTTCGCAGCCTGGTGAGCCGGCGACACATGGGCGCCGGTGGCAGCGAGGCTGACGGCCGCCGCAAAGCCCGCAGCCCCACAGGCTGTTTCGCCAGGCGAGCGGCTGCCAAAGAGCTTTCCAACGAGGCACGGCTTTCTCTCCTCGCTCTTCGGGCGTGGGAGCTGTCGCCAGAGCCGCGGCCCTACAGGAAAATGCTTCGCAGGCTGGCGCGGCTGCACCTGGTGGGCGCCGGTGGCGGGGAGGCTGACGGCCGCCGCAAAGCCCGCAGCCCCACGGGCTGTGGGGCCACGCGATCGGCTGCCAAAGAGCTTTCCAACGAGGCACGGCTTTCCCTCCTGGCTCTTCGGGCGTGGGAGCTGTCGCCAGAGCCGCGGCCCTACAGGAAAATGCTTCGCAGGCTGGCGCAGCGGCGCCACGTGGGCGCCGGTGGCAGGGAGGCTGACGGTCGCCGCATAGCCCGCAGCCCCATGGGCTGTGGGGCCACGCGAGCGGCCGCCAAAGAGCTTTCCAACGAGGCACGGCTTTCCCTCCTGGCTCTTCGGGCATGGGAGCTGTCGCCAGAGCCACGGCCCTACCAGAAAATGCTTCGCAGGCTGGCGCGGCTGCACCTGGTGGGTGCCGGTGGCTCCGAGGCTGACGGCCGCCGCAAAGCCCGCAGCCCCACAGGCTGTTTCGCCAGGCGAGCGGCCGCCAAAGAGCTTTCCAACGAGGCACGGCTTTCCCTCCTGGCTCTTCGGGCTTGGGAGCTGTCGTCAGAGCCGCAGCCCTACCGGAAAATGCTTCGCAAGCTGGCGCGGCAGCACCACGTGGGCGCCGGTGGCGCCGAGGCTGACGGCCGCCGCAAAGCCCGCAGCCCCACGGGCTGTGGGGCCACGCGAGCGGCTGCCAAAGAGCTTTCCAACGAGGCATGGCTTTTCCTCCTGGCTCTTCGGGCATGGGAGCTGTCGCCAGAGCCGCGGCCCTACCGGAAAACGCTTCGCAGGCTGGCGCAGCGGCGCCACGTGGGCGCCGGTGGCGGTGAGGCTGACGGCCGCCGCAGAGCCCGCAGCCCCATGGGCTGTGGGGCCACGCGAGCGGCTGCCAAAGAGCTTTCCAACGAGGCACGGCTTTCCCTCCTGGCTCTTCGGGCGTGGGAGCTGTTGCCAGAGAAACGGCCCTACCGGAAAATGCTTCGCAGGCTGGCGCGGCTGCACCTGGTGGGTGCCGGTGGCTCCGAGGCTGACGGCCGCCGCAAAGCCCGCAGCCCCACAGGCTGTTTCGCCAGGCGAGCGGCCGCCAAAGAGCTTTCCAACGAGGCACGGCTTTCCCTCCTGGCTCTTCGGGCTTGGGAGCTGTCGTCAGAGCCGCAGCCCTACCGGAAAATGCTTCGCAAGCTGGCGCGGCAGCACCACGTGGGCGCCGGTGGCGCCGAGGCTGACGGCCGCCGCAAAGCCCGCAGCCCCACGGGCTGTGGGGCCACGCGAGCGGCTGCCAAAGAGCTTTCCAACGAGGCATGGCTTTTCCTCCTGGCTCTTCGGGCATGGGAGCTGTCGCCAGAGCCGCGGCCCTACCGGAAAACGCTTCGCAGGCTGGCGCAGCGGCGCCACGTGGGCGCCGGTGGCGGCGAGGCTGACGGCCGCCGCAGAGCCCGCAGCCCCATGGGCTGTGGGGCCACGCGAGCGGCTGCCAAAGAGCTTTCCAACGAGGCACGGCTTTCCCTCCTGGCTCTTCGGGCGTGGGAGCTGTCGCCAGAGCCACGGCCCTACCGGAAAATGCTTCGCAGGCTGGCGCGGCTGCACCTGGTGGGTGCCGGTGGCTCCGAGGCTGACGGCCGCCGCAAAGCCCGCAGCCCCACAGGCTGTTTCGCCAGGCGAGCGGCCGCCAAAGAGCTTTCCAACGAGGCACGGCTTTCCCTCCTGGCTCTTCGGGCTTGGGAGCTGTCGCCAGAGTTGCGGCCCTACCGGAAAATGCTTCGCAGGCTGGTGGGGCGGCGCCACGTGGGCGCCGCTGGCTCCGAGGCTGACAACCGCCGCAAAGCCCGCAGCCCCACGGGCTGTGGGGCCACGCGAGCGGCTGCCAAAGAGCTTTCCAACGAGGCACGGCTTTCCCTCCTGGCTCTTCGGGCTTGGGAGTTGTCGTCAGAGCCGCAGCCCTACCGGAAAATGCTTCGCAGCCTGGTGAGGCGGCGACACATGGGCGCCGGTGGCAGCGAGGCTGACGGCCGCCGCAAAGCCCGCAGCCCCACAGGCTGTTTCGCCAGGCGAGCGGCTGCCAAAGAGCTTTCCAACGAGGCACGGCTTTCCCTCCTCGCTCTTCGGGCGTGGGAGCTGTCGCCAGAGCCGCGGCCCTACAGGAAAATGCTTCGCAGGCTGGCGCGGCTGCACCTGGTGGGCGCCGGTGGCGGGGAGGCTGACGGCCGCCACAAAGTCCGCAGCCCCACGGGCTGTGGGGCCATGCGATCGGCTGCCAAAGAGCTTTCCAACGAGGCACGGCTTTCCCTCCTGGCTCTTCGTGCTTGGGAGCTGTCGCCAGAGTTGCGGCCCTACCGGAAAATGCTTCACAGGCTGGTGGGGCGGCGCCACGTGGGCGCCGGTGGCTCCGAGGCTGACGGCCGCGGCAAAGCCCGCAGCCCCACGGGCTGTTTTGCCAGGCGAGCGGCTGCCAAAGAGCTTTCCAACGAGGCATGGCTTTCCCTCCTGGCTCTTCGTGCTTGGGAGCTGTCGCCAGAGTTGCGGCCCTACCGGAAAATGCTTCGCAAGCTGGCGCGGCGGCGCCATGTGGGCGCCGGTGGCGCCGAGGCTGACGGCCGGCACAAAGCCCGCAGCCCCACGGGCTGTGGGGCCACGCGAGCGGCTGCCAAAGAGGTTTCCAACGAGGCACGGCTTTCCCTCCTGGCTCTTCGGGCGTGGGAGCTGTCGCCAGAGACGCGGCCCTACCGGAAAATGCTTCGCAGGCTGGCGCAGCGGCGCCATGTGGGCGCCGGTGGCAGCGAGGCTGACGGCCGCCGCAAAGCCCGCAGCCCCACAGGCTGTTTCGCCAAGCGAGCGGCTGCCAAAGAGCTTTCCAACGAGGCACGGCTTTCTCTCCTCGCTCTTCGGGCGTGGGAGCTGTTGCCAGAGCCGCGGCCCTACAGGAAAATGCTTCGCAGGCTGGCGCGGCTGCACCTGGTGGGCGCCGGTGGCGGGGAGGCTGACGGCCGCCGCAAAGCCCGCAGCCCCACGGGCTGTGGGGCCACGCGATCGGCTGCCAAAGAGCTTTCCAACGAGGCACGGCTTTCCCTCCTGGCTCTTCGGGCGTGGGAGCTGTCGCCAGAGCCGCGGCCCTACAGGAAAATGCTTCGCAGGCTGGCGCAGCGGCGCCACGTGGGCGCCGGTGGCAGGGAGGCTGACGGTCGCCGCATAGCCCGCAGCCCCATGGGCTGTGGGGCCACGCGAGCGGCCGCCAAAGAGCTTTCCAACGAGGCACGGCTTTCCCTCCTGGCTCTTCGGGCATGGGAGCTGTCGCCAGAGCCACGGCCCTACCAGAAAATGCTTCGCAGGCTGGCGCGGCTGTAGCTGGTGGGTGCCGGTGGCTCCGAGGCTGACGGCCGCCGCAAAGCCCGCAGCCCCACAGGCTGTTTCGCCAGGCGAGCGGCTGCCAAAGAGCTTTCCAACGAGGCACGGCTTTCCCTCCTGGCTCTTCGGGCGTGGGAGCTGTCGCCAGAGAAACGGCCCTACCGGAAAATGCTTCGCAGGCTGGCGCGGCTGCACCTGGTGGGTGCCGGTGGCTCCGAGGCTGACGGCCGCCGCAAAGCCCGCAGCCCCACAGGCTGTTTCGCCAGGCGAGCGGCCGCCAAAGAGCTTTCCAACGAGGCACGGCTTTCCCTCCTGGCTCTTCGGGCGTGGGAGCTGTCGCCAGAGTTGCGGCCCTACCGGAAAATGCTTCGCAGGCTGGTGGGGCGGTGCCACGTGGGCGCCGGTGGCTCCGAGGCTGACGGCCGCCGCAAAGCCCGCAGCCGCACGGGCTGTTTCGCCAGGCGAGCGGCTGCCAAAGAGCTTTCCAACGAGGCACGGCTTTCCCTCCTGGCTCTTCGGGCTTGGGAGCTGTCGCCAGAGTTGCGGCCCTACCGGAAAATGCTTCGCAGGCTGGTGGGGCGGCGCCACGTGGGCGCCGGTGGCTCCGAGGCTGACAACCGCCGCAAAGCCCGCAGCCCCACGGGCTGTGGGGCCACGCGAGCGGCTGCCAAAGAGCTTTCCAACGAGGCACGGCTTTCCCTCCTGGCTCTTCGGGCTTGGGAGTTGTCGTCAGAGCCGCAGCCCTACCGGAAAATGCTTCGCAGCCTGGTGAGCCGGCGACACATGGGCGCCGGTGGCAGCGAGGCTGACGGCCGCCGCAAAGCCCGCAGCCCCACAGGCTGTTTCGCCAGGCGAGCGGCTGCCAAAGAGCTTTCCAACGAGGCACGGCTTTCTCTCCTCGCTCTTCGGGCGTGGGAGCTGTCGCCAGAGCCGCGGCCCTACAGGAAAATGCTTCGCAGGCTGGCGCGGCTGCACCTGGTGGGCGCCGGTGGCGGGGAGGCTGACGGCCGCCGCAAAGCCCGCAGCCCCACGGGCTGTGGGGCCACGCGATCGGCTGCCAAAGAGCTTTCCAACGAGGCACGGCTTTCCCTCCTGGCTCTTCGGGCGTGGGAGCTGTTGCCAGAGCCGCGGCCCTACAGGAAAATGCTTCGCAGGCTGGCGCAGCGGCGCCACGTGGGCGCCGGTGGCAGGGAGGCTGACGGTCGCCGCATAGCCCGCAGCCCCATGGGCTGTGGGGCCACGCGAGCGGCCGCCAAAGAGCTTTCCAACGAGGCACGGCTTTCCCTCCTGGCTCTTCGGGCATGGGAGCTGTCGCCAGAGCCACGGCCCTACCAGAAAATGCTTCGCAGGCTGGCGCGGCTGCACCTGGTGGGTGCCGGTGGCTCCGAGGCTGACGGCCGCCGCAAAGCCCGCAGCCCCACAGGCTGTTTCGCCAGGCGAGCGGCTGCCAAAGAGCTTTCCAACGAGGCACGGCTTTCCCTCCTGGCTCTTCGGGCGTGGGAGCTGTCGCCAGAGAAACGGCCCTACCAGAAAATGCTTCGCAGGCTGGCGCGGCTGCACCTGGTGGGTGCCGGTGGCTCCGAGGCTGACGGCCGCCGCAAAGCCCGCAGCCCCACAGGCTGTTTCGCCAGGCGAGCGGCCGCCAAAGAGCTTTCCAACGAGGCACGGCTTTCCCTCCTGGCTCTTCGGGCTTGGGAGCTGTCGTCAGAGCCGCAGCCCTACCGGAAAATGCTTCGCAAGCTGGCGCGGCAGCACCACGTGGGCGCCGGTGGCGCCGAGGCTGACGGCCGCCGCAAAGCCCGCAGCCCCACGGGCTGTGAGGCCACGCGAGCGGCTGCCAAAGAGCTTTCCAACGAGGCATGGCTTTTCCTCCTGGCTCTTCGGGCATGGGAGCTGTCGCCAGAGCCGCGGCCCTACCGGAAAACGCTTCGCAGGCTGGCGCAGCGGCGCCACGTGGGCGCCGGTGGCGGCGAGGCTGACGGCCGCCGCAGAGCCCGCAGCCCCATGGGCTGTGGGGCCACGCGAGCGGCTGCCAAAGAGCTTTTCAACGAGGCATGGCTTTCCCTCCTGGCTCTTCGGGCTTGGGAGTTGTCGTCAGAGCCGCAGCCCTACCGGAAAATGCTTCGCAAGCTGGCACGGCAGCGCCACGTGGGCACCGTTGGCGGCGAGGCTGACGGCCGCCGCAAAGCCCGCAGTCACACGGGCTGTGGGGCCACGCGATCGGCTGCCAAAGAGCTTTCCAACGAGGCACGGCTTTCCCTCCTCGCTCTTCGGGCGTGGGAGCTGTCGCCAGAGCCGCGGCCCTACAGGAAAATGCTTCGCAGGCTGGTGGGGCGGCGCCACGTGGGCGCCGGTGGCTCCGAGGCTGACGGCCGCCGCAAAGCCCGCAGCCCCACAGGCTGTTTCGCCAGGCGAGCGGCTGCCAAAGAGCTTTCCAACGAGGCACGGCTTTCCCTCCTCGCTCTTCGGGCGTGGGAGCTGTCGCCAGAGCCGCGGCCCTACCGGAAAATGCTTCGCAGGCTGGCGCGGCTGCACCTGGTGGGTGCCGGTGGCTCCGAGGCTGACGGCCGCCGCAAAGCCCGCAGCCCCACAGGCTGTTTCGCCAGGCGAGCGGCTGCCAAAGAGCTTTCCAACGAGGCACGGCTTTCCCTCCTGGCTCTTCGGGCGTGGGAGCTGTCGCCAGAGCCACGGCCCTACCGG
Organism: Chroicocephalus ridibundus; assembly: GCF_963924245.1. NCBI lineage: Eukaryota > Metazoa > Chordata > Aves > Charadriiformes > Laridae > Chroicocephalus > Chroicocephalus ridibundus. The sequence continues at coordinate 818,501 of NW_026961567.1, read as the reverse complement.
AAAATGCTTCGCAGGCTGGCGCGGCTGCACCTGGTGGGTGCCGGTGGCTCCGAGGCTGACGGCCGCCGCAAAGCCCGCAGCCCCACAGGCTGTTTCGCCAGGCGAGCGGCCGCCAAAGAGCTTTCCAACGAGGCACGGCTTTCCCTCCTGGCTCTTCGGGCGTGGGAGCTGTCGCCAGAGTTGCGGCCCTACCGGAAAATGCTTCGCAGGCTGGTGGGGCGGTGCCACGTGGGCGCCGGTGGCTCCGAGGCTGACGGCCGCCGCAAAGCCCGCAGCCGCACGGGCTGTTTCGCCAGGCGAGCGGCTGCCAAAGAGCTTTCCAACGAGGCATGGCTTTCCCTCCTGGCTCTTCGGGCTTGGGAGCTGTCGCCAGAGTTGCGGCCCTACCGGAAAATGCTTCGCAGGCTGGTGGGGCGTCGCCACGTGGGCGCCGGTGGCTCCGAGGCTGACAACCGCCGCAAAGCCCGCAGCCCCACGGGCTGTGGGGCCACGGGAGCGGCTGCCAAAGAGCTTTCCAACGAGGCACGGCTTTCCCTCCTGGCTCTTCGGGCTTGGGAGTTGTCGTCAGAGCCGCAGCCCTACCGGAAAATGCTTCGCAGCCTGGTGAGGCGGCGACACATGGGCGCCGGTGGCAGCGAGGCTGACGGCCGCCGCAAAGCCCGCAGCCCCACAGGCTGTTTTGCCAGGCGAGCGGCTGCCAAAGAGCTTTCCAACGAGGCACGGCTTTCCCTCCTGGCTCTTCGGGCGTGGGAGCTGTCGCCAGAGCCGCGGCCCTACAGGAAAATGCTTCGCAGGCTGGCGCGGCTGCACCTGGTGGGCGCCGGTGGCTCCGAGGCTGACGGCCGCCACAAAGCCCGCAGCCCCACGGGCTGTGGGGCCACGCAAGAGGCTGCCAAAGAGCTTTCCAACGAGGCATGGCTTTCCCTCCTGGCTCTTCGGGCGTGGGAGCTGTCGCCAGAGCCGCAGCCCTACAGGAAAATGCTTCGCAGGCTGGCGCGGCGGCGCCACGTGGGCGCCGGTGTCGCTGAGGCTGACGTCCGCCGGAAAGCCCGCAGCCCCACGGGCTGTGGGGCCACGCGAGCGGCTGCCAAAGAGCTTTCCAACGAGGCATGGCTTTCCCTCCTGGCTCTTCGGGCGTGGGAGCTGTCGTTAGAGCCGCAGCCCTACCGGAAAATGCTTCGCAGGCTGGCGCGGCTGCACCTGGTGGGCGCCAGTGGCGGGGAGGCGGACGGCCGCCACAAAGCCCGCAGCCCCACGGGCTGTGGGGCCACGCAAGAGGCTGCCAAAGAGCTTTCCAACGAGGCATGGCTTTCCCTCCTGGCTCTTCGGGCGTGGGAGCTGTCGCCAGAGAAACGGCCCTACCGGAAAATGCTTCGCAGGCTGGCGCGGCTGCACCTGGTGGGCGCCGGTGGCGCCGAGGCTGACGGTCGCCGCAAAGCCCGCAGCCCCACGGGCTGTGGGGCCACGCGAGCGGCTGCCAAAGAGCTTTCCAACGAGGCACGGCTTTCCCTCCTGGCTCTTCGGGCGTGGGAGCTGTCGCCAGAGCCGCGGCCCTACCGGAAAATGCTTCGCAGGCTGGTGGGGCGGCGCCACGTAGGCGCTGGTGGCTCCGAGGCTGACGGCCGCCGGAAAGCCCGCAGCCCCACGGGATGTGGGGCCACGCGAGCGGCTGCCAAAGAGCTTTCCAACGAGGCATGGCTTTCCCTCCCTGCTCTTCGGGCGTGGGAGCTGTCGCCAGAGCCGCAGCCCTACCGGAAAATACTTCGCAGGCTGGCGCAGCGGCGCCACGTGGGCGCCGGTGGCAGGGAGGCTGACGGCCGCCACAAAGCCCGCAGCCCCACGGGCTGTGGGGCCACGCGAGCGGCCGCCAAAGAGCTTTCCAACGAGGCACGGCTTTCCCTCCTGGCTCTTCGGGCGTGGGAGCTGTCGCCAGAGCCACGGCCCTAACGGAAAATGCCTTGCAGGCTGGCGCGGCTGCACCTGGTGGGTGCCGGTGGCTCCGAGGCTGACGGCCGCCGCAAAGCCCGCAGCCCCACAGGCTGTTTCGCCAGGCGAGCGGCTGCCAAAGAGCTTTCCAACGAGGCACGGCTTTCCCTCCTGGCTCTTCGGGCGTGGGAGCTGTCGCCAGAGCCACGGCCCTACCGGAAAATGCTTCGCAGGCTGGCGCGGCTGCACCTGGTGGGTGCCGGTGGCTCCGAGGCTGACGGCCGCCGCAAAGCCCGCAGCCCCACAGGCTGTTTCGCCAGGCGAGCGGCCGCCAAAGAGCTTTCCAACGAGGCACGGCTTTCCCTCCTGGCTCTTCGGGCGTGGGAGCTGTCGCCAGAGTTGCGGCCCTACCGGAAAATGCTTCGCAGGCTGGTGGGGCGGTGCCACGTGGGCGCCGGTGGCTCCGAGGCTGACGGCCGCCGCAAAGCCCGCAGCCGCACGGGCTGTTTCGCCAGGCGAGCGGCTGCCAAAGAGCTTTCCAACGAGGCATGGCTTTCCCTCCTGGCTCTTCGGGCTTGGGAGCTGTCGCCAGAGTTGCGGCCCTACCGGAAAATGCTTCGCAGGCTGGTGGGGCGGCGCCACGTGGGCGCCGGTGGCTCCGAGGCTGACGGCCGCCGCAAAGCCCGCAGCCCCATGGGCTGTGGGGCCACGCGAGCGGCTGCCAAAGAGCTTTTCAACGAGGCATGGCTTTCCCTCCTGGCTCTTCGGGCTTGGGAGTTGTCGTCAGAGCCGCAGCCCTACCGGAAAATGCTTCGCAAGCTGGCACGGCAGCGCCACGTGGGCACCGTTGGCGGCGAGGCTGACGGCCGCCGCAAAGCCCGCAGTCACACGGGCTGTGGGGCCACGCGATCGGCTGCCAAAGAGCTTTCCAACGAGGCACGGCTTTCCCTCCTCGCTCTTCGGGCGTGGGAGCTGTCGCCAGAGCCGCGGCCCTACAGGAAAATGCTTCGCAGGCTGGTGGGGCGGCGCCACGTGGGCGCCGGTGGCTCCGAGGCTGACGGCCGCCGCAAAGCCCGCAGCCCCACAGGCTGTTTCGCCAGGCGAGCGGCTGCCAAAGAGCTTTCCAACGAGGCACGGCTTTCCCTCCTCGCTCTTCGGGCGTGGGAGCTGTCGCCAGAGCCGCGGCCCTACCGGAAAATGCTTCGCAGGCTGGCGCGGCTGCACCTGGTGGGTGCCGGTGGCTCCGAGGCTGACGGCCGCCGCAAAGCCCGCAGCCCCACAGGCTGTTTCGCCAGGCGAGCGGCTGCCAAAGAGCTTTCCAACGAGGCACGGCTTTCCCTCCTGGCTCTTCGGGCGTGGGAGCTGTCGCCAGAGCCACGGCCCTACCGGAAAATGCTTCGCAGGCTGGCGCGGCTGCACCTGGTGGGTGCCGGTGGCTCCGAGGCTGACGGCCGCCGCAAAGCCCGCAGCCCCACAGGCTGTTTCGCCAGGCGAGCGGCCGCCAAAGAGCTTTCCAACGAGGCACGGCTTTCCCTCCTGGCTCTTCGGGCGTGGGAGCTGTCGCCAGAGTTGCGGCCCTACCGGAAAATGCTTCGCAGGCTGGTGGGGCGGTGCCACGTGGGCGCCGGTGGCTCCGAGGCTGACGGCCGCCGCAAAGCCCGCAGCCGCACGGGCTGTTTCGCCAGGCGAGCGGCTGCCAAAGAGCTTTCCAACGAGGCATGGCTTTCCCTCCTGGCTCTTCGGGCTTGGGAGCTGTCGCCAGAGTTGCGGCCCTACCGGAAAATGCTTCGCAGGCTGGTGGGGCGTCGCCACGTGGGCGCCGGTGGCTCCGAGGCTGACAACCGCCGCAAAGCCCGCAGCCCCACGGGCTGTGGGGCCACGGGAGCGGCTGCCAAAGAGCTTTCCAACGAGGCACGGCTTTCCCTCCTGGCTCTTCGGGCTTGGGAGTTGTCGTCAGAGCCGCAGCCCTACCGGAAAATGCTTCGCAGCCTGGTGAGGCGGCGACACATGGGCGCCGGTGGCAGCGAGGCTGACGGCCGCCGCAAAGCCCGCAGCCCCACAGGCTGTTTTGCCAGGCGAGCGGCTGCCAAAGAGCTTTCCAACGAGGCACGGCTTTCCCTCCTGGCTCTTCGGGCGTGGGAGCTGTCGCCAGAGCCGCGGCCCTACAGGAAAATGCTTCGCAGGCTGGCGCGGCTGCACCTGGTGGGCGCCGGTGGCTCCGAGGCTGACGGCCGCCACAAAGCCCGCAGCCCCACGGGCTGTGGGGCCACGCAAGAGGCTGCCAAAGAGCTTTCCAACGAGGCATGGCTTTCCCTCCTGGCTCTTCGGGCGTGGGAGCTGTCGCCAGAGCCGCAGCCCTACAGGAAAATGCTTCGCAGGCTGGCGCGGCGGCGCCACGTGGGCGCCGGTGTCGCTGAGGCTGACGTCCGCCGGAAAGCCCGCAGCCCCACGGGCTGTGGGGCCACGCGAGCGGCTGCCAAAGAGGTTTCCAACGAGGCACGGCTTTCCCTCCTGGCTCTTCGGGCGTGGGAGCTGTCGTTAGAGCCGCAGCCCTACCGGAAAATGCTTCGCAGGCTGGCGCAGCTGCACCTGGTGGGCGCCAGTGGCGGGGAGGCGGACGGCCGCCACAAAGCCCGCAGCCCCACGGGCTGTGGGGCCACGCGAGCGGCTGCCAAAGAGCTTTCCAACGAGGCACGGCTTTCCCTCCTGGCTCTTCGGGCGTGGGAGCTGTCGCCAGAGCCGCGGCCCTACCGGAAAATGCTTCGCAGGCTGGTGGGGCGGCGCCACGTAGGCGCTGGTGGCTCCGAGGCTGAGGGCCGCCGGAAAGCCCGCAGCCCCACGGGATGTGGGGCCACGCGAGCGGCTGCCAAAGAGCTTTCCAACGAGGCATGGCTTTCCCTCCCTGCTCTTCGGGCGTGGGAGCTGTCGCCAGAGCCGCAGCCCTACCGGAAAATACTTCGCAGGCTGGCGCAGCGGCGCCACGTGGGCGCCGGTGGCAGGGAGGCTGACGGCCGCCACAAAGCCCGCAGCCCCACGGGCTGTGGGGCCACGCGAGCGGCCGCCAAAGAGCTTTCCAACGAGGCACGGCTTTCCCTCCTGGCTCTTCGGGCGTGGGAGCTGTCGCCAGAGCCACGGCCCTAACGGAAAATGCCTTGCAGGCTGGCGCGGCTGCACCTGGTGGGTGCCGGTGGCTCCGAGGCTGACGGCCGCCGCAAAGCCCGCAGCCCCACAGGCTGTTTCGCCAGGCGAGCGGCTGCCAAAGAGCTTTCCAACGAGGCACGGCTTTCCCTCCTGGCTCTTCGGGCGTGGGAGCTGTCGCCAGAGCCACGGCCCTACCGGAAAATGCTTCGCAGGCTGGCGCGGCTGCACCTGGTGGGTGCCGGTGGCTCCGAGGCTGACGGCCGCCGCAAAGCCCGCAGCCCCACAGGCTGTTTCGCCAGGCGAGCGGCCGCCAAAGAGCTTTCCAACGAGGCACGGCTTTCCCTCCTGGCTCTTCGGGCGTGGGAGCTGTCGCCAGAGTTGCGGCCCTACCGGAAAATGCTTCGCAGGCTGGTGGGGCGGTGCCACGTGGGCGCCGGTGGCTCCGAGGCTGACGGCCGCCGCAAAGCCCGCAGCCGCACGGGCTGTTTCGCCAGGCGAGCGGCTGCCAAAGAGCTTTCCAACGAGGCATGGCTTTCCCTCCTGGCTCTTCGGGCTTGGGAGCTGTCGCCAGAGTTGCGGCCCTACCGGAAAATGCTTCGCAGGCTGGTGGGGCGGCGCCACGTGGGCGCCGGTGGCTCCGAGGCTGACGGCCGCCGCAAAGCCCGCAGCCCCATGGGCTGTGGGGCCACGCGAGCGGCTGCCAAAGAGCTTTTCAACGAGGCATGGCTTTCCCTCCTGGCTCTTCGGGCTTGGGAGTTGTCGTCAGAGCCGCAGCCCTACCGGAAAATGCTTCGCAAGCTGGCACGGCAGCGCCACGTGGGCACCGTTGGCGGCGAGGCTGACGGCCGCCGCAAAGCCCGCAGTCACACGGGCTGTGGGGCCACGCGATCGGCTGCCAAAGAGCTTTCCAACGAGGCACGGCTTTCCCTCCTCGCTCTTCGGGCGTGGGAGCTGTCGCCAGAGCCGCGGCCCTACAGGAAAATGCTTCGCAGGCTGGTGGGGCGGCGCCACGTGGGCGCCGGTGGCTCCGAGGCTGACGGCCGCCGCAAAGCCCGCAGCCCCACAGGCTGTTTCGCCAGGCGAGCGGCTGCCAAAGAGCTTTCCAACGAGGCACGGCTTTCCCTCCTCGCTCTTCGGGCGTGGGAGCTGTCGCCAGAGCCGCGGCCCTACCGGAAAATGCTTCGCAGGCTGGCGCGGCTGCACCTGGTGGGTGCCGGTGGCTCCGAGGCTGACGGCCGCCGCAAAGCCCGCAGCCCCACAGGCTGTTTCGCCAGGCGAGCGGCTGCCAAAGAGCTTTCCAACGAGGCACGGCTTTCCCTCCTGGCTCTTCGGGCGTGGGAGCTGTCGCCAGAGCCACGGCCCTACCGGAAAATGCTTCGCAGGCTGGCGCGGCTGCACCTGGTGGGTGCCGGTGGCTCCGAGGCTGACGGCCGCCGCAAAGCCCGCAGCCCCACAGGCTGTTTCGCCAGGCGAGCGGCCGCCAAAGAGCTTTCCAACGAGGCACGGCTTTCCCTCCTGGCTCTTCGGGCGTGGGAGCTGTCGCCAGAGTTGCGGCCCTACCGGAAAATGCTTCGCAGGCTGGTGGGGCGGTGCCACGTGGGCGCCGGTGGCTCCGAGGCTGACGGCCGCCGCAAAGCCCGCAGCCGCACGGGCTGTTTCGCCAGGCGAGCGGCTGCCAAAGAGCTTTCCAACGAGGCATGGCTTTCCCTCCTGGCTCTTCGGGCTTGGGAGCTGTCGCCAGAGTTGCGGCCCTACCGGAAAATGCTTCGCAGGCTGGTGGGGCGTCGCCACGTGGGCGCCGGTGGCTCCGAGGCTGACAACCGCCGCAAAGCCCGCAGCCCCACGGGCTGTGGGGCCACGGGAGCGGCTGCCAAAGAGCTTTCCAACGAGGCACGGCTTTCCCTCCTGGCTCTTCGGGCTTGGGAGTTGTCGTCAGAGCCGCAGCCCTACCGGAAAATGCTTCGCAGCCTGGTGAGGCGGCGACACATGGGCGCCGGTGGCAGCGAGGCTGACGGCCGCCGCAAAGCCCGCAGCCCCACAGGCTGTTTTGCCAGGCGAGCGGCTGCCAAAGAGCTTTCCAACGAGGCACGGCTTTCCCTCCTGGCTCTTCGGGCGTGGGAGCTGTCGCCAGAGCCGCGGCCCTACAGGAAAATGCTTCGCAGGCTGGCGCGGCTGCACCTGGTGGGCGCCGGTGGCTCCGAGGCTGACGGCCGCCACAAAGCCCGCAGCCCCACGGGCTGTGGGGCCACGCAAGAGGCTGCCAAAGAGCTTTCCAACGAGGCATGGCTTTCCCTCCTGGCTCTTCGGGCGTGGGAGCTGTCGCCAGAGCCGCAGCCCTACAGGAAAATGCTTCGCAGGCTGGCGCGGCGGCGCCACGTGGGCGCCGGTGTCGCTGAGGCTGACGTCCGCCGGAAAGCCCGCAGCCCCACGGGCTGTGGGGCCACGCGAGCGGCTGCCAAAGAGGTTTCCAACGAGGCACGGCTTTCCCTCCTGGCTCTTCGGGCGTGGGAGCTGTCGTTAGAGCCGCAGCCCTACCGGAAAATGCTTCGCAGGCTGGCGCGGCTGCACCTGGTGGGCGCCAGTGGCGGGGAGGCGGACGGCCGCCACAAAGCCCGCAGCCCCACGGGCTGTGGGGCCACGCAAGAGGCTGCCAAAGAGCTTTCCAACGAGGCATGGCTTTCCCTCCTGGCTCTTCGGGCGTGGGAGCTGTCGCCAGAGAAACGGCCCTACCGGAAAATGCTTCGCAGGCTGGCGCGGCTGCACCTGGTGGGCGCCGGTGGCGCCGAGGCTGACGGTCGCCGCAAAGCCCGCAGCCCCACGGGCTGTGGGGCCACGCGAGCGGCTGCCAAAGAGCTTTCCAACGAGGCACGGCTTTCCCTCCTGGCTCTTCGGGCGTGGGAGCTGTCGCCAGAGCCGCGGCCCTACCGGAAAATGCTTCGCAGGCTGGTGGGGCGGCGCCACGTAGGCGCTGGTGGCTCCGAGGCTGACGGCCGCCGGAAAGCCCGCAGCCCCACGGGCTGTGGGGCCACGCGAGCGGCTGCCAAAGAGCTTTCCAACGAGGCATGGCTTTCCCTCCCTGCTCTTCGGGCGTGGGAGCTGTCGCCAGAGCCGCAGCCCTACCGGAAAATACTTCGCAGGCTGGCGCAGCGGCGCCACGTGGGCGCCGGTGGCAGGGAGGCTGACGGCCGCCACAAAGCCCGCAGCCCCACGGGCTGTGGGGCCACGCGAGCGGCCGCCAAAGAGCTTTCCAACGAGGCACGGCTTTCCCTCCTGGCTCTTCGGGCGTGGGAGCTGTCGCCAGAGCCACGGCCCTAACGGAAAATGCCTTGCAGGCTGGCGCGGCTGCACCTGGTGGGTGCCGGTGGCTCCGAGGCTGACGGCCGCCGCAAAGCCCGCAGCCCCACAGGCTGTTTCGCCAGGCGAGCGGCTGCCAAAGAGCTTTCCAACGAGGCACGGCTTTCCCTCCTGGCTCTTCGGGCGTGGGAGCTGTCGCCAGAGCCACGGCCCTACCGGAAAATGCTTCGCAGGCTGGCGCGGCTGCACCTGGTGGGTGCCGGTGGCTCCGAGGCTGACGGCCGCCGCAAAGCCCGCAGCCCCACAGGCTGTTTCGCCAGGCGAGCGGCCGCCAAAGAGCTTTCCAACGAGGCACGGCTTTCCCTCCTGGCTCTTCGGGCGTGGGAGCTGTCGCCAGAGTTGCGGCCCTACCGGAAAATGCTTCGCAGGCTGGTGGGGCGGTGCCACGTGGGCGCCGGTGGCTCCGAGGCTGACGGCCGCCGCAAAGCCCGCAGCCGCACGGGCTGTTTCGCCAGGCGAGCGGCTGCCAAAGAGCTTTCCAACGAGGCATGGCTTTCCCTCCTGGCTCTTCGGGCTTGGGAGCTGTCGCCAGAGTTGCGGCCCTACCGGAAAATGCTTCGCAGGCTGGTGGGGCGGCGCCACGTGGGCGCCGGTGGCTCCGAGGCTGACAACCGTCGCAAAGCCCGCAGCCCCACGGGCTGTGGGGCCACGCGAGCGGCTGCCAAAGAGCTTTCCAACGAGGCACGGCTTTCCCTCCTGGCTCTTCGGGCTTGGGAGTTGTCGTCAGAGCCGCAGCCCTACCGGAAAATGCTTCGCAGCCTGGTGAGGCGGCGACACATGGGCGCCGGTGGCAGCGAGGCTGACGGCCGCCGCAAAGCCCGCAGCCCCACAGGCTGTTTTGCCAGGCGAGCGGCTGCCAAAGAGCTTTCCAACGAGGCACGGCTTTCCCTCCTCGCTCTTCGGGCGTGGGAGCTGTCGCCAGAGCCGCGGCCCTACAGGAAAATGCTTCGCAGGCTGGCGCGGCTGCACCTGGTGGGCGCCGGTGGCGCGGAGGCTGACGGCCGCCACAAAGCCCGCAGCCCCACGGGCTGTGGGGCCATGCGATCGGCTGCCAAAGAGCTTTCCAACGAGGCACGGCTTTCCCTCCTGGCTCTTCGTGCTTGGGAGCTGTCGCCAGAGTTGCGGCCCTACCGGAAAATGCTTCACAGGCTGGTGGGGCGGCGCCACGTGGGCGCCGGTGGCTCCGAGGCTGACGGCCGCGGCAAAGCCCGCAGCCCCACGGGCTGTTTTGCCAGGCGAGCGGCTGCCAAAGAGCTTTCCAACGAGGCATGGCTTTCCCTCCTGGCTCTTCGTGCTTGGGACCTGTCGCCACAGTTGCGGCCCTACCGGAAAATGCTTCGCAAGCTGGCGCGGCGGCGCCATGTGGGCGCCGGTGGCGCCGAGGCTGACGGCCGCCACAAAGCCCGCAGCCCCACAGGCTGTTTCGCCAGGCGAGCGGCTGCCAAAGAGCTTTCCAACGAGGCACGGCTTTCTCTCCTCGCTCTTCGGGCGTGGGAGCTGTCGCCAGAGCCGCGGCCCTACAGGAAAATGCTTCGCAGGCTGGCGCGGCTGCACCTGGTGGGCGCCGGTGGCGGGGAGGCTGACGGTCGCCGCAAAGCCCGCAGCCCCACGGGCTGTGGGGCCACGCGATCGGCTGCCAAAGAGCTTTCCAACGAGGCACGGCTTTCCCTCCTGGCTCTTCGGGCGTGGGAGCTGTCGCCAGAGACGCGGCCCTACAGGAAAATGCTTCGCAGGCTGGCGCAGCGGCGCCACGTGGGCGCCGGTGGCAGGGAGGCTGACGGTCGCCGCATAGCCCGCAGCCCCATGGGCTGTGGGGCCACGCGAGCGGCCGCCAAAGAGCTTTCCAACGAGGCACGGCTTTCCCTCCTGGCTCTTCGGGCATGGGAGCTGTCGCCAGAGCCACGGCCCTACCAGAAAACGCTTCGCAGGCTGGCGCGGCTGCACCTGGTGGGTGCCGGTGGCTCCGAGGCTGACGGCCGCCGCAAAGCCCGCAGCCCCACAGGCTGTTTCGCCAGGCGAGCGGCTGCCAAAGAGCTTTCCAACGAGGCACGGCTTTCCCTCCTGGCTCTTCGGGCGTGGGAGCTGTCGCCAGAGAAACGGCCCTACCGGAAAATGCTTCGCAGGCTGGCGCGGCTGCACCTGGTGGGTGCCGGTGGCTCCGAGGCTGACGGCCGCCGCAAAGCCCGCAGCCCCACAGGCTGTTTCGCCAGGCGAGCGGCCGCCAAAGAGCTTTCCAACGAGGCACGGCTTTCCCTCCTGGCTCTTCGGGCTTGGGAGCTGTCGTCAGAGCCGCAGCCCTACCGGAAAATGCTTCGCAAGCTGGCGCGGCAGCACCACGTGGGCGCCGGTGGCGCCGAGGCTGACGGCCGCCGCAAAGCCCGCAGCCCCACGGGCTGTGGGGCCACGCGAGCGGCTGCCAAAGAGCTTTCCAACGAGGCATGGCTTTTCCTCCTGGCTCTTCGGGCATGGGAGCTGTCGCCAGAGCCGCGGCCCTACCGGAAAACGCTTCGCAGGCTGGCGCACCGGCGCCACGTGGGCGCCGGTGGCGGCGAGGCTGACGGCCGCCGCAGAGCCCGTAGCCCCATGGGCTGTGGGGCCACGCGAGCGGCTGCCAAAGAGCTTTCCAACGAGGCATGGCTTTCCCTCCTGGCTCTTCGGGCTTGGGAGTTGTCGTCAGTGCCGCAGCCCTACCGGAAAATGCTTCGCAAGCTGGCACGGCAGCGCCACGTGGGCACCGTTGGCGGCGAGGCTGACGGCCGCCGCAAAGCCCGCAGCCACACGGGCTGTGGGGCCACACGAGCGGCAGCCAAAGAGCTTTCCAGCGAGGCACGACTTTCCCTCCTGGCTCTTCGGGCGTGGGAGCTGTCGGCAGAGACGCGGCCCTACTGGAAAATGCTTTGCAGGCTGGCGCAGCGGCGCCACGTGGGCGCCGGTGGCAGCGAGGCTGACGGCCGCCGCAAAGCCCGCAGCCCCACAGGCTGTTTCGCCAGGCGAGCGGCTGCCAAAGAGCTTTCCAACGAGGCACGGCTTTCTCTCCTCGCTCTTAGGACGTGGGAGCTGTCGCCAGAGCCGCGGCCCTACTGGAAAATGCTTCGCAGGCTGGCGCGGCTGCACCTGGTGGGCGCCGGTGGCGGGGAGGTTGACGGCCGCCACAAAGCCCGCAGCCCCACGGGCTGTGGGGCCACGCGATCGGCTGCCAAAGAGCTTTCCAACGAGGCACGGCTTTCCCTCCTCGCTCTTCGGGCGTGGGAGCTGTCGCCAGAGCCGCGGCCCTACAGGAAAATGCTTCGCAGGCTGGTGGGGCGGCGCCACGTGGGCGCCGGTGGCTCCGAGGCTGACGGCCGCCGCAAAGCCCGCAGCCCCACAGGCTGTTTCGCCAGGCGAGCGGCTGCCAAAGAGCTTTCCAACGAGGCACGGCTTTCCCTCCTGGCTCTTCGGGCGTGGGAGCTGTCGCCAGAGCCGCGGCCCTACAGGAAAATGCTTCGCAGGCTGGCGTAGCGGCGCCACGTGGGCGCCGGTGGCAGGGAGGCTGACGGCCGCCACAAAGCCCGCAGCCCCACGGGCTGTGGGGCCACGCGAGCGGCCGCCAAAGAGCTTTCCAACGAGGCACGGCTTTCCCTCCTGGCTCTTCGGGCGTGGGAGCTGTCGCCAGAGCCACGGCCCTACCGGAAAATGCTTCGCAGGCTGGCGCGGCTGCACCTGGTGGGTGCCGGTGGCTCCGAGGCTGACGGCCGCCGCAAAGCCCGCAGCCCCACAGGCTGTTTCGCCAGGCGAGCGGCTGCCAAAGAGCTTTCCAACGAGGCACGGCTTTCCCTCCTCGCTCTTAGGGCGTGGGAGCTGTCGCCAGAGCCGCGGCCCTACAGGAAAATGCTTCGCAGGCTGGTGGGGCGGTGCCACGTGGGCGCCGGTGGCTCCGAGGCTGACGGCCGCCGCAAAGCCCGCAGCCCCATGGGTTGTTTCGCCAGGCGAGCGGCTGCCAAAGAGCTTTCCAACGAGGCATGGCTTTCCCTCCTGGCTCTTCGGGCTTGGGAGCTGTCGCCAGAGTTGCGGCCCTACCGGAAAGTGCTTCGCAGGCTGGTGGGGCGGCGCCACGTGGGCGCCGGTGGCTCCGAGGCTGACAACCGCCGCAAAGCCCGCAGCCCCACGGGCTGTAGGGCCACGCGAGCGGCTGCCAAAGAGCTTTCCAACGAGGCACGGCTTTCCCTCCTGGCTCTTCGGGCTTGGGAGTTGTCGTCAGAGCCGCAGCCCTACCGGAAAATGCTTCGCAGCCTGGTGAGGCGGCGACACATGGGCGCCGGTGGCAGCGAGGCTGACGGCCGCCGCAAAGCCCGCAGCCCCACAGGCTGTTTCGCCAGGCGAGCGGCTGCCAAAGAGCTTTCCAACGAGGCACGGCTTTCCCTACTCGCTCTTCGGGCGTGGGAGCTGTCGCCAGAGCCGCAGCCCTACAGGAAAATGCTTCGCAGGCTGGCGCACCGGCGCCACGTGGGCGCCGGTGTCGCTGAGGCTGACGTCCGCCGGAAAGCCCGCAGCCCCACGGGCTGTGGGGCCACGCGAGCGGCTGCCAAAGAGGTTTCCAACGAGGCACGGCTTTCCCTCCTGGCTCTTCGGGCGTGGGAGCTGTCGTCAGAGCCGCAGCCCTACCGGAAAATGCTTCGCAGGCTGGCGCGGCTGCACCTGGTGGGCGCCAGTGGCGGGGAGGCTGAAGGCCGCCACAAAGCCCGCAGCCCCACGGGCTGTGGGGCCACGCAAGAGGCTGCCAAAGAGCTTTCCAACGAGGCATGGCTTTCCCTCCTGGCTCTTCGGGCGTGGGAGCTGTCGCCAGAGCCGCGACCCTACCGGAAAATGCTTCGCAGGCTGGCGCGGCTGCACCTGGTGGTCGCCGGTGGCGGGGAGGCTGACGGTCGCCGCAAAGCCCGCAGCCCCACGGGCTGTGGGGCCACGCGAGCGGCTGCCAAAGAGCTTTCCAACGAGGCACGGCTTTCCCTCCTGGCTCTTCGGGCGTGGGAGCTGTCGCCAGAGCCGCGGCCCTACCGGAAAATGCTTCGCAGGCTCGTGCGGCGGCGCCACGTGGGCGCCGGTGGCGCAAAGGCTGACGGCCGCCGCAAAGCCCGCAGCCCCACGGGCTGTGGGGCCACACGAGCGGCTGCCAAAGAGCTTTCCAACGAGGCACGGCTTTCCCTCCTGGCTCTTCGTGCTTGGGAGCTGTCGCCAGAGCCGCGGCCCTACCGGAAAATGCTTCGCAGGCTGGTGGGGCGGCGCCACGTAGGCGCTGGTGGCTCCGAGGCTGACGGCCGCCGCAAAGCCCGCAGCCCCACGGGCTGTGGGGCCACGCGAGCGGCTGCCAAAGAGCTTTCCAACGAGGCACGGCTTTCCCTCCTGGCTCTTCGTGCTTGGGAGCTGTCGCCAGAGTTGCGGCCCTACCGGAAAATGCTTCGCAGGCTGGTGGGGCGGCGCCACGTGGGCGCCGGTGGCACCGAGGCTGACGGCCGCCGCAAAGCCCGCAGCCGCACGGGCTGTTTCGCCAGGCGAGCGGCTGCCAAAGAGCTTTCCAACGAGGCATGGCTTTCCCTCCTGGCTCTTCGGGCTTGGGAGTTGTCGTCAGAGCCGCAGCCCTACCGGAAAATGCTTCGCAGCCTGGTGAGGCGGCGACACATGGGCGCCGGTGGCAGCGAGGCTGATGGCCGCCGCAAAGCCCGCAGACCCACAGGCTGTTTCGCCAGGTGAGCGGCTGCCAAAGAGCTTTCCAACGAGGCACGGCTTTCCCTCCTGGCTTTTCGGGCGTGGGAGCTGTCGCCAGAGCCGCAGCCCTACAGGAAAATGCTTCGCAGGCTGGCGCGGCTGCACCTGGTGGGCGCCGGTGGCGGGGAGGCTGACGGTCGCCGCAAAGCCCGCAGCCCCACGGGCTGTGGGGCCACGCGAGCGGCTGCCAAAGAGCTTTCCAACGAGGCACGGCTTTCCCTCCTGGGTCTTCGGGCGTGGGAGCTGTCGCCAGAGTCGCGGCCCTACCGCAAAAAGCTCTGCATACTTGCGCGGCGGCGCCACATGGGCACCGTTGGCGGTGAGGCTGACGGCCGCCGCAAAGCCCGCAGCCCCACGGGCTGTGGGGCCACGCGATCGGCTGCCAAAGAGCTTTCCAACGAGGCACGGCTTTCCCTCCTGGCTCTTCGTGCTTGGGAGCTGTCGCCAGAGTTGCGGCCCTACCGGAAAATGCTTCACAGGCTGGTGGGGCGGCGCCACGTGGGCGCCGGTGGCTCCGAGGCTGACGGCCGCGGCAAAGCCCGCAGCCCCACGGGCTGTTTCGCCAGGCGAGCGGCTGCCAAAGAGCTTTCCAACGAGGCATGGCTTTCCCTCCTGGCTCTTCGTGCTTGGGAGCTGTCGCCAGAGTTGCGGCCCTACCGGAAAATGCTTCGCAAGCTGGCGCGGCGGCGCCATGTGGGCGCCGGTGGCGCCGAGGCTGACGGCCGCCACAAAGCCCGCAGCCCCACAGGCTGTTTCGCCAGGCGAGCGGCTGCCAAAGAGCTTTCCAACGAGGCACGGCTTTCTCTCCTCGCTCTTAGGGCGTGGGAGCTGTCGCCAGAGCCGCGGCCCTACCGGAAAATGCTTCGCAGGCTGGCGCGGCTGCACCTGGTGGGCGCCGGTGGCGGGGAGGCTGACGGCCGCCACAAAGCCCGCAGCCACACGGGCTGTGGGGCCACGCGATCGACTGCCAAAGAGCTTTCCAACGAGGCACGGCTTTCCCTCCTGGCTCTTCGGGCGTGGGAGCTGTCGCCAGAGCCGCGGCCCTACAGGAAAATGCTTCGCAGGCTGGTGGGGCGGCGCCACGTGGGCGCCGTTGGCTCCGAGGCTGACGGCCGCCGCAAAGCCCGCAGCCCCACAGGCTGTTTCGCCAGGCGAGCGGCTGCCAAAGAGCTTTCCAACGAGGCATGCCTTTCCCTGCTGGCTCTTCGGGCGTGGGAGCTGTCACCAGAGCCGCGGCCCTACAGGAAAATGCTTCGCAGGCTGGCGCAGCGGCGCCACGTGGGCGCCGGTGGCAGGGAGGCTGACGGTCGCCGCATAGCCCGCAGCCCCATGGGCTGTGGGGCCACGCGAGCGGCCGCCAAAGAGCTTTCCAACGAGGCACGGCTTTCCCTCCTGGCTCTTCGGGCATGGGAGCTGTCGCCAGAGCCGCAGCCCTACCAGAAAATGCTTCGCAGGCTGGCGCGGCTGCACCTGGTGGGTGCCGGTGGCTCCGAGGCTGACGGCCGCCGCAAAGCCCGCAGCCCCACAGGCTGTTTCGCCAGGCGAGCGGCTGCCAAAGAGCTTTCCAACGAGGCACGGCTTTCCCTCCTGGCTCTTCGGGCGTGGGAGCTGTCGCCAGAGAAACGGCCCTACAGGAAAATGCTTCGCAGGCTGGCGCAGCGGCGCCACGTGGGCGCCGG
This sequence comes from Chroicocephalus ridibundus, assembly GCF_963924245.1. NCBI lineage: Eukaryota > Metazoa > Chordata > Aves > Charadriiformes > Laridae > Chroicocephalus > Chroicocephalus ridibundus. The sequence goes on along the minus strand of NW_026961567.1, from coordinate 802,662 downwards.
TGGCGCGGAGGCTGACGGCCGCCGCAAAGCCCGAAGCCCCACGGGCTGTGTAGCCACGTGAGCGGCTGCCAAAGAGCTTTCCAACGAGGCACGGCTTTCCCTCCTGGCTCTTCGGGCTTGGGAGCTGTCGCCAGAGCTGCAGCCCTACAGGAAAATGCTTCGCAGACTGGTGCGGCGGCGCCACGTGGGCGCTGGTGTCGCCGAGGCTGACGGCCGCCGCAAAGCCCGCAGCCCCACGGGCTGTGGGGCCACGCGAGCGGCTGCCAAAGAGCTTTCCAACGAGGCATGGCTTTCCCTCCTGGCTCTTCGGGCGTGGGAGCTGTCGCCAGAGACGCGGCCCTACCGGAAAATGCTTCGCAGGCTGGCACAGCGGCGCCACGTGGGCGCCGGTGGCAGCGAGGCTGACGGCCGCCGCAAAGCCCGCAGCCCCACGGGCTGTGGGGTCACGAGAGCAACCGCCAAAGAGCTTTCCAACGAGGCATGCCTTTCCCTGCTGGCTCTTCGGGCGTGGGAGCTGTCGCCAGAGCCGCGGCCCTACCGGAAAATGCTTCGCAGGCTGGCGCGGCTGTAGCTGGTGGGCGCCGGTGGCGCTGAGGCTGACGGCCGCCGCAAAGCCCGCAGCCCCACAGGCTGTTTCGCCAGGCGAGCGGCTGCCAAAGAGCTTTCCAACGAGGCACGACTTTCCCTCCTGGCTCTTCGGGCGTGGGAGCTGTCACCAGAGACGCGGCACTACAGGAAAATGCTTCGCAGGCTGGCGCGGCTGCACCTGGTGGGCGCCAGTGGCGGGGAGGCTGACGGCCGCCACAAAGCCCGCAGCCCCACGGGCTGTGGGGCCACGCGATCGGCTGCCAAAGAGCTTTCCAACGAGGCACGGCTTTCCCTCCTGGCTCTTCGGGCTTGGGAGCTGTCGCCAGAGTTGCGGCCCTACCGGAAAATGCTTCGCAGGCTGGTGGGGCGGCGCCACGTGGGCGCCGGTGGCTCCGAAGCTGACGGCCGCCGCAAAGCCCGCAGCCGCACGGGCTGTTCCGCCAGGCGAGCGGCTGCCAAAGAGCTTTCCAACGAGGCATGGCTTTCCCTCCTGGCTCTTCGGGCTTGGGAGCTGTCGTCAGAGCTCCAGCCCTACCGGAAAATGCTTCGCAAGCTGGCGCGGCAGCGCCACGTGGGCGCCGGTGGCGCCGAGGCTGACGGCCGCCGCAAAGCCCGCAGCCCCACGGGCTGTGGGGCCACGCGAGCGGCTGCCAAAGAGCTTTCCAACAAGGCACGGCTTTCCCTCCTGGCTCTTCGGGCGTGGGAGCTGTCGTCAGAGCCGCGGCCCTACCGGAAAATGCTTCGCAGGCTTGTGCGGCGGCGCCACGTGAACGCCGGTGGCGCGGAGGCTGACGGCCGCCGCAAAGCCCGCAGCCCCACGGGCTGTGGGGCCAGGCGAGCGGCTGCCAAAGAGCTTTCCAACGAGGCACGGCTTTCCCTCCTGGCTCTTCGGGCTTGGGAGTTGTCGTCAGAGCCTTGGCCCTACTGGAAAATGCTTCGCAAGCTGGCGCGGCGGCGCCTCGTGGGCGCCGGTGGCGCCGAGGCTGACGGCCGCTGCAAAGCCCGCAGCCCCACGGGCTGTGAGGCCACGCGAGCGGCTGCCAAAGAGCTTTCCAACGAGGCACGGCTTTCCCTCCTGGCTCTTCGGGCGTGGGAGCTGTCGCCAGAGCCGCGGCCCTACAGGAAAATGCTTCGCAGGATGGCGCGGCTGCACCTGGTGGGCGCCGGTGGCGGGGAGGCTGACGGCCGCCACAAAGCCCGCAGCCCCACGGGCTGTGGGGCCACGCGATCGGCTGCCAAAGAGCTTTCCAACGAGGCACGGCTTTCCCTCCTGGCTCTTCGTGCTTGGGAGCTGTCGCCAGAGTTGCGGCCCTACCGGAAAATGCTTCACAGGCTGGTGGGGCGGCGCCACGTGGGCGCCGGTGGCTCCGAGGCTGACGGCCGCGGCAAAGCCCGCAGCCCCACGGGCTGTGGGGCCAGGCGAGCGGCTGCCAAAGAGCTTTCCAACGAGGCATGGCTTTCCCTCCTGGCTCTTCGTGCTTGGGAGCTGTCGCCAGAGTTGCGGCCCTACCGGAAAATGCTTCGCAAGCTGGCGCGGCGGCGCCATGTGGGCGCCGGTGGCGCCGAGGCTGACGGCCGCCACAAAGCCCGCAACCCCACGGGCTGTGGGGCCACGCGAGAGGCTGCCAAAGAGCTTTCCAACGAGGCATGGCTTTCCCTCCTGGCTCTTCGGGCGTGGGAGCTGTCGCCAGAGACGCGGCCCTACCGGAAAATGCTTCGCAGGCTGGCGCAGCGGCGCCACGTGGGCGCCGGTGGCAGCGAGGCTGACGGCCGCCGCAAAGCCCGCAGCCCCACAGGCTGTTTCGCCAGGCGAGCGGCTGCCAAAGAGCTTTCCAACGAGGCACGGCTTTCTCTCCTCGCTCTTAGGGCGTGGGAGATGTCGCCAGAGCCGCGGCCCTACCGGAAAATGCTTCGCAGGCTGGCGCGGCTGCACCTGGTGGGCGCCGGTGGCGGGGAGGCTGACGGCCGCCACAAAGCCCGCAGCCCCACAGGCTGTGGGGCCACGCGATCGGCTGCCAAAGAGCTTTCCAACGAGGCACGGCTTTCCCTCCTGGCTCTTCGTGCGTGGGAGCTGTCGCCAGAGCCACGGCCCTACCGGAACATGCTTCGCAGGCTGGCGCGGCTGCACCTGGTGGGTGCCAGTGGCTCCGAGGCTGACGGCCGCCGCAAAGCCCGCAGCCCCACAGGCTGTTTCGCCAGGCGAGCGGCTGCCAAAGAGCTTTCCAACGAGGCACGGCTTTCCCTCCTGGCTCTTTGGGCTTGGGAGCTGTCGTCAGAGCCGCAGCCCTACCGGAAAATGCTTCGCAAGCTGGCGCGGCAGCGCCACGTGGGCGCCGGTGGCTCCGAGGCTGACGGCCGCCGCAAAGCCCGCAGCCCCACGGGCTGTGGGGCCACGCGAGCGACTGCCAAAGAGCTTTCCAACGAGGCATGGCTTTTCCTCCTGGCTCTTCGGGCGTGGGATCTGTCGCCAGAGCCGCGGCCCTACCGGAAAACGCTTCGCAGGCTGGCGCGGCTGCACCTGGTGGGTGCCGGTGGCTCCGAGGCTGACGGCCGCCGCAAAGCCCGCAGCCCCACAGGCTGTTTCGCCAGGCGAGCGGCCGCCAAAGAGCTTTCCAACGAGGCACGGCTTTCCCTCCTGGCTCTTCGGGCTTGGGAGCTGTCGTCAGAGCCGCAGCCCTACCGGAAAATGCTTCGCAAGCTGGCGCGGCAGCGCCACGTGGGCGCCGGTGGCTCCGAGGCTGACGGCCGCCGCAAAGCCCGCAGCCCCACGGGCTGTGGGGCCACGCGAGCGACTGCCAAAGAGCTTTCCAACGAGGCATGGCTTTTCCTCCTGGCTCTTCGGGCGTGGGATCTGTCGCCAGAGCCGCGGCCCTACCGGAAAACGCTTCGCAGGCTGGCGCAGCGGCGCCACGTGGGCGCCGGTGGCGGCGAGGCTGACGGCCGCCGCAGAGCCCGCAGCCCCATGGGCTGTGGGGCCACGCGAGCGGCTGCCAAAGAGCTTTCCAACGAGGCACGGCTTTCCCTCCTGGCTCTTCGGGCTTGGGAGTTGTCGTCAGAGCCGCAGCCCTACCGGAAAATGCTTCGCAAGCTGGCACGGCAGCGCCACGTGGGCACCGTTGGCGGCGAGGCTGACGGCCGCCGCAAAGCCCGCAGCCACACGGGCTGTGGGGCCACACGAGCGGCTGCCAAAGAGCTTTCCAGCGAGGCACGAATTTCCCTCCTGGCTCTTCGGGCGTGGGAGCTGTCGCCAGAGCCGCGGCCCTACCGGAAAATGCTTCGCAGCCTGGTGAGGCGGTGACACATGGGCGCCGGTGGCAGCGAGGCTGACGGCCGCCGCAAAGCCCGCAGCCCCACAGGCTGTTTCGCCAGGCGAGCGGCTGCCAAAGAGCTTTCCAACGAGGCACGGCTTTCCCTCCTCGCTCTTCGGGTGTGGGAGCTGTCGCCAGAGCCGCGGCCCTACCAGAAAATGCTTCACAGGCTGGCGCGGCTGCACCTGGTGGGCGCCGGTGGCGGGGAGGCTGACGGCCGCCACAAAGCCCGCAGCCCCACGGGCTGTGGGGCCACGCGAGCGGCTGCCAAAGAGCTTTCCAACGAGGCACGGCTTTCCCTCCTGGCTCTTCGGGCGTGGGAGCTGTCGCCAGAGTTGCGGCCCTACCGGAAAATGCTTCGCAGGCTGGTGGGGCGGCGCCACGTGGGCGCCGGTGGCTCCGAGGCTGACGGCCGCCGCAGAGCCCGCAGCCCCATGGGCTGTGGGGCCACGCGAGCGGCTGCCAAAGAGCTTTCCAACGAGGCATGGCTTTCCCTCCTGGCTCTTCGGGCGTGGGAGTTGTCGTCAGAGCCGCGGCCCTACCGGAAAATGCTTCGCAAGCTGGCACGGCAGCACCACGTGGGCACCGTTGGCGGCGAGGCTGACGGCCGCCGCAAAGCCCGCAGCCACACGGGCTGTGGGGCCACACGAGCGGCTGCCAAAGAGCTTTCCAGCGAGGCACGAATTTCCCTCCTGGCTCTTCGGGCGTGGGAGCTGTCGCCAGAGCCGCGGCCTTACAGGAAAATGCTTCGCAGGCTGGTGGGGCGGCGCCACGTGGGCGCCGTTGGCTCCGAGGCTGACGGCCGCCGCAAAGCCCGCAGCCCCACAGGCTGTTTCGCCAGGCGAGCGGCTGCCAAAGAGCTTTCCAACGAGGCACGGCTTTCCCTCCTGGCTCTTCGGGCGTGGGAGCTGTCGCCAGAGTTGCGGCCCTACCGGAAAATGCTTCGCAAGCTGGCGCGGCGGCGCCATGTGGACGCCGGTGGCGCCGAGGCTGACGGCCGCCACAAAGCCCGCAGCCCCACAGGCTGTTTCGCCACGCGATCGGCTGCCAAAGAGCTTTCCAACGAGGCACGGCTTTCTCTCCTCGCTCTTAGGGCGTGGGAGCTGTCGCCAGAGCCGCGGCCCTACAGGAAAATGCTTCGCAGGCTGGCGCGGCTGCACCTGGTGGGCGCCGGTGGCGGGGAGGCTGACGGCCGCCACAAAGCCCGCAGCCCCACGGGCTGTGGGGCCACGCGATCGGCTGCCAAAGAGCTTTCCAACGAGGCACGGCTTTCCCTCCTCGCTCTCCGGGCGTGGGAGCTGTCGCCAGAGCCGCGGCCCTACAGGAAAATGCTTCGCAGGCTGGTGGGGCGGCGCCACGTGGGCGCCGGTGGCTCCGAGGCTGACGGCCGCCGCAAAGCCCGCAGCCCCACAGGCTGTTTCGCCAGGCGAGCGGCTGCCAAAGAGCTTTCCAACGAGGCACGGCTTTCCCTCCTGGCTCTTCGGGCGTGGGAGCTGTCGCCAGAGCCGCGGCCCTACAGGAAAACGCTTCGCAGGCTGGCGCAGCGGCGCCACGTGGGCGCCGGTGGCAGGGAGGCTGACGGCCGCCACAAAGCCCGCAGCCCCACGGGCTGTGGGGCCACGCGAGCGGCCGCCAAAGAGCTTTCCAACGAGGCACGGCTTTCCCTCCTGGCTCTTCGGGCGTGGGAGCTGTCGCCAGAGCCGCAGCCCTACCGGAAAATGCTTCGCAGGCTGGCGCGGCTGCACCTGGTGGGTGCCGGTGGCTCCGAGGCTGACGGCCGCCGCAAAGCCCGCAGCCCCACAGGCTGTTTCGCCAGGCGAGCGGCTGCCAAAGAGCTTTCCAACGAGGCACGGCTTTCCCTCCTGGCTCTTCGGGCGTGGGAGCTGTCGCCAGAGCCACGGCCGTACAGGAAAATGCTTAGCAGGCTGGCGCGGCTGCACCTGGTGGGTGCCGGTGGCTCCGAGGCTGACGGCCGCCGCAAAGCCCGCAGCCCCACAGGCTGTTTCGCCAGGCGAGCGGCCGCCAAAGAGCTTTCCAACGAGTCACGGCTTTCCCTCCTGGCTCTTCGGGCGTGGGAGCTGTCGCCAGAGTCGCGGCCCTACAGGAAAATGCTTCGCAGGCTGGCGCGGCTGCACCTGGTGGGCGCCGGTGGCGGGGAGGCTGACGGCCCCCACAAAGCCCGCAGCCCCACGGGCTGTGGGGCCACGCGAGCGGCTGCCAAAGAGCTTTCCAACGAGGCACGGCTTTCCCTCCTGGCTCTTCGGGCGTGGGAGCTGTCGCCAGAGCCGCGGCCCTACCGGAAAATGCTTCGCAGGCTGGCGCGGCTGTAGCTGGTGGGCGCCGGTGGCGGTGAGGCTGACGGCCGCCGCAAAGCCCGCAGCCCCACGGGCTGTGGGGCCACGCGAGCGGCTGCCAAAGAGCTTTCCAACGAGGCACGGCTTTCCCTCCTGGCTCTTCGTGCTTGGGAGCTGTCGCCAGAGTTGCGGCCCTACCGGAAAATGCTTCGCAAGCTGGTGGGGCGGCGCCACGTGGGCGCCGGTGGCTCCGAGGCTGACGGCCGCCGCAAAGCCCGCAGCCGCACGGGCTGTTTCGCCAGGCGAGCGGCTGCCAAAGAGCTTTCCAACGAGGCATGGCTTTCCCTCCTGGCTCTTCGGGCTTGGGAGCTGTCGCCAGAGTTGCGGCCCTACCGGAAAATGCTTCGCAGGCTGGTGGGGCGGCGCCACGTGGGCGCCGGTGGCTCCGAGGCTGACAACCGCCGCAAAGCCCGCAGCCCCACGGGCTGTGGGGCCACGCGAGCGGCTGCCAAAGAGCTTTCCAACGAGGCACGGCGTTCCCTCCTGGCTCTTCGGGCTTGGGAGTTGTCGTCAGAGCCGCAGCCCTACCGGAAAATGCTTCGCAGCCTGGTGAGGCGGCGACACATGGGCGCCGGTGGCAGCGAGGCTGACGGCCGCCGCAAAGCCCGCAGCCCCACAGGCTGTTTCGCCAGGCGAGCGGCTGCCAAAGAGCTTTCCAACGAGGCTCGGCTTTACCTCCTCGCTTTTCGGGCGTGGGAGCTGTCGCCAGAGCCGCAGCCCTACAGGAAAATGCTTCGCAGGCTGGCGCGGCTGCACCTGGTGGGCGCCGGTGGCGGGGAGGCTGACGGCCGCCACAAAGCCCGCAGCCCCACGGGCTGTGGGGCCACACGAGCGGCTGCCAAAGAGCTTTCCAACGAGGCATGGCTTTCCCTCCCTGCTCTTCGGGCGTGGGAGCTGTCGCCAGAGTTGCGGCCCTACCGGAAAATGCTTCGCAGGCTGGTGCGGCGGTACCACGTGGGCGCCGGTGGCGCCGAGGCTGACGGCCGCCGCAAAGCCCGCAGCTCCATGGGCTGTGTGGCCACGCGAGCGGCTGCCAAAGAGCTTTCCAACGAGGCACGGCTTTCCCTCCTGGGTATTCGGGCGTGGGAGCTGTCGTCAGAGCCGTGGCCCTACTGGAAAATGCTTCGCAAGCTGGCGCGGCGGCGCCACGTAGGCGCCGGTGGCTCCGAGGCTGATGGCCGCCGCAAAGCCCGCAGCCCCACGGGCTGTGAGGCCACGCGAGCGGCTGCCAAAGAGCTTTCCAACGAGGCACGGCTTTCCCTCCTGGGTCTTCGAGCGTGGGAGCTGTCGCCAGAGTCGCGGCCCTACAGGAAAATGCTTCGCAGGCTGGCGCGGCTGCACCTGGTGGGCGCCGGTGGCGGGGAGGCTGACGGCCCCCACAAAGCCCGCAGCCCCACGGGCTGTGGGGCCACGCGAGCGGCTGCCAAAGAGCTTTCCAACGAGGCACGGCTTTCCCTCCTGGCTCTTCGGGCGTGGGAGCTGTCGCCAGAGCCGCAGCCCTACCGGAAAATGCTTCGCAGGCTGGCGCGGCTGTAGCTGGTGGGCGCCGGTGGCGGTGAGGCTGACGGCCGCCGCAAAGCCCGCAGCCCCACGGGCTGTGGGGCCACGCGAGCGGCTGCCAAAGAGCTTTCCAACGAGGCACGGCTTTCCCTCCTGGCTCTTCGTGCTTGGGAGCTGTCGCCAGAGTTGCGGCCCTACCGGAAAATGCTTCGCAGGCTGGTGGGGCGGCGCCACGTGGGCGCCGGTGGCTCCGAGGCTGACGGCCGCCGCAAAGCCCGCAGCCGCACGGGCTGTTTCGCCAGGCGAGCGGCTGCCAAAGAGCTTTCCAACGAGGCATGGCTTTCCCTCCTTGCTCTTCGGGCTTGGGAGCTGTCGCCAGAGTTGCGGCCCTACCGGAAAATGCTTCGCAGGCTGGTGGGGCGGCGCCACGTGGGCGCCGGTGGCTCCGAGGCTGACAACCGCCGCAAAGCCCGCAGCCCCACGGGCTGTGGGGCCACGCGAGCGGCTGCCAAAGAGCTTTCCAACGAGGCACGGCTTTCCCTCCTGGCTCTTCGGGCTTGGGAGTTGTCGTCAGAGCCGCAGCCCTACCGGAAAATGCTTCGCAGCCTGGTGAGGCGGCGACACATGGGCGCCGGTGGCAGCAAGGCTGACGGCCGCCGCAAAGCCCGCAGCCCCACAGGCTGTTTCGCCAGGCGAGCATCTGCCAAAGAGCTTTCCAATGAGGCACGGCTTTACCTCCTCGCTTTTCGGGCGTGGGAGCTGTCGCCAGAGCCGCAGCCCTACAGGAAAATGCTTCGCAGGCTGGCGCGGCTGCACCTGGTGGGCGCCGGTGGCGGGGAGGCTGACGGCCGCCACAAAGCCCGCAGCCCCACGGGCTGTGGGGCCACGCGATCGGCTGCCAAAGAGCTTTCCAACGAGGCACGGCTTTCCCTCCTGGCTCTTCGTGCTTGGGAGCTGTCGCCAGAGTTGCGGCCCTACCGGAAAATGCTTCGCAGGCTGGTGGGGCGGCGCCACGTGGGCGCCGGTGGCAGCGAGGCTGACGGCCGCCGCAAAGCCCGCAGCCCCACGGGCTGTTTCGCCAGGCGAGCGGCTGCCAAAGAGCTTTCCAACGAGGCACGGCTTTCCCTCCTGGCTCTTCGGGCGTGGGAGCTGTCGCCAGAGACGCGGCCCTACCGGAAAATGCTTCGCAGGCTGGCGCGGCAGCGCCACGTGGGCGCCGGTGTCGCTGAGGCTGACGTCCGCCGGAAAGCCCGCAGCCCCACGGGCTGTGGGGCCACACGAGCGGCCGCCAAAGAGCTTTCCAACGAGGCACGGCTTTCCCTCCTGGCTCTTCGGGCTTGGGAGCTGTCGTCAGAGCCGCAGCCCTACCGGAAAATGCTTCGCAAGCTGGCGCGGCAGCGCCACGTGGGCGCCGGTGGCGCCGAGGCTGACGGCCGCCGCAAAGCCCGCAGCCCCACGGGCTGTGGGGCCACGCAAGAGGCTGCCAAAGAGCTTTCCAACGAGGCATGGCTTTCCCTCCCTGCTCTTCGGGCGTGGGAGCTGTCGCCAGAGCCGCGGCCCTACCGGAAAATGCTTCGCAGGCTGGTGGGGCGGCGCCACGTGGGCGCTGGTGGCTCCGAGGCTGACAGCCGCCGGAAAGCCCGCAGCCCCACGGGCTGTGGGGCTACGCAAGTGGCTGCCAAAGAGCTTTCCAACGAGGCACGGCTTTCCCTCCTGGGTCTTCGGGCTTGGGAGTTGTCGTCAGAGCCGTGGCCCAACTGGAAAATGCTTCGCAAGCTGGCGCGGCGGCGCCACGTGGGCGCCGGTGGCGCCGAGGCTGACGGCCGCCGCAAAGCCCGCAGCCCCACTAGCTGTGGGGCCACGCGAGCGGCTGCCAAAGAGCTTTCCAACGAGGCATGGCTTTCCCTCCTGGCTCTTCGGGCGTGGGAGCTGTCGCCAGAGACGCGGCCCTACCGGAAAATGCTTCGCAGGCTGGCGCAGCGGCGCCACGTGGGCGCCGGTGGCAGCGAGGATGACGGCCGCCGCAAAGCCCGTAGCCCCACAAGCTGTTTCACCAGGCGAGCGGCTGCCAAAGAGCTTTCCAACGAGGCACGGTTTTCCCTCCTAGGTCTTCGGGCGTGGGAGCTGTCGCCAGAGCCGCGGCCCTACTGGAAAATGCTTCGCAGGCTGGCGCGGCTGCACCTGGTGGGCGCCGGTGGCGGGGAGGCTGACGGTCGCCGCAAAGCCCGCAGCCCCACGGGCTGTGGGGCCACGCGAGCGGCTGCCAAAGAGCTTTCCAACGAGGCATGGCTTTCCCTCCTGGGTCTTCGGGCGTGGGAGCTGTCGCCAGAGTCGCGGCCCTACCGCAAAAAGCTCTGCATACTTGCGCGGCGGCGCCACATGGGCACCGTTGGCGGTGAGGCTGACGGCCGCCGCAAAGCCCGCAGCCCCACGGGCTGTGGGGCCACGGAAGAGGCTGCCAAAGAGCTTTCCAACGAGGCACGGCTTTCCCTCCTGGCGTTTCGGGCGTGGGAGCTGTCGCCAGAGCCGCGGCCCTACCGGAAAATGCTTCGCAGGCTGGCGCGGCGGCGCCACGTGGGCGCCGGTGGCAGCGAGGCTGACGGCCGCCGCAAAGCCCGCAGCCCCACAGGCTGTTTCGCCAGACGAGCGGCTGCCAAAGAGCTTTCCAACGAGGCACGGCTTTCCCTCCTGGCTCTTCGGGCGTGGGAGCTGTCGCCAGAGCCGCGGCCCTACCGGAAAATGCTTCGCAGGCTGGCGCGGCTGCACCTGGTGGGCGCCGGTGGCGGGGAGGCTGACGGCCGCCACAAAGCCCGCAGCCCCACGGGCTGTTTCGCCAGGCGATTGGCTGCCAAAGAGCTTTCCAACGAGGCACGGCTTTCCCTCCTCGCTCTCCGGGCTTGGGAGCTGTCGCCAGAGTTGCGGCCCTACCGGAAAATGCTTCGCAGGCTGGTGGGGCGGCGCCACGTGGGCGCCGGTGGCTCCGAGGCTGACGGCCGCCGCAAAGCCCGCAGCCCCACAGGCTGTTTTGCCAGGCGAGCGGCTGCCAAAGAGCTTTCCAACGAGGCACGGCTTTCCCTCCTGGCTCTTCGGGCGTGGGAGCTGTCACCAGAGCCGCGGCCCTACAGGAAAATGCTTCGCAGGCTGGCGCAGCGGCGCCACGTGGGCGCCGGTGGCGCGGAGGCTGACGGCCGCCGCAAAGCCCGAAGCCCCACGGGCTGTGGGGCCACGCGATCGGCTGCCAAAGAGCTTTCCAACGAGGCACGGCTTTCCCTCCTGGCTCTTCGGGCTTGGGAGCTGTCGTCAGAGCCGCAGCCCTACCGGAAAATGCTTCGCAGACTGGTGCGGCGGCGCCACGTGGGCGCTGGTGTCGCCGAGGCTGACGGCCGCCGCAAAGCCCGCAGCCCCACGGGCTGTGGGGCAACGTGAGAGGCTGCCAAAGAGCTTTCCAACGAGGCACGGCTTTCCCTCCTGGCTCTTCGGGCGTGGGAGCTGTCGCCAGAGCCGCGGCCCTACCGGAAAATGCTTCGCAGGCTGGCGCGGCTGTAGCTGGTGGGCGCCGGTGGCGCTGAGGCTGACGGCCGCCGCAAAGCCCGCAGCCCCACAGGCTGTTTCGCGAGGCGAGCGGCTGCCAAAGAGCTTTCCAACGAGGCACGACTTTCCCTCCTGGCTCTTCGGGCGTGGGAGCTGTCGCCAGAGCCGCGGCACTACAGGAAAATGCTTCACAGGCTGGCGCGGCTGCACCTGGTGGGCGCCAGTGGCGGGGAGGCTGACGGCCGCCACAAAGCCCGTAGCCCCACGGGCTGTGGGGCCACGCGATCGGCTGCCAAAGAGCTTTCCAACGAGGCACGGCTTTCCCTCCTAGCTCTTCGGGCTTGGGAGCTGTCGCCAGAGTTGCGGCCCTACCGGAAAATGCTTCGCAGGCTGGTGGGGCGGCGCCACGTGGGCGCCGGTGGCTCCGAGGCTGACGGCCGCCGCAAAGCCCGCAGCCGCACGGGCTGTTTCGCCAGGCGAGTGGCTGCGAAAGAGCTTTCCAACGAGGCATGGCTTTCCCTCCTGGCTCTTCGGGCTTGGGAGCTGTCGTCAGAGTTGCGGCCCTACCGGAAAATGCTTCGCAGGCTGGTGGGGCGGCGCCACGTGGGCGCCGCTGGCTCCGAGGCTGACAACAGCCGCAAAGCCCGCAGCCCCACGGGCTGTGGGGCCACGCGAGCGGCTGCCAAAGAGCTTTCCAACGAGGCATGGCTTTCCCTCCTGGCTCTTCGGGCGTGGGAGCTGTCGCCAGAGCCGCAGCCCTACAGGAAAATGCTTCGCAGGCTGGCGCGGCGGCGCCACGTGGGCGCCGGTGTCGCTGAGGCTGACGTCCGCCGGAAAGCCCGCAGCCCCACGGGCTGTGGGGCCACGCGAGCGGCTGCCAAAGAGCTTTCCAACGAGGCACGGCTTTCCCTCCTGGCTCTTCGGGCGTGGGAGCTGTCGCCAGAGACGCGGCCCTACCGGAAAATGCTTCGCAGGCTGGCGCAGCGGCGCCACGTGGGCGCCGGTGGCAGCGAGGATGACGGCCGCCGCAAAGCCCGCAGCCCCACAGGCTGTTTCGCCAGGCGAGCGGCTGCCAAAGAGCTTTCCAACGAGGCACGGCTTTCTCTCCTCGCTCTTCGGGCGTGGGAGCTGTCGCCAGAGCCGCGGCCCTACAGGAAAATGCTTCGCAGGCTGGCGCGGCTGCACCTGGTGGGCGCCGGTGGCTCCGAGGCTGACGGCCGCCACAAAGCCCGCAGCCACACGGGCTGTGGGGCCACGCGAGCGGCTGCGAAAGAGCTTTCCAACGAGGCACGGCTTTCCCTCCTGGCTCTTCGGGCGTGGGAGCTGTCGCCAGAGTTGCGGCCCTACCGGAAAATGCTTCGCAGGCTGGTGGGGCGGCGCCACGTGGGCGCCGGTGGCAGCGAGGCTGACGTCCGCCACAAAGCCCGCAGCCCCACGGGCTGTGGGGCCATGCGAGCGGCTGCCAAAGAGCTTTCCAACGAGGCATGGCTTTCCCTCCCGGCTCTTCGGGCGTGGGAGCTGTCGCCAGAGCCGCGGCCCTACCGGAAAATGCTTCGCAGGCTGGCGCGGCTGCACCTGGTGGGCGCCGGTGGCGGGGACGCTGACGGTCGCCGCAAAGCCCGCAACCGAACGGGCTGTGGGGCCACGCGATCGGCTGCCAAAGAGCTTTCCAACGAGACACGGCTTTCCCTCCTGGCTCTTCGTGCTTGGGAGCTGTCGCCAGAGTTGCGGCCCTACCGGAAAACGCTTCGCAGGCTGGTGCGGCAGCGCCACGTGGGCGCCGGTGTCGCCGACGCTGACGGCCGCCGTATAGCCCGAAGCCACACGGACTGTGGGGCCAGGCGAGCGGCTGCCAAAGAGCTTTCCAACGAGGCACGGCTTTCCCTCCTGGCTCTTCGGGCGTGGGCGCTGTCACCAGAGTCGCGACCCTACCGAAAAATGCTTCGCATGCTGGCGCGGCGGCGCCAAGTGGGCGCCGGTGTCGCTGAGGGTGACGTCCGCCGGAAAGCCCGCAGCCCCACGGGCTGTGGGGCCACGCGAGCGGCTGCCAAAGAGCTTTCCAGCGAGGCACGGCTTTCCCTCCTGGCTCTTCGGGCGTGGGAGCTGTCGCCAGAGCCACGGCCCTACTGGAAAATGCTTCGCAGGCTGGCGCGGCTGCACCTGGTGGGCGCCGGTGGCGGGGAGGCTGACGGCCGCCACAAAGCCCGCAGCCCCACGGGCTGTTTCGCCAGGTGAGCGGCTTCCAAAGAGCTTTCCAACGAGGCATGGCTTTCCCTCCTGGTTCTTCGGGCTTGGGAGCTGTCGTCAGAGCCGCAGCCCTAACGGAAAATGCTTCGCACGCTGTCGCGGCGGCGCCACGTGGGCGCCGGTGTCGCTGAGGCTGACGTCCGCCGGAAAGCCCGCAGCCCCACGGGCTGTGAGGCCACGCGAGCGGCTGCCAAAGAGCTTTCCAACGAGGCACAGCTTTCCCTTCTAGGTCTTCGGGCGTGGGAGCTGTCGCCAGAGCCGTGGCCCTACAGGAAAATGCTTCGCAGGCTGGCGCGGCGGCGCCACGTGGGCGCCAGTGGCGGGGAGGCTGACGGCCGCGGCAAAGCCCGCAGCCCCACGGGCTGTGGGGCCACGCGATCGGCTGCCAAAGAGCTTTCCAACGAGGCACGGCTTTCCCTCCTGGCTCTTCGTGCTTGGGAGCTGTCGCCAGAGTTGCGGCCCTACCGGAAAATGCTTCGCAGGCTGGTGGGGCGGCGCCACGTGGGCGCCGGTGGCTCTAAGGCTGACGGCCGCCACAAAGCCCGCAGCCCCACGGGCTGTTTCGCCAGTCGAGCGGCTGCCAAAGAGCTTTCCAACGAGGCACGGCTTTCCCTCCTGGCTCTTCAGGCGAGGGAGCTGTCGCCAGAGCCGCGGCCCTACCGGAAAATGCTTCGCAGGCTAGCGCGGCAGCGCCATGTGGGTGCCGGTTGCGCCGAGGCTGACGGCCGCCGCAAAGCCCGCAGCCCCACGGGCTGTGGGGCCACGCGATCGGCTGCCAAAGAGCTTTCCAACGAGGCACGGCTTTCCCTCCTGGCTCTTCGGGAGTGGGAGCTGTCGCCAGAGCCGCGGCCCTACCCAAAAATGCTTCGCAGGCTGGCACGGCGGCGCCACATGGGCGCCGCTGGCGGCAACGCTGACGGTCGCCGCAAAGCCCGCAGCCACACGGGCTGTTTCGCCAGTCGAGCGGCTGCCAAAGAGCTTTCCAACGAGGCACGGCTTTCCCTCCTGGCTCTTCGGGCGTGGGAGCTGTCGCCAGAGCTGCGGCCCTACCAGAAAATGCTTCGCAGGCTGGTGGGGCAGCGCCACGTGGGCGCCGGTGGCTCCGAGGCTGACGGCCGCCGCAAAGCCCGCAGCCCCACGGGCTGTTTCGCCAGGCGAGCGGCTGCCAAAGAGCTTTCCAACGAGGCACGGCTTTCCCTCCTGGCTCTTCGGGCGTGGGAGCTGTCGCCAGAGTTGCGGGCCTACCCGATAATGCTTCGCAGGCTGGCGCGGCTGCACCTGGTGGGCGCCGGTGGCTCCGAGGCTGACGGTCGCCGCAAAGCCCGCAGCCACACGGGCTGTGGGGCCACGCGAGCGTCTGCCAAAGAGCTTTCCAACGAGGCATGGCTTTCCCTCCTGGCTCTTCGGGCGTGGGAGCTGTCGCCAGAGCCGCGGCCCTACCGGAAAATGCTTCGCAGGCTCGTGCGGCGGCGCCACGTGGGCGCTGGTGGCTCCGAGGCTGACGGCCGCCGCAAAGCCCGCAGCCCCACGGGCTGTGGGGCCACGCGAGCGGCTGCCAAAGAGCTTTCCAATGAGGCATGGCTTTCCCTCCCTGCTCTTCGGGCGTGGGAGCTGTCGCCAGAGCCGCAGCCCTACCGGAAAATGCTTCGCAGGCTGGTGCGGCGGTACCACGTGGGCGCCGGTGGCGCCGAGGCTGACGGCCGCCGCAAAGCCCGCAGCCCCACGGGCTGTGGGGCCACGCGAGCGGCTGCCAAAGAGCTTTCCAACGAGGCACGGCTTTCCCTCCTGGCTCTTCGGGCGTGGGAGCTGTCGTCAGAGCCGCGGCCCTACCGGAAAATGCTTCGTAGGCTGGCGCAGCGGCGCCACGTGGGCGCCGGTGGCAGCGAGGATGACGGCCGCCGCAAAGCCCGCAGCCCCACAGGCTGTTTCGCCAGGCGAGCGGCTGCCAAAGAGCTTTCCAACGAGGCACAGCTTTCCCTCCTAGGTCTTCGGGCGTGGGAGCTGTCGCCAGAGCCGCGGCCCTACAGGAAAATGCTTCGCAGGCTGGCGCGGCTGCACCTGGTGGGCGCCGGTGGCGGGGAGGCTGACGGCCGCCACAAAGCCCGCAGCCCCACGGGCTGTGGGGCCACGCGATCGGCTGCCAAAGAGCTTTCCAACGAGGCACGGCTTTCCCTCCTGGCTCTTCGGGCGTGGGAGCTGTCGCCAGAGTCGCGGCCCTACCGCAAAAAGCTCTGCATACTTGCGCGGCAGCGCCACATGGGCACCGTTGGCGGAGAGGCTGACGGCCGCCGCAAAGCCCGCAGCCCCACGGGCTGTGGGGCCACGGAAGAGGCTGCCAAAGAGCTTTCCAACGAGGCACGGCTTTCCCTCCTGGCTCTTCAGGCGTTGGAGCTGTCGCCAGAGTCGCGGCCCTACAGGAAAATGCTTCGCAGGCTGGCGCGGCTGCACCTGGTAAGCGCCGGTGGCGGGGAGGCTGATGGCCGCCGCAAAGCCCGCAGCCCCACGGGCTGTGGGGCCACGCGAGCGGCTGCCAAAGAGCTTTCCAACGAGGCACGGCTTTCCCTCCTGGCTCTTCGGGCGTGGGAGCTGTCGCCAGAGCCGCGGCCCTACAGGAAAATGCTTCGCAGGCTGGCGCGGCTGCACCTGGTGGGCGCCGGTGGCGGGGAGGCTGACGGCCGCCACAAAGCCCGCAGCCCCACAGGCTGTTTCGCCAGGCGAGCGGCTGCCAAAGAGCTTTCCAACGAGGCACGGCTTTCCCTCCTGGCTCTTCGGGCGTGGGAGCTGTCGTCAGAGCCGCGGCCCTACCGGAAAATGCTTCGTAGGCTGGCGCAGCGGCGCCACGTGGGCGCCGGTGGCAGCGAGGATGACGGCCGCCGCAAAGCCCGCAGCCCCACAGGCTGTTTCGCCAGGCGAGCGGCTGCCAAAGAGCTTTCCAACGAGGCACAGCTTTCCCTCCTAGGTCTTCGGGCGTGGGAGCTGTCGCCAGAGCCGCGGCCCTACAGGAAAATGCTTCGCAGGCTGGCGCGGCTGCACCTGGTGGGCGCCGGTGGCTCCGAGGCTGACGGCCGCCACAAAGCCCGCAGCCCCACGGGCTGTGGGGCCACGCGATCGGCTGCCAAAGAGCTTTCCAACGAGGCACGGCTTTCCCTCCTGGCTCTTCGGGCGTGGGAGCTGTCGCCAGAGTCGCGGCCCTACCGCAAAAAGCTCTGCATACTTGCGCGGCGGCGCCACATGGGCACCGTTGGCGGAGAGGCTGACGGCCGCCGCAAAGCCCGCAGCCACACGGGCTGTTTTGCCAGGCGAGCGGCTGCCAAAGAGCTTTCCAACGAGGCACGGCTTTCCCTCCTGGCTCTTCAGGCGTTGGAGCTGTCGCCAGAGTCGCGGCCCTACAGGAAAATGCTTCGCAGGCTGGCGCGGCTGCACCTGGTAAGCGCCGGTGGCGGGGAGGCTGATGGCCGCCGCAAAGCCCGCAGCCCCACGGGCTGTGGGGCCACGCGAGCGGCTGCCAAAGAGCTTTCCAACGAGGCATGGCTTTCCATCCTGGCTCTTCGTGCTTGGGAGCTGTCGCCAGAGTTGCGGCCCTACCGGAAAATGCTTCGCAGGCTGGTGGGGAGGCGCCACGTGGGCGCCGGTGGCTCCGAGGCTGAACAACCGCCGCAAAGCCCGCAGGCCCACGGGCTGTGGGGCCACGCGAGCGGCTGCCAAAGAGCTTTCTAACGAGGCACGGCTTTCCCTCCTGGCTCTTCGGGCTTGGGAGTTGTCGTCAGAGCCGTGGCCCTACTGGAAAATGCTTCGCAAGCTGGCGCGGCAGCGCCACGTGGGCGCCGGTGGTGCCGAGGCTGACGGCCGCCGCAAAGCCCGCAGCCCCACGGGCTGTGAGGCCACGCGAGCGGCTGCCAAAGAGCTTTCCAACGAGGCACGGCTTTCCCTCCTGGGTCTTCGGGCGTGGGAGCTGTCGCCAGAGCCGCGGCCCTACCAGAAAATGCTTCGCAGGCTGGCGCAGCGGCGCCACGTGGGCGCCGGTGGCAGCGAGGATGACGGCCGCTGCAAAGCCCGCAGCCCCACAGGCTGTTTCGCCAGGCGAGCGGCTGCCAAAGAGCTTTCCAACGAGGCACGGCTTTCCCTCCTAGGTCTTCGGGCGTGGGAGCTGTCGCCAGAGCCGCGGCCCTACAGGAAAATGCTTCGCAGGCTGGCGCGTCTGCACCTGGTGGGCGCCAGTGGCGGGGAGGCTGACGGCCGCCACAAAGCCCGCAGCCCCACGGGCTGTGGGGCCACACGATCGGCTGCCAAAGAGCTTTCCAACGAGGCACGGCTTTCCCTCCTGGCTCTTCGTGCTTGGGAGCTGTCTCCAGAGCCGCGGCCCTACCGGAAAATGCTTCGCAGGCTGGCGCAGCGGCGCCAGCCTGGGCGCCCGTGGCTCCGAGGCTGACGGCCGCCGCAAAGCCCGCAGCCCCAGGGGCTGTTTCGCCAGGCGAGCGGCTGCCAAAGAGCTTTCCAACGAGGCACGGCTTTCCCTCCCTGCTCTTCGGGCGTGGGAGCTGTCGCCAGAGCCGCGGCCCTACAGGAAAATGCTTCGCAGGCTGGCGCGGCTGCACCTGGTGGGCGCCGGTGGCGGGGAGACTGACGGTCACCGCAAAGCCCGCAGCCCCACGGGCTGTGGGGCCACGCGAGCGGCTGCCAAAGAGCTTTCCAACGAGGCACGGCTTTCCCTCCTGGCTCTTCGGGCGTGGGAGTTGTCGCCAGAGTCGCGGCCCTACCGCAAAAAGCTCTGCATACTTGCGCGGCGGCGCCACATGGGCACCGTTGGCGGAGAGGCTGACGGCCGCCGCAAAGCCCGCAGCCCCACGGGCTGTGGGGCCACGGAAGAGGCTGCCAAAGAGCTTTCCAACGAGGCACGGCTTTCCCTCCTGGCTCTTCGGGCGTGGGAGCTGTCGCCAGAGCCGCGGGCCTACCGGAAAATGCTTCGCAGGCTGGTGGGGCGGCGCCACGTGGGCGCCGGTGGCTCCGAGGCTGACGGCCGCCGCAAAGCCCGCAGCCCCACAGGCTGTTTCACCAGGCGAGCGGCTGCCAAAGAGCTTTCCAACGAGGCACAGCTTTCCCTCCTGGCTCTTCGGGCGTGGGAGCTGTCGCCAGAGCCGCGGCCCTACAGGAAAATGCTTCGCAGGCTGGCACAGCGGCGCCACGTGGGCGCCGGTGGCGCGGAGGCTGACGGCCGCCGCAAAGCCCGCAGCCCCACGGGCTGTGGGGCCACGCGAGCGGCTGCCAAAGAGCTTTCCAGCGAGGCATGGCTTTCCCTCCTGGCTCTTCCGGCGTGGGAGCTGTCGCCAGAGCCGCGGCCCTACCGGAAAATGGTTTGGAGGCTGGCGCGGCGGCACCACCTCGGGCTGCGGGCTTTCCTGCTGCCTTCAGAGTCTCACAGCCACCCTTTCCCACTTGGCACCACGCCAGCCTCTAGCATTTCTATTATTAAGTCAAGACAGTGTACGACTTAACATCATACAGAGCGCTACACATCAATACATGCTCAAATTAAGCATAGCCACTGGAAAAATTGGCAATACAGTGCCATCGTATGTTACCAAGTGTCACATCTCATTGAAGACAATGACAGAGCGATGCAACGTCAAGCGTAACACAGTACTGGGCCGTGCGAGGCAATACGCCGTCACAGAATCAGCAATAGAGAAATTCACAACGGAGTGCGGTCTTACGATAGAATCTCTAAAGCCACCGTTAAGCCAGTGACAGGCGGTACAATGCCACACGTTACAGTATACAGGGCAGTACAACCCGATTCGCAGACAAATAAATTAGAGCAAATTACAAGACTCCCAATACAGTACAGTACAATGCCAGACCGTCTCAGATGTCGGTCAAGACAATGCCAGGGCAATGCAGTGCAAGACATAACGTTATACAGGTCAGTACAAGGCAATACGCAGTCAAATGAAGAACAGTCAACTACAATACCCAAACCACACTGGCAAACAATGGCAAACAATCCCACATGTCGGTCGAGACAATGACAACGCGAGACAGAACACCGTGCAGGGCAGCGCAAGGCAGTACACAGTCAAATAGAGAACAGCTGACCAGAAAACCCGCACTACGCTGCCGTACGATCTCAAAACATCTCGGATGGCAGTCAAGGCAATTACAGGGCAAGACAAAGCACTACGTCGCAGTACACAAGGCAGTACAAGGCAATACTCAGTCAAATAAATAACAGACAGTCACAAAATTCACAGTGCAGTGAATTCACATGGGTCAGATGGCAACCAAAAGAAGGACAGGGCAATACAAGGCGAGAGGTAACCCAATACGGGGCCGGACAAGGCAATATGCAGTTGTGGCGGGTGGAGCGATTCACTTCAGTCCTGAGAGAAGTAGAGAAACATTTAGAAACATCAACACAGTGTTTCGACAAAGGCAGCAGTGAACGTAACATCCCTTTACCAGGTTCCGTGGCCACGTACCCCAGATCATTTATTGCACAGGGGCCAGGGTCAGACGAGCTGTTAGGGAGACCCTCCCGTCGAGCCACAACCCCCTTGCTTTCTAAACTCCTTCTTGAAGAGCAGTCTAAGTGCGGCTGGATCCAATTCCTAGCCCTGGACTTGGGCACCGGTTCACCTCTAAAGGATTGTATCCGCGCCATCAACCCTTTATATCACTGAGCTAAGGCTACGAGGTTTAGCGTGGTATTAGTCACTTACCGAGACTCTGTTGCGGCAAGGGATCTCTCAGCCTTGAGGAGCAGAACCTGAAGCAAGCGTCCCCGCTCAAGGGCACATCCTGGTGCTATGACAGACTATGACAGGCAATACTATGACAGGGCAATACAATGCGAGACGTAACTTTACACAGGGCAGTACAAGGCCAATACACAGTCAAATAGGGAATGACCGATCACAAAATTGATGCACGGTCAAATAGAGTACAACAGCCTAAGAAGCCCTCAATACAGTGCCTGTCAACGCCAGAATACATCAGATGGCTCGCAGCACGGTGAGAGGGCAATACGACGCAAGACTCAGGAAAATACAGGGCAGTACAAAGCAATACGTAGTCAAATATAGAACAGCCGATCAAAAACACCCTCAGTTCGGTGCGGTACAACCCCAGAGAGTGTAAAAGGACAGTTAAGACTATTTCATGGCAACACAACGCACAATGTAACACAATACAGGTTGCTACAACACGATACAGAATAATATAGGAAACAACCCATCAAAACGCCACAATACGGTGCAGTACGATCCCACACGGTCTCGGGTGGCAGTCAAAACAACTATAGGGCGACACGATCCAAGATGCAACATTACACGACAGAGCAGAACTGAAGACGCAGTCAACTAAATACCAACCAATTAGAAGAACCGCAATACAGTGCGGGAGAAAACAAAAATAAATGGAGATGCCAGTCAAGACAATGACAGAGCAATACAAGGCAAGAAATAACGCAATACAGGGCAGTACAGTGAAATACACGGTCAAATAAATAACTGATTAAGTATCCCGCAATACCATGCGATGCAATGCCAAAACGCGTGAGACAGCAGTCGAGGCAGTGACAGAGCTATACAATGGAAGACGTAACAATGCAGGGCTGTACAACACCAAAATGTATCAGATGGCACTCAGAACAATAACATGGCGATACAATGCAAGCCGCAACACAATACAAGGTGGTAACAAGGCAATACACGGTCAAACACAGACTAACGAATAAAACCTGCACAATACGGATCGCTGCAATCCCAGAACATCTAAAGTGACAGTGAACGGAATGACGGGGCAGTACAATGCAAGATACAACACTAGACAGGGCAATACGCATTCAAATAACGCACAACCGATTAAAAAACCCACAATACACACCAGTACAATGCCGGAACAGATCAGATGGCAGTCCGGGCAAATAGAGGACAATACAATGCCAAACGTGATGCCATACAGGGCCGGACAAGGCAATACGCAGTTGTGGCAGGCCGAGCGGCTAACTTCGCTTCTAAGAGAGAAGCGGTGAAACATTCAGAAACATCAACACAGTGATTCTCCAAAGGCAGCAGCGCATGTGACGGCGCTTTACCAGATTCCATATGGCCACGCACCCCGGATTATTTACTGCCTAGGGGCCAGGGTCAGACAAGCTGTCAGGGAGACCCTCCCGTTGAGTCACGAGGCTCGGAAAGGACCCCCTTGCTTTCTAAACTCCTTCTCGGAGAGGAGTCTAGGTGCGGCTGGATCCAATTCCTAGCCCCGGACTTAGGCAACGGTTCACCTCTAAAGGATTGTATCTGCGCCATCGACCCTTTATATCACTGAGCTAAGGCTACAAGGTTTTGTATGCTATTAGTCACTTACTGAGAATCTGTTGCGGCAAGGCATCTCTGTCTCGAGGAGCAGAACCTTAATTGAGCGTCCCTGCTCAAGGGGAGATCCTGGCACGGAGGCCCCTGCCATGCAGAAGTCAAAAGGCTCTTGGGCTGTCCACTATTTATGGGGTAAGCTAATTGACTTATAGTCACATCAGCACAGGAACAAAATATCTAGGTCCCCACTGTGTTGCCAACCATCCCCCAACTTCAAGTACCACTCAGAACAACTCCATGGATGATTGGGGCGCCAAAACGAAGGGGCGCCCGCACCACCCCAGCAGTCAAATAAGGAACAACCAATGGAACTTTCACAATAAATAAGTACAATCCCAGACAGTCCAAAGTAACAGCCAAGACAACGACAGACCAATACAGTGCAAGACCTAACATCATACAGAGCAGTAAAAGGCAACGCGCAGCCAAGTCAAGAACAGTTAAAATACCCATAATCCAGTGCAGCACTATGACACTGTCCCAAAACGCAGTCAAAACAATGACAGAGTAATGCAACACGAGCTGTAACACAATACAGGGCAGCACAAAGCAATACACAGTCACACAAAGAACAGCCAATTACAAAACCCACAACAGAACGCCCTACGATCTCAGGAAGTCTCAGAGGGCAGTCACGGCAAATACAGGGCAATACGGTGCAAGATAACACAATACAGGCCACTGCCAGCCAATACTCAGTCAAATAAATAACAGACAGTCAAAAAATTCACAATGCAGTGCACTACTATGACACCATGGGTCAGGTGGCAATCATGACAACGATAGGGCAATACAAGGCAAGACGTAACCCAACACGGGGCCGGACAAGGCAATATGCAGTTGTGGCAGGTGGAGCCATTCACTTCACTCCTAAGAGAAAAGTAGAGAAACATTCAGAAACATCAACACAGTGATTCTCCAAAGGCAGCAGTGCGCATGACGGCGCTTTATCAGGTTCCGTGGCCACGGACCCTGGATTATTTCCTGCCTAGGGGCCAGGGTCAGACGAGCTGTCAGGGAGACCCTCCCGTTGAGTCACGAGGCTCGGAAAGGACCCCCTTGCTTTCTAAACTCCTTCTCGGAGAGGAGTCTAGGTGCGGCTGGATCCAATTCCTAGCTCGGAGAGGACCCCCTTGCTTTCTAAACTCCTTCTCGGAGAGGAGTCTAGGTGCGGCTGGATCCAATTCCTAGCCCCGGACTTGGGCAACGGTTCACCTCTAAAGGATTATGTCTGTGCCGTCAACCCTTTACATGGCTCATAAAAAACAGCTGATGAAGGAAGTGACAATATGGTGGCCTACAACGGCAGAATAGATCAGATGACAATCAAGACAACAACAGAGCAATACAATGGAAGACGTAACACCACACGGGGCCGGACAAGGCAATACACAGCCACATCAGAACCCATGAGAGACATCAAACTACAGTCCAGACCTAGGACAGATTCTCTAACGTGACCGTCAAGACGACAGGGCAATGCAATGCAAGATGTAACACAGGCCATATGCAGTTGTGGCGGGCGCAATGATAAAATTCACTCCTAAGAGAGAGGTAGAGAAACATTAACAAACATAACAGTGATTCACTAAAGGTAGCAGCGCACGTGATGGCACTTTACCAGGTTCCATATGGCCACGCACCCCGGGTCATTTACTGCCTCAGGGCCAGGGTCTGACACGCTGTCTGGGAGACCCTCCTGTTGAGTCACGAGGCTCGGAAAGGACCCCCTTGCTTTCTAAACTCCTTCTCCGAGAGGAGTCTAGGTGCGGCTGGATCCCATCCTCGCCCCGGACTTGGGCAATGGTTCACCTCTAAAGGATCATATCTGCGTGATCAAACCCTTCGTATCGCTCAGCTAAGATGGCAAAGTCTGGCATGCTGTTAGTCACTTACCCAGAATCTGTTGCGGCAAGGCTTCTCTCAACCTAGAGGAGCAGAACCTTAAGTGAGTGTCCCCGGGAAACGCTGGCAAACAGGCCGCTGCCTTGCAAGGAAGCTCAAAGGGCTCTTGGTCTGTCCGCTAGGTCTATAGCAAGCTAACTGACTCACAGTGTCTTGACTCTGGTGCCAGCCACCCCACAAAGTTCAAGTGCCACTCGTAGCGACTCCTGCTGGTCGTTATAGCTCGAGCAGCAGCCTGGAGGAAAAAGGGGGGTGACATCGCAACAGCGGTCAAATACAGAACAACCGGTTAAAAATTGCACAATACTGTGCCAGAGACTCTAAAATAACTGGCAAGACAACGACAGGGCAACACCATGCAAGATCTAACCTTACACAGGGCAGTACAAGGCAACATACAATCAAATGCAGAGCAGACAATGAAAGAATTGACGGTACGGTGCCATACAACGGTAGAATATATCAGATGTCGGTCACCACAATGACAGAGCAATACAAGGCAAGACGTAACGCGATACGGGGCCCTACCAGGCGACACAGTCAAGGAAACAACAACCCATGAAAGAATTCACAATACAGCGCGGTCCTAGGACGGAACGTGTAAAATGACCGTCGAGACAGTGACAGGGCAATACAATGCAAGACACAACACCATACCAGGTGGTAACAAGGCAACATGCAGCCAAACGAAGAACAACCGATTAAGAAACCCAGCATACGTTCAACTGTAATACCAGAAAACATCAGAAGGCAGTCAAGACAACGACAGCACACTATAACATGAGAAGTAACACAATACACAGCAGTACAAGGCATTACACAGTCAAATAAAGAAGAACCGATTAAAAACCACACAATACAGTGCGGTGCGATGCCAGAGTGGATCAGAAGGCAGTCGAGACTATGACGGGGCAATATAATGCAAGATGTTACACAATACAGGGCGGTACAAGGCATTAGAAAGCCAGATGAAGAACAACCGATTAAAAAACCCGCAATACAGCGTGGTACGAGGCCCGAACAGATCAGAAGGCAGTCAAGGCTACGACGGGGCAATATAACACGAGACATAACGCAATAGAGGGCGGTACAAGGCATTACACAGTCAAAGAACAACCGATTAAAAAAAAAAAAACCACGCAACACGGTGTGGTACGATGCCAGAATAGAACACAGAGCAATCAAGAGCGTGACGGGGCAACACGATGCGAAACCGATACTGAGTGAGGCGGAGCAATACTATTTCAAATATACAAGAACATAGTACGGAACCAAATTCTTAAGCGTACGACACAAGACCATCTCAAATGGCAGTCAAGGAAGTTACCGAGCAACGTAATCCCGATTTGCACAAAATGGTACCATCAGGCACCATCACGTCCGTCAACACTAAGTTGTACTGCAATATCCCCCGCATCACACGCGCCGTACCCTTCTGCTCACCTGCTCCGCATGGATTCTGGGTTTGGACTTTGTGGCACACTCTGGTTCTGGCACCTAAAACACCTAAGACACACAATATTACTGTTGAGCTTACGGGAAACCACCACCCCCATGCGCTACCTCTCTGCTACCCAGCTCACCTCCAACGCTCGTCCGGCTCCGGATGCCTGCAGCGCCTGCAAAACCAAAGACAAACACTCCCCTGAGCCGCAATGTAGCACTGGGCTATTAGACGCCAACGTGTCCACAACCGCCTCACTTGCTGGGACTACTCAGTGGGTGCGCAGCATCGCCCCTCTGACCCTGCATGTCACACCAACCGAAGAAACACACGCCGAGATACTGCCCAAAACCCTACCAAATTCCCCATCTCCCACTCCCTCACCTTGCCCGCCCATCCTCCCCCTCCTGGCTCTTCGGGCGTGGGAGCTGTCGCCAGAGCCGCGGCCCTACCGGAAAATGCTTCGCAGGCTTGTGCGGCGGTGACACATGGGCGCCGGTGGCAGCGAGGCTGACGGCCGCCGCAAAGCCCGCAGCCCCACAGGCTGTTTCGCCAGGCGAGCGGCTGCCAAAGAGCTTTCCAACGAGGCACGGCTTTCCCTCCTGGCTCTTCGGGCGTGGGAGCTGTCGGCAGAGCCGCGGCCCTACAGGAAAATGCTTCGCAGGCTGGCGCGGCTGCACCTGGTGGGCGCCGGTGGCGGGGAGGCTGACGGCCGCCACAAAGCCCGCAGCCCCACGGGCTGTGGGGCCACGCGAGCGGCTGCCAAAGAGCTTTCCAACAAGGCACGGCTTTCCCTCCTGGGTCTTCGGGCGTGGGAGCTGTCGCCAGAGCCACGGCCCTACCGGAAAATGCTTCACAGGCTGGTGCGGCGGCGCCACGTGGGCGCCGGTGGCGCGGAGGCTGACGGCCGCCGCAAAGCCCGCAGCCCCACAGGCTGTTTCGCCAGGCGAGCGGCTGCCAAAGAGCTTTCCAAAGAGGCATGGCTTTCCCTCATGGCTCTTCGGGCGTGGGAGCTGTCGTCAGAGCCGCAGCCCTACCGGAAAATGCTTCGCACGCTGTCGCGGCGGCGCCACGTGGTCGCCGGTGTCGCTGAGGCTGACGTCCGCCGGAAAGCCCGCAGCCCCACGGGCTGTGAGGCCACGCGAGCGGCTGCCAAAGACCTTTCCAACGAGGCACAGCTTTCCCTCCTAGGTCTTCGGGCGTGGGAGCTGTCGCCAGAGCCGCGGCCCTACCGGAAAATGCTTCGCAGGCTGGCGCGTCTGCACCTGGTGGGCGCCAGTGGCGGGGAGGCTGACGGCCGCCACAAAGCCCACAGCCCCACGGGCTGTGGGGCCACGCGAGCGGCTGCCAAAGAGCTTTCCAACGAGGCACGGCTTTCCCTCCTGGCTCTTCGTGCTTGGGAGCTGTCGCCAGAGTTGCGACGCTACCGGAAAATGCTTCGCAGGCTGGTGGGGCGGCGCCACGTGGGCGCCGGTGGCTCTGAGGCTGACGGCCGCCGCAAAGCCCGCAGCCCCACGGGCTGTTTCGCCACGCGATCGGACGCCAAAGAGCTTTCCAACGAGGCACGGCTTTCCCTCCTGGCTCTTCGGGCGTGGGAGCTGTCGCCAGAGCCGCGGCCCTACCGCAAAATGCTTCGCAGGCTAGCGCGGCGGCGCCATGTGGGTGCCGGTTGCGCCGAGGCTGACGGCCGCCGCAAAGCCCGCAGCCCCACGGGCTGTGGGGCCACGCAAGAGGCTGCCAAAGAGCTTTCCAACGAGGCACGGCTTTCCCTCCTGGCTCTTCGGGCGTGGGAGCTGTCGCCAGAGCCGCGGCCCTACTGGAAAATGCTTCGCAGGCTGGTGGGGCGGCGCCAGGTGGGCGCTGGTGGCTCCGAGGCTGACGGCCGCCGCAAAGCCCGCAGCCCCACGGGCTGTGGGGCCACGCGAGCGGCTGCCAAAGAGCTTTCCAACGAGGCACGGCTTTCCCTCCTGGCTCTTCGGGCGTGGGAGCTGTCGCCAGAGCCACGGCCCTACCAGAAAATGCTTCGCAGCGTGGCGCGGCGGCGCCACATGGGCGCCGGTGGCGTGGAGGCTGACGGCCGCCGCAAAGCCCGCAGCCCCACGGGCTGTGGGGCCACGCGAGCGGCTGCCAAAGAGCTTTCCAGCGAGGCATGGCTTTCCCTCCTGGCTCTTCCGGCGTGGGAGCTGTCGCCAGAGCCGCGGCCCTACCGGAAAATGGTTTGGAGGCTGGCGCGGCGGCACCACCTCGGGCTGCGGGCTTTCCTGCTGCCTTCAGAGTCTCACAGCCACCCTTTCCCACTTGGCACCACGCCAGCCTCTAGCATTTCTATTATTAAGTCAAGACAGTGTACGACTTAACATCATACAGAGCGCTACACATCAATACATGCTCAAATTAAGCATAGCCACTGGAAAAATTGGCAATACAGTGCCATCGTATGTTACCAAGTGTCACATCTCATTGAAGACAATGACAGAGCGATGCAACGTCAAGCGCAACACAGTACTGGGCCGTGCGAGGCAATACGCCGTCACAGAATCAGCAATAGAGAAATTCACAACGGAGTGCGGTCTTACGATAGAATCTCTAAAGCCACCGTTAAGCCAGTGACAGGCGGTACAATGCCACACGTTACAGTATACAGGGCAGTACAACCCGATTTGCAGACAAATAAATTAGAGCAAATTACAAGACTCCCAATACAGTACAGTACAATGCCAGACCGTCTCAGATGTCGGTCAAGACAATGCCAGGGCAATGCAGTGCAAGACATAACGTTATACAGGTCAGTACAAGGCAATACGCAGTCAAATGAAGAACAGTCAACTACAATACCCAAACCACACTGGCAAACAATGGCAAACAATCCCACATGTCGGTCGAGACAATGACAACGCGAGACAGAACACCGTGCAGGGCAGCGCAAGGCAGTACACAGTCAAATAGAGAACAGCTGACCAGAAAACCCGCACTACGCTGCCGTACGATCTCAAAACATCTCGGATGGCAGTCAAGGCAATTACAGGGCAAGACAAAGCACTACGTCGCAGTACACAAGGCAGTACAAGGCAATACTCAGTCAAATAAATAACAGACAGTCACAAAATTCACAGTGCAGTGAATTCACATGGGTCAGATGGCAACCAAAAGAAGGACAGGGCAATACAAGGCGAGAGGTAACCCAATACGGGGCCGGACAAGGCAATATGCAGTTGTGGCGGGTGGAGCGATTCACTTCAGTCCTGAGAGAAGTAGAGAAACATTTAGAAACATCAACACAGTGTTTCGACAAAGGCAGCAGTGAACGTAACATCCCTTTACCAGGTTCCGTGGCCACGTACCCCAGATCATTTATTGCACAGGGGCCAGGGTCAGACGAGCTGTTAGGGAGACCCTCCCGTCGAGCCACAACCCCCTTGCTTTCTAAACTCCTTCTTGAAGAGCAGTCTAAGTGCGGCTGGATCCAATTCCTAGCCCTGGACTTGGGCACCGGTTCACCTCTAAAGGATTGTATCCGCGCCATCAACCCTTTATATCACTGAGCTAAGGCTACGAGGTTTAGCGTGGTATTAGTCACTTACCGAGACTCTGTTGCGGCAAGGGATCTCTCAGCCTTGAGGAGCAGAACCTGAAGCAAGCGTCCCCGCTCAAGGGCACATCCTGGTGCTATGACAGACTATGACAGGCAATACTATGACAGGGCAATACAATGCGAGACGTAACTTTACACAGGGCAGTACAAGGCCAATACACAGTCAAATAGGGAATGACCGATCACAAAATTGATGCACGGTCAAATAGAGTACAACAGCCTAAGAAGCCCTCAATACAGTGCCTGTCAACGCCAGAATACATCAGATGGCTCGCAGCACGGTGAGAGGGCAATACGACGCAAGACTCAGGAAAATACAGGGCAGTACAAAGCAATACGTAGTCAAATATAGAACAGCCGATCAAAAACACCCTCAGTTCGGTGCGGTACAACCCCAGAGAGTGTAAAAGGACAGTTAAGACTATTTCATGGCAACACAACGCACAATGTAACACAATACAGGTTGCTACAACACGATACAGAATAATATAGGAAACAACCCATCAAAACGCCACAATACGGTGCAGTACGATCCCACACGGTCTCGGGTGGCAGTCAAAACAACTATAGGGCGACACGATCCAAGATGCAACATTACACGACAGAGCAGAACTGAAGACGCAGTCAACTAAATACCAACCAATTAGAAGAACCGCAATACAGTGCGGGAGAAAACAAAAATAAATGGAGATGCCAGTCAAGACAATGACAGAGCAATACAAGGCAAGAAATAACGCAATACAGGGCAGTACAGTGAAATACACGGTCAAATAAATAACTGATTAAGTATCCCGCAATACCGTGCGATGCAATGCCAAAACGCGTGAGACAGCAGTCGAGGCAGTGACAGAGCTATACAATGGAAGACGTAACAATGCAGGGCTGTACAACACCAAAATGTATCAGATGGCACTCAGAACAATAACATGGCGATACAATGCAAGCCGCAACACAATACAAGGTGGTAACAAGGCAATACACGGTCAAACACAGACTAACGAATAAAACCTGCACAATACGGATCGCTGCAATCCCAGAACATCTAAAGTGACAGTGAACGGAATGACGGGGCAGTACAATGCAAGATACAACACTAGACAGGGCAATACGCATTCAAATAACGCACAACCGATTAAAAAACCCACAATACACACCAGTACAATGCCGGAACAGATCAGATGGCAGTCCGGGCAAATAGAGGACAATACAATGCCAAACGTGATGCCATACAGGGCCGGACAAGGCAATACGCAGTTGTGGCAGGCCGAGCGGCTAACTTCGCTTCTAAGAGAGAAGCGGTGAAACATTCAGAAACATCAACACAGTGATTCTCCAAAGGCAGCAGCGCATGTGACGGCGCTTTACCAGATTCCATATGGCCACGCACCCCGGATTATTTACTGCCTAGGGGCCAGGGTCAGACAAGCTGTCAGGGAGACCCTCCCGTTGAGTCACGAGGCTCGGAAAGGACCCCCTTGCTTTCTAAACTCCTTCTCGGAGAGGAGTCTAGGTGCGGCTGGATCCAATTCCTAGCCCCGGACTTAGGCAACGGTTCACCTCTAAAGGATTGTATCTGCGCCATCGACCCTTTATATCACTGAGCTAAGGCTACAAGGTTTTGTATGCTATTAGTCACTTACTGAGAATCTGTTGCGGCAAGGCATCTCTGTCTCGAGGAGCAGAACCTTAATTGAGCGTCCCTGCTCAAGGGGAGATCCTGGCACGGAGGCCCCTGCCATGCAGAAGTCAAAAGGCTCTTGGGCTGTCCACTATTTATGGGGTAAGCTAATTGACTTATAGTCACATCAGCACAGGAACAAAATATCTAGGTCCCCACTGTGTTGCCAACCATCCCCCAACTTCAAGTACCACTCAGAGCAACTCCATGGATGATTGGGGCGCCAAAACGAAGGGGCGCCCGCACCACCCCAGCAGTCAAATAAGGAACAACCAATGGAACTTTCACAATAAATAAGTACAATCCCAGACAGTCCAAAGTAACAGCCAAGACAACGACAGACCAATACAGTGCAAGACCTAACATCATACAGAGCAGTAAAAGGCAACGCGCAGCCAAGTCAAGAACAGTTAAAATACCCATAATCCAGTGCAGCACTATGACACTGTCCCAAAACGCAGTCAAAACAATGACAGAGTAATGCAACACGAGCTGTAACACAATACAGGGCAGCACAAAGCAATACACAGTCACACAAAGAACAGCCAATTACAAAACCCACAACAGAACGCCCTACGATCTCAGGAAGTCTCAGAGGGCAGTCACGGCAAATACAGGGCAATACGGTGCAAGATAACACAATACAGGCCACTGCCAGCCAATACTCAGTCAAATAAATAACAGACAGTCAAAAAATTCACAATGCAGTGCACTACTATGACACCATGGGTCAGGTGGCAATCATGACAACGATAGGGCAATACAAGGCAAGACGTAACCCAACACGGGGCCGGACAAGGCAATATGCAGTTGTGGCAGGTGGAGCCATTCACTTCACTCCTAAGAGAAAAGTAGAGAAACATTCAGAAACATCAACACAGTGATTCTCCAAAGGCAGCAGTGCGCATGACGGCGCTTTATCAGGTTCCGTGGCCACGGACCCTGGATTATTTCCTGCCTAGGGGCCAGGGTCAGACGAGCTGTCAGGGAGACCCTCCCGTTGAGTCACGAGGCTCGGAAAGGACCCCCTTGCTTTCTAAACTCCTTCTCGGAGAGGAGTCTAGGTGCGGCTGGATCCAATTCCTAGCTTGGAGAGGACCCCCTTGCTTTCTAAACTCCTTCTCGGAGAGGAGTCTAGGTGCGGCTGGATCCAATTCCTAGCCCCGGACTTGGGCAACGGTTCACCTCTAAAGGATTATGTCTGTGCCGTCAACCCTTTACATGGCTCATAAAAAACAGCTGATGAAGGAAGTGACAATATGGTGGCCTACAACGGCAGAATAGATCAGATGACAATCAAGACAACAACAGAGCAATACAATGGAAGACGTAACACCACACGGGGCCGGACAAGGCAATACACAGCCACATCAGAACCCATGAGAGACATCAAACTACAGTCCAGACCTAGGACAGATTCTCTAACGTGACCGTCAAGACGACAGGGCAATGCAATGCAAGATGTAACACAGGCCATATGCAGTTGTGGCGGGCGCAATGATAAAATTCACTCCTAAGAGAGAGGTAGAGAAACATTAACAAACATAACAGTGATTCACTAAAGGTAGCAGCGCACGTGATGGCACTTTACCAGGTTCCATATGGCCACGCACCCCGGGTCATTTACTGCCTCAGGGCCAGGGTCTGACACGCTGTCTGGGAGACCCTCCTGTTGAGTCACGAGGCTCGGAAAGGACCCCCTTGCTTTCTAAACTCCTTCTCCGAGAGGAGTCTAGGTGCGGCTGGATCCCATCCTCGCCCCGGACTTGGGCAATGGTTCACCTCTAAAGGATCATATCTGCGTGATCAAACCCTTCGTATCGCTCAGCTAAGATGGCAAAGTCTGGCATGCTGTTAGTCACTTACCCAGAATCTGTTGCGGCAAGGCTTCTCTCAACCTAGAGGAGCAGAACCTTAAGTGAGTGTCCCCGGGAAACGCTGGCAAACAGGCCGCTGCCTTGCAAGGAAGCTCAAAGGGCTCTTGGTCTGTCCGCTAGGTCTATAGCAAGCTAACTGACTCACAGTGTCTTGACTCTGGTGCCAGCCACCCCACAAAGTTCAAGTGCCACTCGTAGCGACTCCTGCTGGTCGTTATAGCTCGAGCAGCAGCCTGGAGGAAAAAGGGGGGTGACATCGCAACAGCGGTCAAATACAGAACAACCGGTTAAAAATTGCACAATACTGTGCCAGAGACTCTAAAATAACTGGCAAGACAACGACAGGGCAACACCATGCAAGATCTAACCTTACACAGGGCAGTACAAGGCAACATACAATCAAATGCAGAGCAGACAATGAAAGAATTGACGGTACGGTGCCATACAACGGTAGAATATATCAGATGTCGGTCACCACAATGACAGAGCAATACAAGGCAAGACGTAACGCGATACGGGGCCCTACCAGGCGACACAGTCAAGGAAACAACAACCCATGAAAGAATTCACAATACAGCGCGGTCCTAGGACGGAACGTGTAAAATGACCGTCGAGACAGTGACAGGGCAATACAATGCAAGACACAACACCATACCAGGTGGTAACAAGGCAAC
Source organism: Chroicocephalus ridibundus (assembly GCF_963924245.1). Taxonomy (NCBI): domain Eukaryota; kingdom Metazoa; phylum Chordata; class Aves; order Charadriiformes; family Laridae; genus Chroicocephalus; species Chroicocephalus ridibundus. The sequence continues at coordinate 769,589 of NW_026961567.1, read as the reverse complement.
ATGCAGCCAAACGAAGAACAACCGATTAAGAAACCCAGCATACGTTCAACTGTAATACCAGAAAACATCAGAAGGCAGTCAAGACAACGACAGCACACTATAACATGAGAAGTAACACAATACACAGCAGTACAAGGCATTACACAGTCAAATAAAGAAGAACCGATTAAAAACCACACAATACAGTGCGGTGCGATGCCAGAGTGGATCAGAAGGCAGTCGAGACTATGACGGGGCAATATAATGCAAGATGTTACACAATACAGGGCGGTACAAGGCATTAGAAAGCCAGATGAAGAACAACCGATTAAAAAACCCGCAATACAGCGTGGTACGAGGCCCGAACAGATCAGAAGGCAGTCAAGGCTACGACGGGGCAATATAACACGAGACATAACGCAATAGAGGGCGGTACAAGGCATTACACAGTCAAAGAACAACCGATTAAAAAAAAAAAAACCACGCAACACGGTGTGGTACGATGCCAGAATAGAACACAGAGCAATCAAGAGCGTGACGGGGCAACACGATGCGAAACCGATACTGAGTGAGGCGGAGCAATACTATTTCAAATATACAAGAACATAGTACGGAACCAAATTCTTAAGCGTACGACACAAGACCATCTCAAATGGCAGTCAAGGAAGTTACCGAGCAACGTAATCCCGATTTGCACAAAATGGTACCATCAGGCACCATCACGTCCGTCAACACTAAGTTGTACTGCAATATCCCCCGCATCACACGCGCCGTACCCTTCTGCTCACCTGCTCCGCATGGATTCTGGGTTTGGACTTTGTGGCACACTCTGGTTCTGGCACCTAAAACACCTAAGACACACAATATTACTGTTGAGCTTACGGGAAACCACCACCCCCATGCGCTACCTCTCTGCTACCCAGCTCACCTCCAACGCTCGTCCGGCTCCGGATGCCTGCAGCGCCTGCAAAACCAAAGACAAACACTCCCCTGAGCCGCAATGTAGCACTGGGCTATTAGACGCCAACGTGTCCACAACCGCCTCACTTGCTGGGACTACTCAGTGGGTGCGCAGCATCGCCCCTCTGACCCTGCATGTCACACCAACCGAAGAAACACACGCCGAGATACTGCCCAAAACCCTACCAAATTCCCCATCTCCCACTCCCTCACCTTGCCCGCCCATCCTCCCCCTCCTGGCTCTTCGGGCGTGGGAGCTGTCGCCAGAGCCGCGGCCCTACCGGAAAATGCTTCGCAGGCTTGTGCGGCGGTGACACATGGGCGCCGGTGGCAGCGAGGCTGACGGCCGCCGCAAAGCCCGCAGCCCCACAGGCTGTTTCGCCAGGCGAGCGGCTGCCAAAGAGCTTTCCAACGAGGCACGGCTTTCCCTCCTGGCTCTTCGGGCGTGGGAGCTGTCGGCAGAGCCGCGGCCCTACAGGAAAATGCTTCGCAGGCTGTCGCGGCGGCGCCACGTGGTCGCCGGTGTCGCTGAGGCTGACGTCCGCCGGAAAGCCCGCAGCCCCACGGGCTGTGAGGCCACGCGATCGGCTGCCAAAGACCTTTCCAACGAGGCACGGCTTTGTCTCCTGGCTCTTCGTGCTTGGGAGCTGTCGTCAGAGCCGCGGCCCTACCGGAAAATGCTTCGCAAGCTGGCGCGGCAGCGCCACGTAGGCGCCGGTGGCGGCGAGGCTGACGGCCGCCGCAAAGCCCGCAGCCCCACGGGCTGTGGGGCCACGCGAGCGGCTGCCAAAGAGCTTTCCAACAAGGCACGGCTTTCCCTCCTGGGTCTTCGGGCGTGGGAGCTGTCGCCAGAGCCACGGCCCTACCGGAAAATGCTTCACAGGCTGGTGCGGCGGCGCCACGTGGGCGCCGGTGGCGCGGAGGCTGACGGCCGCCGCAAAGCCCGCAGCCCCACAGGCTGTTTCGCCAGGCGAGCGGCTGCCAAAGAGCTTTCCAAAGAGGCATGGCTTTCCCTCATGGCTCTTCGGGCGTGGGAGCTGTCGTCAGAGCCGCAGCCCTACCGGAAAATGCTTCGCACGCTGTCGCGGCGGCGCCACGTGGTCGCCGGTGTCGCTGAGGCTGACGTCCGCCGGAAAGCCCGCAGCCCCACGGGCTGTGAGGCCACGCGAGCGGCTGCCAAAGACCTTTCCAACGAGGCACAGCTTTCCCTCCTAGGTCTTCGGGCGTGGGAGCTGTCGCCAGAGCCGCGGCCCTACCGGAAAATGCTTCGCAGGCTGGCGCGTCTGCACCTGGTGGGCGCCAGTGGCGGGGAGGCTGACGGCCGCCACAAAGCCCACAGCCCCACGGGCTGTTTCGCCACGCGATCGGCTGCCAAAGAGCTTTCCAACGAGGCACGGCTTTCCCTCCTGGCTCTTCGTGCTTGGGAGCTGTCGCCAGAGTTGCGACCCTACCGGAAAATGCTTCGCAGGCTGGTGGGGCGGCGCCACGTGGGCGCCGGTGGCTCTGAGGCTGACAACCGCCGCAAAGCCCGCAGCCCCACGGGCTGTTTCGCCACGCGATCGGCTGCCAAAGAGCTTTCCAACGAGGCACGGCTTTCCCTCCTGGCTCTTCGGGCGTGGGAGCTGTCGCCAGAGCCGCGGCCCTACCGCAAAATGCTTCGCAGGCTAGCGCGGCGGCGCCATGTGGGTGCCGGTTGCGCCGAGGCTGACGGCCGCCGCAAAGCCCGCAGCCCCACGGGCTGTGGGGCCACGCAAGAGGCTGCCAAAGAGCTTTCCAACGAGGCACGGCTTTCCCTCCTGGCTCTTCGGGCGTGGGAGCTGTCGCCAGAGCCGCGGCCCTACTGGAAAATGCTTCGCAGGCTGGTGGGGCGGCGCCAGGTGGGCGCTGGTGTCTCCGAGGCTGACGGCCGCCGCAAAGCCCGCAGCCCCACGGGCTGTTTCGCCACGCGATCGGCTGCCAAAGAGCTTTCCAACGAGGCACGGCTTTCCCTCCTGGCTCTTCGGGCGTGGGAGCTGTCGCCAGAGCCACGGCCCTACCAGAAAATGCTTCGCAGCGTGGCGCGGCGGCGCCACATGGGCGCCGGTGGCGCTGAGGCTGACGGCCGCCGCAAAGCCCGCAGCCCCACGGGCTGTGGGGCCACGCGAGCGGCTGCCAAAGAGCTTTCCAGCGAGGCATGGCTTTCCCTCCTGGCTCTTCCGGCGTGGGAGCTGTCGCCAGAGCCGCGGCCCTACCGGAAAATGGTTTGGAGGCTGGCGCGGCGGCACCACCTCGGGCTGCGGGCTTTCCTGCTGCCTTCAGAGTCTCACAGCCACCCTTTCCCACTTGGCACCACGCCAGCCTCTAGCATTTCTATTATTAAGTCAAGACAGTGTACGACTTAACATCATACAGAGCGCTACACATCAATACATGCTCAAATTAAGCATAGCCACTGGAAAAATTGGCAATACAGTGCCATCGTATGTTACCAAGTGTCACATCTCATTGAAGACAATGACAGAGCGATGCAACGTCAAGCGCAACACAGTACTGGGCCGTGCGAGGCAATACGCCGTCACAGAATCAGCAATAGAGAAATTCACAACGGAGTGCGGTCTTACGATAGAATCTCTAAAGCCACCGTTAAGCCAGTGACAGGCGGTACAATGCCACACGTTACAGTATACAGGGCAGTACAACCCGATTCGCAGACAAATAAATTAGAGCAAATTACAAGACTCCCAATACAGTACAGTACAATGCCAGACCGTCTCAGATGTCGGTCAAGACAATGCCAGGGCAATGCAGTGCAAGACATAACGTTATACAGGTCAGTACAAGGCAATACGCAGTCAAATGAAGAACAGTCAACTACAATACCCAAACCACACTGGCAAACAATGGCAAACAATCCCACATGTCGGTCGAGACAATGACAACGCGAGACAGAACACCGTGCAGGGCAGCGCAAGGCAGTACACAGTCAAATAGAGAACAGCTGACCAGAAAACCCGCACTACGCTGCCGTACGATCTCAAAACATCTCGGATGGCAGTCAAGGCAATTACAGGGCAAGACAAAGCACTACGTCGCAGTACCCAAGGCAGTACAAGGCAATACTCAGTCAAATAAATAACAGACAGTCACAAAATTCACAGTGCAGTGAATTCACATGGGTCAGATGGCAACCAAAAGAAGGACAGGGCAATACAAGGCGAGAGGTAACCCAATACGGGGCCGGACAAGGCAATATGCAGTTGTGGCGGGTGGAGCGATTCACTTCAGTCCTGAGAGAAGTAGAGAAACATTTAGAAACATCAACACAGTGTTTCGACAAAGGCAGCAGTGAACGTAACATCCCTTTACCAGGTTCCGTGGCCACGTACCCCAGATCATTTATTGCACAGGGGCCAGGGTCAGACGAGCTGTTAGGGAGACCCTCCCGTCGAGCCACAACCCCCTTGCTTTCTAAACTCCTTCTTGAAGAGCAGTCTAAGTGCGGCTGGATCCAATTCCTAGCCCTGGACTTGGGCACCGGTTCACCTCTAAAGGATTGTATCCGCGCCATCAACCCTTTATATCACTGAGCTAAGGCTACGAGGTTTAGCGTGGTATTAGTCACTTACCGAGACTCTGTTGCGGCAAGGGATCTCTCAGCCTTGAGGAGCAGAACCTGAAGCAAGCGTCCCCGCTCAAGGGCACATCCTGGTGCTATGACAGACTATGACAGGCAATACTATGACAGGGCAATACAATGCGAGACGTAACTTTACACAGGGCAGTACAAGGCCAATACACAGTCAAATAGGGAATGACCGATCACAAAATTGATGCACGGTCAAATAGAGTACAACAGCCTAAGAAGCCCTCAATACAGTGCCTGTCAACGCCAGAATACATCAGATGGCTCGCAGCACGGTGAGAGGGCAATACGACGCAAGACTCAGGAAAATACAGGGCAGTACAAAGCAATACGTAGTCAAATATAGAACAGCCGATCAAAAACACCCTCAGTTCGGTGCGGTACAACCCCAGAGAGTGTAAAAGGACAGTTAAGACTATTTCATGGCAACACAACGCACAATGTAACACAATACAGGTTGCTACAACACGATACAGAATAATATAGGAAACAACCCATCAAAACGCCACAATACGGTGCAGTACGATCCCACACGGTCTCGGGTGGCAGTCAAAACAACTATAGGGCGACACGATCCAAGATGCAACATTACACGACAGAGCAGAACTGAAGACGCAGTCAACTAAATACCAACCAATTAGAAGAACCGCAATACAGTGCGGGAGAAAACAAAAATAAATGGAGATGCCAGTCAAGACAATGACAGAGCAATACAAGGCAAGAAATAACGCAATACAGGGCAGTACAGTGAAATACACGGTCAAATAAATAACTGATTAAGTATCCCGCAATACCGTGCGATGCAATGCCAAAACGCGTGAGACAGCAGTCGAGGCAGTGACAGAGCTATACAATGGAAGACGTAACAATGCAGGGCTGTACAACACCAAAATGTATCAGATGGCACTCAGAACAATAACATGGCGATACAATGCAAGCCGCAACACAATACAAGGTGGTAACAAGGCAATACACGGTCAAACACAGACTAACGAATAAAACCTGCACAATACGGATCGCTGCAATCCCAGAACATCTAAAGTGACAGTGAACGGAATGACGGGGCAGTACAATGCAAGATACAACACTAGACAGGGCAATACGCATTCAAATAACGCACAACCGATTAAAAAACCCACAATACACACCAGTACAATGCCGGAACAGATCAGATGGCAGTCCGGGCAAATAGAGGACAATACAATGCCAAACGTGATGCCATACAGGGCCGGACAAGGCAATACGCAGTTGTGGCAGGCCGAGCGGCTAACTTCGCTTCTAAGAGAGAAGCGGTGAAACATTCAGAAACATCAACACAGTGATTCTCCAAAGGCAGCAGCGCATGTGACGGCGCTTTACCAGATTCCATATGGCCACGCACCCCGGATTATTTACTGCCTAGGGGCCAGGGTCAGACAAGCTGTCAGGGAGACCCTCCCGTTGAGTCACGAGGCTCGGAAAGGACCCCCTTGCTTTCTAAACTCCTTCTCGGAGAGGAGTCTAGGTGCGGCTGGATCCAATTCCTAGCCCCGGACTTAGGCAACGGTTCACCTCTAAAGGATTGTATCTGCGCCATCGACCCTTTATATCACTGAGCTAAGGCTACAAGGTTTTGTATGCTATTAGTCACTTACTGAGAATCTGTTGCGGCAAGGCATCTCTGTCTCGAGGAGCAGAACCTTAATTGAGCGTCCCTGCTCAAGGGGAGATCCTGGCACGGAGGCCCCTGCCATGCAGAAGTCAAAAGGCTCTTGGGCTGTCCACTATTTATGGGGTAAGCTAATTGACTTATAGTCACATCAGCACAGGAACAAAATATCTAGGTCCCCACTGTGTTGCCAACCATCCCCCAACTTCAAGTACCACTCAGAACAACTCCATGGATGATTGGGGCGCCAAAACGAAGGGGCGCCCGCACCACCCCAGCAGTCAAATAAGGAACAACCAATGGAACTTTCACAATAAATAAGTACAATCCCAGACAGTCCAAAGTAACAGCCAAGACAACGACAGACCAATACAGTGCAAGACCTAACATCATACAGAGCAGTAAAAGGCAACGCGCAGCCAAGTCAAGAACAGTTAAAATACCCATAATCCAGTGCAGCACTATGACACTGTCCCAAAACGCAGTCAAAACAATGACAGAGTAATGCAACACGAGCTGTAACACAATACAGGGCAGCACAAAGCAATACACAGTCACACAAAGAACAGCCAATTACAAAACCCACAACAGAACGCCCTACGATCTCAGGAAGTCTCAGAGGGCAGTCACGGCAAATACAGGGCAATACGGTGCAAGATAACACAATACAGGCCACTGCCAGCCAATACTCAGTCAAATAAATAACAGACAGTCAAAAAATTCACAATGCAGTGCACTACTATGACACCATGGGTCAGGTGGCAATCATGACAACGATAGGGCAATACAAGGCAAGACGTAACCCAACACGGGGCCGGACAAGGCAATATGCAGTTGTGGCAGGTGGAGCCATTCACTTCACTCCTAAGAGAAAAGTAGAGAAACATTCAGAAACATCAACACAGTGATTCTCCAAAGGCAGCAGTGCGCATGACGGCGCTTTATCAGGTTCCGTGGCCACGGACCCTGGATTATTTCCTGCCTAGGGGCCAGGGTCAGACGAGCTGTCAGGGAGACCCTCCCGTTGAGTCACGAGGCTCGGAAAGGACCCCCTTGCTTTCTAAACTCCTTCTCGGAGAGGAGTCTAGGTGCGGCTGGATCCAATTCCTAGCTCGGAGAGGACCCCCTTGCTTTCTAAACTCCTTCTCGGAGAGGAGTCTAGGTGCGGCTGGATCCAATTCCTAGCCCCGGACTTGGGCAACGGTTCACCTCTAAAGGATTATGTCTGTGCCGTCAACCCTTTACATGGCTCATAAAAAACAGCTGATGAAGGAAGTGACAATATGGTGGCCTACAACGGCAGAATAGATCAGATGACAATCAAGACAACAACAGAGCAATACAATGGAAGACGTAACACCACACGGGGCCGGACAAGGCAATACACAGCCACATCAGAACCCATGAGAGACATCAAACTACAGTCCAGACCTAGGACAGATTCTCTAACGTGACCGTCAAGACGACAGGGCAATGCAATGCAAGATGTAACACAGGCCATATGCAGTTGTGGCGGGCGCAATGATAAAATTCACTCCTAAGAGAGAGGTAGAGAAACATTAACAAACATAACAGTGATTCACTAAAGGTAGCAGCGCACGTGATGGCACTTTACCAGGTTCCATATGGCCACGCACCCCGGGTCATTTACTGCCTCAGGGCCAGGGTCTGACACGCTGTCTGGGAGACCCTCCTGTTGAGTCACGAGGCTCGGAAAGGACCCCCTTGCTTTCTAAACTCCTTCTCCGAGAGGAGTCTAGGTGCGGCTGGATCCCATCCTCGCCCCGGACTTGGGCAATGGTTCACCTCTAAAGGATCATATCTGCGTGATCAAACCCTTCGTATCGCTCAGCTAAGATGGCAAAGTCTGGCATGCTGTTAGTCACTTACCCAGAATCTGTTGCGGCAAGGCTTCTCTCAACCTAGAGGAGCAGAACCTTAAGTGAGTGTCCCCGGGAAACGCTGGCAAACAGGCCGCTGCCTTGCAAGGAAGCTCAAAGGGCTCTTGGTCTGTCCGCTAGGTCTATAGCAAGCTAACTGACTCACAGTGTCTTGACTCTGGTGCCAGCCACCCCACAAAGTTCAAGTGCCACTCGTAGCGACTCCTGCTGGTCGTTATAGCTCGAGCAGCAGCCTGGAGGAAAAAGGGGGGTGACATCGCAACAGCGGTCAAATACAGAACAACCGGTTAAAAATTGCACAATACTGTGCCAGAGACTCTAAAATAACTGGCAAGACAACGACAGGGCAACACCATGCAAGATCTAACCTTACACAGGGCAGTACAAGGCAACATACAATCAAATGCAGAGCAGACAATGAAAGAATTGACGGTACGGTGCCATACAACGGTAGAATATATCAGATGTCGGTCACCACAATGACAGAGCAATACAAGGCAAGACGTAACGCGATACGGGGCCCTACCAGGCGACACAGTCAAGGAAACAACAACCCATGAAAGAATTCACAATACAGCGCGGTCCTAGGACGGAACGTGTAAAATGACCGTCGAGACAGTGACAGGGCAATACAATGCAAGACACAACACCATACCAGGTGGTAACAAGGCAACATGCAGCCAAACGAAGAACAACCGATTAAGAAACCCAGCATACGTTCAACTGTAATACCAGAAAACATCAGAAGGCAGTCAAGACAACGACAGCACACTATAACATGAGAAGTAACACAATACACAGCAGTACAAGGCATTACACAGTCAAATAAAGAAGAACCGATTAAAAACCACACAATACAGTGCGGTGCGATGCCAGAGTGGATCAGAAGGCAGTCGAGACTATGACGGGGCAATATAATGCAAGATGTTACACAATACAGGGCGGTACAAGGCATTAGAAAGCCAGATGAAGAACAACCGATTAAAAAACCCGCAATACAGCGTGGTACGAGGCCCGAACAGATCAGAAGGCAGTCAAGGCTACGACGGGGCAATATAACACGAGACATAACGCAATAGAGGGCGGTACAAGGCATTACACAGTCAAAGAACAACCGATTAAAAAAAAAAAAACCACGCAACACGGTGTGGTACGATGCCAGAATAGAACACAGAGCAATCAAGAGCGTGACGGGGCAACACGATGCGAAACCGATACTGAGTGAGGCGGAGCAATACTATTTCAAATATACAAGAACATAGTACGGAACCAAATTCTTAAGCGTACGACACAAGACCATCTCAAATGGCAGTCAAGGAAGTTACCGAGCAACGTAATCCCGATTTGCACAAAATGGTACCATCAGGCACCATCACGTCCGTCAACACTAAGTTGTACTGCAATATCCCCCGCATCACACGCGCCGTACCCTTCTGCTCACCTGCTCCGCATGGATTCTGGGTTTGGACTTTGTGGCACACTCTGGTTCTGGCACCTAAAACACCTAAGACACACAATATTACTGTTGAGCTTACGGGAAACCACCACCCCCATGCGCTACCTCTCTGCTACCCAGCTCACCTCCAACGCTCGTCCGGCTCCGGATGCCTGCAGCGCCTGCAAAACCAAAGACAAACACTCCCCTGAGCCGCAATGTAGCACTGGGCTATTAGACGCCAACGTGTCCACAACCGCCTCACTTGCTGGGACTACTCAGTGGGTGCGCAGCATCGCCCCTCTGACCCTGCATGTCACACCAACCGAAGAAACACACGCCGAGATACTGCCCAAAACCCTACCAAATTCCCCATCTCCCACTCCCTCACCTTGCCCGCCCATCCTCCCCCTCCTGGCTCTTCGGGCGTGGGAGCTGTCGCCAGAGCCGCGGCCCTACCGGAAAATGCTTCGCAGGCTTGTGCGGCGGTGACACATGGGCGCCGGTGGCAGCGAGGCTGACGGCCGCCGCAAAGCCCGCAGCCCCACAGGCTGTTTCGCCAGGCGAGCGGCTGCCAAAGAGCTTTCCAACGAGGCACGGCTTTCCCTCCTGGCTCTTCGGGCGTGGGAGCTGTCGGCAGAGCCGCGGCCCTACAGGAAAATGCTTCGCAGGCTGGCGCGGCTGCACCTGGTGGGCGCCGGTGGCGGGGAGGCTGACGGCCGCCACAAAGCCCGCAGCCCCACGGGCTGTGGGGCCACGCGAGCGGCTGCCAAAGAGCTTTCCAACAAGGCACGGCTTTCCCTCCTGGGTCTTCGGGCGTGGGAGCTGTCGCCAGAGCCACGGCCCTACCGGAAAATGCTTCACAGGCTGGTGCGGCGGCGCCACGTGGGCGCCGGTGGCGCGGAGGCTGACGGCCGCCGCAAAGCCCGCAGCCCCACAGGCTGTTTCGCCAGGCGAGCGGCTGCCAAAGAGCTTTCCAAAGAGGCATGGCTTTCCCTCATGGCTCTTCGGGCGTGGGAGCTGTCGTCAGAGCCGCAGCCCTACCGGAAAATGCTTCGCACGCTGTCGCGGCGGCGCCACGTGGTCGCCGGTGTCGCTGAGGCTGACGTCCGCCGGAAAGCCCGCAGCCCCACGGGCTGTGAGGCCACGCGAGCGGCTGCCAAAGACCTTTCCAACGAGGCACAGCTTTCCCTCCTAGGTCTTCGGGCGTGGGAGCTGTCGCCAGAGCCGCGGCCCTACCGGAAAATGCTTCGCAGGCTGGCGCGTCTGCACCTGGTGGGCGCCAGTGGCGGGGAGGCTGACGGCCGCCACAAAGCCCACAGCCCCACGGGCTGTGGGGCCACGCGAGCGGCTGCCAAAGAGCTTTCCAACGAGGCATGGCTTTCCCTCCCTGCTCTTCGGGCTTGGGAGCTGTCGCCAGAGCCACGGCCCTACCGGAAAATGCTTCGCAGGCTGGCGCGGCTGCACCTGGTGGGCGCCGGTGGCTCTGAGGCTGACAACCGCCGCAAAGCCCGCAGCCCCACGGGCTGTTTCGCCACGCGATCGGCTGCCAAAGAGCTTTCCAACGAGGCACGGCTTTCCCTCCTGGCTCTTCGGGCGTGGGAGCTGTCGCCAGAGCCGCGGCCCTACCGCAAAATGCTTCGCAGGCTAGCGCGGCGGCGCCATGTGGGTGCCGGTTGCGCCGAGGCTGACGGCCGCCGCAAAGCCCGCAGCCCCACGGGCTGTGGGGCCACGCAAGAGGCTGCCAAAGAGCTTTCCAACGAGGCACGGCTTTCCCTCCTGGCTCTTCGGGCGTGGGAGCTGTCGCCAGAGCCGCGGCCCTACTGGAAAATGCTTCGCAGGCTGGTGGGGCGGCGCCAGGTGGGCGCTGGTGGCTCCGAGGCTGACGGCCGCCGCAAAGCCCGCAGCCCCACGGGCTGTTTCGCCACGCGATCGGCTGCCAAAGAGCTTTCCAACGAGGCACGGCTTTCCCTCCTGGCTCTTCGGGCGTGGGAGCTGTCGCCAGAGCCACGGCCCTACCAGAAAATGCTTCGCAGCGTGGCGCGGCGGCGCCACATGGGCGCCGGTGGCGCTGAGGCTGACGGCCGCCGCAAAGCCCGCAGCCCCACGGGCTGTGGGGCCACGCGAGCGGCTGCCAAAGAGCTTTCCAGCGAGGCATGGCTTTCCCTCCTGGCTCTTCCGGCGTGGGAGCTGTCGCCAGAGCCGCGGCCCTACCGGAAAATGGTTTGGAGGCTGGCGCGGCGGCACCACCTCGGGCTGCGGGCTTTCCTGCTGCCTTCAGAGTCTCACAGCCACCCTTTCCCACTTGGCACCACGCCAGCCTCTAGCATTTCTATTATTAAGTCAAGACAGTGTACGACTTAACATCATACAGAGCGCTACACATCAATACATGCTCAAATTAAGCATAGCCACTGGAAAAATTGGCAATACAGTGCCATCGTATGTTACCAAGTGTCACATCTCATTGAAGACAATGACAGAGCGATGCAACGTCAAGCGCAACACAGTACTGGGCCGTGCGAGGCAATACGCCGTCACAGAATCAGCAATAGAGAAATTCACAACGGAGTGCGGTCTTACGATAGAATCTCTAAAGCCACCGTTAAGCCAGTGACAGGCGGTACAATGCCACACGTTACAGTATACAGGGCAGTACAACCCGATTCGCAGACAAATAAATTAGAGCAAATTACAAGACTCCCAATACAGTACAGTACAATGCCAGACCGTCTCAGATGTCGGTCAAGACAATGCCAGGGCAATGCAGTGCAAGACATAACGTTATACAGGTCAGTACAAGGCAATACGCAGTCAAATGAAGAACAGTCAACTACAATACCCAAACCACACTGGCAAACAATGGCAAACAATCCCACATGTCGGTCGAGACAATGACAACGCGAGACAGAACACCGTGCAGGGCAGCGCAAGGCAGTACACAGTCAAATAGAGAACAGCTGACCAGAAAACCCGCACTACGCTGCCGTACGATCTCAAAACATCTCGGATGGCAGTCAAGGCAATTACAGGGCAAGACAAAGCACTACGTCGCAGTACCCAAGGCAGTACAAGGCAATACTCAGTCAAATAAATAACAGACAGTCACAAAATTCACAGTGCAGTGAATTCACATGGGTCAGATGGCAACCAAAAGAAGGACAGGGCAATACAAGGCGAGAGGTAACCCAATACGGGGCCGGACAAGGCAATATGCAGTTGTGGCGGGTGGAGCGATTCACTTCAGTCCTGAGAGAAGTAGAGAAACATTTAGAAACATCAACACAGTGTTTCGACAAAGGCAGCAGTGAACGTAACATCCCTTTACCAGGTTCCGTGGCCACGTACCCCAGATCATTTATTGCACAGGGGCCAGGGTCAGACGAGCTGTTAGGGAGACCCTCCCGTCGAGCCACAACCCCCTTGCTTTCTAAACTCCTTCTTGAAGAGCAGTCTAAGTGCGGCTGGATCCAATTCCTAGCCCTGGACTTGGGCACCGGTTCACCTCTAAAGGATTGTATCCGCGCCATCAACCCTTTATATCACTGAGCTAAGGCTACGAGGTTTAGCGTGGTATTAGTCACTTACCGAGACTCTGTTGCGGCAAGGGATCTCTCAGCCTTGAGGAGCAGAACCTGAAGCAAGCGTCCCCGCTCAAGGGCACATCCTGGTGCTATGACAGACTATGACAGGCAATACTATGACAGGGCAATACAATGCGAGACGTAACTTTACACAGGGCAGTACAAGGCCAATACACAGTCAAATAGGGAATGACCGATCACAAAATTGATGCACGGTCAAATAGAGTACAACAGCCTAAGAAGCCCTCAATACAGTGCCTGTCAACGCCAGAATACATCAGATGGCTCGCAGCACGGTGAGAGGGCAATACGACGCAAGACTCAGGAAAATACAGGGCAGTACAAAGCAATACGTAGTCAAATATAGAACAGCCGATCAAAAACACCCTCAGTTCGGTGCGGTACAACCCCAGAGAGTGTAAAAGGACAGTTAAGACTATTTCATGGCAACACAACGCACAATGTAACACAATACAGGTTGCTACAACACGATACAGAATAATATAGGAAACAACCCATCAAAACGCCACAATACGGTGCAGTACGATCCCACACGGTCTCGGGTGGCAGTCAAAACAACTATAGGGCGACACGATCCAAGATGCAACATTACACGACAGAGCAGAACTGAAGACGCAGTCAACTAAATACCAACCAATTAGAAGAACCGCAATACAGTGCGGGAGAAAACAAAAATAAATGGAGATGCCAGTCAAGACAATGACAGAGCAATACAAGGCAAGAAATAACGCAATACAGGGCAGTACAGTGAAATACACGGTCAAATAAATAACTGATTAAGTATCCCGCAATACCGTGCGATGCAATGCCAAAACGCGTGAGACAGCAGTCGAGGCAGTGACAGAGCTATACAATGGAAGACGTAACAATGCAGGGCTGTACAACACCAAAATGTATCAGATGGCACTCAGAACAATAACATGGCGATACAATGCAAGCCGCAACACAATACAAGGTGGTAACAAGGCAATACACGGTCAAACACAGACTAACGAATAAAACCTGCACAATACGGATCGCTGCAATCCCAGAACATCTAAAGTGACAGTGAACGGAATGACGGGGCAGTACAATGCAAGATACAACACTAGACAGGGCAATACGCATTCAAATAACGCACAACCGATTAAAAAACCCACAATACACACCAGTACAATGCCGGAACAGATCAGATGGCAGTCCGGGCAAATAGAGGACAATACAATGCCAAACGTGATGCCATACAGGGCCGGACAAGGCAATACGCAGTTGTGGCAGGCCGAGCGGCTAACTTCGCTTCTAAGAGAGAAGCGGTGAAACATTCAGAAACATCAACACAGTGATTCTCCAAAGGCAGCAGCGCATGTGACGGCGCTTTACCAGATTCCATATGGCCACGCACCCCGGATTATTTACTGCCTAGGGGCCAGGGTCAGACAAGCTGTCAGGGAGACCCTCCCGTTGAGTCACGAGGCTCGGAAAGGACCCCCTTGCTTTCTAAACTCCTTCTCGGAGAGGAGTCTAGGTGCGGCTGGATCCAATTCCTAGCCCCGGACTTAGGCAACGGTTCACCTCTAAAGGATTGTATCTGCGCCATCGACCCTTTATATCACTGAGCTAAGGCTACAAGGTTTTGTATGCTATTAGTCACTTACTGAGAATCTGTTGCGGCAAGGCATCTCTGTCTCGAGGAGCAGAACCTTAATTGAGCGTCCCTGCTCAAGGGGAGATCCTGGCACGGAGGCCCCTGCCATGCAGAAGTCAAAAGGCTCTTGGGCTGTCCACTATTTATGGGGTAAGCTAATTGACTTATAGTCACATCAGCACAGGAACAAAATATCTAGGTCCCCACTGTGTTGCCAACCATCCCCCAACTTCAAGTACCACTCAGAACAACTCCATGGATGATTGGGGCGCCAAAACGAAGGGGCGCCCGCACCACCCCAGCAGTCAAATAAGGAACAACCAATGGAACTTTCACAATAAATAAGTACAATCCCAGACAGTCCAAAGTAACAGCCAAGACAACGACAGACCAATACAGTGCAAGACCTAACATCATACAGAGCAGTAAAAGGCAACGCGCAGCCAAGTCAAGAACAGTTAAAATACCCATAATCCAGTGCAGCACTATGACACTGTCCCAAAACGCAGTCAAAACAATGACAGAGTAATGCAACACGAGCTGTAACACAATACAGGGCAGCACAAAGCAATACACAGTCACACAAAGAACAGCCAATTACAAAACCCACAACAGAACGCCCTACGATCTCAGGAAGTCTCAGAGGGCAGTCACGGCAAATACAGGGCAATACGGTGCAAGATAACACAATACAGGCCACTGCCAGCCAATACTCAGTCAAATAAATAACAGACAGTCAAAAAATTCACAATGCAGTGCACTACTATGACACCATGGGTCAGGTGGCAATCATGACAACGATAGGGCAATACAAGGCAAGACGTAACCCAACACGGGGCCGGACAAGGCAATATGCAGTTGTGGCAGGTGGAGCCATTCACTTCACTCCTAAGAGAAAAGTAGAGAAACATTCAGAAACATCAACACAGTGATTCTCCAAAGGCAGCAGTGCGCATGACGGCGCTTTATCAGGTTCCGTGGCCACGGACCCTGGATTATTTCCTGCCTAGGGGCCAGGGTCAGACGAGCTGTCAGGGAGACCCTCCCGTTGAGTCACGAGGCTCGGAAAGGACCCCCTTGCTTTCTAAACTCCTTCTCGGAGAGGAGTCTAGGTGCGGCTGGATCCAATTCCTAGCTCGGAGAGGACCCCCTTGCTTTCTAAACTCCTTCTCGGAGAGGAGTCTAGGTGCGGCTGGATCCAATTCCTAGCCCCGGACTTGGGCAACGGTTCACCTCTAAAGGATTATGTCTGTGCCGTCAACCCTTTACATGGCTCATAAAAAACAGCTGATGAAGGAAGTGACAATATGGTGGCCTACAACGGCAGAATAGATCAGATGACAATCAAGACAACAACAGAGCAATACAATGGAAGACGTAACACCACACGGGGCCGGACAAGGCAATACACAGCCACATCAGAACCCATGAGAGACATCAAACTACAGTCCAGACCTAGGACAGATTCTCTAACGTGACCGTCAAGACGACAGGGCAATGCAATGCAAGATGTAACACAGGCCATATGCAGTTGTGGCGGGCGCAATGATAAAATTCACTCCTAAGAGAGAGGTAGAGAAACATTAACAAACATAACAGTGATTCACTAAAGGTAGCAGCGCACGTGATGGCACTTTACCAGGTTCCATATGGCCACGCACCCCGGGTCATTTACTGCCTCAGGGCCAGGGTCTGACACGCTGTCTGGGAGACCCTCCTGTTGAGTCACGAGGCTCGGAAAGGACCCCCTTGCTTTCTAAACTCCTTCTCCGAGAGGAGTCTAGGTGCGGCTGGATCCCATCCTCGCCCCGGACTTGGGCAATGGTTCACCTCTAAAGGATCATATCTGCGTGATCAAACCCTTCGTATCGCTCAGCTAAGATGGCAAAGTCTGGCATGCTGTTAGTCACTTACCCAGAATCTGTTGCGGCAAGGCTTCTCTCAACCTAGAGGAGCAGAACCTTAAGTGAGTGTCCCCGGGAAACGCTGGCAAACAGGCCGCTGCCTTGCAAGGAAGCTCAAAGGGCTCTTGGTCTGTCCGCTAGGTCTATAGCAAGCTAACTGACTCACAGTGTCTTGACTCTGGTGCCAGCCACCCCACAAAGTTCAAGTGCCACTCGTAGCGACTCCTGCTGGTCGTTATAGCTCGAGCAGCAGCCTGGAGGAAAAAGGGGGGTGACATCGCAACAGCGGTCAAATACAGAACAACCGGTTAAAAATTGCACAATACTGTGCCAGAGACTCTAAAATAACTGGCAAGACAACGACAGGGCAACACCATGCAAGATCTAACCTTACACAGGGCAGTACAAGGCAACATACAATCAAATGCAGAGCAGACAATGAAAGAATTGACGGTACGGTGCCATACAACGGTAGAATATATCAGATGTCGGTCACCACAATGACAGAGCAATACAAGGCAAGACGTAACGCGATACGGGGCCCTACCAGGCGACACAGTCAAGGAAACAACAACCCATGAAAGAATTCACAATACAGCGCGGTCCTAGGACGGAACGTGTAAAATGACCGTCGAGACAGTGACAGGGCAATACAATGCAAGACACAACACCATACCAGGTGGTAACAAGGCAACATGCAGCCAAACGAAGAACAACCGATTAAGAAACCCAGCATACGTTCAACTGTAATACCAGAAAACATCAGAAGGCAGTCAAGACAACGACAGCACACTATAACATGAGAAGTAACACAATACACAGCAGTACAAGGCATTACACAGTCAAATAAAGAAGAACCGATTAAAAACCACACAATACAGTGCGGTGCGATGCCAGAGTGGATCAGAAGGCAGTCGAGACTATGACGGGGCAATATAATGCAAGATGTTACACAATACAGGGCGGTACAAGGCATTAGAAAGCCAGATGAAGAACAACCGATTAAAAAACCCGCAATACAGCGTGGTACGAGGCCCGAACAGATCAGAAGGCAGTCAAGGCTACGACGGGGCAATATAACACGAGACATAACGCAATAGAGGGCGGTACAAGGCATTACACAGTCAAAGAACAACCGATTAAAAAAAAAAAAACCACGCAACACGGTGTGGTACGATGCCAGAATAGAACACAGAGCAATCAAGAGCGTGACGGGGCAACACGATGCGAAACCGATACTGAGTGAGGCGGAGCAATACTATTTCAAATATACAAGAACATAGTACGGAACCAAATTCTTAAGCGTACGACACAAGACCATCTCAAATGGCAGTCAAGGAAGTTACCGAGCAACGTAATCCCGATTTGCACAAAATGGTACCATCAGGCACCATCACGTCCGTCAACACTAAGTTGTACTGCAATATCCCCCGCATCACACGCGCCGTACCCTTCTGCTCACCTGCTCCGCATGGATTCTGGGTTTGGACTTTGTGGCACACTCTGGTTCTGGCACCTAAAACACCTAAGACACACAATATTACTGTTGAGCTTACGGGAAACCACCACCCCCATGCGCTACCTCTCTGCTACCCAGCTCACCTCCAACGCTCGTCCGGCTCCGGATGCCTGCAGCGCCTGCAAAACCAAAGACAAACACTCCCCTGAGCCGCAATGTAGCACTGGGCTATTAGACGCCAACGTGTCCACAACCGCCTCACTTGCTGGGACTACTCAGTGGGTGCGCAGCATCGCCCCTCTGACCCTGCATGTCACACCAACCGAAGAAACACACGCCGAGATACTGCCCAAAACCCTACCAAATTCCCCATCTCCCACTCCCTCACCTTGCCCGCCCATCCTCCCCCTCCTGGCTCTTCGGGCGTGGGAGCTGTCGCCAGAGCCGCGGCCCTACCGGAAAATGCTTCGCAGGCTTGTGCGGCGGTGACACATGGGCGCCGGTGGCAGCGAGGCTGACGGCCGCCGCAAAGCCCGCAGCCCCACAGGCTGTTTCGCCAGGCGAGCGGCTGCCAAAGAGCTTTCCAACGAGGCACGGCTTTCCCTCCTGGCTCTTCGGGCGTGGGAGCTGTCGGCAGAGCCGCGGCCCTACAGGAAAATGCTTCGCAGGCTGGCGCGGCTGCACCTGGTGGGCGCCGGTGGCGGGGAGGCTGACGGCCGCCACAAAGCCCGCAGCCCCACGGGCTGTGGGGCCACGCGAGCGGCTGCCAAAGAGCTTTCCAACAAGGCACGGCTTTCCCTCCTGGGTCTTCGGGCGTGGGAGCTGTCGCCAGAGCCACGGCCCTACCGGAAAATGCTTCACAGGCTGGTGCGGCGGCGCCACGTGGGCGCCGGTGGCGCGGAGGCTGACGGCCGCCGCAAAGCCCGCAGCCCCACAGGCTGTTTCGCCAGGCGAGCGGCTGCCAAAGAGCTTTCCAAAGAGGCATGGCTTTCCCTCATGGCTCTTCGGGCGTGGGAGCTGTCGTCAGAGCCGCAGCCCTACCGGAAAATGCTTCGCACGCTGTCGCGGCGGCGCCACGTGGTCGCCGGTGTCGCTGAGGCTGACGTCCGCCGGAAAGCCCGCAGCCCCACGGGCTGTGAGGCCACGCGAGCGGCTGCCAAAGACCTTTCCAACGAGGCACAGCTTTCCCTCCTAGGTCTTCGGGCGTGGGAGCTGTCGCCAGAGCCGCGGCCCTACCGGAAAATGCTTCGCAGGCTGGCGCGTCTGCACCTGGTGGGCGCCAGTGGCGGGGAGGCTGACGGCCGCCACAAAGCCCACAGCCCCACGGGCTGTGGGGCCACGCGATCGGCTGCCAAAGAGCTTTCCAACGAGGCACGGCTTTCCCTCCTGGCTCTTCGTGCTTGGGAGCTGTCGCCAGAGTTGCGACGCTACCGGAAAATGCTTCGCAGGCTGGTGGGGCGGCGCCACGTGGGCGCCGGTGGCTCTGAGGCTGACGGCCGCCGCAAAGCCCGCAGCCCCACGGGCTGTTTCGCCACGCGATCGGATGCCAAAGAGCTTTCCAACGAGGCACGGCTTTCCCTCCTGGCTCTTCGGGCGTGGGAGCTGTCGCCAGAGCCGCGGCCCTACCGCAAAATGCTTCGCAGGCTAGCGCGGCGGCGCCATGTGGGTGCCGGTTGCGCCGAGGCTGACGGCCGCCGCAAAGCCCGCAGCCCCACGGGCTGTGGGGCCACGCAAGAGGCTGCCAAAGAGCTTTCCAACGAGGCATGGCTTTCCCTCCTGGCTCTTCGGGCGTGGGAGCTGTCGCCAGAGCCGCGGCCCTACTGGAAAATGCTTCGCAGGCTGGTGGGGCGGCGCCAGGTGGGCGCTGGTGGCTCCGAGGCTGACGGCCGCCGCAAAGCCCGCAGCCCCACGGGCTGTGGGGCCACGCGAGCGGCTGCCAAAGAGCTTTCCAACGAGGCACGGCTTTCCCTCCTGGCTCTTCGGGCGTGGGAGCTGTCGCCAGAGCCACGGCCCTACCAGAAAATGCTTCGCAGCGTGGCGCGGCGGCGCCACATGGGCGCCGGTGGCGTGGAGGCTGACGGCCGCCGCAAAGCCCGCAGCCCCACGGGCTGTGGGGCCACGCGAGCGGCTGCCAAAGAGCTTTCCAGCGAGGCACGGCTTTCCCTCCTGGCTCTTCCGGCGTGGGAGCTGTCGCCAGCGCCGCGGCCCTACCGGAAAATGGTTTGGAGGCTGGCGCGGCGGCACCACCTCGGGCTGCGGGCTTTCCTGCTGCCTTCAGAGTCTCACAGCCACCCTTTCCCACTTGGCACCACGCCAGCCTCTAGCATTTCTATTATTAAGTCAAGACAGTGTACGACTTAACATCATACAGAGCGCTACACATCAATACATGCTCAAATTAAGCATAGCCACTGGAAAAATTGGCAATACAGTGCCATCGTATGTTACCAAGTGTCACATCTCATTGAAGACAATGACAGAGCGATGCAACGTCAAGCGCAACACAGTACTGGGCCGTGCGAGGCAATACGCCGTCACAGAATCAGCAATAGAGAAATTCACAACGGAGTGCGGTCTTACGATAGAATCTCTAAAGCCACCGTTAAGCCAGTGACAGGCGGTACAATGCCACACGTTACAGTATACAGGGCAGTACAACCCGATTCGCAGACAAATAAATTAGAGCAAATTACAAGACTCCCAATACAGTACAGTACAATGCCAGACCGTCTCAGATGTCGGTCAAGACAATGCCAGGGCAATGCAGTGCAAGACATAACGTTATACAGGTCAGTACAAGGCAATACGCAGTCAAATGAAGAACAGTCAACTACAATACCCAAACCACACTGGCAAACAATGGCAAACAATCCCACATGTCGGTCGAGACAATGACAACGCGAGACAGAACACCGTGCAGGGCAGCGCAAGGCAGTACACAGTCAAATAGAGAACAGCTGACCAGAAAACCCGCACTACGCTGCCGTACGATCTCAAAACATCTCGGATGGCAGTCAAGGCAATTACAGGGCAAGACAAAGCACTACGTCGCAGTACACAAGGCAGTACAAGGCAATACTCAGTCAAATAAATAACAGACAGTCACAAAATTCACAGTGCAGTGAATTCACATGGGTCAGATGGCAACCAAAAGAAGGACAGGGCAATACAAGGCGAGAGGTAACCCAATACGGGGCCGGACAAGGCAATATGCAGTTGTGGCGGGTGGAGCGATTCACTTCAGTCCTGAGAGAAGTAGAGAAACATTTAGAAACATCAACACAGTGTTTCGACAAAGGCAGCAGTGAACGTAACATCCCTTTACCAGGTTCCGTGGCCACGTACCCCAGATCATTTATTGCACAGGGGCCAGGGTCAGACGAGCTGTTAGGGAGACCCTCCCGTCGAGCCACAACCCCCTTGCTTTCTAAACTCCTTCTTGAAGAGCAGTCTAAGTGCGGCTGGATCCAATTCCTAGCCCTGGACTTGGGCACCGGTTCACCTCTAAAGGATTGTATCCGCGCCATCAACCCTTTATATCACTGAGCTAAGGCTACGAGGTTTAGCGTGGTATTAGTCACTTACCGAGACTCTGTTGCGGCAAGGGATCTCTCAGCCTTGAGGAGCAGAACCTGAAGCAAGCGTCCCCGCTCAAGGGCACATCCTGGTGCTATGACAGACTATGACAGGCAATACTATGACAGGGCAATACAATGCGAGACGTAACTTTACACAGGGCAGTACAAGGCCAATACACAGTCAAATAGGGAATGACCGATCACAAAATTGATGCACGGTCAAATAGAGTACAACAGCCTAAGAAGCCCTCAATACAGTGCCTGTCAACGCCAGAATACATCAGATGGCTCGCAGCACGGTGAGAGGGCAATACGACGCAAGACTCAGGAAAATACAGGGCAGTACAAAGCAATACGTAGTCAAATATAGAACAGCCGATCAAAAACACCCTCAGTTCGGTGCGGTACAACCCCAGAGAGTGTAAAAGGACAGTTAAGACTATTTCATGGCAACACAACGCACAATGTAACACAATACAGGTTGCTACAACACGATACAGAATAATATAGGAAACAACCCATCAAAACGCCACAATACGGTGCAGTACGATCCCACACGGTCTCGGGTGGCAGTCAAAACAACTATAGGGCGACACGATCCAAGATGCAACATTACACGACAGAGCAGAACTGAAGACGCAGTCAACTAAATACCAACCAATTAGAAGAACCGCAATACAGTGCGGGAGAAAACAAAAATAAATGGAGATGCCAGTCAAGACAATGACAGAGCAATACAAGGCAAGAAATAACGCAATACAGGGCAGTACAGTGAAATACACGGTCAAATAAATAACTGATTAAGTATCCCGCAATACCGTGCGATGCAATGCCAAAACGCGTGAGACAGCAGTCGAGGCAGTGACAGAGCTATACAATGGAAGACGTAACAATGCAGGGCTGTACAACACCAAAATGTATCAGATGGCACTCAGAACAATAACATGGCGATACAATGCAAGCCGCAACACAATACAAGGTGGTAACAAGGCAATACACGGTCAAACACAGACTAACGAATAAAACCTGCACAATACGGATCGCTGCAATCCCAGAACATCTAAAGTGACAGTGAACGGAATGACGGGGCAGTACAATGCAAGATACAACACTAGACAGGGCAATACGCATTCAAATAACGCACAACCGATTAAAAAACCCACAATACACACCAGTACAATGCCGGAACAGATCAGATGGCAGTCCGGGCAAATAGAGGACAATACAATGCCAAACGTGATGCCATACAGGGCCGGACAAGGCAATACGCAGTTGTGGCAGGCCGAGCGGCTAACTTCGCTTCTAAGAGAGAAGCGGTGAAACATTCAGAAACATCAACACAGTGATTCTCCAAAGGCAGCAGCGCATGTGACGGCGCTTTACCAGATTCCATATGGCCACGCACCCCGGATTATTTACTGCCTAGGGGCCAGGGTCAGACAAGCTGTCAGGGAGACCCTCCCGTTGAGTCACGAGGCTCGGAAAGGACCCCCTTGCTTTCTAAACTCCTTCTCGGAGAGGAGTCTAGGTGCGGCTGGATCCAATTCCTAGCCCCGGACTTAGGCAACGGTTCACCTCTAAAGGATTGTATCTGCGCCATCGACCCTTTATATCACTGAGCTAAGGCTACAAGGTTTTGTATGCTATTAGTCACTTACTGAGAATCTGTTGCGGCAAGGCATCTCTGTCTCGAGGAGCAGAACCTTAATTGAGCGTCCCTGCTCAAGGGGAGATCCTGGCACGGAGGCCCCTGCCATGCAGAAGTCAAAAGGCTCTTGGGCTGTCCACTATTTATGGGGTAAGCTAATTGACTTATAGTCACATCAGCACAGGAACAAAATATCTAGGTCCCCACTGTGTTGCCAACCATCCCCCAACTTCAAGTACCACTCAGAACAACTCCATGGATGATTGGGGCGCCAAAACGAAGGGGCGCCCGCACCACCCCAGCAGTCAAATAAGGAACAACCAATGGAACTTTCACAATAAATAAGTACAATCCCAGACAGTCCAAAGTAACAGCCAAGACAACGACAGACCAATACAGTGCAAGACCTAACATCATACAGAGCAGTAAAAGGCAACGCGCAGCCAAGTCAAGAACAGTTAAAATACCCATAATCCAGTGCAGCACTATGACACTGTCCCAAAACGCAGTCAAAACAATGACAGAGTAATGCAACACGAGCTGTAACACAATACAGGGCAGCACAAAGCAATACACAGTCACACAAAGAACAGCCAATTACAAAACCCACAACAGAACGCCCTACGATCTCAGGAAGTCTCAGAGGGCAGTCACGGCAAATACAGGGCAATACGGTGCAAGATAACACAATACAGGCCACTGCCAGCCAATACTCAGTCAAATAAATAACAGACAGTCAAAAAATTCACAATGCAGTGCACTACTATGACACCATGGGTCAGGTGGCAATCATGACAACGATAGGGCAATACAAGGCAAGACGTAACCCAACACGGGGCCGGACAAGGCAATATGCAGTTGTGGCAGGTGGAGCCATTCACTTCACTCCTAAGAGAAAAGTAGAGAAACATTCAGAAACATCAACACAGTGATTCTCCAAAGGCAGCAGTGCGCATGACGGCGCTTTATCAGGTTCCGTGGCCACGGACCCTGGATTATTTCCTGCCTAGGGGCCAGGGTCAGACGAGCTGTCAGGGAGACCCTCCCGTTGAGTCACGAGGCTCGGAAAGGACCCCCTTGCTTTCTAAACTCCTTCTCGGAGAGGAGTCTAGGTGCGGCTGGATCCAATTCCTAGCTCGGAGAGGACCCCCTTGCTTTCTAAACTCCTTCTCGGAGAGGAGTCTAGGTGCGGCTGGATCCAATTCCTAGCCCCGGACTTGGGCAACGGTTCACCTCTAAAGGATTATGTCTGTGCCGTCAACCCTTTACATGGCTCATAAAAAACAGCTGATGAAGGAAGTGACAATATGGTGGCCTACAACGGCAGAATAGATCAGATGACAATCAAGACAACAACAGAGCAATACAATGGAAGACGTAACACCACACGGGGCCGGACAAGGCAATACACAGCCACATCAGAACCCATGAGAGACATCAAACTACAGTCCAGACCTAGGACAGATTCTCTAACGTGACCGTCAAGACGACAGGGCAATGCAATGCAAGATGTAACACAGGCCATATGCAGTTGTGGCGGGCGCAATGATAAAATTCACTCCTAAGAGAGAGGTAGAGAAACATTAACAAACATAACAGTGATTCACTAAAGGTAGCAGCGCACGTGATGGCACTTTACCAGGTTCCATATGGCCACGCACCCCGGGTCATTTACTGCCTCAGGGCCAGGGTCTGACACGCTGTCTGGGAGACCCTCCTGTTGAGTCACGAGGCTCGGAAAGGACCCCCTTGCTTTCTAAACTCCTTCTCCGAGAGGAGTCTAGGTGCGGCTGGATCCCATCCTCGCCCCGGACTTGGGCAATGGTTCACCTCTAAAGGATCATATCTGCGTGATCAAACCCTTCGTATCGCTCAGCTAAGATGGCAAAGTCTGGCATGCTGTTAGTCACTTACCCAGAATCTGTTGCGGCAAGGCTTCTCTCAACCTAGAGGAGCAGAACCTTAAGTGAGTGTCCCCGGGAAACGCTGGCAAACAGGCCGCTGCCTTGCAAGGAAGCTCAAAGGGCTCTTGGTCTGTCCGCTAGGTCTATAGCAAGCTAACTGACTCACAGTGTCTTGACTCTGGTGCCAGCCACCCCACAAAGTTCAAGTGCCACTCGTAGCGACTCCTGCTGGTCGTTATAGCTCGAGCAGCAGCCTGGAGGAAAAAGGGGGGTGACATCGCAACAGCGGTCAAATACAGAACAACCGGTTAAAAATTGCACAATACTGTGCCAGAGACTCTAAAATAACTGGCAAGACAACGACAGGGCAACACCATGCAAGATCTAACCTTACACAGGGCAGTACAAGGCAACATACAATCAAATGCAGAGCAGACAATGAAAGAATTGACGGTACGGTGCCATACAACGGTAGAATATATCAGATGTCGGTCACCACAATGACAGAGCAATACAAGGCAAGACGTAACGCGATACGGGGCCCTACCAGGCGACACAGTCAAGGAAACAACAACCCATGAAAGAATTCACAATACAGCGCGGTCCTAGGACGGAACGTGTAAAATGACCGTCGAGACAGTGACAGGGCAATACAATGCAAGACACAACACCATACCAGGTGGTAACAAGGCAACATGCAGCCAAACGAAGAACAACCGATTAAGAAACCCAGCATACGTTCAACTGTAATACCAGAAAACATCAGAAGGCAGTCAAGACAACGACAGCACACTATAACATGAGAAGTAACACAATACACAGCAGTACAAGGCATTACACAGTCAAATAAAGAAGAACCGATTAAAAACCACACAATACAGTGCGGTGCGATGCCAGAGTGGATCAGAAGGCAGTCGAGACTATGACGGGGCAATATAATGCAAGATGTTACACAATACAGGGCGGTACAAGGCATTAGAAAGCCAGATGAAGAACAACCGATTAAAAAACCCGCAATACAGCGTGGTACGAGGCCCGAACAGATCAGAAGGCAGTCAAGGCTACGACGGGGCAATATAACACGAGACATAACGCAATAGAGGGCGGTACAAGGCATTACACAGTCAAAGAACAACCGATTAAAAAAAAAAAAACCACGCAACACGGTGTGGTACGATGCCAGAATAGAACACAGAGCAATCAAGAGCGTGACGGGGCAACACGATGCGAAACCGATACTGAGTGAGGCGGAGCAATACTATTTCAAATATACAAGAACATAGTACGGAACCAAATTCTTAAGCGTACGACACAAGACCATCTCAAATGGCAGTCAAGGAAGTTACCGAGCAACGTAATCCCGATTTGCACAAAATGGTACCATCAGGCACCATCACGTCCGTCAACACTAAGTTGTACTGCAATATCCCCCGCATCACACGCGCCGTACCCTTCTGCTCACCTGCTCCGCATGGATTCTGGGTTTGGACTTTGTGGCACACTCTGGTTCTGGCACCTAAAACACCTAAGACACACAATATTACTGTTGAGCTTACGGGAAACCACCACCCCCATGCGCTACCTCTCTGCTACCCAGCTCACCTCCAACGCTCGTCCGGCTCCGGATGCCTGCAGCGCCTGCAAAACCAAAGACAAACACTCCCCTGAGCCGCAATGTAGCACTGGGCTATTAGACGCCAACGTGTCCACAACCGCCTCACTTGCTGGGACTACTCAGTGGGTGCGCAGCATCGCCCCTCTGACCCTGCATGTCACACCAACCGAAGAAACACACGCCGAGATACTGCCCAAAACCCTACCAAATTCCCCATCTCCCACTCCCTCACCTTGCCCGCCCATCCTCCCCCTCCTGGCTCTTCGGGCGTGGGAGCTGTCGCCAGAGCCGCGGCCCTACCGGAAAATGCTTCGCAGGCTTGTGCGGCGGTGACACATGGGCGCCGGTGGCAGCGAGGCTGACGGCCGCCGCAAAGCCCGCAGCCCCACAGGCTGTTTCGCCAGGCGAGCGGCTGCCAAAGAGCTTTCCAACGAGGCACGGCTTTCCCTCCTGGCTCTTCGGGCGTGGGAGCTGTCGGCAGAGCCGCGGCCCTACAGGAAAATGCTTCGCAAGCTGGCGCGGCAGCGCCACGTAGGCGCCGGTGGCGGCGAGGCTGACGGCCGCCGCAAAGCCCGCAGCCCCACGGGCTGTGGGGCCACGCGAGCGGCTGCCAAAGAGCTTTCCAACAAGGCACGGCTTTCCCTCCTGGGTCTTCGGGCGTGGGAGCTGTCGCCAGAGCCACGGCCCTACCGGAAAATGCTTCACAGGCTGGTGCGGCGGCGCCACGTGGGCGCCGGTGGCGCGGAGGGTGACGGCCGCCGCAAAGCCCGCAGCCCCACAGGCTGTTTCGCCAGGCGAGCGGCTGCCAAAGAGCTTTCCAAAGAGGCATGGCTTTCCCTCATGGCTCTTCGGGCGTGGGAGCTGTCGTCAGAGCCGCAGCCCTACCGGAAAATGCTTCGCACGCTGTCGCGGCGGCGCCACGTGGTCGCCGGTGTCGCTGAGGCTGACGTCCGCCGGAAAGCCCGCAGCCCCACGGGCTGTGAGGCCACGCGAGCGGCTGCCAAAGACCTTTCCAACGAGGCACAGCTTTCCCTCCTAGGTCTTCGGGCGTGGGAGCTGTCGCCAGAGCCGCGGCCCTACCGGAAAATGCTTCGCAGGCTGGCGCGTCTGCACCTGGTGGGCGCCAGTGGCGGGGAGGCTGACGGCCGCCACAAAGCCCACAGCCCCACGGGCTGTTTCGCCACGCGATCGGCTGCCAAAGAGCTTTCCAACGAGGCACGGCTTTCCCTCCTGGCTCTTCGTGCTTGGGAGCTGTCGCCAGAGTTGCGACCCTACCGGAAAATGCTTCGCAGGCTGGTGGGGCGGCGCCACGTGGGCGCCGGTGGCTCTGAGGCTGACAACCGCCGCAAAGCCCGCAGCCCCACGGGCTGTTTCGCCACGCGATCGGATGCCAAAGAGCTTTCCAACGAGGCACGGCTTTCCCTCCTGGCTCTTCGGGCGTGGGAGCTGTCGCCAGAGCCGCGGCCCTACCGCAAAATGCTTCGCAGGCTAGCGCGGCGGCGCCATGTGGGTGCCGGTTGCGCCGAGGCTGACGGCCGCCGCAAAGCCCGCAGCCCCACGGGCTGTGGGGCCACGCAAGAGGCTGCCAAAGAGCTTTCCAACGAGGCACGGCTTTCCCTCCTGGCTCTTCGGGCGTGGGAGCTGTCGCCAGAGCCGCGGCCCTACTGGAAAATGCTTCGCAGGCTGGTGGGGCGGCGCCAGGTGGGCGCTGGTGGCTCCAAGGCTGACGGCCGCCGCAAAGCCCGCAGCCCCACGGGCTGTGGGGCCACGTGAGCGGCTGCCAAAGAGCTTTCCAACGAGGCACGGCTTTCCCTCCTGGCTCTTCGGGCGTGGGAGCTGTCGCCAGAGCCACGGCCCTACCAGAAAATGCTTCGCAGCGTGGCGCGGCGGCGCCACATGGGCGCCGGTGGCGTGGAGGCTGACGGCCGCCGCAAAGCCCGCAGCCCCACGGGCTGTGGGGCCACGCGAGCGGCTGCCAAAGAGCTTTCCAGCGAGGCATGGCTTTCCCTCCTGGCTCTTCCGGCGTGGGAGCTGTCGCCAGAGCCGCGGCCCTACCGGAAAATGGTTTGGAGGCTGGCGCGGCGGCACCACCTCGGGCTGCGGGCTTTCCTGCTGCCTTCAGAGTCTCACAGCCACCCTTTCCCACTTGGCACCACGCCAGCCTCTAGCATTTCTATTATTAAGTCAAGACAGTGTACGACTTAACATCATACAGAGCGCTACACATCAATACATGCTCAAATTAAGCATAGCCACTGGAAAAATTGGCAATACAGTGCCATCGTATGTTACCAAGTGTCACATCTCATTGAAGACAATGACAGAGCGATGCAACGTCAAGCGTAACACAGTACTGGGCCGTGCGAGGCAATACGCCGTCACAGAATCAGCAATAGAGAAATTCACAACGGAGTGCAGTCTTACGATAGAATCTCTAAAGCCACCGTTAAGCCAGTGACAGGCGGTACAATGCCACACGTTACAGTATACAGGGCAGTACAACCCGATTCGCAGACAAATAAATTAGAGCAAATTACAAGACTCCCAATACAGTACAGTACAATGCCAGACCGTCTCAGATGTCGGTCAAGACAATGCCAGGGCAATGCAGTGCAAGACATAACGTTATACAGGTCAGTACAAGGCAATACGCAGTCAAATGAAGAACAGTAAACTACAATACCCAAACCACACTGGCAAACAATGGCAAACAATCACACATGTCGGTCGAGACAATGACAACGCGAGACAGAACACCGTGCAGGGCAGCGCAAGGCAGTACACAGTCAAATAGAGAACAGCTGACCAGAAAACCCGCACTACGCTGCCGTACGATCTCAAAACATCTCGGATGGCAGTCAAGGCAATTACAGGGCAAGACAAAGCACTACGTCGCAGTACACAAGGCAGTACAAGGCAATACTCAGTCAAATAAATAACAGACAGTCACAAAATTCACAGTGCAGTGAATTCACATGGGTCAGATGGCAACCAAAAGAAGGACAGGGCAATACAAGGCGAGAGGTAACCCAATACGGGGCCGGACAAGGCAATATGCAGTTGTGGCGGGTGGAGCGATTCACTTCAGTCCTGAGAGAAGTAGAGAAACATTTAGAAACATCAACACAGTGTTTCGACAAAGGCAGCAGTGAACGTAACATCCCTTTACCAGGTTCCGTGGCCACGTACCCCAGATCATTTATTGCACAGGGGCCAGGGTCAGACGAGCTGTTAGGGAGACCCTCCCGTCGAGCCACAACCCCCTTGCTTTCTAAACTCCTTCTTGAAGAGCAGTCTAAGTGCGGCTGGATCCAATTCCTAGCCCTGGACTTGGGCACCGCTTCACCTCTAAAGGATTGTATCCGCGCCATCAACCCTTTATATCACTGAGCTAAGGCTACGAGGTTTAGCGTGGTATTAGTCACTTACCGAGACTCTGTTGCGGCAAGGGATCTCTCAGCCTTGAGGAGCAGAACCTGAAGCAAGCGTCCCCGCTCAAGGGCACATCCTGGTGCTATGACAGACTATGACAGGCAATACTATGACAGGGCAATACAATGCGAGACGTAACTTTACACAGGGCAGTACAAGGCCAATACACAGTCAAATAGGGAATGACCGATCACAAAATTGATGCACGGTCAAATAGAGTACAACAGCCTAAGAAGCCCTCAATACAGTGCCTGTCAACGCCAGAATACATCAGATGGCTCGCAGCACGGTGAGAGGGCAATACGACGCAAGACTCAGGAAAATACAGGGCAGTACAAAGCAATACGTAGTCAAATATAGAACAGCCGATCAAAAACACCCTCAGTTCGGTGCGGTACAACCCCAGAGAGTGTAAAAGGACAGTTAAGACTATTTCATGGCAACACAACGCACAATGTAACACAATACAGGTTGCTACAACACGATACAGAATAATATAGGAAACAACCCATCAAAACGCCACAATACGGTGCAGTACGATCCCACACGGTCTCGGGTGGCAGTCAAAACAACTATAGGGCGACACGATCCAAGATGCAACATTACACGACAGAGCAGAACTGAAGACGCAGTCAACTAAATACCAACCAATTAGAAGAACCGCAATACAGTGCGGGAGAAAACAAAAATAAATGGAGATGCCAGTCAAGACAATGACAGAGCAATACAAGGCAAGAAATAACGCAATACAGGGCAGTACAGTGAAATACACGGTCAAATAAATAACTGATTAAGTATCCCGCAATACCGTGCGATGCAATGCCAAAACGCGTGAGACAGCAGTCGAGGCAGTGACAGAGCTATACAATGGAAGACGTAACAATGCAGGGCTGTACAACACCAAAATGTATCAGATGGCACTCAGAACAATAACATGGCGATACAATGCAAGCCGCAACACAATACAAGGTGGTAACAAGGCAATACACGGTCAAACACAGACTAACGAATAAAACCTGCACAATACGGATCGCTGCAATCCCAGAACATCTAAAGTGACAGTGAACGGAATGACGGGGCAGTACAATGCAAGATACAACACTAGACAGGGCAATACGCATTCAAATAACGCACAACCGATTAAAAAACCCACAATACACACCAGTACAATGCCGGAACAGATCAGATGGCAGTCCGGGCAAATAGAGGACAATACAATGCCAAACGTGATGCCATACAGGGCCGGACAAGGCAATACGCAGTTGTGGCAGGCCGAGCGGCTAACTTCGCTTCTAAGAGAGAAGCGGTGAAACATTCAGAAACATCAACACAGTGATTCTCCAAAGGCAGCAGCGCATGTGACGGCGCTTTACCAGATTCCATATGGCCACGCACCCCGGATTATTTACTGCCTAGGGGCCAGGGTCAGACAAGCTGTCAGGGAGACCCTCCCGTTGAGTCACGAGGCTCGGAAAGGACCCCCTTGCTTTCTAAACTCCTTCTCGGAGAGGAGTCTAGGTGCGGCTGGATCCAATTCCTAGCCCCGGACTTAGGCAACGGTTCACCTCTAAAGGATTGTATCTGCGCCATCGACCCTTTATATCACTGAGCTAAGGCTACAAGGTTTTGTATGCTATTAGTCACTTACTGAGAATCTGTTGCGGCAAGGCATCTCTGTCTCGAGGAGCAGAACCTTAATTGAGCGTCCCTGCTCAAGGGGAGATCCTGGCACGGAGGCCCCTGCCATGCAGAAGTCAAAAGGCTCTTGGGCTGTCCACTATTTATGGGGTAAGCTAATTGACTTATAGTCACATCAGCACAGGAACAAAATATCTAGGTCCCCACTGTGTTGCCAACCATCCCCCAACTTCAAGTACCACTCAGAACAACTCCATGGATGATTGGGGCGCCAAAACGAAGGGGCGCCCGCACCACCCCAGCAGTCAAATAAGGAACAACCAATGGAACTTTCACAATAAATAAGTACAATCCCAGACAGTCCAAAGTAACAGCCAAGACAACGACAGACCAATACAGTGCAAGACCTAACATCATACAGAGCAGTAAAAGGCAACGCGCAGCCAAGTCAAGAACAGTTAAAATACCCATAATCCAGTGCAGCACTATGACACTGTCCCAAAACGCAGTCAAAACAATGACAGAGTAATGCAACACGAGCTGTAACACAATACAGGGCAGCACAAAGCAATACACAGTCACACAAAGAACAGCCAATTACAAAACCCACAACAGAACGCCCTACGATCTCAGGAAGTCTCAGAGGGCAGTCACGGCAAATACAGGGCAATACGGTGCAAGATAACACAATACAGGCCACTGCCAGCCAATACTCAGTCAAATAAATAACAGACAGTCAAAAAATTCACAATGCAGTGCACTACTATGACACCATGGGTCAGGTGGCAATCATGACAACGATAGGGCAATACAAGGCAAGACGTAACCCAACACGGGGCCGGACAAGGCAATATGCAGTTGTGGCAGGTGGAGCCATTCACTTCACTCCTAAGAGAAAAGTAGAGAAACATTCAGAAACATCAACACAGTGATTCTCCAAAGGCAGCAGTGCGCATGACGGCGCTTTATCAGGTTCCGTGGCCACGGACCCTGGATTATTTCCTGCCTAGGGGCCAGGGTCAGACGAGCTGTCAGGGAGACCCTCCCGTTGAGTCACGAGGCTCGGAAAGGACCCCCTTGCTTTCTAAACTCCTTCTCGGAGAGGAGTCTAGGTGCGGCTGGATCCAATTCCTAGCTCGGAGAGGACCCCCTTGCTTTCTAAACTCCTTCTCGGAGAGGAGTCTAGGTGCGGCTGGATCCAATTCCTAGCCCCGGACTTGGGCAACGGTTCACCTCTAAAGGATTATGTCTGTGCCGTCAACCCTTTACATGGCTCATAAAAAACAGCTGATGAAGGAAGTGACAATATGGTGGCCTACAACGGCAGAATAGATCAGATGACAATCAAGACAACAACAGAGCAATACAATGGAAGACGTAACACCACACGGGGCCGGACAAGGCAATACACAGCCACATCAGAACCCATGAGAGACATCAAACTACAGTCCAGACCTAGGACAGATTCTCTAACGTGACCGTCAAGACGACAGGGCAATGCAATGCAAGATGTAACACAGGCCATATGCAGTTGTGGCGGGCGCAATGATAAAATTCACTCCTAAGAGAGAGGTAGAGAAACATTAACAAACATAACAGTGATTCACTAAAGGTAGCAGCGCACGTGATGGCACTTTACCAGGTTCCATATGGCCACGCACCCCGGGTCATTTACTGCCTCAGGGCCAGGGTCTGACACGCTGTCTGGGAGACCCTCCTGTTGAGTCACGAGGCTCGGAAAGGACCCCCTTGCTTTCTAAACTCCTTCTCCGAGAGGAGTCTAGGTGCGGCTGGATCCCATCCTCGCCCCGGACTTGGGCAACGGTTCACCTCTAAAGGATCATATCTGCGTGATCAAACCCTTCGTATCGCTCAGCTAAGATGGCAAAGTCTGGCATGCTGTTAGTCACTTACCCAGAATCTGTTGCGGCAAGGCTTCTCTCAACCTAGAGGAGCAGAACCTTAAGTGAGTGTCCCCGGGAAACGCTGGCAAACAGGCCGCTGCCTTGCAAGGAAGCTCAAAGGGCTCTTGGTCTGTCCGCTAGGTCTATAGCAAGCTAACTGACTCACAGTGTCTTGACTCTGGTGCCAGCCACCCCACAAAGTTCAAGTGCCACTCGTAGCGACTCCTGCTGGTCGTTATAGCTCGAGCAGCAGCCTGGAGGAAAAAGGGGGGTGACATCGCAACAGCGGTCAAATACAGAACAACCGGTTAAAAATTGCACAATACTGTGCCAGAGACTCTAAAATAACTGGCAAGACAACGACAGGGCAACACCATGCAAGATCTAACCTTACACAGGGCAGTACAAGGCAACATACAATCAAATGCAGAGCAGACAATGAAAGAATTGACGGTACGGTGCCATACAACGGTAGAATATATCAGATGTCGGTCACCACAATGACAGAGCAATACAAGGCAAGACGTAACGCGATACGGGGCCCTACCAGGCGACACAGTCAAGGAAACAACAACCCATGAAAGAATTCACAATACAGCGCGGTCCTAGGACGGAACGTGTAAAATGACCGTCGAGACAGTGACAGGGCAATACAATGCAAGACACAACACCATACCAGGTGGTAACAAGGCAACATGCAGCCAAACGAAGAACAACCGATTAAGAAACCCAGCATACGTTCAACTGTAATACCAGAAAACATCAGAAGGCAGTCAAGACAACGACAGCACACTATAACATGAGAAGTAACACAATACACAGCAGTACAAGGCATTACACAGTCAAATAAAGAAGAACCGATTAAAAACCACACAATACAGTGCGGTGCGATGCCAGAGTGGATCAGAAGGCAGTCGAGACTATGACGGGGCAATATAATGCAAGATGTTACACAATACAGGGCGGTACAAGGCATTAGAAAGCCAGATGAAGAACAACCGATTAAAAAACCCGCAATACAGCGTGGTACGAGGCCCGAACAGATCAGAAGGCAGTCAAGGCTACGACGGGGCAATATAACACGAGACATAACGCAATAGAGGGCAGTACAAGGCATTACACAGTCAAAGAACAACCGATTAAAAAAAAAAAACCACGCAACACGGTGTGGTACGATGCCAGAATAGAACACAGAGCAATCAAGAGCGTGACGGGGCAACACGATGCGAAACCGATACTGAGTGAGGCGGAGCAATACTATTTCAAATATACAAGAACATAGTACGGAACCAAATTCTTAAGCGTACGACACAAGACCATCTCAAATGGCAGTCAAGGAAGTTACTGAGCAACGTAATCCCGATTTGCACAAAATGGTGCCATCAGGCACCATCACGTCCATCAACACTAAGTTGTACTGCAACTGTACCCCGCATCACACGCGCCGTACCCTTCTGCTCACCTGCTCCGCATGGATTCTGGGTTTGGACTTTGTGGCACACTCTGGTTCTGGCACCTAAAACACCTAAGACACACAATATTACTCTTGAGCTTACGGGAAACCACCACCCCCATGCGCTACCTCTCTGCTACCCAGCTCACCTCCAACGCTCGTCCGGCTCCGGATGCCTGCGGCGCCTGCAAAACCAAAGACAAACACTCCCCTGAGCCGCAATGTAGCAC
Organism: Chroicocephalus ridibundus; assembly: GCF_963924245.1. Classification (NCBI taxonomy): domain Eukaryota; kingdom Metazoa; phylum Chordata; class Aves; order Charadriiformes; family Laridae; genus Chroicocephalus; species Chroicocephalus ridibundus. Next base: position 734,050 of record NW_026961567.1, on the reverse strand, counting down.
TGGGCTATTAGACGCCAACGTGTCCACAACCGCCTCACTTGCTGGGACTACTCAGTGGGTGCGCAGCATCGCCCCTCTGACCCTGCATGTCACACCAACCGAAGAAACACACGCCGAGATACTGCCCAAAACCCTACCAAATTCCCCATCTCCCACTCCCTCACCTTGCCCGCCCATCCTCCCCCGAGGCGTGCAACCTGAAGGCTCGCAAACCACCCATAAAACCCAACAGACATGGGTTGCTTTAAAACTTGAAAGTTGCTCCCTCTGAGGCAGATGTGATAAGGTCAGCAGCGGCGGGTGGGCTGAAGTGACTGACTCATCCCCATCCCCACATCCCATGTCATTCATTGCTTCAAAACTTCAAATTGGAAAGAACCAATACATACAGTACTCAGAGCCACATCTTCTCTCTAATACCACGTGCTGACTCACCTTCTTACATTGCTCTCCTCTCCTACGCTGCCCCGCCAAGCTTGTCCTGTTGCATCTGCAAGAACGACATCAGAGAAATCACCCTGAGGCAGAGCAATAGAGTCATAACAACAAAAAGCCTTGCACCTTTTTACAAATACCATCTAAGGTCCAAATACAACCGTACACAAAGAAAATTACAAAAAAAAAAATCCGCAGCAAAACCAGCTGTACCCTCTTCCACATGAGCTCTTCTTCACTGCTGCTGTATTGCCTTTCCAACATGCCTCTGCTCTTCCCAAACAAAACAGAAGAGGTGTCTACACAGCCTCCCAATGGCTACCCTGAGACAACTCTAACACCTTTGCCCCGATCTACTGGGATTCATGTACTACATATAGACTCTCCACAGGATTCCGCCCACCCTGGACACTACGTGCCCAGGCAGGGCAGCCCCGAGCCAAACACTCACGGTTACGGACAGACACTACACGGAACGCTACGAACGACACGCCTCAAAGATGAGAGAAAACTCTCAGCAAGAAAGATGACACGGGGACCAAAGTCACCGTCGTGCAAGAAAATCTGTGGGATCGTGATGATGTCAACATGAAGACGCTCTACGGAACCCCCTGAAGCAAACTGTAGAACGTGATGGTACGTAATAAGAATGGACTGTTGAGCCCGCTAAGATGGACGTGCAGGAAGTCTGGCTTCAAGACCTAAGAACGTAACGACGCAGGGAAGAACTCCCAGACGTGGAAGTGGGCCGTCCAGAAACTTCCGAGAGGCAAGATTGATGCACGCTTTAAGATGCTAACGCAAGAAGAGCATCAGATGAATGGTGCTACGCCCACAGGCCCAAGCATTCGAGACCCTAAGGATGACGCCCAGGGCCCCACGTCGTGCTCCTGGAGCTCAAAGATGACCTCGAGACCCAAGAAGGGGCGAAGATACACAACACAGACCACATGAACGACATGACAACACGCACGGGCTGGAACTGCCCTGCCCGGGACACGCTAGCGTCACACTGAGCAGTAAGCAACATCCTTTACCTTCCTAAATATGACTGTGCCCCGGGACAGCCCTCGCCACTACGCTAACGTCAAAGACCCCATTTTGCAATTGTCCACCTCGGCCCCTCTCCGGCGCCTGACTGTCAACTTAGCTTTTGGAGGGACAGGCATCTGAATCCTTCTTCGATGCGGTCCGCAAAAACCAGCCATCCGATACATTTCCGCAGTCACCAGGTTCCTCCTCTTCCTCTGCAAAAGGAAAATAAAACATAATCCCAGAGGCCGCCACAGCACCAGCAATAAGCATCCTGAGAGGAGATGCCAACCTCTTCGACGACACGCTCAGCCTCCCGAATGCCGTGGCGTTCTGCTTGCCCGCTCTGCGCCGATTCCGGAGTCCGAGGCTGCAATGATAGTTATTCACAGCACCTAAGAGACCAAGAAACACAACATTACCACTGCGCTTCTGCCAAACCGCCACACCATCAACTCCTATCTTCTGTCTTCATTCACATGAAAAAAAAAGTACCCAATTGTATTCATAGAGGCGCCAGTCACATCTTCCCTCTAATGCCACATGCCGAGCCACCTCCGTACAGCGCTCCTCTCGGCTCCCCTACGTCACCCTGCACATCTCATCTCTCGGCATCTAAAAAGAGAAAAAAAAAAAAATCCAACATTACGCCGATGCAGAGCGATAGCTTAATTCCAAAGGTCTTGTTTCTACTTCGGAACACTGTTCAATTAGATCCAACTACAGCCTGCCATCAAAAAAAAAAAAAACCACAGAAAAAGCCCACAAACATTACACCCCACACAAAGCAGCCTGAACATCTTTGAGATACTGTGTCCTTCACTGACTGTGAACAGCCTCTCCGACTTGGCTCTGCTTATGCCAACACCCACTAATAAAACACCCACGCACCCAACCTACTGAGAGCAAATTAATTCCAGATGACTACCCAACCTTTGCCTCGGTCGCCACAGATCCACATATTAACTGTAGACTCTCGTCACTATTCTGCCTGCCCTGGACTCTACACACCCGGGCAGGGGGGCTCCGAGCCAGACACACACACAAGCACAGACCAACACTACACAAAACGCTAAAAACAACGCATCTCAAGGATGAGAGAAAACTCTCAGCAAGAAGGATGACACCCAGACGGAAGTCACCGTCGGGCAAGACGACCTGGAGACCGTGGTGGTGATGTGAAGAGGCTCTATGGAAGCCCCTGAAACAGAGCGTAGGACATCATCATCTGTGATAAGAAGGGACTGTCAAGACTGATAAGATGTATGCGGGGGAAGCCTGGCTTCAAGACCTAAGAACATAATGACATAGGGAAGAAGTCCCAGTTGTAGACGCGGGCCATCCGGAAACTTCCAAGACGCAAGACCAATGCAAGCTTTAAGCTTCTAACGCAAGACGACCAGCAGCCGAATGGTGCTATGCCCATGGGTGCAGGCGTTCGAGACCCTAGGGATGGCGCCTGAGGCGCCATGCCGTGCTCCTGGAGCTTAAAGACGACCTCGAGACCCAAGAAAGGTCTAAGACACAGAACACGGACCACACGAAAGACAACAACACACACAGGCTGGAACCACCCTGCCCGGGAATGCCGAACAGTAAGCCGCATCCCTTACGTGCCTAAAGGAGACTGCCCTCCAGGACAAACCTCTCCCCTACGCCAACTTCAAAGACACCTTTTTGCAATTCTCAACCTCGTCCCCTCTCGAGCGCCAGTCTCTCAACTTAGCTTTTGGAGGGCCAGGGGTCCGAATCCATCCTTGAGGCAGTCCACAGAAAACAGCCATCCAGTACGTTCCTGTGGTCACCAGCTTCCTCCTCTTCCTCTGCAAAAGGAAAAGAAAAAAAAAAGTTATCCCAAAAGCAGCCACAGCACCAGCAATAAGCATCCTGAGAGGAGATGCCGACCTCTTCCACAACACCCTCAGCCTCGTGAACACCGAGGCATTCTGCTCGCCCGCTCAGCGCCAATTCCAGAGTCTGACGCTGCGGCAACAGTTATTCACGGCACCTAAGATACCAAGAAACACAGCATTACCACTGCGCTACTGCCAAACCACCAGTCCCGTGCTCCTCCTCGATACTATCTGGCTCGCCTCAAATGCGAGAGCCTAGAGCACACCAGGCTCCGACGACACCCGAACCCATCTGCAAAACCTGTCCAAGAAGGACTCATGAACCCGGCTACCTTTTCTAGCCCTCCCCCAGTGCCAAAACTTTAGAAACCCCTTCTCTTCTCCCTGAGCTGCCAGGGAAGGAGCCCCACTTCTTCCCCATAGATCCCACCCTTTATTTGCCAGCCCGAACACCCGGCGTTGGACACTTCTTGAGAGCCACTCTTCCCAGCCTCTCCCTGCGTCCCACCACCACCTCCTATCTTCTGTCTTCCCACGGACTCTGGGCTCTGCTGCAGACCCACAGAGTCAGTGAAGCCCTGATCTGACCTATACCAGGGGCCTGCCACAAGCCGCAAAGGCTCCAGGGACACGGCAAAACCCTGAGCACGGTGGGGGAAGGTGACAAGGCACCCCACATCCTGAAATACGTTATGCTTTATGGCCCTGCTGCTTTCCTGAGAAATGTGGAAACTCCATCTACAGCTGCAGACAAGGTGCTCACCCAGTCCCTGCAAAGTAATCTCATCATCTGCCCGATTGAGACAAATTCTATTGGCATCTTATCTGGGATACAGCAAAGCTAGTGGGGGAAAAAAAAAAAAAAAAAACACAAACAAGAAAGTTCCGTCTTCAATACAGTCAGGGATTCCAGGAAAATGCGCCATGCCTGGAAGAGAGAAAACCATACCCTTAAACTATCTCACCGCCCCCTAAGACTCATTACCACGCGACTCACCTCAAAAACCACAAGGAAGAGAACCGGCACATGAGGCCGCTCTCTACTATACACGCTGCCAAACCTCACCTGGTCCTGAAGGTCTTGCCACCTCCAGCTTCTTACCTGCTATTCTCTAAATGGGATAACATCTCCACCCAAGGAGCTGAGCCGCCTCCAAAGCTGCAATCGACTGAAGGACAGGCAGAGCTCTGACCCTGGAGACACCTGGCAGCAGAACGAGCTGCCCCAGCAGAGGCTGTGGGTTATATACCCCGGGCCCCGCCCAACGCCCTTCCCACCAGCACCTGGGAAAGGGCCTGGCTGACCTCCACAAGGCATAGAGCCTGCCAGAGGAAAAGCTGCTCCTTTCCTCACAGGCCTGAGAAGTACAGCATGCAAAACACCAAAACGGAGAAAGCGACCCTTAGAGGAACGGACAATATGTGCTCTTTTATTACAACTACATCAACTGTGTCAGCAACAGGGCCCGGTAGGTAAGTAAACTTAATTAAACTTCTGCAGGGCGTAGACATAAAGAGAAAGACATCATCCTAACCTAAATAGGCCAGAAGATCATGAAGCACAATAACAATATTTTTATCAAGACTCAATGTGCTTTAGTTTCCTTGTAAAAGAAACCCCACAACGAGTCATACAGCATTTCTAGCAAGACGACGCATATTATCCGACTTCTGCCAGAACTGTGTTCTGGATCGGACCGACAGACAGAGTGCAAGCAGAGGCTTGTGTGCCGCCTGTAATGCAGTGGCTGAGAAAGAACCAAGGCTTGGGGCCGCCGCTCTCCTCGGCCGAGTCTGCTCCGGTGCCCTGTCTGTCATCATTGCTGTTGTGCCTTAGGCCATGCAGTAAAACAAGTGACACATGCTCCCTTTTAACTTCTCTCCTGAGGCAGAAAAGAACAAGAGAGAGAGACTTAGGGACTGAAAGATAAACTGAACTGTAATGAAATCTTAACAGCAAAATAATACCAAGAAAAGACAACAGTAACAAGAAAACAATTAAATATATACAGGACATACACAACCCGATACAGAGCTCCCAGGATGACCGCTGCTTCACTGGCAAAGTCCGGAACCAGACTCCGTGACAGTCCGGAACCAGACTCCGGACCTGGTTGCATAAATGCACGGATCGAGGTCAAAGGACAATGAACAGACAGAGGAGTCTTCAGAGGCCAGACAACAGGTACCGACCCCTTTGATCCCTCCGCTTTTATACTGAGCGTGATGAGGATGGGATGGAATACCCTATCAGTCAGATTCGGGTCACCGGTCCCGTCTACTCTTCACTATGGGTACAACCCCTCTACGCTTTTCTGCTTCCAACCCTCCAACAGGGCATATATAAAAGTTAGCTGGGCTGGGCTGTTGTAGGAATAAGTATAAGCAAGAGCCTCTCCGCACGGCATCCCTTCGCATTAAGTGTAAATATAAGTTCTTGGTGCTCTGAAGGCAGATACTACCTGAAAAATACGTCATTATTTTCAGAGAGTTCACTTCATTGGAAGAGACTTACTTGAAAAGTAAAGTGACTGCAAACAACACCAGTTCTGTTGTACCTCAGACCAGCACTTCCACACATGGCTACGTAACCTCACATTCACATGAAAAAAAGAAGAAGTGGCCAAATGTATTCATGGAGCCGCCGGTCACATCTTCCCTTTAAGACCTCGGGCTCAGCCACCTTTGTCCTGCACCCCCATCAGCTCCCCTGTGTATCCCTGGCCACCTCATCTCTCTGCATCTGAAGAAAAAGCAACACACCAACATCAAACATTACCCTAATGCAGAGCAGTAGCTTAATTCCAAAGGTCTTGTTTCTACTTAGGAACCCTGTTCACATAAGTCCAACTACAGCCTGTCATCCAAAGAAGAGACGCCTGCAAACATTACACCCCACACAATGCAGGTTTACCATCTTTGAGATACTGTCCCCTTCACTAGCCATGAACACCCTCCCCAACTTGTCTCCGCTTATGCCAGCGCCCACTAATGAAACACCCGTCCACACAGCCTCTCGAAAGCTAATCAATTCGAGACGACTGAGCAACCTTTGCCTGGGTCTAGACAGATCCTCATATTCAGTACAGACTGCTGTCGTGATTCTGCCTACCCTGGACGCTACACACCCAGGCAGGGCAGCCCCAAGCCAAACACACACAGACTGACGCTACACAGAACACAACAAACGACGCGCCTCAAGGATGAGAGAAAACTCTCAGCAAGAAGGATGACACCGGGACCAAAGTCATCGTCGGGCAAGACAGCCTGCAGGACCGTGATGGTGACGATGTGAAGAGGCTCCACAGAACCCCCTGAAACAAAGTGTAGAACTTCACAGTTCCTGAGAAGGGACTGTTGAGCCTGACAAGATGGACACACAGGAAGCCTAGCTTCAAGACCTAAGAACTTAACGACACAGGGAAGAAGCCCCAGTCGCTGACGCGGGCCATCCAGAAAGTTCCAAGATGCAAGACCGATGCACGCTTTAAGATGCTAATGCAAGAAGAGAGGCAGACGGTTGGTGCTACGCCCACAGGTGCAGGTGTTCGACACCATAAGGATGGCACCCAATGCACATTCCGTGCTCCTGGAGCTTAAAGATGATCTCAAGACCCAAAAAAAGGGTCTAGGATGCAAAACACAGACCACACGAACGACACGACAACACACACAGGCTGCAACTGCCCTGCCTAGGATGCGCTAACATCACACTGGACAGTAAGCTACATTGTTTACCTGCCCAAAGGAGACTGTGCCCCAGAACAGCCCTCCCCCCTACACTAACGTCAAAGACCCCATTACACAATTGTCAGCCTCCACCCCTCTCCAGTGCTGGTCTCTCAACTTAGCTTTTGGAGGGCTAGCATCTGATTCCATCCTCGACGTAGTCCACAAAACACAACCATCCGATACGTTCCTGCAGTCACCGGCTTACTCTTCCTCTGCAAAAGGAAAAGGAAAAGAGAAAGTCATCACAAAAGCAGCCACAACACCAGCAATAAGCATCCTGAGAGGAGATGACGACCTCCTCCACAAAACCCCTCAAGCCTCCTGAATGCTGATGCAGTCTGATTGCCTGCTCCACACAGATTCTAGAGTCGGATGCTGTAGCGACAGTTATTCACGGCACCTAAGATACCAAGAAACACAGCATTTGCACTGCGCTTCTGCCAAACCACCAGTCCTGTGCTCCTCCTCAATACTATCCGTCTTGCCTCAAATGCGAGAGCCTAGAGCAGACTAGATACCATCAACAACCAAACCCAATTACAAAACTGGTTTGAGAAAGACACATGAACCCGCCTCCCTCTCCTAGCCATCCCCCTCCTGAACCATCAGGGAAGGAGGCCCACTGCTTCCCCACAACTCCTGCCCCTTATTTTCCAACTGCTCCTCAGGACCTGCTGTTCTGAGCCCTGCCCTGTGTTTGGCAGGCGCCTCCTGTCTTCCGCCTTCATAGAGACTCCGGGCTCTGCTACAGACCTGGAAAGCCGGGAAAACAGTTACAGAACCTACTGGTAGCCTCCCGCAAGAGCTTTAGGGCCACCGTGATACCCTGCATGCTCTGGGGCAAAATGATGAGCCATCCCTGCTGCTTCCTCAAAACAAACAAACTCAATATATAGATACGTACAAAACACTCACCCTAAATCCTACTCCAGTATCTCATAACACACACAATTAAGACTAATAAAAACACCAACTAACATAGTGTACATCAAAATTGGAAAAAAACACAAGATTTTATCTTCAATGAAGTCAGAAATTATAGTAAAACACACCACCTGCCATAAGCAAAAAAAAAAAGATACATACTATTAAGCCATTTAAACAAACCAAATGCTCCCTACAAAACTAAAGATATGGGGGGAAAAAAAAAAAGATAACATACAACTCCACTTTCTATGGCAACCACCCTTACATTGAGAAGCCTTACCTCTGATGTCTTACCTATGCTAGTTTAAACGCTAAAACAAGCCTTCCCAAACAGCTGCACAAGCTCCAAAACAACACTTAAGAAGCTCCAGAGCTCTGACCCTGGAAAAGACCAGCAGCAGAACAAGGTCCTGCCCTAAAGCTGTGGCTCATATACCCCGGGCCCCACCTGAGGCCCTCAGGCCCCACCCACCACCTTTCCCACAATCCCCTGGGTAAAGGGTGGGGCCAACCCCCAGAAGCATAAAAGCACCTGAAGGTGCACCTGCTGCCCGCTGCAAAAACTCTAGGGACACCGTGGCACTCCATGGGCAACGGGGAAAGGTGATGAGCCATGCCATACCCTGAACGACGCTATGCCTTATGTCCCTGCTGCTTTCTTGAGAAATGCTGGTGCCATATATGCAGATGCATACAAAACGCTCACCCTAACCCCCATAAGATAATCTCATCATCAACCCAATTAAGAGAAACAATATCAGCAATTTACACAGCATACTGCAAAACTGGTGAAAAACCCACAGTTCTATCTTCAATAAAGTCAGAAATTCTAGGAAAATGCAGTGCTCCTAGAACAAAGAAAAGCATACTATTAAACCATCTGGGCACCCCTTAAACACTCATCACAAAGTTATGACCCGAAAAAAAAAGGAGCATACCAGTCAACTTTCTACCATACAGGCAGCTGGATGTTTACTGCTCCCGAAGGTCTCAGCTCAGCCTTCTCACCTCTGCCTCCCTAAATGCCGAAACACACCTGCCCAAACAGCTGAGCCTGTCCCAAAGCTGCAGCAAAGCGAGGGACCAGCAGAGCACCCACCCCACGGGGCCCAGCAGCAGAATGAGCTCCTGAGCCCGGGCTGGGGCTCGTGTACCCCGGGCCCCGCCCACCGCCCTCAGGCCCCGCCCACCGCCCTTCCCACAATCCCCTGGGAAAGGGGCAGGGCCAACCCCCAGAAGACGTGAAGGCGGGTGGCAGCGGGAGCAGCAGCTTTGCTTCTCCTGCCTTAAGTTCCCAGCAGGCGAAGCGCCTCCCCTTTTTATTTCCATTTGGGACTAACCTCTGGTGATTCTCTTACCGCTTTTGTGTGATTTCTGTCCAGTTGTTGCTGTGGAGAAGAGAGCTCTGCAGGGGTTGCATTATTTTTGCGATCTTCAGATATTTTTGTGGTTAACTGATAATCGTGTTTTATCGTTTTGGAAGAGTGTTGGAAGCATATGATTTCCAGAAGACTTATGAGCATTTACGGACGGGCTCCTGGAGGACTAAAGTGCCATAGAGACGCGCGTCGGAGGACTGAGGGGGCACTTCCGGGGTCGTGGAGGACCGAAGTGCCACGGAGACGCGCGTCGGAGGACTGAGGGGGCACTTCCGGGGTCGTGGAGGACCGAAGTGCCACGGAGACGCGCGTCGGAGGGCTGAGGGGGCACTTCCGGGGTCGTGGAGGACCGAAGTGCCACGGAGACGCGCGTCGGAGGACTGAGGGGGCACTTCCGGGGTCCTGGAGGACCGAAGTGCCACGGAGACGCGCGTCGGAGGACTGAGGGGGCACTTCCGGGGTCCTGGAGGACCGCGAGGTCACGTAGATGGAAACCCGGAAAACTGCCGGGCACTGACGGGGCCGTGGTAACGTGTAAGAGCTGATGCGGAGGGGCCGATGGCCGCTCTGGAGGCCGGGCGGGCGGCACCGATGCCGCTCCAGGTGGCGCGGAGCTCGCCAGAGTCCCGGCGGTCCTGGTTCGCCCTCCGGCCGCCGCTCTCTTGAGACTGCGGCCGGACGGGCCTCCGCGAAGCCGCGCCTGCGCACGAGCTGCGGAACCCACGCGGCGCCGGCGGCGGGGGCCGAGGGGGGCCGGGAGGCGCGGGCACTGCGCATGCGCCGCCCCCCACCTGCAGGATGCGCCTTCAGCCGCCAGGCGGCAGCACCCGCTCCGGTATTGACACACATCTGTACGTTTAGGGAATTTACGTTGCCCATTTCCTACGTTAACGCTTTTGATACCGAATATCTATTTAGGCTGTCTGCCTACACACCTAGTTTGACACTAATATCTTTTTATAAACGCATCTAAGTATTTTTATATTCTAGGATCTTTCATATAACACAGAATCACAGAATCCTTAGAGACAGAGGTTTTTATTTTGAACTTTTACATACATAATTTATATATATGTATGTTTCTCATTCCCTATTTCAATGCATCCTGCCCATAGTTACAGGTTTTCACATTTTTTAATGCATCCCAAGAATTTTCAGACATTCTGGGGCCGCGACCCACTTCTTTTGGGGGGGCAACTCCACGTAACCCCCCCCCCCATCTCCCACTCACCTGCTCCTCTGCTGCATCATCGCTGCCCCAGTGACATCGGGGTGCCCCAAATGACACCATCACCCCCCAAGACACACACACACAGACACCCTTCTATTCACCCCAAAAAAAGGCTTAAAACGCCCAGACCCAGGGCTGGCCCCTTCTCCTCAGGGGGGCTCCGCCACCGGCTGCAAACCTGGGCTGGGGCATCTCTCGAGCAGCACGAGACGCCTACGACGAGGCACCTGGAAAACAAAAATCCCCAATTATAGCTCAGCATCCCAAAAAAACAGCACAGAAGAGAGCAGAGGAATTCCGTCAGACGGAGGGACGGGACAGGAGCTGGGGAAACAGCTCAGCTTGAAATACAGCACAGCCTTCAAAAGCCAGCGCCATTTGAACTCTTAAAAGTCAGGATTAAGACTAATCAGTGCCATTTTGAACACGTTCTTAGCATAAGGGCGAACCCTCCGGCTGGTGCTGGGAAACACCTGGCCCTTTCCCTTTCACTGAGAAGGTGTGCATGAAGTTTACATCCACCCAGTGAAAATACTTACCCTGTGAAAGTACTTGGCTTTCCTTCGGCGCTAATTTAACTTGCACAGCTGTGAACGGATACTATTAAACTATCCGTCTCCAAAATACACAGCTATGATTTGACCACGGGGGGTTTTTTGTGTGCTACACGAGGAGGAGGAGGGACATCGGGGCAGCGGCGCTGCCCGAGAGAGACACTACTGGCTGCCGGGAAAAGGCGGCACTGAAAGCCAGACAGAAGTAAAGTACTTCAGAGCACTCTGCCAAAAAAACGGGGGGGAAAACCGCGTAACATTCAGTTGTCTCTCCTTTTAAACATTTCGAACAAATACCTAACTGCCCAGGTACACCTCATAAATTGTACACTACAGCCGTTTAGGCGGCTGCAGTTTAAACTACGCAAGTCAGTTTGTCGATTATACAACTCTCACTTTTTTTTTTTTAGCTTCATTTAACATAGAAAAATCAGTGAGAGAAAAAACTCCTCCAAATGGTTTTACTTTTGGGGGCGGGGAATCAAATCGCCGGCGCCGCGATCCGTAGGGCTACCAAAAAGGACCGGCAGATTCGCGAATGCTTTTGGCTGTGCTGAAGGCGCAGAGGAACGCGTTTTTATGGTATCTCGACTGTTCCAACCGAGAACCCAAAGGCCGGCGATGCCAGCAACTGGGGGGAGACGCGCGGCACTTGGGCCTGCGGAAGGAAATGAACTTCCTCCCGAGGTTACAGAAAAAGGACATTGTTGAAGCCGTAACTCACCAAAACCACAACCAAAACCACAGGATTCGCCGTCACGAGTTAAACGCTGCTGCTGCTTCACGGCAAAGCCTGGAGAACACAGAGAGGCGATGCCCGTTTGTCCCGTTTTGTCCATGTCTCCTCTTTGACCTCAATCGCCTTTAGGACAGATGCCAGTATCTCAGTGAGGTTTTCGAGTACCGCTGTGAAATATTTTAAAGACTTATTGACTGAGAAAGCATAAAGTTTTTATCGTGAAAGCAAAGCCTGCTTCTTCTGGACATGTGAACTCTTACAAACAGTTCCTTCCCTCTTCTAGTACAGAATTATTTTCACAGTATCGTTTGACAGTGAGCACCCAGAAAGAGAAGAATATGCTTTCAGGAAGAGAAAAATAAATGGAGGGAAGTAAGCTTTGCAGAGGCGTAACGTGCTCCAGGACAGACTTTATTTTGTTTTTAGGATTGTGAGGGACGGACTGTAAATTCCCTGCCGAGGGGCAGGAGCCCCTCCAAGCCTTCAGTGGAACGCCTCAAACACTCGCAAGGAAATAAATAACGCAGGCCTGGCCTTCAAACAGCTGATGAGGCTCACACTTCTGGCGGCTGAAAGTGTGGGAGAACTGTCTTGTGAAGACAGGTCGGTTCTGCCACTCGTGCCCTGAGCTCGCTCGTTCTCAGTTCTCGAGGCCGTTGTGTCCCATGAGTGACCTTTGCTTCATTATCCGCGAAACGCACGTGAAAGCGCACGCCCTGCATGTGCTAATGAAGATTACAGAGATCACGCTAAACATGTGTGACCATGGCACTCGTCTCTCCACCCAAATCATGGCACACGTCACCGGGGAGAAGGGAGAAACCTGAGCTGAGCCCGTCCTCAGCAAGGAGGGCGGACCGTGCTGATTCAGCAAACGTAAAAGGGGAAAATAAGTGCCCCGAGGGAACAAAAAAGAAACAAAAGAAATAGATAGTGCCTGGGAAGATTCTTCCCAAGAAAGAAGAAGATTATGCCTGGGAAGAATCCCTGAAAAAGACGCTGGAACCAGGACCCGCGATCTCTTTATCTCTGTCTTTTTCTCTGTCTTTTCCTCTCTCTGTCCCTCAGTTTCTCTTTTCTCTTGGAATTGTTAAGTAACAGTTAGAGCTGTGAAGTGATGACCTTAAGATGACCTTAAGTACGACCTTAAGCACCGCTTGCCATAAGTTGTCCTACACCTGGTGTTAACTAACACAATGTACACCCCAACACCTGCCATAATTTTTTATATACCTAACCAATTATCGTGGGCTTGTTAAGATCTATACTAACCATTTTGGTAAGCTAATAAATGTTTCTGTATGGACCTTGAGATTTATCTCACCTTAGTCCGTGCCGCTGAGAATTTACAAATCTGAAGTCACTTACCCTCCCCTCTTTCCTGACAGCGGGAAGCGATAAGGATTTTGTTAAAATATTTCACAGAAAAACTATAGGAGGAGCGCTGGCACATCCTTCCCGTTAACTTCAGAGTCCACACTACAAGTACCTCAGGAAAAAAGCAGACGCGCATCGCAGACGCACCTCGTACTCGCAGAGCACTCCGGATTCTTTCCGTCTGTCCTGTACCATCACGGCAGAAGGAAGGGCGACCACGGAGAAACGCTGGCAGCTGGAATTCTGCCAAGACAGGAAAAAAACTTCTGGCGTAAAGCTAGGTGGCAATCTAAAGCGTCCTTCTTTCGTGAAGGTCTGTGAAGACTGCAGCCAACGGAGGCTCCTGACGAGTGGGACACGGCCCCAAAGCCTGGGACTCACCGCAGCTCCTGCTTTCAGCGCTGCCCACAGAATTTTCCAGTTCAGGTGCCTCTCTCTTTCTCTGTCCCTTCCTCTTCTGCAGCGCTGGTCACTTGACCATCCTCCACCTAAGAGAACACAGCGGTGTCTTACAGCTCTTGCGATATGAAGCTTCCCAGATGTGCAGCCTTGCACGCACACAACCCTTCCCCATGGCCATACCGTGATTTTGGATACGCGTACGGACCCTGCGGTACATATCAGCAATCTGGTCTGCTGAGGACAACTCAGAGGGGACCCTTCCTCACCCAGAAATGCTTGGCTGTCTCTTCCCTGCCGCAGGAAGCACCTTCTGGCTCAATCACCTTGATGTTGTTCTCTGGCTGTTTCACGTTTTTCAAGCATCTTAAGCTTCACCCACAGCAGCTCCTGTTCAAAGCCAGTAAACGTCCACCAGTCCCAGGTCGCCCACACCAGGAGGGAGAACGGGGCTGAACGGAGACAGCCCAGGCAAGTCTGTGGCAAAGGCAGCCCACGACAACCCCGGGGAGGAGCGGACAACCGCGGCCTCCGGGAGAGAAAGAGAAGGGGCAGCAGTTCCCCGACCACTCGCCCCAGCGGGAGCCCCCCCTGCAGCAGGAGCTCCTGGAGACGCTGCTTTCCCCACCCGGATGCTCCTGGCACCTGCATCGAGAGGCGACCAAGCGCAGCCAGGGGCGGCCGCCGCTGTCGGGAACAGGACGGGGGGAGGACATCTGCCGGCAGTGCCTCGGCTGGGGAGGAGGGCCGGGGCCCGTCTCCTCGCAAAGGAACAGGGAGCGGGGGTGCTGCGGGCCCGGGAGCAGGGGGGACGCCGGCCCGGGAGCAGGGGGGGGCCGGCCCGGGAGCCCGGGGACGCGGGGGGAGAACCGTCCCGATGGGGGGGTACGCGAGGGAGGGAGGGAGGGGGGGTCCGAGCCGGAGGACGCGGCGGGGGGGGCCGGGGCCGGGGCCGGCCTGGGAGCCAGGGGACGGGATGCGGGGGGGGAACCGTCCCGGGAGCGGGGGGGTCCGAGCCGGAGGACGCAGGGGGGGTCCGAGCCGGAGGACGGGGGGGGTGGGGCCGGGGCCGGGCTGGGAGCCCAGGGACGCGGGGGGGGGACGCGGGGAGGGGGGGAACCGTCCCGGGAGCGGGGGGGGGTCCGTCCCGGGAGCGGGGACCGCCTACCATCCTCCCGCCCGACGGAAACGCGACCGGCAGACGCCGCTCCCCACGTGACCACCCGGAAGTAACGTACCGGAAAATACTTCGCAGGCTGGCGTGGCGGCGCGACGTAGGCGCCGGTGGCGCCGAGGCTGACGGCCGCCGCAAAGCCCGCAGCCCCACGGGCTGTGGGGCCACGCGAGCGGCTGCCAAAGAGCTTTCCAACGAGGCACGGCTTTCCCTCCTGGCTCTTCAGGCGTGGGAGCTGTCGCCAGAGCCGCGGCCCTACCGGAAAATGCTTCGCAGGCTGGCGCGGCTGCACCTGGTGGGCGCCGATGGAACCGAGGCTGACGGCCGCCGGAAAGCCCGCAGCCTCACGGACTGTGGGGCCACGCGAGCGGCCGCCAAAGAGCTTTCCAACGAGGCACGGCTTTCCCTCCTGGCTCTTCGGGCGTGGGAGCTGTCGCCAGAGCCGCGGGCCTACCGGAAAATGCTTCGCAGGCTGGCGCGGCGGCGCCACGTGGGCGCCGGTGGCAGCGAGGCTGACGGCCGCCGCAAAGCCCGCAGCCCCACAGGCTGTTTCGCGAGGCGAGCGGCTGCCAAAGAGCTTTCCAACGAGGCACGGCTTTCCCTCCCTGCTCTTGGGCGTGGGAGCTGTCGCCAGAGCCGCGGCCCTACCGGATAATGCTTCGCAGGCTGGCGCAGCGGCGCCACGTGGGCGCCGGTGGCAGCGAGGCTGACGGCCGCCGCAAAGCCCGCAGCCCCACAGGCTGTTTCGCCAGGCGAGCGGCTGCCAAAGAGCTTTCCAACGAGGCACGGCTTTCCCTCCTGGCTCTTCGTGCTTGGGAGCTGTCGCCAGAGCCGCGGCCCTACCGGAAAATGCTTCGCAGGCTGTTGGGGCGGCGCCACGTGGGCGCCGGTGGCTCCGAGGCTGACGGCCGCCGCAAAGCCCGCAGCCCCACAGGCTGTGGGGCCACGCGAGCGGCTGCCAAAGAGCTTTCCAACGAGGCACGGCTTTCCCTCCTGGCTCTTCGGGCGTGGGAGCTGTCGCCAGAGCCGCGGCCCTACAGGAAAATGCTTCGCAGGCTGGTGGGGCGGCGCCACGTGGGCGCCGGTGGCTCCGAGGCTGACGGCCGCCGCAAAGCCCGCAGCACCACAGGCTGTTTCGCCAGGCGAGCGGCTGCCAAAGAGCTTTCCAACGAGGCACGGCTTTCCCTCCTGGCTCTTCGGGCGTGGGAGCTGTCGCCAGAGCCGCGGCCCTACAGGAAAATGCTTCGCAGGCTGGCGCAGCGGCGCCACGTGGGCGCCGGTGGCAGGGAGGCTGACGGCCGCCGCATAGCCCGCAGCCCCATGGGCTGTGGGGCCACGCGAGCGGCCGCCAAAGAGCTTTCCAACGAGGCACGGCTTTCCCTCCTGGCTCTTCGGGCGTGGGAGCTGTCGCCAGAGCCACGGCCCTACCGGAAAATGCTTCGCAGGCTGGCGCGGCTGCACCTGGTGGGTGCCGGTGGCTCCGAGGCTGACGGCCGCCGCAAAGCCCGCAGCCCCACAGGCTGTTTCACCAGGCGAGCGGCTGCCAAAGAGCTTTCCAACGAGGCACGGCTTTCCCTCCTGGCTCTTCGGGCGTGGGAGCTGTCGCCAGAGCCGCGGCCCTATCGGAAAACGCTTCGCAGGCTGGCGCAGCGGCGCCACGTGGGCGCCGGTGGCGGCGAGGCTGACGGCCGCCGCAGAGCCCGCAGCCCCATGGGCTGTGGGGCCACGCGAGCGGCTGCCAAAGAGCTTTCCAACGAGGCATGGCTTTCCCTCCTGGCTCTTCGGGCTTGGGAGTTGTCGTCAGAGCCGCAGCCCTACCGGAAAATGCTTCGCAAGCTGGCACGGCAGCGCCACGTGGGCACCGTTGGCGGCGAGGCTGACGGCTGCTGCAAAGCCCGCAGCCACACGGGCTGTGGGGCCACATGAGCGGCTGCCAAAGAGCTTTCCAACGAGGCACGGCTTTCCCTCCTGGCTCTTCGGGCGTGGGAGCTGTCGCCAGAGCCGCGGCCCTACAGGAAAATGCTTCGCAGGCTGGTGGGGCGGCGCCACGTGGGCGCCGGTGGCTCCGAGGCTGACGGCCGCCGCAAAGCCCGCAGCCCCACAGGCTGTTTCGCCAGGCGAGCAGCTGCCAAAGAGCTTTCCAACGAGGCACGGCTTTCCCTCCTGGCTCTTCGGGCGTGGGAGCTGTCGCCAGAGCCGCGGCCCTACAGGAAAATGCTTCGCAGGCTGGCGCAGCGGCGCCACGTGGGCGCCGGTGGCAGGGAGGCTGACGGTCGCCGCATAGCCCGCAGCCCCATGGGCTGTGGGGCCACGCGAGCGGCCGCCAAAGAGCTTTCCAACGAGGCACGGCTTTCCCTCCTGGCTCTTCGGGCGTGGGAGCTGTCGGCAGAGCCACGGCCCTACCGGAAAATGCTTCGCAGGCTGGCGCGGCTGCACCTGGTGGGTGCCGTTGGCTCCGAGGCTGACGGCCACCGCAAAGCCCGCAGCCCCACAGGCTGTTTCGCCAGGCGAGCGGCTGCCAAAGAGCTTTCCAACGAGGCACGGCTTTCCCTCCTGGCTCTTCGGGCGTGGGAGCTGTCGCCAGAGCCACGGCCCTACCGGAAAATGCTTCGCAGGCTGGCGCGGCTGCACCTGGTGTGTGCCGGTGGCTCCGAGGCTGACGGCCGCCGCAAAGCCCGCAGCCCCACGAGCTGTGGGGCCACGCGAGCGGCTGCCAAAGAGCTTTCCAACGAGGCATGGCTTTTCCTCCTGGCTCTTCGGGCGTGGGAGCTGTCGCCAGAGCCGCGGCCCTACCGGAAAACGCTTCGCAGGCTGGCGCAGCGGCGCCACGTGGGCACCGTTGGCGGCGAGGCTGACGGCCGCGGCAAAGCCCGCAGCCACACGGGCTGTGGGGCCACACGAGCGGCTGCCAAAGAGCTTTCCAGCGAGGCATGGCTTTCCCTCCTGGCTCTTCGGGCGTGGGAGCTGTCGCCAGAGCCGCGGCCCTACCGGAAAATGCTTCGCAGGCTGGCGCGGCGGCGCCACGTGGGCGCCGGTGGCACCGAGGCTGACGGCCGCCGCAAAGCCCGCAGCCCCACGGGCTGTGGGGCCACGCGATCGGCTGCCAAAGAGCTTTCCAGCAGGCACGACTTTCCCTCCTGGCTCTTCGGGCGTGGGAGCTGTCGCCAGAGCCGCGGGCCTACCGGAAAATGCTTCGCAGGCTGGCGCGTCGGCGCCACGTGGGCGCCGGTGGCAGCGAGGCTGACGGCCGCCGCAAAGCCCGCAGCCCCACAGGTTGTTTCGCGAGGCGAGCGGCTGCCAAAGAGCTTTCCAACGAGGCACGGCTTTCCCTCCCTGCTCTTGGGCGTGGGAGCTGTCGCCAGAGCCGCGGCCTTACCGGATAATGCTTCGCAGGCTGGCGCAGCGGCGCCACGTGGGCGCCGGTGGCAGCGAGGCTGACGGCCGCCGCAAAGCCTGCAGCCCCACAGGCTGTTTCGCCAGGCGAGCGGCTGCCAAAGAGCTTTCCAACGAGGCACGGCTTTCCCTCCTGGCTCTTCGTGCTTGGGAGCTGTCGCCAGAGCCGCGGCCCTACCGGAAAATGCTTCGCAGGCTGGTGGGGCGGCGCCACGTGGGCGCCGGTGGCTCCGAGGCTGACGGCCGCCGCAAAGCCCGCAGCCCCACAGGCTGTGGGGCCACGCGAGCGGCTGCCAAAGAGCTTTCCAACGAGGCACGGCTTTCCCTCCTGGCTCTTCGGGCGTGGGAGCTGTCGCCAGAGCCGCGGCCCTACAGGAAAATGCTTCCCAGGCTGGTGGGGCGGCGCCACGTGGGCGCCGGTGGCTCCGAGGCTGACGGCCGCCGCAAAGCCCGCAGCCCCACAGGCTGTTTCGCCAGGCGAGCGGCTGCCAAAGAGCTTTCCAACGAGGCACGGCTTTCCCTCCTGGCTCTTCGGGTGTGGGAGCTGTCGCCAGAGCTGCGGCCCTACAGGAAAATGCTTCGCAGGCTGGCGCAGCGGCGCCACGTGGGCGCCGGTGGCAGGGAGGCTGATGGTCGCCGCATAGCCCGCAGCCCCATGGGCTGTGGGGCCACGCGAGCGGCTGCCAAAGAGCTTTCCAACGAGGCATGGCTTTTCCTCCTGGCTCTTCGGGCGTGGGAGCTGTCGCCAGAGCCGCGGCCCTACCGGAAAACGCTTCGCAGGCTGGCGCAGCGGCGCCACGTGGGCGCCGGTGGCGGCGAGGCTGACGGCCGCCGCAGAGCCCGCAGCCCCATGGGCTGTGGAGCCACGCGAGCGGCTGCCAAAGAGCTTTCCAACGAGGCATGGCTTTCCCTCCTGGCTCTTCGGGCTTGGGAGTTGTCGTCAGAGCCGCAGCCCTACCGGAAAATGCTTCGCAAGCTGGCACGGCAGCGCCACGTGCGCACCGTTGGCGGCGAGGCTGACGGCCGCCACAAAGCCCGCAGCCACACGGGCTGTGGGGCCACACGAGCGGCTGCCAAAGAGCTTTCCAGCGAGGCACGACTTTCCCTCCTGGCTCTTCGGGCGTGGGAGCTGTCGCCAGAGCCGCGGCCCTACCGGAAAATGCTTCGCAGCCTGGTGAGGCGGTGACACATGGGCGCCGGTGGCAGCGAGGCTGACGGCCGCCGCAAAGCCCGCAGCCCCACAGGCTGTTTCGCCAGGCGAGCGGCTGCCAAAGAGCTTTCCAACGAGGCACGGCTTTCCCTCCTCGCTCTTCGGGTGTGGGAGCTGTCGCCAGAGCCGCGGCCCTACAGGAAAATGCTTCGCAGGCTGGCGCGGCTGCACCTGGTGGGCGCCGGTGGCGGGGAGGCTGACGGCCGCCACAAAGCCCGCAGCCCCACGGGCTGTGGGGCCACGCGAGCGGCTGCCAAAGAGCTTTCCAACGAGGCACGGCTTTCCCTCCTGGCTCTTTGTGCTTGGGAGCTGTCGCCAGAGTTGCGGCCCTACCGGAAAATGCTTCACAGGCTGGTGGGGCGGCGCCACGTGGGCGCCGGTGGCGCCGAGGCTGACGGCCGCCACAAAGCCCGCAGCCCCACGGGCTGTGGGGCCACGCGAGAGGCTGCCAAAGAGCTTTCCAACGAGGCACGGCTTTCCCTCCTGGCTCTTCGGGCGTGGGAGCTGTCGCCAGAGCCGCGGCCCTACAGGAAAATGCTTCGCAGGCTGGTGGGGCGGCGCCACGTGGGCGCCGGTGGCTCCGAGGCTGACGGCCGCCGCAAAGCCCGCAGCCCCACAGGCTGTTTCGCCAGGCGAGCGGCTGCCAAAGAGCTTTCCAACGAGGCACGGCTTTCCCTCCTGGCTCTTCGGGCGTGGGAGCTGTCGCCAGAGCCGCGGCGCTACAGGAAAATGCTTCGCAGGCTGGCGCAGCGGCGCCACGTGTGCGCCGGTGGCAGGGAGGCTGACGGTCGCCGCATAGCCCGCAGCCCCACGGGCTGTGGGGCCACGCGAGCGGCCGCCAAAGAGCTTTCCAACGAGGCACGGCTTTCCCTCCTGGCTCTTCGGGCATGGGAGCTGTCGCCAGAGCCACGGCCCTACCGGAAAACGCTTCGCAGGCTGGCGCAGCGGCGCCACGTGGGCGCCGGTGGCGGCGAGGCTGACGGCCGCCGCAGAGCCCGCAGCCCCATGGGCTGTGGGGCCACACGAGCGGCTGCCAAAGAGCTTTCCAACGAGGCATGGCTTTCCCTCATGGCTCTTCGGGCTTGGGAGCTGTCGTCAGAGCCGCAGCCCTACCGGAAAATGCTTCGCAGGCTGGCACGGCAGCGCCACGTGGGCACCGTTGGCGGCGAGGCTGACGGCCACCGCAAAGCCCGCAGCCCCACAGGCTGTTTCGCCAGGCGAGCGGCTGCCAAAGAGCTTTCCAACGAGGCACGGCTTTCTCTCCTCGCTCTTAGGGCGTGGGAGCTGTCGCCAGAGCCGCGGCCCTACTGGAAAATGCTTCGCAGGCTGGCGCAGCGGCGCCACGTGGGCGCCGGTGGCAGGGAGGCTGACGGCCGCCACAAAGCCCGCAGCCCCACGGGCTGTGGGGCCACGCGATTGGCTGCCAAAGAGCTTTCCAACGAGGCACGGCTTTCCCTCCTGGCTCTTCGGGCGTGGGAGCTGTCGCCAGAGCCACGGCCCTACCGGAAAATGCTTCGCAGGCTGGCGCGGCTGCACCTGGTGGGTGCCGGTGGCTCCGAGGCTGACGGCTGCCGCAAAGCCCGCAGCCCCACAGGCTGTTTCGCCAGGCGAGCGGCTGCCAAAGAGCTTTCCAACGAGGCACGGCTTTCCCTCCTGGCTCTTCGGGCGTGGGAGCTGTCGCCAGAGCCACGGCCCTACCGGAAAATGCTTCGCAGGCTGGCGCGGCTGCACCTGGTGGGTGCCGGTGGCTCCGAGGCTGACGGCCGCCGCAAAGCCCGCAGCCCCACAGGCTGTTTCGCCAGGCGAGCGGCCGCCAAAGAGCTTTCCAACGAGGCACGGCTTTCCCTCCTGGCTCTTCGTGCGTGGGAGCTGTCGCCAGAGTTGCGGCCCTACCGGAAAATGCTTCGCAGGCTGGTGGGGCGGTGCCACGTGGGCGCCGGTGGCTCCGAGGCTGACGGCCGCCGCAAAGCCCGCAGCCGCACGGGCTGTTTCGCCAGGCGAGCGGCTGCCAAAGAGCTTTCCAACGAGGCATGGCTTTCCCTCCTGGCTCTTCGGGCTTGGGAGCTGTCGCCAGAGTTGCGGCCCTACCGGAAAATGCTTCGCAGGCTGGTGGGGCGGCGCCACGTGGGCGCCGGTGGCTCCGAGGCTGACAACCGCCGCAAAGCCCGCAGCCCCACGGGCTGTGGGGCCACGCGAGCGGCTGCCAAAGAGCTTTCCAACGAGGCACGGCTTTCCCTCCTGGCTCTTCGGCCTTGGAGTTGTCGTCAGAGCCGCAGCCCTACCGGAAAATGCTTCGCAGCCTGGTGAGGCGGCGACACATGGGCGCCGGTGGCAGCGAGGCTGACGGCCGCCGGAAAGCCCGCAGCCCCACAGGCTGTTTCGCCAGGCGAGCGGCTGCCAAAGAGCTTTCCAACGAGGCACGGCTTTCCCTCCTCGCTCTTCGGGCGTCAGAGCTGTCGCCAGAGCCGCGGCCCTACAGGAAAATGCTTCGCAGGCTGGCGCGGCTGCACCTGGTGGGTGCCGGTGTCTCCGAGGCTGACGGCCGCCACAAAGCCCGCAGCCCCACGGGCTGTGGGGCCACGCAAGAGGCTGCCAAAGAGCTTTCCAACGAGGCATGGCTTTCCCTCCTGGCTCTTCGGGCGTGGGAGCTGTCGCCAGAGCCGCAGCCCTACAGGAAAATGCTTCGCAGGCTGGCGCGGCGGCGCCACGTGGGCGCCGGTGTCGCTGAGGCTGACGTCCGCCGGAAAGCCCGCAGCCCCACGGGCTGTGGGGCCACGCGAGCGGCTGCCAAAGAGCTTTCCAACGAGGCACGGCTTTCCCTCCTGGCTCTTCGGGCGTGGGAGCTGTCGTCAGAGCCGCAGCCCTACCGGAAAATGCTTCGCAGGCTGGCGCGGCTGCACCTGGTGGGCGCCAGTGGCGGGGAGGCTGACGGCCGCCACAAAGCCCGCAGCCCCACGGGCTGTGGGGCCACGCAAGAGGCTGCCAAAGAGCTTTCCAACGAGGCATGGCTTTCCCTCCTGGCTCTTCGGGCGTGGGAGCTGTCGCCAGAGCCGCGGCCCTACCGGAAAATGCTTCGCAGTCTGGCGCGGCTGCACCTGGTGGGCGCCGGTGGCGGGGAGGCTGACGGCCCCCACAAAGCCCGCAGCCCCACGGGCTGTGGGGCCACGCGAGCGGCTGCCAAAGAGCTTTCCAACGAGGCACGGCTTTCCCTCCTGGCTCTTCGTGCTTGGGAGCTGTCGCCAGAGTTGCGGCCCTACCGGAAAATGCTTCGCAGGCTGGTGGGGCGGCGCCACGTGGGCGCCGGTGGCTCCGAGGCTGACGGCCGCCGCAAAGCCCGCAGCCGCACGGGCTGTTTCGCCAGGCGAGCGGCTGCCAAAGAGCTTTCCAACGAGGCATGGCTTTCCCTCCTGGCTCTTCGGGCTTGGGAGCTGTCGCCAGAGTTGCGGCCCTACCGGAAAATGCTTCGCAGGCTGGTTGGGCAGCACCACGTGGGCGCCGGTGGCTCCGAGGCTGACAACCGCCGCAAAGCCCGCAGCCCCACGGGCTGTGGGGCCACGCGAGCGGCCGCCAAAGAGCTTTCCAACGAGGCACGGCTTTCCCTCCTGGCTCTTCGGGCTTGGGAGCTGTCGTCAGAGCCGCAGCCCTACCAGAAAATGCTTCGCAGGCTGGCGCGGCAGCGCCACGTGGGCGCCGGTGGCGCCGAGGCTGACGGCCGCCGCAAAGCCCGCAGCCCCACGGGCTGTGGGGCCACGCAAGAGGCTGCCAAAGAGCTTTCCAACGAGGCATGGCTTTCCCTCCCTGCTCTTCGGGCGTGGGAGCTGTCGCCAGAGCCGCGGCCCTACCGGAAAATGCTTCGCAGGCTGGCGCGGCTGCACCTGGTGGGCGCCGGTGGCGGGGAGGCTGACGGTCGCCGCAAAGCCCGCAGCCACACGGGCTGTGGGGCCACGCGAGCGGCTGCCAAAGAGCTTTCCAACGAGGCATGGCTTTCCCTCCTGGCTCTTCGGGCGTGGGAGCTGTCGCCAGAGCCGCAGCCCTACCGGAAAATGCTTCGCAGGCTGGTGCGGCGGTACCACGTGGGCGCCGGTGGCTCCGAGGCTGACGGCCGCGGCAAAGCCCGCAGCCCCACGGGCTGTTTCGCCAGGCGAGCGGCTGCCAAAGAGCTTTCCAACGAGGCATGGCTTTCCCTCCTGGCTCTTCGTGCTTGGGAGCTGTCGCCAGAGTTGCGGCCCTACCGGAAAATGCTTCGCAAGCTGGCGCGGCGGCGCCATGTGGGCGCCGGTGGCGCCGAGGCTGACGGCCGCCACAAAGCCCGCAGCCCCACGGGCTGTGGGGCCACGCGAGAGGCTGCCAAAGAGCTTTCCAACGAGGCATGGCTTTCCCTCCTGGCTCTTCGGGCGTGGGAGGTGTCGCCAGAGACGCGGCCCTACAGGAAAATGCTTCGCAGGCTGGCGCAGCGGCGCCACGTGGGCGCCGGTGGCAGCGAGGCTGACGGCCGCCGCAAAGCCCGCAGCCCCACAGGCTGTTTCGCCAGGCGAGCGGCTGCCAAAGAGCTTTCCAACGAGGCACGGCTTTCTCTCCTCGCTCTTAGGGCGTGGGAGCTGTCGCCAGAGCCGCGGCCCTACAGGAAAATGCTTCGCAGGCTGGCGCGGCTGCACCTGGTGGGCGCCGGTGGCGGGGAGGCTGACGGCCGCCACAAAGCCCGCAGCCCCACGGGCTGTGGGGCCACGCGATCGGCTGCCAAAGAGCTTTCCAACGAGGCACGGCTTTCCCTCCTGGCTCTTCGGGCGTGGGAGCTGTCGCCAGAGCCGCGGCCCTACAGGAAAATGCTTCGCAGGCTGGTGGGGCGGCGCCACGTGGGCGCCGGTGGCTCCGAGGCTGACGGCCGCCGCAAAGCCCGCAGCCCCACAGGCTGTTTCGCCAGGCGAGCGGCTGCCAAAGAGCTTTCCAACGAGGCACGGCTTTCCCTCCTGGCTCTTCGGGCGTGGGAGCTGTCGCCAGAGCCGCGGCGCTACAGGAAAATGCTTCGCAGGCTGGCGCAGCGGCGCCACGTGGGCGCCGGTGGCAGGGAGGCTGACGGTCGCCGCATAGCCCGCAGCCCCATGGGCTGTGGGGCCACGCGAGCGGCCGCCAAAGAGCTTTCCAACGAGGCACGGCTTTCCCTCCTGGCTCTTCGGGCATGGGAGCTGTCGCCAGAGCCGCGGCCCTACAGGAAAATGCTTCGCAGGCTGGCGCGGCTGCACCTGGTGGGCGCCGGTGGCTCCGAGGCTGACGGCCGCCACAAAGCCCGCAGCCCCACGGGCTGTGGGGCCACGCGAGCGGCTGCCAAAGAGCTTTCCAACGAGGCATGGCTTTCCCTCCTGGCTCTTCGGGCGTGGGAGCTGTCGCCAGAGCCGCAGCCCTACAGGAAAATGCTTCGCAGGCTGGCGCGGCGGCGCCACGTGGGCGCCGGTGTCGCTGAGGCTGACGTCCGCCGGAAAGCCCGCAGCCCCACGGGCTGTGGGGCCACGCGAGCGGCTGCCAAAGAGCTTTCCAACGAGGCACGGCTTTCCCTCCTGGCTCTTCGGGCGTGGGAGCTGTCGTCAGAGGCGCAGCCCTACCGGAAAATGCTTCGCAGGCTGGCGCGGCTGCACCTGGTGGGCGCCAGTGGCGGGGAGGCTGACGGCCGCCACAAAGCCCGCAGCCCCACGGGCTGTGGGGCCACGCAAGAGGCTGCCAAAGAGCTTTCCAACGAGGCATGGCTTTCCCTCCTGGCTCTTCGGGCGTGGGAGCTGTCGCCAGAGCCGCGGCCCTACCGGAAAATGCTTCGCAGGCTGGCGCGGCTGCACCTGGTGGGCGCCGGTGGCGGGGAGGCTGACGGCCGCCGCAAAGCCCGCAGCCCCACGGGCTGTGGGGCCACGCGAGCGGCTGCCAAAGAGCTTTCCAACGAGGCACGGCTTTTCCTCCTGGCTCTTCGTGCTTGGGAGCTGTCGCCAGAGTTGCGGCCCTACCGGAAAATGCTTCGCAGGCTGGTGGGGCGGCGCCACGTGGGCGCCGGTGGCTCCGAGGCTGACGGCCGCCGCAAACCCCGCAGCCGCACGGGCTGTTTCGCCAGGCGAGCGGCTGCCAAAGAGCTTTCCAACGAGGCATGGCTTTCCCTCCCTGCTCTTCGGGCGTGGGAGCTGTCGCCAGAGCCGCGGCCCTACCGGAAAATGCTTCGCAGGCTGGCGCGGCTGCACCTGGTGGGCGCCGGTGGCGGGGAGGCTGACGGTCGCCGCAAAGCCCGCAGCCACACGGGCTGTGGGGCCACGCGAGCGGCTGCCAAAGAGCTTTCCAACGAGGCATGGCTTTCCCTCCCTGCTCTTCGGGCGCGGGAGCTGTCGCCAGAGCCGCAGCCCTACCGGAAAATGCTTCGCAGGCTGGTGCGGCGGTACCACGTGGGCGCCGGTGGCGCCGAGGCTGACGGCCGCCGCAAAGCCCGCAGCCCCATGGGCTGTGGGGCCACGCGAGCGGCTGCCAAAGAGCTTTCCAACGAGGCACGGCTTTCCCTCCTGGCTCTTCGGGCTTGGGAGTTGTCGTCAGAGCCGTGGCCCTACTGGAAAATGCTTCGCAAGCTGGCGCGGCGGCACCACGTGGGCGCCGGTGGCTTAGAGGCTGACGGCCGCCGCAAAGCCCGCAGCCCCACGGGCTGTGAGGCCACGCGAGCGGCTGCCAAAGAGCTTTCCAACGAGGCACGGCTTTCCCTCCTGGCTCTTCGGGCGTGGGAGCTGTCGCCAGAGCCGCGGCCCTACCGGAAAATGCTTCGAAGGGTGGCGCGGCTGTAGCTGGTAGGCGCCGGTGGCGCTGAGGCTGACGGCCGCCGCAAAGCCCGCAGCCCCACGGGCTGTGGGGCCACGCGAGCGGCTGCCAAAGAGCTTTCCAACGAGGCACAGCTTTCCCTCCTGGCTCTTCGTGCTTGGGAGCTGTCGCCAGAGT
Organism: Chroicocephalus ridibundus; assembly: GCF_963924245.1. Classification (NCBI taxonomy): domain Eukaryota; kingdom Metazoa; phylum Chordata; class Aves; order Charadriiformes; family Laridae; genus Chroicocephalus; species Chroicocephalus ridibundus. The sequence goes on along the minus strand of NW_026961567.1, from coordinate 707,664 downwards.
TGCGGCCCTACCGGAAAATGCTTCGCAGGCTGGTGGGGCGGCGCCACGTGGGCGCCGGTGGCTCCGAGGCTGACGGCCGCCGCAAAGCCCGCAGCCCCACAGGCTGTGGGGCCACGCGAGCGGCTGCCAAAGAGCTTTCCAACGAGGCACGGCTTTCCCTCCTGGCTCTTCGGGCGTGGGAGCTGTCGCCAGAGCCGCGGCCCTACAGGAAAATGCTTCGCAGGCTGGTGGGGCGGCGCCACGTGGGCGCCGGTGGCTCCGAGGCTGACGGCCGCCGCAAAGCCCGCAGCCCCACAGGCTGTTTCGCCAGGCGAGCGGCTGCCAAAGAGCTTTCCAACGAGGCACGGCTTTCCCTCCTGGCTCTTCGGGTGTGGGAGCTGTCGCCAGAGCCGCGGCCCTACAGGAAAATGCTTCGCAGGCTGGCGCAGCGGCGCCACGTGGGCGCCGGTGGCAGGGAGGCTGACGGTCGCCGCATAGCCCGCAGCCCCATGAGCTGTGGGGCCACGCGAGCGGCTGCCAAAGAGCTTTCCAACGAGGCATGGCTTTTCCTCCTGGCTCTTCGGGCGTGGGAGCTGTCGCCAGAGCGGCGGCCCTACCGGAAAACGCTTCGCAGGCTGGCGCAGCGGCGCCACGTGGGCGCCGGTGGCGGCGAGGCTGACGGCCGCCGCAGAGCCCGCAGCCCCATGGGCTGTGGGGCCACGCGAGCGGCTGCCAAAGAGCTTTCCAACGAGGCATGGCTTTCCCTCCTGGCTCTTCGGGCTTGGGAGTTGTCGTCAGAGCCGCAGCCCTACCGGTAAATGCTTCGCAAGCTGGCACGGCAGCGCCACGTGGGCACCGTTGGCGGCGAGGCTGACGGCCGCCGCAAAGCCCGCAGCCACACGGGCTGTGGGGCCACACGAGCGGCTGCCAAAGAGCTTTCCAGGGAGGCACGACTTTCCCTCCTGGCTCTTCGGGCGTGGGAGCTGTCGCCAGAGCCGCGGCCCTACCGGAAAATGCTTCGCAGCCTGGTGAGGCGGTGACACATGGGCGCCGGTGGCAGCGAGGCTGACGGCCGCCGCAAAGCCCGCAGCCCCACAGGCTGTTTCGCCAGGCGAGCGGCTGCCAAAGAGCTTTCCAACGAGGCACGGCTTTCCCTCCTCGCTCTTCGGGTGTGGGAGCTGTCGCCAGAGCCGCGGCCCTACCGGAAAATGCTTCGCAGGCTGGCGCGGCTGCACCTGGTGGGCGCCGGTGGCGGGGAGGCTGACGGCCGCCACAAAGCCCGCAGCCCCACGGGCTGTGGGGCCACGCGATCGGCTGCCAAAGAGCTTTCCAACGAGGCACGGCTTTCCCTCCTGGCTCTTTGTGCTTGGGAGCTGTCGCCAGAGTTGCGGCCCTACCGGAAAATGCTTCACAGGCTGGTGGGGCGGCGCCACGTGGGCGCCGGTGGCTCCGAGGCTGACGGCCGCGGCAAAGCCCGCAGCCCCACGGGCTGTTTCGCCAGGCGAGCGGCTGCCAAAGAGCTTTCCAACGAGGCATGGCTTTCCCTCCTGGCTCTTCGGGCGTGGGAGCTGTCGCCAGAGACGCAGCCCTACAGGAAAATGCTTCGCAGGCTGGCGCAGCGGCGCCACGTGGGCGCCGGTGGCAGCGAGGCTGACGGCCGCCGCAAAGCCCGCAGCCCCACAGGCTGTTTCGCCAGGCGAGCGGCTGCCAAAGAGCTTTCCAACGAGGCACGGCTTTCTCTCCTCGCTCTTAGGGCGTGGGAGCTGTCGCCAGAGCCGCGGCCCTACAGGAAAATGCTTCGCAGGCTGGCGCGGCTGCACCTGGTGGGCGCCGGTGGCGGGGAGGCTGACGGCCGCCACAAAGCCCGCAGCCCCACGGGCTGTGGGGCCACGCGATCGGCTGCCAAAGAGCTTTCCAACGAGGCACGGCTTTCCCTCCTGGCTCTTCGGGCGTGGGAGCTGTCGCCAGAGCCGCGGCCCTACAGGAAAATGCTTCGCAGGCTGGTGGGGCGGCGCCACGTGGGCGCCGGTGGCTCCGAGGCTGACGGCCGCCGCAAAGCCCGCAGCCCCACAGGCTGTTTCGCCAGGCGAGCAGCTGCCAAAGAGCTTTCCAACGAGGCACGGCTTTCCCTCCTGGCTCTTCGGGCGTGGGAGCTGTCGCCAGAGCCGCGGCGCTACAGGAAAATGCTTCGCAGGCTGGCGCAGCGGCGCCACGTGGGCGCCGGTGGCAGGGAGGCTGACGGTCGCCGCATAGCCCGCAGCCCCATGGGCTGTGGGGCCACGCGAGCGGCCGCCAAAGAGCTTTCCAACGAGGCACGGCTTTCCCTCATGGCTCTTCGGGCATGGGAGCTGTCGCCAGAGCCACGGCCCTACCAGAAAATGCTTCGCAGGCTGGCGCGGCTGCACCTGGTGGGTGCCGGTGGCTCCGAGGCTGACAGCCGCCGCAAAGCCCGCAGCCCCACAGGCTGTTTCGCCAGGCGAGCGGCTGCCAAAGAGCTTTCCAACGAGGCACGGCTTTCCCTCCTGGCTCTTCGGGCGTGGGAGCTGTCGCCAGAGAAACGGCCCTACCGGAAAATGCTTCGCAGGCTGGCGCGGCTGCACCTGGTGGGTGCCGGTGACTCCGAGGCTGACGGCCGCCGCAAAGCCCGCAGCCCCACAGGCTGTTTCGCCAGGCGAGCGGCCGCCAAAGAGCTTTCCAACGAGGCACGGCTTTCCCTCCTGGCTCTTCGGGCTTGGGAGCTGTCGCCAGAGCCGCAGCCCTACCGGAAAATGCTTCGCAAGCTGGCGCGGCAGCACCACGTGGGCGCCGGTGGCGCCGAGGCTGACGGCCGCCGCAAAGCCCGCAGCCCCACGGGCTGTGGGGCCACGCGATCGGCTGCCAAAGAGCTTTCCAACGAGGCACGGCTTTCCCTCCTGGCTCTTCGGGCGTGGGAGCTGTCGCCAGAGCCGCGGCCCTACAGGAAAATGCTTCGCAGGCTGGCGCGGCAGCACCACGTGGGCGCCGGTGGCTCCGAGGCTGACGGCCGCCGCAAAGCCCGCAGCCCCACAGGCTGTTTCGCCAGGCGAGCGGCTGCCAAAGAGCTTTCCAACGAGGCACGGCTTTCCCTCCTGGCTCTTCGGGCGTGGGAGCTGTCGCCAGAGCCGCGGCGCTACAGGAAAATGCTTCGCAGGCTGGCGCAGCGGCGCCACGTGGGCGCCGGTGGCAGGGAGGCTGACGGTCGCCGCATAGCCCGCAGCCCCATGGGCTGTGGGGCTACGCGAGCGGCCGCCAAAGAGCTTTCCAACGAGGCACGGCTTTCCCTCCTGGCTCTTCGGGCATGGGAGCTGTCGCCAGAGCCACGGCCCTACCAGAAAATGCTTCGCAGGCTGGCGCGGCTGCACCTGGTGGGTGCCGGTGGCTCCGAGGCTGACAGCCGCCGCAAAGCCCGCAGCCCCACAGGCTGTTTCGCCAGGCGAGCGGCTGCCAAAGAGCTTTCCAACGAGGCACGGCTTTCCCTCCTGGCTCTTCGGGCGTGGGAGCTGTCGCCAGAGAAACGGCCCTACCGGAAAATGCTTCGCAGGCTGGCGCGGCTGCACCTGGTGGGTGCCGGTGACTCCGAGGCTGACGGCCGCCGCAAAGCCCGCAGCCCCACAGGCTGTTTCGCCAGGCGAGCGGCCGCCAAAGAGCTTTCCAACGAGGCACGGCTTTCCCTCCTGGCTCTTCGGGCTTGGGAGCTGTCGCCAGAGCCGCAGCCCTACCGGAAAATGCTTCGCAAGCTGGCGCGGCAGCACCACGTGGGCGCCGGTGGCGCCGAGGCTGACGGCCGCCGCAAAGCCCGCAGCCCCACGGGCTGTGGGGCCACGCGAGCGGCTGCCAAAGAGCTTTCCAACGAGGCATGGCTTTTCCTCCTGGCTCTTCGGGCGTGGGAGCTGTTGCCAGAGCCGCGGCCCTACCGGAAAACGCTTCGCAGGCTGGCGCAGCGGCGCCACGTGGGCGCCGGTGGCGGCGAGGCTGACGGCCGCCGCAGAGCCCGCAGCCCCATGGGCTGTGGGGCCACGCGAGCGGCTGCCAAAGAGCTTTCCAACGAGGCATGGCTTTCCCTCCTGGCTCTTCGGGCTTGGGAGTTGTCGTCAGAGCCGCAGCCCTACCGGAAAATGCTTCGCAAGCTGGCACGGCAGCGCCACGTGGGCACCGTTGGCGGCGAGGCTGACGGCCGCCGCAAAGCCCGCAGCCCCACAGGCTGTTTCGCCAGGCGAGCGGCTGCCAAAGAGCTTTCCAACGAGGCACGGCTTTCTCTTCTCGCTCTTAGGGCGTGGGAGCTGTCGCCAGAGCCGCGGCCCTACTGGAAAATGCTTCGCAGGCTGGCGCGGCTGCACCTGGTGGGCGCCGGTGGCGGGGAGGCTGACGGCCGCCACAAAGCCCGCAGCCCCACGGGCTGTGGGGCCACGCGAGCGACTGCCAAAGAGCTTTCCAACGAGGCACGGCTTTCCCTCCTGGCTCTTCGGGCGTGGGAGCTGTCGCCAGAGCCGCGGCCCTACAGGAAAATGCTTCGCAGGCTGGCGCAGCGGCGCCACGTGGGCGCCGGTGGCAGGGAGGCTGACGGCCGCCACAAAGCCCGCAGCCCCACGGGCTGTGGGGCCACGCGATTGGCTGCCAAAGAGCTTTCCAACGAGGCACGGCTTTCCCTCCTGGCTCTTCGGGCGTGGGAGCTGTCGCCAGAGCCACGGCCCTACCGGAAAATGCTTCGCAGGCTGGCGCGGCTGCACCTGGTGGGTGCCGGTGGCTCCGAGGCTGACGGCCGCCGCAAAGCCCGCAGCCCCACAGGCTGTTTCGCCAGGCGAGCGGCTGCCAAAGAGCTTTCCAACGAGGCACGGCTTTCCCTCCTGGCTCTTCGGGCGTGGGAGCTGTCGCCAGAGCCACGGCCCTACCGGAAAATGCTTCGCAGGCTGGCGCGGCTGCACCTGGTGGGTGCCGGTGGCTCCGAAGCTGACGGCCGCCGCAAAGCCCGCAGCCCCACAGGCTGTTTCGCCAGGCGAGCGGCCGCCAAAGAGCTTTCCAACGAGGCACGGCTTTCCCTCCTGGCTCTTCGGGCGTGGGAGCTGTCGCCAGAGTTGCGGCCCTACCGGAAAATGCTTCGCAGGCTGGTGGGGCGGTGCCACGTGGGCGCCGGTGGCTCCGAGGCTGACGGCCGCCGCAAAGCCCGCAGCCCCACAGGCTGTTTCGCCAGGCGAGCGGCTGCCAAAGAGCTTTCCAACGAGGCACGGCTTTCCCTCCTGGCTCTTCGGGCTTGGGAGCTGTCGCCAGAGTTGCGGCCCTACCGGAAAATGCTTCGCAGCCTGGTGAGGCGGCGACACATGGGCGCCGGTGGCAGCGAGGCTGACGGCCGCCGGAAAGCCCGCAGCCCCACAGGCTGTGGGGCCACGCGAGCGGCTGCCAAAGAGCTTTCCAACGAGGCACGGCTTTCCCTCCTGGCTCTTCGGCCTTGGAGTTGTCGTCAGAGCCGCAGCCCTACCGGAAAATGCTTCGCAGCCTGGTGAGGCGGCGACACATGGGCGCCGGTGGCAGCGAGGCTGACGGCCGCCGGAAAGCCCGCAGCCCCACAGGCTGTTTCGACAGGCGAGCGGCTGCCAAAGAGCTTTCCAACGAGGCACGGCTTTCCCTCCTCGCTCTTCGGGCGTCAGAGCTGTCGCCAGAGCCGCGGCCCTACAGGAAAATGCTTCGCAGGCTGGCGCGGCTGCACCTGGTGGGCGCCGGTGGCTCCGAGGCTGACGGCCGCCACAAAGCCCGCAGCCCCACGGGCTGTGGGGCCACGCAAGAGGCTGCCAAAGAGCTTTCCAACGAGGCATGGCTTTCCCTCCTGGCTCTTCGGGCGTGGGAGCTGTCGCCAGAGTTGCGGCCCTACCGGAAAATGCTTCGCAGGCTGGTGGGGCGGCGCCACGTGGGCGCCGGTGGCTCCGAGGCTGACGGCCGCCGCAAAGCCCGCAGCCACACGGGCTGTGGGGCCACGCGAGCGGCTGCCAAAGAGCTTTCCAACGAGGCACGGCTTTCCCTCCTGGCTCTTCGTGCTTGGGAGCTGCCACCAGAGCCGCGGCCCTACAGGAAAATGCTTCGCAGGCTGGCGCAGCGGCGCCACGTGGGCGCCGGTGGCGCGGAGGCTGACGGCCGCCGCAAAGCCCGAAGCCCCACGGGCTGTGGGGCCACGTGAGCGGCTGCCAAAGAGCTTTCCAACGAGGCATGGCTTTCCTTCCTGGCTCTTCGGGCGTGGGAGCTGTCGCCAGAGCCGCGGCCCTACCGGAAAATGCTTCTTAGGCTGGCGCAGCGGCGCCACGTGGGCGCCGGTGGCAGCGAGGATGACGGCCGCCGCAAAGCCCGCAGCCCCACAAGCTGTTTCACCAGGCGAGCGGCTGCCAAAGAGCTTTCCAACGAGGCACGGCTTTCCCTCCTAGGTCTTCGGGCGTGGGAGCTGTCGCCAGAGCCGCGGCCCTACTGGAAAATGCTTTGCAGGCTGGCGCGGCTGCACCTGGTGGGCGCCGGTGGCGGGGAGGCTGACGGTCGCCGCAAAGCCCGCAGCCCCACGGGCTGTGGGGCCACGCGAGCGGCTGCCAAAGAGCTTTCCAACGAGGCACGGCTTTCCCTCCTGGGTCTTCGGGCGTGGGAGCTGTCGCCAGAGTCGCGGCCCTACCGCAAAAAGCTCTGCATACTTGCGCGGCGGCGCCACATGGGCACCGTTGGCGGTGAGGCTGACGGCCGCCGCAAAGCCCGCAGCCCCACGGGCTGTGGGGCCACGGAAGAGGCTGCCAAAGAGCTTTCCAACGAGGCACGGCTTTCCCTCCTGGCTCTTCGGGCGTGGGAGCTGTCGCCAGAGCCGCGGCCCTACCGGAAAATGCTTCGCAGGCTGGCGCGGCGGCGCCACGTGGGCGCCGGTGGCAGCGAGGCTGACGGCCGCCGCAAAGCCCGCAGCCCCACAGGCTGTTTCGCCAGACGAGCGGCTACCAAAGAGCTTTCCAACGAGGCACGGCTTTCCCTCCTGGCTCTTCGGGCTTGGGAGTTGTCGTCAGAGCCGTGGCCCTACTGGAAAATGCTTCGCAAGCTGGCGCGGCGGCGCCACGTGGGCGCCGGTGGCTTAGAGGCTGACGGCCGCCGCAAAGCCCGCAGCCCCACGGGCTGTGGGGCCACGCGAGCGGCTGCCAAAGAGCTTTCCAACGAGGCACAGCTTTCCCTCCTGGCTCTTCGTGCTTGGGAGCTGTCGCCAGAGTTGCGGCCCTACGGGAAAATGCTTCGCAGGGTGGTGGCGCGGCGCCACGTGGGCGCCGGTGGCTCCGAGGATGACGGCCGCCGCAAAGCCCGCAGCCGCACGGGCTGTTTCGCCAGGCGAGCGGCTGCCAAAGAGCTTTCCAACGAGGCATGGCTTTCCCTCCTGGCTCTTCGTGCTTGGGAGCTGTCGCCAGAGTTGCGGCCCTACCGGAAAATGCTTCGCAGGCTGGTGGGGCGGCGCCACGTGGGCGCCGGTGGCTCCGAGGCTGACAACCGCCGCAAAGCCCGCAGCCCCACGGGCTGTGAGGCCACGCGAGCGGCTGCCAAAGAGCTTTCCAACGAGGCACGGCTTTCCCTCCTGGCTCTTCGGGCGTGGGAGCTGTCGCCAGAGCCGCGGCCCTACCGGAAAATGCTTCGCAGGCTGGTGGGGCGGCGCCACGTGGGCGCTGGTGGCTCCGAGGCTGACGGCCGCCGCAAAGCCCCCAGCCCCACGGGCTGTGGGGCCACGCAAGCGGCTGCCAAAGAGCTTTCCAACGAGGCACGGCTTTCCCTCCTGGGTCTTCGGGCTTGGGAGTTGTCGTCAGAGCCGTGGCCCAACTGGAAAATGCTTCGCAAGCTGGCGCGGCGGCGCCACGTGGGCGCCGGTGGCGCCAAGGCTGACGGCCGCCGCAAAGCCCGCAGCCCCACGGGCTGTGAGGCCACGCGAGCGGCTGCCAAAGAGCTTTCCAACGAGGCACGGCTTTCCCTCCTGGCTCTTCGGGCGTGGGAGCTGTCGCCAGAGCCGCGGCCCTACCGGAAAATGCTTCGCAGGCTGGCGCGGCTGCACCTGGTGGGCGCCGGTGGCGGGGAGGCTGACGGCCGCCACAAAGCCCGCAGCCCCACGGGCTGTGGGGCCACGCGAGCGGCTGCCAAAGAGCTTTCCAACGAGGCACGGCTTTCCCTCCTGGCTCTTCGGGCGTGGGAGCTGTCGCCAGAGTCGCGGCCCTACCGCAAAAAGCTCTGCATACTTGCGCGGCGGCGCCACATGGGCACCGTTGGCGGTGAGGCTGACGGCCGCCGCAAAGCCCGCAGCCCCACGGGCTGTGGGGCCACGGAAGAGGCTGCCAAAGAGCTTTCCAACGAGGCACGGCTTTCCCTCCTGGCTCTTCGTGCTTGGGAGCTGTCGCCAGAGTTGCGGCCCTACCGGAAAATGCTTCGCAGGGTGGTGGGGCGGCGCCACGTGGGCGCCGGTGGCTCCGAGGCTGACGGCCGCCGCAAAGCCCGCAGCCGCACGGGCTGTTTCGCCAGGCGAGCGGCTGCCAAAGAGCTTTCCAACGAGGCATGGCTTTCCCTCCTGGCTCTTCGAGCTTGGGAGCTGTCGCCAGAGTTGCGGCCCTACCGGAAAATGCTTCGCAGGCTGGTGGGGCGGCGCCACGTGGGCGCCGGTGGCTCCGAGGCTGACAACCGCCGCAAAGCCCGCAGCCCCACGGGCTGTGAGGCCACGCGAGCGGCTGCCAAAGAGCTTTCCAACGAGGCACGGCTTTCCCTCCTGGCTCTTCGGGCGTGGGAGCTGTCGCCAGAGCCGCGGCCCTACCGGAAAATGCTTCGCAGGCTGGTGGGGCGGCGCCACGTGGGCGCTGGTGGCTCCGAGGCTGACGGCCGCCGCAAAGCCCCCAGCCCCACGGGCTGTGGGGCCACGCAAGCGGCTGCCAAAGAGCTTTCCAACGAGGCACGGCTTTCCCTCCTGGGTCTTCGGGCTTGGGAGTTGTCGTCAGAGCCGTGGCCCAACTGGAAAATGCTTCGCAAGCTGGCGCGGCGGCGCCACATGGGCGCCGGTGGCGCCAAGGCTGACGGCCGCCGCAAAGCCCGCAGCCCCACGGGCTGTGAGGCCACGCGAGCGGCTGCCAAAGAGCTTTCCAACGAGGCACGGCTTTCCCTCCTGGCTCTTCGGGCGTGGGAGCTGTCGCCAGAGCCGCGGCCCTACCGGAAAATGCTTCGCAGGCTGGCGCGGCTGCACCTGGTGGGCGCCGGTGGCGGGGAGGCTGACGGCCGCCACAAAGCCCGCAGCCCCACGGGCTGTGGGGCCACGCGAGCGGCTGCCAAAGAGCTTTCCAACGAGGCACGGCTTTCCCTCCTGGCTCTTCGGGCGTGGGAGCTGTCGCCAGAGTCGCGGCCCTACCGCAAAAAGCTCTGCATACTTGCGCGGCGGCGTCACATGGGCACCGTTGGCGGTGAGGCTGACGGCCGCCGCAAAGCCCGCAGCCCCACGGGCTGTGGGGCCACGTGAGCGGCTGCCAAAGAGCTTTCCAACGAGGCATGGCTTTCCTTCCTGGCTCTTCGGGCTTGGGAGTTGTCGTCAGAGCCGCAGCCCTACCGGAAAATGCTTCGCAAGCTGGCGCGGCAGCGCCACGTGGGCACTGTTGGCGGCGAGGCTGACGGCCGCCGCAAAGCCCGCAGCCCCACAGGCTGTTTCGCCAGGCGAGCGGCTGCCAAAGAGCTTTCCAACGAGGCACGGCTTTCCCTCCTGGCTCTTCGTCCTTGGGAGCTGTCGCCAGAGCCGCGGCCCTACCGGAAAATGCTTCGCAGGCTGGTGGGGCGGCGCCACGTGGGCGCTGGTGGCTCCGAGGCTGACGGCCGCCGCAAAGCCCGCAGCCCCACGGGCTGTGGGGCCACGCAAGCGGCTGCCAAAGAGCTTTCCAACGAGGCACGGCTTTCCCTCCTGGCTCTTCGGGCTTGGGAGTTGTCGTCAGAGCCGTGGCCCTACTGGAAAATGCTTCGCAAACTGGCGCGGCGGCGCCTCGTGGGCGCCGGTGGCGCCGAGGCTGACGGCCGCTGCAAAGCCCGCAGCCCCACGGGCTGTGAGGCCACGCGAGCGGCGGCCAAAGAGCTTTCCAACGAGGCACGGCTTTCCCTCCTGGCTCTTCGGGCGTGGGAGCTGTCGCCAGAGCCGCGGCCCTACAGGAAAATGCTTCGCAGGCTGGCGCGGCTGCACCTGGTGGGCGCCGGTGGCGGGGAGGCTGACGGCCGCCACAAAGCCCGCAGCCCCACGGGCTGTGGGGCCACGCGATCGGCTGCCAAAGAGCTTTCCAACGAGGCACGGCTTTCCCTCCTGGCTCTTGGTGCTTGGGAGCTGTCGCCAGAGTTGCGGCCCTACCGGAAAATGCTTCACAGGCTGGTGGGGCGGCGCCACGTGGGCGCCGGTGGCGCCGAGGCTGACGGCCGCCACAAGGCCCGCAGCCCCACGGGCTGTGGGGCCACGCGAGAGGCTGCCAAAGAGCTTTCCAACGAGGCATGGCTTTCCCTCCTGGCTCTTCGGGCGTGGGAGCTGTCGCCAGAGACGCGGCCCTACCGGAAAATGCTTCGCAGGCTGGCGCAGCGGCGCCACGTGGGCGCCGGTGGCAGCGAGGCTGACGGCCGCCGCAAAGCCCGCAGCCCCACAGGCTGTTTCGCCAGGCGAGCGGCTGCCAAAGAGCTTTCCAACGAGGCACGGCTTTCTCTCCTCGCTCTTAGGGCGTGGGAGCTGTCGCCAGAGCCGCGGCCCTACAGGAAAATGCTTCGCAGGCTGGCGCGGCTGCACCTGGTGGGCGCCGGTGGCGGGGAGGCTGACGGCCGCCACAAAGCCCGCAGCCCCACGGGCTGTGGGGCCACGCGATCGGCTGCCAAAGAGCTTTCCAACGAGGCACGGCTTTCCCTCCTGGCTCTTCGGCATGGGAGCTGTCGCCAGAGCCACGGCCCTACCGGAACATGCTTCGCAGGCTGGCGCGGCTGCACCTGGTGGGTGCCGGTGGCTCCGAGGCTGACGGCCGCCGCAAAGCCCGCAGCCCCACAGGCTGTTTCACCAGGCGAGCGGCTGCCAAAGAGCTTTCCAACGAGGCACGGCTTTCCCTCCTGGCTCTTTGGGCGTGGGAGCTGTCGCCAGAGCCACGGCCCTACCGGAAAATGCTACGCAGGCTGGCGCGGCTGCACCTGGTGGGTGCCGGTGGCTCCGAGGCTGACGGCCGCCGCAAAGCCCGCAGCCCCACAGGCTGTTTCGCCAGGCGAGCGGCCGCCAAAGAGCTTTCCAACGAGGCACGGCTTTCCCTCCTGGCTCTTCGGGCTTGGGAGCTGTCGTCAGAGCCGCAGCCCTACCGGAAAATGCTTCGCAAGCTGGCGCGGCAGCGCCACGTGGGCGCCGGTGGCTCCGAGGCTGACGGCCGCCACAAAGCCCGCAGCCCCACGGGCTGTGGGGCCACGCGAGAGGCTGCCAAAGAGCTTTCCAACGAGGCATGGCTTTTCCTCCTGGCTCTTCGGGCGTGGGAGCTGTCGCCAGAGCCGCGGCCCTACCGGAAAACGCTTCGCAGGCTGGCGCAGCGGCGCCACGTGGGCGCCGGTGGCGGCGAGGCTGACGGCCGCCGCAGAGCCCGCAGCCCCATGGGCTGTGGGGCCACGCGAGCGGCTGCCAAAGAGATTTCCAACGAGGCACGGCTTTCCCTCCTGGCTCTTCGGGCTTGGGAGTTGTCGTCAGAGCCGCAGCCCTACCGGAAAATGCTTCGCAGGCTGGCGCGGCTGCACCTGGTGGGCGCCGGTGGCGGGGAGGCTGACGGCCGCCACAAAGCCCGCAGCCCCACGGGCTGTGGGGCCACGCGATCGGCTGCCAAAGAGCTTTCCAACGAGGCATGGCTTTCCCTCCTGGCTCTTCGTGCTTGGGAGCTGTCGCCAGAGTTGCGGCCCTACCGGAAAATGCTTCACAGGCTGGTGGGGCGGCGCCACGTGGGCGCCGGTGGCTCCGAGGCTGACGGCCGCGGCAAAGCCCGCAGCCCCACGGGCTGTTTCGCCAGGCGAGCGGCTGCCAAAGAGCTTTCCAACGAGGCATGGCTTTCCCTCCTGGCTCTTCGTGCTTGGGAGCTGTCGCCAGAGTTGCGGCCCTACCGGAAAATGCTTCGCAAGCTTGCGCAGCGGCGCCATGTGGGCGCCGGTGGCGCCGAGGCTGACGGCTGCCACAAAGCCCGCAGCCCCACGGGCTGTGGGGCCACGCGATCGGCTGCCAAAGAGCTTTCCAACGAGGCACGGCTTTCCCTCCTGGCTCTTCGGGCGTGGGAGCTGTCGCCAGAGCCGCGGCCCTACAGGAAAATGCTTCGCAGGCTGGCGCGGCTGCACCTGGTGGGCGCCGGTGGCGGGGAGGCTGACGGCCGCCACAAAGCCCGCAGCCCCACGGGCTGTGGGGCCACGCGATCGGCTGCCAAAGAGCTTTCCAACGAGGCACGGCTTTCCCTCCTGGCTCTTGGTGCTTGGGAGCTGTCGCCAGAGTTGCGGCCCTACCGGAAAATGCTTCACAGGCTGGTGGGGCGGCGCCACGTGGGCGCCGGTGGCTCCGAGGCTGACGGCCGCGGCAAAGCCCGCAGCCCCACGGGCTGTTTCGCCAGGCGAGCGGCTGCCAAAGAGCTTTCCAACGAGGCATGGCTTTCCCTCCTGGCTCTTCGTGCTTCGGAGATGTCGCCAGAGTTGCGGCCCTACCGGAAAATGCTTCGCAAGCTTGCGCAGCGGCGCCATGTGGGCGCCGGTGGCGCCGAGGCTGACGGCCGCCACAAAGCCCGCAGCCCCACGGGCTGTGGGGCCACGCGATCGGCTGCCAAAGAGCTTTCCAACGAGGCACGGCTTTCCCTCCTGGCTCTTCGGGCGTGGGAGCTGTCGCCAGAGCCGCGGCCCTACAGGAAAATGCTTCGCAGGCTGGTGGGGCGGCACCACGTGGGCGCCGTTGGCTCCGAGGCTGACGGCCGCCACAAAGCCCGCAGCCCCACAGGCTGTTTCGCCAGGCGAGCGGCTGCCAAAGAGCTTTCCAACGAGGCACGGCTTTCCCTCCTGGCTCTTCGGGCGTGGGAGCTGTCGCCAGAGCCGCGGCCCTACAGGAAAATGCTTCGCAGGCTGGCGCAGCGGCGCCACGTGGGCGCCGCTGGCAGGGAGGCTGATGTTCGCCGCATAGCCCGCAGCCCCATGGGCTGTGGGGCCATGCGATCGGCTGCCAAAGAGCTTTCCAACGAGGCACGGCTTTCCCTCCTGGCTCTTCGGGCATGGGAGCTGTCGCCAGAGCCACGGCCCTACCAGAAAATGCTTCGCAGGCTGGCGCGGCTGCACCTGGTGGGTGCCGGTGGCTCCGAGGCTGACGGCCGCCGCAAAGCCCGCAGCCCCACAGGCTGTTTCGCCAGGCGAGCGGCTGCCAAAGAGCTTTCCAACGAGGCACGGCTTTCCCTCCTGGCTCTTCGGGCGTGGGAGCTGTCGCCAGAGAAACGGCCCTACCGGAAAATGCTTCGCAGGCTGGCGCGGCTGCACCTGGTGGGTGCCGGTGGCTCCAAGGCTGACGGCCGCCGCAAAGCCTGCAGCCCCACAGGCTGTTTCGCCAGGCGAGCGGCCGCCAAAGAGCTTTCCAACGAGGCACGGCTTTCCCTCCTGGCTCTTCGGGCTTGGGAGCTGTCGTCAGAGCCGCAGCCCTACCGGAAAATGCTTCGCAAGCTGGCGCGGCAGCACCACGTGGGCGCCGGTGTCGCCGAGGCTGACGGCCGCCGCAGAGCCCGCAGCCCCACAGGCTGTTTCGCCAGGCGAGCGGCTGCCAAAGAGCTTTCCAACGAGGCACGGCTTTCTCTCCTCGCTCTTAGGGCGTGGGAGCTGTCGCCAGAGCCGCGGCCCTACAGGAAAATGCTTCGCAGGCTGGCGCGGCTGCACCTGGTGGGCGCCGGTGGCGGGGAGGCTGACGGCCGCCACAAAGCCCGCAGCCCCACGGGCTGTGGGGCCACGCGATCGGCTGCCAAAGAGCTTTCCAACGAGGCACGGCTTTCCCTCCTGGCTCTTTGGGCGTGGGAGCTGTCGCCATAGCCACGGCCCTACCGGAAAATGCTTCGCAGGCTGGCGCGGCTGCACCTGGTGGGTGCCGGTGGCTCCGAGGCTGACGGCCGCCGCAAAGCCCGCAGCCCCACAGGCTGTTTCGCCAGGCGAGCGGCCGCCAAAGAGCTTTCCAACGAGGCACGGCTTTCCCTCCTGGCTCTTTGGGCGTGGGAGCTGTCGCCATAGCCACGGCCCTACCGGAAAATGCTTCGCAGGCTGGCGCGGCTGCACCTGGTGGGTGCCGGTGGCTCCGAGGCTGACGGCCGCCGCAAAGCCCGCAGCCCCACAGGCTGTTTCGCCAGGCGAGCGGCCGCCAACGAGCTTTCCAACGAGGCACGGCTTTCCCTCCTGGCTCTTCGGGCTTGGGAGCTGTCGTCAGAGCCGCAGCCCTACCGGAAAATGCTTCGCAAGCTGGCGCGGCAGCGCCACGTGGGCGCCGGTGGCGCCGAGGCTGACGGCCGCCGCAAAGCCCGCAGCCCCACGGGCTGTGGGGCCACGCGAGCGGCTGCCAAAGAGCTTTCCAACGAGGCATGGCTTTTCCTCCTGGCTCTTCGGGCGTGGGAGCTGTCGCCAGAGCCGCGGCCCTACCGGAAAACGCTTCGCAGGCTGGCGCAGCGGCGCCACGTGGGCGCCGGTGGCGGCGAGGCTGACGGCCGCCGCAGAGCCCGCAGCCCCATGGGCTGTGGGGCCACGCGAGCGGCTGCCAAAGAGCTTTCCAACGAGGCACGGCTTTCCCTCCTGGCTCTTCGGGCTTGGGAGTTGTCGTCAGAGCCGCAGCCCTACCGGAAAATGCTTCGCAAGCTGGCACGGCAGCGCCACGTGGGCACCGTTGGCGGCGAGGCTGACGGCCGCCGCAAAGCCTGCAGCCACACGGGCTGTGGGGCCACACGAGCGGCTGCCAAAGAGCTTTCCAGCGAGGCACGACTTTCCCTCCTGGCTCTTCGGGCGTGGGAGCTGTCGCCAGAGCCGCGGCCCTACCGGAAAATGCTTCGCAGCCTGGTGAGGCGGTGACACATGGGCGCCGGTGGCAGCGAGGCTGACGGCCGCCGCAAAGCCCGCAGCCCCACAGGCTGTTTCGCCAGGCGAGCGGCTGCCAAAGAGCTTTCCAACGAGGCACGGCTTTCCCTCCTCGCTCTTCGGGTGTGGGAGCTGTCGCCAGAGCCGCGGCCCTACAGGAAAATGCTTCGCAGGCTGGCGCGGCTGCACCTGGTGGGCGCCGGTGGCGGGGAGGCTGACGGCCGCCACAAAGCCCGCAGCCCCACGGGCTGTGGGGCCACGCGATCGGCTGCCAAAGAGCTTTCCAACGAGGCACGGCTTTCCCTCCTGGCTCTTCGTGCTTGGGAGCTGTCGCCAGAGTTGCGGCCCTACCGGAAAATGCTTCACAGGCTGGTGGGGCGGCGCCACGTGGGCGCCGGTGGCTCCGAGGCTGACGGCCGCGGCAAAGCCCGAAGCCCCACGGGCTGTTTCGCCAGGCGAGCGGCTGCCAAAGAGCTTTCCAACGAGGCATGGCTTTCCCTCCTGGCTCTTCGTGCTTGGGAGCTGTCGCCAGAGTTGCGGCCCTACCGGAAAATGCTTCGCAAGCTGGCGCAGCGGCGCCACGTGGGCGCCGGTGGCGGGGAGGCTGACGGCCGCCACAAAGCCCGCAGCCCCACGGGCTGTGGGGCCACGCGATCGGCTGCCAAAGAGCTTTCCAACGAGGCATGGCTTTCCCTCCTGGCTCTTCGGGCGTGGGAGCTGTCGCCAGAGACGCGGCCCTACAGGAAAATGCTTCGCAGGCTGGCGCAGCGGCGCCACGTGGGCGCCGGTGGCAGCGAGGCTGACGGCCGCCGCAAAGCCCGCAGCCCCACAGGCTGTTTCGCCAGGCGAGCGGCTGCCAAAGAGCTTTCCAACGAGGCACGGCTTTCTCTCCTCGCTCTTAGGGCGTGGGAGCTGTCGCCAGAGCCGCGGCCCTACAGGAAAATGCTTTGCAGGCTGGCGCGGCTGCACCTGGTGGGCGCCGGTGGCGGGGAGGCTGACGGCCGCCGCAAAGCCCGCAGCCCCACAGGCTGTTTCGCCAGGCGAGCGGCCGCCAAAGAGCTTTCCAACGAGGCACGGCTTTCCCTCCTGGCTCTTCGGGCTTGGGAGCTGTCGTCAGAGCCGCAGCCCTACCGGAAAATGCTTCGAAGGCTGGCGCGGCTGCACCTGGTGGGCGCCGGTGGCGGGGAGGCTGACGGCCGCCACAAAGCCTGCAGCCCCACGGGCTGTGGGGCCACACGAGCGGCTGCCAAAGAGCTTTCCAACGAGGCACGGCTTTCCCTCCTGGCTGTTCGTGCTTGGGAGCTGTCGCCAGAGTTGCGGCCCTACCGGAAAATGCTTCACAGGCTGGTGGGGCGGCGCCACGTGGGCGCCGGTGGCTCCGAGGCTGACGGCCGCCGCAAAGCCCGCAGCCCCACGGGCTGTTTCGCCAGGCGAGCGGCTGCCAAAGAGCTTTCCAACGAGGCATGGCTTTCCCTCCTGGCTCTTCGTGCTTGGGAGCTGTCGCCAGAGTTGCGGCCCTACCGGAAAATGCTTCGCAAGCTGGCGCGGCGGCGCCATGTGGGCGCCGGTGGCGCCGAGGCTGACGGCCGCCACAAAGCCCGCAGCCCCACGGGCTGTGGGGCCACGCGAGAGGCTGCCAAAGAGCTTTCCAACGAGGCATGGCTTTCCCTCCTGGCTCTTCGGGCGTGGGAGCTGTCGCCAGAGACGCGGCCCTACAGGAAAATGCTTCGCAGGCTGGCGCAGCGGCGCCACGTGGGCGCCGGTGGCAGGGAGGCTGACGGTCGCCGCATAGCCCGCAGCCCCATGGGCTGTGGGGCCACGCGAGCGGCCGCCAAAGAGCTTTCCAACGAGGCACGGCTTTCCCTCCTGGCTCTTCGGGCATGGGAGCTGTCGCCAGAGCCACGGCCCTACCAGAAAATGCTTCGCAGGCTGGCGCGGCTGCACCTGGTGGGTGCCGGTGGCTCCGAGGTTGACGGCCGCCGCAAAGCCCGCAGCCCCACAGGCTGTTTCGCCAGGCGAGCGGCTGCCAAAGAGCTTTCCAACGAGGCACGGCTTTCCCTCCTGGCTCTTCGGGCGTGGGAGCTGTCGCCAGAGAAACGGCCCTACCGGAAAATGCTTCGCAGGCTGGCGCGGCTGCACCTGGTGGGTGCCGGTGACTCCGAGGCTGACGGCCGCCGCAAAGCCCGCAGCCCCACAGGCTGTTTCGCCAGGCGAGCGGCCGCCAAAGAGCTTTCCAACGAGGCACGGCTTTCCCTCCTGGCTCTTCGGGCTTGGGAGCTGTCGTCAGAGCCGCAGCCCTACCGGAAAATGCTTCGCAAGCTGGCGCGGCAGCACCACGTGGGCGCCGGTGGCGCCGAGGCTGACGGCCGCCGCAAAGCCCGCAGCCCCACGGGCTGTGGGGCCACGCGAGCGGCTGCCAAAGAGCTTTCCAACGAGGCATGGCTTTTCCTCCTGGCTCTTCGGGCGTGGGAGCTGTCGCCAGAGCCGCGGCCCTACCGGAAAACGCTTCGCAGCCTGGTGAGGCGGTGACACATGGGCGCCGGTGGCAGCGAGGCTGACGGCCGCCGCAAAGCCCGCAGCCCCACAGGCTGTTTCGCCAGGCGAGCGGCTGCCAAAGAGCTTTCCAACGAGGCACGGCTTTCCCTCCTCGCTCTTCGGGTGTGGGAGCTGTCGCCAGAGCCGCGGCCCTACAGGAAAATGCTTCGAAGGCTGGCGCGGCTGCACCTGGTGGGCGCCGGTGGCGGGGAGGCTGACGGCCGCCACAAAGCCTGCAGCCCCACGGGCTGTGGGGCCACACGAGCGGCTGCCAAAGAGCTTTCCAACGAGGCACGGCTTTCCCTCCTGGCTGTTCGTGCTTGGGAGCTGTCGCCAGAGTTGCGGCCCTACCGGAAAATGCTTCACAGGCTGGTGGGGCGGCGCCACGTGGGCGCCGGTGGCTCCGAGGCTGACGGCCGCGGCAAAGCCCGCAGCCCCACGGGCTGTTTCGCCAGGCGAGCGGCTGCCAAAGAGCTTTCCAACGAGGCATGGCTTTCCCTCCTGGCTCTTCGTGCTTGGGAACTGTCGCCAGAGTTGCGGCCCTACCGGAAAATGCTTCGCAAGCTGGCGCGGCGGCGCCATGTGGGCGCCGGTGGCGCCGAGGCTGACGGCCGCCACAAAGCCCGCAGCCCCACGGGCTGTGGGGCCACGCGAGAGGCTGCCAAAGAGCTTTCCAACGAGGCATGGCTTTCCCTCCTGGCTCTTCGGGCGTGGGAGCTGTCGCCAGAGTTGCGGCCCTACCGGAAAATGCTTCGCAGGCTGGCGCAGCGGCGCCACGTGGGCGCCGGTGGCAGGGAGGCTGACGGTCGCCGCATAGCCCGCAGCCCCATGGGCTGTGGGGCCACGCGAGCGGCCGCCAAAGAGCTTTCCAACGAGGCACGGCTTTCCCTCCTGGCTCTTCGGGCATGGGAGCTGTCGCCAGAGCCACGACCCTACCAGAAAATGCTTCGCAGGCTGGCGCGGCTGCACCTGGTGGGTGCCGGTGGCTCCGAGGTTGACGGCCGCCGCAAAGCCCGCAGCCCCACGGGCTGTTTCGCCAGGCGAGCGGCTGCCAAAGAGCTTTCCAACGAGGCACGGCTTTCCCTCCTGGCTCTTCGGGCGTGGGAGCTGTCGCCAGAGAAACGGCCCTACCGGAAAATGCTTCGCAGGCTGGCGCGGCTGCACCTGGTGGGTGCCGGTGGCTCCGAGGCTGACGGCCGCCGCAAAGCCCGCAGCCCCACAGGCTGTTTCGCCAGGCGAGCGGCCGCCAAAGAGCTTTCCAACGAGGCACGGCTTTCCCTCCTGGCTCTTCGGGCTTGGGAGCTGTCGTCAGAGCCGCAGCCCTACCGGAAAATGCTTCGCAAGCTGGCGCGGCAGCACCACGTGGGCGCCGGTGGCGCCAAGGCTGACGGCCGCCGCAAAGCCCGCAGCCCCACGGGCTGTGGGGCCACGCGAGCGGCTGCCAAAGAGCTTTCCAACGAGGCATGGCTTTTCCTCCTGGCTCTTCGGGCGTGGGAGCTGTCGCCAGAGCCGCGGCCCTACCGGAAAACGCTTCGCAGCCTGGTGAGGCGGTGACACATGGGCGCCGGTGGCAGCGAGGCTGACGGCCGCCGCAAAGCCCGCAGCCCCACAGGCTGTTTCGCCAGGCGAGCGGCTGCCAAAGAGCTTTCCAACGAGGCACGGCTTTCCCTCCTCGCTCTTCGGGTGTGGGAGCTGTCGCCAGAGCCGCGGCCCTACAGGAAAATGCTTCGCAGGCTGGCGCGGCTGCACCTGGTGGGCGCCGGTGGCGGGGAGGCTGACGGCCGCCACAAAGCCTGCAGCCCCACGGGCTGTTTCGCCAGGCGAGCGGCTGCCAAAGAGCTTTCCAACGAGGCATGGCTTTCCCTCCTGGCTCTTCGTGCTTGGGAGCTGTCGCCAGAGTTGCGGCCCTACAGGAAAATGCTTCGCAAGCTGGCGCGGCGGCGCCATGTGGGCGCCGGTGGCGCCGAGGCTGACGGCCGCCACAAAGCCCGCAGCCCCACGGGCTGTGGAGCCACGCGAGAGGCTGCCAAAGAGCTTTCCAACGAGGCATGGCTTTCCCTCCTGGCTCTTCGGGCGTGGGAGCTGTCGCCAGAGACGCGGCCCTACAGGAAAATGCTTCGCAGGCTGGCGCAGCGGCGCCACGTGGGCGCCGGTGGCGGCGAGGCTGACGGCCGCCGCAAAGCCCGCAGCCCCACAGGCTGTTTCGCCAGGCGAGCGGCTGCCAAAGAGCTTTCCAACGAGGCACGGCTTTCTCTCCTCACTCTTAGGGCGTGGGAGCTGTCGCCAGAGCCGCGGCCCTACAGGAAAATGCTTCGCAGGCTGTCGCAGCTGCACCTGGTGGGCGCCGGTGGCGGGGAGGCTGACGGCCGCCATAAAGCCCGCAGCCCCACGGGCTGTGGGGCCACGCGATCGGCTGCCAAAGAGCTTTCCAACGAGGCACGGCTTTCCCTCCTGGCTCTTCGGGCGTGGGAGCTGTCGCCAGAGCCACGGCCCTACCGGAACATGCTTCGCAGGCTAGCGCGGCTGCACCTGGTGGGTGCCGTTGGCTCCGAGGCTGACGGCCGCCGCAAAGCCCGCAGCCCCACAGGCAGTTTCGCCAGGCGAGCGGCTGCCAAAGAGCTTTCCAACGAGGCACGGCTTTCCCTCCTGGCTCTTCGGGCGTGGGAGCTGTCGCCAGAGCCACGGCCCTACCGGAAAATGCTTCGCAGGCTGGCGCGGCTGCACCTGGTGGGTGCCGGTGGCTCCGAGGCTGACGGCCGCCGCAAAGCCCGCAGCCCCACAGGCTGTTTCGCCAGGCGAGCGGCCGCCAAAGAGCTTTCCAACGAGGCACGGCTTTCCCTCCTGGCTCTTCGGGCTTGGGAGCTGTCGTCAGAGCCGCAGCCCTACCGGAAAATGCTTCGCAAGCTGGCGCGGCAGCGCCACGTGGGCGCTGGTGGCGCCGTGGCTGACGGCCGCCGCAAAGCCCGCAGCCCCACGGGCTGTGGGGCCACGCGAGCGGCTGCCAAAGAGCTTTCCAACGAGGCATGGCTTTTCCTCCTGGCTCTTCGGGCGTGGGAGCTGTCGCCAGAGCCGCGGCCCTACCGGAAAACGCTTCGCAGGCTGGCGCAGCGGCGCCACGTGGGCGCCGGTGGCGGCGAGGCTGACGGCCGCCGCAGAGCCCGCAGCCCCATGGGCTGTGGGGCCACGCGAGCGGCTGCCAAAGAGCTTTCCAACGAGGCACGGCTTTCCCTCCTGGCTCTTCGGGCTTGGGAGTTGTCTTCAGAGCCGCAGCCCTACCGGAAAATGCTTCGCAAGCTGGCACGGCAGCGCCACGTGGGCACCGTTGGCGGCGAGACTGACGGTCGCCGCAAAGCCTGCAGCCACACGGGCTGTGGGGCCACACGAGCGGCTGCCAAAGAGCTTTCCAGCGAGGCACGGCTTTCCCTCCTGGCTCTTCGGGCGTGGGAGCTGTCGCCAGAGCCGCGGCCCTACCGGAAAATGCTTCGCAGCCTGGTGAGGCGGTGACACATGGGCGCCGGTGGCAGCGAGGCTGACGGCCGCCGCAAAGCCCGCAGCCCCACAGGCTGTTTCGCCAGGCGAGCGGCTGCCAAAGAGCTTTCCAACGAGGCACGGCTTTCCCTCCTCGCTCTTCGGGTGTGGGAGCTGTCGCCAGAGCCGCGGCCCTACAGGAAAATGCTTCGCAGGCTGGCGCGGCTGCACCTGGTGGGCGCCGGTGGCGGGGAGGCTGACGGCCGCCACAAAGCCCGCAGCCACACGGGCTGTGGGGCCACGCGATCGGCTGCCAAAGAGCTTTCCAACGAGGCACGGCTTTCCCTCCTGGCTCTTCGGGCGTGGGAGCTGTCGCCAGAGTTGCGGCCCTACCGGAAAATGCTTCACAGGCTGGTGGGGCGGCGCCACGTGGGCGCCGGTGGCTCCGAGGCTGACGGCCGCGGCAAAGCCCGCAGCCCCACGGGCTGTGGGGCCACGCGAGAGGCTGCCAAAGAGCTTTCCAACGAGGCATGGCTTTCCCTCCTGGCTCTTCGGGCGTGGGAGCTGTCGCCAGAGACGCGGCCCTACAGGAAAATGCTTCGCAGGCTGGCGCAGCGGCGCCACGTGGGCGCCGGTGGCAGCGAGGCTGACGGCCGCCGCAAAGCCCGCAGCCCCACAGGCTGTTTCGCCAGGCGAGCGGCTGCCAAAGAGCTTTCCAACGAGGCACGGCTTTCTCTCCTCGCTCTTAGGGCGTGGGAGCTGTCGCCAGAGCCGCGGCCCTACAGGAAAATGCTTTGCAGGCTGGCGCGGCTGCACCTGGTGGGCGCCGGTGGCGGGGAGGCTGACGGCCGCCACAAAGCCCGCAGCCCCACGGGCTGTGGGGCCACGCGATCGGCTGCCAAAGAGCTTTCCAACGAGGCACGGCTTTCCCTCCTGGCTCTTCGGGCGTGGGAGCTGTCGCCAGAGCCGCGGCCCTACAGGAAAATGCTTCGCAGGCTGGTGGGGCGGCGCCACGTGGGCGCCGTTGGCTCCGAGGCTGACGGCCGCCGCAAAGCCCGCAGCCCCACAGGCTGTTTCGCCAGGCGAGCGGCTGCCAAAGAGCTTTCCAACGAGGCACGGCTTTCCCTCCTGGCTCTTCGGGCGTGGGAGCTGTCGCCAGAGCCGCGGCCCTACAGGAAAATGCTTCGCAGGCTGGCGCAGCGGCGCCACGTGGGCGCCGGTGGCAGGGAGGCTGACGGTCGCCGCATAGCCCGCAGCCCCATGGGCTGTGGGGCCACGCGAGCGGCCGCCAAAGAGCTTTCCAACGAGGCACGGCTTTCCCTCCTGGCTCTTCGGGCATGGGAGCTGTCGCCAGAGCCACGGCCCTACCAGAAAATGCTTCGCAGGCTGGCGCGGCTGCACCTGGTGGGTGCCGGTGGCTCCGAGGCTGACGGCCGCCGCAAAGCCCGCAGCCCCACAGGCTGTTTCGCCAGGCGAGCGGCTGCCAAAGAGCTTTCCAACGAGGCACGGCTTTCCCTCCTCGCTCTTCGGGTGTGGGAGCTGTCGCCAGAGCCGCGGCCCTACAGGAAAATGCTTCGCAGGCTGGTGGGGCGGCGCCACGTGGGCGCCGGTGGCTCCGAGGCTGACGGCCGCGGCAAAGCCCGCAGCCCCACAGGCTGTTTCGCCAGGCGAGCGGCTGCCAAAGAGCTTTCCAACGATGCATGGCTTTCCCTCCTGGCTCTTCGTGCTTGGGAGCTGTCGCCAGAGTTGCGGCCCTACCGGAAAATGCTTCGCAAGCTGGCGCGGCGGCGCCATGTGGGCGCCGGTGGCGCCGAGGCTGACGGCCGCCACAAAGCCCGCAGCCCCACGGGCTGTGGGGCCACGCGAGAGGCTGCCAAAGAGCTTTCCAACGAGGCACGGCTTTCCCTCCTGGCTCTTCGGGCATGGGAGCTGTCGCCAGAGCCACGGCCCTACCAGAAAATGCTTCGCAGGCTGGCGCGGCTGCACCTGGTGGGTGCCGGTGGCTCCGAGGCTGACGGCCGCCGCAAAGCCCGCAGCCCCACAGGCTGTTTCGCCAGGTGAGCGGCTGCCAAAGAGCTTTCCAACGAGGCACGGCTTTCCCTCCTGGCTCTTCGGGCGTGGGAGCTGTCGCCAGCCAAACGGCCCTACCGGAAAATGCTTCGCAGGCTGGCGCGGCTGCACCTGGTGGGTGCCGGTGGCTCCGAGGCTGACGGCCGCCGCAAAGCCCGCAGCCCCACAGGCAGTTTCGCCAGGCGAGCGGCCGCCAAAGAGCTTTCCAACGAGGCACGGCTTTCCCTCCTGGCTCTTCGGGCTTGGGAGCTGTCGTCAGAGCCGCAGCCCTAACGGAAAATGCTTCGCAAGCTGGCGCGGCAGCACCACGTGGGCGCCGGTGGCGCCGAGGCTGACGGCCGCCACAAAGCCCGCAGCCCCACGGGCTGTGGGGCCACGCGAGCGGCTGCCAAAGAGCTTTCCAACGAGGCATGGCTTTTCCTCCTGGCTCTTCGGGCGTGGGAGCTGTCGCCAGAGCCGCGGCCCTACCGGAAAATGCTTCGCAGGCTGGCGCAGCGGCGCCACGTGGGCGCCGGTGGCGGCGAGGCTGACGGCCGCCGCAGAGCCCGCAGCCCCATGGGCTGTTTCGCCACGCGAGCGGCTGCCAAAGAGCTTTCCAACGAGGCACGGCTTTCCCTCCTGGCTCTTCGGGCTTGGGAGTTGTCGTCAGAGCCGCAGCCCTACCGGAAAATGCTTCGCAAGCTGGCACGGCAGCGCCACGTGGGCACCGTTGGCGGCGAGGCTGACGGCCGCCGCAAAGCCCGCAGCCACACGGGCTGTGGGGCCACACGTGCGGCTGCCAAAGAGCTTTCCAGCGAGGCACGACTTTCCCTCCTGGCTCTTCGGGCGTGGGAGCTGTCGCCAGAGACGCGGCCCTACCGGAAAATGCTTCGCAGGCTGGCGCATCGGCGCCACGTGGGCGCCGGTGGCAGCGAGGCTGACGGCCGCCGCAAAGCCCGCAGCCCCACAGGCTGTTTCGCCAGGCGAGCGGCTGCCAAAGAGCTTTCCAACGAGGCACGGCTTTCCCTCCTGGCTCTTCGGGCGTGGGAGCTGTCGCCAGAGCCGCGGCCCTACCGGAAAATGCTTCGCAGGCTGGCGCGGCTGCACCTGGTGGGCGCCGGTGGCGGGGAGGCTGACGGCCGCCACAAAGCCCGCAGCCCCACGGGCTGTGGGGCCACGCGATCGGCTACCAAAGAGCTTTCCAACGAGGCACGGCTTTCCCTCCTAGGTCTTCGGGCGTGGGAGCTGTCGCCAGAGCCGCGGCCCTACAGGAAAATGCTTCGCAGGCTGGTGGGGCGGCGCCACGTGGGCGCCGGTGGCTCCGAGGCTGACGGCCGCCGCAAAGCCCGCAGCCCCACAGGCTGTTTCGCCAGGCGAGCGGCTGCCAAAGAGCTTTCCAACGAGGCACGGCTTTCCCTCCTGGCTCTTCGGGCGTGGGAGCTGTCGCCAGAGCCGCGGCCCTACAGGAAAATGCTTCGCAGGCTGGTGCAGCGGCGCCACGTGGGCGCCGGTGGCAGGGAGGCTGACGGCCGCCACAAAGCCCGCAGCCCCACGGGCTTTGGGGCCACGCGAGCGGCCGCCAAAGAGCTTTCCAACGAGGCACGGCTTTCCCTCCTGGCTCTTCGGGCGTGGGAGCTGTCGCCAGAGCCACGGCCCTACCGGAAAATGCTTCGCAGGCTGGCGCGTCTGCACCTGGTGGGTGCCGGTGGCTCCGAGGCTGACGGCCGCCGCAAAGCCCGCAGCCCCACAGGCTGTTTCGCCAGGCGAGCGGCTGCCAAAGAGGTTTCCAACGAGGCACGGCTTTCCCTCCTGGCTCTTCGGGCGTGGGAGCTGTCGCCAGAGCCACGGCCCTACCGGAAAATGCTTCGCAGGCTGGCGCGGCTGCACCTGGTGGGTGCCGGTGGCTCCGAGGCTGACGGCCGCCGCAAAGCCCGCAGCCCCACAGGCTGTTTCGCCAGGCGAGCGGCCGCCAAAGAGCTTTCCAACGAGGCACGGCTTTCCCTCCTGGCTCTTCGGGCGTGGGAGCTGTCGCCAGAGCCGCGGCCCTACCGGAAAATGCTTCGCAGGCTGGTGGGGCGGTGCCACGTGGGCGCCGGTGGCTCCGAGGCTGACGGCCGCCGCAAAGCCCGCAGCCGCACGGGCTGTTTCGCCAGGCGAGCGGCTGCCAAAGAGCTTTCCAACGAGGCATGGCTTTCCCTCCTGGCTCTTCGGGCTTGGGAGCTGTCGCCAGAGTTGCGGCCCTACCGGAAAATGCTTCGCAAGCTGGCGCGGCGGCGCCACGTGGGCGCCGGTGGCTCCGAGGCTGACAATCGCCGCAAAGCCCGCAGCCCCACGGGCTGTGGGGCCACGCGAGCGGCTGCCAAAGAGCTTTCCAACGAGGCACGGCTTTCCCTCCTGGCTCTTCGGGCTTGGGAGTTGTCGTCAGAGCCGCAGCCCTACCGGAAAATGCTTCGCAGCCTGGTGAGACGGCGACACATGGGCGCCGGTGGCAGCGAGGCTGACGGCCGCCGCAAAGCCCGCAGCCCCACAGGCTGTTTCGCCAGGGGAGCGGCTGCCAAAGAGCTTTCCAACGAGGCACGGCTTTCCCTCCTGGCTCTTCGGGCGTGGGAGCTGTCGCCAGAGCCGCGGCCCTACAGGAAAATGCTTCGCAGGCTGGCGCGGCTGCACCTGGTGGGCGCCGGTGGCACCGAGGCTGACGGCCGCCACAAAGCCCGCAGCCCCACGGGCTGTGGGGCCACGCAAGAGGCTGCCAAAGAGCTTTCCAACGAGGCATGGCTTTCCCTCCTGGCTCTTCGGGCTTGGGAGCTGTCGCCAGAGTTGCGGCCCTACCGGAAAATGCTTCGCAGGCTGGCGCGGCGGCGCCACGTGGGCGCCGGTGTCGCTGAGGCTGACGGCCGCCACAAAGCCCGCAGCCCCACGGGCTGCGGGGCCACGCAAGAGGCTGCCAAAGAGCTTTCCAACGAGGCATGGCTTTCCCTCCTGGCTCTTCGGGCGTGGGAGCTGTCGCCAGAGCCGCGGCCCTACCGGAAAATGCTTACAGGCTGGCGCGGCTGCACCTGGTGGGCGCCGGTGGCGGGGAGGCTGACGGTCGCCGCAAAGCCCGCAGCCCCACGGGCTGTGGGGCCACGCGAGCGGCTGCCAAAGAGCTTTCCAACGAGGCACGGCTTTCCCTCCTGGCTCTTCGGGCGTGGGAGCTGTCGCCAGAGCCGCGGCCCTACCGGAAAATGCTTCGCAGGCTCGTGCGGCGGCGCCACGTGGGAGCCGGTGGCGCAAAGGCTGACGGCCGCCGCAAAGCCCGCAGCCCCACGGGCTGTGGGGCCACACGAGCGGCTGCCAAAGAGCTTTCCAACAAGGCACGGCTTTCCCTCCTGGCTCTTCGTGCTTGGGAGCTGTCGCCAGAGCCGCGGCCCTACCGGAAAATGCTTCGCAGGCTGGTGGGGCGGCGCCACGTAGGCGCTGGTGGCTCCGAGGCTGACGGCCGCCGCAAAGCCCGCAGCCCCACGGGCTGTGGGGCCACGCGAGCGGCTGCCAAAGAGCTTTCCAACGAGGCATGGCTTTCCCTCCCTGCTCTTCGGGCGTGGGAGCTGTCGCCAGAGCCGCGGCCCTACCGGAAAATGCTTCGCAGGCTGGTGGGGCGGTACCACGTGGGCGCCGGTGGCGCCGAGGCTGACGGCCGCCGCAAAGCCCGCAGCTCCATGGGCTGTGTGGCCACGCGAGCGGCTGCCAAAGAGCTTTCCAACGAGGCATGGCTTTCCCTCCTGGCTCTTCGGGCTTGGGAGTTGTCGTCAGAGCCGCGGCCCTACAGGAAAATGCTTCGCAGGCTGGCGCGGCTGCACCTGGTGGGCGCCGGTGGCGGGGAGGCTGACGGCCCCCACAAAGCCCGCAGCCCCACGGGCTGTGGGGCCACGCGAGCGGCTGCCAAAGAGCTTTCCAACGAGGCACGGCTTTCCCTCCTGGCTCTTCGGGCGTGGGAGCTGTCGCCAGAGCCGTGGCCCTACCGGAAAATGCTTCGCAGGCTGGCGCGGCTGTAGCTGGTGGGCGCCGGTGGCGGTGAGGCTGACGGCCGCCGCAAAGCCCGCAGCCCCACGGGCTGTGGGGCCACGCGAGCGGCTGCCAAAGAGCTTTCCAACGAGGCACGGCTTTCCCTCCTGGCTCTTCGTGCTTGGGAGCTGTCGCCAGAGTTGCGGCCCTACCGGAAAATGCTTCGCAGGCTGGTGGGGCGGCGCCACGTGGGCGCCGGTGGCTCCGAGGCTGACGGCCGCCGCAAAGCCCGCAGCCGCACGGGCTGTTTCGCCAGGCGAGCGGCTGCCAAAGAGCTTTCCAACGAGGCATGGCTTTCCCTCCTGGCTCTTCGGGCTTGGGAGCTGTCGCCAGAGTTGCGGCCCTACCGGAAAATGCTTCGCAGGCTGGTGGGGCGGCGCCACGTGGGCGCCGGTGGCTCCGAGGCTGACAACCGCCGCAAAGCCCGCAGCCCCACGGGCTGTGGGGCCACGCGAGCGGCTGCCAAAGAGCTTTCCAACGAGGCACGGCTTTCCCTCCTGGCTCTTCGGGCTTGGGAGTTGTCGTAAGAGCCGCAGCCCTACCGGAAAATGCTTCGCAGCCTGGTGAGGCGGCGATACATGGGCGCCGGTGGCAGCGAGGCTGACGGCCGCCGCAAAGCCCGCAGCCCCACAGGCTGTTTCGCCAGGCGAGCGGCTGCCAAAGAGCTTTCCAACGAGGCACGGCTTTCCCTCCTCGCTTTTCGGGCGTGGGAGCTGTCGCCAGAGCCGCAGCCCTACAGGAAAATGCTTCGCTGGCTGGCGCGGCTGCACCTGGTGGGCGCCAGTGGCTCCGAGGCTGACGGCCGCCACAAAGCCCGCAGCCCCACGGGCTGTGGGGCCACGCGAGCGGCTGCCAAAGAGCTTTCCAACGAGGCACGGCTTTCCCTCCTGGCTCTTCGTGCTTGGGAGCTGTCGCCAGAGTTGCGGCCCTACCGGAAAATGCTTCGCAGGCTGGTGGGGCGGCGCCACGTGGGCGCCGGTGGCAGCGAGGCTGACGGCCGCCGCAAAGCCCGCAGCCCCACGGGCTGTTTCGCCAGGCGAGCGGCTGCCAAAGAGCTTTCCAACGAGGCACGGCTTTCCCTCCTGGCTCTTCGGGCGTGGGAGCTGTCGCCAGAGCCGCAGCCCTACAGGAAAATGCTTCGCAGGCTGGCGCGGCGGCGCCACGTGGACGCCGGTGTCGCTGAGGCTGACGTCCGCCGGAAAGCCCGCAGCCCCACGGGCTGTGGGGCCATGCGAGCGGCTGCCAAAGAGCTTTCCAACGAGGCACGGCTTTCCCTCCTGGCTCTTCGGGCTTGGGAGCTGTCGTCAGAGCCACGGCCCTACCGGAAAATGCTTCGCAGGCTGGTGGGGCGGCGCCACGTGGGCGCTGGTGGCTCCGAGGCTGACGGCCGCCGCAAAGCCCGCAGCCCCACGGGCTGTGGGGCCACGCGAGCGGCTGCCAAAGAGCTTTCCAACGAGGCATGGCTTTCCCTCCTGGCTCTTCGGGCGTGGGAGCTGTCGCCAGAGACGCGGCCCTACCGGAAAATGCTTCGCAGGCTGGTGGGGCGGCGCCACGTGGGCGCCGGTGGCAGCGAGGATGACGGCCGCCGCAAAGCCCGCAGCCCCACAGGCTGTTTCGCCAGGCGAGCGGCTGCCAAAGAGCTTTCCAACGAGGCACGGCTTTCCCTCCTAGGTCTTCGGGCGTGGGAGCTGTCGCCAGAGCCGCGGCCCTACCGGAAAATGCTTCGCAGGCTGGCGCGGCGGCGCCACGTGGGCGCCGGTGGCTCCGAGGCTGACGGCCGCCACAAAGCCCGCAGCCCCACGGGCTGTGGGGCCACGCGATCGGCTGCCAAAGAGCTTTCCAACGAGGCACGGCTTTCCCTCCTGGCTCTTCGTGCTTGGGAGCTGTCGCCAGAGTTGCGGCCCTACCGGAAAATGCTTCGCAGGCTGGCGCGGCGGCGCCACGTGGGCGCCGGTGGCTCCGAGGCTGACGGCCGCTGCAAAGCCCGCAGCCCCCCGGGCTGTGAGGCCACGCGAGCGGCTGCCAAAGAGCTTTCCAACGAGGCACGGATTTCCCTCCTGGCTCTTCGGGCGTGGGAGCTGTCGTCAGAGCCACGGCCCTACAGGAAAATGCTTTGCAGGCTGGCGCGGCTGCACCTGGTGGGCGCCGGTGGCTCCGAGGCTGACGGCCGCCACAAAGCCCGCAGCCCCACGGGCTGTGGGGCCACGCGATCGGCTGCCAAAGAGCTTTCCAACGAGGCACGGCTTTCCCTCCTGGCTCTTCGGGCTTGGGAGCTGTCGCCAGAGTTGCGGCCCTACCGGAAAATGCTTCGCAGGCTGGTGGGGCGGCGCCACGTGGGCGCCAGTGGCTCCGAGGCTGACGGCCGCCGCAAAGCCCGCAGCCCCACGGGCTCTTTCGCCAGGCGAACGGCTGCCAAAGAGCTTTCCAACGAGGCACGGCTTTCCCTCCTGGCTCTTCGGGCGTGGGAGCTGTCGCCAGAGCCGCAGCCCTACAGGAAAATGCTTCGCAGGCTGGCGCGGCGGCGCCACGTGGGCGCCGGTGTCGCTGAGGCTGACGGCCGCCGGAAAGCCCGCAGCCCCACGGGCTGTGGGGCCACGCGAGCGGCTGCCAAAGAGCTTTCCAACGAGGCACGGCTTTCCCTCCTAGGTCTTCGGGCGTGGGAGCTGTCGCCAGAGACGCGGCCCTACCGGAAAATGCTTCGCAGGCTGGCGCAGCGGCGCCACGTGGGCGCCGGTGGCAGCGAGGCTGACGGCCGCCGCAAAGCCCGCAGCCCCACAGGCTGTTTCGCCAGGCGAGCGGCTGCCAAAGAGCTTTCCAACGAGGCATGGCTTTCCCTCCTGGCTCTTCGGGCGTGGGAGCTGTCGCCAGAGCCGCGGCCCTACAGGAAAATGCTTCGCAGGCTGGCGCGGCTGCACCTGGTGGGCGCCGGTGGCGGGGAGGCTGACGGCCGCCACAAAGCCCGCAGCCACACGGGCTGTGGGGCCACGCGAGCGGCCGCCAAAGAGCTTTCCAACGAGGCACGGCTTTCCCTCCTGGCTCTTCGGGCTTGGGAGCTGTCGTCAGAGCCGCAGCCCTACCGGAAAATGCTTCGCAAGCTGGCGCGGCAGCGCCACGTGGGCGCCGGTGGAACCGAGGCTGACGGCCGCCGCAAAGCCCGCAGCCCCACGGGCTGTGGGGCCACGCAAGAGGCTGCCAAAGAGCTTTCCAACGAGGCA
Source organism: Chroicocephalus ridibundus (assembly GCF_963924245.1). NCBI lineage: Eukaryota > Metazoa > Chordata > Aves > Charadriiformes > Laridae > Chroicocephalus > Chroicocephalus ridibundus. The sequence goes on along the minus strand of NW_026961567.1, from coordinate 677,293 downwards.
TGGCTTTCCCTCCTGGCTCTTCGGGCGTGGGAGCTGTCGCCAGAGCCGCGGCCCTACCGGAAAATGCTTCGCAGGCTGGTGGGGCGGCGCCACGTGGGCGCCGGTGGCTCCGAGGCTGACGGCCGCCGCAAAGCCCGCAGCCGCACGGGCTGTTTCGCCAGGCGAGCGGCTGCCAAAGAGCTTTCCAACGAGGCATGGCTTTCCCTCCTGGCTCTTCGGGCGTGGGAGCTGTCGCCAGAGTTGCGGCCCTACCGGAAAATGCTTCGCAGGCTGGTGGGGCGGCGCCACGTGGGCTCCGGTGGCTCCGAGGCTGACAATCGCCGCAAAGCCCGCAGCCCCACGGGCTGTGGGGCCACGCGAGCGGCTGCCAAAGAGCTTTCCAACGAGGCATGGCTTTCCCTCCTGGCTCTTCGGGCTTGGGAGCTGTCGTCAGAACTACAGCCCTACCGGAAAATGCTTCGCAAGCTGGCGCGGCAGCGCCACGTGGGCGCCGGTGGCGCCGAGGCTGACGGCCACCGCAAATCCCGCAGCCCCACGGGCTTTGGGCCCACGCGAGCGGCTGCCAAAGAGCTTTCCAACGAGGCACGGCTTTCCCTCCTGGCTCTTCGTGCTTGGGAGCTGTCGCCAGAGTTGCGGCCCTACCGGAAAATGCTTCGCAGGCTGGCGCGACGGCGCCACGTGGGCGCCGGTGGCAGCGAGGCTGACGGCCGCCGCAAAGCCCGCAGCCCCACGGGCTGTTTCGACAAGCGAGCGGCTGCCAAAGAGCTTTCCAACGAGGCACGGCTTTCCCTCCTGGCTCTTCGGGCGTGGGAGCTGTCGCCAGAGCCGCGGCCCTACAGGAAAATGCTTCGCAGGCTGGCGCGGCTGCACCTGGTGGGCGCCGGTGGCGGGGAGGCTGACGGTCGCCGCAAAGCCCGCAGCCCCACGGGCTGTGGGGCCACGCGAGCGGCTGCCAAAGAGCTTTCCAACGAGGCACGGCTTTCCCTCCTGGCTCTTCGGGCGTGGGAGCTGTCGCCAGAGTAGCGGCCCTACCGCAAAAAACTCTGCATACTTGCGCGGCGGCGCCACATGGGCACCGTTGGCGGAGAGGCTGACGGCCGCCGCAAAGCCCGCAGTCCCACGGGCTGTGGGGCCACGCAAGAGGCTGCCAAAGAGCTTTCCAACGAGGCACGGCTTTCCCTCCTGGCTCTTCGGGCGTGGGAGCTGTCGCCAGAGCCGCGGCCCTACCGGAAAATGCTTCGCAGGCTGGTGGGGCGGCGCCACGTGGGCGCCGGTGGCTCCGAGACTGACGGCCGCCGCAAAGCCCGCTGCCCCACGGGCTGTTTCGCCAGGCGAGCGGCTGCCAAAGAGCTTTCCAACGAGGCACGGCTTTCCCTCCTGGCTCTTCGGGCGTGGGAGCTGTCGCCAGAGCCGCGGCCCTACCGGACAATGCTTCGCAGGCTGGCGCAGCGGCGCCACGTGGGCGCCGGTGGCGCCGAGGCTGACGGCCGCCGCAAATCCCGCAGGCCCACGGGCTGTGGGCCCACGCGAGCGGCTGCCAAAGAGCTTTCCAACGAGGCATGGCTTTCCCTCCTGGCTCTTCGGGCTTGGGAGCTGTCGTCAGAACTACAGCCCTACCGGAAAATGCTTCGCAAGCTGGCGCGGCAGCGCCACGTGGGCGCCGGTGGCGCCGAGGCTGACGGCCACCGCAAATCCCGCAGCCCCACGGGCTGTGGGCCCACGCGAGCGGCTGCCAAAGAGCTTTCCAACGAGGCATGGCTTTCCCTCCTGGCTCTTCGGGCGTGGGAGCTGTCGTCAGAGCCGCGGCCCTACCGGAAAATGCTTCGCAGGCTGGTGGGGCGGCGCCACGTGGGCGCCGGTGGCTCCGAGGCTGACGGCCGCCGCAAAGCCCGCAGCCGCACGGGCTGTTTCGCCAGGCGAGCGGCTGCCAAAGAGCTTTCCAACGAGGCATGGCTTTCCCTCCTGGCTCTTCGGGCGTGGGAGCTGTCGCCAGAGACGCGGCCCTACCGGAAAATGCTTCGTAGGCTGGCGCAGCGGCGCCACGTGGGCGCCTGTGGCAGCGAGGATGACGGCCGCCGCAAAGCCCGCAGCCCCACAGGCTGTTTCGCCAGTCGAGCGGCTGCCAAAGAGCTTTCCAACGAGGCACGGCTTTCCCTCCTAGGTCTTCGGGCGTGGGAGCTGTCGCCAGAGCCGCGGCCCTACAGGAAAATGCTTCGCAGGCTGGCGCGGCTGCACCTGGTGTGCGCCAGCGGCGGGGAGGCTGACGGCCGCCACAAAGCCCGCAGCCCCACGGGCTGTGGGGCCACGCGATCGGCTGCCAAAGAGCTTTCCAACGAGGCACGGCTTTCCCTCCTGGCTCTTCGTGCTTGGGAGCTGTCGCCAGAGTTGCGGCCCTACCGGAAAATGCTTCGCAGGCTGGCGCGGCGGCGCCACGTGGGCGCCGGTGGCTCCGAGGCTGACGGCCGCCGCAAAGCCCGCAGCCCCACGGGCTGTTTCGACAAGCGAGCGGCTGCCAAAGAGCTTTCCAACGAGGCACGGCTTTCCCTCCTGGCTCTTCGGGTGTGGGAGCTGTCGCCAGAGCCGCGGCCCTACCGGAAAATGCTTCGCAGGCTGGCGCAGCTGTAGCTGGTGGGCACCGGTGGCGCTGAGGCTGACGGTCGCCGCAAAGCCCGCAGCCCCACGGGCTGTGGGGCCACGCGAGCGGCTGCCAAAGAGCTTTCCAACGAGGCACGGCTTTCCCTCCTGGGTCTTCGGGCGTGGGAGCTGTCGCCAGAGTAGCGGTCCTACCGCAAAAAACTCTGCATACTTGCGCGGCGGCGCCACATGGGCACCGTTGGCGGAGAGGCTGACGGCCGCCACAAAGCCCGCAGCCCCACGGGCTGTGGGGCCACGGAAGAGGCTGCCAAAGAGCTTTCCAACGAGGCACGGCTTTCCCTCCTGGCTCTTCGGGCGTGGGAGCTGTCGCCAGAGCCGCGGCCCTACCGGAAAATGCTTCGCAGGCTGGTGGGGCGGCGCCACGTGGGCGCCGGTGGCTCCGAGACTGACAGCCGCCGCAAAGCCCGCAGCCCCACGGGCTGTTTCGCCAGGCGAGCGGCTGCCAAAGAGCTTTCCAACGAGGCACGGCTTTCCCTCCTGGCTCTTCGGGCGTGGGAGCTGTCGCCAGAGCCGCGGCCCTACCGGAAAATGCTTCGCAGGCTGGCGCAGCGGCGCCACGTGGGCGCCGGTGGCGCCGAGGCTGACGGCCGCCGCAAAGCCCGCAGCCCCACGGGCTGTGGGGCCACGCGATCGGCTGCCAAAGAGTTTCCAACGAGGCATGGCTTTCCTTCCTGCCTCTTCGGGCTTGGGAGTTGTCGTCAGAGCCGCAGCCCTACCGGAAAATGCTTCGCAGGCTGGCGCGGCTGCACCTGGTGGGCGCCGGTGGCGGGGAGGCTGACGGCCGCCGCAAAGCCCGCAGCCCCACGGGCTGTGGGGCCACGCGAGCGGCTGCCAAAGAGCTTTCCAACGAGGCACGGCTTTCCCTCCTGGCTCTTCGGGCGTGGGAGCTGTCGTCAGAGCCGCAGCCCTACCGGAAAATGCTTCGCAAGCTGGCGCGGCAGCGCCACGTGGGCACCGTTGGCGCCGAGGCTGACGGCCGCGGCAAAGCCCGCAGCCCCACGGGCTGTGGGGCCACGCGAGCGGCTGCCAAAGAGCTTTCCAACGAGGCACGGCTTTCCCTCCTGGCTCTTCGGGCTTGGGAGCTGTCGCCAGAGTCGCGGCCCTACCGGAAAATGCTTCGCAGGCTGGCGCGGCTGTAGCTGGTAGGCGCCGGTGGCGCTGAGGCTGACGGCCGCCGCAAAGCCCGCAGCCCCACGGGCTGTGGGGCCACGCGAGCGGCTGCCAAAGAGCTTTCCAACGAGGCATGGCTTTCCCTCCTGGCTCTTCGTGCTTGGGAGCTGTCGCCAGAGTTGCGGCCCTACCGGAAAATGCTTCGCAGGCTGGTGGGGCGGCGCCACGTGGGCGCCGGTGGCTCCGAGGCTGACGGCCGCCGCAAAGCCCGCAGCCGCACGGGCTGTTTCGCCAGGCGAGCGGCTGCCAAAGAGCTTTCAAACGAGGCATGGCTTTCCCTCCTGGCTCTTCGGGCTTGGGAGCTGTCGCCAGAGTTGCGGCCCTACCGGAAAATGCTTCGCAGGCTGGTGGGGCGGCGCCACGTGGGCGCCGGTGGCTCTGAGGCTGACGGCCGCCGCAAAGCCCGCAGCCGCACGGGCTGTTTCGCCAGGCGAGCGGCTGCCAAAGAGCTTTCAAACGAGGCATGGCTTTCCCTCCTGGCTCTTCGGGCTTGGGAGCTGTCGCCAGAGTTGCGGCCCTACCCGAAAATGCTTCGCAGGCTGGTGGGGCGGCGCCACGTGGGCGCCGGTGGCTCCGAGGCTGACGGCCGCCACAAAGCCCGCAGCCCCACGGGCTGTGGGGCCACGCAAGCGGCTGCCAAAGAGCTTTCCAACGAGGCACGGTTTTCCCTCCTGGCTCTTCGGGCTTGGGAGTTGTCGCCAGAGCCGTGGCCCTACTGGAAAATGCTTCGCAAGCTGGCGCGGCGGCGCCACGTGTGCGCCGGTGGCGCCGAGGCTGACGGCCGCCGCAAAGCCCGCAGCCCCACGGGCTGTGAGGCCACGCGAGCGGCTGCCAAAGAGCTTTCCAACGAGGCACGGCTTTCCCTCCTGGCTCTTCGGGCGTGGGAGCTGTCGCCAGAGCCGCGGCCCTACCGGAAAATGCTTCGCAGGCTGGCGCGGCTGCACCTGGTGGGCGCCGGTGGCGGGGAGGCTGACGGCCGCCACAAAGCCCGCAGCCCCACGGGCTGTGGGGCCACGCGAGCGGCTGCCAAAGAGCTTTCCAACGAGGCACGGCTTTCCCTCCCTGCTCTTCGGGCGTGGGAGCTGTCGCCAGAGTCGCGGCCCTACCGCAAAAAGCTCTGCATACTTGCGCGGCGGCGCCACATGGGCACCGTTGGCGGAGAGGCTGACGGCCGCCGCAAAGCCCACAGCCCCACGGGCTGTGGGGCCACGGAAGAGGCTGCCAAAGAGCTTTCCAACGAGGCACGGCTTTCCCTCCTGGCTCTTCGGGCGTGGGAGCTGTCGCCAGAGCCGCGGCCCTACCGGAAAATGCTTCGCAGGCTGGCGCGGCGGCGCCACGTGGGCGCGGGTGGCAGCGAGGCTGACGGCCGCCGCAAAGCCCGCAGCCGCACGGGCTGTTTCGCCAAACGAGCGGCTGCCAAACAGCTTTCCAACGAGGCACGGCTTTCCCTCCTCGCTCTTCGGGCGTGGGAGCTGTCGTCAGATCCGCGGCCGTACAGGAAAATGCTTCGCAGGCTGGCGCGGCTGCAGCTGGTGGGCGCCGGTGGCGGGGAGGCTGACGGCCGCCACAAAGCCCGCAGCCCCACGGGCTGTGGGGCCACGCGATCGGCTGCCAAAGAGCTTTCCAACGAGGCACGGCTTTCCCTCCTGGCTCTTCGTGCTTGGGAGCTGTCGCCAGAGTTGCAGTCCTACCGGAAAATGCTTCGCAGGCTGGTGGGGCGGCGCCACGTGGGCGCCGGTGGCTCCGAGACTGACGGCCGCCGCAAAGCCCGCAGCCCCACAGGCTGTTTCGCCAGGCGAGCGGCTGCCAAAGAGCTTTCCAACGAGGCACGGCTTTCCCTCCTCGCTCTTCGGGCGTGGGAGCTGTCGCCAGAGCCGCGGCCCTACCGGAAAATGCTTCGCAGGCTGGCGCAGCGGCGCCACGTGGGCGCCGGTGGCGCCGAGGCTGACGGCCGCCGCAAAGCCCGCAGCCCCACGGGCTGTGGGGCCACGCGAGCGGCTGCCAAAGAGCTTTCCAACGAGGCATGGCTTTCCCTCCTGGCTCTTCGTGCTTGGGAGCTGTCGCCAGAGTTGCGGCCCTACCGGAAAATGCTTCGCAGGCTGGTGGGGCGGCGCCACGTGGGCGCCGGTGGCTCCGAGGCTGACGGCCGCAGCAAAGCCCGCAGCTGCACGGGCTGTTTCGCCAGGCGAGCGGCTGCCAAAGAGCTTTCCAACGAGGCATGGCTTTCCCTCCTGGCTCTTCGTGCTTGGGAGCTGTCGCCAGAGACGCGGCCCTACCGGAAAATGCTTCGTAGGCTGGCGCAGCGGCGCCACGTGGACGCCGGTGGCAGCGAGGATGACGGCCGCCACAAAGCCCGCAGCCCCACGGGCTGTGGGGCCACGCGATCGGCTGCCAAAGAGCTTTCCAACGAGGCACGGCTTTCCCTCCTGGGTCTTCGGGCGTGGGAGCTGTCGCCAGAGTAGCGGTCCTACCGCAAAAAACTCTGCATACTTGCGCGGCGGCGCCACATGGGCACCGTTGGCGGAGAGGCTGACAACAGCCGCAAAGCCCGCAGCCCCACGGGCTGTGGGGCCACGGAAGAGGCTGCCAAAGAGCTTTCCAACGAGGCACGGCTTTCCCTCCTGGCTCTTCGGGCGTGGGAGCTGTCGCCAGAGCCGCGGCCCTACCGGAAAATGCTTCGCAGGCTGGTGGGGCGGCGCCACGTGGGCGCCGGTGGCTCCGAGACTGACAGCCGCCGCAAAGCCCGCAGCCCCACGGGCTGTTTCGCCAGGCGAGCGGCTGCCAAAGAGCTTTCCAACGAGGCACGGCTTTCCCTCCTGGCTCTTCGGGCGTGGGAGCTGTCGCCAGAGCCGCGGCCCTACCGGAAAATGCTTCGCAGGCTGGCGCAGCGGCGCCACGTGGGCGCCGGTGGCGCCGAGGCTGACGGCCGCCGCAAAGCCCGCAGCCCCACGGGCTGTGGGGCCACGCGATCGGCTGCCAAAGAGTTTCCAACGAGGCATAGCTTTCCTTCCTGCCTCTTCGGGCTTGGGAGTTGTCGTCAGAGCCGCAGCCCTACCGGAAAATGCTTCGCAGGCTGGCGCGGCTGCACCTGGTGGGCGCCGGTGGCGGGGAGGCTGACGGCCGCCGCAAAGCCCGCAGCCCCACGGGCTGTGGGGCCACGCGAGCGGCTGCCAAAGAGCTTTCCAACGAGGCACGGCTTTCCCTCCTGGCTCTTCGGGCGTGGGAGCTGTCGTCTGAGCCGCAGCCCTACCGGAAAATGCTTCGCAAGCTGGCGCGGCAGCGCCACGTGGGCACCGTTGGCGCCGAGGCTGACGGCCGCCGCAAAACCCGCAGCCCCACGGGCTGTGGGGCCACGCGAGCGGCTGCCAAAGAGCTTTCCAACGAGGCACGGCTTTCCCTCCTGGCTCTTCGGGCTTGGGAGCTGTCGCCAGAGTCGCGGCCCTACCGGAAAATGCTTCGCAGGCTGGCGCGGCTGTAGCTGGTAGGCGCCGGTGGCGCTGAGGCTGACGGCCGCCGCAAAGCCCGCAGCCCCACGGGCTGTGGGGCCACGCGAGCGGCTGCCAAAGAGCTTTCCAACGAGGCATGGCTTTCCCTCCTGGCTCTTCGTGCTTGGGAGCTGTCGCCAGAGTTGCGGCCCTACCGGAAAATGCTTCGCAGGCTGGTGGGGCGGCGCCACGTGGGCGCCGGTGGCTCCGAGGCTGACGGCCGCCGCAAAGCCCGCAGCCGCACGGGCTGTTTCGCCAGGCGAGCGGCTGCCAAAGAGCTTTCAAACGAGGCATGGCTTTCCCTCCTGGCTCTTCGGGCTTGGGAGCTGTCGCCAGAGTTGCGGCCCTACCGGAAAATGCTTCGCAGGCTGGTGGGGCGGCGCCACGTGGGCGCCGGTGGCTCCGAGGCTGACGGCCGCCGCAAAGCCCGCAGCCGCACGGGCTGTTTCGCCAGGCGAGCGGCTGCCAAAGAGCTTTCAAACGAGGCATGGCTTTCCCTCCTGGCTCTTCGGGCTTGGGAGCTGTCGCCAGAGTTGCGGCCCTACCCGAAAATGCTTCGCAGGCTGGTGGGGCGGCGCCACGTGGGCGCCGGTGGCTCCGAGGCTGACGGCCGCCACAAAGCCCGCAGCCCCACGGGCTGTGGGGCCACGCAAGCGGCTGCCAAAGAGCTTTCCAACGAGGCACGGTTTTCCGTCCTGGCTCTTCGGGCTTGGGAGTTGTCGTCAGAGCCGTGGCCCTACTGGAAAATGCTTCGCAAGCTGGCGCGGCGGCGCCACGTGTGCGCCGGTGGCGCCGAGGCTGACGGCCGCCGCAAAGCCCGCAGCCCCACGGGCTGTGAGGCCACGCGAGCGGCTGCCAAAGAGCTTTCCAACGAGGCACGGCTTTCCCTCCTGGCTCTTCGGGCGTGGGAGCTGTCGCCAGAGCCGCGGCCCTACCGGAAAATGCTTCGCAGGCTGGCGCGGCTGCACCTGGTGGGCGCCGGTGGCGGGGAGGCTGACGGCCGCCACAAAGCCCGCAGCCCCACGGGCTGTGGGGCCACGCGAGCGGCTGCCAAAGAGCTTTCCAACGAGGCACGGCTTTCCCTCCCTGCTCTTCGGGCGTGGGAGCTGTCGCCAGAGTCGCGGCCCTACCGCAAAAAGCTCTGCATACTTGCGCGGCGGCGCCACATGGGCACCGTTGGCGGAGAGGCTGACGGCCGCCGCAAAGCCCACAGCCCCACGGGCTGTGGGGCCACGGAAGAGGCTGCCAAAGAGCTTTCCAACGAGGCACGGCTTTCCCTCCTGGCTCTTCGGGCGTGGGAGCTGTCGCCAGAGCCGCGGCCCTACCGGAAAATGCTTCGCAGGCTGGCGCGGCGGCGCCACGTGGGCGCCGGTGGCAGCGAGGCTGACGGCCGCCGCAAAGCCCGCAGCCGCACGGGCTGTTTCGCCAAACGAGCGGCTGCCAAACAGCTTTCCAACGAGGCACGGCTTTCCCTCCTCGCTCTTCGGGCTTGGGAGCTGTCGTCAGATCCGCGGCCGTACAGGAAAATGCTTCGCAGGCTGGCGCGGCTGCACCTGGTGGGCGCCGGTGGCGGGGAGGCTGACGGCCGCCACAAAGCCCGCAGCCCCACGGGCTGTGGGGCCACGCGATCGGCTGCCAAAGAGCTTTCCAACGAGGCACGGCTTTCCCTCCTGGCTCTTCGTGCTTGGGAGCTGTCGCCAGAGTTGCAGTCCTACCGGAAAATGCTTCGCAGGCTGGTGGGGCGGCGCCACGTGGGCGCCGGTGGCTCCGAGACTGACGGCCGCCGCAAAGCCCGCAGCCCCACAGGCTGTTTCGCCAGGCGAGCGGCTGCCAAAGAGCTTTCCAACGAGGCACGGCTTTCCCTCCTGGCTCTTCGGGCGTGGGAGCTGTCGCCAGAGCCGCGGCCCTACCGGAAAATGCTTCGCAGGCTGGCGCAGCGGCGCCACGTGGGCGCCGGTGGCGCCGAGGCTGACGGCCGCCGCAAAGCCCGCAGCCCCACGGGCTGTGGGGCCACGCGAGCGGCTGCCAAAGAGCTTTCCAACGAGGCATGGCTTTCCCTCCTGGCTCTTCGTGCTTGGGAGCTGTCGCCAGAGTTGCGGCCCTACCGGAAAATGCTTCGCAGGCTGGTGGGGCGGCGCCACGTGGGCGCCGGTGGCTCCGAGGCTGACGGCCGCAGCAAAGCCCGCAGCTGCACGGGCTGTTTCGCCAGGCGAGCGGCTGCCAAAGAGCTTTCCAACGAGGCATGGCTTTCCCTCCTGGCTCTTCGTGCTTGGGAGCTGTCGCCAGAGACGCGGCCCTACCGGAAAATGCTTCGTAGGCTGGCGCAGCGGCGCCACGTGGACGCCGGTGGCAGCGAGGATGACGGCCGCCACAAAGCCCGCAGCCCCACGGGCTGTGGGGCCACGCGATCGGCTGCCAAAGAGCTTTCCAACGAGGCACGGCTTTCCCTCCTGGCTCTTCGTGCTTGGGAGCTGTCGCCAGAGTTGCAGTCCTACCGGAAAATGCTTCGCAGGCTGGTGGGGCGGCGCCACGTGGGCGCCGGTGGCTCCGAGACTGACGGCCGCCGCAAAGCCCGCAGCCCCACAGGCTGTTTCGCCAGGCGAGCGGCTGCCAAAGAGCTTTCCAACGAGGCACGGCTTTCCCTCCTGGCTCTTCGGGCGTGGGAGCTGTCGCCAGAGACGCGGCCCTACCGGAAAATGCTTCGCAGGCTGGCGCAGCGGCGCCACGTGGGCGCCGGTGGCGCCGAGGCTGACGGCCGCCGCAAAGCCCGCAGCCCCACGGGCTGTGGGGCCACGCGAGCGGCTGCCAAAGAGCTTTCCAACGAGGCATGGCTTTCCCTCCTGGCTCTTCGTGCTTGGGAGCTGTCGCCAGAGTTGCGGCCCTACCGGAAAATGCTTCGCAGGCTGGTGGGGCGGCGCCACGTGGGCGCCGGTGGCTCCGAGGCTGACGGCCACAGCAAAGCCCGCAGCCGCACGGGCTGTTTCGCCAGGCGAGCGGCTGCCAAAGAGCTTTCCAACGAGGCATGGCTTTCCCTCCTGGCTCTTCGTGCTTGGGAGCTGTCGCCAGAGTTGCGGCCCTACCGGAAAATGCTTCGCAGGCTGGTGGGGCGGCGCCACGTGGGCGCCGGTGGCTCCGAGGCTGACGGCCGCAGCAAAGCCCGCAGCCGCACGGGCTGTGGGGCCACGCGAGCGGCTGCCAAAGAGCTTTCCAACGAGGCACGGCTTTCCCTCCTGGCTCTTCGGGCGTGGGAGATTTCGCTAGAGCCGCGGCCCTACCGGAAAATGCTTCGCAGGCTGGCGCGGCTGCACCTGGTGGGCGCCGGTGGCGGGGAGGCTGACGGCCGCCACAAAGCCCGCAGCCCCACAGGCTGTTTCGCCAGGCGAGCGGCTGCCAAAGAGCTTTCCAACGAGGCACGGCTTTCCCTCCTGGCTCTTCGGGCGTGGGAGCTGTCGCCAGAGCCGCGGCCCTACCGGAAAATGCTTCGCAGGCTGGCGCGGCTGTAGCTGGTGGGCACCGGTGGCGCTGAGGCTGACGGCCGCCGCAAAGCCCGCAGCCCCACGGGCTGTGGGGCCACGCGAGCGGCTGCCAAAGAGCTTTCCAACGAGGCACGGCTTTCCCTCCTGGCTCTTCGGGCGTGGGAGCTGTCGTCAGAGCCGCAGCCCTACCGGAAAATGCTTCGCAGACTGGTGCGGCGGCGCCACGTGGGCGCCGGTGCCGCCGAGGCTAACGGCCGCCGCAAAGCCCGCAGCCCCACGGGCTGCGTGGCAACGCGAGAGGCTGCCAAAGAGCTTTCCAACGAGGCATGGCTTTCCCTCCTGGCTCTTCGGGCGTGGGAGCTGTCGCCAGAGACGCGGCCCTACCGGAAAATGCTTCGTAGGCTGGCGCGGCTGCACCTGGTGGGCGCCAGTGGCGGGGAGGCTGACGGCCGCCGCAAAGCCCGCAGCCCCACGGGCTGTGGGGCCACGCGAGCGGCTACCAAAGAGCTTTCCAACGAGGCACGGCTTTCCCTCCTGGCTCTTCGGGCGTGGGAGCTGTCGCCAGAGCCGCGGCCCTACCGGAAAATGCTTCGCAGGCTGGCGCGGCTGTAGCTGGTGGGCACCGGTGGCGATGAGGCTGACGGCCGCCGCAAAGCCCGCAGCCCCACGGGCTGTGGGGCCACGCGAGCGGCTGCCAAAGAGCTTTCCAACGAGGCATGGCTTTCCCTCCTGGCTCTTCGGGCGTGGGAGCTGTCGCCAGAGACGCGGCCCTACCGGAAAATGCTTCGTAGGCTGGCGCAGCGGCGCCACGTGGACGCCGGTGGCAGCGAGGATGACGGCCGCCGCAAAGCCCGCAGCCCCACAGGCTGTTTCGCCAGGCGAGCGGCTGCCAAAGAGCTTTCCAACGAGGCACGGCTTTCCCTCCTGGCTCTTCGTGCTTGGGAGCTGTCGCCAGAGTTGCGGCCCTACCGGAAAATGCTTCGCAGGCTGGCGCGGCGGCGCCACGTGGGCGCCGGTGGCTCCGAGGCTGACGGCCGCCGCAAAGCCCGCAGCCCCACGGGCTGTGGGGCCATGTGAGCGGCTGCCAAAGAGCTTTCCAACGAGGCACGGCTTTCCCTCCCTGCTCTTCGGGCGTGGGAGCTGTCGCCAGAGTCGCGGCCCTACCGGAAAATGCTTCGCAGGCTGGCGCGGCTGTACCAGATGGGCGCCGGTGGCGCCGAGGCTGACGGCCGCCGCAAAGCCCGCAGCCCCACGGGCTGTGGGGCCACGCGAGCGGCTGCCAAAGAGCTTTCCAACGAGGCACGGCTTTCCCTCCTGGGTCTTCGGGCGTGGGAGCTGTCGCCAGAGTCACGGCCCTACCGCAAAAAGCTCTGCATACTTGCGCGGCGGCGCCACATGGGCACCGTTGGCGGAGAGGCTGACGGCCGCCGCAAAGCCCGCAGCCCCACGGGCTGTGGGGCCACGGAAGAGGCTGCCAAAGAGCTTTCCAACGAGGCACGGCTTTCCCTCCTGGCTCTTCGGGCGTGGGAGCTGTCGCCAGAGCCGCGGCCCTACAGGAAAATGCTTCGCAAGCTGGCGCGGCGGCGCCACGTGGGCGCCGGTGGCAGCGAGGCTGACGGCCGCCGCAAAGCCCGCAGCCCCACAGGCTGTTTCGCCAGGCGAGCGGCTGCCAAAGAGCTTTCCAACGAGGCACGGCTTTCCCTCCCTGCTCTTCGGGCGTGGGAGCTGTCGCCAGAGCCGCGGCCCTACAGGAAAATGCTTCGCAGGCTGGCGCGGCTGTAGCTGGTGGGCGCCGGTGGCGCTGAGGCTGACGGCCGCCGCAAAGCCCGCAGCCCCACGGGCTGTGGGGCCACGTGAGCGGCTGCCAAAGAGCTTTCCAACGAGGCACGGCTTTCTCTCCTCGCTCTTCGGGCGTGGGAGCTGTCGCCAGAGCCGCGGCCCTACCGGAAAATGCTTCGCAGGCTGGTGGGGCGGCGCCACGTGGGCGCCGGTGGCTCCGAGGCTGACGGCCGCCGCAAAGCCCGCAGCCCCACGGGCTGTTTCGCCAGGCGAGCGGCTGCCAAAGAGCTTTCCAACGAGGCACGGCTTTCCCTCCTGGCTCTTCGGGCTTGGGAGCTGTCGCCAGAGTTGCAGCCCTACCGGAAAATGCTTCGCAGGCTGGCGCGGCGGCGCCACGTGGGCGCCGGTGTCGACGAGGTTGACGGCCGCCGTATAGCCCGCAGCCACACGGGCTGTGGGGCCACGCGAGCGGCTGCCAAAGAGCTTTCCAACGAGGCACGGCTTTCCCTCCTGGCTCTTCGTGCTTGGGAGCTGTCGCCAGAGTTGCGGCCCTACCGGAAAACGCTTCGCAGGCTGGTACGGCGGAGCCACGAGGGCTCCGGTGTCGCCGAGGCTGACGGCCGCCGCAAAGCCCGCAGCCCCACGGGCTGTGGGGCCACGTGAGCGGCTGCCAAAGAGCTTTCCAACGAGGCACGGCTTTCCCTCCTGGCTCTTCGGGCGTGGGAGCTGTCGTCAGAGCCGCAGCCCTACCGGAAAATGCTTCGCAAGCTGGCGCGGCAGCGCCACGTGGGCACCGTTGGCGGCGAGGCTGACGGCCGCCGCAAAGCCCGCAGCCCCACAGGCTGTTTCGCCAGGCGAGCGGCTGCCAAAGAGCTTTCCAACGAGGCACGGCTTTCCCTCCTGGCTCTTCGGGCGTGGGAGCTGTCGTCAGAGCCGCAGCCCTACCGGAAAATGCTTCGCAGACTGGTGGGGCGGCGCCACGTGGGCGCCGGTGGCTCCGAGGTTGACGGCCGCCACAAAGCCCGCAGCCCCACGGGCTGTGGGGCCACGCAAGCGGCTGCCAAAGAGTTTTCCAACGAGGCACGGCTTTCCCTCCTGGCTCTTCGGGCTTGGGAGTTGTCGTCAGAGCCGTGGCCCTACTGGAAAATGCTTCGCAAGCTGGCGCGGCGGCGCCACGTGTGCGCCGGTGGCGCCGAGGCTGACGGCCGCCGCAAAGCCCGCAGCCCCACGGGCTGTGAGGCCACGCGAGCGGCTGCCAAAGAGCTTTCCAACGAGGCACGGCTTTCCCTCCTGGCTCTTCGGGCGTGGGAGCTGTCGTCAGAGCCGCAGCCCTACCGGAAAATGCTTCGCAGACTGGTGGGGCGGCGCCACGTGGGCGCCGGTGGCTCCGAGGCTGACGGCCGCCACAAAGCCCGCAGCCCCACGGGCTGTGGGGCCACGCAAGCGGCTGCCAAAGAGTTTTCCAACGAGGCACGGCTTTCCCTCCTGGCTCTTCGGGCTTGGGAGTTGTCGTCAGAGCCGTGGCCCTACTGGAAAATGCTTCGCAAGCTGGCGCGGCGGCGCCACGTGTGCGCCGGTGGCGCCGAGGCTGACGGCCGCCGCAAAGCCCGCAGCCCCACGGGCTGTGAGGCCACGCGAGCGGCTGCCAAAGAGCTTTCCAACGAGGCACGGCTTTCCCTCCTGGCTCTTCGGGCGTGGGAGCTGTCGCCAGAGCCGCGGCCCTACCGGAAAATGCTTCGCAGGCTGGCGCGGCTGCACCTGGTGGGCGCCGGTGGCGGGGAGGCTGACGGCCGCCACAAAGCCCGCAGCCCCACGGGCTGTGGGGCCATGCGAGCGGCTGCCAAAGAGCTTTCCAACGAGGCACGGCTTTCCCTCCTGGCTCTTCGGGCGTGGGAGCTGTCGCCAGAGACGCGGCCCTACCGGAAAATGCTTTGCAGGCTGGCGCGGCTGTAGCTGGTGGGCGCCGGTGGCGTTGAGGCTGACGGCCGCCGCAAAGCCCGCAGCCCCACGGGCTGTGGGGCCACGCGAGCGGCTGCCAAAGAGCTTTCCAACGAGGCACGGCTTTCCCTCCCTGCTCTTCGGGCGTGGGAGCTGTCGCCAGAGTCGCGGCCCTACCGCAAAAAGCTCTGCATACTTGCGCGGCGGCGCCACATGGGCACCGTTGGCGGAGAGGCTGACGGCCGCCGCAAAGCCCACAGCCCCACGGGCTGTGGGGCCACGGAAGAGGCTGCCAAAGAGCTTTCCAACGAGGCACGGCTTTCCCTCCTGGCTCTTCGGGCGTGGGAGCTGTCGCCAGAGCCGCGGCCCTACCGGAAAATGCTTCGCAGGCTGGCGCGGCGGCGCCACGTGGGCGCCGGTGGCAGCGAGGCTGACGGCCGCCGCAAAGCCCGCAGCCCCACAGGCTGTTTCGCCAAACGAGCGGCTGCCAAAGAGCTTTCCAACGAGGCACGGCTTTCCCTCCTGGCTCTTCGGGCTTGGGAGCTGTCGTCAGATCCGCGGCCGTACAGGAAAATGCTTCGCAGGCTGGCGCGGCTGCACCTGGTGGGCGCCGGTGGCGGGGAGGCTGACGGCCGCCACAAAGCCCGCAGCCCCACGGGCTGTGGGGCCACGCGATCGGCTGCCAAAGAGCTTTCCAACGAGGCACGGCTTTCCCTCCTGGCTCTTCGTGCTTGGGAGCTGTCGCCAGAGTTGCAGTCCTACCGGAAAATGCTTCGCAGGCTGGTGGGGCGGCGCCACGTGGGCGCCGGTGGCTCCGAGACTGACGGCCGCCGCAAAGCCCGCAGCCCCACAGGCTGTTTCGCCAGGCGAGCGGCTGCCAAAGAGCTTTCCAACGAGGCACGGCTTTCCCTCCTGGCTCTTCGGGCGTGGGAGCTGTCGCCAGAGTCGCGGCCCTACCGGAAAATGCTTCGCAGGCTGGCGCAGCGGCGCCACGTGGGCGCCGGTGGCGCCGAGGCTGACGGCCGCCGCAAAGCCTGCAGCCCCACGGGCTGTGGGGCCACGCGAGCGGCTGCCAAAGAGCTTTCCAACGAGGCATGGCTTTCCCTCCTGGCTCTTCGTGCTTGGGAGCTGTCGCCAGAGTTGCGGCCCTACCGGAAAATGCTTCGCAGGCTGGTGGGGCGGCGCCACGTGGGCGCCGGTGGCTCCGAGGCTGACGGCCGCAGCAAAGCCCGCAGCCGCACGGGCTGTTTCGCCAGGCGAGCGGCTGCCAAAGAGCTTTCCAACGAGGCATGGCTTTCCCTCCTGGCTCTTCGTGCTTGGGAGCTGTCGCCAGAGTTGCGGCCCTACCGGAAAATGCTTCGCAGGCTGGTGGGGAGGCGCCACGTGGGCGCCGGTGGCTCCGAGGCTGACGGCCGCAGCAAAGCCCGCAGCCGCACGGGCTGTGGGGCCACGCGAGCGGCTGCCAAAGAGCTTTCCAACGAGGCACGGCTTTCCCTCCTGGCTCTTCGGGCGTGGGAGATTTCGCTAGAGCCGCGGCCCTACCGGAAAATGCTTCGCAGGCTGGCGCGGCTGCACCTGGTGGGCGCCGGTGGCGGGGAGGCTGACGGCCGCCACAAAGCCCGCAGCCCCACAGGCTGTTTCGCCAGGCGAGCGGCTGCCAAAGAGCTTTCCAACGAGGCACGGCTTTCCCTCCTGGCTCTTCGGGCGTGGGAGCTGTCGCCAGAGCCGCGGCCCTACCGGAAAATGCTTCGCAGGCTGGCGCGGCTGTAGCTGGTGGGCACCGGTGGCGCTGAGGCTGACGGCCGCCGCAAAGCCCGCAGCCCCACGGGCTGTGGGGCCACGCGATCGGCTGCCAAAGAGCTTTCCAACGAGGCACGGCTTTCCCTCCTGGGTCTTCGGGCGTGGGAGCTGTCGTCAGAGCCGCAGCCCTACCGGAAAATGCTTCGCAGACTGGTGCGGCGGCGCCACGTGGGCGCCGGTGTCGCCGAGGCTAACGGCCGCCGCAAAGCCCGCAGCCCCACGGGCTGCGTGGCAACGCGAGAGGCTGCCAAAGAGCTTTCCAACGAGGCATGGCTTTCCCTCCTGGCTCTTCGGGCGTGGGAGCTGTCGCCAGAGACGCGGCCCTACCGGAAAATGCTTCGTAGGCTGGCGCGGCTGCACCTGGTGGGCGCCAGTGGCGGGGAGGCTGACGGCCGCCGCAAAGCCCGCAGCCCCACGGGCTGTGGGGCCACGCGAGCGGCTACCAAAGAGCTTTCCAACGAGGCACGGCTTTCCCTCCTGGCTCTTCGGGCGTGGGAGCTGTCGCCAGAGCCGCGGCCCTACCGGAAAATGCTTCGTAGGCTGGCGCAGCGGCGCCACGTGGACGCCGGTGGCAGCGAGGATGACGGCCGCCGCAAAGCCCGCAGCCCCACAGGCTGTTTCGCCAGGCGAGCGGCTGCCAAAGAGCTTTCCAACGAGGCACGGCTTTCCCTCCTGGCTCTTCGTGCTTGGGAGCTGTCGCCAGAGTTGCGGCCCTACCGGAAAATGCTTCGCAGGCTGGCGCGGCGGCGCCACGTGGGCGCCGGTGGCTCCGAGGCTGACGGCCGCCGCAAAGCCCGCAGCCCCACGGGCTGTGGGGCCACGTGAGCGGCTGCCAAAGAGCTTTCCAACGAGGCACGGCTTTCCCTCCCTGCTCTTCGGGCGTGGGAGCTGTCGCCAGAGCCGCGGCCCTACCGGAAAATGCTTCGCAGGCTGGCGCGGCTGTAGCTGGTGGGCACCGGTGGCGCTGAGGCTGACGGCCGCCGCAAAGCCCGCAGCCCCACGGGCTGTGGGGCCACGCGAGCGGCTGCCAAAGAGCTTTCCAACGAGGCATGGCTTTCCCTCCTGGCTCTTTGGGCGTGGGAGCTGTCGCCAGAGACGCGGCCCTACCGGAAAATGCTTCGTAGGCTGGCGCAGCGGCGCCACGTGGACGCCGGTGGCAGCGAGGATGACGGCCGCCGCAAAGCCCGCAGCCCCACAGGCTGTTTCGCCAGGCGAGCGGCTGCCAAAGAGCTTTCCAACGAGGCACGGCTTTCCCTCCTGGCTCTTCGTGCTTGGGAGCTGTCGCCAGAGTTGCGGCCCTACCGGAAAATGCTTCGCAGGCTGGCGCGGCGGCGCCACGTGGGCGCCGGTGGCTCCGAGGCTGACGGCCGCCGCAAAGCCCGCAGCCCCACGGGCTGTGGGGCCACGCGAGCGGCTGCCAAAGAGCTTTCCAACGAGGCACGGCTTTCCCTCCCTGCTCTTCGGGAGTGGGAGCTGTCGCCAGAGTCGCGGCCCTACCGGAAAATGCTTCGCAGGCTGGCGCGGCTGTACCAGGTGGGCGCCGGTCGCGCCGAGGCTGACGGCCGCCGCAAAGCCCGCAGCCCCACGGGCTGTGGGGCCACGCGAGCGGCTGCCAAAGAGCTTTCCAACGAGGCACGGCTTTCCCTCCTGGGTCTTCGGGCGTGGGAGCTGTCGCCAGAGCCGCGGCCCTACAGGAAAATGCTTCGCAGGCTGGCGCGGCGGCGCCACGTGGGCGCCGGTGGCAGCGAGGCTGACGGCCGCCGCAAAGCCCGCAGCCCCACAGGCTGTTTCGCCAGGCGAGCGGCTGCCAAAGAGCTTTCCAACGAGGCACGGCTTTCCCTCCTGGCTCTTCGGGCGTGGGAGCTGTCGCCAGAGCCGCGGCCCTACAGGAAAATGCTTCGCAGGCTGGCGCAGCGGCGCCACGTGGGCGCCGGTGGCGCCGAGGCTGACGGCCGCCACAAAGCCTGCAGCCCCACGGGCTGTGGGGCCACGCGAGCGGCTGCCAAAGAGCTTTCCAACGAGGCACGGCTTTCCCTCCTGGCTCTTCGGGCGTGGGAGCTGTCGCCAGAGACGCGGCCTTACCGGAAAATGCTTCGCAAGCTGGCGCGGCAGCGCCACGTGGGCACCGTTGGCGGCGAGGCTGACGGCCGCCGCAAAGCCCGCAGCCACACGGGCTGTTTCGCCAGGCGAGCGGCTGCCAAAGAGCTTTCCAACGAGGCACGGCTTTCCCTCCTGGCTCTTCGGGCGTGGGAGCTGTCGCCAGAGCCGCGGCCCTACCAGAAAATGCTTCGCAGGCTGGCGCGGCTGTAGCTGGTGGGCGCCGGTGGCGCTGAGGCTGACGGCCGCCGCAAAGCCCGCAGCCCCACGGGCTGTGGGGCCACGCGAGCGGCTGCCAAAGAGCTTTCCAACGAGGCATGGCTTTCCCTCCTGGCTCTTCGGGCGTGGGAGCTGTCGCCAGAGACGCGGCCCTACCGGAAAATGCTTCGTAGGCTGGCGCAGCGGCGCCACGTGGACGCCGGTGGCAGCGAGGATGACGGCCGCCGCAAAGCCCGCAGCCCCACAGGCTGTTTCGCCAGGCGAGCGGCTGCCAAAGAGCTTTCCAACGAGGCACGGCTTTCCCTCCTGGCTCTTCGTGCTTGGGAGCTGTCGCCAGAGTTGCGGCCCTACCGGAAAATGCTTCGCAGGCTGGCGCGGCGGCGCCACGTGGGCGCCGGTGGCTCCGAGGCTGACGGCCGCCGCAAAGCCCGCAGCCCCACGGGCTGTGGGGCCACGCGAGCGGCTGCCAAAGAGCTTTCCAACGAGGCACGGCTTTCCCTCCCTACTCTTCGGGCGTGGGAGCTGTCGACAGAGCCGCGGCCCTACCGGAAAATGCTTCGCAGGCTGGCGCGGCTGTACCAGGTGGGCGCCGGTGGCGCCGAGGCTGACGGCCGCCGCAAAGCCCGCAGCCCCACGGGCTGTGGGGCCACGCGAGCGGCGGCCAAAGAGCTTTCCAACGAGGCACGGCTTTCCCTCCTGGGTCTTCGGGCGTGGGAGCTGTCGCCAGATTCGCGTCCCTACCGCAAAAAGCTCTGCATACTTGCGCGGCGGCGCCACATGGGCACCGTTGGCGGAGAGGCTGACGGCCGCCTCAAAGCCCGCAGCCCCACGGGCTGTGGGGCCACGGAAGAGGCTGCCAAAGAGCTTTCCAACGAGGCACGGCTTTCCCTCCTGGCTCTTCGGGCGTGGGAGCTGTCGCCAGAGCCGCGGCCCTACCAGAAAATGCTTCGCAGGCTGGCGCGGCTGTAGCTGGTGGGCGCCGGTGGCGCTGAGGCTGACGGCCGCCGCAAAGCCCGCAGCCCCACGGGCTGTGGGGCCACGCGAGCGGCTGCCAAAGAGCTTTCCAACGAGGCACGGCTTTCTCTCCTCGCTCTTCGGGCGTGGGAGCTGTCGCCAGAGCCGCGGCCCTACCGGAAAATGCTTCGCAGGCTGGTGGGGCGGCGCCACGTGGGCGCCGGTTGCTCCGAGGCTGACGGCCGCCGCAAAGCCCGCAGCCCCACGGGCTGTTTCGCCAGGCGAGCGGCTGCCAAAGAGCTTTCCAACGAGGCACGGCTTTCCCTCCTGGCTCTTCGGGCTTGGGAGCTGTCGCCAGAGTTGCAGCCCTACCGGAAAATGCTTCGCAGGCTGGCGCAGCGGCGCCACGTGGGCGCCGGTGGCGCCGAGGCTGACGGCCGCCGCAAAGCCCGCAGCCCCACGGGCTGTGGGGCCACGAGAGCGGCTGCCAAAGAGCTTTCCAACGAGGCATGGCTTTCCTTCCTGGCTCTTCAGGCGTTGGAGCTGTCGTCAGAGCCGCAGCCCTACCGGAAAATGCTTCGCAAGCTGGCGCGGCAGCGCCACGTGGGCACCGTTGGCGGCGAGGCTGACGGCCGCCGCAAAGCCCGCAGCCACACGGGCTGTTTTGCCAGGCGAGCGGCTGCCAAAGAGCTTTCCAACGAGGCACGGCTTTCCCTCCTGGCTCTTCAGGCGTTGGAGCTGTCGCCAGAGTCGCGGCCCTACAGGAAAATGCTTCGCAGGCTGGCGCGGCTGCACCTGGTAAGCGTCGGTGGCGGGGAGGCTGATGGCCGCCGCAAAGCCCGCAGCCCCACGGGCTGTGGGGCCACGCGAGCGGCTGCCAAAGAGCTTTCCAACGAGGCACGGCTTTCCCTCCTGGCTCTTCGTGCTTGGGAGCTGTCGCCAGAGTTGCGGCCCTACCGGAAAATGCTTCGCAGGCTGGTGGGGCGGCGCCACGTGGGCGCCGGTGGCTCCGAGGCTGACAACCGCCGCAAAGCCCGCAGCCCCACGGGCTGTGGGGCCACGCGAGCGGCTGCCAAAGAGCTTTCCAACGAGGCACGGCTTTCCCTCCTAGGTCTTCGGGCGTGGGAGCTGTCGCCAGAGCCGCGGCCCTACAGGAAAATGCTTCGCAGGCTGGCGCGGCTGCACCTGGTGGGCGCCAGTGGCGGGGAGGCTGACGGCCGCCACAAAGCCCGCAGCCCCACGGGCTGTGGGGCCACGCGATCGGCTGCCAAAGAGCTTTCCATCGACGAAAGGCTTTCCCTCCTGGCTCTTCGTGCTTGGGAGCTGTCTCCAGAGTTGCGGCCCTACCGGAAAATGCTTCGCAGGCTGGTGGGGCGGCGCCACGTGGGCGCCGGTGGCTCCGAGGCTGACGGCCGCCGCAAAGCCCGCAGCCCCAGGGGCTGTTTCGCCAGGCCAGCGGCTGCCAAAGAGCTTTCCAACGAGGCACAGCTTTCCCTCCCTGCTCTTCGGGCATGGGAGCTGTCGCCAGAGCCGCGGCCCTACAGGAAAATGCTTCGCAGGCTGGCGCGGCTGCACCTGGTGGGCGCCGGTGGCGGGGAGACTGACGGTCGCCGCAAAGCCCGCAGCCCCACGGGCTGTGGGGCCACGCGAGCGGCTGCCAAAGAGCTTTCCAACGAGGCACGGCTTTCCCTCCCGGCTCTTCGGGCGTGGGAGCTGTCGCCAGAGTCGCGGCCCTACCGCAAAAACTCTGTATACTTGCGCGGCGGCGCCACATGGGCACCGTTGGCGGAGAGGCTGACGGCCGCCGCAAAGCCCGCAGCACCACGGGCTGTGGGGCCACGCAAGCGGCTGCCAAAGAGCTTTCCAACGAGGCACGGCTTTCCCTCCTGGCTCTTCGGGCTTGGGAATTGTCGTCAGAGCCGCGGCCCTACCGGAAAATGCTTCGCAGGCTGGCGCAGCGGCGCCACGTGGGCGCCGGTGGCGCCGAGGCTGACGGCCGCCGCAAAGCCCGCAGCCCCACGGGCTGTGGGGCCACGCGAGCGGCTGCCAAAGAGCTTTCCAAGGAGGCATGGCTTTCCTTCCTGGCTCTTCGGGCTTGGGAGTTGTCGTCAGAGCCGCAGCCCTACCGGAAAATGCTTCGCGAGCTGGCGCGGCAGCGCCACGTGGGCACCGTTGGCGGCGAGGCTGACGGCCGCCGCAAAGCCCGCAGCCACACGGGCTGTTTTGCCATGCGAGCGGCTGCCAACGAGCTTTCCAACGAGGCACGGCTTTCCCTCCTGGCTCTTCGGGCGTGGGAGCTGTCGCCAGAGTTGCGGCCCTACCGGAAAATGCTTCGCAGGCTGGCGCGGCTGCACCTGGTAAGCGCCGGTGGCAGGGAGGCTGATGGCCGCCGCAAAGCCCGCAGCCCCACGGGCTGTGGGGCCACGCGAGCGGCTGCCAAAGAGCTTTCCAACGAGGCACGGCTTTCCCTCCTGGCTCTTCGTGCTTGGGAGCTGACGCCAGAGTTGCGGCCCTACCGGAAAATGCTTCGCAGGCTGGTGGGGCGGCGCCACGTGGGCGCCGGTGGCGCCGAGGCTGAGGGCCGCCGCAAAGCCCGCAGCCCCACGGGCTGTGGGGCCACGCGAGCGGCTGCTAAAGAGCTTTCCAACGAGGCATGGCTTTTCCTCCTGGCTCTTCGGGCCTGGGAGCTGTCGCCAGAGCTGCAGCCCTACCGGAAAATGCTTCGCAAGCTGGCGCGGCAGCGCCACGTAGGCGCCGGTGGCGCCGAGGCTGACGGCCGCCGCAAAGCCCGCAGCCCCACGGGCTGTGGGGCCACGCGAGCGGCTGCCAAAGAGCTTTCCAACGAGGCACGGCTTTCCCTCCTGGCTCTTCGGGCGTGGGAGCTGTCGTCAGAGCCGCGGCCCTACCGGAAAATGCTTCGCAGGCTTGTGCGGCGGCGCCACGTGGGCACCGGTGGCGCGGAGGCTGACGGCCGCCGCAAAGCCCGCAGCCCCCCGGGCTGTGAGGCCACGCGAGCGGCTGCCAAAGAGCTTTCCAACGAGGCACGGCTTTCCCTCCTGGCTCTTCGGGCTTGGGAGCTGTCGCCAGAGTCGCGGCCCTACCGGAAAATGCTTCGCAGGCTGGCGCGGCTGTAGCTGGTAGGCGCCGGTGGCGCTGAGGCTGACGGCCGCCGCAAAGCCCGCAGCCCCACGGGCTGTGGGGCCACGCGAGCGGCTGCCAAAGAGCTTTCCAACGAGGCACAGCTTTCCCTCCTGGCTCTTCGTGCTTGGGAGCTGTCGCCAGAGTTGCGGCCCTACCGGAAAATGCTTCGCAGGCTGGTGGGGCGGCGCCACGTGGGCGCCGGTGGCTCCGAGGCTGACGGCCGCCGCAAAGCCCGCAGCCGCACGGGCTGTGGGGCCACGCGAGCGGCTGCCAAAGAGCTTTCCAACGAGGCATGGCTTTCCCTCCTGGCTCTTCGGGCGTGGGAGCTGTCGCCAGAGTTGCGGCCCTACCGGAAAATGCTTCGCAGGCTGGTGGGGCGGCGCCACGTGGGCGCCGGTGGCTCCGAGGCTGACAACCGCCGCAAAACCCGCAGCCCCACGGGCTGTGGGGCCACGCGAGCGGCTGCCAAAGAGCTTTCCAGCGAGGCATGGCTTTCCCTCCTGGCTCTTCGGGCGTGGGAGCTGTCGCCAGAGTTGCGGCCCTACCGGAAAATGCTTCGCAGGCTGGTGGGGCGGCGCCACGTGGGCGCCGGTGGCTCCGAGGCTGACGGCCGCCGCAAAGCCCGCAGCCCCACGGGCTGTTTCGCCAGGCGAGCGGCTGCCAAAGAGCTTTCCAACGAGGCACGGCTTTCCCTCCTGGCTCTTCGTGCTTGGGAGCTGTCGCCAGAGCCGCGGCCCTACCGGAAAAATGGTTTGGAGGCTGGCGCGGCGGCACCACCTCGGGCTGCGGGCTTTCCTGCTGCCTTCAGAGTCTCACAGCCACCCTTTCCCACTTGGCACCACGCCAGCCTCTAGCATTTCTATTATTAAGTCAAGACAGTGTACGACTTAACATCATACAGAGCGCTACACATCAATACATGCTCAAATTAAGCATAGCCACTGGAAAAATTGGCAATACAGTGCCATCGTATGTTACCAAGTGTCACATCTCATTGAAGACAATGACAGAGCGATGCAACGTCAAGCGTAACACAGTACTGGGCCGTGCGAGGCAATACGCCGTCACAGAATCACCAATAGAGAAATTCACAACGGAGTGCAGTCTTACGATAGAATCTCTAAAGCCACCGTTAAGCCAGTGACAGGCGGTACAATGCCACACGTTACAGTATACAGGGCAGTACAACCCGATTCGCAGACAAATAAATTAGAGCAAATTACAAGACTCCCAATACAGTACAGTACAATGCCAGACCGTCTCAGATGTCGGTCAAGACAATGCCAGGGCAATGCAGTGCAAGACATAACGTTATACAGGTCAGTACAAGGCAATACGCAGTCAAATGAAGAACAGTAAACTACAATACCCAAACCACACTGGCAAACAATGGCAAACAATCCCACACGTCGGTCGAGACAATGACAACGCGAGACAGAACACCGTGCAGGGCAGCGCAAGGCCGTACACAGTCAAATAGAGAACAGCTGACCAGAAAACCCGCACTACGCTGCCGTACGATCTCAAAACATCTCGGATGGCAGTCAAGGCAATTACAGGGCAAGACAAAGCACTACGTCGCAGTACACAAGGCAGTACAAGGCAATACTCAGTCAAATAAATAACAGACAGTCACAAAATTCACAGTGCAGTGAATTCACATGGGTCAGATGTCAACCAAAAGAAGGACAGGGCAATACAAGGCGAGAGGTAACCCAATACGGGGCCGGACAAGGCAATATGCAGTTGTGGCGGGTGGAGCGATTCACTTCAGTCCTGAGAGAAGTAGAGAAACATTTAGAAACATCAACACAGTGTTTCGACAAAGGCAGCAGTGAACGTAACATCCCTTTACCAGGTTCCGTGGCCACGTACCCCAGATCATTTATTGCACAGGGGCCAGGGTCAGACGAGCTGTTAGGGAGACCCTCCCGTCGAGCCACAACCCCCTTGCTTTCTAAACTCCTTCTTGAAGAGCAGTCTAAGTGCGGCTGGATCCAATTCCTAGCCCTGGACTTGGGCACCGCTTCACCTCTAAAGGATTGTATCCGCGCCATCAACCCTTTATATCACTGAGCTAAGGCTACGAGGTTTAGCGTGGTATTAGTCACTTACCGAGACTCTGTTGCGGCAAGGGATCTCTCAGCCTTGAGGAGCAGAACCTGAAGCAAGCGTCCCCGCTCAAGGGCACATCCTGGTGCTATGACAGACTATGACAGGCAATACTATGACAGGGCAATACAATGCGAGACGTAACTTTACACAGGGCAGTACAAGGCCAATACACAGTCAAATAGGGAATGACCGATCACAAAATTGATGCACGGTCAAATAGAGTACAACAGCCTAAGAAGCCCTCAATACAGTGCCTGTCAACGCCAGAATACATCAGATGGCTCGCAGCACGGTGAGAGGGCAATACGACGCAAGACTCAGGAAAATACAGGGCAGTACAAAGCAATACGTAGTCAAATATAGAACAGCCGATCAAAAACACCCTCAGTTCGGTGCGGTACAACCCCAGAGAGTGTAAAAGGACAGTTAAGACTATTTCATGGCAACACAACGCACAATGTAACACAATACAGGTTGCTACAACACGATACAGAATAATATAGGAAACAACCCATCAAAACGCCACAATACGGTGCAGTACGATCCCACACGGTCTCGGGTGGCAGTCAAAACAACTATAGGGCGACACGATCCAAGATGCAACATTACACGACAGAGCAGAACTGAAGACGCAGTCAACTAAATACCAACCAATTAGAAGAACCGCAATACAGTGCGGGAGAAAACAAAAATAAATGGAGATGCCAGTCAAGACAATGACAGAGCAATACAAGGCAAGAAATAACGCAATACAGGGCAGTACAGTGAAATACACGGTCAAATAAATAACTGATTAAGTATCCCGCAATACCGTGCGATGCAATGCCAAAACGCGTGAGACAGCAGTCGAGGCAGTGACAGAGCTATACAATGGAAGACGTAACAATGCAGGGCTGTACAACACCAAAATGTATCAGATGGCACTCAGAACAATAACATGGCGATACAATGCAAGCCGCAACACAATACAAGGTGGTAACAAGGCAATACACGGTCAAACACAGACTAACGAATAAAACCTGCACAATACGGATCGCTGCAATCCCAGAACATCTAAAGTGACAGTGAACGGAATGACGGGGCAGTACAATGCAAGATACAACACTAGACAGGGCAATACGCATTCAAATAACGCACAACCGATTAAAAAACCCACAATACA
The DNA here is from genome assembly GCF_963924245.1 of Chroicocephalus ridibundus. NCBI lineage: Eukaryota > Metazoa > Chordata > Aves > Charadriiformes > Laridae > Chroicocephalus > Chroicocephalus ridibundus. The sequence goes on along the minus strand of NW_026961567.1, from coordinate 651,302 downwards.
CACCAGTACAATGCCGGAACAGATCAGATGGCAGTCCGGGCAAATAGAGGACAATACAATGCCAAACGTGATGCCATACAGGGCCGGACAAGGCAATACGCAGTTGTGGCAGGCCGAGCGGCTAACTTCGCTTCTAAGAGAGAAGCGGTGAAACATTCAGAAACATCAACACAGTGATTCTCCAAAGGCAGCAGCGCATGTGACGGCGCTTTACCAGATTCCATATGGCCACGCACCCCGGATTATTTACTGCCTAGGGGCCAGGGTCAGACAAGCTGTCAGGGAGACCCTCCCGTTGAGTCACGAGGCTCGGAAAGGACCCCCTTGCTTTCTAAACTCCTTCTCGGAGAGGAGTCTAGGTGCGGCTGGATCCAATTCCTAGCCCCGGACTTAGGCAACGGTTCACCTCTAAAGGATTGTATCTGCGCCATCGACCCTTTATATCACTGAGCTAAGGCTACAAGGTTTTGTATGCTATTAGTCACTTACTGAGAATCTGTTGCGGCAAGGCATCTCTATCTCGAGGAGCAGAACCTTAATTGAGCGTCCCTGCTCAAGGGGAGATCCTGGCACGGAGGCCCCTGCCATGCAGAAGTCAAAAGGCTCTTGGGCTGTCCACTATTTATGGGGTAAGCTAATTGACTTATAGTCACATCAGCACAGGAACAAAATATCTAGGTCCCCACTGTGTTGCCAACCATCCCCCAACTTCAAGTACCACTCAGAACAACTCCATGGATGACTGGGGCGCCAAAACGAAGGGGCGCCCGCACCACCCCAGCAGTCAAATAAGGAACAACCAATGGAACTTTCACAATAAATAAGTACAATCCCAGACAGTCCAAAGTAACAGCCAAGACAACGACAGACCAATACAGTGCAAGACCCAACATCACACAGAGCAGTAAAAGGCAACGCGCAGCCAAGTCAAGAACAGTTAAAATACCCATAATCCAGTGCAGCACTATGACACTGTCCCAAAACGCAGTCAAAACAATGACAGAGTAATGCAACACGAGCTGTAACACAATACAGGGCAGCACAAAGCAATACACAGTCACACAAAGAACAGCCAATTACAAAACCCACAACAGAACGCCCTACGATCTCAGGAAGTCTCAGAGGGCAGTCACGGCAAATACAGGGCAATACGGTGCAAGATAACACAATACAGGCCACTGCCAGCCAATACTCAGTCAAATAAATAACAGACAGTCAAAAAATTCACAATGCAGTGCACTACTATGACACCATGGGTCAGGTGGCAATCATGACAACGATAGGGCAATACAAGGCAAGACGTAACCCAACACGGGGCCGGACAAGGCAATATGCAGTTGTGGCAGGTGGAGCCATTCACTTCACTCCTAAGAGAAAAGTAGAGAAACATTCAGAAACATCAACACAGTGATTCTCCAAAGGCAGCAGTGCGCATGACGGCGCTTTATCAGGTTCCGTGGCCACGGACCCTGGATTATTTCCTGCCTAGGGGCCAGGGTCAGACGAGCTGTCAGGGAGACCCTCCCGTTGAGTCACGAGGCTCGGAAAGGACCCCCTTGCTTTCTAAACTCCTTCTCGGAGAGGAGTCTAGGTGCGGCTGGATCCAATTCCTAGCTCGGAGAGGACCCCCTTGCTTTCTAAACTCCTTCTCGGAGAGGAGTCTAGGTGCGGCTGGATCCAATTCCTAGCCCCGGACTTGGGCAACGGTTCACCTCTAAAGGATTATGTCTGTGCCGTCAACCCTTTACATGGCTCATAAAAAACAGCTGATGAAGGAAGTGACAATATGGTGGCCTACAACGGCAGAATAGATCAGATGACAATCAAGACAACAACAGAGCAATACAATGGAAGACGTAACACCACACGGGGCCGGACAAGGCAATACACAGCCACATCAGAACCCATGAGAGACATCAAACTACAGTCCAGACCTAGGACAGATTCTCTAACGTGACCGTCAAGACGACAGGGCAATGCAATGCAAGATCTAACACAGGCCATATGCAGTTGTGGCGGGCGCAATGATAAAATTCACTCCTAAGAGAGAGGTAGAGAAACATTAACAAACATAACAGTGATTCACTAAAGGTAGCAGCGCACGTGATGGCACTTTACCAGGTTCCATATGGCCACGCACCCCGGGTCATTTACTGCCTCAGGGCCAGGGTCTGACACGCTGTCTGGGAGACCCTCCTGTTGAGTCACGAGGCTCGGAAAGGACCCCCTTGCTTTCTAAACTCCTTCTCCGAGAGGAGTCTAGGTGCGGCTGGATCCCATCCTCGCCCCGGACTTGGGCAACGGTTCACCTCTAAAGGATCATATCTGCGTGATCAAACCCTTCGTATCGCTCAGCTAAGATGGCAAAGTCTGGCATGCTGTTAGTCACTTACCCAGAATCTGTTGCGGCAAGGCTTCTCTCAACCTAGAGGAGCAGAACCTTAAGTGAGTGTCCCCGGGAAACGCTGGCAAACAGGCCGCTGCCTTGCAAGGAAGCTCAAAGGGCTCTTGGTCTGTCCGCTAGGTCTATAGCAAGCTAACTGACTCACAGTGTCTTGACTCTGGTGCCAGCCACCCCACAAAGTTCAAGTGCCACTCGTAGCGACTCCTGCTGGTCGTTATAGCTCGAGCAGCAGCCTGGAGGAAAAAGGGGGGTGACATCGCAACAGCGGTCAAATACAGAACAACCGGTTAAAAATTGCACAATACTGTGCCAGAGACTCTAAAATAACTGGCAAGACAACGACAGGGCAACACCATGCAAGATCTAACCTTACACAGGGCAGTACAAGGCAACATACAATCAAATGCAGAGCAGACAATGAAAGAATTGACGGTACGGTGCCATACAACGGTAGAATATATCAGATGTCGGTCACCACAATGACAGAGCAATACAAGGCAAGACGTAACGCGATACGGGGCCCTACCAGGCGACACAGTCAAGGAAACAACAACCCATGAAAGAATTCACAATACAGCGCGGTCCTAGGACGGAACGTGTAAAATGACCGTCGAGACAGTGACAGGGCAATACAATGCAAGACACAACACCATACCAGGTGGTAACAAGGCAACATGCAGCCAAACGAAGAACAACCGATTAAGAAACCCAGCATACGTTCAACTGTAATACCAGAAAACATCAGAAGGCAGTCAAGACAACGACAGCACACTATAACATGAGAAGTAACACAATACACAGCAGTACAAGGCATTACACAGTCAAATAAAGAAGAACCCATTAAAAACCACACAATACAGTGCGGTGCGATGCCAGAGTGGATCAGAAGGCAGTCGAGACTATGACGGGGCAATATAATGCAAGATGTTACACAATACAGGGCGGTACAAGGCATTAGAAAGCCAGATGAAGAACAACCGATTAAAAAACCCGCAATACAGCGTGGTACGAGGCCCGAACAGATCAGAAGGCAGTCAAGGCTACGACGGGGCAATATAACACGAGACATAACGCAATAGAGGGCGGTACAAGGCATTACACAGTCAAAGAACAACCGATTAAAAAAAAAAAAACCACGCAACACGGTGTGGTACGATGCCAGAATAGAACACAGAGCAATCAAGAGCGTGACGGGGCAACACGATGCGAAACCGATACTGAGTGAGGCGGAGCAATACTATTTCAAATATACAAGAACATAGTACGGAACCAAATTCTTAAGCGTACGACACAAGACCATCTCAAATGGCAGTCAAGGAAGTTACCGAGCAACGTAATCCCGATTTGCACAAAATGGTACCATCAGGCACCATCACGTCCGTCAACACTAAGTTGTACTGCAATATCCCCCGCATCACACGCGCCGTACCCTTCTGCTCACCTGCTCCGCATGGATTCTGGGTTTGGACTTTGTGGCACACTCTGGTTCTGGCACCTAAAACACCTAAGACACACAATATTACTGTTGAGCTTACGGGAAACCACCACCCCCATGCGCTACCTCTCTGCTACCCAGCTCACCTCCAACGCTCGTCCGGCTCCGGATGCCTGCGGCGCCTGCAAAACCAAAGACAAACACTCCCCTGAGCCGCAATGTAGCACTGGGCTATTAGACGCCAACGTGTCCACAACCGCCTCACTTGCTGGGACTACTCAGTGGGTGCGCAGCATCGCCCCTCTGACCCTGCATGTCACACCAACCGAAGAAACACACGCCGAGATACTGCCCAAAACCCTACCAAATTCCCCATCTCCCACTCCCTCACCTTGCCCGCCCATCCTCCCCCTCCTGGCTCTTCGGGCGTGGGAGCTGTCGCCAGAGCCGCGGCCCTACCGGAAAATGCTTCGCAGCCTGGTGAGGCGGTGACACATGGGCGCCGGTGGCAGCGAGGCTGACGGCCGCCGCAAAGCCCGCAGCCCCACAGGCTGTTTCGCCAGGCGAGCGGCTGCCAAAGAGCTTTCCAACGAGGCACGGCTTTCCCTCCTGGCTCTTCGGGCGTGGGAGCTGTCGGCAGAGCCGCGGCCCTACAGGAAAATGCTTCGCAGGCTGGCGCGGCTGCACCTGGTGGGCGCCGGTGGCGGGGAGGCTGACGGCCGCCACAAAGCCCGCAGCCCCACGGGCTGTGGGGCCACGCGATCGGCTGCCAAAGAGCTTTCCAACGAGGCACGGCTTTCTCTCCTGGCTCTTCGTGCTTGGGAGCTGTCGTCAGAGCCGCGGCCCTACCGGAAAATGCTTCGCAAGCTGGCGCGGCAGCGCCACGTAGGCGCCGGTGGCGGCGAGGCTGACGGCCGCCGCAAAGCCCGCAGCCCCACGGGCTGTGGGGCCACGCGAGCGGCTGCCAAAGAGCTTTCCAACAAGGCACGGCTTTCCCTCCTGGGTCTTCGGGCGTGGGAGCTGTCGCCAGAGCCACGGCCCTACCGGAAAATGCTTCACAGGCTGGTGCGGCGGCGCCACGTGGGCGCCGGTGGCGCGGAGGCTGACGGCCGCCGCAAAGCCCGCAGCCCCACAGGCTGTTTCGCCAGGCGAGCGGCTGCCAAAGAGCTTTCCAAAGAGGCATGGCTTTCCCTCATGGCTCTTCGGGCGTGGGAGCTGTCGTCAGAGCCGCAGCCCTACCGGAAAATGCTTCGCACGCTCTCGCGGCGGCGCCACGTGGTCGCCGGTGTCGCTGAGGCTGACGTCCGCCGGAAAGCCCGCAGCCCCACGGGCTGTGAGGCCACGCGAGCGGCTGCCAAAGACCTTTCCAACGAGGCACAGCTTTCCCTCCTAGGTCTTCGGGCGTGGGAGCTGTCGCCAGAGCCGCGGCCCTACCGGAAAATGCTTCGCAGGCTGGCGCGTCTGCACCTGGTGGGCGCCAGTGGCGGGGAGGCTGACGGCCGCCACAAAGCCCACAGCCCCACGGGCTGTTTCGCCAGGCGAGCGGCTGCCAAAGAGCTTTCCAAAGAGGCATGGCTTTCCCTCCTGGCTCTTCGTGCTTGGGAGCTGTCGCCAGAGTTGCGGCCCTACCGGAAAATGCTTCGCAGGCTGGTGGGGCGGCGCCACGTGGGCGCCGGTGGCTCTGAGGCTGACGGCCGCCGCAAAGCCCGCAGCCCCACGGGCTGTTTCGCCACGCGATCGGCTGCCAAAGAGCTTTCCAATGAGGCACGGCTTTCCCTCCTGGCTCTTCGGGCGTGGGAGCTGTCGCCAGAGCCGCGGCCCTACCGCAAAATGCTTCGCAGGCTAGCGCGGCGGCGCCATGTGGGTGCCGGTTGCGCCGAGGCTGACGGCCGCCGCAAAGCCCGCAGCCCCACGGGCTGTGGGGCCACGCAAGAGGCTGCCAAAGAGCTTTCCAACGAGGCACGGCTTTCCCTCCTGGCTCTTCGGGCGTGGGAGCTGTCGCCAGAGCCGCGGCCCTACTGGAAAATGCTTCGCAGGCTGGTGGGGCGGCGCCACGTGGGCGCCGGTGGCTCTGAGGCTGACGGCCGCCGCAAAGCCCGCAGCCCCACAGGCTGTTTCGCCAGGCGAGCGGCTGCCAAAGAGCTTTCCAAAGAGGCATGGCTTTCCCTCATGGCTCTTCGGGCGTGGGAGCTGTCGTCAGAGCCGCAGCCCTACCGGAAAATGCTTCGCACGCTCTCGCGGCGGCGCCACGTGGTCGCCGGTGTCGCTGAGGCTGACGTCCGCCGGAAAGCCCGCAGCCCCACGGGCTGTGAGGCCACGCGAGCGGCTGCCAAAGACCTTTCCAACGAGGCACAGCTTTCCCTCCTAGGTCTTCGGGCGTGGGAGCTGTCGCCAGAGCCGTGGCCCTACCGGAAAATGCTTCGCAGGCTGGCGCGTCTGCACCTGGTGGGCGCCAGTGGCGGGGAGGCTGACGGCCGCCGCAAAGCCCGCAGCCCCACAGGCTGTTTCGCCAGGCGAGCGGCTGCCAAAGAGCTTTCCAAAGAGGCATGGCTTTCCCTCCTGGCTCTTCGTGCTTGGGAGCTGTCGCCAGAGTTGCGGCCCTACCGGAAAATGCTTCGCAGGCTGGTGGGGCGGCGCCACGTGGGCGCCGGTGGCTCTGAGGCTGACGGCCGCCGCAAAGCCCGCAGCCCCACGGGCTGTTTCGCCACGCGATCGGCTGCCAAAGAGCTTTCCAACGAGGCACGGCTTTCCCTCCTGGCTCTTCGGGCGTGGGAGCTGTCGCCAGAGCCACGGCCCTACCAGAAAATGCTTCGCAGCGTGGCGCGGCGGCGCCACATGGGCGCCGGTGGCGCTGAGGCTGACGGCCGCCGCAAAGCCCGCAGCCCCACGGGCTGTGGGGCCACGCGAGCGGCTGCCAAAGAGCTTTCCAGCGAGGCATGGCTTTCCCTCCTGGCTCTTCCGGCGTGGGAGCTGTCGCCAGAGCCGCGGCCCTACCGGAAAATGGTTTGGAGGCTGGCGCGGCGGCACCACCTCGGGCTGCGGGCTTTCCTGCTGCCTTCAGAGTCTCACAGCCACCCTTTCCCACTTGGCACCACGCCAGCCTCTAGCATTTCTATTATTAAGTCAAGACAGTGTACGACTTAACATCATACAGAGCGCTACACATCAATACATGCTCAAATTAAGCATAGCCACTGGAAAAATTGGCAATACAGTGCCATCGTATGTTACCAAGTGTCACATCTCATTGAAGACAATGACAGAGCGATGCAACGTCAAGCGTAACACAGTACTGGGCCGTGCGAGGCAATACGCCGTCACAGAATCACCAATAGAGAAATTCACAACGGAGTGCGGTCTTACGATAGAATCTCTAAAGCCACCGTTAAGCCAGTGACAGGCGGTACAATGCCACACGTTACAGTATACAGGGCAGTACAACCCGATTCGCAGACAAATAAATTAGAGCAAATTACAAGACTCCCAATACAGTACAGTACAATGCCAGACCGTCTCAGATGTCGGTCAAGACAATGCCAGGGCAATGCAGTGCAAGACATAACGTTATACAGGTCAGTACAAGGCAATACGCAGTCAAATGAAGAACAGTAAACTACAATACCCAAACCACACTGGCAAACAATGGCAAACAATCCCACATGTCGGTCGAGACAATGACAACGCGAGACAGAACACCGTGCAGGGCAGCGCAAGGCAGTACACAGTCAAATAGAGAACAGCTGACCAGAAAACCCGCACTACGCTGCCGTACGATCTCAAAACATCTCGGATGGCAGTCAAGGCAATTACAGGGCAAGACAAAGCACTACGTCGCAGTACACAAGGCAGTACAAGGCAATACTCAGTCAAATAAATAACAGACAGTCACAAAATTCACAGTGCAGTGAATTCACATGGGTCAGATGGCAACCAAAAGAAGGACAGGGCAATACAAGGCGAGAGGTAACCCAATACGGGGCCGGACAAGGCAATATGCAGTTGTGGCGGGTGGAGCGATTCACTTCAGTCCTGAGAGAAGTAGAGAAACATTTAGAAACATCAACACAGTGTTTCGACAAAGGCAGCAGTGAACGTAACATCCCTTTACCAGGTTCCGTGGCCACGTACCCCAGATCATTTATTGCACAGGGGCCAGGGTCAGACGAGCTGTTAGGGAGACCCTCCCGTCGAGCCACAACCCCCTTGCTTTCTAAACTCCTTCTTGAAGAGCAGTCTAAGTGCGGCTGGATCCAATTCCTAGCCCTGGACTTGGGCACCGGTTCACCTCTAAAGGATTGTATCCGCGCCATCAACCCTTTATATCACTGAGCTAAGGCTACGAGGTTTAGCGTGGTATTAGTCACTTACCGAGACTCTGTTGCGGCAAGGGATCTCTCAGCCTTGAGGAGCAGAACCTGAAGCAAGCGTCCCCGCTCAAGGGCACATCCTGGTGCTATGACAGACTATGACAGGCAATACTATGACAGGGCAATACAATGCGAGACGTAACTTTACACAGGGCAGTACAAGGCCAATACACAGTCAAATAGGGAATGACCGATCACAAAATTGATGCACGGTCAAATAGAGTACAACAGCCTAAGAAGCCCTCAATACAGTGCCTGTCAACGCCAGAATACATCAGATGGCTCGCAGCACGGTGAGAGGGCAATACGACGCAAGACTCAGGAAAATACAGGGCAGTACAAAGCAATACGTAGTCAAATATAGAACAGCCGATCAAAAACACCCTCAGTTCGGTGCGGTACAACCCCAGAGAGTGTAAAAGGACAGTTAAGACTATTTCATGGCAACACAACGCACAATGTAACACAATACAGGTTGCTACAACACGATACAGAATAATATAGGAAACAACCCATCAAAACGCCACAATACGGTGCAGTACGATCCCACACGGTCTCGGGTGGCAGTCAAAACAACTATAGGGCGACACGATCCAAGATGCAACATTACACGACAGAGCAGAACTGAAGACGCAGTCAACTAAATACCAACCAATTAGAAGAACCGCAATACAGTGCGGGAGAAAACAAAAATAAATGGAGATGCCAGTCAAGACAATGACAGAGCAATACAAGGCAAGAAATAACGCAATACAGGGCAGTACAGTGAAATACACGGTCAAATAAATAACTGATTAAGTATCCCGCAATACCGTGCGATGCAATGCCAAAACGCGTGAGACAGCAGTCGAGGCAGTGACAGAGCTATACAATGGAAGACGTAACAATGCAGGGCTGTACAACACCAAAATGTATCAGATGGCACTCAGAACAATAACATGGCGATACAATGCAAGCCGCAACACAATACAAGGTGGTAACAAGGCAATACACGGTCAAACACAGACTAACGAATAAAACCTGCACAATACGGATCGCTGCAATCCCAGAACATCTAAAGTGACAGTGAACGGAATGACGGGGCAGTACAATGCAAGATACAACACTAGACAGGGCAATACGCATTCAAATAACGCACAACCGATTAAAAAACCCACAATACACACCAGTACAATGCCGGAACAGATCAGATGGCAGTCCGGGCAAATAGAGGACAATACAATGCCAAACGTGATGCCATACGGGGCCGGACAAGGCAATACGCAGTTGTGGCAGGCCGAGCGGCTAACTTCGCTTCTAAGAGAGAAGCGGTGAAACATTCAGAAACATCAACACAGTGATTCTCCAAAGGCAGCAGCGCATGTGACGGCGCTTTACCAGATTCCATATGGCCACGCACCCCGGATTATTTACTGCCTAGGGGCCAGGGTCAGACAAGCTGTCAGGGAGACCCTCCCGTTGAGTCACGAGGCTCGGAAAGGACCCCCTTGCTTTCTAAACTCCTTCTCGGAGAGGAGTCTAGGTGCGGCTGGATCCAATTCCTAGCCCCGGACTTAGGCAACGGTTCACCTCTAAAGGATTGTATCTGCGCCATCGACCCTTTATATCACTGAGCTAAGGCTACAAGGTTTTGTATGCTATTAGTCACTTACTGAGAATCTGTTGCGGCAAGGCATCTCTATCTCGAGGAGCAGAACCTTAATTGAGCGTCCCTGCTCAAGGGGAGATCCTGGCACGGAGGCCCCTGCCATGCAGAAGTCAAAAGGCTCTTGGGCTGTCCACTATTTATGGGGTAAGCTAATTGACTTATAGTCACATCAGCACAGGAACAAAATATCTAGGTCCCCACTGTGTTGCCAACCATCCCCCAACTTCAAGTACCACTCAGAACAACTCCATGGATGACTGGGGCGCCAAAACGAAGGGGCGCCCGCACCACCCCAGCAGTCAAATAAGGAACAACCAATGGAACTTTCACAATAAATAAGTACAATCCCAGACAGTCCAAAGTAACAGCCAAGACAACGACAGACCAATACAGTGCAAGACCTAACATCACACAGAGCAGTAAAAGGCAACGCGCAGCCAAGTCAAGAACAGTTAAAATACCCATAATCCAGTGCAGCACTATGACACTGTCCCAAAACGCAGTCAAAACAACGACAGAGTAATGCAACACGAGCTGTAACACAATACAGGGCAGCACAAAGCAATACACAGTCACACAAAGAACAGCCAATTACAAAACCCACAACAGAACGCCCTACGATCTCAGGAAGTCTCAGAGGGCAGTCACGGCAAATACAGGGCAATACGGTGCAAGATAACACAATACAGGCCACTGCCAGCCAATACTCAGTCAAATAAATAACAGACAGTCAAAAAATTCACAATGCAGTGCACTACTATGACACCATGGGTCAGGTGGCAATCATGACAACGATAGGGCAATACAAGGCAAGACGTAACCCAACACGGGGCCGGACAAGGCAATATGCAGTTGTGGCAGGTGGAGCCATTCACTTCACTCCTAAGAGAAAAGTAGAGAAACATTCAGAAACATCAACACAGTGATTCTCCAAAGGCAGCAGTGCGCATGACGGCGCTTTATCAGGTTCCGTGGCCACGGACCCTGGATTATTTCCTGCCTAGGGGCCAGGGTCAGACGAGCTGTCAGGGAGACCCTCCCGTTGAGTCACGAGGCTCGGAAAGGACCCCCTTGCTTTCTAAACTCCTTCTCGGAGAGGAGTCTAGGTGCGGCTGGATCCAATTCCTAGCTCGGAGAGGACCCCCTTGCTTTCTAAACTCCTTCTCGGAGAGGAGTCTAGGTGCGGCTGGATCCAATTCCTAGCCCCGGACTTGGGCAACGGTTCACCTCTAAAGGATTATGTCTGTGCCGTCAACCCTTTACATGGCTCATAAAAAACAGCTGATGAAGGAAGTGACAATATGGTGGCCTACAACGGCAGAATAGATCAGATGACAATCAAGACAACAACAGAGCAATACAATGGAAGACGTAACACCACACGGGGCCGGACAAGGCAATACACAGCCACATCAGAACCCATGAGAGACATCAAACTACAGTCCAGACCTAGGACAGATTCTCTAACGTGACCGTCAAGACGACAGGGCAATGCAATGCAAGATCTAACACAGGCCATATGCAGTTGTGGCGGGCGCAATGATAAAATTCACTCCTAAGAGAGAGGTAGAGAAACATTAACAAACATAACAGTGATTCACTAAAGGTAGCAGCGCACGTGATGGCACTTTACCAGGTTCCATATGGCCACGCACCCCGGGTCATTTACTGCCTCAGGGCCAGGGTCTGACACGCTGTCTGGGAGACCCTCCTGTTGAGTCACGAGGCTCGGAAAGGACCCCCTTGCTTTCTAAACTCCTTCTCCGAGAGGAGTCTAGGTGCGGCTGGATCCCATCCTCGCCCCGGACTTGGGCAACGGTTCACCTCTAAAGGATCATATCTGCGTGATCAAACCCTTCGTATCGCTCAGCTAAGATGGCAAAGTCTGGCATGCTGTTAGTCACTTACCCAGAATCTGTTGCGGCAAGGCTTCTCTCAACCTAGAGGAGCAGAACCTTAAGTGAGTGTCCCCGGGAAACGCTGGCAAACAGGCCGCTGCCTTGCAAGGAAGCTCAAAGGGCTCTTGGTCTGTCCGCTAGGTCTATAGCAAGCTAACTGACTCACAGTGTCTTGACTCTGGTGCCAGCCACCCCACAAAGTTCAAGTGCCACTCGTAGCGACTCCTGCTGGTCGTTATAGCTCGAGCAGCAGCCTGGAGGAAAAAGGGGGGTGACATCGCAACAGCGGTCAAATACAGAACAACCGGTTAAAAATTGCACAATACTGTGCCAGAGACTCTAAAATAACTGGCAAGACAACGACAGGGCAACACCATGCAAGATCTAACCTTACACAGGGCAGTACAAGGCAACATACAATCAAATGCAGAGCAGACAATGAAAGAATTGACGGTACGGTGCCATACAACGGTAGAATATATCAGATGTCGGTCACCACAATGACAGAGCAATACAAGGCAAGACGTAACGCGATACGGGGCCCTACCAGGCGACACAGTCAAGGAAACAACAACCCATGAAAGAATTCACAATACAGCGCGGTCCTAGGACGGAACGTGTAAAATGACCGTCGAGACAGTGACAGGGCAATACAATGCAAGACACAACACCATACCAGGTGGTAACAAGGCAACATGCAGCCAAACGAAGAACAACCGATTAAGAAACCCAGCATACGTTCAACTGTAATACCAGAAAACATCAGAAGGCAGTCAAGACAACGACAGCACACTATAACATGAGAAGTAACACAATACACAGCAGTACAAGGCATTACACAGTCAAATAAAGAAGAACCGATTAAAAACCACACAATACAGTGCGGTGCGATGCCAGAGTGGATCAGAAGGCAGTCGAGACTATGACGGGGCAATATAATGCAAGATGTTACACAATACAGGGCGGTACAAGGCATTAGAAAGCCAGATGAAGAACAACCGATTAAAAAACCCGCAATACAGCGTGGTACGAGGCCCGAACAGATCAGAAGGCAGTCAACGCTACGACGGGGCAATATAACACGAGACATAACGCAATAGAGGGCGGTACAAGGCATTACACAGTCAAAGAACAACCGATTAAAAAAAAAAAAAAAAACACGCAACACGGTGTGGTACGATGCCAGAATAGATCACAGAGCAATCAAGAGCGTGACGGGGCAACACGATGCGAAACCGATACTGAGTGAGGCGGAGCAATACTATTTCAAATATACAAGAACATAGTACGGAACCAAATTCTTAAGCGTACGACACAAGACCATCTCAAATGGCAGTCAAGGAAGTTACCGAGCAACGTAATCCCGATTTGCACAAAATGGTACCATCAGGCACCATCACGTCCGTCAACACTAAGTTGTACTGCAATATCCCCCGCATCACACGCGCCGTACCCTTCTGCTCACCTGCTCCGCATGGATTCTGGGTTTGGACTTTGTGGCACACTCTGGTTCTGGCACCTAAAACACCTAAGACACACAATATTACTGTTGAGCTTACGGGAAACCACCACCCCCATGCGCTACCTCTCTGCTACCCAGCTCACCTCCAACGCTCGTCCGGCTCCGGATGCCTGCGGCGCCTGCAAAACCAAAGACAAACACTCCCCTGAGCCGCAATGTAGCACTGGGCTATTAGACGCCAACGTGTCCACAACCGCCTCACTTGCTGGGACTACTCAGTGGGTGCGCAGCATCGCCCCTCTGACCCTGCATGTCACACCAACCGAAGAAACACACGCCGAGATACTGCCCAAAACCCTACCAAATTCCCCATCTCCCACTCCCTCACCTTGCCCGCCCATCCTCCCCCTCCTGGCTCTTCGGGCGTGGGAGCTGTCGCCAGAGCCGCGGCCCTACCGGAAAATGCTTCGCAGCCTGGTGAGGCGGTGACACATGGGCGCCGGTGGCAGCGAGGCTGACGGCCGCCGCAAAGCCCGCAGCCCCACAGGCTGTTTCGCCAGGCGAGCGGCTGCCAAAGAGCTTTCCAACGAGGCACGGCTTTCCCTCCTGGCTCTTCGGGCGTGGGAGCTGTCGCCAGAGCCGCGGCCCTACAGGAAAATGCTTCGCAGGCTGGCGCGGCGGCGCCATGTGGGCTCCGGTGGCGGGGAGGCTGACGGCCGCCACAAAGCCCGCAGCCCCACGGGCTGTGGGGCCACGCGATCGGCTGCCAAAGAGCTTTCCAACGAGGCACGGCTTTCTCTCCTGGCTCTTCGTGCTTGGGAGCTGTCGTCAGAGCCGCGGCCCTACCGGAAAATGCTTCGCAAGCTGGCGCGGCAGCGCCACGTAGGCGCCGGTGGCGGCGAGGCTGACGGCCGCCGCAAAGCCCGCAGCCCCACGGGCTGTGGGGCCACGCGAGCGGCTGCCAAAGAGCTTTCCAACAAGGCACGGCTTTCCCTCCTGGGTCTTCGGGCGTGGGAGCTGTCGCCAGAGCCACGGCCCTACCGGAAAATGCTTCGCAGACTGGTGGGGCGGCGCCACGTGGGCGCCGGTGGCGCGGAGGCTGACGGCCGCCGCAAAGCCCGCAGCCCCACAGGCTGTTTCGCCAGGCGAGCGGCTGCCAAAGAGCTTTCCAAAGAGGCATGGCTTTCCCTCATGACTCTTCGGGCGTGGGAGCTGTCGTCAGAGCCGCAGCCCTACCGGAAAATGCTTCGCACGCTCTCGCGGCGGCGCCACGTGGTCGCCGGTGTCGCTGAGGCTGACGTCCGCCGGAAAGCCCGCAGCCCCACGGGCTGTGAGGCCACGCGAGCGGCTGCCAAAGACCTTTCCAACGAGGCACAGCTTTCCCTCCTAGGTCTTCGGGCGTGGGAGCTGTCGCCAGAGCCGTGGCCCTACCGGAAAATGCTTCGCAGGCTGGCGCGTCTGCACCTGGTGGGCGCCAGTGGCGGGGAGGCTGACGGCCGCCGCAAAGCCCGCAGCCCCACAGGCTGTTTCGCCAGGCGAGCGGCTGCCAAAGAGCTTTCCAAAGAGGCATGGCTTTCCCTCCTGGCTCTTCGTGCTTGGGAGCTGTCGCCAGAGTTGCGGCCCTACCGGAAAATGCTTCGCAGGCTGGTGGGGCGGCGCCACGTGGGCGCCGGTGGCTCTGAGGCTGACGGCCGCCGCAAAGCCCGCAGCCCCACGGGCTGTTTCGCCACGCGATCGGCTGCCAAAGAGCTTTCCAACGAGGCACGGCTTTCCCTCCTGGCTCTTCGGGCGTGGGAGCTGTCGCCAGAGCCACGGCCCTACCAGAAAATGCTTCGCAGCGTGGCGCGGCGGCGCCACATGGGCGCCGGTGGCGCTGAGGCTGACGGCCGCCGCAAAGCCCGCAGCCCCACGGGCTGTGGGGCCACGCGAGCGGCTGCCAAAGAGCTTTCCAGCGAGGCATGGCTTTCCCTCCTGGCTCTTCCGGCGTGGGAGCTGTCGCCAGAGCCGCGGCCCTACCGGAAAATGGTTTGGAGGCTGGCGCGGCGGCACCACCTCGGGCTGCGGGCTTTCCTGCTGCCTTCAGAGTCTCACAGCCACCCTTTCCCACTTGGCACCACGCCAGCCTCTAGAATTTCTATTATTAAGTCAAGACAGTGTACGACTTAACATCATACAGAGCGCTACACATCAATACATGCTCAAATTAAGCATAGCCACTGGAAAAATTGGCAATACAGTGCCATCGTATGTTACCAAGTGTCACATCTCATTGAAGACAATGACAGAGCGATGCAACGTCAAGCGTAACACAGTACTGGGCCGTGCGAGGCAATACGCCGTCACAGAATCACCAATAGAGAAATTCACAACGGAGTGCGGTCTTACGATAGAATCTCTAAAGCCACCGTTAAGCCAGTGACAGGCGGTACAATGCCACACGTTACAGTATACAGGGCAGTACAACCCGATTCGCAGACAAATAAATTAGAGCAAATTACAAGACTCCCAATACAGTACAGTACAATGCCAGACCGTCTCAGATGTCGGTCAAGACAATGCCAGGGCAATGCAGTGCAAGACATAACGTTATACAGGTCAGTACAAGGCAATACGCAGTCAAATGAAGAACAGTAAACTACAATACCCAAACCACACTGGCAAACAATGGCAAACAATCCCACATGTCGGTCGAGACAATGACAACGCGAGACAGAACACCGTGCAGGGCAGCGCAAGGCAGTACACAGTCAAATAGAGAACAGCTGACCAGAAAACCCGCACTACGCTGCCGTACGATCTCAAAACATCTCGGATGGCAGTCAAGGCAATTACAGGGCAAGACAAAGCACTACGTCGCAGTACACAAGGCAGTACAAGGCAATACTCAGTCAAATAAATAACAGACAGTCACAAAATTCACAGTGCAGTGAATTCACATGGGTCAGATGGCAACCAAAAGAAGGACAGGGCAATACAAGGCGAGAGGTAACCCAATACGGGGCCGGACAAGGCAATATGCAGTTGTGGCGGGTGGAGCGATTCACTTCAGTCCTGAGAGAAGTAGAGAAACATTTAGAAACATCAACACAGTGTTTCGACAAAGGCAGCAGTGAACGTAACATCCCTTTACCAGGTTCCGTGGCCACGTACCCCAGATCATTTATTGCACAGGGGCCAGGGTCAGACGAGCTGTTAGGGAGACCCTCCCGTCGAGCCACAACCCCCTTGCTTTCTAAACTCCTTCTTGAAGAGCAGTCTAAGTGCGGCTGGATCCAATTCCTAGCCCTGGACTTGGGCACCGGTTCACCTCTAAAGGATTGTATCCGCGCCATCAACCCTTTATATCACTGAGCTAAGGCTACGAGGTTTAGCGTGGTATTAGTCACTTACCGAGACTCTGTTGCGGCAAGGGATCTCTCAGCCTTGAGGAGCAGAACCTGAAGCAAGCGTCCCCGCTCAAGGGCACATCCTGGTGCTATGACAGACTATGACAGGCGATACTATGACAGGGCAATACAATGCGAGACGTAACTTTACACAGGGCAGTACAAGGCCAATACACAGTCAAATAGGGAATGACCGATCACAAAATTGATGCACGGTCAAATAGAGTACAACAGCCTAAGAAGCCCTCAATACAGTGCCTGTCAACGCCAGAATACATCAGATGGCTCGCAGCACGGTGAGAGGGCAATACGACGCAAGACTCAGGAAAATACAGGGCAGTACAAAGCAATACGTAGTCAAATATAGAACAGCCGATCAAAAACACCCTCAGTTCGGTGCGGTACAACCCCAGAGAGTGTAAAAGGACAGTTAAGACTATTTCATGGCAACACAACGCACAATGTAACACAATACAGGTTGCTACAACACGATACAGAATAATATAGGAAACAACCCATCAAAACGCCACAATACGGTGCAGTACGATCCCACACGGTCTCGGGTGGCAGTCAAAACAACTATAGGGCGACACGATCCAAGATGCAACATTACACGACAGAGCAGAACTGAAGACGCAGTCAACTAAATACCAACCAATTAGAAGAACCGCAATACAGTGCGGGAGAAAACAAAAATAAATGGAGATGCCAGTCAAGACAATGACAGAGCAATACAAGGCAAGAAATAACGCAATACAGGGCAGTACAGTGAAATACACGGTCAAATAAATAACTGATTAAGTATCCCGCAATACCGTGCGATGCAATGCCAAAACGCGTGAGACAGCAGTCGAGGCAGTGACAGAGCTATACAATGGAAGACGTAACAATGCAGGGCTGTACAACACCAAAATGTATCAGATGGCACTCAGAACAATAACATGGCGATACAATGCAAGCCGCAACACAATACAAGGTGGTAACAAGGCAATACACGGTCAAACACAGACTAACGAATAAAACCTGCACAATACGGATCGCTGCAATCCCAGAACATCTAAAGTGACAGTGAACGGAATGACGGGGCAGTACAATGCAAGATACAACACTAGACAGGGCAATACGCATTCAAATAACGCACAACCGATTAAAAAACCCACAATACACACCAGTACAATGCCGGAACAGATCAGATGGCAGTCCGGGCAAATAGAGGACAATACAATGCCAAACGTGATGCCATACAGGGCCGGACAAGGCAATACGCAGTTGTGGCAGGCCGAGCGGCTAACTTCGCTTCTAAGAGAGAAGCGGTGAAACATTCAGAAACATCAACACAGTGATTCTCCAAAGGCAGCAGCGCATGTGACGGCGCTTTACCAGATTCCATATGGCCACGCACCCCGGATTATTTACTGCCTAGGGGCCAGGGTCAGACAAGCTGTCAGGGAGACCCTCCCGTTGAGTCACGAGGCTCGGAAAGGACCCCCTTGCTTTCTAAACTCCTTCTCGGAGAGGAGTCTAGGTGCGGCTGGATCCAATTCCTAGCCCCGGACTTAGGCAACGGTTCACCTCTAAAGGATTGTATCTGCGCCATCGACCCTTTATATCACTGAGCTAAGGCTACAAGGTTTTGTATGCTATTAGTCACTTACTGAGAATCTGTTGCGGCAAGGCATCTCTATCTCGAGGAGCAGAACCTTAATTGAGCGTCCCTGCTCAAGGGGAGATCCTGGCACGGAGGCCCCTGCCATGCAGAAGTCAAAAGGCTCTTGGGCTGTCCACTATTTATGGGGTAAGCTAATTGACTTATAGTCACATCAGCACAGGAACAAAATATCTAGGTCCCCACTGTGTTGCCAACCATCCCCCAACTTCAAGTACCACTCAGAACAACTCCATGGATGACTGGGGCGCCAAAACGAAGGGGCGCCCGCACCACCCCAGCAGTCAAATAAGGAACAACCAATGGAACTTTCACAATAAATAAGTACAATCCCAGACAGTCCAAAGTAACAGCCAAGACAACGACAGACCAATACAGTGCAAGACCTAACATCACACAGAGCAGTAAAAGGCAACGCGCAGCCAAGTCAAGAACAGTTAAAATACCCATAATCCAGTGCAGCACTATGACACTGTCCCAAAACGCAGTCAAAACAACGACAGAGTAATGCAACACGAGCTGTAACACAATACAGGGCAGCACAAAGCAATACACAGTCACACAAAGAACAGCCAATTACAAAACCCACAACAGAACGCCCTACGATCTCAGGAAGTCTCAGAGGGCAGTCACGGCAAATACAGGGCAATACGGTGCAAGATAACACAATACAGGCCACTGCCAGCCAATACTCAGTCAAATAAATAACAGACAGTCAAAAAATTCACAATGCAGTGCACTACTATGACACCATGGGTCAGGTGGCAATCATGACAACGATAGGGCAATACAAGGCAAGACGTAACCCAACACGGGGCCGGACAAGGCAATATGCAGTTGTGGCAGGTGGAGCCATTCACTTCACTCCTAAGAGAAAAGTAGAGAAACATTCAGAAACATCAACACAGTGATTCTCCAAAGGCAGCAGTGCGCATGACGGCGCTTTATCAGGTTCCGTGGCCACGGACCCTGGATTATTTCCTGCCTAGGGGCCAGGGTCAGACGAGCTGTCAGGGAGACCCTCCCGTTGAGTCACGAGGCTCGGAAAGGACCCCCTTGCTTTCTAAACTCCTTCTCGGAGAGGAGTCTAGGTGCGGCTGGATCCAATTCCTAGCTCGGAGAGGACCCCCTTGCTTTCTAAACTCCTTCTCGGAGAGGAGTCTAGGTGCGGCTGGATCCAATTCCTAGCCCCGGACTTGGGCAACGGTTCACCTCTAAAGGATTATGTCTGTGCCGTCAACCCTTTACATGGCTCATAAAAAACAGCTGATGAAGGAAGTGACAATATGGTGGCCTACAACGGCAGAATAGATCAGATGACAATCAAGACAACAACAGAGCAATACAATGGAAGACGTAACACCACACGGGGCCGGACAAGGCAATACACAGCCACATCAGAACCCATGAGAGACATCAAACTACAGTCCAGACCTAGGACAGATTCTCTAACGTGACCGTCAAGACGACAGGGCAATGCAATGCAAGATGTAACACAGGCCATATGCAGTTGTGGCGGGCGCAATGATAAAATTCACTCCTAAGAGAGAGGTAGAGAAACATTAACAAACATAACAGTGATTCACTAAAGGTAGCAGCGCACGTGATGGCACTTTACCAGGTTCCATATGGCCACGCACCCCGGGTCATTTACTGCCTCAGGGCCAGGGTCTGACACGCTGTCTGGGAGACCCTCCTGTTGAGTCACGAGGCTCGGAAAGGACCCCCTTGCTTTCTAAACTCCTTCTCCGAGAGGAGTCTAGGTGCGGCTGGATCCCATCCTCGCCCCGGACTTGGGCAACGGTTCACCTCTAAAGGATCATATCTGCGTGATCAAACCCTTCGTATCGCTCAGCTAAGATGGCAAAGTCTGGCATGCTGTTAGTCACTTACCCAGAATCTGTTGCGGCAAGGCTTCTCTCAACCTAGAGGAGCAGAACCTTAAGTGAGTGTCCCCGGGAAACGCTGGCAAACAGGCCGCTGCCTTGCAAGGAAGCTCAAAGGGCTCTTGGTCTGTCCGCTAGGTCTATAGCAAGCTAACTGACTCACAGTGTCTTGACTCTGGTGCCAGCCACCCCACAAAGTTCAAGTGCCACTCGTAGCGACTCCTGCTGGTCGTTATAGCTCGAGCAGCAGCCTGGAGGAAAAAGGGGGGTGACATCGCAACAGCGGTCAAATACAGAACAACCGGTTAAAAATTGCACAATACTGTGCCAGAGACTCTAAAATAACTGGCAAGACAACGACAGGGCAACACCATGCAAGATCTAACCTTACACAGGGCAGTACAAGGCAACATACAATCAAATGCAGAGCAGACAATGAAAGAATTGACGGTACGGTGCCATACAACGGTAGAATATATCAGATGTCGGTCACCACAATGACAGAGCAATACAAGGCAAGACGTAACGCGATACGGGGCCCTACCAGGCGACACAGTCAAGGAAACAACAACCCATGAAAGAATTCACAATACAGCGCGGTCCTAGGACGGAACGTGTAAAATGACCGTCGAGACAGTGACAGGGCAATACAATGCAAGACACAACACCATACCAGGTGGTAACAAGGCAACATGCAGCCAAACGAAGAACAACCGATTAAGAAACCCAGCATACGTTCAACTGTAATACCAGAAAACATCAGAAGGCAGTCAAGACAACGACAGCACACTATAACATGAGAAGTAACACAATACACAGCAGTACAAGGCATTACACAGTCAAATAAAGAAGAACCGATTAAAAACCACACAATACAGTGCGGTGCGATGCCAGAGTGGATCAGAAGGCAGTCGAGACTATGACGGGGCAATATAATGCAAGATGTTACACAATACAGGGCGGTACAAGGCATTAGAAAGCCAGATGAAGAACAACCGATTAAAAAACCCGCAATACAGCGTGGTACGAGGCCCGAACAGATCAGAAGGCAGTCAAGGCTACGACGGGGCAATATAACACGAGACATAACGCAATAGAGGGCGGTACAAGGCATTACACAGTCAAAGAACAACCGATTAAAAAAAAAAAACCACGCAACACGGTGTGGTACGATGCCAGAATAGATCACAGAGCAATCAAGAGCGTGACGGGGCAACACGATGCGAAACCGATACTGAGTGAGGCGGAGCAATACTATTTCAAATATACAAGAACATAGTACGGAACCAAATTCTTAAGCGTACGACACAAGACCATCTCAAATGGCAGTCAAGGAAGTTACCGAGCAACGTAATCCCGATTTGCACAAAATGGTGCCATCAGGCACCATCACGTCCGTCAACACTAAGTTGTACTGCAACTGTACCCTGCATCACACGCGCCGTACCCTTTTGCTCACCTGCTCCGCATGGATTCTGGGTTTGGACTTTGTGGCACACTCTGGTTCTGGCACCTAAAACACCTAAGACACACAATATTACTCTTGAGCTTACGGGAAACCACCACCCCCATGCGCTACCTCTCTGCTACCCAGCTCACCTCCAACGCTCGTCCGGCTCCGGATGCCTGCGGCGCCTGCAAAACCAAAGACAAACACTCCCCTGAGCCGCAATGTAGCACTGGGCTATTAGACGCCAACGTGTCCACAACCGCCTCACTTGCTGGGACTACTCAGTGGGTGCGCAGCATCGCCCCTCTGACCCTGCATGTCACACCAACCGAAGAAACACACGCCGAGATACTGCCCAAAACCCTACCAAATTCCCCATCTCCCACTCCCTCACCTTGCCCGCCCATCCTCCCCCGAGGCGTGCAACCTGAAGGCTCGCAAACCACCCATAAAACCCAACAGACATGGGTTGCTTTAAAACTTGAAAGTTGCTCCCTCTGAGGCAGATGTGATAAGGTCAGCAGCGGCGGGTGGGCTGAAGTGACTGACTCATCCCCATCCCCACATCCCATGTCATTCATTGCTTCAAAACTTCAAATTGGAAAGAACCAATACATACAGTACTCAGAGCCACATCTTCTCTCTAATACCACGTGCTGACTCACCTTCTTACATTGCTCTCCTCTCCTACGCTGCCCCGCCAAGCTTGTCCTGTTGCATCTGCAAGAACGACATCAGAGAAATCACCCTGAGGCAGAGCAATAGAGTCATAACAACAAAAAGCCTTGCACCTTTTTACAAATACCATCTAAGGTCCAAATACAACCGTACACAAAGAAAATTACAAAAAAAAAATCCGCACCAAAACCAGCTGTACCCTCTTCCACATGAACTCTTCTTCACTGCTGCTGTATTGCCTTTCCAACATGCCTCTGCTCTTCCCAAACAAAACAGAAGAGGTGTCTACACAGCCTCCCAATGGCTACCCTGAGACAACTCTAACACCTTTGCCCCGATCTACTGGGATTCATGTACTGCATATAGACTCTCCACAGGATTCCGCCCACCCTGGACACTACGTGCCCAGGCAGGGCAGCCCCGAGCCAAACACTCACGGTTACGGACAGACACTACACGGAACGCTACGAACGACACGCCTCAAAGATGAGAGAAAACTCTCAGCAAGAAAGATGACACGGGGACCAAAGTCACCGTCGTGCAAGAAAATCTGTGGGATCGTGATGATGTCAACATGAAGACGCTCTACGGAACCCCCTGAAGCAAACTGTAGAACGTGATGGTACGTAATAAGAATGGACTGTTGAGCCCGCTAAGATGGACATGCAGGAAGTCTGGCTTCAAGACCTAAGAACGTAACGATGCAGGGAAGAACTCCCAGACATGGAAGTGGGCCGTCCAGAAACTTCCGAGAGGCAAGATTGATGCACGCTTTAAGATGCTAACGCAAGAAGAGCATCAGATGAATGGTGCTACGCCCACAGGCCCAAGCATTCAAGACCCTAAGGATGACGCCCAGGGCCCCACGTCGTGCTCCTGGAGCTCAAAGATGACCTCGAGACCCAAGAAGGGACGAAGATACACAACACAGACCACATGAACGACATGACAACACGCACAGGCTGGAACTGCCCTGCCCGGGACACACTAGCGTCACACTGAACAGTAAGCAACATCCTTTACCTTCCTAAATATGACTGTGCCCCGGGACAGCCCTCGCCACTACGCTAACGTCAAAGACCCCATTTTGCAATTGTCCACCTCGGCCCCTCTCTGGCGCCTGACTGTCAACTTAGCTTTTGGAGGGCCAGGCATCTGAATCCTTCTTCGATGCGGTCCGCAAAAACCAGCCATCCGATACATTTCCGCAGTCACCAGGTTCCTCCTCTTCCTCTGCAAAAGGAAAATAAAACATAATCCCAGAGGCCGCCACAGCACCAGCAATAAGCATCCTGAGAGGAGATGCCAACCTCTTCGACGACACCCTCAGCCTCCCGAATGCCGTGGCGTTCTGCTCGCCCGCTCCGCGCCGATTCCGGAGTCCGAGGCTGCAATGATAGTTATTCACAGCACCTAAGAGACCAAGAAACACAACATTACCACTGCGCTTCTGCCAAACCGCCACACCATCAACTCCTATCTTCTGTCTTCATTCACATGAAAAAAAAAGTACCCAATTGTATTCATAGAGGCGCCAGTCACATCTTCCCTCTAATGCCACATGCCGAGCCACCTCCGTACAGCGCTCCTCTCGGCTCCCCTACGTCACCCTGCACATCTCATCTCTCGGCATCTAAAAAGAGAAAAAAAAAAATCCAACATTACCCCGATGCAGAGCGATAGCTTAATTCCAAAGGTCTTGTTTCTACTTCGGAACACTGTTCAATTAGATCCAACTACAGCCTGCCATCAAAAAAAAAAAAAACCACAGAAAAAGCCCACAAACATTACACCCCACACAAAGCAGCCTGAACATCTTTGAGATACTGCGTCCTTCACTGGCTGTGAACAGCCTCTCCGACTTGGCTCTGCTTATGCCAACACCCACTAATGAAACACCCACGCACCCAACCTACTGAGAGCAAATTAATTCCAGATGACTACCCAACCTTTGCCTCGGTCTCCACAGATCCACATATTAACTGTAGACTCTCGTCACTATTCTGCCTGCCCTGGACTCTACACACCCGGGCAGGGGGGCTCCGAGCCAGACACACACACAAGCACAGGCCAACACTACACAAAACGCTAAAAACAACGCACCTCAAGGATGAGAGAAAACTCTCAGCAAGAAGGATGACACCCAGACGGAAGTCACCGTCGGGCAAGACGACCTGGAGACCGTGGTGGTGATGTGAAGAGGCTCTATGGAAGCCCCTGAAACAGAGTGTAGGACATCATCATCTGTGCTAAGAAGGGACTGTCAAGACTGATAAGATGTATGCGGGGGAAGCCTGGCTTCAAGACCTAAGAACGTAATGACATAGGGAAGAAGTCCCAGTTGTAGACGCGGGCCATCCGGAAACTTCCAAGACGCAAGACCGATGCAAGCTTTAAGCTTCTAACGCAAGACGACCAGCAGCCGAATGGTGCTATGCCCATAGGTGCAGGTATTCGAGACCCTAGGGATGGTGCCTGAGGCGCCATGCCGTGCTCCTGGAGCTTAAAGATGACCTCGAGACCCGAGAAAGGTCTAAGACACAGAACACGGACCACACGAAAGACAACAACACACACAGGCTGGAACCACCCTGCCCGGGAATGCCGAACAGTAAGCCGCATCCCTTACGTGCCTAAAGGAGACTGCCCTCCAGGACAAACCTCTCCCCTACGCCAACTTCAAAGACACCTTTTTGCAATTCTCAACCTTGTCCCCTCTCGAGCGCCAGTCTCTCAACTTAGCTTTTGGAGGGCCAGGGGTCTGAATCCATCCTTGAGGCAGTCCACAGAAAACAGCCATCCAGTACGTTCCTGTGGTCACCAGCTTCCTCCTCTTCCTCTGCAAAAGGAAAAGAAAAAAAACAGTTATCCCAAAAGCAGCCACAGCACCAGCAATAAGCATCCTGAGAGGAGATGCCAACCTCTTCCACAACACCCTCAGCCTCATGAACGCCGAGGCATTCTGCTCGCCCGCTCAGCGCCAATTCCAGCGTCTGATGCTGCGGCAACAGTTATTCACGGCACCTAAGATACCAAGAAACACAGCATTACCACTGCGCTACTGCCAAACCACCAGTCCCGTGCTCCTCCTCGATACTATCTGGCTCGCCTCAAATGCGAGAGCCTAGAGCACACCAGGCTCCGACGACACCCGAACCCATCTGCAAAACCTGTCCAAGAAGGACTCATGAACCCGGCTCCCTTTTCTAGCCCTCCCCCAGTGCCAAAACTTTAGAAACCCCTTCTCTTCTCCCTGAGCTGCCAGGAAAGGAGCCCCACTTCTTCCCCATAG
Organism: Chroicocephalus ridibundus; assembly: GCF_963924245.1. Taxonomy (NCBI): domain Eukaryota; kingdom Metazoa; phylum Chordata; class Aves; order Charadriiformes; family Laridae; genus Chroicocephalus; species Chroicocephalus ridibundus. The sequence goes on along the minus strand of NW_026961567.1, from coordinate 625,730 downwards.
ATCCCACCCTTTATTTGCCAGCCCGAACACCCGGCGTTGGACGCTTCTCAAGAGCCACTCTTCCCAGCCTCTCCCTGCGTCCCACCACCACCTCCTATCTTCTGTCTTCCCACGGACTCTGGGCTCTGCTGCAGACCCACAGAGTCAGTGAAGCCCTGATCTGACCTATACCAGGGGCCTGCCACAAGCCGCAAAGGCTCCAGGGACACGGCAAAACCCTGAGCACCGTGGGGGAAGGTGACAAGGCACCCCACATCCTGAAATACGTTATGCTTTATGGCCCTGCTGCTTTCCTGAGAAATGTGGAAACTCCATCTACAGCTGCAGACAAGGTGCTCACCCAGTCCCTGCAAAGTAATCTCATCATCTGCCCGATTGAGACAAATTCTATTGGCATCTTACCTGGGATACAGCAAAGCTAGTGGGGAAAAAAAAAAAAAACCACAAACAAGAAAGTTCCGTCTTCAATACAGTCAGGGATTCCAGGAAAATGCGCCATGCCTGGAAGAGAGAAAACCATACCCTTAAACTATCTCACCGCCCCCTAAGACTCATTACCACGCGACTCACCTGAAAAACCACAAGGAAGAGAACCGGCACACGAGGCCGCTCTCTACTATACACGCTGCCAAACCTCACCTGGTCCTGAAGGTCTTGCCACCTCCAGCTTCTTACCTGCTATTCTCTAAATGGGATAACATCTCCACCCAAGGAGCTGAGCCGCCTCCAAAGCTGCAATCGACTGAAGGACAGGCAGAGCTCTGACCCTGGAGACACCTGGTAGCAGAATGAGCTGCCCCAGCAGAGGCTGTGGGTTATATACCCCGGGCCCCGCCCGCCCCCGTTCCCACCATCCCCTGGGAAAGGGCCTGGCTGACCTCCACAAGGCATAGAGCCTGCCAGAGGAAAAGCTGCTCCTTTCCTCACAGGCCTGAGAAGTACAGCATGCAAAACACCAAAACGGAGAAAGCGACCCTTAGAGGAACGGACAATATGTGCTCTTTTATTACAACTACATCAACTGTGTCAGCAACAGGGCCCGGTAGGTAAGTAAACTTAATTAAACTTCTGCAGGGCGTAGACATAAAGAGAAAGACATCATCCTAACCTAAATAGGCCAGAAGATCATGAAGCACAATAACAATATTTTTATCAAGACTCAATGTGCTTTAGTTTCCTTGTAAAAGAAACCCCACAACGAGTCATACAGCATTTCTAGCAAGACGACGCATATTATCCGACTTCTGCCAGAACTGTGTTCTGGATCGGACCGACAGACAGAGTGCAAGCAGAGGCTTGTGCGCCGCCCGTAATGCAGTGGCTGAGAAAGAACCAAGGCTTGGGGCCGCCGCTCTCCTCGGCCGAGTCTGCTCCGGTGCCCTGTCTGTCATCATTGCTGTTGTGCCTTAGGCCATGCAGTAAAACAAGTGACACGTGCTCCCTTTTAACTTCTCTCCTGAGGCAGAATAGAACAAGAGAGAGAGACTTAGGGACTGAAAGATAAACTGAACTGTAATGAAATCTTAACAGCAAAATAATACTGAGAAAAGGCAACAGTAACAAGAAAACAATTAAATATATACAGGACATACACAACCCGATACAGAGCTCCCAGGATGACCGCTGCTTCACTGGCAAAGTCCGGAACCAGACTCCGTGACAGACCGGAACCAGACTCCGGACCTGGTTGCATAAATGCACGGATCGAGGTCAAAGGACAATGAACAGACAGAGAAGTCTTCAGAGGCCAGACAACAGGTACCGACCCCTTTGATCCCTCCGCTTTTATACTGAGCGTGATGAGGATGGGATGGAATACCCCATCACTCAGATTCGGGTCACCGGTCCCGTCTACTCTTCACTATGGGTGCAACCCCTCTACGCTTTTCTGCTTCCAACCCTCCAACAGGGCAGATATATAAAAGTTAGCTGGGCTGGGCTGTTGTAGGAATAAGTATAAGCAAGAGCCTCTCTGCACGGCATCCCTTCGCATTAAGTGTAAATATAAGTTCTTGGTGCTCTGAAGGCAGATACTACCTGAAAAATACGTCATTATTTTCAGAGAGTTCACTTCATTGGAAGAGACTTACCTGAAAAGTAAAGTGACTGCAAACAACACCAGTTCTGTTGTACCTCAGACCAGCACTTCCACACGTGGCTACGTAACCTCACATTCACATGAAAAAAAGAAGAAGTGGCCAAATGTATTCATGGAGCCGCCGGTCACATCTTCCCTTTAAGACCTCGGGCTCAGCCACCTTTGTCCCGCGCTCCCGTCAGCTCCCCTGTGTATCCCCGGCCACCTCATCTCTCTGCATCTGAAAAAAAAGCAACACACCAACATCAAACATTACCCTAATGCAGAGCAGTAGCTTAATTCCAAAGGTCTTGTTTCTACTTAGGAACCCTGTTCACATAAGTCCAACTACAGCCTGTCATCCAAAGAAGAGACGCCTGCAAACGTTACACCCCACACAATGCAGGTTTACCATCTTTGAGATACTGTCCCCTTCACTAGCCATGAACACCCTCTCCAACTTGTCTCCGCTTATGCCAGCGCCCGCTAATGAAACATCCGTCCACACAGCCTCTCGAAAGCTAATCAATTCGAGACGACTGAGCAACCTTTGCCTGGGTCTAGACAGATCCTCATATTCAGTACAGACTGCTGTCGTGATTCTGCCTACCCTGGACACTACACACCCAGGCAGGGCAGCCCCAAGCCAAACACACACAGACTGACGCTACACAGAACACAACGAACGACGCGCCTCAAGGATGAGAGAAAACTCTCAGCAAGAAGGATGACACTGGGACCAAAGTCATCGTCGGGCAAGACAGCCTGCAGGACTGTGATGGAGACAATGTGAAGAGGCTCCACAGAACCCCCTGAAACAAAGTGTAGAACTTTGAGCCTGACAAGATGGACACGCAGGAAGCCTAGCTTCAAGACCTAAGAACTTAACGACACAGGGAAGAAGCCCCAGTCGCTGAAGCGGGCCATCCAGAAAGTTCCAAGATGCAAGACCGATGCACGCTTTAAGATGCTAATGCAAGAAGAGAGGCAGACGGTTGGTGCTACACCCACGGGTGCAGGTGTTCGACACCATAAGGATGGCACCCAATGCACATTCCGTGCTCCTGGAGCTTAAAGATGATCTCGAGACCCAAAAAAAGGGTCTAGGATGCAAAACACAGACCACACGAACGACACGACAACACACACAGGCTGCAACTGCCCTGCCTAGGATGCGCTAACATCACACTGGACAGTAAGCTACATTGTTTACCTGCCCAAAGGAGACTGTGCCCCAGAACAGCCCTCCCCCCTACACTAATGTCAAAGACCCCATTACACAATTGTCAGCCTCCACCCCTCTCCAGTGCTGGTCTCTCAACTTGGCTTTTGGAGGGCTAGCATCTGATTCCATCCTCAACATAGTCCACAAAACACAACCATCCGATACGTTCCTGCAGTCACCGGCTTACTCTTCCTCTGCAAAAGGAAAAGGAAAAGAGAAAGTCATCACAAAAGCAGCCACAACACCAGCAATAAGCATCCTGAGAGGAGATGATGACCTCCTCCACAAAACCCCTCAAGCCTCCTGAATGCTGATGCAGTCTGATTGCCTGCTCCACACAGATTCTAGAGTCGGATGCTGTAGCGACAGTTATTCACGGCACCTAAGATACCAAGAAACACAGCATTTGCACCGCGCTTCTGCCAAACCACCAGTCCTGTGCTCCTCCTCAATACTATCTGTCTTGCCTCAAATGCGAGAGCCTAGAGCAGACTAGATACCATCGACAACCAAACCCAATTACAAAACTGGTTTGAGAAAGACACAGGAACCCGCCTCCCTTTCCTAGCCATCCCCCTCCTGAACCATCAGGGAAGGAGGCCCGCTGCTTCCCCACAACTCCTGCCCCTTATTTTCCAACTGCTCCTCAGGACCTGCTGTTCTGAGCCCTGCCCTGTGTTTGGCAGGCACCTCCTGTCTTCTGCCTTCATAGAGACTCCGGGCTCTGCTACAGACCTGGAAAGCCGGGAAAACAGTTACAGAACCTACTGGTAGCCTCCCGCAAGAGCTTCAGGGCCACCGTGATACCCTGCATGCTCTGGGGGAAAATGATGAGCCATCCCTGCTGCTTCCTCAAAACAAACAAACTCAATATATAGGTACGTACAAAACACTCACCCTAACTCCTACTCCAGTATCTCATAACACACACAATTAAGACTAATAAAAACACCAACTAACATAGTATACATCAAAATTGGAAAAAAACACAAGATTTCATCTTCAATGAAGTCAGAAATTATAGTAAAACACGCCACCTGCCATAAGCAAAAAAAAAAAGAGATACATACTATTAAGCCATTTAAACAAACCAAATGCTCCCTACAAAACTAAAGATATGGGGGGAAAAAAAAAAAAGATAACATACAACTCCACTTTCTATGGCAACCACCCTTACATTGAGAAGTCTTACCTCTGATGTCTTACCTACGCTAGATCAAACGCTAAAACAAGCCTTCCGGAACAGCTGCACAAGCTCCAAAACAACACTTAAGAAACTCCAGAGCTCTGACCCTGGAAAAGACCAGCAGCAGAACAAGGTCCTGCCCTGAAGCTGTGGCTCATATACCCCGGGCCCCACCTGAGGCCCGCAGGCCCCACCCACCACCTTTCCCACAATCCTCTGGGTAAAGGGTGCGGCCGACACCCAGAAGCATAAAAGCACCTGAAGGTGCAGCAGGTGTTGTTATTCGCTTTAAGTTTACCATTTACAAAGTAGTGAAGAGTGACCCTCTTCACAGGCTTCGCAGGCTGGCGCAGCGGCGCCACGTGGGCGCCGAGGCTGACGGCCGCCGCAAAGCCCGCAGCCCCACGGGCTCTGGGGTGCTGCGAGCGGCTGCCAAAGAGCTTTCCAACGAGGCACGGCTTTCTCTCCTGCCTCTTCGGGCGTGGGAGCTGTGGCCAGAGCCGCGGCCCTACCGGAAAATGCTCTGCGGGCTAGCGCGGCGGCGCCAGGTGGGCGCCGGTGGCGCCGAGGCTGACGGCCGCCGCAAAGCCCGCAGCCCCACGCGCTCTGGGGCCACGCGAGCGGCTGCCAAAGAGCTTTCCAACGAGGCACGGCTTTCCCTCCTGGCTCTTCGGGCGTGGAAGCTGTGGCCAGAGCTGCGGCCCTACCAGAAAATGCTTAGAAGGCTGGCGCGGCCGCGCCAGGTGGGCGCCGGTGGCGCCGAGGCTGATGGCCGCCGCAAAGCCCGCAGCCCCACGGGCTGTGGGGCCACGCGAGCGGCTGCCAAAGAGCTTTCCAACGAGGCACGGCTTTCCCTCCTGGCTCTTCGGGCGTGGGAGCTGTAGCCAGAGCCGCGGCCCTACCAGAAAATGCTTCACCGGCTGGCGCGGCGGCGCCAGGTGGGCGCCGGTGGCGCCGAGGGTGACGGCCGCCGCAAAGCCCGCAGCCCCACGGGCTGTGGGGCCACGCGCGCAGCTGCCAAAAAGCTTTCCAACAAGGCACGGCTTTCCCTCCTGGCTCTTCGGGCGTGGGAGCTGTCGCCAGAGCCGCGGCCCTACCGGAAAATGCTACACGGGCTGGCGCGGCCGCACCAGGTGGGCGCCGGTGGCGCCGAGGCTGATGGCCGCCGCAAAGCCCACAGCCCCACGGGCTGTGGGGCCACGCGAGCGGCTGCCAAAGAGCTTTCCAACGAGGCACGACTTTCCCTCCTGGCTCTTCGGGTGTGGGAGCTGTGGCCAGAGCCGCGGCCCTACCGGAAAATGCTTCGCAGGCTGGCGCGGAAGCGCCAGCTAAGCGCCGGTGGTGCCGAGGCTGACGGCCGCCGCAAAGCCCACAGCCCCACGGGTTGTGGGACACGCGAGCGGCTGCCAAAGAGCTTTCCAACGAGGCACGGCTTTCCCTCCTGGCTCTTCGGGCGTGGGAGCTGTGGCCAGAGCCGCGGCCCTACCGGAAAATGCTTCGCAGGCTGGCGCGGCGACGCCACGTGTGCGCCGGTGGCACAGAGGCTGACGGCCGCTGCAAAGCCCGCAGTCCCACAGGCTGTGGGGCCAGGGGAGCGGCTGCCAAAGAGCTTTCCAACGAGGCACGGCTTTCCCTCCTGGCTCTTTAGGCGTGGGAACTGTGGTCAGAGCCGCGACCCTACCGCAAAATGCTTCGCAGGCTGGCGCGGCGGCGCCAGGTGGGCGCCGGTGGCGCCGAGGCTGACGGCCGCCGCAAAGCCCGCAGCCGCATGGGCTGTGGGGCCACGCGAGCGGCTACCAAAGAGCTTTCCAACGAGGCACGGCTTTCCCTCCTCGCTCTTAGGGCGTGGGAACTGTCGCCAGAGCCGCGGCCCTACCGGAAAATGCTTCGCAGGCTGACGCAGCGGAGCAAGGTGGGCGCCGGTGGCGCCGAGGCTGACGGCCGCCGCAAAGTCCGCAGCCCCACGGGCTGTGGGGCCACGCGAGCGGCTGCCAAAGAGCTTTCCAACGAGGCACGGCTTTCCCTCCTGGCTCTTCGGGCGTGGGAGCTGTGGCCAGAGCCGCGGCCCTACCGGAAAATGCTTTGCAGGCTGGCGCGGCGGCGCCACGTGGGCGACGGTGGCGCCGAGGCTGACGGCCGCCGCAAAGCCCGCAGCCCCACGGGCTGTGGGGCCACGCGAGCGGCTGCCAAAGAGCTTTCCAACGAGGCATGGCTTTCCAACGAGGCATGGCTTTCCCTCCTGGCTCTTCGGGCGTGGGAGTTGTGGCCAGAGCCGCGGCCCTACCGGAAAATGCTTCGCAGGCTGGCGCGGCGGCGCCACGTGGGCGCCGGTGTCGCCGAGGCTGACGGCCGCCGCAAAGCCCGCAGCCCCACGGGCTGTGGGGCCACGCGAGCGGCTGCCAAAGAGCTTTCCAACGAGGCACGGCTTTCCCTCCGGGCTCTTCGGGCGTGGGAGCTGTGGCCAGAGCCGCGGCCCTACCAGAAAATGCTTCGCAGGCTGGCGCGGCGGCGCCACGTGGGCGCCGGTGGCGCCGAGGCTGACGGCCGCCGCAAAGCCCGCAGCCCCACGCGCTCTGGGGCCACGCGAGCGGCTGCCGAAGAGCTTTCCAACGAGGCACGGCTTTCCCTCCTGGCTCTTCGGGCGTGGAAGCTGTGGCCAGAGCTGCGGCCCTACCAGAAAATGCTTAGAAGGCTGGCGCGGCCGCGCCAGGTAGGCGCCGGTGGCGCCGAGGCTGATGGCCGCCGCAAAGCCCGCAGCCCCACGGGCTGTGGGGCCACGCGAGCGGCTGCCAAAGAGCTTTCCAACGAGGCACGGCTTTCCCTCCTGGCTCTTCGGGCGTGGGAGCTGTAGCCAGAGCCGCGGCCCTACCAGAAAATGCTTCACCGGCTGGCGCGGCGGCGCCAGGTGGGCGCCGGTGGCGCCGAGGGTGACGGCCGCCGCAAAGCCCGCAGCCCCACGGGCTGTGGGGCCACACGCGCAGCTGCCAAAAAGCTTTCCAACGAGGCACGGCTTTCCCTCCTGGCTCTTCGGGCGTGGGAGCTGTGGCCAGAGCTGCGGCCCTACCAAAAAATGCTTAGAAGGCTGGCGCGGCTGCGCCAGGTGGGCGCCGGTGGCGCCGAGGTTGACGGCCGCCGCAAAGCCCGCAGCCCCACGGGCTGTGGGGCCACGCGAGCAGCTGCCAAAGAGCTTTCCAACAAGGCACGGCTTTCCCTCCTGGCTCTTCGGGCATGGGAGCTGTAGCCAGAGCCGCGGCCCAACCGGAAAATGCTTCACCGGCTGGCGCGGCGGCGCCAGGTGGGCGCCGGTGGCGCCGAGGGTGACGGCCGCCGCAAAGCCCGCAGCCCCACGGGCTGTGGGGCCACGCGCGCAGCTGCCAAAAAGCTTTCCAACAAGGCACGGCTTTCCGTCCTGGCTCTTCGGGCGTGGGAGCTGTGGCCAGAGCCGCGGCCCTACCGGAAAATGCTTCGCAGGCTGGCGCGGCGGTGCCACGTGGGCGCCGGTGGCGCCGAGGCTGACAGCCGCCGCAAAGCCCGCAGCCCCATGGGCTGTGTGGCCACGCGAGCGGCTGCCAAAGAGCTTTCCAACGAGGCACGGCTTTCCCTCCTGGCTCTTCGGGCATGGGAGTTGTCACCAGAGCTGCAGCCCTACCCCGAAATAGTTTGGAGGCTGGCACGGCAGCACCAACTTGGGCTGCAGGCTTTCCTGCTGCCTTTAGATTCTCACAGCCACCCTTTCCCACTTGGTACCACGCCAGCCTCTAGCATTTCTATTATTTAGTCAAGACAGTGTGCGACTTAACATCATACAGAGCGCTACACATCAATACATGCTCAAATTAAGCATAGCCAATGGAAAAATTGGCAATACAGTGCCATCGTATGTTACAAGGTGTCAGATGTCATTGAAGACTGTGACAGAGCGATACAACGTGAAGCATAACACAGTACGGGGCAGTGCCAGGCAATACACCATCACAAAATCACTAATAGTGAAGTTCACAACGGAGTGCAGTCTTACAACTGTATCTCTGATGCCACCGTTAAGCCAGTGACAGGCGGTACAACATCACACGTTACAGTATACAGGGTAGTACAACCCGATTCGCAGACAAATAAATTAGAGCAAATTACAAGACTCCCAATACAGTACAGTACAATGCCAGACAGTCTCAGATGTCGGTCAAGGCAATGCCAGGGCAATGCAGTGCAAGACATAACGTTATACAGGTCAGTACAAGGCAATACGCAGTCAAATGAATAACAGTAAACTACAATACCCAAAACACACTGGCAAACAATGGCAAACAATCCCACATGTCGGTCGAGACAATGACAACGCGAGACAGAACACCGCACAGGGCAGCACAAGGCAGTACACAGTCAAATAAAGTACAGCTGACCAGAAAACCCGCACTATGCTGCCGTACGATCTCAAAACGTCTCGGATGGCAGTCAAGGCAATTACAGGGCAAGACAAAGCACTACGTCGCAGTACACAAGGCAGTACAAGGCAATACTCAGTCAAATAAATAACAGACAGTCAAAAAATTCACAGTGCAGTGAATTCACATGGGTCGGATGGCAACCAAAAGAAGGACCGGGCAATACAAGACGAGAGGTAACCCAATACGGGGCTGGACAAGGCAATATGCAGTTGTAGCGGGTGGAGCGATTCACTTCAGTCCTGAGAGAAGTAGAGAAACATTTAGAAACATCAACACAGTGTTTCGACAAAGGCAGCAGTGAATGTAACATCCCTTTACCAGGTTCCGTGGCCACGTCCCCCGGATAATTTATTGCACAGGGGCCAGGGTCAGACGAGCTGTTAGGGAGACCCTCCCCTTGAGTCACGAGGCTCGGAAAGGACCCCCTTGCTTTCTAAACTCCTTCTTGACGAGCAGTCTAAGTGCGGCTGGATCCAATTCCTAGCCCTGGACTTGGGCACCGCTTCACCTCTAAAGGATTGTATCCGCGCCATCAACCCTTTATATCACTGAGCTAAGGCTACGAGGTTTAGCGTGGTATTAGTCACTTACCCAGAATCTGTTGCGGCAAGGGATCTCTCAGCCTTGAGGAGCAGAACCTGAAGCAAGCGTCCCCGCTCAAGGGCACATCCTGGTGCTATGACAGACTATGACAGGCGATACTATGACAGGGCAATACAACGCAAGACGGAACTTTACACAGGGCAGTACAAGGCCAATACACAGTCAAATAGGGAACAACCGATCACAAAATTGATGCAGGGTCAAATAGAGTACAACAGCCTAAGAAGCTCTCAATACAGCGCCTGTCAACGCCAGAATACATCAGATGGCTCGCGGCACGGTGAGAGGGCAATACGACGCAAGACTTAGGAAAATACAGGGCAGTACAAAGCAATACGTAGTCAAATATAGAACAGCCGATCAAAAACACCCTCAGTTCGGTGCGGTACAACCCCAGAGAGTGTAAAAGGACAGTTAAGACTATTTCATGGCAACACAACGCACAATGTAACACAATCCACGTTGCTACAATGCAATACAGAATAATAAACAACCGATCAAAACGCCACAATACGGTGCAGTACGATCCCACACGGTCTCGGGTGGCAGTCAAAACAACTATAGGGCGACACGATCCAAGATGCAACATTACACGACAGAGTAGAACTGGAGACGCAGTCAACTAAATACCAACCGATTAGAAGAACCGCAGTACAGTGCGGGAGAAAACAAAAATAAATGGAGATGCCAGTCAAGACAATGACAGAGCAATACAAGGCAAGAAATAACGCAATACAGGGCAGTACAGTGAAATACGCGGTCAAATAAATAACTGATTAAGTATCCCGCAATACCGTGCGATGCAATGCCAAAACGTGTGAGACAGCAGTCGAGGCAGTGACAGAGCTATACAATGGAAGACATAACGCAGGGCTGTACAACACCGAAACGTATCAGGTGGCACTCAGAACAACAACACGGCGATACAACGCAAGCCGCAACACAATACAAGGTGGTAACAAGGCAATACACGGTCAAACACAGAACAACGAATAAAACCTGCACAATACGGATCGCTGCAATCCCAGAACGTCTAAAGTGACAGTGAAGGGAATGACGGGGCAGTACAATGCAAGATACAACACTAGACAGGGCAATACGCATTCAAATAACGCAAAACCGATTGAAAAACCCACAATACACACCAGTACAATGCCGGAACAGATCAGATGGCAGTCCGGGCAAATAGAGGGCAACACAATGCCAAACGTGACGCCATATGGGGCCGGACAAGGCAATACGCAGTTGTGGCAGGCCAAGCGGCTAACTTCGCTTGTAAGAGAGAAGCAGTGAAACATTCAGAAACATCAACACAGTGATTCTCCAAAGGCAGCAGCGCACGTGACGGCGCTTTACCAGATTCCATATGGCCACGCACCCCGGATTATTTACTGCCTAGGGGCCAAGGTCAGACAAGCTGTCTGGGAGACCCTCCCGTTGAGTCACAAGGCTCGGAAAGGACCCCCTTGCTTTCTAAACTCCTTCTCAGAGAGGAGTCTAGGTGCGGCTGGATCCAATTCCTAGCTCGGAAAGGACCCCCTTGCTTTCTAAACTCCTTCTCGGAGAGGAGTCTAGGTGCGGCTGGATCCAATTCCTAGCCCCGGACTTGGGCAACGGTTCACCTCTAAAGGATTTTGTCTGTGCCGTCAACCCTTTACGTGGCTCATAAAAAACAGCTGATGAAGGAAGTGACAATATGGTGGCCTACAACAGCAGAACAGATCAGATGACAATCAAGACAACAACCGAGCAATACAATGGAAGACGTAACACCACACGGGGCCGGACAAGGCAATACACAGCCACATCAGAACCCATGAGACACATCACACTACAGTCCAGACCTAGGACAGATTCTCTAACATGACCGTCAAGACGACAGGGCAATACAACGCAAGACGTAACACAGGCCATATGCAGTTGTGGCGGGTGCAGTGATAAAATTCACTCCTAAGAGAGAGGTAGAGAAACATTAACAAACATAACAGTGATTCACCCAAGGTATCAGCGCACGTGATGGCACTTTACCAGATTGCACGGCCACGCACCCCAGGTCATTTACTGCCTAGGGGCCAGGGTCAGACAAGCTGTCTGGGAGACCCTCCCCTTGAGTCACGAGGCTCGGAAAGGACCCCCTTGCTTTCTAAACTCCTTCTCGGAGAGGAGACTAGGTGCGGCTGGATCCAATTCCTAGCCCCGGACTTAGGCAACGGTTCACCTCTGAAGGATTGTATCTGCGCCATCGACCCTTTGTATCACTGAGCTAAGGCTACAAGGTTTTTGCATGCTATTAGTGACTTACTTAGAATCTGTTGCGGCAAGGCATATCTCAATCTCAAGGAGCAGAACCTTAATCGAGCGTCCCTGCTCAAGGGGAGATCCTGGCACTGAGACCCCTGCCATGCAGAAGTCAAAGGGCTCTTGGGCTGTCCACTCTTTATGGGGTAAGCCAATTGAGTTACAGTCACATCAGCACAGGAACAAGATATCTAGGTCCCCACTGTGTTGCCAACCATCCCCCAACTTCAAGTACCACTCAGAACAACTCCATGGATGATTGGGGCGCCAAAACGAAGGGGCGCCCACACCACCCCAGCAGTCAAATAAGGAACAACCAATGGAACTTTCACAATAAACAAGTACAATCCCAGACAGTCCAAAGTAACAGCCAAGACAATGACAGACCAATACAGTGCAAGTCCTAACATCATACAGAGCAGTAAAAGGCAACGCGCAGCCAAGTCAAGAACAGTTAAAATACCCATAATCCAGTGCAGCACTATGACACTGTCCCAAAACACAGTCAAAACAACGACAGAGTAAGGCAACACGAGCCGTAACACAACACAGGGCAGCACAAGGCAATACACAGTCACACAAAGAACAGCCAATTAAAAAACCCACAACAGAACGCCCTACGATCTCAGGAAGTCTCAGAGGGCAGTCACGGCAAATACAGGGCAATACGGTGCAAGATAACACAATACAGGCCACTGCCAGCCAATATCAGTCAAATAAATAACAGACAGTCAAAAAATTCACAGTGCAGTGCACTACTATGACACCATGGGTCAGGTGGCAATCATGACAACGACAGGGCAATACAAGGCAAGACGTAACCCAACACGGGGCCGGACAAGGCAATATGCAGTTGTGGCAGGTGGAGCCATTCACTTCACTCCCAAGAGAAAAGTAGAGAAACATTCAGAAACATCAACACAGTGATTCTCCAAAGGCAGCAGTGCACGTGACGGCACTTTACCAGGTTCCGTGGCCACGTACCCTGGATTAGTTCCTGCCTAGGGGCCAGGGTCAGACGAGCTGTCTGGGAGACACTCCCCTTGAGTCACGAGGCTCGGAAAGGACCCCCTTGCTTTCTAAACTCCTTCTCGGAGAGGAGTCTAGGTGCGGCTGGATCCAATTCCTAGCCCCGCACTTGGGCAACGGTTCACCTCTAAAGGATTTTGTCTGTGCCGTCAACCCTTTACGTGGCTCATAAAAAACAGCTGATGAAGGAAGTGACAATATGGTGGCCTACAACGGCAGAATAGATCAGATGACAATCAAGACAACAACCGAGCAATACAATGGAAGACGTAACACCACACGGGGCCGGACAAGGCAATACACAGCCACATCAGAACCCATGAGACACATCACACTACAGTCCAGACCTAGGACAGATTCTCTAACGTGACCGTCAAGACGACAGGGCAATGCAATGCAGGATGTAACACAAGCCATATGCAGTTGTGGCGGGCGCAGTGATAAAATTCACTCCTAAGAGAGAGGTAGAGAAACATTAACAAACACAACAGTGATTCACTAAAGGTAGCAGCGCACGTGATGGCACTTTACCAGATTGCACGGCCACGCACCCCGGGTCATTTACTGCCCAGGGGCCAGGGTCTGACACGCTGTCTGGGAGACCCTCCTGTTGAGTCACGAGGCTCGGAAAGGACCCCCTTGCTTTCTAAACTCCTTCTCGGAGAGGAGTCTAGGTGCGGCTGGATCCCATCCTCGCCCCGGACTTGGGCAACGGTTCACCTCTAAAGGATCATATCTGCGTGATCAAACCCTTTGTATCGCTCAGCTAAGATGGCAAAGTCTGGCATGCTGTTAGTCACTTACCCAGAATCTGTTGCGGCAAGGCTTCTCTCAGCCTCCAGGAGCAGAACCTTAAGTGAGTGTCCCCGGGAAATGCTGGCAAACAGGCCGCTGCCTTGCAAGAAAGCTCCAAGGGCTCTTGGTCTGTCCGCTAGGTCTATAGCAAGCTAACTGACTCACAGTGTCTTGACTCTGGTGCCAGCCATCCCACAAAGTTCAAGTGCCACTCGTAGCGACTCCTGCTGGTCATTATAGCTCGAGCAGCAGCCTGGAGGAAAAAGGGGGGTGACATCGCAACAGTGGTCAAATACAGAACAACCGGTTAAAAATTGCACAATACAGTGCCAGAGACTCTAAAATAACTGGCAAGACAACGACAGGGCAACACCATGCAAGATCTAACCTTACACAGGGCAGTACAAGGCAACGTACAATCAAATGCAGAGCAGACAATGGAACAATTGACGGTACAGTGCCATACAACGGTAGAATATATCAGATGTCGGTCACCACAATGACAGAGCAATACAAGGCAAGACGTAACGCGATACGGGGCCCTACCAGGCGACACGGTCAAGGAAACAACAACCCATGAAAGAATTCACAATACAGCGCGGTCCTAGGACGGAACGTGTAAAATGACCGTCGAGACAGTGACAGGGCAATACAGTGCAAGACACAACACCATACCAGGCGGTAACAAGGCAACATGCAGCCAAACAAAGAACAACCGATTAAGAAACCCAGCATACGTTCAACTGTAATACCAGAAAAGATCAGAAGGCAGTCAAGACAACGACAGCACACTATAACATGAGAAGTAACACAATACACAGCAGTACAAGGCATTACACAGTCAAATAAAGAAGAACCCATTAAAAACCACACAATACAGTGCGGTGCGATGCCAGAGTAGATCAGAAGGCAGTCGAGACTATGACGGGGCAATATAATGCAAGATGTTACACAATACAGGGCGGTACAAGGCATTAGAAAGCCAGATGAAGAACAACCGATTAAAAAACCCGCAATACAGCGTGGTACGAGGCCCGAACAGATCAGAAGGCAGTCAAGGCTACGACGGGGCAATATAACACGAGACATAACGCAATAGAGGGCGGTACAAGGCATTACACAGTCAAAGAACAACCGATTAAAAAAAAACCACGCAACACGGTGTGGTACGATGCCAGAATAGATCACAGAGCAATCAAGAGCGTGACGGGGCAACACGATGCGAAACCGATACTGAGTGAGGCGGAGCAATACTATTGCAAATATACAAGAACATAGTACGGAACCAAGTTCTTAAGCATACGACACAAGACCATCTCAAATGGCAGTCAAGGAAGTTACTGAGCAACGTAATCCCGATTTGCACAAAATGGTGCCATCAGGCACCATCGCATCCGTCAACACTAAGTTGTACTGCAATATCCCCCGCACCACACACGCCGTACCCTTCTGCTCACCTGCTCCGCATGGATTCCGGATTCGGACTTCGTGGCACTCTCTGGTTCTGGCACCTAAAACACCTAAGACACACAATATTACTGTTGAGCTTACGGGAAACCACCACCCCCATGCGCTACCTCTCTGCTACCCAGCTCACCTCCAACGCTCGTCCGGCTCCGGATGCCTGCGGCGCCTGCAAAACCAAAGACAAACACTCCCCTGAGCTGCAATGTAGCACTGGGCTATTAGACACCAACGTGTCCACAACCGCCTCACTTGCTGGGACTACTCAGTGGGCGTGCAGCATCGCCCCTCTGACCCTGCGTGTCACACCAACCGAAGAAACACACGCCGAGATACTGCCCAAAACCCTACCAAATTCCCCATCTCCCACTCCCTCACCTTGCCCGCCCATCCTCCCCCGAGGCGTGCAACCTGAAGGCTCGCAAACCACCCATAAAACCCAACAGACATGGGTTGCTTTAAAACTTGAAAGTTGCTCCCTCTGAGGCAGATGTGATAAGGTCAGCAGCGGCGGGTGGGCTGAAGTGACTGACTCATCCCCATCCCCACATCCCATGTCATTCATTGCTTCAAAACTTCAAATTGGAAAGAACCAATACATACAGTACTCAGAGCCACATCTTCTCTCTAATACCACGTGCTGACTCACCTTCTTACATTGCTCTCCTCTCCTACGCTGCCCCGCCAAGCTTGTCCTGTTGCATCTGCAAGAACGACATCAGAGAAATCACCCTGAGGCAGAGCAATAGAGTCATAACAACAAAAAGTCTTGCACCTTTTCACAAATACCATCTAAGGTCCAAATACAACCGTACACAAAGAAAATTACAAAAAAAAAAATCCGCACCAAAACCAGCCGTACCCTCTCCCACATGAACTCTTCTTCACTGCTGCTGTATTGCCTTCCCAACATGCCTCTGCTCTTCCCAAACAAAACAGAAGAGGTGTCTACACAGCCTCCCGATGGCTACCCTGAGATAACTCTAACACCTTTGCCCCGATCTACTGGGATTCATGTACTGCATATAGACTCTCCACAGGATTCCGCCCACCCTGGACACTACGTGCCCAGGCAGGGCAGCCCCGAGCCAAACACTCACGGTTACGGACAGACACTACACGGAACGCTACGAACGACACGCCTCAAAGATGAGAGAAAACTCTCAGCAAGAAAGATGACACGGGGACCAAAGTCACCGTCGTGCAAGAAAATCTGTGGGATCGTGATGGTGTCAACATGAAGACGCTCTACGGAACCCCCTGAAGCAAACCGTAGAACGTGATGGTACGTAATAAGAATGGACTGTTGAGCCCGCTAAGATGGACATGCAGGAAGTCTGGCTTCAAGACCTAAGAACGTAACGATGCAGGGAAGAACTCCCAGACATGGAAGTGGGCCGTCCAGAAACTTCCGAGAGGCAAGATTGATGCACGCTTTAAGATGCTAACGCAAGAAGAGCATCAGATGAATGGTGCTACGCCCACAGGCCCAAGCATTCGAGACCCTAAGGATGACGCCCAGGGCCCCACGTCGTGCTCCTGGAGCTCAAAGATGACCTCGAGACCCAAGAAAGGACGAAGATACACAACACAGACCACATGAACGACATGACAACACGCACAGGCTGGAACTGCCCTGCCCGGGACACGCTAGCGTCACACTGACCAGTAAGCAACATCCTTTACCTTCCTAAATATGACTGTGCCCCGGGACAGCCCTCGCCACTACGCTAACGTCAAAGACCCCATTTTGCAATTGTCCACCTCGGCCCCTCTCCGGCGCCTGACTGTCAACTTAGCTTTTGGAGGGCCAGGCATCTGAATCCTTCTTCGATGCGGTCCGCAAAAACCAGCCATCCGATACATTTCCGCAGTCACCAGGTTCCTCCTCTTCCTCTGCAAAAGGAAAATAAAACATAATCCCAGAGGCCGCCACAGCACCAGCAATAAGCATCCTGAGAGGAGATGCCAACCTCTTCGACGACACGCTCAGCCTCCCGAATGCCGTGGCGTTCTGCTCGCCCGCTCCGCGCCGATTCCGGAGTCCGAGGCTGCAGTGATAGTTATTCACAGCACCTAAGAGACCAAGAAACACAACATTACCACTGCGCTTCTGCCAAACCGCCACACCATCAACTCCTATCTTCTGTCTTCATTCACATGAGAAAAAAAAGCACCCAATTGTATTCATAGAGGCGCCAGTCACATCTTCCCTCTAATGCCACATGCCGAGCCACCTCCGTACAGCGCTCCTCTCGGCTCCCCCTACGTCACCCTGCACATCTCATCTCTCGGCATCTAAAAAGAGAAAAAAAAAAATCCAACATTACCCCGATGCAGAGCGATAGCTTAATTCCAAAGGTCTTGTTTCTACTTCGGAACACTGTTCAATTAGATCCAACTACAGCCTGCCATCAAAAAAAAAAAAAAAAAAAAACCACAGAAAAAGCCCACAAACATTACACCCCACACAAAGCAGCCTGAACATCTTTGAGATACTGCGTCCTTCACTGGCTGTGAACAGCCTCTCCGACTTGGCTCTGCTTATGCCAACACCCACTAATGAAACACCCACGCACCCAACCTACTGAGAGCAAATTAATTCCAGATGACTACCCAACCTTTGCCTCGGTCTCCACAGATCCACATATTAACTGTAGACTCTCGTCACTATTCTGCCTGCCCTGGACTCTACACACCCGGGCAGGGGGGCTCCGAGCCAGACACACACACAAGCACAGACCAACACTACACAAAACGCTAAAAACAACGCACCTCAAGGATGAGAGAAAACTCTCAGCAAGAAGGATGACACCCAGACGGAAGTCACCGTCGGGCAAGACGACCTGGAGACCGTGGTGGTGATGTGAAGAGGCTCTATGGAAGCCCCTGAAACAGAGTGTAGGACATCATCATCTGTGCTAAGAAGGGACTGTCAAGACTGATAAGATGTATGCGGGGGAAGCCTGGCTTCAAGACCTAAGAACGTAATGACATAGGGAAGAAGTCCCAGTTGTAGACGCGGGCCATCCGGAAACTTCCAAGATGCAAGACCGATGCAAGCTTTAAGCTTCTAACGCAAGACGACCAGCAGCCGAATGGTGCTATGCCCATGGGTGCAGGTGTTCGAGACCCTAGGGATGGCGCCTGAGGCGCCATGCCGTGCTCCTGGAGCTTAAAGATGACCTCGAGACCCGAGAAAGGTCTAAGACACAGAACACGGACCACACGAAAGACAACAACACACACAGGCTGGAACCACCCTGCCCGGGAATGCCGAACAGTAAGCCGCATCCCTTACGTGCCTAAAGGAGACTGCCCTCCAGGACAAACCTCTCCCCTACGCCAACTTCAAAGACACCTTTTTGCAATTCTCAACCTCGTCCCCTCTCGAGCGCCAGTCTCTCAACTTAGCTTTTGGAGGGCCAGGGGTCCGAATCCATCCTTGAGGCAGTCCACAGAAAACAGCCATCCAGTACGTTCCTGTGGTCACCAGCTTCCTCCTCTTCCTCTGCAAAAGGAAAAGAAAAAAAACAGTTATCCCAAAAGCAGCCACAGCACCAGCAATAAGCATCCTGAGAGGAGATGCCAACCTCTTCCACAACACCCTCAGCCTCATGAACACCGAGGCATTCTGCTCGCCCGCTCAGCGCCAATTCCAGAGTCTGACGCTGCGGCAACAGTTATTCACGGCACCTAAGATACCAAGAAACACAGCATTACCACTGCGCTACTGCCAAACCACCAGTCCCGTGCTCCTCCTCGATACTATCTGGCTCGCCTCAAATGCGAGAGCCTAGAGCACACCAGGCTCCGACGACACCCGAACCCATCTGCAAAACCTGTCCAAGAAGGACTCATGAACCCGGCTCCCTTTTCTAGCCCTCCCCCAGTGCCAAAACTTTAGAAACCCCTTCTCTTCTCCCTGAGCTGCCAGGGAAGGAGCCCCACTTCTTCCCCATAGAGCCCACCCTTTATTTGCCAGTTCGAACACCCGGCGTTGGACGCTTCTCAAGAGCCACTCTTCCCAGCCTCTCCCTGCGTCCCACCACCACCTCCTATCTTCTGTCTTCCCACGGACTCTGGGCTCTGCTGCAGACCCACAGAGTCAGTGAAGCCCTGATTTGACCTATACCAGGGGCCTGCCACAAGCCGCAAAGGCTCCAGGGACACGGCAAAACCCTGAGCACGGTGGGGGAAGGTGACAAGGCACCCCACATCCTGAAATACGTTATGCTTTATGGCCCTGCTGCTTTCCTGAGAAATGTGGAAACTCCATCTACAGCTGCAGACAAGGTGCTCACCCAGTCCCTGCAAAGTAATCTCATCATCTGCCCGATTGAGACAAATTCTATTGGCATCTTACCTGGGATACAGCAAAGCTAGTGGGGAAAAAAAAAAACCACACAAACAAGAAAGTTCTGTCTTCAATACAGTCAGGGATTCCAGGAAAATGCACCATGCCTGGAAGAGAGAAAACCATACCCTTAAACTATCTCACCGCCCCCTAAGACTCATTACCACGCGACTCACCTGAAAAACCACAAGGAAGAGAACCGGCACACGAGGCCGCTCTCTACTATACACGCTGCCAAACCTCACCTGGTCCTGAAGGTCTTGCCACCTCCAGCTTCTTACCTGCTATTCTCTAAATGGGATAACATCTCCACCCAAGGAGCTGAGCCGCCTCCAAAGCTGCAATCGACTGAAGGACAGGCAGAGCTCTGACCCTGGAGAAGCCCGGCAGCAGAATGAGCTGCCCCAGCAGAGGCTGTGGGTTATATACCCCGGGCCCTGCCCGCCCCCCTTCCCACCATCCCCTGGGAAAGGGCCTGGCTGACCTCCACAAGGCATAGAGCCTGCCAGAGGAAAAGCTGCTCCTTTCCTCACAGGCCTGAGAAGTACAGCATGCAAAACACCAAAACGGAGAAAGCGACCCTTAGAGGAACGGACAATATGTGCTCTTTTATTACAACTACATCAACTGTGTCAGCAACAGGGCCCGGTAGGTAAGTAAACTTAATTAAACTTTTGCAGGGCGTAGACATAAAGAGAAAGACATCATCCTAACCTAAATAGGCCAGAAGATCATGAAGCACAATAACAATATTTTTATCAAGACTCAATGTGCTTTAGTTTCCTTGTAAAAGAAACCCCACAACGAGTCATACAGCATTTCTAGCAAGACGACGCATATTATCCGACTTCTGCCAGAACTGTGTTCTGGATCGGACCGACAGACAGAGTGCAAGCAGAGGCTTGTGCGCCGCCCGTAATGCAGTGGCTGAGAAAGAACCAAGGCTTGGGGCCGCCGCTCTCCTCGGCCGAGTCTGCTCCGGTGCCCTGTCTGTCATCATTGCTGTTGTGCCTTAGGCCATGCAGTAAAACAAGTGACACATGCTCCCTTTTAACTTCTCTCCTGAGGCAGAAAAGAACAAGAGAGAGAGACTTAGGGACTGAAAGATAAACTGAACTGTAATGAAATCTTAACAGCAAAATAATACCAAGAAAAGACAACAGTAACAAGAAAACAATTAAATATATACAGGACATACACAACCCGATACAGAGCTCCCAGGATGACCGCTGCTTCACTGGCAAAGTCCGGAACCAGACTCCGTGACAGTCCGGAACCAGACTCCGGACCTGGTTGCATAAATGCACGGATCGAGGTCAAAGGACAATGAACAGACAGAGGAGTCTTCAGAGGCCAGACAACAGGTACCGACCCCTTTGATCCCTCCGCTTTTATACTGAGCGTGATGAGGATGGGATGGAATACCCTATCAGTCAGATTCGGGTCACCGGTCCCGTCTACTCTTCACTATGGGTACAACCCCTCTACGCTTTTCTGCTTCCAACCCTCCAACAGGGCATATATAAAAGTTAGCTGGGCTGTGCTGTTGTAGGAATAAGTATAAGCAAGAGCCTCTCCGCACGGCATCCCTTCGCATTAAGTGTAAATATAAGTTCTTGGTGCTCTGAAGGCAGATACTACCTGAAAAATACGTCATTATTTTCAGAGAGTTCACTTCATTGGAAGAGACTTACCTGAAAAGTAAAGTGACTGCAAACAACACCAGTTCTGTTGTACCTCAGACCAGCACTTCCACACATGGCTACGTAACCTCACATTCACATGAAAAAAAGAAGAAGTGGCCAAATGTATTCATGGAGCCGCCGGTCACATCTTCCCTTTAAGACCTCGGGCTCAGCCACCTTTGTCCTGCACCCCCATCAGCTCCCCTGTGTATCCCTGGCCACCTCATCTCTCTGCATCTGAAGAAAAAGCAACACACCAACATCAAACATTACCCTAATGCAGAGCAGTAGCTTAATTCCAAAGGTCTTGTTTCTACTTAGGAACCCTGTTCACATAAGTCCAACTACAGCCTGTCATCCAAAGAAGAGACGCCTGCAAACGTTACACCCCACACAATGCAGGTTTACCATCTTTGAGATACTGTCCCCTTCACTAGCCATGAACACCCTCTCCAACTTGTCTCCGCTTATGCCAGCGCCCGCTAATGAAACACCCATCCACACAGCCTCTCGAAAGCTAATCAATTCGAGACGACTGAGCAACCTTTGCCTGGGTCTAGACAGATCCTCATATTCAGTACAGACTGCTGTCGTGATTCTGCCTACCCTGGACGCTACACACCCAGGCAGGGCAGCCCCAAGCCAAACACACACAGACTGACGCTACACAGAACACAACGAACGACGCGCCTCAAGGATGAGAGAAAACTCTCAGCAAGAAGGATGACACCGGGACCAAAGTCATCGTCGGGCAAGACAGCCTTCAGGACTGTGATGGAGACAATGTGAAGAGGCTCCACAGAACCCCCTGAAACCAAGTGTAGAACTTCACAGTTCCTGAGAAGGGACTGTTGAGCCTGACAAGATGGACACGCAGGAAGCCTAGCTTCAAGACCTAAGAACTTAACGACACAGGGAAGAAGCCCCAGTCGCTGAAGCGGGCCATCCAGAAAGTTCCAAGATGCAAGACTGATGCAGGCCTTAAGACGCTAATGCAAGAAGAGAGGCAGACGGTTGGTGCTACACCCACGGGTGCAGGTGTTCGACACCATAAGGATGGCACCCAATGCACATTCCGTGCTCCTGGAGCTTAAAGATGATCTCGAGACCCAAAAAAAGGGTCTAGGATGCAAAACACAGACCACACGAACGACACGACAACACACACAGGCTGCAACTGCCCTGCCTAGGATGCGCTAACATCACACTGGACAGTAAGCTACATTGTTTACCTGCCCAAAGGAGACTGTGCCCCAGAACAGCCCTCCCCCCTACACTAACGTCAAAGACCCCATTACACAATTGTCAGCCTCCACCCCTCTCCAGTGCTGGTCTCTCAACTTAGCTTTTGGAGGGCTAGCATCTGATTCCATCCTCGACGTAGTCCACAAAACACAACCATCCGATACGTTCCTGCAGTCACCGGCTTACTCTTCCTCTGCAAAAGGAAAAGGAAAAGAGAAAGTCATCACAAAAGCAGCCACAACACCAGCAATAAGCATCCTGAGAGGAGATGACGACCTCCTCCACAAAACCCCTCAAGCCTCCTGAATGCTGATGCAGTCTGATTGCCTGCTCCACACAGATTCTAGAGTCGGATGCTGTAGCGACAGTTATTCACGGCACCTAAGATACCAAGAAACACAGCATTTGCACTGCGCTTCTGCCAAACCACCAGTCCTGTGCTCCTCCTCAATACTATCTGTCTTGCCTCAAATGCGAGAGCCTAGAGCAGACTAGATACCATCGACAACCAAACCCAATTACAAAACTGGTTTGAGAAAGACACATGAACCCGCCTCCCTTTCCTAGCCATCCCCCTCCTGAACCATCAGGGAAGGAGGCCCACTGCTTCCCCACAACTCCTGCCCCTTATTTTCCAACTGCTCCTCAGGACCTGCTGTTCTGAGCCCTGCCCTGTGTTTGGCAGGCGCCTCCTGTCTTCCGCCTTCATAGAGACTCCGGGCTCTGCTACAGACCTGGAAAGCCGGGAAAACAGTTACAGAACCTACTGGTAGCCTCCCGCAAGAGCTTCAGGGCCACCGTGATACCCTGCATGCTCTGGGGCAAAATGATGAGCCATCCCTGCTGCTTCCTCAAAACAAACAAACTCAATATATAGATACGTACAAAACACTCACCCTAACTCCTACTCCAGTATCTCATAACACACACAATTAAGACTAATAAAAACACCAACTAACATAGTGTACATCAAAATTGGAAAAAAACACAAGATTTTATCTTCAATGAAGTCAGAAATTATAGTAAAACACACCACCTGCCATAAGCAAAAAAAAAAAGATACATACTATTAAGCCATTTAAACAAACCAAATGCTCCCTACAAAACTAAAGATATGGGGGAAAAAAAAAAAAGATAACATACAACTCCACTTTCTATGGCAACCACCCTTACATTGAGAAGTCTTACCTCTGATGTCTTACCTATGCTAGTTTAAACGCTAAAACAAGCCTTCCCAAACAGCTGCACAAGCTCCAAAACAACACTTAAGAAGCTCCAGAGCTCTGACCCTGGAAAAGACCAGCAGCAGAACAAGGTCCTGCCCTGAAGCTGTGGCTCATATACCCCGGGCCCCACCTGAGGCCCTCAGGCCCCACCCACCACCTTTCCCACAATCCCCTGGGTAAAGGGTGGGGCCAACCCCCAGAAGCATAAAAGCACCTGAAGGTGCAGCAGGTGTTGTTATTTGCTTTAAGTTTACTATTTACAAAGTAGTGAAGAGTGACCCTTGATAGAAAAAGCATTATCTGCTTCTCCCTTGCAGCTACACCTATTGCATCAATGACATGTCCAGGTGAGCAATTAAGTTATTTTTTTATGGAATGTAAATAGAAAAAAAATAAACATCAGACTTATCTCTATAGAAAAGTAGCTTATTCAATGCAATGATAACAGTATTATTAAAATTTATGTACTTGAGTGTCCTTCAAAAAAAAAAATACAAACCCAAACACAATCTATTACTATAGGGTCATTCCTTATTTCTAGCAAGACCGTGTGTACTAACGAACTTCTGCCAGAACCCCTTTTTGGATGGGAGTGAATAACAAAACAGAATCAGATTCTATGAGAAAACTTTCTCAAAAACATTTTCCTCTGTGAAATAAGTTATTTATTGTAAATTGCTAGCAATTTAAAGTCATATTGATAATCTCATTTTGACTTGTTACTCAACAGCACTACTTGAGTCCCAAAATACAGAAAGCAACAAAAAAGCATGGAATTACAAGTCATGTATTTCCTGAACCTGCATAAAGCACCCTAATTAACATCTAAGTAGCTAGAACAAAAACAAATTTATATACATAAACTCATATTTTACAATAGGTATAAAAATGAGAAATTCTTCTTTATTTCAATGCCTCATGCCCATATAGACAGGTTTTATTCCATTTTTAAACACACATTCCCCCCATGAATTTTCAGGCATTTTTAGGTTGTGAACTGCCTCTTTTGGGGGGGACCCAGTGTGACAACCCACACCCCCCCGGAAAAGGTCTTCTTTTGACTTAGAAATACCATCTGGAGTACAATTACAGCCTGACATTAAAAAAAAAAAAAACAAACTACACAAACATCACACCCCACACAAAGCAGCTTTAACATCTTTGAGATGCAGTCTGCTTCACTACTGCTGAACAGCCCCTCCCACATAGCTCTGCTCATCCCAAAAAAACCCTTAATTAAAGAGCTGCCCACACCACCTGCTGATGGCTAACTTGATGGGAGTTGACTGTACCACCTTGGCCTCAACAGTCTCATTAGATCAATGTATTAACCATATACTCTTACTGCTGTTCCCCCTACCCCTGACTCTACAGCCCCAGGCAGCGCAGCTCCAAGCCAAACACACCCACGTGCAGCCCAACACCACACAGCACTAGAGACAACGTGACTCCAAGATGAGAGAAAACTCTCCACAAGAAGAGCGACTTTCAGACAAGAGACGCTGTCGGGCAAGAAGAGCGACTTTCAGACAAGAGACGCTGTCGGGCAAGAAGAGCGACAGGGCTGCAGCGCTGACACGACCAGGCTCTACAGCCAAGCCATAAAAGAGTCAAATGTAACGGACCATTCCAAGAAGTTCCTGTCAAAACGGAGATGACGTATGTGCAGGAAGCATGGCTTCAAGACCCGAGAACGTAAGGATGCAGGGAAGAAATCCCAGTGCGTAACAGCAGGTGGCTAGAACGGCTAGGGCTCAGAGAAGAGAGCTGCTCAGGCAGCCGGGAACGACGCTGCAGAAGAGGACCATTCAGAAACTCCTGAGAGGCAAGTCCTATCTGCACTTTAAAATTGTTATGCAAGAAAAGAAGTGCCCATTGGGCACTCTGCCAATTAGCACAGGCATTTGAGACCCTACAGGTGGTGCCCGAGGCACATGCTGTGCTCCTTGAGTGCAAAGAGAAATAAGGACACCAAAACTTAAGGAAAGTCCAAGACACAGAAGACAGAGCACACAAACTACACAACCAAAGACACAGGCCAGAACTGCCCTGCCCAGCACACACTAGCTTTGTGCTGAAAAGTAACCCACTCCCTTTACCTACTCAGAGGAGACTGCTCCCGCATAGCCCTCTGCTCTAGCCTGACTTTAAAACTCCTCCCTGAAACTGTCAACCTTGGCCCCCCTCCAGCACCTGTCCCTCTACTTCGCTTTCAGAGGGCCAGTGGTCTGAATTCATCCTTGACAAAAAAAAACACAACAAACAGCTAACTGATGTGTTCCTGCAGTCACCATGTTCCTCTTCATCAGCAAAACAAAAAGAAATCACAGCTCCAGCAGTGACCACCATGACAGTAGATGCCAACCTCTTCCACAACACCCTCATCCTCAGAGGTGCCATGGCAATCCGCTCACCTGCTTCACGTCGATTCCAGTCGGAGGCTGCAGCAACAATTATTTATGGCACCTAAGATACCAACAAACACAAAGTTACCATTGCATTTCTGCAAAATCACCAGTCCCGTGCTCCTCCTCCACACTGTCCAGCTCACCTCAAATGCAAGAGACTAGAACAGACCAGACCCTGTCGACACCCAAATCCAAATGCAAAACCGATATGACAGAGACTGATGAACCCACCTCCTTTTCCTAGCCAGCCCCCAGCGCCAAAACTTTCGAAACCCCTTCTCTTCTCCTCAACCGTCAGGGAAGGAGCCTCACTTCTTCCTGACAGCTCCCATCCTGTATTTGCAACCCTGAACCCCCTACGCCGGCTGCTTCTCAGGAGCAGCTCTTCTGAGCTGTGCCCTGCGTTTGGCAGGCACCTCCTATCTTCTGTCTTCCCACAGACTCTGGGCTCTGCATCAGACCCACAAAACAAATAATGTCCTGACACAATCTATGAGGGGCCTGCTGCCCGCTGCAAAAACTCTAGGGACACCGTGGCACTCCATGGGCAACGGGGAAAGGTGATGAGCCATGCCATACCCTGAACGACGCTATGCCTTACGTCCCTGCTGCTTTCTTGAGAAATGCTGGTGCCATATATGCAGATGCATACAAAACGCTCACCCTAACCCCCATAAGATAATCTCATCATCAACCCAATTAAGAGAAACAATATCAGCAATTTACACAGCATACTGCAAAACTGGTGAAAAACCCACAGTTCTATCTTCAATAAAGTCAGAAATTCTAGGAAAATGCAGTGCTCCTAGAACAAAGAAAAGCATACTATTAAACCATCTGGGCACCCCTTAAACACTCATCACAAAGTTATGACCCGAAAAAAAAAGGAGCATACCAGTCAACTTTCTACCATACAGGCAGCTGGATGTTTACTGCTCCCGAAGGTCTCAGCTCAGCCTTCTCACCTCTGCCTCCCTAAATGCCGAAACACGCCTGCCCAAACAGCTGAGCCTGTCCCAAAGCTGCAGCAAAGCGAGGGACCAGCAGAGCACCCACCCCACGGGGCCCAGCAGCAGAATGAGCTCCTGAGCCCGGGCTGGGGCTCGTGTACCCCGGGCCCCGCCCACCGCCCTCAGGCCCCGCCCACCGCCCTTCCCACAATCCCCTGGGAAAGGGGCAGGGCCAACCCCCAGAAGACGTGAAGGCGGGCGGCAGCGGGAGCAGCAGCTTTGCTTCTCCTGCCTTAAGTTCCCAGCAGGCGAAGCGCCTCCCCTTTTTATTTCCATTTGGGACTAACCTCTGGTGATTCTCTTACCGCTTTTGTGTGATTTCTGTCCAGTTGTTGCTGTGGAGAAGAGAGCTCTGCAGGGGTTGCATTATTTTTGCGATCTTCAGATATTTTTGTGGTTAACTGATAATCGTGTTTTATCGTTTTGGAAGAGTGTTGGAAGCATATGATTTCCAGAAGACTTATGAGCATTTACGGACGGGCTCCTGGAGGACTAAAGTGCCATAGAGACGCGCGTCGGAGGACTGAGGGGGCACTTCCGGGCTCCTGGAGGACCGAAGTGCCACGGAGACGCGCGTCGGAGGACTGAGGGGGCACTTCCGGGGTCGTGGAGGACCGAAGTGCCACGGAGACGCGCGTCGGAGGGCTGAGGGGGCACTTCCGGGGTCGTGGAGGACCGAAGTGCCACGGAGACGCGCGTCGGAGGACTGAGGGGGCACTTCCGGGGTCCTGGAGGACCGAAGTGCCACGGAGACGCGCGTCGGAGGACTGAGGGGGCACTTCCGGGGTCCTGGAGGACCGAAGTGCCACGGAGACGCGCGTCGGAGGACTGAGGGGGCACTTCCGGGGTCCTGGAGGACCGAAGTGCCACGGAGACGCGCGTCGGAGGACTGAGGGGGCACTTCCGGGGTCCTGGAGGACCGCGAGGTCACGTAGATGGAAACCCGGAAAACTGCCGGGCACTGACGGGGCCGTGGTAACGTGTAAGAGCTGATGCGGAGGGGCCGATGGCCGCTCTGGAGGCCGGGCGGGCGGCACCGATGCCGCTCCAGGTGGCGCGGAGCTCGCCAGAGTCCCGGCGGTCCTGGTTCGCCCTCCGGCCGCCGCTCTCTTGAGACTGCGGCCGGACGGGCCTCCGCGAAGCCGCGCCTGCGCACGAGCTGCGGAACCCACGCGGCGCCGGCGGCGGGGGCCGAGGGGGGCCGGGAGGCGCGGGCACTGCGCATGCGCCGCCCCCCACCTGCAGGACGCGCCTTCAGCCGCCAGGCGGCAGCACCCGCCCCGGTATTGACACACATCTGTACGTTTAGGGAATTTACGTTGCCCATTTCCTACGTTAACGCTTTTGATACCGAATATCTATTTAGGCTGTCTGCCTACACACCTAGTTTGACACTAATATCTTTTTATAAACGCATCTAAGTATCTTTATATTCTAGGATCTTTCATATAACACAGAATCACAGAATCCTTAGAGACAGAGGTTTTTATTTTGAACTTTTACATACATAATTTATATATATGTATATTTCTCATTCCCTATTTCAACGCCTCCTGCCCATAGTTACAGGTTTTCACATTTTTTAATGCATCCCAAGAATTTTCAGACATTCTGGGGCCGCGACCCACTTCTTTTCGGGGGGCAACTCC
The DNA here is from genome assembly GCF_963924245.1 of Chroicocephalus ridibundus. Lineage (NCBI taxonomy): Eukaryota > Metazoa > Chordata > Aves > Charadriiformes > Laridae > Chroicocephalus > Chroicocephalus ridibundus. The sequence goes on along the minus strand of NW_026961567.1, from coordinate 597,028 downwards.
ACGTAACCCCCCCCCCATCTCCCACTCACCTGCTCCTCTGCTGCATCATCGCTGCCCCAGTGACATCGGGGTGCCCCAAATGACACCATCACCCCCCAAGACACACACACACAGACACCCTTCTATTCACCCCAAAAAAAGGCTTAAAACGCCCAGACCCAGGGCTGGCCCCTTCTCCTCAGGGGGGCTCCGCCACCGGCTGCAAACCTGGGCTGGGGCATCTCTCGAGCAGCACGAGACGCCTACGACGAGGCACCTGGAAAACAAAAATCCCCAATTATAGCTCAGCATCCCAAAAAAACAGCACAGAAGAGAGCAGAGGAATTCCGTCAGACGGAGGGACGGGACAGGAGCTGGGGAAACAGCTCAGCTCGAAATACAGCACAGCCTTCAAAAGCCAGCGCCATTTGAACTCTTAAAAGTCAGGATTAAGACTAATCAGTGCCATTTTGAACACGTTCTTAGCATAAGGGCGAACCCTCCGGCTGGTGCTGGGAAACACCTGGCCCTTTCCCTTTCACTGAGAAGGTGTGCATGAAGTTTACATCCACCCAGTGAAAATACTTACCCTGTGAAAGTACTTGGCTTTCCTTCGGCGCTAATTTAACTTGCACGGCTGTGAACGGATACTATTAAACTATCCGTCTCCAAAATACACAGCTATGATTTGACCACGGGGGGTTTTTTGTGTGCTACACGAGGAGGAGGAGGGACATCGGGGCAGCGGCGCTGCCCGAGAGAGACACTACTGGCTGCCGGGAAAAGGCGGCACTGAAAGCCAGACAGAAGTACTTCAGAGCACTCTGCCAAAAAAACGGGGGGGAAAACCGCGTAACATTCAGTTGTCTCTCCTTTTAAACATTTCGAACAAATACCTAACTGCCCAGGTACACCTCATAAATTGTACACTACAGCCGTTTAGGCGGCTGCAGTTTAAACTACGCAAGTCAGTTTGTCGATTATACAACTCTCACTTTTTTTTTTTTAGCTTCATTTAACATAGAAAAATCAGTGAGAGAAAAAACTCCTCCAAATGGTTTTACTTTTGGGGGCGGGGAATCAAATCGCCGGCGCCGCGATCTGTAGGGCTACCAAAAAGGACCGGCAGATTCGCGAATGCTTTTGGCTGTGCTGAAGGCGCAGAGGAACGCGTTTTTATGGTATCTCGACTGTTCCAACCGAGAACCCAAAGGCCGGCGATGCCAGCAACTGGGGGGAGACGCGCGGCACTTGGGCCTGCGGAAGGAAATGAACTTCCTCCCGAGGTTACAGAAAAAGGACATTGTTGAAGCCGTAACTCACCAAAACCACAACCAAAACCACAGGATTCGCCGTCACGAGTTAAACGCTGCTGATGCTTCACGGGAAAGCCTGGAGAACGCAGAGAGGCGATGCCCGTTTGTCCCGTTTTGTCCATGTCTCCTCTTTGACCTCGATCGCCTTTAGGACAGATGCCAGTATCTCAGTGAGGTTTTCGAGTACCGCTGTGAAATATTTTAAAGACTTATTGACTGAGAAAGCATAAAGTTTTTATCGTGAAAGCAAAGCCTGCTTCTTCTGGACATGCGAACTCTTACAAACAGTTCCTTCCCTCTTCTAGTACAGAATTATTTTCACAGTATCGTTTGACAGTGAGCACCCAGAAAGAGAAGAATATGCTTTCAGGAAGAGAAAAATAAATGGAGGGAAGTAAGCTTTGCAGAGGCGTAACGTGCTCCAGGACAGACTTTATTTTGGTTTTAGGATTGTGAGGGACGGACTGTAAATTCCCTGCCGAGGGGCAGGAGCCCCTCCAAGCCTTCGGTGGAACGCCTCAAACACTCGCAAGGAAATAAATAACGCAGGCCTGGCCTTCAAACAGCTGATGAGGCTCACACTTCTGGCGGCTGAAAGTGTGGGAGAACTGTCTTGTGAAGACAGGTCGGTTCTGCCACTCGTGCCCTGAGCTCGCTCGTTCTCAGTTCTCGAGGCCGTTGTGTCCCATGAGTGACCTTTGCTTCATTATCCGCGAAACGCACGTGAAAGCGCACGCCCTGCATGTGCTAATGAAGATTACAGAGATCACGCTAAACATGTGTGACCATGGCACTCGTCTCTCCACCCAAATCATGGCACACGTCACCGGGGAGAAGGGAGAAACCTGAGCTGAGCCCGTCCTCAGCAAGGAGGGCGGACCGTGCTGATTCAGCAAACGTAAAAGGGGAAAAGAAGTGCCCCGAGGGAACAAAAAAGAAACAAAAGAAATAGATAGTGCCTGGGAAGATTCTTCCCAAGAAAGAAGAAGATTATGCCTGGGAAGAATCCCTGAAAAAGACGCTGGAACCAGGACCCGCGATCTCTTTATCTCTGTCTTTTTCTCTGTCTTTTCCTCTCTCTGTCCCTCAGTTTCTCTTTTCTCTTGGAATTGTTAAGTAACAGTTAGAGCTGTGAAGTGATGACCTTAAGTACGACCTTAAGCACCGCTTGCCGTAAGTTGTCCTACACCTGGTGTTAACTAACACAATGTACACCCCAACACCTGCCATAATTTTTTATATACCAATTATCGTGGGCTTGTTAAGATCTATACTAACCATTTTGGTAAGCTAATAAATGTTTCTGTATGGACCTTGAGATTTATCTCACCTTAGTCCGTGCCGCTGAGAATTTACAAATCTGAAGTCACTTACCCTCCCCTCTTTCCTGACAGCGGGAAGCGACAAGGATTTTGTTAAAATATTTCACAGAAAAACTATAGGAGGAGTGCTGGCACATCCTTCCCGTTAACTTCAGAGTCCACACTACAAGTACCTCAGGAAAAAAGCAGACGCGCATCGCAGACGCACCTCGTACTCGCAGAGCACTCCGGATTCTTTCCGTCTGTCCTGTACCATCACGGCAGAAGGAAGGGCGACCACGGAGAAACGCTGGCAGCTGGCATTCTGCCAAGACAGGAAAAAAACTTCTGGCGTAAAGCTAGGTGGCAATCTAAAGCGTCCTTCTTTCGTGAAGGTCTGTGAAGACTGCAGCCAACGGAGGCTCCTGACGAGTGGGACACGGCCCCAAAGCCTGGGACTCACCGCAGCTCCTGCTTTCAGCGCTGCCCACAGAATTTTCCAGTTCAGGTGCCTCTCTCTTTCTCTGTCCCTTCCTCTTCTGCAGCGCTGGTCACTTGACCATCCTCCACCTAAGAGAACACAGCGGTGTCTTACAGCTCTTGCGATATGAAGCTTCCCAGATGTGCAGCCTTGCACGCACACAACCCTTCCCCATGGCCATACCGTGATTTTGGATACGCGTACGGACCCTGCGGTACATATCAGCAATCTGGTCTGCTGAGGACAACTCAGAGGGGACCCTTCCTCACCCAGAAATGCTTGGCTGTCTCTTCCCTGCCGCAGGAAGCACCTTCTGGCTCAATCACCTTGATGTTGTTCTCTGGCTGTTTCACGTTTTTCAAGCATCTTAAGCTTCACCCACAGCAGCTCCTGTTCAAAGCCAGTAAACGTCCACCAGTCCCAGGTCGCCCACACCAGGAGGGAGAACGGGGCTGAACGGAGACAGCCCAGGCAAGTCTGTGGCAAAGGCAGCCCACGACAACCCCGGGGAGGAGCGGACAACCGCAGCCTCCGGGAGAGAAAGAGAAGGGGCAGCAGTTCCCCGACCACTCGCCCCAGCGGGAGCCCCCCCTGCAGCAGGAGCTCCTGGAGACGCTGCTTTCCCCACCCGGATGCTCCTGGCACCTGCATCGAGAGGCGACCAAGCGCAGCCAGGGGCGGCCGCCGCTGTCGGGAACAGGACGGGGGGAGGACATCTGCCGGCAGTGCCTCGGCTGGGGAGGAGGGCCGGGGCCCGTCTCCTCGCAAAGGAACAGGGAGCGGGGGTGCTGCGGGCCCGGGAGCGGGGGGACGCCGGCCCGGGAGCAGGGGGGGGCCGGCCCGGGAGCCCGGGGACGCGGGGGGAGAACCGTCCCGATGGGGGGGTACGCGAGGGAGGGAGGGAGGGGGGGTCCGAGCCGGAGGACGCGGCGGGGGGGGCCGGGGCCGGGGCCGGCCTGGGAGCCAGGGGACGGGACGCGGGGGGGGAACCGTCCCGGGAGCGGGGGGGTCCGAGCCGGAGGACGCAGGGGGGTCCGAGCCGGAGGACGGGGGGGGTGGGGCCGGGGCCGGGCTGGGAGCCCGGGGACGCGGGGGGGGGGCACGGGGAGGGGGGGAACCGTCCCGGGAGCGGGGGGGGGTCCGTCCCGGGAGCGGGGACCGCCTACCATCCTCCCGCCCGACGGAAACGCGACCGGCAGACGCCGCTCCCCACGTGACCACCCGGAAGTAACGTACCGGAAAATACTTCGCAGGCTGGCGTGGCGGCGCGACGTGGGCGCCGGTGGCGCCGAGGCTGACGGCCGCCGCAAAGCCCGCAGCCCCACGGGCTGTGGGGCCACGCGAGCGGCTGCCAAAGAGCTTTCCAACGAGGCACGGCTTTCCCTCCTGGCTCTTCGGGCGTGGGAGCTGTCGCCAGAGCCGCGGCCCTACCGGAAAATGCTTCGCAGGCTGGCGCGGCTGCACCTGGTGGGCGCCGATGGAACCGAGGCTGACGGCCGCCGGAAAGCCCGCAGCCTCACGGACTGTGGGGCCACGCGAGCGGCCGCCAAAGAGCTTTCCAACGAGGCACGGCTTTCCCTCCCTGCTCTTGGGCGTGGGAGCTGTCGCCAGAGCCGCGGCCCTACCGGATAATGCTTCGCAGGCTGGCGCAGCGGCGCCACGTGGGCGCCGGTGGCAGCGAGGCTGACGGCCGCCGCAAAGCCCGCAGCCCCACAGGCTGTTTCGCCAGGCGAGCGGCTGCCAAAGAGCTTTCCAACGAGGCACGGCTTTCCCTCCTGGCTCTTCGTGCTTGGGAGCTGTCGCCAGAGCCGCGGCCCTACCGGAAAATGCTTCGCAGGCTGGTGGGGCGGCGCCACGTGGGCGCCGGTGGCTCCGAGGCTGACGGCCGCCGCAAAGCCCGCAGCCCCACAGGCTGTGGGGCCACGCGAGCGGCTGCCAAAGAGCTTTCCAACGAGGCACGGCTTTCCCTCCTGGCTCTTCGGGCGTGGGAGCTGTCGCCAGAGCCGCGGCCCTACCGGAAAATGCTTCGCAGGCTGGCGCGGCGGCGCCACGTGGGCGCCGGTGGCTCCGAGGCTGACGGCCGCCGCAAAGCCCGCAGCCCCACGGGCTGTTTCGCCAGGCGAGCGGCTGCCAAAGAGCTTTCCAACGAGGCACGGCTTTCCCTCCTCGCTCTTCGGGCGTGGGAGCTGTCGCCAGAGCCGCGGCCCTACAGGAAAATGCTTCGCAGGCTGGCGCGGCTGCACCTGGTGGGCGCCGGTGGCTCCGAGGCTGACGGCCGCCGCAAAGCCCGCAGCCCCACGGGCTGTGGGGCCACGCGAGAGGCTGCCAAAGAGCTTTCCAACGAGGCACGGCTTTCCCTCCTGGCTCTTCGTGCTTGGGAGCTGTCGCCAGAGTTGCGGCCCTACCGGAAAATGCTTCACAGGCTGGTGGGGCGGCGCCACGTGGGCGCCGGTGGCTCCGAGGCTGACGGCCGCGGCAAAGCCCGCAGCCCCACGGGCTGTTTCGCCAGGCGAGCGGCTGCCAAAGAGCTTTCCAACGAGGCATGGCTTTCCCTCCTGGCTCTTCGTGCTTGGGAGCTGTCGCCAGAGTTGCGGCCCTACCGGAAAATGCTTCGCAAGCTGGCGCGGCGGCGCCATGTGGGCGCCGGTGGCGCCGAGGCTGACGGCCGCCACAAAGCCCGCAGCCCCACAGGCTGTGGGGCCACGCGAGCGGCTGCCAAAGAGCTTTCCAAAGAGGCACGGCTTTCCCTCCTGGCTCTTCGGGCGTGGGAGCTGTCGCCAGAGCCGCAGCCCTACAGGAAAATGCTTCGCAGGCTGGCGCGGCGGCGCCACTTGGGCGCCGGTGTCGCTGAGGCTGACGTCCGCCGGAAAGCCCGCAGCCCCACGGGCTGTGGGGCCACGCGAGAGGCTGCCAAAGAGCTTTCCAACGAGGCATGGCTTTCCCTCCTGGCTCTTCGGACGTGGGAGCTGTCGCCAGAGCCGCGGCCCTACCGGAAAATGCTTCGCAGGCTGGCGCGGCGGCGCCACGTGGGCGCCGGTGGCACCGAGGCTGACGGCCGCCGCAAAGCCCGCAGCCCCACGGGCTGTGGGGCCACGCGATCGGCTGCCAAAGAGCTTTCCAGCAGGCACGACTTTCCCTCCTGGCTCTTCGGGCGTGGGAGCTGTCGCCAGAGCCGCGGGCCTACCGGAAAATGCTTCGCAGGCTGGCGCGGCGGCGCCACGTGGGCGCCGGTGGCAGCGAGGCTGACGGCCGCCGCAAAGCCCGCAGCCCCACAGGCTGTTTCGCGAGGCGAGCGGCTGCCAAAGAGCTTTCCAACGAGGCACGGCTTTCCCTCCCTGCTCTTGGGCGTGGGAGCTGTCGCCAGAGCCGCGGCCTTACCGGATAATGCTTCGCAGGCTGGCGCAGCGGCGCCACGTGGGCGCCGGTGGCAGCGAGGCTGACGGCCGCCGCAAAGCCTGCAGCCCCACAGGCTGTTTCGCCAGGCGAGCGGCTGCCAAAGAGCTTTCCAACGAGGCACGGCTTTCCCTCCTGGCTCTTCGGGCGTGGGAGCTGTCGCCAGAGCCGCGGCCCTACCGGAAAATGCTTCGCAGGCTGGTGGGGCGGCGCCACGTGGGCGCCGGTGGCTCCGAGGCTGACGGCCGCCGCAAAGCCCGCAGCCCCACAGGCTGTGGGGCCACGCGAGCGGCTGCCAAAGAGCTTTCCAACGAGGCACGGCTTTCCCTCCTGGCTCTTCGGGCGTGGGAGCTGTCGCCAGAGCCGCGGCCCTACAGGAAAATGCTTCGCAGGCTGGTGGGGCGGCGCCACGTGGGCGCCGGTGGCTCCGAGGCTGATGGCCGCCGCAAAGCCCGCAGCCCCACAGGCTGTTTCGCCAGGCGAGCGGCTGCCAAAGAGCTTTCCAACGAGGCACGGCTTTCCCTCCTGGCTCTTCGGGTGTGGGAGCTGTCGCCAGAGCCGCGGCCCTACAGGAAAATGCTTCGCAGGCTGGCGCAGCGGCGCCACGTGGGCGCCGGTGGCAGGGAGGCTGACGGTCGCCGCATAGCCCGCAGCCCCATGGGCTGTGGGGCCACGCGAGCGGCCGCCAAAGAGCTTTCCAATGAGGCACGGCTTTCCCTCCTGGCTCTTCGGGCGTGGGAGCTGTCGCCAGAGCCACGGCCCTACCGGAAAATGCTTCGCAGGCTGGCGCGGCTGCACCTGGTGGGTGCCGTTGGCTCCGAGGCTGACGGCCGCTGCAAAGCCCGCAGCCCCACAGGCTGTTTTGCCAGGCGAGCGGCTGCCAAAGAGCTTTCCAACGAGGCACGGCTTTCCCTCCTGGCTCTTCGGGCGTGGGAGCTGTCGCCAGAGCCACGGCCCTACCGGAAAATGCTTCGCAGGCTGGCGCGGCTGCACCTGGTGGGTGCCGTTGGCTCCGAGGCTGACGGCCGCCGCAGAGCCCGCAGCCCCATGGGCTGTGGGGCCACGCGAGCGGCTGCCAAAGAGCTTTCCAACGAGGCATGGCTTTCCCTCCTGGCTCTTCGGGCTTGGGAGTTGTCGTCAGAGCCGCAGCCCTACCGGAAAATGCTTCGCAAGCTGGCACGGCAGCGCCACGTGGGCACCGTTGGCGGCGAGGCTGACGGCCGCCGCAAAGCCCGCAGCCACACGGGCTGTGGGGCCACATGAGCGGCTGCCAAAGAGCTTTCCAGCGAGGCACGACTTTCCCTCCTGGCTCTTCGGGCTTGGGAGCTGTCGCCAGAGCCGCGGCCCTACCGGAAAATGCTTCGCAGCCTGGTGAGGCGGTGACACATGGGCGCCGGTGGCAGCGAGGCTGACGGCCGCCGCAAAGCCCGCAGCCCCACAGGCTGTTTCGCCAGGCGAGCGGCTGCCAAAGAGCTTTCCAACGAGGCACGGCTTTCCCTCCTGGCTCTTCGGGCGTGGGAGCTGTCGCCAGAGCCGCGGCCCTACAGGAAAATGCTTCGCAGGCTGGCGCGGCTGCACCTGGTGGGCGCCGGTGGCAGGGAGGCTGACGGTCGCCGCATAGCCCGCAGCCCCATGGGCTGTGGGGCCACGCGAGCGGCCGCCAAAGAGCTTTCCAACGAGGCACGGCTTTCCCTCCTGGCTCTTCGGGCATGGGAGCTGTCGCCAGAGCCACGGCCCTACCAGAAAATGCTTCGCAGGCTGGCGCGGCTGCACCTGGTGGGTGCCGGTGGCTCCGAGGCTGACGGCCGCCGCAAAGCCCGCAGCCCCACAGGCTGTTTCGCCAGGCGAGCGGCTGCCAAAGAGCTTTCCAACAAGACACGGCTTTCCCTCCTGGCTCTTCGGGCGTGGGAGCTGTCGCCAGAGAAACGGCCCTGCCGGAAAATGCTTCGCAGGCTGGCCCGGCTGCACCTGGTGGGTGCCGGTGGCTCCGAGGCTGACGGCCGCCGCAAAGCCCGCAGCCCCACAGGCTGTTTCGCCAGGCGAGCGGCCGCCAAAGAGCTTTCCAACGAGGCATGGCTTTTCCTCCTGGCTCTTCGGGCGTGGGAGCTGTCGCCAGAGTCGCGGCCCTACCGGAAAATGCTTCGCAGGCTGGCGCAGCGGCGCCACGTGGGCGCCGGTGGAAACGAGGCTGACGGCCGCCGCAAAGCCCGCAGCCCCACAGGCTGTTTCGCCAGGCGAGCGGCTGCCAAAGAGCTTTCCAACGAGGCACGGCTTTCTCTCCTCGCTCTTAGGGCGTGGGAGCTGTCGCCAGAGCCGCGGCCCTACCGGAAAATGCTTCGCAGGCTGGCGCGGCTGCACCTGGTGGGCGCCGGTGGCGGGGAGGCTGACGGCCGCCACAAAGCCCGCAGCCCCACGGGCTGTGGGGCCACGCGATCGGCTGCCAAGGAGCTTTCCAACGAGGCACGGCTTTCCCTCCTCGCTCTTCGGGCGTGGGAGATGTCGCCAGAGCCGCGGCCCTACCGGAAAATGCTTCGCAGGCTGGTGGGGCGGCGCCACGTGGGCGCCGGTGGCTCCGAGGCTGACGGCCGCCGCAAAGCCCGCAGCCCCACAGGCTGTTTCGCCAGGCGAGCGGCTGCCAAAGAGCTTTCCAACGAGGCACGGCTTTCCCTCCTGGCTCTTCGGGCGTGGGAGCTGTCGCCAGAGCGGCGGCCCTACCGGAAAATGCTTCGCAGGCTGGCGCAGCGGCGCCACGTGGGCGCCGGTGGCAGGGAGGCTGACGGCCGCCACAAAGCCCGCAGCCCCACGGGCTGTGGGGCCACGCGAGCGGCCGCCAAAGAGCTTTCCAACGAGGCACGGCTTTCCCTCCTGGCTCTTCGGGCGTGGGAGCTGTCGCCAGAGCCGCGGCCCTACCGGAAAATGCTTCGCAGGCTGGTGGGGCGGTGCCACGTGGGCGCCGGTGGCTCCGAGGCTGACGGCCGCCGCAAAGCCCGCAGCCGCACGGGCTGTTTCGCCAGGCGAGCGGCTGCCAAAGAGCTTTCCAACGAGGCATGGCTTTCCCTCCTGGCTCTTCGGGCTTGGGAGCTGTCGCCAGAGTTGCGGCCCTACCGGAAAATGCTTCGCAGGCTGGTGGGGCGGCGCCACGTGGGCGCCGGTGTCTCCGAGGCTGACAACCGCCGCAAAGCCCGCAGCCCCACGGGCTGTGGGGCCACGCGAGCGGCTGCCAAAGAGCTTTCCAACGAGGCACGGCTTTCCCTCCTGGCTCTTCGGGCTTGGGAGTTGTCGTCAGAGCCGCAGCCCTACCGGAAAATGCTTCGCAGCCTGGTGAGGCGGCGACACATGGGCGCCGGTGGCAGCGAGGCTGACGGCCGCCGCAAAGCCCGCAGCCCCACAGGCTGTTTCGCCAGGCGAGCGGCTGCCAAAGAGCTTTCCAACGAGGCACGGCTTTCCCTCCTCGCTCTTCGGGCGTGGGAGCTGTCGCCAGAGACGCGGCCCTACAGGAAAATGCTTCGCAGGCTGGCGCAGCTGCACCTTGTGGGCGCCGGTGGCTCCGAGGCTGACGGCTGCCACAAAGCCCGCAGCCCCACGGGCTGTGGGGCCACGCAAGAGGCTGCCAAAGAGCTTTCCAACGAGGCATGGCTTTCCCTCCTGGCTCTTCGGGCGTGGGAGCTGTCGCCAGAGCCGCCGCCCTACAGGAAAATGCTTCGCAGGCTGGCGCGGCGGCGCCACGTGGGCGCCGCTGTCGCTGAGGCTGACGTCCGCCGGAAAGCCCGCAGCCCCACGGGCTGTGGGGCCACGCGAGCGGCTGCCAAAGAGGTTTCCAACGAGGCACGGCTTTCCCTCCTGGCTCTTCGGGCGTGGGAGCTGTTGTCAGAGCCGCAGCCCTACCGGAAAATGCTTCGCAGGCTGGCGCGGCTGCACCTGGTGGGCGCCAGTGGCGGGGAGGCTGACGGCCGCCACAAAGCCCGCAGCCCCACGGGCTGTGGGGCCACGCGAGCGGCTGCCAAAGAGCTTTCCAAGGAGGCACGGCTTTCCCTCCTGGCTCTTCGGGCGTGGGAGCTGTCGCCAGAGCCGCGGCCCTACCGGAAAATGCTTCGCAGGCTGGCGCGGCTGCACCTGGTGGGCGCCGGTGGCGGGGAGGCTGACGGTCGCCGCAAAGCCCGCAGCCCCACGGGCTGTGGGGCCACGCGAGCGGCTGCCAAAGAGCTTTCCAACGAGGCACGGCTTTCCCTCCTGGCTCTTCGGGCGTGGGAGCTGTCGCCAGAGCCGCGGCCCTACCGGAAAATGCTTCGCAGGCTCGTGCGGCGGCGCCACGTGGGCGCCGGTGGCGCAAAGGCTGACGGCCGCCGCAAAGCCCGCAGCCCCACGGGCTGTGGGGCCACACGAGCGGCTGCCAAAGAGCTTTCCAACGAGGCACGGCTTTCCCTCCTGGCTCTTCGTGCTTGGGAGCTGTCGCCAGAGCCGCGGCCCTACCGGAAAATGCTTCGCAGGCTGGTGGGGCGGCGCCACGTAGGCGCTGGTGGCTCCGAGGCTGACGGCCGCCGCAAAGCCCGCAGCCCCACGGGCTGTGGGGCCAAGCGAGCGGCTGCCAAAGAGCTTTCCAACGAGGCATGGCTTTCCCTCCCTGCTCTTCGGGCGTGGGAGCTGTCGCCAGAGCCGCAGCCCTACCGGAAAATGCTTCGCAGGCTGGTGCGGCGGTACCACGTGGGCGCCGGTGGCACCGAGGCTGACGGCCGCCGCAAAGCCCGCAGCTCCATGGGCTGTGTGGCCACGCGAGCGGCTGCCAAAGAGCTTTCCAACGAGGCACGGCTTTCCCTCCTGGCTCTTCGGGCGTGGGAGCTGTCGCCAGAGCCGCGGCCCTACCGGAAAATGCTTCGCAGGCTGGCGCGGCTGCACCTGGTGGGCGCCGGTGGCTGTGAGGCTGACGGCCGCCGCGAAGCCCGCAGCCCCACGGGCTGTGGGGCCACGCGAGCGGCTGCCAAAGAGCTTTCCAACGAGGCATGGCTTTCCCTCCTGGCTCTTCGGGCTTGGGAGCTGTCGCCAGAGTTGCGGCCCTACCGGAAAATGCTTCGCAGGCTGGTGGGGCGGCGCCAAGTGGGCGCCGGTGGCTCCAAGGCTGACAACCGCCGCAAAGCCCGCAGCCCCACGGGCTGTGGGGCCACGCGAGCGGCTGCCAAAGAGCTTTCCAACGAGGCACGGCTTTCCCTCCTGGCTCTTCGGGCTTGGGAGTTGTCGTCAGAGCCGCAGCCCTACCGGAAAATGCTTCGCAGCCTGGTGAGGCGGCGACACATGGGCGCCGGTGGCAGCGAGGCTGACGGCCGCCGCAAAGCCCGCAGCCCCACAGGCTGTTTCGCCAGGCGAGCGGCTGCCAAAGAGCTTTCCAACGAGGCACGGCTTTCCCTCCTCGCTTTTCGGGCGTGGGAGCTGTCGCCAGAGCCGCAGCCCTACAGGAAAATGCTTCGCAGGCTGGCGCGGCTCCACCTGGTGGGCGCCGGTGGCGGGGAGGCTGACGGCCGCCACAAAGCCCGCAGTCCCACGGGCTGTGGGGCCACGCGATCGGCTGCCAAAGAGCTTTCCAACGAGGCACGGCTTTCCCTCCTGGCTCTTCGGGCTTGGGAGCTGTCGCCAGAGTTGCGGCCCTACCGGAAAATGCTTCACAGGCTGGTGGGGCGGCGCCACGTGGGCGCCGGTGGCAGCGAGGCTGACGGCCGCCGCAAAGCCCGCAGCCCCACGGGCTGTTTCGCCAGGCGAGCGGCTGCCAAAGAGCTTTCCAACGAGGCACGGCTTTCCCTCCTGGCTCTTCGGGCGTGGGAGCTGTCGCCAGAGCCGCAGCCCTACAGGAAAATGCTTCGCAGGCTGGCGCGGCGGCGCCACGTGGGCGCCGGTGTCGCTGAGGCTGACGTCCGCCGGAAAGCCCGCAGCCCCACGGGCTGTGGGGCCACGCGAGCGGCCGCCAAAGAGCTTTCCAACGAGGCACGGCTTTCCCTCCTGGCTCTTCGGGCTTAGGAGCTGTCGCCAGAGCCGCGGCCCTACCGGAAAATGCTTCGCAGGCTGGTGGGGCGGCGCCACATAGGCGCTGGTGGCTCCGAGGCTGACGGCCGCCGCAAAGCCCGCAGCCCCACGGGCTGTGGGGCCACGCGAGCGGCTGCCAAAGAGCTTTCCAACGAGGCATGGCTTTCCCTCCCTGCTCTTCGGGCGTGGGAGCTGTCGCCAGAGCCGCGGCCCTACCGGAAAATGCTTCGCAGGCTGGCGCGGCTGCACCTGGTGGGCGCCGGTGGCGGGGAGGCTGACGGTCGCCGCAAAACCCGCAGCCACACGGGCTGTGGGGCCACGCGAGTGGCTGCCAAACAGCTTTCCAACGAGGTAGGGCTTTCCCTCCCTGCTCTTTGGGCGCGGGAGCTGTCGCCAGAGCCGCAGCCCTACCGGAAAATGCTTCGCAAGCTGGCGCGGCGGCGCCACGTGGGCGCCGGTGGCGCCGAGGCTGACGGCCGCCGCAAAGCCCGCAGCCCCATGGGCTGTGGGGCCACGCGAGCGGCTGCCAAAGAGCTTTCCAATGAGGCACGGCTTTCCCTCCTGGCTCTTCGGGCGTGGGAGATGTCGCCAGAGCCGCGGCCCTACCGGAAAATGCTTCGCAGGGTGGCGCGGCTGTAGCTGGTAGGCGCCGGTGGCGCTGAGGCTGACGGCCGCCGCAAAGCCCGCAGCCCCACGGGCTGTGGGGCCACGCGAGCGGCTGCCAAAGAGCTTTCCAACGAGGCACGGCTTTCCCTCCTGGCTCTTCGTGCTTGGGAGCTGTCGCCGGAGTTGCGTCCCTACCGGAAAATGCTTCGCAGGCTGGTGGGGCGGCGCCACGTTGGCGCCGGTGGCTCCGAGGCTGACGGCCGCCGCAAAGCCCGCAGCCGCACGGGCTGTTTCGCCAGGCGAGCGGCTGCCAAAGAGCTTTCCAACGAGGCATGGCTTTCCCTCCTGGCTCTTCGGGCATGGGAGCTGTCGCCAGAGTTGCGGCCCTACCGGAAAATGCTTCGCAGGCTGGTGGGGCGGCGCCACGTGGGCGCCGGTGGCTCCGAGGCTGACGGCCGCCGCAAAGCCCGCAGCCCCACAGGCTGTTTCGCCAGGCGAGCGGCTGCCAAAGAGCTTTCCAACGAGGCACGGCTTTCCCTCCTAGGTCTTCGGGCGTGGGAGCTGTCGCCAGAGCCGCGGCCCTACTGGAAAATGCTTCGCAGGCTGGCGCGGCTGCACCTGGTGGGCGCCAGTGGCGGGGAGGCTGACGGCCGCTGCAAAGCCCGCAGCCCCACGGGCTGTGGGGCCACGGAAGAGGCTGCCAAAGAGCTTTCCAACGAGGCACGGCTTTCCCTCCTGGCTCTTCGGGCGTGGGAGCTGTCGCCAGAGCCGCGGCCCTACCAGAAAATGCTTAGAAGGCTGGCGCAGTGGCGCCACGTGGGCGCCGGTGGCAGGGAGGCTGACGGTCGCCGCATAGCCCGCAGCCCCATGGGCTGTGGGGCCACGCGAGCGGCCGCCAAAGAGCTTTCCAACGAGGCACGGCTTTCCCTCCTGGCTCTTCGGGCATGGGAGCTGTCGCCAGAGCCACGGCCCTACCAGAAAATGCTTCGCAGGCTGGCGCGGCTGCACCTGGTGGGTGCCGGTGGCTCCGAGGCTGACGGCCGCCGCAAAGCCCGCAGCCCCACGGGCTGTTTCGCCAGGCGAGCGGCTGCCAAAGAGCTTTCCAACGAGGCACGGCTTTCCCTCCTGGCTCTTCGGGCGTGGGAGCTGTCGCCAGAGAAACGGCCCTACAGGAAAATGCTTCGCAGGCTGGCGCAGCGGCGCCACGTGGGCGCCAGTGGCGCGGAGGCTGACGGCCGCCGCAAAGCCCGAAGCCCCACGGGCTGTGGGGCCACGTGAGCGGCTGCCAAAGAGCTTTCCAACGAGGCATGGCTTTCCTTCCTGGCTCTTCGGGCTTGGGAGTTGTCGTCAGAGCCGCAGCCCTACCGGAAAATTCTTCGCAGACTGGTGCGGCGGCGCCACGTGGGCGCTGGTGTCGCCGAGGCTGACGGCCGCCGCAAAGCCCGCAGCCCCACGGGCTGTGGGGCCACGCGAGCGGCTGCCAAAGAGCTTTCCAACGAGGCATGGCTTTCCCTCCTGGCTCTTCGGGCGTGGGAGCTGTCGCCAGAGACGCGGCCCTACCGGAAAATGCTTCGTAGGCTGGCGCAGCGGCGCCACGTGGGCGATGGTGGCTCCGAGGATGACGGCCGCCGCAAAGCCCGCAGCCCCACAAGCTGTTTCGCCAGGCGAGCGGCTGCCAAAGAGCTTTCCAACGAGGCACGGCTTTCCCTCCTAGGTCTTCGGGCGTGGGAGCTGTCGCCAGAGACGCGGCCCTACAGGAAAATGCTTCGCAGGCTGGCGCGGCTGCACCTGGTGGGCGCCGGTGGCGGGGAGGCTGACGGTCGCCGCAAAGCCCGCAGCCCCACGGGCTGTGGGGCCACGCGAGCGGCTGCCAAAGAGCTTTCCAACGAGGCACGGCTTTCCCTCCTGGGTCTTCGGGCGTGGGAGCTGTCGCCAGAGTCGCGGCCCTACCGCAAAAAGCTCTGCATACTTGCGCGGCGGCGCCACATGGGCACCGTTGGCGGTGAGGCTGACGGCCGCCGCAAAGCCCGCAGCCCCACGGGCTGTGGGGCCACGCGATCGGCTGCCAAAGAGCTTTCCAACGAGGCACGGCTTTCACTCCTGGCTCTTCGTGCTTGGGAGCTGTCGCCAGAGTTGCAGCCCTACCGGAAAATGCTTCACAGGCTGGTGGGGCGGCGCCACGTGGGCGCCGGTGGCTCCGAGGCTGACGGCCGCGGCAAAGCCCGCAGCCCCACGGGCTGTTTCGCCAGGCGAGCGGCTGCCAAAGAGCTTTCCAACGAGGCATGGCTTTCCCTCCTGGCTCTTCGTGCTTGGGAGCTGTCGCCAGAGTTGCGGCCCTACCAGAAAAAGGTTCGCAAGCTGGCGCGGCGGCGCCATGTGGGCGCCGGTGGCGCCGAGGCTGACGGCCGCCACAAAGCCCGCAGCCCCACAGGCTGTTTCGCCAGGCGAGCGGCTGCCAAAGAGCTTTCCAACGAGGCACGGCTTTCTCTCCTCGCTCTTAGGGCGTGGGAGCTGTCGCCAGAGCCGCGGCCCTACAGGAAAATGCTTCGCAGGCTGGCGCGGCTGCACCTGGTGGGCGCCGGTGGCAGCGAGGATGACAGCCGCCGCAAAGCCCGCAGCCCCACGGGCTGTGGGGTCACGAGAGCAACCGCCAAAGAGCTTTCCAACGAGGCACGGCTTTCCCTCCTGGCTCTTCGGGCGTGGGAGCTGTCGCCAGAGCCGCGGCCCTACCGGAAAATGCTTCGCAGGCTGGCGCGGCTGTAGCTGGTGGGCGCCGGTGGCGCTGAGGCTGACGGCCGCCGCAAAGCCCGCAGCCCCACAGGCTGTTTCGCCAGGCGAGCGGCTGCCAAAGAGCTTTCCAACGAGGCACGACTTTCCCTCCTGGCTCTTCGGGCGTGGGAGCTGTCGCCAGAGCCGCGGCACTACAGGAAAATGCTTCGCAGGCTGGCGCGGCTGCACCTGGTGGGCGCCAGTGGCGGGGAGGCTGACGGCCGCCACAAAGCCCGCAGCCCCACGGGCTGTGGGGCCACGCGATCGGCTGCCAAAGAGCTTTCCAACGAGGCATGGCTTTCCTTCCTGGCTCTTCGGGCTTGGGAGTTGTCGTCAGAGCCGCAGCCCTACCGGAAAATGCTTCGCAAGCTGGCGCGGCAGCGCCACGTGGGCACTGTTGGCGGCGAGGCTGACGGCCGCCGCAAAGCCCGCAGCCACACGGGCTGTTTCGCCAGGCGAGCGGCTGCCAAAGAGCTTTCCAACGAGGCACGGCTTTCCCTCCTGGCTCTTCGGGCTTGGGAGCTGTCGTCAGAGCCGCAGCCCTACCGGAAAATGCTTCGCAGACTGGTGCGGCGGCGCCACGTGGGCGCTGGTGTCGCCGAGGCTGACGGCCGCCGCAAAGCCCGCAGCCCCACGGGCTGTGGGGCAACGCGAGAGGCTGCCAAAGAGCTTTACAACGAGGCATGGCTTTCCCTCCTGGCTCTTCGGGCGTGGGAGCTGTCGCCAGAGACGCGGCCCTACCGGAAAATGCTTCGCAGGCTGGCGCAGCGGCGCCACGTGGGCGCCGGTGGCAGCGAGGCTGACGGCCGCCGCAAAGCCCGCAGCCCCACGGGCTGTGGGGTCACGAGAGCAACCGCCAAAGAGCTTTCCAACGAGGCACGGCTTTCCCTCCTGGCTCTTCGGGCTTGGGAGCTGTCGCCAGAGTTGCGGCCCTACCGGAAAATGCTTCGCAGGCTGGCGCGGCTGCACCTGGTGGGCGCCGGTGGCGGGGAGGCTGACGGCCGCCACAAAGCCCGCAGCCCCACGGGCTGTGGGGCCACGCGATCGGCTGCCAAAGAGCTTTCCAACGAGGCACGGCTTTCCCTCCTGGCTCTTCGTGCTTGGGAGCTGTCGCCAGAGTTGCGGCCCTACCTGAAAATGCTTCACAGGCTGGTGGGGCGGCGCCACGTGGGCGCCGGTGGCTCCGAGGCTGACGGCCGCGGCAAAGCCCGCAGCCCCACGGGCTGTGGGGCCAGGCGAGCGGCTGCCAAAGAGCTTTCCAACGAGGCATGGCTTTCCCTCCTGGCTCTTCGTGCTTGGGAGCTGTCGCCAGAGTTGCGGCCCTCCCGGAAAATGCTTCGCAAGCTGGCGTGGCGGCGCCATGTGGGCGCCGGTGGCGCCGAGGCTGACGGCCGCCACAATGCCCGCAGCCCCACGGGCTGTGGGGCCACGCGAGAGGCTGCCAAAGAGCTTTCCAACGAGGCACGGCTTTCCCTCCTGGCTCTTCGGGCGTGGGAGCTGTCGCCAGAGACGCGGCCCTACCGGAAAATGCTTCGCAGGCTGGCGCAGCGGCGCCACGTGGGCGCCGGTGGCAGCGAGGCTGACGGCCGCCGCAAAGCCCGCAGCCCCACAGGCTGTTTCGCCAGGCGAGCGGCTGCCAAAGAGCTTTCCAACGAGGCACGGCTTTCTCTCCTCGCTCTTAGGGCATGGGAGCTGTCGCCAGAGCCGCGGCCCTACAGGAAAATGCTTCGCAGGCTGGCGCGGCTGCACCTGGTGGGCGCCGGTGGCGGGGAGGCTGACGGCCGCCACAAAGCCCGCAGGCCCACGGGCTGTGGGGCCACGCGATCGGCTGCCAAAGAGCTTTCCAACGAGGCACGGCTTTCCCTCCTGGCTCTTCGGGCGTGGGAGCTGTCGCCAGAGCCACGGCCCTACCGGAAAATGCTTCGCAGGCTGGCGCGGCTGTAGCTGGTGGGCGCCGGTGGCGCTGAGGCTGACGGCCGCCGCAAAGCCCGCAGCCCCACAGGCTGTTTCGCCAGGCGAGCGGCTGCCAAAGAGCTTTCCAACGAGGCACGACTTTCCCTCCTGGCTCTTCGGGCGTGGGAGCTGTCGCCAGAGCCGCGGCACTACAGGAAAATGCTTCGCAGGCTGGCGCGGCTGCACCTGGTGGGCGCCAGTGGCGGGGAGGCTGACGGCCGCCACAAAGCCCGCAGCCCCACGGGCTGTGGGGCCACGCGATCGGCTGCCAAAGAGCTTTCCAACGAGGCACGGCTTTCCCTCCTGGCTCTTCGGGCTTGGGAGCTGTCGCCAGAGTTGCGGCCCTACCGGAAAATGCTTCGCAGGCTGGTGGGGCGGCGCCACGTGGGCGCCGGTGTCTCCGAGGCTGACGGCCGCCGCAAAGCCCGCAGCCGCACGGGCTGTTCCGCCAGGCGAGCGGCTGCCAAAGAGCTTTCCAACGAGGCATGGCTTTCCCTCCTGGCTCTTCGGGCTTGGGAGCTGTCGCCAGAGTTGCGGCCCTACCGGAAAATGCTTCGCAGGCTGGTGGGGCGGCGCCACGTGGGCGCCGGTGGCTCCGAGGCTGACAACCGCCGCAAAGCCCGCAGCCCCACGGGCTGTGGGGCCACGCGAGCGGCTGCCAAAGAGCTTTCCAACGAGGCATGGCTTTCCCTCCTGGCTCTTCGGGCTTGGGAGCTGTCGTCAGAGTTGCGGCCCTACGGGAAAATGCTTCGCAAGCTGGCGCGGCAGCGCCACGTGGGCGCCGGTGGCGCCGAGGCTGACGGCCGCCGCAAAGCCCGCAGCCCCACGGGCTGTGGGGCCACGCGAGCGGCTGCCAAAGAGCTTTCCAACAAGGCACGGCTTTCCCTCCTGGCTCTTCGGGCGTGGGAGCTGTCGTCAGAGCCGCGGCCCTACCGGAAAATGCTTCGCAGGCTTGTGCGGCAGTGCCACGTGAACGCCGGTGGCGCGGAGGCTGACGGCCGCCGCAAAGCCCGCAGCCCCACGGGCTGTGGGGCCAGGCGAGCGGCTGCCAAAGAGCTTTCCAACGAGGCACGGCTTTCCCTCCTGGCTCTTCGTCCTTGGGAGCTGTCGCCAGAGCCGCGGCCCTACCGGAAAATGCTTCGCAGGCTGGCGCAGCGGCGCCACGTGGGCGCTGGTGGCTCCGAGGCTGACGGCCGCCGCAAAGCCCGCAGCCCCACGGGCTGTGGGGCCACGCAAGCGGCTGCCAAAGAGCTTTCCAACGAGGCACGGCTTTCCCTCCTGGCTCTTCGGGCTTGGGAGTTGTCGTCAGAGCCGTGGCCCTACTGGAAAATGCTTCGCAAGCTGGCGCGGCGGCGCCTCGTGGGCGCCGGTGGCGCCGAGGCTGACGGCCGCTGCAAAGCCCGCAGCCCCACGGGCTGTGAGGCCACGCGAGCGGCTGCCAAAGAGCTTTCCAACGAGGCATGGCTTTCCCTCCTGGCTCTTCGGGCGTGGGAGCTGTCGCCAGAGCCGCGGCACTACAGGAAAATGCTTCGCAGGCTGGCGCGGCTGCACCTGGTGGGCGCCAGTGGCGGGGAGGCTGACGGCCGCCACAAAGCCCGCAGCCCCACGGGCTGTGGGGCCACGCGATCGGCTGCCAAAGAGCTTTCCAACGAGGCATGGCTTTCCTTCCTGGCTCTTCGGGCTTGGGAGTTGTCGTCAGAGCCGCAGCCCTACCGGAAAATGCTTCGCAAGCTGGCGCGGCAGCGCCACGTGGGCACTGTTGGCGGCGAGGCTGACGGCCGCCGCAAAGCCCGCAGCCACACGGGCTGTTTCGCCAGGCGAGCGGCTGCCAAAGAGCTTTCCAACGAGGCACGGCTTTCCCTCCTGGCTCTTCGGGCGTGGGAGCTGTCGCCAGAGACGCGGCCCTACCGGAAAATGCTTCGCAGGTTGGTGCGGCGGCGCCACGTGGGCGCCGGTGGCAGCGAGGCTGACGGCCGCCGCAAAGCCCGCAGCCCCACAGGCTGTTTCGCCAGGCGAGCGGCTGCCAAAGAGCTTTCCAACGAGGCACGGCTTTCTCTCCTCGCTCTTAGGGCATGGGAGCTGTCGCCAGAGCCGCGGCCCTACAGGAAAATGCTTCGCAGGCTGGCGCGGCTGCACCTGGTGGGCGCCGGTGGCGGGGAGGCTGACGGCCGCCACAAAGCCCGCAGCCCCACGGGCTGTGGGGCCACGCGATCGGCTGCCAAAGAGCTTTCCAACGAGGCACGGCTTTCCCTCCTGGCTCTTCGGGCGTGGGAGCTGTCGCCAGAGCCACGGCCCTACCGGAAAATGCTTCGCAGGCTGGCGCGGCTGTAGCTGGTGGGCGCCGGTGGCGCTGAGGCTGACGGCCGCCGCAAAGCCCGCAGCCCCACAGGCTGTTTCGCCAGGCGAGCGGCTGCCAAAGAGCTTTCCAACGAGGCACGACTTTCCCTCCTGGCTCTTCGGGCGTGGGAGCTGTCGCCAGAGCCGCGGCACTACAGGAAAATGCTTCGCAGGCTGGCGCGGCTGCACCTGGTGGGCGCCAGTGGCGGGGAGGCTGACGGCCGCCACAAAGCCCGCAGCCCCACGGGCTGTGGGGCCACGCGATCGGCTGCCAAAGAGCTTTCCAACGAGGCACGGCTTTCCCTCCTGGCTCTTCGGGCTTGGGAGCTGTCGCCAGAGTTGCGGCCCTACCGGAAAATGCTTCGCAGGCTGGTGGGGCGGCGCCACGTGGGCGCCGGTGTCTCCGAGGCTGACGGCCGCCGCAAAGCCCGCAGCCGCACGGGCTGTTCCGCCAGGCGAGCGGCTGCCAAAGAGCTTTCCAACGAGGCATGGCTTTCCCTCCTGGCTCTTCGGGCTTGGGAGCTGTCGCCAGAGTTGCGGCCCTACCGGAAAATGCTTCGCAGGCTGGTGGGGCGGCGCCACGTGGGCGCCGGTGGCTCCGAGGCTGACAACCGCCGCAAAGCCCGCAGCCCCACGGGCTGTGGGGCCACGCGAGCGGCTGCCAAAGAGCTTTCCAACGAGGCATGGCTTTCCCTCCTGGCTCTTCGGGCTTGGGAGCTGTCGTCAGAGTTGCGGCCCTACGGGAAAATGCTTCGCAAGCTGGCGCGGCAGCGCCACGTGGGCGCCGGTGGCGCCGAGGCTGACGGCCGCCGCAAAGCCCGCAGCCCCACGGGCTGTGGGGCCACGCGAGCGGCTGCCAAAGAGCTTTCCAACAAGGCACGGCTTTCCCTCCTGGCTCTTCGGGCGTGGGAGCTGTCGTCAGAGCCGCGGCCCTACCGGAAAATGCTTCGCAGGCTTGTGCGGCGGTGCCACGTGAACGCCGGTGGCGCGGAGGCTGACGGCCGCCGCAAAGCCCGCAGCCCCACGGGCTGTGGGGCCAGGCGAGCGGCTGCCAAAGAGCTTTCCAACGAGGCACGGCTTTCCCTCCTGGCTCTTCGTCCTTGGGAGCTGTCGCCAGAGCCGCGGCCCTACCGGAAAATGCTTCGCAGGCTGGCGCAGCGGCGCCACGTGGGCGCTGGTGGCTCCGAGGCTGACGGCCGCCGCAAAGCCCGCAGCCCCACGGGCTGTGGGGCCACGCAAGCGGCTGCCAAAGAGCTTTCCAACGAGGCACGGCTTTCCCTCCTGGCTCTTCGGGCTTGGGAGTTGTCGTCAGAGCCGTGGCCCTACTGGAAAATGCTTCGCAAGCTGGCGCGGCGGCGCCTCGTGGGCGCCGGTGGCGCCGAGGCTGACGGCCGCTGCAAAGCCCGCAGCCCCACGGGCTGTGAGGCCACGCGAGCGGCTGCCAAAGAGCTTTCCAACGAGGCATGGCTTTCCCTCCTGGCTCTTCGTGCTTGGGAGCTGTCGCCAGAGTTGCGGCCCTACCGGAAAATGCTTCGCAGGCTGGCGCAGCGGCGCCACGTGGGCGCCGGTGGCAGCGAGGCTGACGGCCGCCGCAAAGCCCGCAGCCCCACAGGCTGTTTCGCCAGGCGAGCGGCTGCCAAAGAGCTTTCCAACGAGGCACGGCTTTCTCTCCTCGCTCTTAGGGCGTGGGAGCTGTAGCCAGAGCCGCGGCCCTACAGGAAAATGCTTCGCAGGCTGGCGCGGCTGCACCTGGTGGGCGCCGGTGGCGGGGAGGCTGACGGCCGCCACAAAGCCCGCAGCCCCACGGGCTGTGGGGCCACACGAGCGGCTGCCAAAGAGCTTTCCAACGAGGCACGGCTTTCCCTCCTGGCTCTTCGGGCGTGGGAGCTGTCGCCAGAGCCACGGCCCTACCGGAAAATGCTTCGCAGGCTGGCGCAGCTGCACCTGGTGGGTGCCGGTGGCTCCGAGGCTGACGGCCGCCGCAAAGCCCGCAGCCCCACAGGCTGTTTCGCCAGGCGAGCGGCTGCCAAAGAGCTTTCCAACGAGGCACTGCTTTCCCTCCTGGCTCTTTGGGCGTGGGAGCTGTCGCCAGAGCCGCGGCCCTACCGGAAAATGCTTCGCAGGCTGGCGCGGCTGCACCTGGTGGGTGCCGGTGGCTCCGAGGCTGACGGCCGCCGCAAAGCCCGCAGCCCCACAGGCTGTTTCGCCAGGCGAGCAGCCGCCAAAGAGCTTTCCAACGAGGCACGGCTTTCCCTCCTGGCTCTTCGGGCGTGGGAGCTGTCGCCAGAGCCACGGCCCTACCGGAAAATGCTTCGCAGCCTGGTGAGGCGGTGACACATGGGCGCCGGTGGCAGCGAGGCTGACGGCCGCCGCAAAGCCCGCAGCCCCACGGGCTGTGGGGCCACGCGAGCGGCTGCCAAAGAGCTTTCCAACGAGGCACGGCTTTCCCTCCTCGCTCTTCGGGTGTGGGAGCTGTCGCCAGAGCCGCGGCCCTACAGGAAAATGCTTCGCAGGCTGGCGCGGCTGCACCTGGTGGGCGCCGGTGGCGGGGAGGCTGACGGCCGCCACAAAGCCCGCAGCCCCACGGGCTGTGGGGCCACGCGAGAGGCTGCCAAAGAGCTTTCCAACGAGGCATGGCTTTCCCTCCTGGCTCTTCGGGCGTGGGAGCTGTCGCCAGAGCCGCGGCCCTACCGGAAAATGCTTCGCAGGCTGGTGGGGCGGCACCACGTGGGCGCCGGTGGCTCCGAGGCTGACGGCCGCCGCAAAGCCCGCAGCCCCACAGGCTGTTTCGCCAGGCGAGCGGCTGCCAAAGAGCTTTCCAACGAGGCACGGCTTTCCCTCCTGGCTCTTCGGGCGTGGGAGCTGTCGCCAGAGCCGCGGCCCTACAGGAAAATGCTTCGCAGGCTGGCGCAGCGGCGCCACGTGGGCGCCGGTGGCGCCGAGGCTGACGGTCGCCGCATAGCCCGCAGCCCCACGGGCTGTGGGGCCACGCGAGCGGCTGCCAAAGAGCTTTCCAACGAGGCATGGCTTTTCCTCCTGGCTCTTCGGGCATGGGAGCTGTCGCCAGAGCCGCGGCCCTACCGGAAAACGCTTCGCAGGCTGGCGCAGCGGCGCCACGTGGGCGCCGGTGGCGGCGAGGCTGACGGCCGCCGCAGAGCCCGCAGCCCCATGGGCTGTGGGGCCACGCGAGCGGCTGCCAAAGAGCTTTCCAACGAGGCATGGCTTTCCCTCCTGGCTCTTCGGGCTTGGGAGTTGTCGTCAGAGCCGCAGCCCTACCGGAAAATGCTTCGCAAGCTGGCACGGCAGCGCCACGTGGGCACCGTTGGCGGCGAGGCTGACGGGCGCCGCAAAGCCCGCAGCCACACGGGCTGTGGGGCCACACGAGCGGCTGCCAAAGAGCTTTCCAGCGAGGCACGACTTTCCCTCCTGGCTCTTCGGGCGTGGGAGCTGTCGCCAGAGCCGCGGCCCTACCGGAAAATGCTTTGCAGCCTGGTGAGGCGGTGACACATGGGCGCCGGTGGCGGGGAGGCTGACGGCCGCCACAAAGCCTGCAGCCCCACGGGCTGTGGGGCCACGCGATCGGCTGCCAAAGAGCTTTCCAACGAGGCACGGCTTTCCCTCCTGGCTCTTCGTGCTTGGGAGCTGTCGCCAGAGTTGCGGCCCTACCGGAAAATGCTTCGCAGGCTGGTGGGGCGGCGCCACGTGGGCGCCGGTGGCTCCGAGGCTGACAACCGCCGCAAAGCCCGCAGCCCCACGGGCTGTGGGGCCACGCGAGCGGCTGCCAAAGAGCTTTCCAACGAGGCACGGCTTTCCCTCCTGGCTCTTCGGGCTTGGGAGTTGTCGTCAGAGCCGCAGCCCTACCGGAAAATGCTTCGCAGCCTGGTGAGGCGGCGACACATGGGCGCCGGTGGCAGCGAGGCTGACGGCCGCCGCAAAGCCCGCAGCCCCACAGGCTGTTTCGCCAGGCGAGCGGCTGCCAAAGAGCTTTCCAACGAGGCACGGCTTTTCCTCCTCGCTCTTCGGGCGTGGGAGCTGTCGCCAGAGCCGCGGCCCTACAGGAAAATGCTTCGCAGGCTGGCGCGGCTGCACCTGGTGGGCGCCGGTGGCTCCGAGGCTGACGGCCGCCACAAAGCCCGCAGCCCCACGGGCTGTGGGGCCACGCAAGAGGCTGCCAAAGAGCTTTCCAACGAGGCATGGCTTTCCCTCCTGGCTCTTCGGGCTTGGGAGTTGTCGCCAGAGCCGCAGCCCTACAGGAAAATGCTTCGCAGGCTGGCGCGGCGGCGCCACGTGGGCGCCGGTGTCGCTGAGGCTGACGTCCGCCGGAAAGCCCGCAGCCCCACGGGCTGTGGGGCCACGCGAGCGGCTGCCAAAGAGGTTTCCAACGAGGCACGGCTTTCCCTCCTGGCTCTTCGGGCGTGGGAGCTGTCGTCAGAGCCGCAGCCCTACCGGAAAATGCTTCGCAGGCTGGCGCGGCTGCACCTGGTGGGCGCCATGGCGGGGAGGCTGACGGCCGCCACAAAGCCCGCAGCCCCACGGGCTGTGGGGCCACGCAAGAGGCTGCCAAAGAGCTTTCCAACGAGGCATGGCTTTCCCTCCTGGCTCTTCGGGCGTGGGAGCTGTCGCCAGAGCCGCGGCCCTACCGGAAAATGCTTCGCAGGCTGGCGCGGCTGCACCTGGTGGGCGCCGGTGGCGGGGAGGCTGACGGTCGCCGCAAAGCCCGCAGCCCCACGGGCTGTGGGGCCACGCGAGCGGCTGCCAAAGAGCTTTCCAACGAGGCACGGCTTTCCCTCCTGGCTCTTCGTGCTTGGGAGCTGTCGCCAGAGTTGCGGCCCTACCGGAAAATGCTTCGCAGGCTGGTGGGGCGGCGCCACGTGGGCGCCGGTGGCTCCGAGGCTGACGGCCGCCGCAAAGCCCGCAGCCCCACGGGCTATTTCGCCAGGCGAGCGGCTGCCAAAGAGCTTTCCAACGAGGCATGGTTTTCCCTCCTGGCTCTTCGGGCTTGGGAGCTGTCGCCAGAGTTGCGGCCCTACCGGAAAATGCTTCGCAGGCTGGTGGGGCGGCGCCACGTGGGCGCCGGTGGCTCCGAGGCTGACAACCGCCGCAAAGCCCGCAGCCCCACGGGCTGTGGGGCCACGCGAGCGGCTGCCAAAGAGCTTTCCAACGAGGCACGGCTTTCCCTCCTGGCTCTTCGGGCTTGGGAGTTGTCGTCAGAGCCGCAGCCCTACCGGAAAATGCTTCGCAGCCTGGTGAGGCGGCGCCACGTGGGCGCCCGTGTCGCTGAGGCTGACGTCCGCCGGAAAGCCCGCAGCCCCACGGGCTGTGGGGCCACGCGAGCGGCTGCCAAAGAGGTTTCCAACGAGGCACGGCTTTCCCTCCTGGCTCTTCGGGCGTGGGAGCTGTCGTCAGAGCCACAGCCCTACCGGAAAATGCTTCGCAGGCTGGCACGGCTGCACCTGGTGGGCGCCAGTGGCGGGGAGGCTGACGGCCGCCACAAAGCCCGCAGCCCCACGGGCTGTGGGGCCACGCAAGAGGCTGCCAAAGAGCTTTCCAACGAGGCATGGCTTTCCCTCCTGGCTCTTCGGGCGTGGGAGCTGTCGCCAGAGCCGCGGCCCTACCGGAAAATGCTTCGCAGGCTGGCGCGGCTGCACCTGGTGGGCGCCGGTGGCGGGGAGGCTGACGGTCGCCGCAAAGCCCGCAGCCCCACAGGCTGTGGGGCCACGCGAGCGGCTGCCAAAGAGCTTTCCAACGAGGCACGGCTTTCCCTCCTGGCTCTTCGGGCGTGGGAGCTGTCGCCAGAGCCGCGGCCCTACCGGAAAATGCTTCGCAGGCTCGTGCGGCGGCGCCACGTGGGCGCCGGTGGCGCAAAGGCTGACGGCCGCCGCAAAGCCCGCAGCCCCACGGGCTGTGGGGCCACACGAGCGGCTGCCAAAGAGCTTTCCAACGAGGCACGGCTTTCCCTCCTGGCTCTTCGGGCGTGGGAGCTGTCGCCAGAGCCGCGGCCCTACCGGAAAATGCTTCGCAGGCTGGTGGGGCGGCGCCACGTGGGCGCCGGTGGCTCCGAGGCTGACGGCCGCCGCAAAGCCCGCAGCCCCACGGGCTGTGGGGCCACGCGAGCGGCTGCCAAAGAGCTTTCCAACGAGGCACGGCTTTCCCTCCTGGGTCTTCGGGCTTGGGAGTTGTCGTCAGAGCCGTGGCCCTACTGGAAAATGCTTCGCAAGCTGGCGCGGCGGCGCCACGTAGGCGCCCCTGGCTCCGAGGCTGATGGCCGCCGCAAAGCCCGCAGCCCCACGGGCTGTGAGGCCACGCGAGCGGCTGCCAAAGAGCTTTCCAACGAGGCATGGCTTTCCCTCCTGGGTCTTCGGGCGTAGGAGCTGTCGCCAGAGTCGCGGCCCTACAGGAAAATGCTTCGCAGGCTGGCGCGGCTGCACCTGGTGGGCGCCGGTGGCGGGGAGGCTGACGGCCGCCACAAAGCCCGCAGCCCCACGGGCTGTGGGGCCACGCGAGCGGCTGCCAAAGAGCTTTCCAACGAGGCACGGCTTTCCCTCCTGGCTCTTCGGGCGTGGGAGCTGTCGCCAGAGCCGCAGCCCTACAGGAAAATGCTTCGCAGGCTGGCGCGGCGGCGCCACGTGGGCGCCGGTGTCGCTGAGGCCGACGTCCGCCGGAAAGCCCGCAGCCCCACGGGCTGTGGGGCCACGCGAGCGGCTGCCAAAGAGCTTTCCAACGAGGCACGGCTTTCCCTCCTGGCTCTTCGGGCTTGGGAGTTGTCGTCAGAGCCGTGGCCCTACTGGAAAATGCTTCGCAAGCTGGCGCGGCGGCGCCACGTGGGCTCCGGTGGCGCCGAGGCTGACGGCCGCCGCAAAGGCCGCAGCCCCACTAGCTGTGGGGCCACGCGAGCGGCTGCCAAAGAGCTTTCCAACGAGGCATGGCTTTCCCTCCTGGCTCTTCGGGCGTGGGAGCTGTCGCCACAGTCGCGGCCCTACCGGAAAATGCTTCGCAGGCTGGCGCAGCGGCGCCACGTGGGCGCCGGTGGCAGCGAGGATGACGGCCGCCGCAAAGCCCGCAGCCCCACAAGCTGTTTCGCCAGACGATCGGCTGCCAAAGAGCTTTCCAACGAGGCACGGCTTTCCCTCCTAGGTCTTCGGGCGTGGGAGCTGTCGCCAGAGCCGCGGCCCTACTGGAAAATGCTTCGCAGGCTGGCGCGGCTGCACCTGGTGGGCGCCGGTGGCGGGGAGGCTGACGGTCGCCGCAAAGCCCGCAGCCCCACGGGCTGTGGGGCCACGCGAGAGGCTGCCAAAGAGCTTTCCAACGAGGCACGGCTTTCCCTCCTGGCTCTTCGGGCGTGGGAGCTGTCGCCAGAGTCGCGGCCCTACCGCAAAAAGCTCTGCATACTTGCGCGGCGGCGCCACATGGGCACCGTTGGCGGTGAGCCTGACGGCCGCCGCAAAGCCCGCAGCCCCACAGGCTGTTTCGCCAGGCGAGCGGCTGCCAAAGAGCTTTCCAACGAGGCACGGCTTTCCCTCCTGGCTCTTCGGGCGTGGGAGCTGTCGCCAGAGCCGCGGCCCTACAGGAAAATGCTTCGCAGGCTGGCGCAGCAGCGCCACGTGGGCGCCGGTGGCGCCGAGGCTGACGGTCGCCGCATAGCCCGCAGCCCCACGGGCTGTGGGGCCACGCGAGCGGCTGCCAAAGAGCTTTCCAACGAGGCATGGCTTTTCCTCCTGGCTCTTCGGGCATGGGAGCTGTCGCCAGAGCCGCGGCCCTACCGGAAAACGCTTCGCAGGCTGGCGCAGCGGCGCCACGTGGGCGCCGGTGGCGGCGAGGCTGACGGCCGCCGCAGAGCCTGCAGCCCCATGGGCTGTGGGGCCACGCGAGCGGCTGCCAAAGAGCTTTCCAACGAGGCATGGCTTTCCCTCCTGGCTCTTCGGGCTTGGGAGCTGTGGCCACAGCCGCAGCCCTACCGGAAAATGCTTCGCAAGCTGGCACGGCAGCGCCACGTGGGCACCGTTGGCGGCGAGGCTGACGGCCGCCGCAAAGCCCGCAGCCACACGGGCTGTGGGGCCACACGAGCGGCTGCCAAAGAGCTTTCCAGCGAGGCACGACTTTCCCTCCTGGCTCTTCGGGCGTGGGAGCTGTCGCCAGAGCCGCGGCCCTACCGGAAAATGCTTCGCAGCCTGGTGAGGCGGTGACACATGGGCGCCGGTGGCAGCGAGGCTGACGGCCGCCGCAAAGCCCGCAGCCCCACAGGCTGTTTCGCCAGGCGAGCGGCTGCCAAAGAGCTTTCCAACGAGGCATGGCTTTCCCTCCT
This sequence comes from Chroicocephalus ridibundus, assembly GCF_963924245.1. NCBI lineage: Eukaryota > Metazoa > Chordata > Aves > Charadriiformes > Laridae > Chroicocephalus > Chroicocephalus ridibundus. The sequence goes on along the minus strand of NW_026961567.1, from coordinate 568,582 downwards.
CGCTCTTCGGGTGTGGGAGCTGTCGCCAGAGCCGCGGCCCTACAGGAAAATGCTTCGCAGGCTGGCGCGGCTGCACCTGGTGGGCGCAGGTGGCGGGGAGGCTGACGGCCGCCACAAAGCCTGCAGCCCCACGGGCTGTGGGGCCACGCGATCGGCTGCCAAAGAGCTTTCCAACGAGGCACGGCTTTCCCTCCTGGCTCTTCGTGCTTGGGAGCTGTCGCCAGAGTTGCGGCCCTACCGGAAAATGCTTCGCAGGCTGGTGGGGCGGTGCCACGTGGGCGCCGGTGGCTCCGAGGCTGACGGCCGCCGCAAAGCCCGCAGCCCCACGGGCTGTTTCGCCAGGCGAGCGGCTGCCAAAGAGCTTTCCAACAAGGCATGGCTTTCCCTCCTGGCTCTTCGGGCTTGGGAGCTGTCGCCAGAGTTGCGGCCCTACCGGAAAATGCTTCGCAGGCTGGTGGGGCGGCTCCACGTGGGCGCCGGTGGCTCCGAGGCTGACAACCGCCGCAAAGCCCGCAGCCCCACGGGCTGTGGGGCCACGCGAGCGGCTGCCAAAGAGCTTTCCAACGAGGCACGGCTTTCCCTCCTGGCTCTTCGGGCTTGGGAGTTGTCGTCAGAGCCGCAGCCCTACCGGAAAATGCTTCGCAGACTGGTGAGGCGGCGACACATGGGCGCCGGTGGCAGCGAGGCTGACGGCCGCCGCAAAGCCCGCAGCCCCACAGACTGTTTCGCCAGGCGAGCGGCTGCCAAAGAGCTTTCCAACGAGGCACGGCTTTCCCTCCTCGCTCTTCGGGCGTGGGAGCTGTCGCCAGAGCCGCGGCCCTACAGGAAAATGCTTCGCAGGCTGGCGCGGCTGCACCTGGTGGGCGCCGGTGGCTCCGAGGCTGACGGCCGCCAGAAAGCCCGCAGCCCCACGGGCTGTGGGGCCACGCAAGAGGCTGCCAAAGAGCTTTCCAACGAGGCACGACTTTTCCTCCTGGCTCTTCGGGCGTGGGAGCTGTCGCCAGAGCCGCGGCCCTACAGGAAAATGCTTCGCAGGCTGGCGCGGCTGTAGCTGGTAGGCGCCGGTGGCGCTGAGGCTGACGGCCGCCGCAAAGCCCGCAGCCCCACGGGCTGTGGGGCCACGCGAGCGGCTGCCAAAGAGCTTTCCAACGAGGCATGGCTTTCCCTCCTGGCTCTTCGTGCTTCGGAGCTGTCGCCAGAGTTGCGGCCCTACCGGAAAATGCTTCGCAGGCTGGTGGGGCGGCGCCACGTGGGCGCCGGTGGCTCCGAGGCTGACGGCCGCCGCAAAGCCCGCAGCCGCACGGGCTGTTTCGCCAGGCGAGCGGCTGCCAAAGAGCTTTCCAACGAGGCACGGCTTTCCTTCCTGGCTCTTCGGGCTTGGGAGCTGTCGCCTGAATTGCGGCCCTACCGGAAAATGCTTCGCAGGCTGGTGTGGCGGCGCCACGTGGGCGCCGGTGGCTCCGAGGCTGACGGCCGCCACAAAGCCCGCAGCCCCACGGGCTGTGGGGCCACGCAAGCGGCTGCCAAAGGGCTTTCCAACGAGGCACGGCTTTCCCTCCTGGCTCTTCGGGCGTGGGAGCTGTCGCCAGAGCCGCGGCCCTACAGGAAAATGCTTCGCAGGCTGGCGCGGCTGCACCTGGTGGGCGCCGGTGGCTCCGAGGCTGACGGCCGCCACAAAGCCCGCAGCCCCACGGGCTGTGGGGCCACGCGAGCGGCTGCCAAAGAGCTTTCCAACGAGGCATGGCTTTCCCTCCTGGCTCTTCGGGCTTGGGAGCTGTTGCCAGAGCCGCAGCCCTACAGGAAAATGCTTCGCAGGCTGGCGCGGCGGCGCCACGTGGGCGCCGGTGTCGCTGAGGCTGACGTCCGCCGGAAAGCCCGCAGCCCCACGGGCTGTGGGGCCACGCGAGCGGCTGCCAGAGAGGTTTCCAACGAGGCACGGCTTTCCCTCGTGGCTCTTCGGGCGTGGGAGCTGTCGCCAGAGCCGCAGCCCTACAGGAAAATGCTTCGCAGGCTGGCGCGGCGGCGCCACGTGGGCGCCGGTGTCGCTGAGGCAGACGTCCGCCGGAAAGCCCGCAGCCCCACGGGCTGTGGGGCCACGCGAGCGGCCGCCAAAGAGCTTTCCAACGAGGCACGGCTTTCCCTCCTGGCTCTTCGGGCTTGGGAGCTGTTGTCAGAGCCGCAGCCCTACCGGAAAATGCTTCGCAAGCTGGCGCGGCAGCGCCACGTGGGCGCCGGTGGCGCCGAGGCTGACGGCCGCCGCAAAGCCCGCAGCCACACGGGCTGTGGGGCCACGCGAGCGGCTGCCAAAGAGCTTTCCAACGAGGCATGGCTTTCCCTCCCTGCTCTTCGGGCGCGGGAGCTGTCGCCAGAGCCGCAGCCCTACTGGAAAATGCTTCGCAGGCTGGTGCGGCGGTACCACGTGGGTGCTGGTGGTGCCGAGGCTGACGGCCGCCGCAAAGCCCGCAGCCCCATGGGCTGTGGGGCCACGCGAGCGGCTGCCAAAGAGCTTTCCAACGAGGCACGGCTTTCCCTCCTGGCTCTTCGGGCTTGGGAGTTGTCGTCAGAGCCGTGGCCCTACTGGAAAATGCTTCGCAAGCTGGCGCGGCGGCGCCACGTGGGCTCCGGTGGCGCCGAGGCTGACGGCCGCCGCAAAGGCCGCAGCCCCACTAGCTGTGGGGCCACGCGAGCGGCTGCCAAAGAGCTTTCCAACGAGGCATGGCTTTCCCTCCTGGCTCTTCGGGCGTGGGAGCTGTCGCCAGAGACGCGGCCCTACCGGAAAATGCTTCGCAGGCTGGCGCAGCGGCGCCACGTGGGCGCCGGTGGCAGGGAGGCTGACGGCCGCCACAAAGCCCGCAGCCCCACGGGCTGTGGGGCCACGCGAGCGGCCGCCAAAGAGCTTTCCAACGAGGCACGGCTTTCCCTCCTGGCTCTTCGGGCGTGGGAGCTGTCGCCAGAGCCGCGGCCCTACTGGAAAATGCTTCGCAGGCTGGCGCGGCTGCACCTGGTGGGCGCCGGTGGCGGGGAGGCTGACGGTCGCCGCAAAGCCCGCAGCCCCACGGGCTGTGGGGCCACGCGAGCGGCTGCCAAAGAGCTTTCCAACGAGGCACGGCTTTCCCTCCTGGCTCTTCGGGCGTGGGAGCTGTCGCCAGAGTCGCGGCCCTACCGCAAAAAGCTCTGCATACTTGCGCGGCGGTGCCACATGGGCACCGTTGGCGGTGAGGCTGACGGCCGCCGCAAAGCCCGCAGCCCCACGGGCTGTGGGGCCACGGAAGAGGCTGCCAAAGAGCTTTCCAACGAGGCACGGCTTTCCCTCCTGGCTCTTCGGGCGTGGGAGTTGTCGTCAGAGCCGCAGCCCTACCGGAAAATGCTTCGCAAGCTGGCGCGGCAGCGCCACGTGGGCACTGTTGGCGGCGAGGCTGACGGCCGCCGCAAAGCCCGCAGCCACACGGGCTGTTTTGCCAGGCGAGCGGCTGCCAAAGAGCTTTCCAACGAGGCACGGCTTTCCCTCCTGGCTCTTCGGGCGTGGGAGCTGTCGTCAGAGCCGCAGCCCTACCGGAATATGCTTCGCAGACTGGAGCGGCGGCGCCACGTGGGCGCTGGTGTCGCCGAGGCTGACGGCCGCCGCAAAGCCCGCAGCCCCACGGGCTGTGGGGCAACGCGAGAGGCTGCCAAAGAGCTTTCCAACGAGGCATGGCTTTCCCTCCTGGCTCTTCGGGCGTGGGAGCTGTCGCCAGAGACGCGGCCCTACCGGAAAATGCTTCGCAGGCTGGCGCAGCGGCGCCACGTGGGCGCCGGTGGCAGCGAGGCTGACGGCCGCCGCAAAGCCCGCAGCCCCACGGGCTGTGGGGTCACGAGAGCAACCGCCAAAGAGCTTTCCAACGAGACACGGCTTTCCCTCCTGGCTCTTCGGGCGTGGGAGCTGTCGCCAGAGCCGCGGCCCTACCGGAAAATGCTTCGCAGGCTGGCGCGGCTGTAGCTGGTGGGCGCCGGTGGCGCTGAGGCTGACGGCCGCCGCAAAGCCCGCAGCCCCACAGGCTGTTTCGCCAGGCGAGCGGCTGCCAAAGAGCTTTCCAACGAGGCACGACTTTCCCTCCTGGCTCTTCGGGCGTGGAAGCTGTCGCCAGAGCCGCGTCACTACAGGAAAATGCTTCGCAGGCTGGCGCGGCTGCACCTGGTGGGCGCCAGTGGCGGGGAGGCTGACGGCCGCCACAAAGCCCGCAGCCCCACGGGCTGTGGGGCCACGCGATCGGCTGCCAAAGAGCTTTCCAACGAGGCACGGCTTTCCGTCCTGGCTCTTCGGGCGTGGGAGCTGTCGCCAGAGTTGCGGCCCTACCGGAAAATGCTTCGCAGGCTGGTGGGGCGGCGCCACGTGGGCGCCGGTGGCTCCGAGGATGACGGCCGCCGCAAAGCCCGCAGTCGCACGGGCTGTTTCGCCAGGCGAGTGGCTGCCAAAGAGCTTTCCAACGAGGCATGGCTTTCCCTCCTGGCTCTTCGGGCTTGGGAGCTGTCGCCAGAGTTGCGGCCCTACCGGAAAATGCTTCGCAGGCTGGTGGGGCGGCGCCACGTGGGCGCCGGTGGCAGCGAGGCTGACGGCCGCCGCAAAGCCCGCAGCCCCACGGGCTGTGGGGCCACGCGAGCGGCTGCCAAAGAGCTTTCCAACGAGGCACGGCTTTCCCTCCTGGCTCTTCGGGCGTGGGAGCTGTCGCCAGAGCCGCAGCCCTACAGGAAAATGCTTCGCAGGCTGGCGCGGCGGCGCCACGTGGGCGCCGGTGTCGCTGAGGCTGACGTCCACCGGAAAGCCCGCAGCCCCACGGGCTGTGGGGCCACGCGAGCGGCCGCCAAAGAGCTTTCCAACGAGGCACGGCTTTCCCTCCTGGCTCTTCGGGCTTGGGAGCTGTCGTCAGAGCCGCGGCCCTACCAGAAAATGCTTCGCAGGCTGGCGCGGCAGCGCCACGTGGGCGCCGGTGGCGCCGAGGCTGACGGCCGCCGCAAAGCCCGCAGCCCCACGGGCTGTGGGGCCACGCAAGAGGCTGCCAAAGAGCTTTCCAACGAGGCATGGCTTTTCCTTCCTGCTCTTCGGGCGTGGGAGCTGTCGCCAAAGCCGCGGCCCTACCAGAAAATGCTTCGCAGGCTGGCGCGGCTGCACCTGGTCGGCGCCGGTGGCGGGGAGGCTGACGGTCGCCGCAAAGCCCGCAGCCACACGGGCTGTGGGGCCACGCAAGAGGCTGCCAAAGAGCTTTCCAACGAGGCATGGCTTTCCCTCCTGGCTCTTCGGGCGCGGGAGCTGTCGACAGAGCCGTGGCCGTACTGGAAAATGCTTCGCAACCTGGCGCGGCGGCGCCACGTGGGCACCGGTGGCGCCGAGGCTGACAACCGCCGCAAAGCCCGCAGCCCCACGGGCTGTGAGGCCACGCGAGCGGCTGCCAAAGAGCTTTCCAACGAGGCACGGCTTTCCCTCCTGGCTCTTCGGGCGTGGGAGCTGTCGCCAGAGCCGCGGCCCTACAGGAAAATGCTTCGCAAGCTGGCGCGGCTGCACCTGGTGAGCGCCGGTGGGGGGGAGGCTGACGGCCGCCACAAAGCCCGCAGCCCCACGGGCTGTGGGGCCACGCGAGCGGCTGCCAAAGAGCTTTCCAACGAGGCACGGCTTTTCCTCCTGGCTCTTCGGGCGTGGGAGCTGTCGCCAGAGACGCGGCCATACCGGAAAATGCTTCGCAGGGTGGCTCGGCTGTAGCTGGTGGGCGCCGGTGGCGCTGAGGCTGACAGCCGCCGCAAAGCCCGCAGCCCCACGGGCTGTGGGGCCACGCGAGTGGCTGCCAAAGAGCTTTCCAACGAGGCATGGCTTTCCCTCCTGGCTCTTCGGGCGTGGGAGCTGTCGCCAGAGACGCGGCCCTACCAGAAAATGCTTCGCAGGCTGGCGCGGCGGCGCCACGTGGGCGCCGGTGGCAGCGAGGATGACGGCCGCCGCAAAGCCCGCAGCCCCACAGGCTGTTTCGCCAGGCGAGCGGCTGCCAAAGAGCTTTCCAACGAGGCACGGCTTTCCCTCCTGGGTCTTCGGGCGTGGGAGCTGTCGCCAGAGCCGCGGCCCTACCGGAAAATGCTTCGCAGGCTGGCGCGGCTGCACCTGGTGGGCGCCAGTGGCGGGGAGGCTGACGGCCGCCACAAAGCCCGCAGCCCCACGGGCTGTGGGGCCACGCGATCGGCTGCCAAAGAGCTTTCCAACGAGGCACGGCTTTCCCTCCTGGCTCTTCGGGCGTGGGAGCTGTCGCCAGAGTTGCGGCCCTACCGGAAAATGCTTCGCAGGCTGGCGCGGCGGCGCCACGTGGGCGCCGGTGGCTCCGAGGCTGACAACCGCCGCAAAGCCCGCAGCCCCACGGGCTGTTTCGCCAGGTGAGCGGCTGCCAAAGAGCTTTCCAACGAGGCACGGCTTTCCCTCCTGGCTCTTCGAGCGTGGGAGCTGTCGCCAGAGCCGCGGCCCTACAGGAAAATGCTTCGCAGGCTGGCGCGGCTGCACCTGGTAGGCGCCGGTGGCGGGGAGACTGACGGTCGCCGCAAAGCCCGCAGCCCCACGGGCTATGGGGCCACGCGAGCGGCTGCCAAAGAGCTTTCCAACGAGGCACGGCTTTCCCTCCCTGCTCTTCGGGCGTGGGAGCTGTCGCCAGAGTCGCGGCCCTACCGGAAAATGCTTCGCAGGCTGGTGGGGCGGCGCCACGTGGGCGCCAGTGGCTCCGAGGCTGACAACCGCCGCAAAGCCCGCAGCCCCACGGGCTGTGGGGCCACGCGAGCGGCTGCCAAAGAGATTTCCAACGAGGCATGGCTTTCCCTCCTGGCTCTTCGGGCTTGGGAGCTGTCGCCAGAATTGCGGCCCTACCGGAAAATGCTTTGCAGGCTGGTGTGGCGGCGCCACGTGGGCACCGGTGGCTCCGAGGCTGACGGCCGCCACAAAGCCCGCAGCCCCACGGGCTGTGGGGCCACGCAAGTGGCTGCCAAAGGGCTTTCCAACGAGGCACGGCTTTCCGTCCTGGCTCTTCGGGCTTGGGAGCTGTCGTCAGAGCCGTGGCCCTACTGGAAAATGCTTCGCAAGCTGGCGCGGTGGCGCCACGTGGGCGCCGGTGGCGCCGAGGCTGACGGCCGCCGCAAAGCCCGCAGCCCCACGGGCTGTGAGGCCACGCGAGCGGCTGCCAAAGAGCTTTCCAACGAGGCACGGCTTTCCCTCCTGGCTCTTCGGGCGTGGGAGCTGTCGCCAGAGCCGCGGCCCTACCGGAAAATGCTTCGCAGGCTGGCGCGGCTGCACCTCGTAGGCGCCGGTGGCGGGGAGGTTGACGGCCGCCACAAAGCCCGCAGCCCCACGGGCTGTGGGGCCACGCGAGCGGCTGCCAAAGAGCTTTCCAACGAGGCACGGCTTTCCCTCCTGGCTCTTCGGGCGTGGGAGCTGTCACCAGAGACGCGGCCCTACCGGAAAATGCTTCGCAGGCTGGCGTGACGGCGCCACGTGGGCGCCGGTGGCAGCGAGGATGACGGCCGCCGCAAAGCCCGCAGCCCCACAGGCTGTTTCGCCAGGCGAGCGGCTGCCAAAGAGCTTTCCAACGAGGCACGGCTTTCCCTCCTAGGTCTTCGGGCGTTGGAGCTGTCGCCAGAACCGCGGCCCTACAGGAAAATGCTTCGCAGGCTGGCGCGGCTGCACCTGGTGGGCGCCAGTGGCGGGGAGGCTGACGGCCGCCACAAAGCCCGCAGCCCCACGGGCTGTGGGGCCACGCGATCGGCTGCCAAAGAGCTTTCCAACGAGGCACGGCTTTCCCTCCTGGCTCTTCGGGCGTGGGAGCTGTCGCCAGAGTTGCGGCCCTACCGGAAAATGCTTCGCAGGCTGGCGCGGCGGCGCCACGTGGGCGTCGGTGGCTCCGAGGCTGACGGCCGCCACAAAGCCCGCAGCCCCACGGGCTGTTTCGCCAGGCGAGCGGCTGCCAAAGAGCTTTCCAACGAGGCACGGCTTTCCCTCCCTGCTCTTCGGGCGTGGGAGCTGTCGCCAGAGCTGCGGCCCTACAGGAAAATGCTTCGCAGGCTGGCGCGGCTGCACCTGGTAGGTGCCGGTGGCGGGGAGACTGACGGTCGCCACAAAGCCCGCAGCCCTACGGGCTGTGGGGCCACGGAAGAGGCTGCCAAAGAGCTTTCCAACGAGGCACGGCTTTCCCTCCCTGCTCTTCGGGCGTGGGAGCTGTCGCCAGAGCCGCGGCCCTACCGGAAAATGCTTCGCAGGCTGGCGCGGCGGCGCCACGTGGGCGCCGGTGGCAGCGAGGCTGACGGCCGCCGCAAAGCCCGCAGCCCCACAGGCTGTTTCGCCAAACGAGCGGCTGCCAAAGAGCTTTCCAACGAGGCATGGTTTTCCCTCCTGGCTCTTCGGGCGTGGGAGCTGTCGTCAGAATTGCGGCCCTACAGGAAAATTCTTCGCAGGCTGGTGCGGCTGCACCTGGTGGGCGCCGGTGGCGGGGAGGCTGACGGCCGCCACAAAGCCCGCAGCCCCACGGGCTGTGGGGCCACGCGATCGGCTGCCAAAGAGCTTTCCAACGAGGCACGGCTTTCCCTCCTGGCTCTTCGGGCTTGGGAGCTGTCGCCAGAGTTGCAGTCCTACCGGAAAATGCGTCGCAGGCTGGTGGGGCGGCGCCACGTGGGCGCCGGTGGCTCCGAGACTGACGGCCGCCGCAAAGCCCGCAGCCCCACAGGCTGTTTCGCCAGGCGAGCGGCTGCCAAAGAGCTTTCCAACGAGGCACGGCTTTCCCTCCTGGGTCTTCGGGCGTGGGAGCTGTCGCCAGAATTGCGGCCCTACCGGAAAATGCTTCGCAGGCTGGCGCAGCGGCGCCACGTGGGCGCCGGTGGCGCCGAGGCTGACGGCCGCCGCAAAGCCCGCAGCCCCACGGGCTGTGGGGCCACGTGAGCGGCTGCCAAAGAGCTTTCCAACGAGGCATGGCTTTCCCTCCCTGCTCTTCGGGCTTGGGAGCTGTCGCCAGAGCCGCGGCCCTACCGGAAAATGGTTTGGAGGCTGGCGCGGCGGCACCACCTCGGGCTGCGGGCTTTCCTGCTGCCTTCAGAGTCTCACAGCCACCCTTTCCCACTTGGCACCACGCCAGCCTCTAGCATTTCTATTATTAAGTCAAGACAGTGTACGACTTAACATCATACAGAGCGCTACACATCAATACATGCTCAAATTAAGCATAGCCACTGGAACAATTGGCAATACAGTGCCATCGTATGTTACCAAGTGTCACATCTCATTGAAGACAATGACAGAGCGATGCAACGTCAAGCGTAACACAGTACTGGGCCGTGCGAGGCAATACGCCGTCACAGAATCACCAATAGAGAAATTCACAACGGAGTGCGGTCTTACGATAGAATCTCTAAAGCCACCGTTAAGCCAGTGACAGGCGGTACAATGCCACACGTTACAGTATACAGGGCAGTACAACCCGATTCGCAGACCAATAAATTAGAGCAAATTACAAGACTCCCAATACAGTACAGTACAATGCCAGACCGTCTCAGATGTCGGTCAAGACAATACCAGGGCAATGCAGTGCAAGACATAACGTTATACAGGTCAGTACAAGGCAATACGCAGTCAAATGAAGAACAGTAAACTACAATACCCAAACCACACTGGCAAACAATGGCAAACAATCACACATGTCGGTCGAGACAATGACAACGCGAGACAGAACACCGTGCAGGGCAGCACAAGGCCGTACACAGTCAAATAGAGAACAGCTGACCAGAAAACCCGCACTACGCTGCCGTACGATCTCAAAACATCTCGGATGGCAGTCAAGGCAATTACAGGGCAAGACAAAGCACTACGTCGCAGTACACAAGGCAGTACAAGGCAATACTCAGTCAAATAAATAACAGACAGTCACAAAATTCACAGTGCAGTGAATTCACATGGGTCAGATGGCAACCAAAAGAAGGACAGGGCAATACAAGGCGAGAGGTAACCCAATACGGGGCCGGACAAGGCAATATGCAGTTGTGGCGGGTGGAGCGATTCACTTCAGTCCTGAGAGAAGTAGAGAAACATTTAGAAACATCAACACAGTGTTTCGACAAAGGCAGCAGTGAACGTAACATCCCTTTACCAGGTTCCGTGGCCACGTACCCCAGATCATTTATTGCACAGGGGCCAGGGTCAGACGAGCTGTTAGGGAGACCCTCCCGTCGAGCCACAACCCCCTTGCTTTCTAAACTCCTTCTTGAAGAGCAGTCTAAGTGCGGCTGGATCCAATTCCTAGCCCTGGACTTGGGCACCGCTTCACCTCTAAAGGATTGTATCCGCGCCATCAACCCTTTATATCACTGAGCTAAGGCTACGAGGTTTAGCGTGGTATTAGTCACTTACCGAGACTCTGTTGCGGCAAGGGATCTCTCAGCCTTGAGGAGCAGAACCTGAAGCAAGCGTCCCCGCTCAAGGGCACATCCTGGTGCTATGACAGACTATGACAGGCAATACTATGACAGGGCAATACAATGCGAGACGTAACTTTACACAGGGCAGTACAAGGCCAATACACAGTCAAATAGGGAATGACCGATCACAAAATTGATGCACGGTCAAATAGAGTACAACAGCCTAAGAAGCCCTCAATACAGTGCCTGTCAACGCCAGAATACATCAGATGGCTCGCAGCACGGTGAGAGGGCAATACGACGCAAGACTCAGGAAAATACAGGGCAGTACAAAGCAATACGTAGTCAAATATAGAACAGCCGATCAAAAACACCCTCAGTTCGGTGCGGTACAACCCCAGAGAGTGTAAAAGGACAGTTAAGACTATTTCATGGCAACACAACGCACAATGTAACACAATACAGGTTGCTACAACACGATACAGAATAATATAGGAAACAACCCATCAAAACGCCACAATACGGTGCAGTACGATCCCACACGGTCTCGGGTGGCAGTCAAAACAACTATAGGGCGACACGATCCAAGATGCAACATTACACGACAGAGCAGAACTGAAGACGCAGTCAACTAAATACCAACCAATTAGAAGAACCGCAATACAGTGCGGGAGAAAACAAAAATAAATGGAGATGCCAGTCAAGACAATGACAGAGCAATACAAGGCAAGAAATAACGCAATACAGGGCAGTACAGTGAAATACACGGTCAAATAAATAACTGATTAAGTATCCCGCAATACCGTGCGATGCAATGCCAAAACGCGTGAGACAGCAGTCGAGGCAGTGACAGAGCTATACAATGGAAGACGTAACAATGCAGGGCTGTACAACACCAAAATGTATCAGATGGCACTCAGAACAATAACATGGCGATACAATGCAAGCCGCAACACAATACAAGGTGGTAACAAGGCAATACACGGTCAAACACAGACTAACGAATAAAACCTGCACAATACGGATCGCTGCAATCCCAGAACATCTAAAGTGACAGTGAACGGAATGACGGGGCAGTACAATGCAAGATACAACACTAGACAGGGCAATACGCATTCAAATAACGCACAACCGATTAAAAAACCCACAATACACACCAGTACAATGCCGGAACAGATCAGATGGCAGTCCGGGCAAATAGAGGACAATACAATGCCAAACGTGACGCCATACGGGGCCGGACAAGGCAATACGCAGTTGTGGCAGGCCGAGCGGCTAACTTCGCTTCTAAGAGAGAAGCGGTGAAACATTCAGAAACATCAACACAGTGATTCTCCAAAGGCAGCAGCGCATGTGACGGCGCTTTACCAGATTCCATATGGCCACGCACCCCGGATTATTTACTGCCTAGGGGCCAGGGTCAGACAAGCTGTCAGGGAGACCCTCCCGTTGAGTCACGAGGCTCGGAAAGGACCCCCTTGCTTTCTAAACTCCTTCTCGGAGAGGAGTCTAGGTGCGGCTGGATCCAATTCCTAGCCCCGGACTTAGGCAACGGTTCACCTCTAAAGGATTGTATCTGCGCCATCGACCCTTTATATCACTGAGCTAAGGCTACAAGGTTTTGTATGCTATTAGTCACTTACTGAGAATCTGTTGCGGCAAGGCATCTCTATCTCGAGGAGCAGAACCTTAATTGAGCGTCCCTGCTCAAGGGGAGATCCTGGCACGGAGGCCCCTGCCATGCAGAAGTCAAAAGGCTCTTGGGCTGTCCACTATTTATGGGGTAAGCTAATTGACTTATAGTCACATCAGCACAGGAACAAAATATCTAGGTCCCCACTGTGTTGCCAACCATCCCCCAACTTCAAGTACCACTCAGAACAACTCCATGGATGATTGGGGCGCCAAAACGAAGGGGCGCCTGCACCACCCCAGCAGTCAAATAAGGAACAACCAATGGAACTTTCACAATAAATAAGTACAATCCCAGACAGTCCAAAGTAACAGCCAAGACAACGACAGACCAATACAGTGCAAGACCTAACATCATACAGAGCAGTAAAAGGCAACGCGCAGCCAAGTCAAGAACAGTTAAAATACCCATAATCCAGTGCAGCACTATGACACTGTCCCAAAACGCAGTCAAAACAATGACAGAGTAATGCAACACGAGCTGTAACACAATACAGGGCAGCACAAAGCAATACACAGTCACACAAAGAACAGCCAATTACAAAACCCACAACAGAACGCCCTACGATCTCAGGAAGTCTCAGAGGGCAGTCACGGCAAATACAGGGCAATACGGTGCAAGATAACACAATACAGGCCACTGCCAGCCAATACTCAGTCAAATAAATAACAGACAGTCAAAAAATTCACAATGCAGTGCACTACTATGACACCATGGGTCAGGTGGCAATCATGACAACGATAGGGCAATACAAGGCAAGACGTAACCCAACACGGGGCCGGACAAGGCAATATGCAGTTGTGGCAGGTGGAGCCATTCACTTCACTCCTAAGAGAAAAGTAGAGAAACATTCAGAAACATCAACACAGTGATTCTCCAAAGGCAGCAGTGCGCATGACGGCGCTTTATCAGGTTCCGTGGCCACGGACCCTGGATTATTTCCTGCCTAGGGGCCAGGGTCAGACGAGCTGTCAGGGAGACCCTCCCGTTGAGTCACGAGGCTCGGAAAGGACCCCCTTGCTTTCTAAACTCCTTCTCAGAGAGGAGTCTAGGTGCGGCTGGATCCAATTCCTAGCTCGGAGAGGACCCCCTTGCTTTCTAAACTCCTTCTCGGAGAGGAGTCTAGGTGCGGCTGGATCCAATTCCTAGCCCCGGACTTGGGCAACGGTTCACCTCTAAAGGATTATGTCTGTGCCGTCAACCCTTTACGTGGCTCATCAAAAACAGCTGATGAAGGAAGTGACAATATGGTCGCCTACAACGGCAGAATAGATCAGATGACAATCAAGACAACAACAGAGCAATACAATGGAAGACGTAACACCACACGGGGCCGGACAAGGCAATACACAGCCACATCAGAACCCATGAGAGACATCAAACTACAGTCCAGACCTAGGACAGATTCTCTAACGTGACCGTCAAGACGACAGGGCAATGCAATGCAAGATCTAACACAGGCCATATGCAGTTGTGGCGGGCGCAATGATAAAATTCACTCCTAAGAGAGAGGTAGAGAAACATTAACAAACATAACAGTGATTCACTAAAGGTAGCAGCGCACGTGATGGCACTTTACCAGGTTCCATATGGCCACGCACCCCGGGTCATTTACTGCCTCAGGGCCAGGGTCTGACACGCTGTCTGGGAGACCCTCCTGTTGAGTCACGAGGCTCGGAAAGGACCCCCTTGCTTTCTAAACTCCTTCTCCAAGAGGAGTCTAGGTGCGGCTGGATCCCATCCTCGCCCCGGACTTGGGCAACGGTTCACCTCTGAAGGATCATATCTGCGTGATCAAACCCTTCGTATCGCTCAGCTAAGATGGCAAAGTCTGGCATGCTGTTAGTCACTTACCCAGAATCTGTTGCGGCAAGGCTTCTCTCAGCCTCCAGGAGCAGAACCTTAAGTGAGTGTCCCCGGGAAACGCTGGCAAACAGGCCGCTGCCTTGCAAGAAAGCTCAAAGGGCTCTTGGTCTGTCCGCTAGGTCTATAGCAAGCTAACTGACTCACAGTGTCTTGACTCTGGTGCCAGCCATCCCACAAAGTTCAAGTGCCACTCGTAGCGACTCCTGCTGGTCGTTATAGCTCGAGCAGCAGCCTGGAGGAAAAAGGGGGGTGACATCGCAACAGCGGTCAAATACAGAACAACCAGTTAAAAATTGCACAATACAGTGCCAGAGACTCTAAAATAACTGGCAAGACAACGACAGGGCAACCCCATGCAAGATCTAATCTTACACAGGGCAGTACAAGGCAACATACAATCAAATGCAGAGCAGACAATGGAAGAATTGACGGTACAGTGCCATACAACGGTAGAATATATCAGATGTCGGTCACCACAATGACAGAGCAATACAAGGCAAGACGTAACGCGATACGGGGCCCTACCAGGCGACACAGTCAAGGAAACAACAACCCATGAAAGAATTCACAATACAGCGCGGTCCTAGGACGGAACGTGTAAAATGACCGTCGAGACAGTGACAGGGCAATACAATGCAAGACACAACACCATACCAGGTGGTAACAAGGCAACATGCAGCCAAACGAAGAACATCCGATTAAGAAACCCAGCATACGTTCAACTGTAATACCAGAAAAGATCAGAAGGCAGTCAAGACAACGACAGCACACTATAACATGAGAAGTAACACAATACACAGCAGTACAAGGCATTACACAGTCAAATAAAGAAGAACCGATTAAAAACCACACAATACAGTGCGGTGCGATGCCAGAGTAGATCAGAAGGCAGTCGAGACTATGACGGGGCAATATAATGCAAGATGTTACACAATACAGGGCGGTACAAGGCATTAGAAAGCCAGATGAAGAACAACCGATTAAAAAACCCGCAATACAGCGTGGTACGAGGCCCGAACAGATCAGAAGGCAGTCAAGGCTACGACGGGGCAATATAACACGAGACATAACGCAATAGAGGGCGGTACAAGGCATTACACAGTCAAAGAACAACCGATTAAAAAAAAAAAAAAACACGCAACACGGTGTGGTACGATGCCAGAATAGATCACAGAGCAGGCAAGAGCGTGACGGGGCAACACGATGCGAAACCAATACTGAGTGAGGCGGAGCAATACTATTTCAAATATGCAAGAACATAGTACGGAACCAAATTCTTAAGCGTACGACACAAGACCATCTCAAATGGCAGTCAAGGAAGTTACTGAGCAACGTAATCCCGATTTGCACAAAATGGTGCCATCAGGCACCATCGCGTCCGTCAACACTAAGTTGTACTGCAATATCCCCCGCATCACACGCGCCGTACCCTTCTGCTCACCTGCTCCGCATGGATTCCGGGTTTGGACTTTGTGGCACACTCTGGTTCTGGCACCTAAAACACCTAAGACACACAATATTACTGTTGAGCTTACGGGAAACCACCACCCCCATGCGCTACCTCTCTGCTACCCAGCTCACCTCCAACGCTCGTCCGGCTCCGGATGCCTGCGGCGCCTGCAAAACCAAAGACAAACACTCCCCTGAGCCGCAATGTAGCACTGGGCTATTAGACGCCAACGTGTCCACAACCGCCTCACTTGCTGGGACTACTCAGTGGGCGTGCAGCATCGCCCCTCTGACCCTGCGTGTCACACCAACCGAAGAAACACACGCCGAGATACTGCCCAAAACCCTACCAAATTCCCCATCTCCCACTCCCTCACCTTGCCCGCCCATCCTCCCCCGAGGCGTGCAACCTGAAGGCTCACAAACCACCCATAAAACCCAACAGACATGGGCTGCTTTAAAACTTGAAAGTTGCTCCCTCCGAGGCAGATGTGATAAGGTCAGCAGCGGCGGGTGGGCTGAAGTGACTGACTCATCCCCATCCCCACATCCCATGTCATTCATTGCTTCAAAACTTCAAATTGGAAAGAACCAATACATACAGTACTCAGAGCCACATCTTCTCTCTAATACCACGTGCTGACTCACCTTCTTACATTGCTCTCCTCTCCTACGCTGCCCCGCCAAGCTTGTCCTGTTGCATCTGCAAGAACGACATCAGAGAAATCACCCTCAGGCAGAGCAATAGAGTCATAACAACAAAAAGTCTTGCACCTTTTTACAAATACCATCTAAGGTCCAAATACAACCGTACACAAAGAAAATTACAAAAAAAAAATCCGCACCAAAACCAGCCGTACCCTCTTCCACATGAACTCTTCTTCACTGCTGCTGTATTGCCTTCCCAACATGCCTCTGCTCTTCCCAAACAAAACAGAAGAGGTGTCTACACAGCCTCCCAATGGCTACCCTGAGATAACTCTAACACCTTTGCCCCGATCTACTGGGACTCATGTACTACATATAGACTCTCCACAGGATTCCGCCCACCCTGGACACTACGTGCCCAGGCAGGGCAGCCCCGAGCCAAACACTCACGGTTACGGACAGACACTACACGGAACGCTACGAACGACACGCCTCAAAGATGAGAGAAAACTCTCAGCAAGAAAGATGACACGGGGACCAAAGTCACCGTCGTGCAAGAAAATCTGTGGGATCGTGATGATGTCAACATGAAGACGCTCTACGGAACCCCCTGAAGCAAACTGTAGAACGTGATGGTACGTAATAAGAATGGACTGTTGAGCCCGCTAAGATGGACATGCAGGAAGTCTGGCTTCAAGACCTAAGAACGTAACGACGCAGGGAAGAACTCCCAGACGTGGAAGTGGGCCGTCCAGAAACTTCCGAGAGGCAAGATTGATGCACGCTTTAAGATGCTAACGCAAGAAGAGCATCAGATGAATGGTGCTACGCCCACAGGCCCAAGCATTCGAGACGCCCAGGGCCCCACGTCGTGCTCCTGGAGCTCAAAGATGACCTCGAGACCCAAGAAGGGGCGAAGATACACAACACAGACCACATGAACGACATGACAACACGCACGGGCTGGAACTGCCCTGCCCGGGACACGCTAGCGTCACACTGACCAGTAAGCAACATCCTTTACCTTCCTAAATATGACTGTGCCCCGGGACAGCCCTCGCCACTACGCTAACGTCAAAGACCCCATTTTGCAATTGTCCACCTTGGCCCCTCTCTGGCGCCTGACTGTCAACTTAGCTTTTGGAGGGCCAGGCATCTGAATCCTTCTTCGATGCGGTCCGCAAAAACCAGCCATCCGATACATTTCCGCAGTCACCAGGTTCCTCCTCTTCCTCTGCAAAAGGAAAATAAAACATAATCCCAGAGGCCGCCACAGCACCAGCAATAAGCATCCTGAGAGGAGACGCCAACCTCTTCGACGACACCCTCAGCCTCCCGAATGCCGTGGCGTTCTGCTCGCCCGCTCCGCGCCGATTCCGGAGTCCGAGGCTGCAGTGATAGTTATTCACAGCACCTAAGAGACCAAGAAACACAACATTACCACTGCGCTTCTGCCAAACCGCCACACCATCAACTCCTATCTTCTGTCTTCATTCACATGAAAAAAAAAGTACCCAATTGTATTCATAGAGGCGCCAGTCACATCTTCCCTCTAATGCCACATGCCGAGCCACCTCCGTACAGCGCTCCTCTCGGCTCCCCTACGTCACCCTGCACATCTCATCTCTCGGCATCTAAAAAGAGAAAAAAAAAAATCCAACATTACCCCGATGCAGAGCGATAGCTTAATTCCAAAGGTCTTGTTTCTACTTCGGAACACTGTTCAATTAGATCCAACTACAGCCTGCCGTCAAAAAAAAAAAAAACACAGAAAAAGCCCACAAACATTACACCCCACACAAAGCAGCCTGAACATCTTTGAGATACTGCGTCCTTCACTGACTGTGAACAGCCTCTCCGACTTGGCTCTGCTTATGCCAACACCCACTAATAAAACACCCACGCACCCAACCTACTGAGAGCCAATTAATTCCAGATGACTACCCAACCTTTGCCTCGGTCTCCACAGATCCACATATTAACTGTAGACTCTCATCACTATTCTGCCTGCCCTGGACTCTACACACCCGGGCAGGGGGGCTCCGAGCCAGACACACACACAAGCACAGACCAACACTACACAAAACGCTAAAAACAACGCACCTCAAGGATGAGAGAAAACTCTCAGCAAGAAGGATGACACCCGGACGGAAGTCACCGTCGGGCAAGACGACCTGGAGACCGTGGTGGTGATGTGAAGAGGCTCTATGGAAGCCCCTGAAACAGAGTGTAGGACATCATCATCTGTGCTAAGAAGGGACTGTCAAGACTGATAAGATGTATGCGGGGGAAGCCTGGCTTCAAGACCTAAGAACGTAATGACATAGGGAAGAAGTCCCAGTTGTAGAAGCGGGCCATCCGGAAACTTCCAAGACGCAAGACCGATGCAAGCTTTAAGCTTCTAACGCAAGACGACCAGCAGCCGAATGGTGCTATGCCCATGGGTGCAGGTGTTCGAGACCCTAGGGATGGAGCCTGAGGCGCCATGCCGTGCTCCTGGAGCTTAAAGACGACCTCGAGACCCGAGAAAGGTCTAAGACACAGAACACGGACCACACGAAAGACAACAACACACACAGGCTGGAACCACCCTGCCCGGGAATGCCGAACAGTAAGCCGCATCCCTTACGTGCCTAAAAGGAGACTGCCCTCCAGGACAAACCTCTCCCCTACGCCAACTTCAAAGACACCTTTTTGCAATTCTCAACCTCGTCCCCTCTCGAGCGCCAGTCTCTCAACTTAGCTTTTGGAGGGCCAGGGGTCCGAATCCATCCTTGAGGCAGTCCACAGAAAACAGCCATCCAGTACGTTCCTGTGGTCACCAGCTTCCTCCTCTTCCTCTGCAAAAGGAAAAGAAAAAAAAAAGTTATCCCAAAAGCAGCCACAGCACCAGCAATAAGCATCCTGAGAGGAGATGCCAACCTCTTCCACAACACCCTCAGCCTCATGAACGCCGAGGCATTCTGCTCGCCCGCTCAGCGCCAATTCCAGAGTCTGACGCTGCGGCAACAGTTATTCACGGCACCTAAGATACCAAGAAACACAGCATTACCACTGCGCTACTGCCAAACCACCAGTCCCGTGCTCCTCCTCGATACTATCTGGCTTGCCTCAAATGCGAGAGCCTAGAGCACACCAGGCTCCGACGACACCCGAACCCATCTGCAAAACCTGTCCAAGGACGACTCGTGAACCCGGCTCCCTTTTCTAGCCCTCCCCCAGTGCCAAAACTTTAGAAACCCCTTCTCTTCTCCCTGAGCTGCCAGGGAAGGAGCCCCACTTCTTCCCCATAGATCCCACCCTTTATTTGCCAGCCCGAACACCCGGCGTTGGACACTTCTTGAGAGCCACTCTTCCCAGCCTCTCCCTGCGTCCCACCACCACCTCCTATCTTCTGTCTTCCCACGGACTCTGGGCTCTGCTGCAGACCCACAGAGTCAGTGAAGCCCTGATCTGACCTATACCAGGGGCCTGCCACAAGCCGCAAAGGCTCCAGGGACACGGCAAAACCCTGAGCACCGTGGGGGAAGGTGACAAGGCACCCCACATCCTGAAATACGTTATGCTTTATGGCCCTGCTGCTTTCCTGAGAAATGTGGAAACTCCATCTACAGCTGCAGACAAGGTGCTCACCCAGTCCCTGCAAAGTAATCTCATCATCTGCCCGATTGAGACAAATTCTATTGGCATCTTATCTGGGATACAGCAAAGCTAGTGGGGGAAAAAAAAAAACCACAAACAAGAAAGTTCCGTCTTCAATACAGTCAGGGATTCCAGGAAAATGCGCCACGCCTGGAAGAGAGAAAACCATACCCTTAAACTATCTCACCGCCCCCTAAGACTCATTACCACGCGACTCACCTGAAAAACCACAAGGAAGAGAACCGGCACATGAGGCCGCTCTCTACTATACACGCTGCCAAACCTCACCTGGTCCTGAAGGTCTTGCCACCTCCAGCTTCTTACCTGCTATTCTCTAAATGGGATAACATCTCCACCCAAGGAGCTGAGCCGCCTCCAAAGCTGCAATCGACTGAAGGACAGGCAGAGCTCTGACCCTGGAGACACCTGGCAGCAGAACGAGCTGCCCCAGCAGAGGCTGTGGGTTATATACCCCGGGCCCCGCCCAACGCCCTTCCCACCAGCACCTGGGAAAGGGCCTGGCTGACCTCCACAAGGCATAGAGCCTGCCAGAGGAAAAGCTGCTCCTTTCCTCACAGGCCTGAGAAGTACAGCATGCAAAACACCAAAACGGAGAAAGCGACCCTTAGAGGAACGGACAATATGTGCTCTTTTATTACAACTACATCAACTGTGTCAGCAACAGGGCCCGGTAGGTAAGTAAACTTAATTAAACTTCTGCAGGGCGTAGACATAAAGAGAAAGACATCATCCTAACCTAAATAGGCCAGAAGATCATGAAGCACAGTAACAATATTTTTATCAAGACTCAATGTGCTTTAGTTTCCTTGTAAAAGAAACCCCACAACGAGTCATACAGCATTTCTAGCAAGACGACGCATATTATCCGACTTCTGCCAGAACTGTGTTCTGGATCGGACCGACAGACAGAGTGCAAGCAGAGGCTTGTGTGCCGCCTGTAATGCAGTGGCTGAGAAAGAACCAAGGCTTGGGGCCGCCGCTCTCCTCGGCCGAGTCTGCTCCGGTGCCCTGTCTGTCATCATTGCTGTTGTGCCTTAGGCCATGCAGTAAAACAAGTGACACATGCTCCCTTTTAACTTCTCTCCTGAGGCAGAAAAGAACAAGAGAGAGAGACTTAGGGACTGAAAGATAAACTGAACTGTAATGAAATCTTAACAGCAAAATAATACCAAGAAAAGACAACAGTAACAAGAAAACAATTAAATATATACAGGACATACACAACCCGATACAGAGCTCCCAGGATGACCGCTGCTTCACTGGCAAAGTCCGGAACCAGACTCCGTGACAGTCCGGAACCAGACTCCGGACCTGGTTGCATAAATGCACGGATCGAGGTCAAAGGACAATGAACAGACAGAGGAGTCTTCAGAGGCCAGACAACAGGTACCGACCCCTTTGATCCCTCCGCTTTTATACTGAGCGTGATGAGGATGGGATGGAATACCCTATCAGTCAGATTCGGGTCACCAGTCCCGTCTACTCTTCACTATGGGTACAACCCCTCTACGCTTTTCTGCTTCCAACCCTCCAACAGGGCATATATAAAAGTTAGCTGGGCTGTGCTGTTGTAGGAATAAGTATAAGCAAGAGCCTCTCCGCACGGCATCCCTTCGCATTAAGTGTAAATATAAGTTCTTGGTGCTCTGAAGGCAGATACTACCTGAAAAATACGTCATTATTTTCAGAGAGTTCACTTCATTGGAAGAGACTTACCTGAAAAGTAAAGTGACTGCAAACAACACCAGTTCTGTTGTACCTCAGACCAGCACTTCCACACATGGCTACGTAACCTCACATTCACATGAAAAAAAGAAGAAGTGGCCAAATGTATTCATGGAGCCGCCGGTCACATCTTCCCTTTAAGACCTCGGGCTCAGCCACCTTTGTCCTGCACCCCCATCAGCTCCCCTGTGTATCCCTGGCCACCTCATCTCTCTGCATCTGAAAAAAAAGCAACACACCAACATCAAACATTACCCTAATGCAGAGCAGTAGCTTAATTCCAAAGGTCTTGTTTCTACTTAGGAACCCTGTTCACATAAGTCCAACTACAGCCTGTCATCCAAAGAAGAGACGCCTGCAAACATTACACCCCACACAATGCAGGTTTACCATCTTTGAGATACTGTCCCCTCCACTAGCCATGAACACCCTCTCCAACTTGTCTCCGCTTATGCCAGCGCCCACTAATGAAACACCCATCCACACAGCCTCTCGAAAGCTAATCAATTCGAGACGACTGAGCAACCTTTGCCTGGGTCTAGACAGATCCTCATATTCAGTACAGACTGCTGTCGTGATTCTGCCTACCCTGGACGCTACACACCCAGGCAGGGCAGCCCCAAGCCAAACACACACAGACTGACGCTACACAGAACACAACAAACGACGCGCCTCAAGGATGAGAGAAAACTCTCAGCAAGAAGGATGACACCGGGACCAAAGTCATCGTCGGGCAAGACAGCCTGCAGGACCGTGATGGTGACGATGTGAAGAGGCTCCACAGAACCCCCTGAAACAAAGTGTAGAACTTCACAGTTCCTGAGAAGGGACTGTTGAGCCTGACAAGATGGACACACAGGAAGCCTAGCTTCAAGACCTAAGAACTTAACGACACAGGGAAGAAGCCCCAGTCGCTGACGCGGGCCATCCAGAAAGTTCCAAGATGCAAGACCGATGCACGCTTTAAGATGCTAATGCAAGAAGAGAGGCAGACGGTTGGTGCTACGCCCACGGGTGCAGGTGTTCGACACCGTAAGGATGGCACCCAATGCACATTCCGTGCTCCTGGAGCTTAAAGATGATCTCAAGACCCAAAAAAAGGGTCTAGGATGCAAAACACAGACCACACGAACGACACGACAACACACACAGGCTGCAACTGCCCTGCCTAGGATGCGCTAACATCACACTGGACAGTAAGCTACATTGTTTACCTGCCCAAAGGAGACTGTGCCCCAGAACAGCCCTCCCCCCTACACTAACGTCAAAGACCCCATTACACAATTGTCAGCCTCCACCCCTCTCCAGTGCTGGTCTCTCAACTTAGCTTTTGGAGGGCTAGCATCTGATTCCATCCTCGACGTAGTCCACAAAACACAACCATCCGATACGTTCCTGCAGTCACCGGCTTACTCTTCCTCTGCAAAAGGAAAAGGAAAAGAGAAAGTCATCACAAAAGCAGCCACAACACCAGCAATAAGCATCCTGAGAGGAGATGATGACCTCCTCCACAAAACCCCTCAAGCCTCCTGAATGCTGATGCAGTCTGATTGCCTGCTCCACACAGATTCTAGAGTCGGATGCTGTAGCGACAGTTATTCACGGCACCTAAGATACCAAGAAACACAGCATTTGCACTGCGCTTCTGCCAAACCACCAGTCCTGTGCTCCTCCTCAATACTATCTGTCTTGCCTCAAATGCGAGAGCCTAGAGCAGACTAGATACCATCGACAACCAAACCCAATTACAAAACTGGTTTGAGAAAGACACATGAACCCGCCTCCCTTTCCTAGCCATCCCCCTCCTGAACCATCAGGGAAGGAGGCCCGCTGCTTCCCCACAACTCCTGCCCCTTATTTTCCAACTGCTCCTCAGGACCTGCTGTTCTGAGCCCTGCCCTGTGTTTGGCAGGCGCCTCCTGTCTTCCGCCTTCATAGAGACTCCGGGCTCTGCTACAGACCTGGAAAGCCGGGAAAACAGTTACAGAACCTACTGGTAGCCTCCCGCAAGAGCTTTAGGGCCACCGTGATACCCTGCATGCTCTGGGGCAAAATGATGAGCCATCCCTGCTGCTTCCTCAAAACAAACAAACTCAATATATAGGTACGTACAAAACACTCACCCTAAATCCTACTCCAGTATCTCATAACACACACAATTAAGACTAATAAAAACACCAACTAACATAGTGTACATCAAAATTGGAAAAAAACACAAGATTTTATCTTCAATGAAGTCAGAAATTATAGTAAAACACACCACCTGCCATAAGCAAAAAAAAAAAGATACATACTATTAAGCCATTTAAACAAACCAAATGCTCCCTACAAAACTAAAGATATGGGGGGAAAAAAAAAAGATAACATACAACTCCACTTTCTATGGCAACCACCCTTACATTGAGAAGTCTTACCTCTGATGTCTTACCTACGCTAGTTTAAACGCTAAAACAAGCCTTCCCAAACAGCTGCACAAGCTCCAAAACAACACTTAAGAAGCTCCAGAGCTCTGACCCTGGAAAAGACCAGCAGCAGAACAAGGTCCTGCCCTGAAGCTGTGGCTCATATACCCCGGGCCCCACCTGAGGCCCTCAGGCCCCACCCACCACCTTTCCCACAATCCCCTGGGTAAAGGGTGGGGCCAACCCCCAGAAGCATAAAAGCACCTGAAGGTGCAGCAGGTGTTGTTATTTGCTTTAAGTTTACTATTTACAAAGTAGTGAAGAGTGACCCTTGATAGAAAAAGCATTATCTGCTCCTCCCTTGCAGCTACACCTATTGCATCAATGACATGTCCAGGTGAGCAATTAAGTTATTTTTTTATGGAATGTAAATAGAAAAAAAAATAAACATCAGACTTATCTCTATAGAAAAGTAGCTTATTCAATGCAATGATAACAGTATTATTAAAATTTATGTACTTGAGTGTCCTTCAAAAAAAAAAATACAAACCCAAACACAATCTATTACTATGGGGTCATTCCTTATTTCTAGCAAGACCGTGTGTACTAACGAACTTCTGCCAGAACCCCTTTTTGGATGGGAGTGAATAACAAAACAGAATCAGATTCTATGAGAAAACTTTCTCAAAAACATTTTCCTCTGTGAAATAAGTTATTTATTGTAAATTGCTAGCAATTTAAAGTCATATTGATAATCTCATTTTGACTTGTTACTCAACAGCACTACTTGAGTCCCAAAATACAGAAAGCAACAAAAAAGCATGGAATTACAAGTCATGTATTTCCTGAACCTGCATAAAGCACCCTAATTAACATCTAAGTAGCTAGAACAAAAACAAATTTATATACATAAACTCATATTTTACAATAGGTATAAAAATGAGAAATTCTTCTTTATTTCAATGCCTCATGCCCATATAGACAGGTTTTATTCCATTTTTAAACACACATTCCCCCCATGAATTTTCAGGCATTTTTAGGTTGTGAACTGCCTCTTTTGGGGGGGACCCAGTGTGACAACCCACACCCCCCCGGAAAAGGTCTTCTTTTGACTTAGAAATACCATCTGGAGTACAATTACAGCCTGACATTAAAAAAAAAAAAAAACAAACTACACAAACATCACACCCCACACAAAGCAGCTTTAACATCTTTGAGATGCAGTCTGCTTCACTACTGCTGAACAGCCCCTCCCACATAGCTCTGCTCATCCCAAAAAAACCCTTAATTAAAGAGCTGCCCACACCACCTGCTGATGGCTAACTTGATGGGAGTTGACTGTACCACCTTGGCCTCAACAGTCTCATTAGATCAATGTATTAACCATATACTCTTACTGCTGTTCCCCCTACCCCTGACTCTACAGCCCCAGGCAGCGCAGCTCCAAGCCAAACACACCCACGTGCAGCCCAACACCACACAGCACTAGAGACAACGTGACTCCAAGATGAGAGAAAACTCTCCACAAGAAGAGCGACTTTCAGACAAGAGACGCTGTCGGGCAAGAAGAGCGACTTTCAGACAAGAGACGCTGTCGGGCAAGAAGAGCGACTTTCAGACAAGAGACGCTGTCGGGCAAGAAGAGCGACAGGGCTGCAGCGCTGACACGACCAGGCTCTACAGCCAAGCCATAAAAGAGTCAAATGTAACGGACCATTCCAAGAAGTTCCTGTCAAAACGGAGATGACGTATGTGCAGGAAGCATGGCTTCAAGACCCGAGAACGTAAGGATGCAGGGAAGAAATCCCAGTGCGTAACAGCAGGTGGCTAGAACGGCTAGGGCTCAGAGAAGAGAGCTGCTCAGGCAGCCGGGAACGACGCTGCAGAAGAGGACCATTCAGAAACTCCTGAGAGGCAAGTCCTATCTGCACTTTAAAATTGTTATGCAAGAAAAGAAGTGCCCATTGGGCACTCTGCCAATTAGCACAGGCATTTGAGACCCTACAGGTGGTGCCCGAGGCACATGCTGTGCTCCTTGAGTGCAAAGAGAAATAAGGACACCAAAACTTAAGGAAAGTCCAAGACACAGAAGACAGAGCACACAAACTACACAACCAAAGACACAGGCCAGAACTGCCCTGCCCAGCACACACTAGCTTTGTGCTGAAAAGTAACCCACTCCCTCTACCTACTCAGAGGAGACTGCTCCCGCATAGCCCTCTGCTCTAGCCTGACTTTAAAACTCCTCCCCGAAACTGTCAACCTTGCCCCCCTCCAGCACCTGTCCCTCTACTTCGCTTTCAGAGGGCCAGTGGTCTGAATTCATCCTTGACAAAAAAAAACACAACAAACAGCTAACTGATGTGTTCCTGCAGTCACCATGTTCCTCTTCATCAGCAAAACAAAAAGAAATCACAGCTCCAGCAGTGACCACCATGACAGTAGATGCCAACCTCTTCCACAACACCCTCATCCTCAGAGGTGCCATGGCAATCCACTCACCTGCTTCACGTCGATTCCAGTCAGAGGCTGCAGCAACAATTATTTATGGCACCTAAGATACCAACAAACACAAAATTACCATTGCATTTCTGCAAAATCATCAGTCCCGTGCTCCTCCTCCACACTGTCCAGCTCACCTCAAATGCAAGAGACTAGAACAGACCAGACCCTGTCGACACCCAAATCCAAATGCAAAACCGATATGACAGAGACTGATGAACCCACCTCCTTTTCCTAGCCAGCCCCCAGCGCCAAAACTTTAGAAACCCCTTCTCTTCTCCTCAACCGTCAGGGAAGGAGCCTCACTTCTTCCTGACAGCTCCCATCCTGTATTTGCAACCCTGAACCCCCTACGCCGGCTGCTTCTCAGGAGCAGCTCTTCTGAGCTGTGCCCTGCGTTTGGCAGGCACCTTCTATCTTCTGTCTTCCCACAGACTCTGGGCTCTGCATCAGACCCACAAAACAAATAATGTCCTGACACAATCTATGAGGGGCCTGCTGCCCGCTGCAAAAACTCTAGGGACACCGTGGCACTCCATGGGCAACGGGGAAAGGTGATGAGCCATGCCATACCCTGAACGACGCTATGCCTTACGTCCCTGCTGCTTTCTTGAGAAATGCTGGTGCCATATATGCAGATGCATACAAAACGCTCACCCTAACCCCCATAAGATAATCTCATCATCAACCCAATTAAGAGAAACAATATCAGCAATTTACACAGCATACTGCAAAACTGGTGAAAAACCCACAGTTCTATCTTCAATAAAGTCAGAAATTCTAGGAAAATGCAGTGCTCCTAGAACAAAGAAAAGCATACTATTAAACCATCTGGGCACCCCTTAAACACTCATCACAAAGTTATGACCCGAAAAAAAAAGGAGCATACCAGTCAACTTTCTACCATACAGGCAGCTGGATGTTTACTGCTCCTGAAGGTCTCAGCTCAGCCTTCTCACCTCTGCCTCCCTAAATGCCGAAACACGCCTGCCCAAACAGCTGAGCCTGTCCCAAAGCTGCAGCAAAGCGAGGGACCAGCAGAGCACCCACCCCACGGGGCCCAGCAGCAGAATGAGCTCCTGAGCCCGGGCTGGGGCTCGTGTACCCCGGGCCCCGCCCACCGCCCTCAGGCCCCGCCCACTGCCCTTCCCACAATCCCCTGGGAAAGGGGCAGGGCCAACCCCCAGAAGACGTGAAGGCGGGTGGCAGCGGGAGCAGCAGCTTTGCTTCTCCTGCCTTAAGTTCCCAGCAGGCGAAGCGCCTCCCCTTTTTATTTCCATTTGGGACTAACCTCTGGTGATTCTCTTACCGCTTTTGTGTGATTTCTGTCCAGTTGTTGCTGTGGAGAAGAGAGCTCTGCAGGGGTTGCATTATTTTTGCGATCTTCAGATATTTTTGTGGTTAACTGATAATCGTGTTTTATCGTTTTGGAAGAGTGTTGGAAGCATATGATTTCCAGAAGACTTATGAGCATTTACGGACGGGCTCCTGGAGGACTAAAGTGCCATAGAGACGCGCGTCGGAGGACTGAGGGGGCACTTCCGGGGTCGTGGAGGACCGAAGTGCCACGGAGACGCGCGTCAGAGGACTGAGGGGGCACTTCCGGGGTCGTGGAGGACCGAAGTGCCACGGAGACGCGCGTCGGAGGGCTGAGGGGGCACTTCCGGGGTCGTGGAGGACCGAAGTGCCACGGAGACGCGCGTCGGAGGACTGAGGGGGCACTTCCGGGGTCCTGGAGGACCGAAGTGCCACGGAGACGCGCGTCGGAGGACTGAGGGGGCACTTCCGGGGTCCTGGAGGACCGCGAGGTCACGTAGATGGAAACCCGGAAAACTGCCGGGCACTGACGGGGCCGTGGTAACGTGTAAGAGCTGATGCGGAGGGGCCGATGGCCGCTCTGGAGGCCGGGCGGGCGGCACCGATGCCGCTCCAGGTGGCGCGGAGCTCGCCAGAGTCCCGGCGGTCCTGGTTCGCCCTCCGGCCGCCGCTCTCTTGAGACTGCGGCCGGACGGGCCTCCACGAAGCCGCGCCTGCGCACGAGCTGCGGAACCCACGCGGCGCCGGCGGCGGGGGCCGAGGGGGGCCGGGAGGCGCGGGCACTGCGCATGCGCCGCCCCCCACCTGCAGGACGCGCCTTCAGCCGCCAGGCGGCAGCACCCGCTCCGGTATTGACACACATCTGTACGTTTAGGGAATTTACGTTGCCCATTTCCTACGTTAACGCTTTTGATACCGAATATCTATTTAGGCTGTCTGCCTACACACCTAGTTTGACACTAATATCTTTTTATAAACGCATCTAAGTATTTTTATATTCTAGGATCTTTCATATAACACAGAATCACAGAATCCTTAGAGACAGAGGTTTTTATTTTGAACTTTTACATACATAATTTATATATATGTATGTTTCTCATTCCCTATTTCAATGCATCCTGCCCATAGTTACAGGTTTTCACATTTTTTAATGCATCCCAAGAATTTTCAGACATTCTGGGGCCGCGACCCACTTCTTTTGGGGGGGCAACTCCACGTAACCCCCCCCCCATCTCCCACTCACCTGCTCCTCTGCTGCATCATCGCTGCCCCAGTGACATCGGGGTGCCCCAAATGACACCATCACCCCCCAAGACACACACACACAGACACCCTTCTATTCACCCCAAAAAAAGGCTTAAAACGCCCAGACCCAGGGCTGGCCCCTTCTCCTCAGGGGGGCTCCGCCACCGGCTGCAAACCTGGGCTGGGGCATCTCTCGAGCAGCACGAGACGCCTACGACGAGGCACCTGGAAAACAAAAATCCCCAATTATAGCTCAGCATCCCAAAAAAACAGCACAGAAGAGAGCAGAGGAATTCCGTCAGACGGAGGGACGGGACAGGAGCTGGGGAAACAGCTCAGCTCGAAATACAGCACAGCCTTCAAAAGCCAGCGCCATTTGAACTCTTAAAAGTCAGGATTAAGACTAATCAGTGCCATTTTGAACACGTTCTTAGCATAAGGGCGAACCCTCCGGCTGGTGCTGGGAAACACCTGGCCCTTTCCCTTTCACTGAGAAGGTGTGCATGAAGTTTACATCCACCCAGTGAAAATACTTACCCTGTGAAAGTACTTGGCTTTCCTTCGGCGCTAATTTAACTTGCACGGCTGTGAACGGATACTATTAAACTATCCGTCTCCAAAATACACAGCTATGATTTGACCACGGGGGGTTTTTTGTGTGCTACACGAGGAGGAGGAGGGACATCGGGGCAGCGGCGCTGCCCGAGAGAGACACTACTGGCTGCCGGGAAAAGGCGGCACTGAAAGCCAGACAGAAGTACTTCAGAGCACTCTGCCAAAAAAACGGGGGGGAAAACCGCGTAACATTCAGTTGTCTCTCCTTTTAAACATTTCGAACAAATACCTAACTGCCCAGGTACACCTCATAAATTGTACACTACAGCCGTTTAGGCGGCTGCAGTGTAAACTACGCAAGTCAGTTTGTCGATTATACAACTCTCACTTTTTTTTTTTTAGCTTCATTTAACATAGAAAAATCAGTGAGAGAAAAAACTCCTCCAAATGGTTTTACTTTTGGGGGCGGGGAATCAAATCGCCGGCGCCGCGATCCGTAGGGCTACCAAAAAGGACCGGCAGATTCGCGAATGCTTTTGGCTGTGCTGAAGGCGCAGAGGAACGCGTTTTTATGGTATCTCGACTGTTCCAACCGAGAACCCAAACGCCGGCGATGCCAGCAACTGGGGGGAGACGCGCGGCACTTGGGCCTGCGGAAGGAAATGAACTTCCTCCTGAGGTTACAGAAAAAGGACATTGTTGAAGCCGTAACTCACCAAAACCACAACCAAAACCACAGGATTCGCCGTCACGAGTTAAACGCTGCTGATGCTTCACGGCGAAGCCTGGAGAACGCAGAGAGGCGATGCCCGTTTGTCCCGTTTTGTCCATGTCTCCTCTTTGACCTCAATCGCCTTTAGGACAGATGCCAGTATCTCAGTGAGGTTTTTGAGTACCGCTGTGAAATATTTTAAAGACTTATTGACTGAGAAAGCATAAAGTTTTTATCGTGAAAGCAAAGCCTGCTTCTTCTGGACATGTGAACTCTTACAAACAGTTCCTTCCCTCTTCTAGTACAGAATTATTTTCACAGTATCGTTTGACAGTGAGCACCCAGAAAGAGAAGAATATGCTTTCAGGAAGAGAAAAATAAATGGAGGGAAGTAAGCTTTGCAGAGGCGTAACGTGCTCCAGGACAGACTTTATTTTGTTTTTAGGATTGTGAGGGACGGACTGTAAATTCCCTGCCGAGGGGCAGGAGCCCCTCCAAGCCTTCAGTGGAATGCCTCAAACACTTGCAAGGAAATAAATAACGCAGGCCTGGCCTTCAAACAGCTGATGAGGCTCACACTTCTGGCGGCTGAAAGTGTGGGAGAACTGTCTTGTGAAGACAGGTCGGTTCTGCCACTCGTGCCGTGAGCTCGCTCGTTCTCAGTTCTCGAGGCCGTTGTGTCCCATGAGTGACCTTTGCTTCATTATCCGCGAAACGCACGTGAAAGCGCACGCCCTGCATGTGCTAATGAAGATTACAGAGATCACGCTAAACATGTGTGACCATGGCACTCGTCTCTCCACCCAAATCATGGCACACGTCACCGGGGAGAAGGGAGAAACCTGAGCTGAGCCCGTCCTCAGCAAGGAGGGCGGACCGTGCTGATTCAGCAAACGTAAAAGGGGAAAATAAGTGCCCCGAGGGAACAAAAAAGAAACAAAAGAAATAGATAGTGCCTGGGAAGATTCTTCCCAAGAAAGAAGAAGATTATGCCTGGGAAGAATCCCTGAAAAAGACGCTGGAACCAGGACCCGCGATCTCTTTATCTCTGTCTTTTTCTCTGTCTTTTCCTCTCTCTGTCCCTCAGTTTCTCTTTTCTCTTGGAATTGTTAAGTAACAGTTAGAGCTGTGAAGTGATGACCTTAAGATGACCTTAAGTACGACCTTAAGCACCGCTTGCCATAAGTTGTCCTACACCTGGTGTTAACTAACACAATGTACACCCCAACACCTGCCATAATTTTTTATATACCTAACCAATTATCGTGGGCTTGTTAAGATCTATACTAACCATTTTGGTAAGCTAATAAATGTTTCTGTATGGACCTTGAGATTTATCTCACCTTAGTCCGTGCCGCTGAGAATTTACAAATCTGAAGTCACTTACCCTCCCCTCTTTCCTGACAGCGGGAAGCGACAAGGATTTTGTTAAAATATTTCACAGAAAAACTATAGGAGGAGTGCTGGCACATCCTTCCCGTTAACTTCAGAGTCCACACTACAAGTACCTCAGGAAAAAAGCAGACGCGCATCGCAGACGCACCTCGTACTCGCAGAGCACTCCGCATTCTTTCCGTCTGTCCTGTACCATCACGGCAGAAGGAAGGGCGACCACGGAGAAACGCTGGCAGCTGGAATTCTGCCAAGACAGGAAAAAAACTTCTGGCGTAAAGCTAGGTGGCACTCTAAAGCGTCCTTCTTTCATGAAGGTCTGTGAAGACTGCAGCCAACGGAGGCTCCTGACGAGTGGGACACGGCCCCAAAGCCTGGGACTCACCGCAGCTCCTGCTTTCAGCGCTGCCCACAGAATTTTCCAGTTCAGGTGCCTCTCTCTTTCTCTGTCCCTTCCTCTTCTGCAGCGCTGGTCACTTGACCATCCTCCACCTAAGAGAACACAGCGGTGTCTTACAGCTCTTGCGATATGAAGCTTCCCAGATGTGCAGCCTTGCACGCACACAACCCTTCCCCATGGCCATACCGTGATTTTGGATACGCGTACGGACCCTGCGGTACATATCAGCAATCTGGTCTGCTGAGGACAACTCAGAGGGGACCCTTCCTCACCCAGAAATGCTTGGCTGTCTCTTCCCTGCCGCAGGAAGCACCTTCTGGCTCAATCACCTTGATGTTGTTCTCTGGCTGTTTCACGTTTTTCAAGCATCTTAAGCTTCACCCACAGCAGCTCCTGTTCAAAGCCAGTAAACGTCCACCAGTCCCAGGTCGCCCACACCAGGAGGGAGAACGGGGCTGAACGGAGACAGCCCAGGCAAGTCTGTGGCAAAGGCAGCCCACGACAACCCCGGGGAGGAGCGGACAACCGCAGCCTCCGGGAGAGAAAGAGAAGGGGCAGCAGTTCCCCGACCACTCGCCCCAGCGGGAGCCCCCCCTGCAGCAGGAGCTCCTGGAGACGCTGCTTTCCCCACCCGGATGCTCCTGGCACCTGCATCGAGAGGCGACCAAGCGCAGCCAGGGGCGGCCGCCGCTGTCGGGAACAGGACGGGGGGAGGACATCTGCCGGCAGTGCCTCGGCTGGGGAGGAGGGCCGGGGCCCGTCTCCTCGCAAAGGAACAGGGAGCAGGGGGGCTGCGGGCCGGGGAGCGGGGGGACGCCGGCCCGGGAGCAGGGGGGGGCCGGCCCGGGAGCCCGGGGATGCAGGGGGAGAACCGTCCCGATGGGGGGGGACGCGAGGGGGGGAGGGAGGGGGGGTCCGAGCCGGAGGACGCGGGGCGGGGGGGCCGGGGCCGGGGCCGGCCTGGGAGCCCGGGGACGGGACGCGGGGGGGGAACCGTCCCGGGAGCGGGGGGGTCCGAGCCGGAAGACGCAGGGGGGGTCCAAGCCGGAGAACGGGGGGGGTGGGGCCGGGGCCGGGCTGGGAGCCCGGGGACGCGGGGGGGGGGACGCGGGGAGGGGGGGAACCGTCCCGGGAGCGGGGGGGGGTCCGTCCCGGGAGCGGGGGCCGCCTACCATCCTCCCGCCCGACGGAAACGCGGCCGGCAGACGCCGCTACCCACGTGACCACCTGGAAGTAACGTAGCGGAAAATACTTCGCAGGCTGGCGCGGCAGCGCAACGTGGGCGCCGGTGGTGCCGAGGCTGACGGCCGCCGCAAAGCCCGCACCCCCACGGGCTGTTTTGCCAGGCGAGCGGCTGCCAAAGAGCTTTCCAACGAGGCACGGCTTTCCCTCCTGGCTCTTCGGGGGTGGGAGCTGTCGCCAGAGCCGCGGCCCTACCAGAAAATGCTTCGCAGGCTGGCGCGGCTGCACCTGGTGGGCGCCGGTGGCATCGAGGCTGATGGCCACCACAAACCCCGCAGCCCCACGGGCTGTGGGGCCACGCGAGCGGCTGCCAAAGAGCTTTCCAACGAGGCACGGCTTTCCCTCCTGGCTCGTCGGGCGTGGGAGCTGTCACCAGAGCCGCGGCCCTACCGGAAAATGCTTCGCAGGCTGGCGTGGTGGCGCCACGTGGGCGCCGGTGGCGCTGAGGCTGACAGTCTCCGGAAAGCCCGCAACCCCACGGGCTGTGGGGCCACGCGAGCGGCTGCCAAAGAGCTTTCCAACGAGGCATGGGTTTCCCTCGTGGCTCTTCAGCCGTGAGAGCTGTCGCCAGAGCCGCGGCCCTACCGGAAAATGCTTCGCAGACTGGTGCGGCGGCGCCACGTGGGCGCCGGTGGCTCCGAGGCTGACGGCCGCCGCAAAGCCCGCAGCCCCACGGACTGTGGGGCCACGCGAGCGGCTGCCAAAGAGCTTTCCAACGAGGCATGGCTTTCCCTCCTGGCTCTTCGGGTGTGGGAGCTGTTGCCAGAGCCGCGGCCCTACCGGAAAATGCTTCGCAGGCTGGCGCAGCTGCACCTGTTGGGTGCCGGTGGCGGGGAGGTTGACGGCCGCCACAAAGCCCGCAGCCCCACGGGCTGTGGGGCCACGCGAGCGGCTGCCAGAGAGCTTTCCAACGAGGCATGGCTTTCCCTCCTGGCTCTTCGGGCGTGGGAGCTGTCGCCAGAGCCGCGGCCCTACCGGAAAATGCTTCGCAGGCTGGTGCGGCGGCGCCACGTGGGCGCCGGTGGCGCCGAGGCTGACGGCTGCCGCAAAGCCCGCAGCCCCACGGGCTGTGGGGCCACGCGAGCGGCTGCCAGAGAGCTTTCCAACGAGGCATGGCTTTCCCTCCTGGCTCTTCGGGCGTGGGAGCTGTCGCCAGAGCCGCGGCCCTACCGGAAAATGCTTCGCAGACTGGTGCGGCAGCGCCACGTGGGCGCCGGTGGCTCCGAGGCTGACGGCCGCCGCAAAGCCCGCAGCCCCACGGACTGTGGGGCCACGCGAGCGGCTGCCAAAGAGCTTTCCAACGAGGCATGGCTTTCCCTCCTGGCTCTTCGTGCTTGGGAGCTGTCGCCAGAGACGCGGCCCTACCGGAAAATGCTTCGCAGGCTGGTGCGGCGGCGCCACGTGGGCGCTGGTGGGGCCGCGGCTGACGGCCGCCGCAAAGCCCGCAACCCCACGGGCTGTGGGGCCACGCGAGCGGCTGCCAAAGAGCTTTCCAACGAGGCATGGCTTTCCCTCCTGGCTCTTCGGGCGTGGGAGCTGTCGCCAGAGCCGCGGCCCTACCGGAAAATGGTTCGCAGGCTGGCGCAGCTGCACCTGTTGGGTGCCGGTGGCGGGGAGGTTGACGGCCGCCACAAAGCCCGCAGCCCCACGGGCTGTGGGGCCACGCGAGCGGCTGCCAAAGAGCTTTCCAACGAGGCATGGCTTTCCCTCCTGGCTCTTCGTGATTGGGAGCTGTCGCCAGAGCCGCGGCCCTACCGGAAAATGCTTCGCAGGCTGGCGCGGCGGCGCCACGCGGGCGCCGGTGGCGCTGAGGGTGACGGCCGCCGCAAAGCCCGCAGCCCCTTGGGCTGTGGGGCCACGCGAGCGGCTGCCAAAGAGCTTTCCAACGAGGCATGGCTTTCCCTCCTGGCTCTTCGTGATTGGGAGCTGTCGCCAGAGCCGCAGCCCTACTGGAAAATGCTTCGCAGGCTGCCGCAGCAGCGCCAGGTGGGCGCCGGTGGCGCCGAGGCTGACGGCGGCCACAAAGCCCGCAGCCCCACGGGCTGTGGGGCCACGCGAGCGGCTGCCAAAGAGCTTTCCAACGAGGCATGGCTTTCCCTCCTGGCTCTTCGTGCTTGGGAGCTGTCGCCAGAGCCGCGGCCCTACCGGAAAATTCTTCGCAGGCTGGTGCGGCGGCGCCACGTGGGCGCCGGTGGCGCCTAGGCTGACGGCCGCCGCAAAGCCCGCAGCCCCACGGGCTGTGGGGCCACGCGAGCGGCTGCCAAAGAGCTTTCCAACGAGGCATGGCTTTCCCTCCTGGCTCTTCGGGCTTGGGAGCTGTCGCCAGAGCCGCGGCCCTACCGGAAAATGCTTCGCAGGCTGGTGCGGCGGCGCCACGTGGGCGCCGGTGGCTCCAAGGGTGACGGCCGCCGCAAAGCCCGCAGCCCCACGGGCTGTTTTGCCAGGTGAGTGGCTGCCAAAGAGCTTTCCAACGAGGCACGGCTTTCCCTCCTGGCTCTTCGGGCGTGGGAGCTGTCGCCAGAGCCGCGGCCCTACTGGAAAATGCTTCGCAGGCTGGCGCGGCTGCACCTGGTGGGTGCCGGTGGCGGGGAGGTTGACGGCTGCCACAAAGCCCGCAGCCCCACGGGCTGTGGGGCCACGCGAGCGGCTGCCAAAGAGCTTTCCAACGAGGCATGGCTTTCCCTCCCTGCTCTTCGGGCGTGGGAACTGTCGCCAGAGCCGCGGCCCTACCGGAAAATGCTTCGCAGGCTGGCGTGGCGGTGCCATGTGGGCGCTGCTGCTGCTGAGGCTGACGGTCTCCGGAAAGCCCGCAGCCCCACGGGCTGTGGGGCTACGCGAGAGGCTGCCAAAGAGCTTTCCAATGAGGCATGGCTTTCCCTCCTGGCTCTTCGGGCGTGGGAGCTGTCGCCAGAGCCGCGGCCCTACCGGAAAATGCTTCGCAGGCTGGCGCGGCTGCACCTGGTGGGTGCCGGTGTCGGGGAGGTTGACGGCCGCCGCAAATCCCGCAGCCCCACGGGCTGTGGGGCCACGCGAGCGGCTGCCAAAGAGCTTTCCAACGAGGCACGGCTTTCTCTCCTGGCTCTTCGGGAGTGGGAGCTGTCGCCAGAGCCGCGGCCCTACCGGAAAATGCTTCGCAGGCTGGCGCGGCTGCACCTGGTGGGCGCCGGTGGCGCCGACGCTGACGGCCGCCGCAAAGCCCGCAGCCCCACGGGCTGTTTCGCCACGCGAGAGGCTTCCAAAGAGCTTTCCAACGAGGCACGGCTTTCCCTCCTGGCTCTTCGGGCGTGGGAGCTGTCGCCAGAGTCGCGGCCCTACCAGAAAATGCTTCGCAAGCTGGCGCGGCTGCACCTGGTGGGCGCCGGTGGAACCGAGGCTGACGGCCGCCGCAAAGCCCGCAGCCCCACGGGCTGTGGGGCCACGCGAGTGGCTGCCAAAGAGCTTTCCAACGAGGCACGGCTTTCCCTCCTGGCTCTTCGGGTGTGGGAGCTGTCGCCAGAGCCGCGGCCCTACCGGAAAATGCTTCGCAGGCTGGCGCGGCGGTACCACGTGGGCGCCGGTGGCGTTGAGGCTGACGGCCGCCGCAAAGCCCGCAGCCCCACGGGCTGTGGGGCCACGCGAGCGGCTGCCAAAGAGCTTTCCAACGAGGCATGGCTTTCCCTCCTGGCTCTTCGTGATTGGGAGCTGTCGCCAGAGCCGCGGCCCTACCGGAAAATGCTTCGCAGGTTGGTGCGGCGGCGCCACGTGGGTGCTGGTGGTGCCGAGGCTGACGGCCGCCGCAAAGCCCGCAGCCCCACGGGCTGTGGGGCCACGCGAGCGGCTGCCAAAGAGCTTTCCAACGAGGCACGGCTTTCTCTCCTGGCTCTTCGGGCGTGGGAGCTGTCGCCAGAGCCGCGGCCCTACCGGAAAATGCTTCGCAGGCTGGCGCGGCTGCACCTGGTGGGCGCCGGTGGCGGGGAGGCTGACGGCCGCCACAAAGCCCGCAGCTCCACGGGCTGTGGGGCCACGCGAGCGGCTGCCAAAGAGCTTTCCAACGAGGCATGGCTTTCCCTCCTGGCTCTTCGGGCGTGGGAGCTGTCGAAAGAGCCGCGGCCCTACCGGAAAATGCTTCGCAGGCTGGCGCGGCTGCACCTGGTGGGCGCCGGTGGCACCGAGGCTGACGGCCGCCACAAAGCCCGCAGCCCCACGGGCTGTGGGGCCACGCGAGCGGCTGCCAAAGAGCTTTCCAACGAGGCACGGCTTTCCCTCCTGGCTCTTCGTGATTGGGAGCTGTTGCCAGAGCCGCGGCCCTACCGGAAAATGCTTCGCAGGCTGGCGCGGCGGCGCCACGCGGGCGCCGGTGGCGCTGAGGCTGACGGCCGCCGCAAAGCCCGCAGCCCCTTGGGCTGTGGGGCCACGCGAGCGGCTGCCAAAGAGCTTTCCAACGAGGCATGGCTTTCCCTCCTGGCTCTTCGTGATTGGGAGCTGTCGCCAGAGCCGCAGCCCTACTGGAAAATGCTTCGCAGGCTGGCGCGGCTGCACCTGGTGGGCGCCGGTGGCACCGAGGCTGACGGCCGCCGCAAAGCCCGCAGCCCCACGGGCTGTGGGGCCACGCGAGCGGCTGCCAAAGAGCTTTCCAACGAGGCACGGCTTTCCCTCCTGGTTCTTCGGGCGTGGGAGCTGTCGCTACAGCCGCGGCCCTACCGGAAAATGCTTCGCAGGCTGCCGCAGCAGCGCCAGGTGGGCGCCGGTGGCGCGGAGGCTGACGGCGGCCACAAAGCCCGCAGCCCCACGGGCTGTGGGGCCACGCGAGCGGCTGCCAAAGAGCTTTCCAACGAGGCATGGCTTTCCCTCCTGGCTCTTCGTGCTTGGGAGCTGTCGCCAGAGCCGCGGCCCTACCGGAAAATGCTTCGCAGGCTGGTGCGGCGGCGCCACGTGGGCGCCGGTGGCGCCTAGGCTGACGGCCGCCGCAAAGCCCGCAGCCCCACGGGCTGTGGGGCCACGCGAGCGGCTGCCAAAGAGCTTTCCAACGAGGCATGGCTTTCCCTCCTGGCTCTTCGTGCTTGGGAGCTGTCGCCAGAGCCGCGGCCCTACCGGAAAATGCTTCGCAGGCTGGTGCGGCGGCGCCACGTGGGCGCCGGTGGCTCCAAGGGTGACGGCCGCCGCAAAGCCCGCAGCCCCACGGGCTGTTTTGCCAGGTGAGCGGCTGCCAAAGAGATTTCCAACGAGGCACGGCTTTCCCTCCTGGCTCTTCGGGCGTGGGAGCTGTCGCCAGAGCCGCGGCCCTGCTGGAAAATGCTTCGCAGGCTGGCGCGGCTGCACCTGGTGGGTGCCGGTGGCGGGGAGGTTGACGGCTGCCACAAAGCCCGCAGCCCCACGGGCTGTGGGGCCACGCGAGCGGCTGCCAAAGAGCTTTCCAACGAGGCATGGCTTTCCCTCCCTGCTCTTCGGGCGTGGGAACTGTCGCCAGAGCCGCGGCCCTACCGGAAAATGCTTCGCAGGCTGGCGTGGCGGTGCCATGTGGGCACTGGTGCTGCTGAGGCTGACGGTCTCCGGAAAGCCCGCAGCCCCACGGGCTGTGGGGCTACGCGAGAGGCTGCCAAAGAGCTTTCCAATGAGGCATGGCTTTCCCTCCTGGCTCTTCGGGCGTGGGAGCTGTCGCCAGAGCCGCGGCCCTACCGGAAAATGCTTCGCAGGCTGGCGCGGCTGCACCTGGTGGGTGCCGGTGTCGGGGAGCTTGACGGCCGCCGCAAAGCCCGCAGCCCCACGGGCTGTGGGGCCACGCGAGCGGCTGCCAAAGAGCTTTCCAACGAGGCACGGCTTTCCCTCCTGGCTCTTCGGGAGTGGGAGCTGTCGCCAGAGCCGCGGCCCTACCGGAAAATGCTTCGCAGGCTGGCGCGGCTACACCTGGTGGGCGCCAGTGGCGGGGAGGTCTACGGCCGCCACAAAGCCCGCAGCCCCACGGGCTGTGGGGCCACGCGAGCGGCTGCCAAAGAGCTTTCCAACTAGGCATGGCTTTCCCTCCTTGCTCTTCGGGCGTGGGAGCTGTCACCAGAGCCGCGGCCCTACCGGAAAATGCTTCGCAGGCTGGCGCGGCTGCACCTGGTGGGCGCCGGTGGCGCCGACGCTGACGGCCGCCGCAAAGCCCGCAGCCCCACGGGCTGTTTCGCCACGCGAGAGGCTTCCAAAGAGCTTTCCAACGAGGCACGGCTTTCCCTTCTGGCTCTTCGGGCGTGGGAGCTGTCGCCAGAGTCGCGGCCCTACCAGAAAATGCTTCGCAAGCTGGCGCGGCTGCACCTGGTGGGCGCCGGTGGAACCGAGGCTGACGGCCGCCGCAAAGCCCGCAGCCCCACGGGCTGTGGGGCCACGCGAGCGGCTGCCAAAGAGCTTTCCAACGAGGCACGGCTTTCCCTCCTGGCTCTTCGGGTGTGGGAGCTGTCGCCAGAGCCGCGGCCCTACCGGAAAATGCTTCGCAGGCTGGCGCGGCGGTACCACGTGGGCGCCGGTGGCGTCGAGGCTGACGGCCGCCGCAAAGCCCGCAGCCCCACGGGCTGTGGGGCCACGCGAGCGGCTGCCAAAGAGCTTTCCAACGAGGCACGGCTTTCTCTCCTGGCTCTTCGGGCGTGGGAGCTGTCGCCAGAGCCGCGGCCCTACCGGAAAATGCTTCGCAAGCTGGCGCGGCTGCACCTGGTGGGCGCCGGTGGCGGGGAGGCTGACGGCCGCCACAAAGCCCGCAGCTCCACGGGCTGTGGGGCCACGCGAGCGGCTGCCAAAGAGCTTTCCAACGAGGCATGGCTTTCCCTCCTGGCTCTTCGGGCGTGGGAGCTGTCGCCAGAGCCGCGGCCCTACCGGAAAATGCTTCGCAGGCTGGCGCGGCTGCACCTGGTGGGCGCCGGTGGCACCGAGGCTGACGGCCGCCACAAAGCCCGCAACCCCACGGGCTGTGGGGCCACGCGAGCGGCTGCCAAAGAGCTTTCCAACGAGGCATGGCTTTCCCTCCTGGCTCTTCGGGCGTGGGAGCTGTCGACAGAGCCGCGGCCCTACCGGAAAATGGTTCGCAGGCTGGCGCAGCTGCACCTGGTGGGCGCCGGTCGCGGGGAGGTTGACGGCCGCCGCAAAGCCCGCAGCCCCACGGGCTGTGGGGCCACGCGAGCGGCTGCTAAAGAGCTTTCCAACGAGGCATGGCTTTCCCTCCTGGCTCTTCGTGATTGGGAGCTGTCGCCAGAGCCGCGGCCCTACCGGAAAATGCTTCGCAGGCTGGCGCGGCGGCGCCACGTGGGCGCCGGTGGCGCTGAGGCTGACGGCCGCCGCAAAGCCCGCAGCCCCTTGGGCTGTGGGGCCACGCGAGCGGCTGCCAAAGAGCTTTCCAACGAGGCATGGCTTTCCCTCCTGGCTCTTCGTGATTGGGAGCTGTCGCCAGAGCCGCAGCCCTACTGGAAAATGCTTCGCAGGCTGGCGCGGCTGCACCTGGTGGGCGCCGGTGGCACCGAGGCTGACGGCCGCCGCAAAGCCCGCAGCCCCACGGGCTGTGGGGCCACGCGAGCGGCTGCCAAAGAGCTTTCCAACGAGGCATGGCTTTCCCTCCTGGTTCTTCGGGCGTGGGAGCTGTCGCTACAGCCGCGGCCCTACCGGAAAATGCTTCGCAGGCTGCCGCAGCAGCGCCAGGTGGGCGCCGGTGGCGCCGAGGCTGACGGCGGCCACAAAGCCCGCAGCCCCACGGGCTGTGGGGCCACGCGAGCGGCTGCCAAAGAGCTTTCCAACGAGGCATGGCTTTCCCTCCTGGCTCTTCGGGCGTGGGAGCTGTCGCCAGAGCCGCGGCCCTACCGGAAAATGCTTCGCAGGCTGGTGCGGCGGCGCCACGTGGGCACCGGTGGCGCCTAGGCTGACGGCCGCCGCAAAGCCCGCAGCCCCACGGGCTGTGGGGCCACGCGAGCGGCTGCCAAAGAGCTTTCCAACGAGGCATGGCTTTCCCTCCTGGCTCTTCGTGCTTGGGAGCTGTCGCCAGAGCCGCGGCCCTACCGGAAAATGCTTCGCAGGCTGGTGCGGCGGCGCCACGTGGGCGCCGGTGGCTCCAAGGGTGACGGCCGCCGCAAAGCCCGCAGCCCCAAGGGCTGTTTTGCCAGGTGAGCGGCTGCCAAAGAGCTTTCCAACGAGGCACGGCTTTCCCTCCTGGCTCTTCGGGCTTGGGAGCTGTCGCCAGAGCCGCGGCCCTACTGGAAAATGCTTCGCAGGCTGGCGCGGCTCCACCTGGTGGGTGCCGGTGGCGGGGAGGTTGACGGCTGCCACAAAGCCCGCAGCCCCACGGGCTGTGGGGCCACGCGAGCGGCTGCCAAAGAGCTTTCCAACGAGGCATGGCTTTCCCTCCCTGCTCTTCGGGCGTGGGAGCTGTCGCCAGAGCCGCGGCCCTACCGGAAAATGCTTCGCAGGCTGGCGTGGCGGTGCCATGTGGGCGCCGGTGGCACCGAGGCTGACGGCCGCCGCAAAGCCCGCAGCCCCACGGGCTGTGGGGCCACGCGAGCGGCTGCCAAAGAGCTTTCCAACGAGGCATGGCTTTCCCTCCTGGCTCTTCGGGCGTGGGAGCTGTCGCTACAGCCGCGGCCCTACCGGAAAATGCTTCGCAGGCTGCCGCAGCAGCGCCAGGTGGGCGCCGGTGTCGGGGAGGTTGACGGCCGCCGCAAAGCCCGCAGCCCCACGGGCTGTGGGGCCACGCGAGCGGCTGCCAAAGAGCTTTCCAACGAGGCACGGCTTTCTCTCCTGGCTCTTCGGGAGTGGGAGCTGTCGCCAGAGCCACGGCCCTACCGGAAAATGCTTCGCAGGCTGGCGCGGCTACACCTGGTGGGCGCCGGTGGCGGGGAGGTCTACGGCCGCCACAAAGCCCGCAGCCCCACGGGCTGTGGGGCCACGCGAGCGGCTGCCAAAGAGCTTTCCAACGAGGCATGGCTTTCCCTCCTTGCTCTTCGGGCGTGGGAGCTGTCGCCAGAGCCGCGGCCCTACCGGAAAATGCTTCGCAGGCTGGCGCGGCTGCACCTGGTGGGCGCCGGTGGCGCCGACGCTGACGGCAGCCGCAAAGCCCGCAGCCCCACGGGCTGTTTCGCCACGCGAGAGGCTTCCAAAGAGCTTTCCAACGAGGCACGGCTTTCCCTCCTGGCTCTTCGGGCGTGGGAGCTGTCGCCAGAGTCGCGGCCCTACCAGAAAATGCTTCGCAAGCTGGCGCGGCTGCACCTGGTGGGCGCCGGTGGAACCGAGGCTGACGGCCGCCGCAAAGCCCGCAGCCCCACGGGGTGTGGGGCCACGCGAGCGGCTGCCAAAGAGCTTTCCAACGAGGCACGGCTTTCCCTCCTGGCTCTTCGGGTGTGGGAGCTGTCGCCAGAGCCGCGGCCCTACCGGAAAATGCTTCGCAGGCTGGCGCGTCGGTACCACGTGGGCGCCGGTGGCGTCGAGGCTGACGGCCGCCGCAAAGCCCGCAGCCCCACGGGCTGTGGGGCCACGCGAGCGGCTGCCAAAGAGCTTTCCAACGAGGCATGGCTTTCCCTCCTGGCTCTTCGTGCTTGGGAGCTGTCGCCAGAGCCGCGGCCCTACCGGAAAATGCTTCGCAGGTTGGTGCGGCGGCGCCACGTGGGTGCTGGTGGTGCCGAGGCTGACGGCCGCCGCAAAGCCCGCAGCCCCACGGGCTGTTTCGCCACGCGAGCGGCTGCCAAAGAGCTTTCCAACGAGGCACGGCTTTCTCTCCTGGCTCTTCGGGCGTGGGAGCTGTCGCCAGAGCCGCGGCCCTACCGGAAAATGCTTCGCAGGCTGGCGCGGCTGCACCTGGTGGGCGCCGGTGGCATCGAAGCTGACGGCCGCCGCAAAGCCCGCAGCCCCACGGGCTGTGGGGCCACGCGAGCGGCTGCCAAAGAGCTTTCCAACGAGGCATGGCTTTCCCTCCTTGCTCTTCGGGCGTGGGAGCTGTCGCCAGAGCCGCGGCCCTACCGGAAAATGCTTCGCAGGCTGGTGCGGCTGCACCTGGTAGGCGACGGTGGCGTCGAGGCTGACGGCCGCCGCAAAGCCCGCAGCCCCACGGGCTGTGGGGCCACGCGAGCAGCTGCCAAAGAGCTTTCCAACGAGGCACGGCTTTCCCTCCTGGCTCTTCGGGTGTGGGAGCTGTCGCCAGAGCCGCGGCCCTACCGGAAAATGCTTCGCAGGTTGGTGCGGCGGTACCACGTGGGCGCCGGTGGCGTCGAGGCTGACGGCCGCCGCAAAGCCCGCAGCCCCACGGGCTGTGGGGCCACGCGA
The DNA here is from genome assembly GCF_963924245.1 of Chroicocephalus ridibundus. Classification (NCBI taxonomy): domain Eukaryota; kingdom Metazoa; phylum Chordata; class Aves; order Charadriiformes; family Laridae; genus Chroicocephalus; species Chroicocephalus ridibundus. The sequence goes on along the minus strand of NW_026961567.1, from coordinate 525,128 downwards.
GCGGCTGCCAAAGAGCTTTCCAACGAGGCATGGCTTTCCCTCCTGGCTCTTCGTGATTGGGAGCTGTCGCCAGAGCCGCGGCCCTACCGGAAAATGCTTCGCAGGTTGGTGCGGCGGCGCCACGTGGGTGCTGGTGGTGCCAAGGCTGACGGCCGCCGCAAAGCCCGCAGCCCCACGGGCTGTTTCGCCAGGCGAGCGGCTGCCAAAGAGCTTTCCAACGAGGCACGGCTTTCTCTCCTGGCTCTTCGGGCGTGGGAGCTGTCGCCAGAGCCGCGGCCCTACCGGAAAATGCTTCACAGGCTGGCACGGCGCCGCCACGTGGGCGCCGGTGGCGCTGAGGCTGACGGCCGCCGCAAAGCCCGCAGCCCCACGGGCTGTGGGGCCACGCGAGCGGCTGCCAAAGAGCTTTCCAACGAGGCATGGCTTTCCCTCCTGGCTCTTCGGGCGTGGGAGCTGTCGGCAGAGCCGAGGCCCTACCGGAAAATGCTTCGCAGGCTGGCGCGGCTGCACGTGGTGGGCGCCGGTGGCGGGGAGGTTGACGGCCGCCACAAATCCCGCAGCCCCACGGGGTGTGGGGCCACGCGAGCGGCTGCCAAAGAGCTTTCCAACGAGGCACGGCTTTCCCTCCTGGCTCTTCGGGCGTGGGAGCTGTTGCCAGAGCCACGGCCCTACCGGAAAATGCTTCGCAGGCTGGCGCGGCTGCACCTGGTGGGCGCCGGTGGGGCCGACGCTGACGGCCGCCGCAAAGCCCGCAGCCCCACGTGCTGTGGGGCCACGCGAGAGGCTTCCAAAGAGCTTTCCAACGAGGCACGGCTTTCCCTCCTGGCTCTTCGGGCGTGGGAGCTGTCGCCAGAGTCGCGGCCCTACCAGAAAATGCTTCGCAAGCTGGCGCGGCTGCACCTGGTGGGCGCCGGTGGAACCGAGGCTGACGGCCGCCGCAAAGCCCGCAGCCCCACGGGCTGTGGGGCCACGCGAGCGGCTGCCAAAGAGCTTTCCAACGAGGCACGGCTTTCCCTCCTGGCTCTTCGGGTGTGGGAGCTGTCGCCAGAGCCGCGGCCCTACCGGAAAATGCTTCGCAGGCTGGCGCGGCGGTACCACGTGGGCGCCGGTGGCGTCGAGGCTGACGGCCGCCGCAAAGCCCGCAGCCCCACGGGCTGTGGGGCCACACGAGCGGCTGCCAAAGAGCTTTCCAACGAGGCATGGCTTTCCCTCCTGGCTCTTCGTGATTGGGAGCTGTCGCCAGAGCCGCAGCCCTACCGGAAAATGCTTCGCAGGTTGGTGCGGCGGCGCCACGTGGGTGCTGGTGGTGCCGAGGCTGACGGCCGCCGCAAAGCCCGCAGCCCCACGGGCTGTTTCGCCAGGCGAGCGGCTGCCAAAGAGCTTTCCAACGAGGCACGGCTTTCTCTCCTGGCTCTTCGGGCGTGGGAGCTGTCGCCAGAGCCGCGGCCCTACCGGAAAATGCTTCGCAGGCTGGCGCGGCTGCACCTGGTGGGCGCCGGTGGCACCGAGGCTGACGGCCGCCACAAAGCCCGCAGCCCCACGGGGTGTGGGGCCACGCGAGCGGCTGCCAAAGAGCTTTCCAACGAGGCACGGCTTTCCCTCCTGGCTCTTCGGGCGTGGGAGCTGTCGCCAGAGCCGCGGCCCTACCGGAAAATGCTTCGCAGGCTGGCGCGGCTGCACCTGGTGGGCGCCGGTGGCGGGGAGGTTGACGGCCGCCACAAATCCCGCAGCCCCACGTGCTGTGGGGCCACGCGAGGGGCTGCCAAAGAGCTTTCCAACGAGGCACGGCTTTCCCTCCTGGCTCTTCGGGCGTGGGAGCTGTTGCCAGAGCCACGGCCCTACCGGAAAATGCTTCGCAGGCTGGCGCGGCTGCACCTGGTGGGCGCCGGTGGGGCCGACGCTGACGGCCGCCGCAAAGCCCGCAGCCCCACGGGCTGTTTCGCCACGCGAGAGGCTTCCAAAGAGCTTTCCAACGAGGCACGGCTTTCCCTCCTGGCTCTTCGGGTGTGGGAGCTGTCGCCAGAGTCGCGGCCCTACCAGAAAATGCTTCGCAAGCTGGCGCGGCTGCACCTGGTGGGCGCCGGTGGAACCGAGGCTGACGGCCGCCGCAAAGCCCGCAGCCCCACGGGCTGTGGGGCCACGCGAGCGGCTGCCAAAGAGCTTTCCAACGAGGCACGGCTTTCCCTCCTGGCTCTTCGGGTGTGGGAGCTGTCGCCAGAGCCGCGGCCCTACCGGAAAATGCTTCGCAGGCTGGCGCGGCGGTACCACGTGGGCGCCGGTGGCGTCGAGGCTGACGGCCGCCGCAAAGCCCGCAGCCCCACGGGCTGTGGGGCCACGCGAGCGGCTGCCAAAGAGCTTTCCAACGAGGCATGGCTTTCCCTCCTGGCTCTTCGGGCGTGGGAGCTGTCGGCAGAGCCGAGGCCCTACCGGAAAATGCTTCGCAGGCTGGCGCGGCTGCACCTGGTGGGCGCCGGTGGCGGGGAGGTTGACGGCCGCCACAAATCCCGCAGCCCCACGTGCTGTGGGGCCACGCGAGCGGCTGCCAAAGAGCTTTCCAACGAGGCACGGCTTTCCCTCCTGGCTCTTCGGGCGTGGGAGCTGTTGCCAGAGCCACGGCCCTACCGGAAAATGCTTCGCAGGCTGGCGCGGCTGCACCTGGTGGGCGCCGGTGGGGCCGACGCTGACGGCCGCCGCAAAGCCCGCAGCCCCACGTGCTGTGGGGCCACGCGAGAGGCTTCCAAAGAGCTTTCCAACGAGGCACGGCTTTCCCTCCTGGCTCTTCGGGCGTGGGAGCTGTCGCCAGAGTCGCGGCCCTACCAGAAAATGCTTCGCAAGCTGGCGCGGCTGCACCTGGTGGGCGCCGGTGGAACCGAGGCTGACGGCCGCCGCAAAGCCCGCAGCCCCACGGGCTGTGGGGCCACGCGAGCGGCTGCCAAAGAGCTTTCCAACGAGGCACGGCTTTCCCTCCTGGCTCTTCGGGTGTGGGAGCTGTCGCCAGAGCCGCGGCCCTACCGGAAAATGCTTCGCAGGCTGGCGCGGCGGTACCACGTGGGCGCCGGTGGCGTCGAGGCTGACGGCCGCCGCAAAGCCCGCAGCCCCACGGGCTGTGGGGCCACACGAGCGGCTGCCAAAGAGCTTTCCAACGAGGCATGGCTTTCCCTCCTGGCTCTTCGTGATTGGGAGCTGTCGCCAGAGCCGCAGCCCTACCGGAAAATGCTTCGCAGGTTGGTGCGGCGGCGCCACGTGGGTGCTGGTGGTGCCGAGGCTGACGGCCGCCGCAAAGCCCGCAGCCCCACGGGCTGTTTCGCCAGGCGAGCGGCTGCCAAAGAGCTTTCCAACGAGGCACGGCTTTCTCTCCTGGCTCTTCGGGCGTGGGAGCTGTCGCCAGAGCCGCGGCCCTACCGGAAAATGCTTCGCAGGCTGGCGCGGCTGCACCTGGTGGGCGCCGGTGGCACCGAGGCTGACGGCCGCCACAAAGCCCGCAGCCCCACGGGGTGTGGGGCCACGCGAGCGGCTGCCAAAGAGCTTTCCAACGAGGCACGGCTTTCCCTCCTGGCTCTTCGGGCGTGGGAGCTGTCGCCAGAGCCGCGGCCCTACCGGAAAATGCTTCGCAGGCTGGCGCGGCTGCACCTGGTGGGCGCCGGTGGCGGGGAGGTTGACGGCCGCCACAAATCCCGCAGCCCCACGTGCTGTGGGGCCACGCGAGGGGCTGCCAAAGAGCTTTCCAACGAGGCACGGCTTTCCCTCCTGGCTCTTCGGGCGTGGGAGCTGTCGCCAGAGCCGCGGCCCTACCGGAAAATGCTTCGCAGGCTGGTGCAGCTGCACCTGGTGGGCGCCGGTGGCGCCGACGCTGACGGCCGCCGCAAAGCCCGCAGCCCCACGGGCTGTTTCGCCACGCGAGAGGCTTCCAAAGAGCTTTCCAACGAGGCACGGCTTTCCCTCCTGGCTCTTCGGGCGTGGGAGCTGTCGCCAGAGTCGCGGCCCTACCAGAAAATGCTTCGCAAGCTGGCGCGGCTGCACCTGGTGGGCGCCGGTGGAACCGAGGCTGACGGCCGCCGCAAAGCCCGCAGCCCCACGGGCTGTGGGGCCACGCGAGCGGCTGCCAAAGAGCTTTCCAACGAGGCACGGCTTTCCCTCCTGGCTCTTCGGGTGTGGGAGCTGTCGCCAGAGCCGCGGCCCTACCGGAAAATGCTTCGCAGGTTGGTGCGGCGGTACCACGTGGGCGCCGGTGGCGTCGAGGCTGACGGCCGCCGCAAAGCCCGCAGCCCCACGGGCTGTGGGGCCACGCGAGCGGCTTCCAAAGAGCTTTCCAACGAGGCATGGCTTTCCCTCCTGGCTCTTCGTGATTGGGAGCTGTCGCCAGAGCCGCGGCCCTACCGGAAAATGCTTCGCAGGTTGGTGCGGCGGCGCCACGTGGGTGCTGGTGGTGCCAAGGCTGACGGCCGCCGCAAAGCCCGCAGCCCCACGGGCTCTTTCGCCAGGCGAGCGGCTGCCAAAGAGCTTTCCAACGAGGCACGGCTTTCTCTCCTGGCTCTTCGGGCGTGGGAGCTGTCGCCAGAGCCGCGGCCCTACCGGAAAATGCTTCGCAGGCTGGCACGGCGGCGCCACGTGGGCGCCGGTGGCGCTGAGGCTGACGGCCGCCGCAAAGCCCGCAGCCCCACGGGCTGTGGGGCCACGCGAGCGGCTGCCAAAGAGCTTTCCAACGAGGCATGGCTTTCCCTCCTGGCTCTTCGGGCGTGGGAGCTGTCGGCAGAGCCGCGGCCCTACCGGAAAATGCTTCGCAGGCTGGCGCGGCTGCACCTGGTGGGCGCCGGTGGCGGGGAGGTTGACGGCCGCCACAAATCCCGCAGCCCCACGTGCTGTGGGGCCACGCGAGCGGCTGCCAAAGAGCTTTCCAACGAGGCACGGCTTTCCCTCCTGGCTCTTCGGGCGTGGGAGCTGTTGCCAGAGCCACGGCCCTACCGGAAAATGCTTCGCAGGCTGGCGCGGCTGCACCTGGTGGGCGCCGGTGGGGCCGACGCTGACGGCCGCCGCAAAGCCCGCAGCCCCACGGGCTGTTTCGCCACGCGAGAGGCTTCCAAAGAGCTTTCCAACGAGGCACGGCTTTCCCTCCTGGCTCTTCGGGCTTGGGAGCTGTCGCCAGAGTCGCGGCCCTACCGGAAAATGCTTCGCAGGCTGCCGCAGCAGCGCCAGGTGGGCGCCGGTGGCGCCGAGGCTGACGGCGGCCACAAAGCCCGCAGCCCCACGGGCTGTGGGGCCACGCGAGCGGCTGCCAAAGAGCTTTCCAACGAGGCATGGCTTTCCCTCCTGGCTCTTCGGGCGTGGGAGCTGTCGCCAGAGCCGCGGCCCTACCGGAAAATGCTTCGCAGGCTGGTGCGGCGGCGCCACGTGGGCACCGGTGGCGCCTAGGCTGACGGCCGCCGCAAAGCCCGCAGCCCCACGGGCTGTGGGGCCACGCGAGCGGCTGCCAAAGAGCTTTCCAACGAGGCATGGCTTTCCCTCCTGGCTCTTCGTGCTTGGGAGCTGTCGCCAGAGCCGCGGCCCTACCGGAAAATGCTTCGCAGGCTGGTGCGGCGGCGCCACGTGGGCGCCGGTGGCTCCAAGGGTGACGGCGGCCGCAAAGCCCACAGCCCCACGGGCTGTTTTGCCAGGTGAGCGGCTGCCAAAGAGCTTTCCAACGAGGCACGGCTTTCCCTCCTGGCTCTTCGGGCTTGGGAGCTGTCGCCAGAGCCGCGGCCCTACTGGAAAATGCTTCGCAGGCTGGCGCGGCTCCACCTGGTGGGTGCCGGTGGCGGGGAGGTTGACGGCTGCCACAAAGCCCGCAGCCCCACGGGCTGTGGGGCCACGCGAGCGGCTGCCAAAGAGCTTTCCAACGAGGCATGGCTTTCCCTCCCTGCTCTTCGGGCGTGGGAGCTGTCGCCAGAGCCGCGGCCCTACCGGAAAATGCTTCGCAGGCTGGCGTGGCGGTGCCATGTGGGCGCTGGTGCTGCTGAGGCTGACGGTCTCCGGAAAGCCCGCAGCCCCACGGGCTGTGGGGCTACGCGAGAGGCTGCCAAAGAGCTTTCCAATGAGGCATGGCTTTCCCTCCTGGCTCTTCGGGCGTGGGAGCTGTCGCCAGAGCCGCGGCCCTACCGGAAAATGCTTCGCAGGCTGGCGCGGCTGCACCTGGTGGGCGCCGGTGGCGCCGACGCTGACGGCCGCCGCAAAGCCCGCAGCCCCACGGGCTGTTTCGCCACGCGAGAGGCTTCCAAAGAGCTTTCCAACGAGGCACGGCTTTCCCTCCTGGCTCTTCGGGCGTGGGAGCTGTCGCCAGAGTCGCGGCCCTACCAGAAAATGCTTCGCAAGCTGGCGCGGCTGCACCTGGTGGGCGCCGGTGGAACCGAGGCTGACGGCCGCCGCAAAGCCCGCAGCCCCACGGGCTGTGGGGCCACGCGAGCGGCTGCCAAAGAGCTTTCCAACGAGGCACGGCTTTCCCTCCTGGCTCTTCGGGTGTGGGAGCTGTCGCCAGAGCCGCGGCCCTACCGGAAAATGCTTCGCAGGCTGGCGCGGCGGTACCACGTGGGCGCCGGTGGCGTCGAGGCTGACGGCCGCCGCAAAGCCCGCAGCCCCACGGGCTGTGGGGCCACACGAGCGGCTGCCAAAGAGCTTTCCAACGAGGCATGGCTTTCCCTCCTGGCTCTTCGTGATTGGGAGCTGTCGCCAGAGCCGCAGCCCTACCGGAAAATGCTTCGCAGGTTGGTGCGGCGGCGCCACGTGGGTGCTGGTGGTGCCGAGGCTGACGGCCGCCGCAAAGCCCGCAGCCCCACGGGCTGTTTCGCCAGGCGAGCGGCTGCCAAAGAGCTTTCCAACGAGGCACGGCTTTCTCTCCTGGCTCTTCGGGCGTGGGAGCTGTCGCCAGAGCCGCGGCCCTACCGGAAAATGCTTCGCAGGCTGGCGCGGCTGCACCTGGTGGGCGCCGGTGGCACCGAGGCTGACGGCCGCCACAAAGCCCGCAGCCCCACGGGGTGTGGGGCCACGCGAGCGGCTGCCAAAGAGCTTTCCAACGAGGCACGGCTTTCCCTCCTGGCTCTTCGGGCGTGGGAGCTGTCGCCAGAGCCGCGGCCCTACCGGAAAATGCTTCGCAGGCTGGCGCGGCTGCACCTGGTGGGCGCCGGTGGCGGGGAGGTTGACGGCCGCCACAAATCCCGCAGCCCCACGTGCTGTGGGGCCACGCGAGGGGCTGCCAAAGAGCTTTCCAACGAGGCACGGCTTTCCCTCCTGGCTCTTCGGGCGTGGGAGCTGTCGCCAGAGCCGCGGCCCTACCGGAAAATGCTTCGCAGGCTGGTGCAGCTGCACCTGGTGGGCGCCGGTGGCGCCGACGCTGACGGCCGCCGCAAAGCCCGCAGCCCCACGGGCTGTTTCGCCACGCGAGAGGCTTCCAAAGAGCTTTCCAACGAGGCACGGCTTTCCCTCCTGGCTCTTCGGGCGTGGGAGCTGTCGCCAGAGTCGCGGCCCTACCAGAAAATGCTTCGCAAGCTGGCGCGGCTGCACCTGGTGGGCGCCGGTGGAACCGAGGCTGACGGCCGCCGCAAAGCCCGCAGCCCCACGGGCTGTGGGGCCACGCGAGCGGCTGCCAAAGAGCTTTCCAACGAGGCACGGCTTTCCCTCCTGGCTCTTCGGGTGTGGGAGCTGTCGCCAGAGCCGCGGCCCTACCGGAAAATGCTTCGCAGGTTGGTGCGGCGGTACCACGTGGGCGCCGGTGGCGTCGAGGCTGACGGCCGCCGCAAAGCCCGCAGCCCCACGGGCTGTGGGGCCACGCGAGCGGCTTCCAAAGAGCTTTCCAACGAGGCATGGCTTTCCCTCCTGGCTCTTCGTGATTGGGAGCTGTCGCCAGAGCCGCGGCCCTACCGGAAAATGCTTCGCAGGTTGGTGCGGCGGCGCCACGTGGGTGCTGGTGGTGCCAAGGCTGACGGCCGCCGCAAAGCCCGCAGCCCCACGGGCTGTTTCGCCAGGCGAGCGGCTGCCAAAGAGCTTTCCAACGAGGCACGGCTTTCTCTCCTGGCTCTTCGGGCGTGGGAGCTGTCGCCAGAGCCGCGGCCCTACCGGAAAATGCTTCGCAGGCTGGCACGGCGGCGCCACGTGGGCGCCGGTGGCGCTGAGGCTGACGGCCGCCGCAAAGCCCGCAGCCCCACGGGCTGTGGGGCCACGCGAGCGGCTGCCAAAGAGCTTTCCAACGAGGCATGGCTTTCCCTCCTGGCTCTTCGGGCGTGGGAGCTGTCGGCAGAGCCGCGGCCCTACCGGAAAATGCTTCGCAGGCTGGCGCGGCTGCACCTGGTGGGCGCCGGTGGCGGGGAGGTTGACGGCCGCCACAAATCCCGCAGCCCCACGTGCTGTGGGGCCACGCGAGCGGCTGCCAAAGAGCTTTCCAACGAGGCACGGCTTTCCCTCCTGGCTCTTCGGGCGTGGGAGCTGTTGCCAGAGCCACGGCCCTACCGGAAAATGCTTCGCAGGCTGGCGCGGCTGCACCTGGTGGGCGCCGGTGGGGCCGACGCTGACGGCCGCCGCAAAGCCCGCAGCCCCACGGGCTGTTTCGCCACGCGAGAGGCTTCCAAAGAGCTTTCCAACGAGGCACGGCTTTCCCTCCTGGCTCTTCGGGCTTGGGAGCTGTCGCCAGAGTCGCGGCCCTACCGGAAAATGCTTCGCAGGCTGCCGCAGCAGCGCCAGGTGGGCGCCGGTGGCGCCGAGGCTGACGGCGGCCACAAAGCCCGCAGCCCCACGGGCTGTGGGGCCACGCGAGCGGCTGCCAAAGAGCTTTCCAACGAGGCATGGCTTTCCCTCCTGGCTCTTCGGGCGTGGGAGCTGTCGCCAGAGCCGCGGCCCTACCGGAAAATGCTTCGCAGGCTGGTGCGGCGGCGCCACGTGGGCACCGGTGGCGCCTAGGCTGACGGCCGCCGCAAAGCCCGCAGCCCCACGGGCTGTGGGGCCACGCGAGCGGCTGCCAAAGAGCTTTCCAACGAGGCATGGCTTTCCCTCCTGGCTCTTCGGGCGTGGGAGCTGTCGGCAGAGCCGCGGCCCTACCGGAAAATGCTTCGCAGGCTGGCGCGGCTCCACCTGGTGGGTGCCGGTGGCGGGGAGGTTGACGGCTGCCACAAAGCCCGCAGCCCCACGGGCTGTGGGGCCACGCGAGCGGCTGCCAAAGAGCTTTCCAACGAGGCATGGCTTTCCCTCCCTGCTCTTCGGGCGTGGGAGCTGTCGCCAGAGCCGCGGCCCTACCGGAAAATGCTTCGCAGGCTGGCGTGGCGGTGCCATGTGGGCGCTGGTGCTGCTGAGGCTGACGGTCTCCGGAAAGCCCGCAGCCCCACGGGCTGTGGGGCTACGCGAGAGGCTGCCAAAGAGCTTTCCAATGAGGCATGGCTTTCCCTCCTGGCTCTTCGGGCGTGGGAGCTGTCGCCAGAGCCGCGGCCCTACCGGAAAATGCTTCGCAGGCTGGCGCGGCTGCACCTGGTGGGTGCCGGTGTCGGGGAGGTTGACGGCCGCCGCAAAGCCCGCAGCCCCACGGGCTGTGGGGCCACGCGAGCGGCTGCCAAAGAGCTTTCCAACGAGGCACGGCTTTCTCTCCTGGCTCTTCGGGAGTGGGAGCTGTCGCCAGAGCCACGGCCCTACCGGAAAATGCTTCGCAGGCTGGCGCGGCTACACCTGGTGGGCGCCGGTGGCGGGGAGGTCTACGGCCGCCACAAAGCCCGCAGCCCCACGGGCTGTGGGGCCACGCGAGCGGCTGCCAAAGAGCTTTCCAACGAGGCATGGCTTTCCCTCCTTGCTCTTCGGGCGTGGGAGCTGTCGCCAGAGCCGCGGCCCTACCGGAAAATGCTTCGCAGGCTGGCGCGGCTGCACCTGGTGGGCGCCGGTGGCGCCGACGCTGACGGCCGCCGCAAAGCCCGCAGCCCCACGGGCTGTTTCGCCACGCGAGAGGCTTCCAAAGAGCTTTCCAACGAGGCACGGCTTTCCCTCCTGGCTCTTCGGGCGTGGGAGCTGTCGCCAGAGTCGCGGCCCTACCAGAAAATGCTTCGCAAGCTGGCGCGGCTGCACCTGGTGGGCGCCGGTGGAACCGAGGCTGACGGCCGCCGCAAAGCCCGCAGCCCCACGGGCTGTGCGGCCACGCGAGCGGCTGCCAAAGAGCTTTCCAACGAGGCACGGCTTTCCCTCCTGGCTCTTCGGGTGTGGGAGCTGTCGCCAGAGCCGCGGCCCTACCGGAAAATGCTTCGCAGGCTGGCGCGTCGGTACCACGTGGGCGCCGGTGGCGTCGAGGCTGACGGCCGCCGCAAAGCCCGCAGCCCCACGGGCTGTGGGGCCACGCGAGCGGCTGCCAAAGAGCTTTCCAACGAGGCATGGCTTTCCCTCCTGGCTCTTCGTGCTTGGGAGCTGTCGCCAGAGCCGCGGCCCTACCGGAAAATGCTTCGCAGGTTGGTGCGGCGGCGCCACGTGGGTGCTGGTGGTGCCGAGGCTGACGGCCGCCGCAAAGCCCGCAGCCCCACGGGCTGTTTCGCCACGCGAGCGGCTGCCAAAGAGCTTTCCAACGAGGCACGGCTTTCTCTCCTGGCTCTTCGGGCGTGGGAGCTGTCGCCAGAGCCGCGGCCCTACCGGAAAATGCTTCGCAGGCTGGCGCGGCTGCACCTGGTGGGCGCCGGTGGCATCGAAGCTGACGGCCGCCGCAAAGCCCGCAGCCCCACGGGCTGTGGGGCCACGCGAGCGGCTGCCAAAGAGCTTTCCAACGAGGCATGGCTTTCCCTCCTTGCTCTTCGGGCGTGGGAGCTGTCGCCAGAGCCGCGGCCCTACCGGAAAATGCTTCGCAGGCTGGTGCGGCTGCACCTGGTAGGCGACGGTGGCGTCGAGGCTGACGGCCGCCGCAAAGCCCGCAGCCCCACGGGCTGTGGGGCCACGCGAGCAGCTGCCAAAGAGCTTTCCAACGAGGCACGGCTTTCCCTCCTGGCTCTTCGTGCTTGGGAGCTGTCGCCAGAGCCGCGGCCCTACCGGAAAATGCTTCGCAGGCTGGTGCGGCGGCGCCACGTGGGCGCCGGTGGCGCCTAGGCTGACGGCCGCCGCAAAGCTCGCAGCCCCACGGGCTGTGGGGCCACGCGAGCGGCTGCCAAAGAGCTTTCCAACGAGGCATGGCTTTCCCTCCTGGCTCTTCGTGCTTGGGAGCTGTCGCCAGAGCCGCGGCCCTACCGGAAAATGCTTCGCAGGCTGGTGCGGCGGCGCCACGTGGGCGCCGGTGGCGCCTAGGCTGACGGCCGCCGCAAAGCCCGCAGCCCCACGGGCTGTGGGGCCACGCGAGCGGCTGCCAAAGAGCTTTCCAACGAGGCATGGCTTTCCCTCCTGGCTCTTCGTGCTTGGGAGCTGTCGCCAGAGCCGCGGCCCTACCGGAAAATGCTTCGCAGGCTGGTGCGGCGGCGCCACGTGGGCGCCGGTGGCTCCAAGGGTGACGGCGGCCGCAAAGCCCGCAGCCCCACGGGCTGTTTTGCCAGATGAGCGGCTGCCAAAGAGCTTTCCAACGAGGCACGGCTTTCCCTCCTGGCTCTTCGGGCGTGGGAGCTGTCGCCAGAGCAGCGGCCCAACTGGAAAATGCTTCGCAGGCTGGCGCGGCTGCACCTGGTGGGTGCCGGTGGCGGGGATGTTGACGGCCGCCACAAAGCCCGCAGCCCCACGGGCTGTGGGGCCACGCGAGCGGCTGCCAAAGAGCTTTCCAACGAGGCACGGCTTTCCCTCCCTGCTCTTCGGGCGTGGGAACTGTCGCCAGAGCCGCGGCCCTACCGGAAAATGCTTCGCAGGCTGGCGTGGCGGTGCCATGTGGGCGCCGGTGCTGCTGAGGCTGACGGTCTCCGGAAAGCCCGCAGCCCCACGGGCTGTGGGGCTACGCGAGAGGCTGCCAAAGAGCTTTCCAATGAGGCATGGCTTTCCCTCCTGGCTCTTCGGGCGTGGGAGCTGTCGCCAGAGCCGCGGCCCTACCGGAAAATGCTTCGCAGGCTGGCGCGGCTGCACCTGGTGGGTGCCGGTGGCGGGGAGGCTGACGGCCGCCGCAAAGCCCGCAGCCCCACGGGCTGTGGGGCCACGCGAGCGGCTGCCAAAGAGCTTTCCAACGAGGCACGGCTTTCTCTCCTGGCTCTTCGGGCGTGGGAGCTGTCGCCAGAGCCGCGGCCCTACCGGAAAATGCTTCGCAGGCTGGCGCGGCTACACCTGGTGGGCGCCGGTGGCGGGGAGGTCTACGGCCGCCACAAAGCCCGCAGCCCCACGGGCTGTGGGGCCACGCGAGCGGCTGCCAAAGAGCTTTCCAACAAGGCATGGCTTTCCCTCCTGGCTCTTCGGGCGTGGGAGCTGTCACCAGAGCCGCGGCCCTACCGGAAAATGCTTCGCAGGCTGGCGCGGCTGCACCTGGTGGGCGCCGGTGGCGCCGACGCTGACGGCCGCCGCAAATCCCGCAGCCCCACGGGCTGTGGGGCCACGCGAGAGGCTTCCAAAGAGCTTTCCAACGAGGCACGGCTTTCCCTCCTGGCTCTTCGGGCGTGGGAGCTGTCGCCAGAGTCGCGGCCCTACCAGAAAATGCTTCGAAAGCTGGCGCGGCTGCACCTGGTGGGCGCCGGTGGAACCGAGGCTGACGGCCGCCGCAAAGCCCGCAGCCCCACGGGCTGTGGGGCCACGCGAGCGGCTGCCAAAGAGCTTTCCAACGAGGCACGGCTTTCCCTCCTGGCTCTTCGGGTGTGGGAGCTGTCGCCAGAGCCGCGGCCCTACCGGAAAATGCTTCGCAGGCTGGCGCGGCGGTACCACGTGGGCGCCGGTGGCGTCGAGGCTGACGGCCGCCGCAAAGCCCGCAGCCCCACGGGCTGTGGGGCCACGCGAGCGGCTGCCAAAGAGCTTTCCAACGAGGCATGGCTTTCCCTCCTGGCTCTTCGTGATTGGGAGCTGTCGCCAGAGCCGCAGCCCTACCGGAAAATGCTTCGCAGGTTGGTGCGGCGGCGCCACGTGGGTGCTGGTGGTGCCGAGGCTGACGGCCGCCGCAAAGCCCGCAGCCCCACGGGCTGTTTCGCCAGGCGAGCGGCTGCCAAAGAGCTTTCCAACGAGGCACGGCTTTCTCTCCTGGCTCTTCGGGCTTGGGAGCTGTCGCCAGAGCCGCGGCCCTACCGGAAAATGCTTCGCAGGCTGGCGCGGCTGCACCTGGTGGGCGCCGGTGGCGGGGAGGCTGACGGCCGCCACAAAGCCCGCAGCTCCACGGGCTGTGGGGCCACGCGAGCGGCTGCCAAAGAGCTTTCCAACGAGGCATGGCTTTCCCTCCTGGCTCTTCGGGCGTGGGAGCTGTCGCCAGAGCCGCGGCCCTACCGGAAAATGCTTCGCAGGCTGGCGCGGCTGCACCTGGTGGGCGCCGGTGGCACCGAGGCTGACGGCCGCCACAAAGCCCGCAGCCCCACGGGGTGTGGGGCCACGCGAGCGGCTGCCAAAGAGCTTTCCAACGAGGCACGGCTTTCCCTCCTGGCTCTTCGGGCGTGGGAGCTGTCGCCAGAGCCGCGGCCCTACCGGAAAATGCTTCGCAGGCTGGCGCGGCTGCACCTGGTGGGCGCCGGTGGCGCCGACGCTGACGGCCGCCGCAAAGCCCGCAGCCCCACGGGCTGTGGGGCCACGCGAGCGGCTGCCAAAGAGCTTTCCAACGAGGCATGGCTTTCCCTCCTTGCTCTTCGGGCGTGGGAGCTGTCGCCAGAGCCGCGGCCCTACCGGAAAATGCTTCGCAGGCTGGTGCGGCTGCACCTGGTAGGCGACGGTGGCGTCGAGGCTGACGGCCGCCGCAAAGCCCGCAGCCCCACGGGCTGTGGGGCCACGCGAGCGGCTGCCAAAGAGCTTTCCAACGAGGCATGGCTTTCCCTCCTGGCTCTTCGTGCTTGGGAGCTGTCGCCAGAGCCGCGGCCCTACCGGAAAATGCTTCGCAGGGTGGTGCGGCGGCGCCACGTGGGCGCCGGTGGCGCCTAGGCTGACGGCCGCCGCAAAGCCCGCAGCCCCACGGGCTGTGGGGCCACGCGAGCGGCTGCCAAAGAGCTTTCCAACGAGGCATGGCTTTCCCTCCTGGCTCTTCGTGCTTGGGAGCTGTCGCCAGAGCCGCGGCCCTACCGGAAAATGCTTCGCAGGCTGGCGCGGCGGCGCCACGTGGGCGCCGGTGGCTCCAAGGGTGACGGCGGCCGCAAAGCCCGCAGCCCCACGGGCTGTTTTGCCAGATGAGCGGCTGCCAAAGAGCTTTCCAACGAGGCACGGCTTTCCCTCCTGGCTCTTCGGGCGTGGGAGCTGTCGCCAGAGCCGCGGCCCTACCGCAAAATGCTTCGCAGGCTGGCGCGGCTGCACCTGGTGGGTGCCGGTGTCGGGGAGGTTGACGGCCGCCGCAAAGCCCGCAGCCCCACGGGCTGTGGGGCCACGCGAGCGGCTGCCAAAGAGCTTTCCAACGAGGCACGGCTTTCTCTCCTGGCTCTTCGGGCATGGGAGCTGTCGCCAGAGCCGCGGCCCTACCGGAAAATGCTTCGCAGGCTGGCGCGGCTGCACCTGGTGGGCGCCGGTGGCGGGGAGGTTGACGGCCGCCACAAATCCCGCAGCCCCACGTGCTGTGGGGCCACGCGAGGGGCTGCCAAAGAGCTTTCCAACGAGGCACGGCTTTCCCTCCTGGCTCTTCGGGCCTGGGAGCTGTCGCCAGAGCCGCGGCCCTACCGGAAAATGCTTCGCAGGCTGGCGCGGCTGCACCTGGTGGGCGCCGGTGGCGCCGACGCTGACGGCCGCCGCAAAGCCCGCAGCCCCACGGGCTGTTTCGCCACGCGAGAGGCTTCCAAAGAGCTTTCCAACGAGGCACGGCTTTCCCTCCTGGCTCTTCGGGCGTGGGAGCTGTCGCCAGAGTCGCGGCCCTACCAGAAAATGCTTCGCAAGCTGGCGCGGCTGCACCTGGTGGGCGCTGGTGGAACCGAGGCTGACGGCCGCCGCAAAGCCCGCAGCCCCACGGGCTGTGGGGCCACGCGAGCGGCTGCCAAAGAGCTTTCCAACGAGGCACGGCTTTCCCTCCTGGCTCTTCGGGTGTGGGAGCTGTCGCCAGAGCCGCGGCCCTACCGGAAAATGCTTCGCAGGTTGGTGCGGCGGTACCACGTGGGCGCCGGTGGCGTCGAGGCTGACGGCCGCCGCAAAGCCCGCAGCCCCACGGGCTGTGGGGCCACGCGAGCGGCTGCCAAAGAGCTTTCCAACGAGGCATGGCTTTCCCTCCTGGCTCTTCGTGATTGGGAGCTGTCGCCAGAGCCGCGGCCCTACCGGAAAATGCTTCGCAGGTTGGTGCGGCGGCGCCACGTGGGTGCTGGTGGTGCCAAGGCTGACGGCCGCCGCAAAGCCCGCAGCCCCACGGGCTGTTTCGCCAGGCGAGCGGCTGCCAAAGAGCTTTCCAACGAGGCACGGCTTTCTCTCCTGGCTCTTCGGGCGTGGGAGCTGTCGCCAGAGCCGCGGCCCTACCGGAAAATGCTTCACAGGCTGGCACGGCGCCGCCACGTGGGCGCCGGTGGCGCTGAGGCTGACGGCCGCCGCAAAGCCCGCAGCCCCACGGGCTGTGGGGCCACGCGAGCGGCTGCCAAAGAGCTTTCCAACGAGGCATGGCTTTCCCTCCTGGCTCTTCGGGCGTGGGAGCTGTCGGCAGAGCCGAGGCCCTACCGGAAAATGCTTCGCAGGCTGGCGCGGCTGCACGTGGTGGGCGCCGGTGGCGGGGAGGTTGACGGCCGCCACAAATCCCGCAGCCCCACGTGCTGTGGGGCCACGCGAGCGGCTGCCAAAGAGCTTTCCAACGAGGCACGGCTTTCCCTCCTGGCTCTTCGGGCGTGGGAGCTGTTGCCAGAGCCGCGGCCCTACCGGAAAATGCTTCGCAGGCTGGCGCGGCTGCACCTGGTGGGCGCCGGTGGGGCCGACGCTGACGGCCGCCGCAAAGCCCGCAGCCCCACGTGCTGTGGGGCCACGCGAGAGGCTTCCAAAGAGCTTTCCAACGAGGCACGGCTTTCCCTCCTGGCTCTTCGGGCGTGGGAGCTGTCGCCAGAGTCGCGGCCCTACCAGAAAATGCTTCGCAAGCTGGCGCGGCTGCACCTGGTGGGCGCCGGTGGAACCGAGGCTGACGGCCGCCGCAAAGCCCGCAGCCCCACGGGCTGTGGGGCCACGCGAGCGGCTGCCAAAGAGCTTTCCAACGAGGCACGGCTTTCCCTCCTGGCTCTTCGGGTGTGGGAGCTGTCGCCAGAGCCGCGGCCCTACCGGAAAATGCTTCGCAGGCTGGCGCGGCGGTACCACGTGGGCGCCGGTGGCGTCGAGGCTGACGGCCGCCGCAAAGCCCGCAGCCCCACGGGCTGTGGGGCCACACGAGCGGCTGCCAAAGAGCTTTCCAACGAGGCATGGCTTTCCCTCCTGGCTCTTCGTGATTGGGAGCTGTCGCCAGAGCCGCAGCCCTACCGGAAAATGCTTCGCAGGTTGGTGCGGCGGCGCCACGTGGGTGCTGGTGGTGCCGAGGCTGACGGCCGCCGCAAAGCCCGCAGCCCCACGGGCTGTTTCGCCAGGCGAGCGGCTGCCAAAGAGCTTTCCAACGAGGCACGGCTTTCTCTCCTGGCTCTTCGGGCGTGGGAGCTGTCGCCAGAGCCGCGGCCCTACCGGAAAATGCTTCGCAGGCTGGCGCGGCTGCACCTGGTGGGCGCCGGTGGCACCGAGGCTGACGGCCGCCACAAAGCCCGCAGCCCCACGGGGTGTGGGGCCACGCGAGCGGCTGCCAAAGAGCTTTCCAACGAGGCACGGCTTTCCCTCCTGGCTCTTCGGGCGTGGGAGCTGTCGCCAGAGCCGCGGCCCTACCGGAAAATGCTTCGCAGGCTGGCGCGGCTGCACCTGGTGGGCGCCGGTGGCGGGGAGGTTGACGGCCGCCACAAATCCCGCAGCCCCACGTGCTGTGGGGCCACGCGAGCGGCTGCCAAAGAGCTTTCCAACGAGGCACGGCTTTCCCTCCTGGCTCTTCGGGCGTGGGAGCTGTTGCCAGAGCCACGGCCCTACCGGAAAATGCTTCGCAGGCTGGCGCGGCTGCACCTGGTGGGCGCCGGTGGGGCCGACGCTGACGGCCGCCGCAAAGCCCGCAGCCCCACGTGCTGTGGGGCCACGCGAGAGGCTTCCAAAGAGCTTTCCAACGAGGCACGGCTTTCCCTCCTGGCTCTTCGGGCGTGGGAGCTGTCGCCAGAGTCGCGGCCCTACCAGAAAATGCTTCGCAAGCTGGCGCGGCTGCACCTGGTGGGCGCCGGTGGAACCGAGGCTGACGGCCGCCGCAAAGCCCGCAGCCCCACGGGCTGTGGGGCCACGCGAGCGGCTGCCAAAGAGCTTTCCAACGAGGCATGGCTTTCCCTCCTGGCTCTTCGTGATTGGGAGCTGTCGCCAGAGCCGCGGCCCTACCGGAAAATGCTTCGCAGGTTGGTGCGGCGGCGCCACGTGGGTGCTGGTGGTGCCAAGGCTGACGGCCGCCGCAAAGCCCGCAGCCCCACGGGCTGTTTCGCCAGGCGAGCGGCTGCCAAAGAGCTTTCCAACGAGGCACGGCTTTCTCTCCTGGCTCTTCGGGCGTGGGAGCTGTCGCCAGAGCCGCGGCCCTACCGGAAAATGCTTCACAGGCTGGCACGGCGCCGCCACGTGGGCGCCGGTGGCGCTGAGGCTGACGGCCGCCGCAAAGCCCGCAGCCCCACGGGCTGTGGGGCCACGCGAGCGGCTGCCAAAGAGCTTTCCAACGAGGCATGGCTTTCCCTCCTGGCTCTTCGGGCGTGGGAGCTGTCGGCAGAGCCGAGGCCCTACCGGAAAATGCTTCGCAGGCTGGCGCGGCTGCACGTGGTGGGCGCCGGTGGCGGGGAGGTTGACGGCCGCCACAAATCCCGCAGCCCCACGTGCTGTGGGGCCACGCGAGCGGCTGCCAAAGAGCTTTCCAACGAGGCACGGCTTTCCCTCCTGGCTCTTCGGGCGTGGGAGCTGTTGCCAGAGCCGCGGCCCTACCGGAAAATGCTTCGCAGGCTGGCGCGGCTGCACCTGGTGGGCGCCGGTGGGGCCGACGCTGACGGCCGCCGCAAAGCCCGCAGCCCCACGTGCTGTGGGGCCACGCGAGAGGCTTCCAAAGAGCTTTCCAACGAGGCACGGCTTTCCCTCCTGGCTCTTCGGGCGTGGGAGCTGTCGCCAGAGTCGCGGCCCTACCAGAAAATGCTTCGCAAGCTGGCGCGGCTGCACCTGGTGGGCGCCGGTGGAACCGAGGCTGACGGCCGCCGCAAAGCCCGCAGCCCCACGGGCTGTGGGGCCACGCGAGCGGCTGCCAAAGAGCTTTCCAACGAGGCACGGCTTTCCCTCCTGGCTCTTCGGGTGTGGGAGCTGTCGCCAGAGCCGCGGCCCTACCGGAAAATGCTTCGCAGGCTGGCGCGGCGGTACCACGTGGGCGCCGGTGGCGTCGAGGCTGACGGCCGCCGCAAAGCCCGCAGCCCCACGGGCTGTGGGGCCACACGAGCGGCTGCCAAAGAGCTTTCCAACGAGGCATGGCTTTCCCTCCTGGCTCTTCGTGATTGGGAGCTGTCGCCAGAGCCGCAGCCCTACCGGAAAATGCTTCGCAGGTTGGTGCGGCGGCGCCACGTGGGTGCTGGTGGTGCCGAGGCTGACGGCCGCCGCAAAGCCCGCAGCCCCACGGGCTGTTTCGCCAGGCGAGCGGCTGCCAAAGAGCTTTCCAACGAGGCACGGCTTTCTCTCCTGGCTCTTCGGGCGTGGGAGCTGTCGCCAGAGCCGCGGCCCTACCGGAAAATGCTTCGCAGGCTGGCGCGGCTGCACCTGGTGGGCGCCGGTGGCACCGAGGCTGACGGCCGCCACAAAGCCCGCAGCCCCACGGGGTGTGGGGCCACGCGAGCGGCTGCCAAAGAGCTTTCCAACGAGGCACGGCTTTCCCTCCTGGCTCTTCGGGCGTGGGAGCTGTCGCCAGAGCCGCGGCCCTACCGGAAAATGCTTCGCAGGCTGGCGCGGCTGCACCTGGTGGGCGCCGGTGGCGGGGAGGTTGACGGCCGCCACAAATCCCGCAGCCCCACGTGCTGTGGGGCCACGCGAGCGGCTGCCAAAGAGCTTTCCAACGAGGCACGGCTTTCCCTCCTGGCTCTTCGGGCGTGGGAGCTGTTGCCAGAGCCACGGCCCTACCGGAAAATGCTTCGCAGGCTGGCGCGGCTGCACCTGGTGGGCGCCGGTGGGGCCGACGCTGACGGCCGCCGCAAAGCCCGCAGCCCCACGGGCTGTTTCGCCACGCGAGAGGCTTCCAAAGAGCTTTCCAACGAGGCACGGCTTTCCCTCCTGGCTCTTCGGGCGTGGGAGCTGTCGCCAGAGTCGCGGCCCTACCAGAAAATGCTTCGCAAGCTGGCGCGGCTGCACCTGGTGGGCGCCGGTGGAACCGAGGCTGACGGCCGCCGCAAAGCCCGCAGCCCCACGGGCTGTGGGGCCACGCGAGCGGCTGCCAAAGAGCTTTCCAACGAGGCACGGCTTTCCCTCCTGGCTCTTCGGGTGTGGGAGCTGTCGCCAGAGCCGCGGCCCTACCGGAAAATGCTTCGCAGGCTGGCGCGGCGGTACCACGTGGGCGCCGGTGGCGTCGAGGCTGACGGCCGCCGCAAAGCCCGCAGCCCCACGGGCTGTGGGGCCACGCGAGCGGCTGCCAAAGAGCTTTCCAACGAGGCATGGCTTTCCCTCCTGGCTCTTCGGGCGTGGGAGCTGTCGGCAGAGCCGAGGCCCTACCGGAAAATGCTTCGCAGGCTGGCGCGGCTGCACCTGGTGGGCGCCGGTGGCGGGGAGGTTGACGGCCGCCACAAATCCCGCAGCCCCACGTGCTGTGGGGCCACGCGAGCGGCTGCCAAAGAGCTTTCCAACGAGGCACGGCTTTCCCTCCTGGCTCTTCGGGCGTGGGAGCTGTTGCCAGAGCCACGGCCCTACCGGAAAATGCTTCGCAGGCTGGCGCGGCTGCACCTGGTGGGCGCCGGTGGAACCGAGGCTGACGGCCGCCGCAAAGCCCGCAGCCCCACGGGCTGTGGGGCCACGCGAGCGGCTGCCAAAGAGCTTTCCAACGAGGCACGGCTTTCCCTCCTGGCTCTTCGGGTGTGGGAGCTGTCGCCAGAGCCGCGGCCCTACCGGAAAATGCTTCGCAGGCTGGCGCGGCGGTACCACGTGGGCGCCGGTGGCGTCGAGGCTGACGGCCGCCGCAAAGCCCGCAGCCCCACGGGCTGTGGGGCCACACGAGCGGCTGCCAAAGAGCTTTCCAACGAGGCATGGCTTTCCCTCCTGGCTCTTCATGATTGGGAGCTGTCGCCAGAGCCGCAGCCCTACCGGAAAATGCTTCGCAGGTTGGTGCGGCGGCGCCACGTGGGTGCTGGTGGTTCCGAGGCTGACGGCCGCCGCAAAGCCCGCAGCCCCACGGGCTGTTTCGCCAGGCGAGCGGCTGCCAAAGAGCTTTCCAACGAGGCACGGCTTTCTCTCCTGGCTCTTCGGACGTGGGAGCTGTCGCCAGAGCCGCGGCCCTACCGGAAAATGCTTCGCAGGCTGGCGCGGCTGCACCTGGTGGGCGCCGGTGGCACCGAGGCTGACGGCCGCCACAAAGCTCGCAGCCCCACGGGGTGTGGGGCCACGCGAGCGGCTGCCAAAGAGCTTTCCAACGAGGCACGGCTTTCCCTCCTGGCTCTTCGGGCGTGGGAGCTGTCGCCAGAGCCGCGGCCCTACCGGAAAATGCTTCGCAGGCTGGCGCGGCTGCACCTGGTGGGCGCCGGTGGCGGGGAGGTTGACGGCCGCCACAAATCCCGCAGCCCCACGTGCTGTGGGGCCACGCGAGGGGCTGCCAAAGAGCTTTCCAACGAGGCACGGCTTTCCCTCCTGGCTCTTCGGGCGTGGGAGCTGTCGCCAGAGCCGCGGCCCTACCGGAAAATGCTTCGCAGGCTGGTGCAGCTGCACCTGGTGGGCGCCGGTGGCGCCGACGCTGACGGCCGCCGCAAAGCCCGCAGCCCCACGGGCTGTTTCGCCACGCGAGAGGCTTCCAAAGAGCTTTCCAACGAGGCACGGCTTTCCCTCCTGGCTCTTCGGGCGTGGGAGCTGTCGCCAGAGTCGCGGCCCTACCAGAAAATGCTTCGCAAGCTGGCGCGGCTGCACCTGGTGGGCGCCGGTGGAACCGAGGCTGACGGCCGCCGCAAAGCCCGCAGCCCCACGGGCTGTGGGGCCACGCGAGCGGCTACCAAAGAGCTTTCCAACGAGGCACGGCTTTCCCTCCTGGCTCTTCGGGTGTGGGAGCTGTCGCCAGAGCCGCGGCCCTACCGGAAAATGCTTCGCAGGTTGGTGCGGCGGTACCACGTGGGCGCCGGTGGCGTCGAGGCTGACGGCCGCCGCAAAGCCCGCAGCCCCACGGGCTGTGGGGCCACGCGAGCGGCTTCCAAAGAGCTTTCCAACGAGGCATGGCTTTCCCTCCTGGCTCTTCGTGATTGGGAGCTGTCGCCAGAGCCGCGGCCCTACCGGAAAATGCTTCGCAGGTTGGTGCGGCGGCGCCACGTGGGTGCTGGTGGTGCCAAGGCTGACGGCCGCCGCAAAGCCCGCAGCCCCACGGGCTGTTTCGCCAGGCGAGCGGCTCCCAAAGAGCTTTCCAACGAGGCACGGCTTTCTCTCCTGGCTCTTCGGGCGTGGGAGCTGTCGCCAGAGCCGCGGCCCTACCGGAAAATGCTTCGCAGGCTGGCACGGCGGCGCCACGTGGGCGCCGGTGGCGCTGAGGCTGACGGCCGCCGCAAAGCCCGCAGCCCCACGGGCTGTGGGGCCACGCGAGCGGCTGCCAAAGAGCTTTCCAACGAGGCACGGCTTTCCCTCCTGGCTCTTCGGGCATGGGAGCTGTCGGCAGAGCCGCGGCCCTACCGGAAAATGCTTCGCAGGCTGGCGCGGCTGCACCTGGTGGGCGCCGGTGGCGGGGAGGTTGACGGCCGCCACAAATCCCGCAGCCCCACGTGCTGTGGGGCCACGCGAGGGGCTGCCAAAGAGCTTTCCAACGAGGCACGGCTTTCCCTCCTGGCTCTTCGGGCGTGGGAGCTGTTGCCAGAGCCACGGCCCTACCGGAAAATGCTTCGCAGGCTGGCGCGGCTGCACCTGGTGGGCGCCGGTGGGGCCGACGCTGACGGCCGCCGCAAAGCCCGCAGCCCCACGGGCTGTTTCGCCACGCGAGAGGCTTCCAAAGAGCTTTCCAACGAGGCACGGCTTTCCCTCCTGGCTCTTCGGGCGTGGGAGCTGTCGCCAGAGTCGCGGCCCTACCAGAAAATGCTTCGCAAGCTGGCGCGGCTGCACCTGGTGGGCGCCGGTGGAACCGAGGCTGACGGCCGCCGCAAAGCCCGCAGCCCCACGGGCTGTGGGGCCACGCGAGCGGCTGCCAAAGAGCTTTCCAACGAGGCACGGCTTTCCCTCCTGGCTCTTCGGGTGTGGGAGCTGTCGCCAGAGCCGCGGCCCTACCGGAAAATGCTTCGCAGGCTGGCGCGGCGGTACCACGTGGGCGCCGGTGGCGTCGAGGCTGACGGCCGCCGCAAAGCCCGCAGCCCCACGGGCTGTGGGGCCACGCGAGCGGCTGCCAAAGAGCTTTCCAACGAGGCATGGCTTTCCCTCCTGGCTCTTCGGGCGTGGGAGCTGTCGGCAGAGCCGAGGCCCTACCGGAAAATGCTTCGCAGGCTGGCGCGGCTGCACCTGGTGGGCGCCGGTGGCGGGGAGGTTGACGGCCGCCACAAATCCCGCAGCCCCACGTGCTGTGGGGCCACGCGAGCGGCTGCCAAAGAGCTTTCCAACGAGGCACGGCTTTCCCTCCTGGCTCTTCGGGCGTGGGAGCTGTTGCCAGAGCCACGGCCCTACCGGAAAATGCTTCGCAGGCTGGCGCGGCTGCACCTGGTGGGCGCCGGTGGGGCCGACGCTGACGGCCGCCGCAAAGCCCGCAGCCCCACGTGCTGTGGGGCCACGCGAGAGGCTTCCAAAGAGCTTTCCAACGAGGCACGGCTTTCCCTCCTGGCTCTTCGGGCGTGGGAGCTGTCGCCAGAGTCGCGGCCCTACCAGAAAATGCTTCGCAAGCTGGCGCGGCTGCACCTGGTGGGCGCCGGTGGAACCGAGGCTGACGGCCGCCGCAAAGCCCGCAGCCCCACGGGCTGTGGGGCCACGCGAGCGGCTGCCAAAGAGCTTTCCAACGAGGCACGGCTTTCCCTCCTGGCTCTTCGGGTGTGGGAGCTGTCGCCAGAGCCGCGGCCCTACCGGAAAATGCTTCGCAGGCTGGCGCGGCTGCACCTGGTGGGCGCCGGTGGCACCGAGGCTGACGGCCGCCACAAAGCCCGCAGCCCCACGGGGTGTGGGGCCACGCGAGCGGCTGCCAAAGAGCTTTCCAACGAGGCACGGCTTTCCCTCCTGGCTCTTCGGGCGTGGGAGCTGTCGCCAGAGCCGCGGCCCTACCGGAAAATGCTTCGCAGGCTGGCGCGGTTGCACCTGGTAGGCGCCGGTGGCGGGGAGGTTGACGGCCGCCACAAATCCCGCAGCCCCACGTGCTGTGGGGCCACGCGAGGGGCTGCCAAAGAGCTTTCCAACGAGGCACGGCTTTCCCTCCTCGCTCTTCGGGCGTGGGAGCTGTCGCCAGAGCCGCGGCCCTACCGGAAAATGCTTCGCAGGCTGGTGCAGCTGCACCTGGTGGGCGCCGGTGGCGCCGACGCTGACGGCCGCCGCAAAGCCCGCAGCCCCACGGGCTGTTTCGCCACGCGAGAGGCTTCCAAAGAGCTTTCCAACGAGGCACGGCTTTCCCTCCTGGCTCTTCGGGCGTGGGAGCTGTCGCCAGAGTCGCGGCCCTACCAGAAAATGCTTCGCAAGCTGGCGCGGCTGCACCTGGTTGGCGCCGGTGGAACCGAGGCTGACGGCCGCCGCAAAGCCCGCAGCCCCACGGGCTGTGGGGCCACGCGAGCGGCTGCCAAAGAGCTTTCCAACGAGGCACGGCTTTCCCTCCTGGCTCTTCGGGTGTGGGAGCTGTCGCCAGAGCCGCGGCCCTACCGGAAAATGCTTCGCAGGTTGGTGCGGCGGTACCACGTGGGCGCCGGTGGCGTCGAGGCTGACGGCCGCCGCAAAGCCCGCAGCCCCACGGGCTGTGGGGCCACGCGAGCGGCTTCCAAAGAGCTTTCCAACGAGGCATGGCTTTCCCTCCTGGCTCTTCGTGATTGGGAGCTGTCGCCAGAGCCGCGGCCCTACCGGAAAATGCTTCGCAGGTTGGTGCGGCGGCGCCACGTGGGTGCTGGTGGTGCCAAGGCTGACGGCCGCCGCAAAGCCCGCAGCCCCACGGGCTGTTTCGCCAGGCGAGCGGCTGCCAAAGAGCTTTCCAACGAGGCACGGCTTTCTCTCCTGGCTCTTCGGGCGTGGGAGCTGTCGCCAGAGCCGCGGCCCTACCGGAAAATGCTTCGCAGGCTGGCACGGCGGCGCCACGTGGGCGCCGGTGGCGCTGAGGCTGACGGCCGCCGCAAAGCCCGCAGCCCCACGGGCTGTGGGGCCACGCGAGCGGCTGCCAAAGAGCTTTCCAACGAGGCATGGCTTTCCCTCCTGGCTCTTCGGGCGTGGGAGCTGTCGGCAGAGCCGCGGCCCTACCGGAAAATGCTTCGCAGGCTGGCGCGGCTGCACCTGGTGGGCGCCGGTGGCGGGGAGGTTGACGGCCGCCACAAATCCCGCAGCCCCACGTGCTGTGGGGCCACGCGAGCGGCTGCCAAAGAGCTTTCCAACGAGGCACGGCTTTCCCTCCTGGCTCTTCGGGCGTGGGAGCTGTTGCCAGAGCCACGGCCCTACCGGAAAATGCTTCGCAGGCTGGCGCGGCTGCACCTGGTGGGCGCCGGTGGGGCCGACGCTGACGGCCGCCGCAAAGCCCGCAGCCCCACGGGCTGTTTCGCCACGCGAGAGGCTTCCAAAGAGCTTTCCAACGAGGCACGGCTTTCCCTCCTGGCTCTTCGGGCGTGGGAGCTGTCGCCAGAGTCGCGGCCCTACCAGAAAATGCTTCGCAAGCTGGCGCGGCTGCACCTGGTGGGCGCCGGTGGAACCGAGGCTGACGGCCGCCGCAAAGCCCGCAGCCCCACGGGCTGTGGGGCCACGCGAGCGGCTGCCAAAGAGCTTTCCAACGAGGCACGGCTTTCCCTCCTGGCTCTTCGGGCGTGGGAGCTGTTGCCAGAGCCACGGCCCTACCGGAAAATGCTTCGCAGGCTGGCGCGGCTGCACCTGGTGGGCGCCGGTGGGGCCGACGCTGACGGCCGCCGCAAAGCCCGCAGCCCCACGTGCTGTGGGGCCACGCGAGAGGCTTCCAAAGAGCTTTCCAACGAGGCACGGCTTTCCCTCCTGGCTCTTCGGGCGTGGGAGCTGTCGCCAGAGTCGCGGCCCTACCAGAAAATGCTTCGCAAGCTGGCGCGGCTGCACCTGGTGGGCGCCGGTGGAACCGAGGCTGACGGCCGCCGCAAAGCCCGCAGCCCCACGGGCTGTGGGGCCACGCGAGCGGCTGCCAAAGAGCTTTCCAACGAGGCACGGCTTTCCCTCCTGGCTCTTCGGGTGTGGGAGCTGTCGCCAGAGCCGCGGCCCTACCGGAAAATGCTTCGCAGGCTGGCGCGGCTGCACCTGGTGGGCGCCGGTGGCACCTAGGCTGACGGCCGCCGCAAAGCCCGCAGCCCCACAGGGTGTGGGGCCACGCGAGCGGCTGCCAAAGAGCTTTCCAACGAGGCACGGCTTTCCCTCCTGGCTCTTCGGGCGTGGGAGCTGTCGCCAGAGCCGCGGCCCTACCGGAAAATGCTTCGCAGGCTGGCGCGGTTGCACCTGGTGGGCGCCGGTGGCGGGGAGGTTGACGGCCGCCACAAATCCCGCAGCCCCACGTGCTGTGGGGCCACGCGAGGGGCTGCCAAAGAGCTTTCCAACGAGGCACGGCTTTCCCTCCTGGCTCTTCGGGCGTGGGAGCTGTCGCCAGAGCCGCGGCCCTACCGGAAAATGCTTCGCAGGCTAGTGCAGCTGCACCTGGTGGGCGCCGGTGGCGCCGACGCTGACGGCCGCCGCAAAGCCCGCAGCCCCACGGGCTGTTTCGCCACGCGAGAGGCTTCCAAAGAGCTTTCCAACGAGGCACGGCTTTCCCTCCTGGCTCTTCGGGCGTGGGAGCTGTCGCCAGAGTCGCGGCCCTACCAGAAAATGCTTCGCAAGCTGGCGCGGCTGCACCTGGTTGGCGCCGGTGGAACCGAGGCTGACGGCCGCCGCAAAGCCCGCAGCCCCACGGGCTGTGGGGCCACGCGAGCGGCTGCCAAAGAGCTTTCCAACGAGGCACGGCTTTCTCTCCTGGCTCTTCGGGCGTGGGAGCTGTCGCCAGAGCCGCGGCCCTACCGGAAAATGCTTCGCAGGTTGGTGCGGCGGTACCACGTGGGCGCCGGTGGCGTCGAGGCTGACGGCCGCCGCAAAGCCCGCAGCCCCACGGGCTGTGGGGCCACGCGAGCGGCTTCCAAAGAGCTTTCCAACGAGGCATGGCTTTCCCTCCTGGCTCTTCGTGATTGGGAGCTGTCGCCAGAGCCGCGGCCCTACCGGAAAATGCTTCGCAGGTTGGTGCGGCGGCGCCACGTGGGTGCTGGTGGTGCCAAGGCTGACGGCCGCCGCAAAGCCCGCAGCCCCACGGGCTGTTTCGCCAGGCGAGCGGCTGCCAAAGAGCTTTCCAACGAGGCACGGCTTTCTCTCCTGGCTCTTCGGGCGTGGGAGCTGTCGCCAGAGCCGCGGCCCTACCGGAAAATGCTTCGCAGGCTGGCACGGCGGCGCCACGTGGGCGCCGGTGGCGCTGAGGCTGACGGCCGCCGCAAAGCCCGCAGCCCCACGGGCTGTGGGGCCACGCGAGCGGCTGCCAAAGAGCTTTCCAACGAGGCATGGCTTTCCCTCCTGGCTCTTCGGGCGTGGGAGCTGTCGGCAGAGCCGCGGCCCTACCGGAAAATGCTTCGCAGGCTGGCGCGGCTGCACCTGGTGGGCGCCGGTGGCGGGGAGGTTGACGGCCGCCACAAATCCCGCAGCCCCACGTGCTGTGGGGCCACGCGAGCGGCTGCCAAAGAGCTTTCCAACGAGGCACGGCTTTCCCTCCTGGCTCTTCGGGCGTGGGAGCTGTTGCCAGAGCCACGGCCCTACCGGAAAATGCTTCGCAGGCTGGCGCGGCTGCACCTGGTGGGCGCCGGTGGGGCCGACGCTGACGGCCGCCGCAAAGCCCGCAGCCCCACGGGCTGTTTCGCCACGCGAGAGGCTTCCAAAGAGCTTTCCAACGAGGCACGGCTTTCCCTCCTGGCTCTTCGGGCGTGGGAGCTGTCGCCAGAGTCGCGGCCCTACCAGAAAATGCTTCGCAAGCTGGCGCGGCTGCACCTGGTGGGCGCCGGTGGAACCGAGGCTGACGGCCGCCGCAAAGCCCGCAGCCCCACGGGCTGTGGGGCCACGCGAGCGGCTGCCAAAGAGCTTTCCAACGAGGCACGGCTTTCCCTCCTGGCTCTTCGGGTGTGGGAGCTGTCGCCAGAGCCGCGGCCCTACCGGAAAATGCTTCGCAGGCTGGCGCGGCGGTACCACGTGGGCGCCGGTGGCGTCGAGGCTGACGGCCGCCGCAAAGCCCGCAGCCCCACGGGCTGTGGGGCCACGCGAGCGGCTGCCAAAGAGCTTTCCAACGAGGCATGGCTTTCCCTCCTGGCTCTTCGGGCGTGGGAGCTGTCGGCAGAGCCGAGGCCCTACCGGAAAATGCTTCGCAGGCTGGCGCGGCTGCACCTGGTGGGCGCCGGTGGCGGGGAGGTTGACGGCCGCCACAAATCCCGCAGCCCCACGTGCTGTGGGGCCACGCGAGCGGCTGCCAAAGAGCTTTCCAACGAGGCACGGCTTTCCCTCCTGGCTCTTCGGGCGTGGGAGCTGTTGCCAGAGCCACGGCCCTACCGGAAAATGCTTCGCAGGCTGGCGCGGCTGCACCTGGTGGGCGCCGGTGGGGCCGACGCTGACGGCCGCCGCAAAGCCCGCAGCCCCACGTGCTGTGGGGCCACGCGAGAGGCTTCCAAAGAGCTTTCCAACGAGGCACGGCTTTCCCTCCTGGCTCTTCGGGCGTGGGAGCTGTCGCCAGAGTCGCGGCCCTACCAGAAAATGCTTCGCAAGCTGGCGCGGCTGCACCTGGTGGGCGCCGGTGGAACCGAGGCTGACGGCCGCCGCAAAGCCCGCAGCCCCACGGGCTGTGGGGCCACGCGAGCGGCTGCCAAAGAGCTTTCCAACGAGGCACGGCTTTCCCTCCTGGCTCTTCGGGTGTGGGAGCTGTCGCCAGAGCCGCGGCCCTACCGGAAAATGCTTCGCAGGCTGGCGCGGCGGTACCACGTGGGCGCCGGTGGCGTCGAGGCTGACGGCCGCCGCAAAGCCCGCAGCCCCACGGGCTGTGGGGCCACACGAGCGGCTGCCAAAGAGCTTTCCAACGAGGCATGGCTTTCCCTCCTGGCTCTTCGTGATTGGGAGCTGTCGCCAGAACCGCAGCCCTACCGGAAAATGCTTCGCAGGTTGGTGCGGCGGCGCCACGTGGGTGCTGGTGGTGCCGAGGCTGACGGCCGCCGCAAAGCCCGCAGCCCCACGGGCTGTTACGCCAGGCGAGCGGCTGCCAAAGAGCTTTCCAACGAGGCACGGCTTTCTCTCCTGGCTCTTCGGGCGTGGGAGCTGTCGGCAGAGCCGCGGCCCTACCGGAAAATTCTTCGCAGGCTGGCGCGGCTGCACCTGGTGGGCGCCGGTGGCGGGGAGGTTGACGGCCGCCACAAATCCCGCAGCCCCACGTGCTGTGGGGCCACGCGAGCGGCTGCCAAAGAGCTTTCCAACGAGGCACGGCTTTCCCTCCTGGCTCTTCGGGCGTGGGAGCTGTTGCCAGAGCCACGGCCCTACCGGAAAATGCTTCGCAGGCTGGCGCGGCTGCACCTGGTGGGCGCCGGTGGGGCCGACGCTGACGGCCGCCGCAAAGCCCGCAGCCCCACGGGCTGTTTCGCCACGCGAGAGGCTTCCAAAGAGCTTTCCAACGAGGCACGGCTTTCCCTCCTGGCTCTTCGGGCGTGGGAGCTGTCGCCAGAGTCGCGGCCCTACCAGAAAATGCTTCGCAAGCTGGCGCGGCTGCACCTGGTGGGCGCCGGTGGAACCGAGGCTGACGGCCGCCGCAAAGGCCGCAGCCCCACGGGCTGTGGGGCCACGCGAGCGGCTGCCAAAGAGCTTTCCAACAAGGCACGGCTTTCCCTCCTGGCTCTTCAGGTGTGGGAGCTGTCGCCAGAGCCGCGGCCCTACCGGAAAATGCTTCGCAGGCTGGCGCGGCGGTACCACGTGGGCGCCGGTGGCGTCGAGGCTGACGGCCGCCGCAAAGCCCGCAGCCCCACGGGCTGTGGGGCCACGCGAGCGGCTGCCAAAGAGCTTTCCAACGAGGCATGGCTTTCCCTCCTGGCTCTTCGTGATTGGGAGCTGTCGCCAGAGCCGCAGCCCTACCGGAAAATGCTTCGCAGGTTGGTGCGGCGGCACCACGTGGGTGCTGGTGGTGCCGAGGCTGACGGCCGCCGCAAAGCCCGCAGCCCCACGGGCTGTTTCGCCAGGCGAGCGGCTGCCAAAGAGCTTTCCAACGAGGCACGGCTTTCTCTCCTGGCTCTTCGGGCGTGGGAGCTGACGCCAGAGCCGCGGCCCTACCGGAAAATGCTTCGCAGGCTGGCGCGGCTGCACCTGGTGGGCGCCGGTGGCGGGGAGGCTGACGGCCGCCACAAAGCCCGCAGCTCCACGGGCTGTGGGGCCACGCGAGCGGCTGCCAAAGAGCTTTCCAACGAGGCATGGCTTTCCCTCCTGGCTCTTCGGGCGTGGGAGCTGTCGCCAGAGCCGCGGCCCTACCGGAAAATGCTTCGCAGGCTGGCGCGGCTGCACCTGGTGGGCGCCGGTGGCACCGAGGCTGACGGCCGCCACAAAGCCCGCAGCCCCACGGGGTGTGGGGCCACGCGAGCGGCTGCCAAAGAGCTTTCCAACGAGGCACGGCTTTCCCTCCTGGCTCTTCGGGCGTGGGAGCTGTCGCCAGAGCCGCGGCCCTACCGGAAAATGCTTCGCAGGCTGGCGCAGCTGCAACTGGTGGGCGCCGGTGACATCGAAGCTGACGGCCGCCGCAAAGCCCGCAGCCCCACGGGCTGTGGGGCCACGCGAGCGGCTGCAAAAGAGCTTTCCAACGAGGCATGGCTTTCCCTCCTTGCTCTTCGGGCGTGGGAGCTGTCGCCAGAGCCGCGGCCCTACCGGAAAATGCTTCGCAGGCTGGTGCGGCTGCACCTGGTGGGCGCCGGTGGCACCTAGGCTGACGGCCGCCGCAAAGCCCGCAGCCCCACAGGGTGTGGGGCCACGCGAGCGGCTGCCAAAGAGCTTTCCAACGAGGCACGGCTTTCCCTCCTGGCTCTTCGGGCGTGGGAGCTGTCGCCAGAGCCGCGGCCCTACCGGAAAATGCTTCGCAGGCTGGCGCGGTTGCACCTGGTGGGCGCCGGTGGCGGGGAGGTTGACGGCCGCCACAAATCCCGCAGCCCCACGTGCTGTGGGGCCACGCGAGGGGCTGCCAAAGAGCTTTCCAACGAGGCACGGCTTTCCCTCCTGGCTCTTCGGGCGTGGGAGCTGTCGCCAGAGCCGCGGCCCTACCGGAAAATGCTTCGCAGGCTAGTGCAGCTGCACCTGGTGGGCGCCGGTGGCGCCGACGCTGACGGCCGCCGCAAAGCCCGCAGCCCCACGGGCTGTTTCGCCACGCGAGAGGCTTCCAAAGAGCTTTCCAACGAGGCACGGCTTTCCCTCCTGGCTCTTCGGGCGTGGGAGCTGTCGCCAGAGTCGCGGCCCTACCAGAAAATGCTTCGCAAGCTGGCGCGGCTGCACCTGGTTGGCGCCGGTGGAACCGAGGCTGACGGCCGCCGCAAAGCCCGCAGCCCCACGGGCTGTGGGGCCACGCGAGCGGCTGCCAAAGAGCTTTCCAACGAGGCACGGCTTTCCCTCCTGGCTCTTCGGGTGTGGGAGCTGTCGCCAGAGCCGCGGCCCTACCGGAAAATGCTTCGCAGGTTGGTGCGGCGGTACCACGTGGGCGCCGGTGGCGTCGAGGCTGACGGCCGCCGCAAAGCCCGCAGCCCCACGGGCTGTGGGGCCACGCGAGCGGCTTCCAAAGAGCTTTCCAACGAGGCATGGCTTTCCCTCCTGGCTCTTCGTGATTGGGAGCTGTCGCCAGAGCCGCGGCCCTACCGGAAAATGCTTCGCAGGTTGGTGCGGCGGCGCCACGTGGGTGCTGGTGGTGCCAAGGCTGACGGCCGCCGCAAAGCCCGCAGCCCCGCGGGCTGTTTCGCCAGGCGAGCGGCTGCCAAAGAGCTTTCCAACGAGGCACGGCTTTCTCTCCTGGCTCTTCGGGCGTGGGAGCTGTCGCCAGAGCCGCGGCCCTACCGGAAAATGCTTCGCAGGCTGGCACGGCGGCGCCACGTGGGTGCCGGTGGCGCTGAGGCTGACGGCCGCCGCAAAGCCCGCAGCCCCACGGGCTGTGGGGCCACGCGAGCGGCTGCCAAAGAGCTTTCCAACGAGGCATGGCTTTCCCTCCTGGCTCTTCGGGCGTGGGAGCTGTCGGCAGAGCCGCGGCCCTACCGGAAAATGCTTCGCAGGCTGGCGCGGCTGCACCTGGTGGGCGCCGGTGGCGGGGAGGTTGACGGCCGCCACAAATCCCGCAGCCCCACGTGCTGTGGGGCCACGCGAGCGGCTGCCAAAGAGCTTTCCAACGAGGCACGGCTTTCCCTCCTGGCTCTTCGGGCGTGGGAGCTGTTGCCAGAGCCACGGCCCTACCGGAAAATGCTTCGCAGGCTGGCGCGGCTGCACCTGGTGGGCGCCGGTGGGGCCGACGCTGACGGCCGCCGCAAAGCCCGCAGCCCCACGGGCTGTTTCGCCACGCGAGAGGCTTCCAAAGAGCTTTCCAACGAGGCACGGCTTTCCCTCCTGGCTCTTCGGGCGTGGGAGCTGTCGCCAGAGTCGCGGCCCTACCAGAAAATGCTTCGCAAGCTGGCGCGGCTGCACCTGGTGGGCGCCGGTGGAACCGAGGCTGACGGCCGCCGCAAAGCCCGCAGCCCCACGGGCTGTGGGGCCACGCGAGCGGCTGCCAAAGAGCTTTCCAACGAGGCACGGCTTTCCCTCCTGGCTCTTCGGGTGTGGGAGCTGTCGCCAGAGCCGCGGCCCTACCGGAAAATGCTTCGCAGGCTGGCGCGGCGGTACCACGTGGGCGCCGGTGGCGTCGAGGCTGACGGCCGCCGCAAAGCCCGCAGCCCCACGGGCTGTGGGGCCACGCGAGCGGCTGCCAAAGAGCTTTCCAACGAGGCATGGCTTTCCCTCCTGGCTCTTCGGGCGTGGGAGCTGTCGGCAGAGCCGAGGCCCTACCGGAAAATGCTTCGCAGGCTGGCGCGGCTGCACCTGGTGGGCGCCGGTGGCGGGGAGGTTGACGGCCGCCACAAATCCCGCAGCCCCACGTGCTGTGGGGCCACGCGAGCGGCTGCCAAAGAGCTTTCCAACGAGGCACGGCTTTCCCTCCTGGCTCTTCGGGCGTGGGAGCTGTTGCCAGAGCCACGGCCCTACCGGAAAATGCTTCGCAGGCTGGCGCGGCTGCACCTGGTGGGCGCCGGTGGGGCCGACGCTGACGGCCGCCGCAAAGCCCGCAGCCCCACGTGCTGTGGGGCCACGCGAGAGGCTTCCAAAGAGCTTTCCAACGAGGCACGGCTTTCCCTCCTGGCTCTTCGGGCGTGGGAGCTGTCGCCAGAGTCGCGGCCCTACCAGAAAATGCTTCGCAAGCTGGCGCGGCTGCACCTGGTGGGCGCCGGTGGAACCGAGGCTGACGGCCGCCGCAAAGCCCGCAGCCCCACGGGCTGTGGGGCCACGCGAGCGGCTGCCAAAGAGCTTTCCAACGAGGCACGGCTTTCCCTCCTGGCTCTTCGGGTGTGGGAGCTGTCGCCAGAGCCGCGGCCCTACCGGAAAATGCTTCGCAGGCTGGCGCGGCGGTACCACGTGGGCGCCGGTGGCGTCGAGGCTGACGGCCGCCGCAAAGCCCGCAGCCCCACGGGCTGTGGGGCCACACGAGCGGCTGCCAAAGAGCTTTCCAACGAGGCATGGCTTTCCCTCCTGGCTCTTCGTGATTGGGAGCTGTCGCCAGAACCGCAGCCCTACCGGAAAATGCTTCGCAGGTTGGTGCGGCGGCGCCACGTGGGTGCTGGTGGTGCCGAGGCTGACGGCCGCCGCAAAGCCCGCAGCCCCACGGGCTGTTACGCCAGGCGAGCGGCTGCCAAAGAGCTTTCCAACGAGGCACGGCTTTCTCTCCTGGCTCTTCGGGCGTGGGAGCTGTCGGCAGAGCCGCGGCCCTACCGGAAAATTCTTCGCAGGCTGGCGCGGCTGCACCTGGTGGGCGCCGGTGGCGGGGAGGTTGACGGCCGCCACAAATCCCGCAGCCCCACGTGCTGTGGGGCCACGCGAGCGGCTGCCAAAGAGCTTTCCAACGAGGCACGGCTTTCCCTCCTGGCTCTTCGGGCGTGGGAGCTGTTGCCAGAGCCACGGCCCTACCGGAAAATGCTTCGCAGGCTGGCGCGGCTGCACCTGGTGGGCGCCGGTGGGGCCGACGCTGACGGCCGCCGCAAAGCCCGCAGCCCCACGGGCTGTTTCGCCACGCGAGAGGCTTCCAAAGAGCTTTCCAACGAGGCACGGCTTTCCCTCCTGGCTCTTCGGGCGTGGGAGCTGTCGCCAGAGTCGCGGCCCTACCAGAAAATGCTTCGCAAGCTGGCGCGGCTGCACCTGGTGGGCGCCGGTGGAACCGAGGCTGACGGCCGCCGCAAAGGCCGCAGCCCCACGGGCTGTGGGGCCACGCGAGCGGCTGCCAAAGAGCTTTCCAACAAGGCACGGCTTTCCCTCCTGGCTCTTCAGGTGTGGGAGCTGTCGCCAGAGCCGCGGCCCTACCGGAAAATGCTTCGCAGGCTGGCGCGGCGGTACCACGTGGGCGCCGGTGGCGTCGAGGCTGACGGCCGCCGCAAAGCCCGCAGCCCCACGGGCTGTGGGGCCACGCGAGCGGCTGCCAAAGAGCTTTCCAACGAGGCATGGCTTTCCCTCCTGGCTCTTCGTGATTGGGAGCTGTCGCCAGAGCCGCAGCCCTACCGGAAAATGCTTCGCAGGTTGGTGCGGCGGCACCACGTGGGTGCTGGTGGTGCCGAGGCTGACGGCCGCCGCAAAGCCCGCAGCCCCACGGGCTGTTTCGCCAGGCGAGCGGCTGCCAAAGAGCTTTCCAACGAGGCACGGCTTTCTCTCCTGGCTCTTCGGGCGTGGGAGCTGACGCCAGAGCCGCGGCCCTACCGGAAAATGCTTCGCAGGCTGGCGCGGCTGCACCTGGTGGGCGCCGGTGGCGGGGAGGCTGACGGCCGCCACAAAGCCCGCAGCTCCACGGGCTGTGGGGCCACGCGAGCGGCTGCCAAAGAGCTTTCCAACGAGGCATGGCTTTCCCTCCTGGCTCTTCGGGCGTGGGAGCTGTCGCCAGAGCCGCGGCCCTACCGGAAAATGCTTCGCAGGCTGGCGCGGCTGCACCTGGTGGGCGCCGGTGGCACCGAGGCTGACGGCCGCCACAAAGCCCGCAGCCCCACGGGGTGTGGGGCCACGCGAGCGGCTGCCAAAGAGCTTTCCAACGAGGCACGGCTTTCCCTCCTGGCTCTTCGGGCGTGGGAGCTGTCGCCAGAGCCGCGGCCCTACCGGAAAATGCTTCGCAGGCTGGCGCAGCTGCAACTGGTGGGCGCCGGTGACATCGAAGCTGACGGCCGCCGCAAAGCCCGCAGCCCCACGGGCTGTGGGGCCACGCGAGCGGCTGCAAAAGAGCTTTCCAACGAGGCATGGCTTTCCCTCCTTGCTCTTCGGGCGTGGGAGCTGTCGCCAGAGCCGCGGCCCTACCGGAAAATGCTTCGCAGGCTGGTGCGGCTGCACCTGGTAGGCGACGGTGGCGTCGAGGCTGACGGCCGCCGCAAAGCCCGCAGCCCCACGGGCTGTGGGGCCACGCGAGCGGCTGCCAAAGAGCTTTCCAACGAGGCATGGCTTTCCCTCCTAGCTCTTCGTGCTTGGGAGCTGTCGCCAGAGCCGCGGCCCTACTGGAAAATGCTTCGCAGGCTGGTGCGGCGGCGCCACGTGGGCGCCGGTGGAGCCTAGGCTGACGGCCGCCGCAAAGCCCGCAGCCCCACGGGCTGTGGGGCCACGTGAGCGGCTGCCAAAGAGCTTTCCAACGAGGCATGGCTTTCCCTCCTGGCTCTTCGTGCTTGGGAGCTGTCGCCAGAGCCGCGGCCCTACCGGAAAATGCTTCGCAGGCTGGTGCGGCGGCGCCACGTGGGCGCCGGTGGCTCCAAGGGTGACGGCGGCCGCAAAGCCCGCAGCCCCACGGGCTGTTTTGCCAGGTGAGCGGCTGCCAAAGAGCTTTCCAACGAGGCACGGCTTTCCCCCCTGGCTCTTCGGGCGTGGGAGCTGTCGCCAGAGCCGCGGCCCTACTGGAAAATGCTTCGCAGGCTGGCGCGGCTGCACCTGGTGGGTGCCGGTGGCGGGGAGGTTGACGGCCGCCACAAAGCCCGCAGCCCCACGGGCTGTGGGGCCACGCGAGCGGCTGCCAAAGAGCTTTCCAACGAGGCACGGCTTTCCCTCCTGGCTCTTCGGGCGTGGGAACTGTCGCCAGAGCCGCGGCCCTACCGGAAAATGCTTCACAGGCTGGCGTGGCGGTGCCATGTGGGCGCCGGTGCTGCTGAGGCTGACGGTCTCCGGAAAGCCCGCAGCCCCACGGGCTGTGGGGCCACGCGAGCGGCTGCCAAAGAGCTTTCCAACGAGGCACGGCTTTCCCTCCTGGCTCTTCGGGCGTGGGAGCTGTCGCCAGAGTCGCGGCCCTACCAGAAAATGCTTCGCAAGCTGGCGCGGCTGCACCTGGTGGGCGCCGGTGGCGTCGAGGCTGACGGCCGCCGCAAAGCCTGCAGCCCCACGGGCTGTGGGGCCACGCGAGCGGCTGCCAAAGAGCTTTCCAACGAGGCACGGCTTTCCCTCCTGGCTCTTCGGGCGTGGGAGCTGTCGCCAGAGTCGCGGCCGTACAGGAAAATGCTTTGCAGGCTGGCGCGGCTGCATCTGGTGGGCGACGGTGGCGGGGAGGTTGACGGCCGCCACAAACCCGCAGCCCCACGGGCTGTGGGGCCACGCGAGCGGCTGCCAAAGACCTTTCCAACGAGGCACGGCTTTCCATCCTGGCTCTTCGGGCGTGGGAGCTGTCGCCAGAGCCGCGGCCCTACCGGAAAATGCTTCGCAGGCTGGCGCGGCTGCACCTGGTGGGCGCCGGTGGCACCGAGGCTGACGGCCGCCACAAAGCCCGCAGCCCCACGTGCTGTGGGGCCACGCGAGGGGCTGCCAAAGAGCTTTCCAACGAGGCACGGCTTTCCCTCCTGGCTCTTCGGGCGTGGGAGCTGTCGCCAGAGCCGCGGCCCTACCGGAAAATGCTTCGCAGGCTGGCGCGGCTGCACCTGGTGGGCGCCGGTGGCGCCGACGCTGACGGCCGCCGCAAAGCCCGCAGCCCCACGGGCTGTTTCGCCACGCGAGAGGCTTCCAAAGAGCTTTCCAACGAGGCACAGCTTCCCCTCCTGGCTCTTCGGGCGTGGGAGCTGTCGCCAGAGTCGCGGCCCTACCAGAAAATGCTTCGCAAGCTGGCGCGGCTGCACCTGGTGGGCGCCGGTGGAACCGAGGCTGACGGCCGCCGCAAAGCCCGCAGCCCCACGGGCTGTGGGGCCACGCGAGCGGCTGCCAAAGAGCTTTCCAACGAGGCACGGCTTTCCCTCCTGGCTCTTCGGGCGTGGGAGCTGTCGCCAGAGCCGCGGCCCTACCGGAAAATGCTTCGCAGGTTGGTGCGGCGGCGCCACGTGGGTGCTGGTGGTGCCGAGGCTGACGGCCGCCGCAAAGCCCGCAGCCACACGGGCTGTTTCGCCAGGCGAGCGGCTGCCAAAGAGCTTTCAAACGAGGCACGGCTTTCCCTCCTGGCTCTTCGGGCGTGGGAGCTGTCGCCAGAGCCGCGGCCCTACCGGAAAATGCTTCGCAGGCTGGCGCGGCTGCACCTGGTGGGCGCCGGTGGCGGGGAGGCTGACGGCCGCCACAAAGCCCGCAGCTCCACGGGCTGTGGGGCCACGCGAGCGGCTGCCAAAGAGCTTTCCAACAAGGCATGGCTTTCCCTCCTGGCTCTTCGGGCGTGGGAGCTGTCGCCAGAGCCGCAGCCCTACCGGAAAATGCTTCGCAGGCTGGCGCGGCTGCACCTGGTGGGCGCCGGTGGCACCGAGGCTGACGGCCGCCACAAAGCCCGCAGCCCCACGGGGTGTGGGGCCACGCGAGCGGCTGCCAAAGAGCTTTCCAACGAGGCACGGCTTTCCCTCCTGGCTCTTCGGGCGTGGGAGCTGTCGCCAGAGCCGCGGCCCTACCGGAAAATGCTTCGCAGGCTGGCGCGGCTGCACCTGGTGGGCGCCGGTGGCATCGAAGCTGACGGCCGCCGCAAAGCCCGCAGCCCCACGGGCTGTGGGGCCACGCGAGCGGCTGCCAAAGAGCTTTCCAACGAGGCATGGCTTTCCCTCCTGGCTCTTCGGGCGTGGGAGCTATCGCCAGAGCCGCGGCCCTACCGGAAAATGCTTCGCAGGCTGGTGCGGCTGCACCTGGTAGGCGACGGTGGCGTCGAGGCTGACGGCCGCCGCAAAGCCCGCAGCCCCACGGGCTGTGGGGCCACGCGAGCGGATGCCAAAGAGCTTTCCAACGAGGCACGGCTTTCCCTCCTGGCTCTTCGGGCGTGGGAGCTGTCGCCAGAGCCGCGGCCCTACCGGAAAATGCTTCGCAGGCTGGTGCGGCGGCGCCACGTGGGCGCCGGTGGCGCCTAGGCTGACGGCCGCCGCAAAGCCCGCAGCCCCACGGGCTGTGGGGCCACGCGAGCGGCTGCCAAAGAGCTTTCCAACGAGGCATGGCTTTCCCTCCTGGCTCTTCGTGCTTGGGAGCTGTCGCCAGAGCCGCGGCCCTACCGGAAAATGCTTCGCAGGCTGGTGCGGCGGCGCCACGTGGGCGCCGGTGGCTCCAAGGGTGACGGCGGCCGCAAAGCCCGCAGCCCCACGGGCTGTTTTGCCAGGTGAGCGGCTGCCAAAGAGCTTTCCAACGAGGCACGGCTTTCCGTCCTGGCTCTTCGGGCGTGGGAGCTGTCGCCAGAGCCGCGGCCCTACCGGAAAATGCTTCGCAGGCTGGCGCGGCTGCACCTGGTGGGTGCCGGTGGCGGGGAGGTTGACGGCCGCCACAAAGCCCGCAGCCCGACGGGCTGTGGGGCCACGCGAGCGGCTGCCAAAGAGCTTTCCAACGAGGCACGGCTTTCCCTCCCTGCTCTTCGGGCGTGGGAACTGTCGCCAGAGCCGCGGCCCTACCGGAAAATGCTTCGCAGGCTGGCGTGGCGGTGCCATGTGGGCGCCGGTGCTGCTGAGGCTGACGGTCTCCGGAAAGCCCGCAGCCCCACGGGCTGTGGGGCTACGCGAGAGGCTGCCAAAGAGCTTTCCAACGAGGCATAGCTTTCCCTCCTGGCTCTTCGGACGTGGGAGATGTCGCCAGAGCCGCGGCCCTACCGCAAAATGCTTCGCAGGCTGGCGCGGCTGCACCTGGTGGGTGCCGGTGTCGGGGAGGTTGACGGCCGCCGCAAAGCCCGCAGCCCCACGGGCTGTGGGGCCACGCGAGCGGCTGCCAAAGAGCTTTCCAACGAGGCACGGCTTTCCCTCCTGGCTCTTCGGGCGTGGGAGCTGTCGCCAGAGCCGCGGCCCTACCGGAAAATGCTTCGCAGGCTGGCGCGGCTGCACCTGGTGGGCGCCGGTGGCGGGGAGGTTGACGGCCGCCACAAATCCCGCAGCCCCACGTGCTGTGGGGCCACGCGAGGGGCTGCCAAAGAGCTTTCCAACGAGGCACGGCTTTCCCTCCTGGCTCTTCGGGCGTGGGAGCTGTCGCCAGAGCCGCGGCCCTACCGGAAAATGCTTCGCAGGCTGGCGCGGCTGCACCTGGTGGGCGCCGGTGGCGCCGACGCTGACGGCCGCCGCAAAGCCCGCAGCCCCACGGGCTGTTTCGCCACGCGAGAGGCTTCCAAAGAGCTTTCCAACGAGGCACGGCTTTCCCTCCTGGCTCTTCGGGCGTGGGAGCTGTCGCCAGAGTCACGGCCCTACCAGAAAATGCTTCGCAAGCTGGCGCGGATGCACCTGGTGGGCGCCGGTGGAACCGAGGCTGACGGCCGCCGCAAAGCCCGGAGCCCCACGGGATGTGGGGCCACGCGAGCGGCTGCCAAAGAGCTTTCCAACGAGGCACGGCTTTCCCTCCTGGCTCTTCGGGTGTGGGAGCTGTCGCCAGAGCCGCGGCCCTACCGGAAAACGCTTCGCAGGTTGGTGCGGCGGTACCACGTGGGCGCCGGTGGCGTCGAGGCTGACGGCCGCCGCAAAGCCCGCAGCCCCACGGGCTGTGGGGCCACGCGAGCGGCTGCCAAAGAGCTTTCCAACGAGGCATGGCTTTCCCTCCTGGCTCTTCGTGATTGGGAGCTGTCGTCAGAGCCGCGGCCCTACTGGAAAATGCTTCGCAGGTTGGTGCGGCGGCGCCACGTGGGTGCTGGTGGTGCCGAGGCTGACGGCCGCCGCAAAGCCCGCAGCCCCATGGGCTGTTTCGCCAGGCGAGCGGCTGCCAAAGAGCTTTCCAACGAGGCACGGCTTTCTCTCCTGGCTCTTCGGGCGTGGGAGCTGTCGCCAGAGCCGCGGCCCTACCGGAAAATGCTTCGCAGGCTGGCGCGGCTGCACCTGGTGGGCGCCGGTGGCACTGAGGCTGACGGCCGCCACAAAGCCCGCAGCTCCACGGGCTGTGGGGCCACGCGAGCGGCTGCCAAAGAGCTTTCCAACGAGGCACGGCTTTCTCTCCTGGGTCTTCGGGCGTGGGAGCTGTCGCCAGAGCCGCGGCCCTACCGGAAAATGCTTCGCAGGCTGGCGCGGCTACACCTGGTGGGCGCCGGTGGCGGGGAGGTCTACGGCCGCCACAAAGCCCGCAGCCCCACGGGCTGTGGGGCCACGCGAGCGGCTGCCAAAGAGCTTTCCAACGAGGCATGGCTT
Organism: Chroicocephalus ridibundus; assembly: GCF_963924245.1. Taxonomy (NCBI): domain Eukaryota; kingdom Metazoa; phylum Chordata; class Aves; order Charadriiformes; family Laridae; genus Chroicocephalus; species Chroicocephalus ridibundus. The sequence goes on along the minus strand of NW_026961567.1, from coordinate 484,923 downwards.
TCCCTCGTGGCTCTTCGGGCGTGGGAGCTGTCGCCAGAGTCGCGGCCCTACCGGAAAATGCTTCGCAGGCTGGCGCGGCTGCACCTGGTGGGCGCCGGTGGCGGGGAGGTTGACGGCCGCCACAAATCCCGCAGCCCCACGTGCTGTGGGGCCACGCGAGGGGCTGCCAAAGAGCTTTCCAACGAGGCACGGCTTTCCCTCCTGGCTCTTCGGGCGTGGGAGCTGTCGCCAGAGCCGCGGCCCTACCGGAAAATGCTTCGCAGGCTGGCGTGGCTGCACCTGGTGGGCGCCGGTGGCGCCGACGCTGACGGCCGCCGCAAAGCCCGCAGCCCCACGGGCTGTTTCGCCACGCGAGAGGCTTCCAAAGAGCTTTCCAACGAGGCACGGCTTTCCCTCCTGGCTCTTCGGGCGTGGGAGCTGTCGCCAGAGTCACGGCCCTACCAGAAAATGCTTCGCAAGCTGGCGCGGCTGCACCTGGTGGGCGCCGGTGGAACCGAGGCTGACGGCCGCCGCAAAGCCCGGAGCCCCACGGGATGTGGGGCCACGCGAGCGGCTGCCAAAGAGCTTTCCAACGAGGCACGGCTTTCCCTCCTGGCTCTTCGGGTGTGGGAGCTGTCGCCAGAGCCGCGGCCCTACCGGAAAACGCTTCGCAGGTTGGTGCGGCGGTACCACGTGGGCGCCGGTGGCGTCGAGGCTGACGGCCGCCGCAAAGCCCGCAGCCCCACGGGCTGTGGAGCCACGCGAGCGGCTGCCAAAGAGCTTTCCAACGAGGCATGGCTTTCCCTCCTGGCTCTTCGTGATTGGGAGCTGTCGTCAGAGCCGCGGCCCTACTGGAAAATGCTTCGCAGGTTGGTGCGGCGGCGCCACGTGGGTGCTGGTGGTGCCGAGGCTGACGGCCGCCGCAAAGCCCGCAGCCCCACGGGCTGTTTCGCCAGGCGAGCGGCTGCCAAAGAGCTTTCCAACGAGGCACGGCTTTCTCTCCTGGCTCTTCGGGCGTGGGAGCTGTCGCCAGAGCCGCGGCCCTACCGGAAAATGCTTCGCAGGCTGGCGCGGCTGCACCTGGTGGGCGCCGGTGGCACTGAGGCTGACGGCCGCCACAAAGCCCGCAGCTCCACGGGCTGTGGGGCCACGCGAGCGGCTGCCAAAGAGCTTTCCAACGAGGCACGGCTTTCTCTCCTGGCTCTTCGGGCGTGGGAGCTGTCGCCAGAGCCGCGGCCCTACCGGAAAATGCTTCGCAGGCTGGCGCGGCTACACCTGGTGGGCGCCGGTGGCGGGGAGGTCTACGGCCGCCACAAAGCCCGCAGCCCCACGGGCTGTGGGGCCACGCGAGCGGCTGCCAAAGAGCTTTCCAACGAGGCATGGCTTTCCCTCGTGGCTCTTCGGGCGTGGGAGCTGTCGCCAGAGTCGCGGCCCTACCGGAAAATGCTTCGCAGGCTGGCGCGGCTGCACCTGGTGGGCGCCGGTGGCGGGGAGGTTGACGGCCGCCACAAATCCCGCAGCCCCACGTGCTGTGGGGCCACGCGAGGGGCTGCCAAAGAGCTTTCCAACGAGGCACGGCTTTCCCTCCTGGCTCTTCGGGCGTGGGAGCTGTCACCAGAGCCGCGGCCCTACCGGAAAATGCTTCGCAGGCTGGCGCAGCTGCACCTGGTGGGCGCCGGTGGCGCCGACGCTGACGGCCGCCGCAAAGCCCGCAGCCCCACGGGCTGTTTCGCCACGCGAGAGGCTTCCAAAGAGCTTTCCAACGAGGCACGGCTTTCCCTCCTGGCTCTTCGGGCGTGGGAGCTGTCGCCAGAGTCGCGGCCCTACCAGAAAATGCTTCGCAAGCTGGCGCGGCTGCACCTGGTGGGCGCCGGTGGAACCGAGGCTGACGGCCGCCGCAAAGCCCGCAGCCCCACGGGCTGTGGGGCCACGCGAGCGGCTGCCAAAGAGCTTTCCAACGAGGCACGGCTTTCCCAGCTGGCTCTTCGGGTGTGGGAGCTGTCGCCAGAGCCGCGGCCCTACCGGAAAATGCTTCGCAGGTTGGTGCGGCGGTACCACGTGGGCGCCGGTGGCGTCGAGGCTGACGGCCGCCGCAAAGCCCGCAGCTGCACGGGCTGTGAGGCCACGCGAGCGGCTGCCAAAGAGCTTTCCAACGAGGCATGGCTTTCCCTCCTGGCTCTTCGTGATTGGGAGCTGTCGCCAGAGCCGCGGCCCTACCGGAAAATGCTTCGCAGGTTGGTGCGGCGGCGCCACGTGGGTGCTGGTGGTGCCGAGGCTGACGGCCGCCGCAAAGCCCGCAGCCCCACGGGCTGTTTCGCCAGGCGAGCGGCTGCCAAAGAGCTTTCCAACGAGGCACGGCTTTCCCTCCTGGCTCTTCGGGCGTGGGAGCTGTCGCCAGAGCCGCGGCCCTACCGGAAAATGCTTCGCAGGCTGGCGCGGCGGCGCCACGTGGGCGCCGGTGGCGCTGAGGCTGACGGCCGCCGCAAAGCCCGCAGCCCCACGGGCTGTGGGGCCACGCGAGCGGCTGCCAAAGAGCTTTCCAACGAGGCATGGCTTTCCCTCCTGGCTCTTCGGGCGTGGGAGCTGTCGGCAGAGCCGCGGCCCTACCGCAAAATGCTTCGCAGGCTGGCGCGGCTGCATCTGGTGGGCGCCGGTGGCGGGGAGGTTCACGGCCGCAACAAACCCGCAGCCCCACGGGCTGTGGGGCCACGCGAGCGGCTGCCAAAGAGCTTTCCAACGAGGCACGGCTTTCCATCCTGGCTCTTCGGGCGTGGGAGCTGTCGCCAGAGCCGCGGCCCTACCGGAAAATGCTTCGCAGGCTGGCGCGGCTGCACCTGGTGGGCGCCGGTGGCGGGGAGGTTGACGGCCGCCACAAATCCCGCAGCCCCACGTGCTGTGGGGCCACGCGAGCGGCTGCCAAAGAGCTTTCCAAAGAGGCACGGCTTTCCCTCCTGGCTCTTCGGGCGTGGGAGCTGTCGCCAGAGCCGCGGCCCTACCGGAAAATGCTTCGCAGGCTGGCGCGGCTGCACCTGGTGGGCGCCGGTGGCGCCGACGCTGACGGCCGCCGCAAAGCCCGCAGCCCCACGGGCTGTTTCGCCACGCGAGAGGCTTCCAAAGAGCTTTCCAACGAGGCACAGCTTTCCCTCCTGGCTCTTCGGGCGTGGGAGCTGTCGCCAGAGTCGCGGCCCTACCAGAAAATGCTTCGCAAGCTGGCGCGGCTGCACCTGGTGGGCGCCGGTGGAACCGAGGCTGACGGCCGCCGCAAAGCCCGCAGCCCCACGGGCTGTGGGGCCACGCGAGCGGCTGCCAAAGAGCTTTCCAACGAGGCATGGCTTTCCCTCCTGGCTCTTCGGGCGTGGGAGCTGTCGCCAGAGCCTCGGCCCTACCGGAAAATGCTTCGCAGGTTGGTGCGGCGGTACCACGTGGGCGCCGGTGGCGTCGAGGCTGACGGCCGCCGCAAAGCCCGCAGCCCCACGGGCTATGGGGCCACGCGAGCGGCTGCCAAAGAGCTTTCCAACGAGGCATAGCTTTCCCTCCTGGCTCTTCGTGATTGGGAGATGTCGCCAGAGCCGCGGCCCTACCGGAAAATGCTTCGCAGATTGGTGCGGCGGCGCCACGTGGGTGCTGGTGGTGCCGAGGCTGACGGCCGCCGCAAAGCCCGCAGCCCCACGGGCTGTTTCGCCAGGCGAGCGTCTGCCAAAGAGCTTTCAAACGAGGCATGGCTTTCCCTCCTGGCTCTTCGGGCGTGGGAGCTGTCGCCAGAGCCGCGGCCCTACCGGAAAATGCTTCGCAGGCTGGCGCGGCTGCACCTGGTGGGCGCCGGTGGCACTGAGGCTGACGGCCGCCACAAAGCCCGCAGCTCCACGGGCTGTGGGGCCACGCGAGCGGCTGCCAAAGAGCTTTCCAACGAGGCACGGCTTTCTCTCCTGGCTCTTCGGGCGTGGGAGCTGTCGCCAGAGCCGCGGCCCTACCGGAAAATGCTTCGCAGGCTGGCGCGGCTACACCTGGTGGGCGCCGGTGGCGGGGAGGTCTACGGCCGCCACAAAGCCCGCAGCCCCACGGGCTGTGGGGCCACGCGAGCGGCTGCCAAAGAGCTTTCCAACGAGGCATGGCTTTCCCTCGTGGCTCTTCGGGCGTGGGAGCTGTCGCCAGAGTCGCGGCCCTACCGCAAAATGCTTCGCAGGCTGGCGCGGCTGCATCTGGTGGGCGCCGGTGGCGGGGAGGTTGACGGCCGCCACAAACCCGCAGCCCCACGGGCTGTGGGGCCACGCGAGCGGCTGCCAAAGAGCTTTCCAACGAGGCACGGCTTTCCATCCTGGCTCTTCGGGCGTGGGAGCTGTCGCCAGAGCCGCGGCCCTACCGGAAAATGCTTCGCAGGCTGGCGCGGCTGCACCTGGTGGGCGCCGGTGGCGGGGAGGTTGACGGCCGCCACAAATCCCGCAGCCCCACGTGCTGTGGGGCCACGCGAGGGGCTGCCAAAGAGCTTTCCAATGAGGCACGGCTTTCCCTCCTGGCTCTTCGGGCGTGGGAGCTGTCGCCAGAGCCGCGGCCCTACCGGAAAATGCTTCGCAGGCTGGCGCGGCTGCACCTGGTGGGCGCCGGTGGCGCCGACGCTGACGGCCGCCGCAAAGCCCGCAGCCCCACGGGCTGTTTCGCCACGCGAGAGGCTTCCAAAGAGCTTTCCAACGAGGCACGGCTTTCCCTCCTGGCTCTTCGGGCGTGGGAGCTGTCGCCAGAGTCACGGCCCTACCAGAAAATGCTTCGCAAGCTGGCGCGGCTGCACCTGGTGGGCGCCGGTGGAACCGAGGCTGACGGCCGCCGCAAAGCCCGGAGCCCCACGGGATGTGGGGCCACGCGAGCGGCTGCCAAAGAGCTTTCCAACGAGGCACGGCTTTCCCTCCTGGCTCTTCGGGTGTGGGAGCTGTCGCCAGAGCCGCGGCCCTACCGGAAAACGCTTCGCAGGTTGGTGCGGCGGTACCACGTGGGCGCCGGTGGCGTCGAGGCTGACGGCCGCCGCAAAGCCCGCAGCCCCACGGGCTGTGGGGCCACGCGAGCGGCTGCCAAAGAGCTTTCCAACGAGGCATGGCTTTCCCTCCTGGCTCTTCGTGATTGGGAGCTGTCGTCAGAGCCGCGGCCCTACTGGAAAATGCTTCGCAGGTTGGTGCGGCGGCGCCACGTGGGTGCTGGTGGTGCCGAGGCTGACGGCCGCCGCAAAGCCCGCAGCCCCACGGGCTGTTTCGCCAGGCGAGCGGCTGCCAAAGAGCTTTCCAACGAGGCACGGCTTTCTCTCCTGGCTCTTCGGGCGTGGGAGCTGTCGCCAGAGCCGCGGCCCTACCGGAAAATGCTTCGCAGGCTGGCGCGGCTGCACCTGGTGGGCGCCGGTGGCACTGAGGCTGACGGCCGCCACAAAGCCCGCAGCTCCACGGGCTGTGGGGCCACGCGAGCGGCTGCCAAAGAGCTTTCCAACGAGGCACGGCTTTCTCTCCTGGCTCTTCGGGCGTGGGAGCTGTCGCCAGAGCCGCGGCCCTACCGGAAAATGCTTCGCAGGCTGGCGCGGCTACACCTGGTGGGCGCCGGTGGCGGGGAGGTCTACGGCCGCCACAAAGCCCGCAGCCCCACGGGCTGTGGGGCCACGCGAGCGGCTGCCAAAGAGCTTTCCAACGAGGCATGGCTTTCCCTCGTGGCTCTTCGGGCGTGGGAGCTGTCGCCAGAGTCGCGGCCCTACCGGAAAATGCTTCGCAGGCTGGCGCGGCTGCACCTGGTGGGCGCCGGTGGCGGGGAGGTTGACGGCCGCCACAAATCCCGCAGCCCCACGTGCTGTGGGGCCACGCGAGGGGCTGCCAAAGAGCTTTCCAACGAGGCACGGCTTTCCCTCCTGGCTCTTCGGGCGTGGGAGCTGTCACCAGAGCCGCGGCCCTACCGGAAAATGCTTCGCAGGCTGGCGCAGCTGCACCTGGTGGGCGCCGGTGGCGCCGACGCTGACGGCCGCCGCAAAGCCCGCAGCCCCACGGGCTGTTTCGCCACGCGAGAGGCTTCCAAAGAGCTTTCCAACGAGGCACGGCTTTCCCTCCTGGCTCTTCGGGCGTGGGAGCTGTCGCCAGAGTCGCGGCCCTACCAGAAAATGCTTCGCAAGCTGGCGCGGCTGCACCTGGTGGGCGCCGGTGGAACCGAGGCTGACGGCCGCCGCAAAGCCCGCAGCCCCACGGGCTGTGGGGCCACGCGAGCGGCTGCCAAAGAGCTTTCCAACGAGGCACGGCTTTCCCAGCTGGCTCTTCGGGTGTGGGAGCTGTCGCCAGAGCCGCGGCCCTACCGGAAAATGCTTCGCAGGTTGGTGCGGCGGTACCACGTGGGCGCCGGTGGCGTCGAGGCTGACGGCCGCCGCAAAGCCCGCAGCTGCACGGGCTGTGAGGCCACGCGAGCGGCTGCCAAAGAGCTTTCCAACGAGGCATGGCTTTCCCTCCTGGCTCTTCGTGATTGGGAGCTGTCGCCAGAGCCGCGGCCCTACCGGAAAATGCTTCGCAGGTTGGTGCGGCGGCGCCACGTGGGTGCTGGTGGTGCCGAGGCTGACGGCCGCCGCAAAGCCCGCAGCCCCACGGGCTGTTTCGCCAGGCGAGCGGCTGCCAAAGAGCTTTCCAACGAGGCACGGCTTTCCCTCCTGGCTCTTCGGGCGTGGGAGCTGTCGCCAGAGCCGCGGCCCTACCGGAAAATGCTTCGCAGGCTGGCGCGGCGGCGCCACGTGGGCGCCGGTGGCGCTGAGGCTGACGGCCGCCGCAAAGCCCGCAGCCCCACGGGCTGTGGGGCCACGCGAGCGGCTGCCAAAGAGCTTTCCAACGAGGCATGGCTTTCCCTCCTGGCTCTTCGGGCGTGGGAGCTGTCGGCAGAGCCGCGGCCCTACCGCAAAATGCTTCGCAGGCTGGCGCGGCTGCATCTGGTGGGCGCCGGTGGCGGGGAGGTTCACGGCCGCAACAAACCCGCAGCCCCACGGGCTGTGGGGCCACGCGAGCGGCTGCCAAAGAGCTTTCCAACGAGGCACGGCTTTCCATCCTGGCTCTTCGGGCATGGGAGCTGTCGCCAGAGCCGCGGCCCTACCGGAAAATGCTTCGCAGGCTGGCGCGGCTGCACCTGGTGGGCGCCGGTGGCGGGGAGGTTGACGGCCGCCACAAATCCCGCAGCCCCACGTGCTGTGGGGCCACGCGAGCGGCTGCCAAAGAGCTTTCCAAAGAGGCACGGCTTTCCCTCCTGGCTCTTCGGGCGTGGGAGCTGTTGCCAGAGCCGCGGCCCTACCGGAAAATGCTTCGCAGGCTGGCGCGGCTGCACCTGGTGGGCGCCGGTGGCGCCGACGCTGACGGCCGCCGCAAAGCCCGCAGCCCCACGGGCTGTTTCGCCACGCGAGAGGCTTCCAAAGAGCTTTCCAACGAGGCACAGCTTTCCCTCCTGGCTCTTCGGGCGTGGGAGCTGTCGCCAGAGTCGCGGCCCTACCAGAAAATGCTTCGCAAGCTGGCGCGGCTGCACCTGGTGGGCGCCGGTGGAACCGAGGCTGACGGCCGCCGCAAAGCCCGCAGCCCCACGGGCTGTGGGGCCACGCGAGCGGCTGCCAAAGAGCTTTCCAACGAGGCATGGCTTTCCCTCCTGGCTCTTCGGGCGTGGGAGCTGTCGCCAGAGCCTCGGCCCTACCGGAAAATGCTTCGCAGGTTGGTGCGGCGGTACCACGTGGGCGCCGGTGGCGTCGAGGCTGACGGCCGCCGCAAAGCCCGCAGCCCCACGGGCTATGGGGCCACGCGAGCGGCTGCCAAAGAGCTTTCCAACGAGGCATAGCTTTCCCTCCTGGCTCTTCGTGATTGGGAGATGTCGCCAGAGCCGCGGCCCTACCGGAAAATGCTTCGCAGATTGGTGCGGCGGCGCCACGTGGGTGCTGGTGGTGCCGAGGCTGACGGCCGCCGCAAAGCCCGCAGCCCCACGGGCTGTTTCGCCAGGCGAGCGTCTGCCAAAGAGCTTTCAAACGAGGCATGGCTTTCCCTCCTGGCTCTTCGGGCGTGGGAGCTGTCGCCAGAGCCGCGGCCCTACCGGAAAATGCTTCGCAGGCTGGCGCGGCTGCACCTGGTGGGCGCCGGTGGCACTGAGGCTGACGGCCGCCACAAAGCCCGCAGCTCCACGGGCTGTGGGGCCACGCGAGCGGCTGCCAAAGAGCTTTCCAACGAGGCACGGCTTTCTCTCCTGGCTCTTCGGGCGTGGGAGCTGTCGCCAGAGCCGCGGCCCTACCGGAAAATGCTTCGCAGGCTGGCGCGGCTACACCTGGTGGGCGCCGGTGGCGGGGAGGTCTACGGCCGCCACAAAGCCCGCAGCCCCACGGGCTGTGGGGCCACGCGAGCGGCTGCCAAAGAGCTTTCCAACGAGGCATGGCTTTCCCTCGTGGCTCTTCGGGCGTGGGAGCTGTCGCCAGAGTCGCGGCCCTACCGCAAAATGCTTCGCAGGCTGGCGCGGCTGCATCTGGTGGGCGCCGGTGGCGGGGAGGTTGACGGCCGCCACAAAGCCGCAGCCCCACGGGCTGTGGGGCCACGCGAGCGGCTGCCAAAGAGCTTTCCAACGAGGCACGGCTTTCCATCCTGGCTCTTCGGGCGTGGGAGCTGTCGCCAGAGCCGCGGCCCTACCGGAAAATGCTTCGCAGGCTGGCGCGGCTGCACCTGGTGGGCGCCGGTGGCGGGGAGGTTGACGGCCGCCACAAATCCCGCAGCCCCACGTGCTGTGGGGCCACGCGAGGGGCTGCCAAAGAGCTTTCCAATGAGGCACGGCTTTCCATCCTGGCTCTTCGGGCGTGGGAGCTGTCGCCAGAGCCGCGGCCCTACCGGAAAATGCTTCGCAGGCTGGCGCGGCTGCACCTGGTGGGCGCCGGTGGCGGGGAGGTTGACGGCCGCCACAAATCCCGCAGCCCCACGTGCTGTGGGGCCACGCGAGCGGCTGCCAAAGAGCTTTCCAAAGAGGCACGGCTTTCCCTCCTGGCTCTTCGGGCGTGGGAGCTGTCGCCAGAGCCGCGGCCCTACCGGAAAATGCTTCGCAGGCTGGCGCGGCTGCACCTGGTGGGCGCCGGTGGCGCCGACGCTGACGGCCGCCGCAAAGCCCGCAGCCCCACGGGCTGTTTCGCCACGCGAGAGGCTTCCAAAGAGCTTTCCAACGAGGCACAGCTTTCCCTCCTGGCTCTTCGGGCGTGGGAGCTGTCGCCAGAGTCGCGGCCCTACCAGAAAATGCTTCGCAAGCTGGCGCGGCTGCACCTGGTGGGCGCCGGTGGAACCGAGGCTGACGGCCGCCGCAAAGCCCGCAGCCCCACGGGCTGTGGGGCCACGCGAGCGGCTGCCAAAGAGCTTTCCAACGAGGCATGGCTTTCCCTCCTGGCTCTTCGGGCGTGGGAGCTGTCGCCAGAGCCTCGGCCCTACCGGAAAATGCTTCGCAGGTTGGTGCGGCGGTACCACGTGGGCGCCGGTGGCGTCGAGGCTGACGGCCGCCGCAAAGCCCGCAGCCCCACGGGCTATGGGGCCACGCGAGCGGCTGCCAAAGAGCTTTCCAACGAGGCATAGCTTTCCCTCCTGGCTCTTCGTGATTGGGAGATGTCGCCAGAGCCGCGGCCCTACCGGAAAATGCTTCGCAGATTGGTGCGGCGGCGCCACGTGGGTGCTGGTGGTGCCGAGGCTGACGGCCGCCGCAAAGCCCGCAGCCCCACGGGCTGTTTCGCCAGGCGAGCGTCTGCCAAAGAGCTTTCAAACGAGGCATGGCTTTCCCTCCTGGCTCTTCGGGCGTGGGAGCTGTCGCCAGAGCCGCGGCCCTACCGGAAAATGCTTCGCAGGCTGGCGCGGCTGCACCTGGTGGGCGCCGGTGGCACTGAGGCTGACGGCCGCCACAAAGCCCGCAGCTCCACGGGCTGTGGGGCCACGCGAGCGGCTGCCAAAGAGCTTTCCAACGAGGCACGGCTTTCTCTCCTGGCTCTTCGGGCGTGGGAGCTGTCGCCAGAGCCGCGGCCCTACCGGAAAATGCTTCGCAGGCTGGCGCGGCTACACCTGGTGGGCGCCGGTGGCGGGGAGGTCTACGGCCGCCACAAAGCCCGCAGCCCCACGGGCTGTGGGGCCACGCGAGCGGCTGCCAAAGAGCTTTCCAACGAGGCATGGCTTTCCCTCGTGGCTCTTCGGGCGTGGGAGCTGTCGCCAGAGTCGCGGCCCTACCGCAAAATGCTTCGCAGGCTGGCGCGGCTGCATCTGGTGGGCGCCGGTGGCGGGGAGGTTGACGGCCGCCACAAACCCGCAGCCCCACGGGCTGTGGGGCCACGCGAGCGGCTGCCAAAGAGCTTTCCAACGAGGCACGGCTTTCCATCCTGGCTCTTCGGGCGTGGGAGCTGTCGCCAGAGCCGCGGCCCTACCGGAAAATGCTTCGCAGGCTGGCGCGGCTGCACCTGGTGGGCGCCGGTGGCGGGGAGGTTGACGGCCGCCACAAATCCCGCAGCCCCACGTGCTGTGGGGCCACGCGAGGGGCTGCCAAAGAGCTTTCCAATGAGGCACGGCTTTCCCTCCTGGCTCTTCGGGCGTGGGAGCTGTCGCCAGAGCCGCGGCCCTACCGGAAAATGCTTCGCAGGCTGGCGCGGCTGCACCTGGTGGGCGCCGGTGGCGCCGACGCTGACGGCCGCCGCAAAGCCCGCAGCCCCACGGGCTGTTTCGCCACGCGAGAGGCTTCCAAAGAGCTTTCCAACGAGGCACGGCTTTCCCTCCTGGCTCTTCGGGCGTGGGAGCTGTCGCCAGAGTCACGGCCCTACCAGAAAATGCTTCGCAGGCTGGCGCGGCTGCACCTGGTGGGCGCCGGTGGAACCGAGGCTGACGGCCGCCGCAAAGCCCGGAGCCCCACGGGATGTGGGGCCACGCGAGCGGCTGCCAAAGAGCTTTCCAACGAGGCACGGCTTTCCCTCCTGGCTCTTCGGGTGTGGGAGCTGTCGCCAGAGCCGCGGCCCTACCGGAAAACGCTTCGCAGGTTGGTGCGGCGGTACCACGTGGGCGCCGGTGGCGTCGAGGCTGACGGCCGCCGCAAAGCCCGCAGCCCCACGGGCTGTGGGGCCACGCGAGCGGCTGCCAAAGAGCTTTCCAACGAGGCATGGCTTTCCCTCCTGGCTCTTCGTGATTGGGAGCTGTCGTCAGAGCCGCGGCCCTACTGGAAAATGCTTCGCAGGTTGGTGCGGCGGCGCCACGTGGGTGCTGGTGGTGCCGAGGCTGACGGCCGCCGCAAAGCCCGCAGCCCCACGGGCTGTTTCGCCAGGCGAGCGGCTGCCAAAGAGCTTTCCAACGAGGCACGGCTTTCTCTCCTGGCTCTTCGGGCGTGGGAGCTGTCGCCAGAGCCGCGGCCCTACCGGAAAATGCTTCGCAGGCTGGCGCGGCTGCACCTGGTGGGCGCCGGTGGCACTGAGGCTGACGGCCGCCACAAAGCCCGCAGCTCCACGGGCTGTGGGGCCACGCGAGCGGCTGCCAAAGAGCTTTCCAACGAGGCACGGCTTTCTCTCCTGGCTCTTCGGGCGTGGGAGCTGTCGCCAGAGCCGCGGCCCTACCGGAAAATGCTTCGCAGGCTGGCGCGGCTACACCTGGTGGGCGCCGGTGGCGGGGAGGTCTACGGCCGCCACAAAGCCCGCAGCCCCACGGGCTGTGGGGCCACGCGAGCGGCTGCCAAAGAGCTTTCCAACGAGGCATGGCTTTCCCTCGTGGCTCTTCGGGCGTGGGAGCTGTCGCCAGAGTCGCGGCCCTACCGGAAAATGCTTCGCAGGCTGGCGCGGCTGCACCTGGTGGGCGCCGGTGGCGGGGAGGTTGACGGCCGCCACAAATCCCGCAGCCCCACGTGCTGTGGGGCCACGCGAGGGGCTGCCAAAGAGCTTTCCAACGAGGCACGGCTTTCCCTCCTGGCTCTTCGGGCGTGGGAGCTGTCACCAGAGCCGCGGCCCTACCGGAAAATGCTTCGCAGGCTGGCGCAGCTGCACCTGGTGGGCGCCGGTGGCGCCGACGCTGACGGCCGCCGCAAAGCCCGCAGCCCCACGGGCTGTTTCGCCACGCGAGAGGCTTCCAAAGAGCTTTCCAACGAGGCACGGCTTTCCCTCCTGGCTCTTCGGGCGTGGGAGCTGTCGCCAGAGTCGCGGCCCTACCAGAAAATGCTTCGCAAGCTGGCGCGGCTGCACCTGGTGGGCGCCGGTGGAACCGAGGCTGACGGCCGCCGCAAAGCCCGCAGCCCCACGGGCTGTGGGGCCACGCGAGCGGCTGCCAAAGAGCTTTCCAACGAGGCACGGCTTTCCCAGCTGGCTCTTCGGGTGTGGGAGCTGTCGCCAGAGCCGCGGCCCTACCGGAAAATGCTTCGCAGGTTGGTGCGGCGGTACCACGTGGGCGCCGGTGGCGTCGAGGCTGACGGCCGCCGCAAAGCCCGCAGCTGCACGGGCTGTGAGGCCACGCGAGCGGCTGCCAAAGAGCTTTCCAACGAGGCATGGCTTTCCCTCCTGGCTCTTCGTGATTGGGAGCTGTCGCCAGAGCCGCGGCCCTACCGGAAAATGCTTCGCAGGTTGGTGCGGCGGCGCCACGTGGGTGCTGGTGGTGCCGAGGCTGACGGCCGCCGCAAAGCCCGCAGCCCCACGGGCTGTTTCGCCAGGCGAGCGGCTGCCAAAGAGCTTTCCAACGAGGCACGGCTTTCCCTCCTGGCTCTTCGGGCGTGGGAGCTGTCGCCAGAGCCGCGGCCCTACCGGAAAATGCTTCGCAGGCTGGCGCGGCGGCGCCACGTGGGCGCCGGTGGCGCTGAGGCTGACGGCCGCCGCAAAGCCCGCAGCCCCACGGGCTGTGGGGCCACGCGAGCGGCTGCCAAAGAGCTTTCCAACGAGGCATGGCTTTCCCTCCTGGCTCTTCGGGCGTGGGAGCTGTCGGCAGAGCCGCGGCCCTACCGCAAAATGCTTCGCAGGCTGGCGCGGCTGCATCTGGTGGGCGCCGGTGGCGGGGAGGTTCACGGCCGCAACAAACCCGCAGCCCCACGGGCTGTGGGGCCACGCGAGCGGCTGCCAAAGAGCTTTCCAACGAGGCACGGCTTTCCATCCTGGCTCTTCGGGCATGGGAGCTGTCGCCAGAGCCGCGGCCCTACCGGAAAATGCTTCGCAGGCTGGCGCGGCTGCACCTGGTGGGCGCCGGTGGCGGGGAGGTTGACGGCCGCCACAAATCCCGCAGCCCCACGTGCTGTGGGGCCACGCGAGCGGCTGCCAAAGAGCTTTCCAAAGAGGCACGGCTTTCCCTCCTGGCTCTTCGGGCGTGGGAGCTGTTGCCAGAGCCGCGGCCCTACCGGAAAATGCTTCGCAGGCTGGCGCGGCTGCACCTGGTGGGCGCCGGTGGCGCCGACGCTGACGGCCGCCGCAAAGCCCGCAGCCCCACGGGCTGTTTCGCCACGCGAGCGGCTTCCAAAGAGCTTTCCAACGAGGCACAGCTTTCCCTCCTGGCTCTTCGGGCGTGGGAGCTGTCGCCAGAGTCGCGGCCCTACCAGAAAATGCTTCGCAAGCTGGCGCGGCTGCACCTGGTGGGCGCCGGTGGAACCGAGGCTGACGGCCGCCGCAAAGCCCGCAGCCCCACGGGCTGTGGGGCCACGCGAGCGGCTGCCAAAGAGCTTTCCAACGAGGCATGGCTTTCCCTCCTGGCTCTTCGGGCGTGGGAGCTGTCGCCAGAGCCTCGGCCCTACCGGAAAATGCTTCGCAGGTTGGTGCGGCGGTACCACGTGGGCGCCGGTGGCGTCGAGGCTGACGGCCGCCGCAAAGCCCGCAGCCCCACGGGCTATGGGGCCACGCGAGCGGCTGCCAAAGAGCTTTCCAACGAGGCATAGCTTTCCCTCCTGGCTCTTCGTGATTGGGAGATGTCGCCAGAGCCGCGGCCCTACCGGAAAATGCTTCGCAGATTGGTGCGGCGGCGCCACGTGGGTGCTGGTGGTGCCGAGGCTGACGGCCGCCGCAAAGCCCGCAGCCCCACGGGCTGTTTCGCCAGGCGAGCGTCTGCCAAAGAGCTTTCAAACGAGGCATGGCTTTCCCTCCTGGCTCTTCGGGCGTGGGAGCTGTCGCCAGAGCCGCGGCCCTACCGGAAAATGCTTCGCAGGCTGGCGCGGCTGCACCTGGTGGGCGCCGGTGGCACTGAGGCTGACGGCCGCCACAAAGCCCGCAGCTCCACGGGCTGTGGGGCCACGCGAGCGGCTGCCAAAGAGCTTTCCAACGAGGCACGGCTTTCTCTCCTGGCTCTTCGGGCGTGGGAGCTGTCGCCAGAGCCGCGGCCCTACCGGAAAATGCTTCGCAGGCTGGCGCGGCTACACCTGGTGGGCGCCGGTGGCGGGGAGGTCTACGGCCGCCACAAAGCCCGCAGCCCCACGGGCTGTGGGGCCACGCGAGCGGCTGCCAAAGAGCTTTCCAACGAGGCATGGCTTTCCCTCGTGGCTCTTCGGGCGTGGGAGCTGTCGCCAGAGTCGCGGCCCTACCGCAAAATGCTTCGCAGGCTGGCGCGGCTGCATCTGGTGGGCGCCGGTGGCGGGGAGGTTGACGGCCGCCACAAAGCCGCAGCCCCACGGGCTGTGGGGCCACGCGAGCGGCTGCCAAAGAGCTTTCCAACGAGGCACGGCTTTCCATCCTGGCTCTTCGGGCGTGGGAGCTGTCGCCAGAGCCGCGGCCCTACCGGAAAATGCTTCGCAGGCTGGCGCGGCTGCACCTGGTGGGCGCCGGTGGCGGGGAGGTTGACGGCCGCCACAAATCCCGCAGCCCCACGTGCTGTGGGGCCACGCGAGGGGCTGCCAAAGAGCTTTCCAATGAGGCACGGCTTTCCCTCCTGGCTCTTCGGGCGTGGGAGCTGTCGCCAGAGCCGCGGCCCTACCGGAAAATGCTTCGCAGGCTGGCGCAGCTGCACCTGGTGGGCGCCGGTGGCGCCGACGCTGACGGCCGCCGCAAAGCCCGCAGCCCCACGGGCTGTTTCGCCACGCGAGAGGCTTCCAAAGAGCTTTCCAACGAGGCACGGCTTTCCCTCCTGGCTCTTCGGGCGTGGGAGCTGTCGCCAGAGTCGCGGCCCTACAGGAAAATGCTTCGCAAGCTGGCGCGGCTGCACCTGGTGGGCGCCGGTGGAACCGAGGCTGACGGCCGCCGCAAAGCCCGCAGCCCCACGGGCTGTGGGGCCACGCGAGCGGCTGCCAAAGAGCTTTCCAACGAGGCACGGCTTTCCCAGCTGGCTCTTCGGGTGTGGGAGCTGTCGCCAGAGCCGCGGCCCTACCGGAAAATGCTTCGCAGGTTGGTGCGGCGGTACCACGTGGGCGCCGGTGGCGTCGAGGCTGACGGCCGCCGCAAAGCCCGCAGCTGCATGGGCTGTGAGGCCACGCGAGCGGCTGCCAAACAGCTTTCCAACGAGGCATGGCTTTCCCTCCTGGCTCTTCGTGATTGGGAGCTGTCGCCAGAGCCGCGGCCCTACCGGAAAATGCTTCGCAGGTTGGTGCGGCGGCGCCACGTGGGTGCTGGTGGTGCCGAGGCTGACGGCCGCCGCAAAGCCCGCAGCCCCACGGGCTGTTTCGCCAGGCGAGCGGCTGCCAAAGAGCTTTCCAACGAGGCACGGCTTTCCCTCCTGGCTCTTCGGGCGTGGGAGCTGTCGCCAGAGCCGCGGCCCTACCGGAAAATGCTTCGCAGGCTGGCGCGGCGGCGCCTGGTGGGCGCCGGTGGCGCTGAGGCTGACGGCCGCCGCAAAGCCCGCAGCCCCACGGGCTGTGGGGCCACGCGAGCGGCTGCCAAAGAGCTTTCCAACGAGGCATGGCTTTCCCTCCTGGCTCTTCGGGCGTGGGAGCTGTCGGCAGAGCCGCGGCCCTACCGCAAAATGCTTCGCAGGCTGGCGCGGCTGCACCTGGTGGGCGCCGGTGGCGGGGAGGTTCACGGCCGCAACAAACCCGCAGCCCCACGGGCTGTGGGGCCACGCGAGCGGCTGCCAAAGAGCTTTCCAACGAGGCACGGCTTTCCATCCTGGCTCTTCGGGCGTGGGAGCTGTCGCCAGAGCCGCGGCCCTACCGGAAAATGCTTCGCAGGCTGGCGCGGCTGCACCTGGTGGGCGCCGGTGGCGGGGAGGTTGACGGCCGCCACAAATCCCGCAGCCCCACGTGCTGTGGGGCCACGCGAGCGGCTGCCAAAGAGCTTTCCAAAGAGGCACGGCTTTCCCTCCTGGCTCTTCGGGCGTGGGAGCTGTCGCCAGAGCCGCGGCCCTACCGGAAAATGCTTCGCAGGCTGGCGCGGCTGCACCTGGTGGGCGCCGGTGGCGCCGACGCTGACGGCCGCCGCAAAGCCCGCAGCCCCACGGGCTGTTTCGCCACGCGAGAGGCTTCCAAAGAGCTTTCCAACGAGGCACAGCTTTCCCTCCTGGCTCTTCGGGCGTGGGAGCTGTCGCCAGAGTCGCGGCCCTACCAGAAAATGCTTCGCAAGCTGGCGCGGCTGCACCTGGTGGGCGCCGGTGGAACCGAGGCTGACGGCCGCCGCAAAGCCCGCAGCCCCACGGGCTGTGGGGCCACGCGAGCGGCTGCCAAAGAGCTTTCCAACGAGGCATGGCTTTCCCTCCTGGCTCTTCGGGCGTGGGAGCTGTCGCCAGAGCCTCGGCCCTACCGGAAAATGCTTCGCAGGTTGGTGCGGCGGTACCACGTGGGCGCCGGTGGCGTCGAGGCTGACGGCCGCCGCAAAGCCCGCAGCCCCACGGGCTATGGGGCCACGCGAGCGGCTGCCAAAGAGCTTTCCAATGAGGCACGGCTTTCCCTCCTGGCTCTTCGGGCGTGGGAGCTGTCGCCAGAGCCGCGGCCCTACCGGAAAATGCTTCGCAGGCTGGCGCAGCTGCACCTGGTGGGCGCCGGTGGCGCCGACGCTGACGGCCGCCGCAAAGCCCGCAGCCCCACGGGCTGTTTCGCCACGCGAGAGGCTTCCAAAGAGCTTTCCAACGAGGCACGGCTTTCCCTCCTGGCTCTTCGGGCGTGGGAGCTGTCGCCAGAGTCGCGGCCCTACCAGAAAATGCTTCGCAAGCTGGCGCGGCTGCACCTGGTGGGCGCCGGTGGAACCGAGGCTGACGGCCGCCGCAAAGCCCGCAGCCCCACGGGCTGTGGGGCCACGCGAGCGGCTGCCAAAGAGCTTTCCAACGAGGCACGGCTTTCCCAGCTGGCTCTTCGGGTGTGGGAGCTGTCGCCAGAGACGCGGCCCTACCGGAAAATGCTTCGCAGGTTGGTGCGGCGGTACCACGTGGGCGCCGGTGGCGTCGAGGCTGACGGCCGCCGCAAAGCCCGCAGCTGCACGGGCTGTGAGGCCACGCGAGCGGCTGCCAAACAGCTTTCCAACGAGGCATGGCTTTCCCTCCTGGCTCTTCGTGATTGGGAGCTGTCGCCAGAGCCGCGGCCCTACCGGAAAATGCTTCGCAGGTTGGTGCGGCGGCGCCACGTGGGTGCTGGTGGTGCCGAGGCTGACGGCCGCCGCAAAGCCCGCAGCCCCACGGGCTGTTTCGCCAGGCGAGCGGCTGCCAAAGAGCTTTCCAACGAGGCACGGCTTTCCCTCCTGGCTCTTCGGGCGTGGGAGCTGTCGCCAGAGCCGCGGCCCTACCGGAAAATGCTTCGCAGGCTGGCGCGGCGGCGCCTGGTGGGCGCCGGTGGCGCTGAGGCTGACGGCCGCCGCAAAGCCCGCAGCCCCACGGGCTGTGGGGCCACGCGAGCGGCTGCCAAAGAGCTTTCCAACGAGGCATGGCTTTCCCTCCTGGCTCTTCGGGCGTGGGAGCTGTCGGCAGAGCCGCGGCCCTACCGCAAAATGCTTCGCAGGCTGGCGCGGCTGCACCTGGTGGGCGCCGGTGGCGGGGAGGTTCACGGCCGCAACAAACCCGCAGCCCCACGGGCTGTGGGGCCACGCGAGCGGCTGCCAAAGAGCTTTCCAACGAGGCACGGCTTTCCATCCTGGCTCTTCGGGCGTGGGAGCTGTCGCCAGAGCCGCGGCCCTACCGGAAAATGCTTCGCAGGCTGGCGCGGCTGCACCTGGTGGGCGCCGGTGGCGGGGAGGTTGACGGCCGCCACAAATCCCGCAGCCCCACGTGCTGTGGGGCCACGCGAGCGGCTGCCAAAGAGCTTTCCAAAGAGGCACGGCTTTCCCTCCTGGCTCTTCGGGCGTGGGAGCTGTCGCCAGAGCCGCGGCCCTACCGGAAAATGCTTCGCAGGCTGGCGCGGCTGCACCTGGTGGGCGCCGGTGGCGCCGACGCTGACGGCCGCCGCAAAGCCCGCAGCCCCACGGGCTGTTTCGCCACGCGAGAGGCTTCCAAAGAGCTTTCCAACGAGGCACAGCTTTCCCTCCTGGCTCTTCGGGCGTGGGAGCTGTCGCCAGAGTCGCGGCCCTACCAGAAAATGCTTCGCAAGCTGGCGCGGCTGCACCTGGTGGGCGCCGGTGGAACCGAGGCTGACGGCCGCCGCAAAGCCCGCAGCCCCACGGGCTGTGGGGCCACGCGAGCGGCTGCCAAAGAGCTTTCCAACGAGGCATGGCTTTCCCTCCTGGCTCTTCGGGCGTGGGAGCTGTCGCCAGAGCCTCGGCCCTACCGGAAAATGCTTCGCAGGTTGGTGCGGCGGTACCACGTGGGCGCCGGTGGCGTCGAGGCTGACGGCCGCCGCAAAGCCCGCAGCCCCACGGGCTATGGGGCCACGCGAGCGGCTGCCAAAGAGCTTTCCAACGAGGCATAGCTTTCCCTCCTGGCTCTTCGTGATTGGGAGATGTCGCCAGAGCCGCGGCCCTACCGGAAAATGCTTCGCAGATTGGTGCGGCGGCGCCACGTGGGTGCTGGTGGTGCCGAGGCTGACGGCCGCCGCAAAGCCCGCAGCCCCACGGGCTGTTTCGCCAGGCGAGCGTCTGCCAAAGAGCTTTCAAACGAGGCATGGCTTTCCCTCCTGGCTCTTCGGGCGTGGGAGCTGTCGCCAGAGCCGCGGCCCTACCGGAAAATGCTTCGCAGGCTGGCGCAGCGGCGCCACGTGGGCGCCGGTGGCGCTGAGGCTGACGGCCGCCGCAAAGCCCGCAGCCCCACGGGCTGTGGGGCCACGCGAGCGGCTGCCAAAGAGCTTTCCAACGAGGCATGGCTTTCCCTCCTGGCTCTTCGGGCGTGGGAGCTGTCGCCAGAGTCGCGGCCCTACCGCAAAATGCTTCGCAGGCTGGCGCGGCTGCATCTAGTGGGCGCCGGTGGCGGGGAGGTTGACGGCCGCCACAAACCCGCAGCCCCACGGGCTGTGGGGCCACGCGAGCGGCTGCCAAAGAGCTTTCCAACGAGGCACGGCTTTCCATCCTGGCTCTTCGGGCGTGGGAGCTGTCGCCAGAGCCGCGGCCCTACCGGAAAATGCTTCGCAGGCTGGCGCGGCTGCACCTGGTGGGCGCCGGTGGCGGGGAGGTTGACGGCCGCCACAAATCCCGCAGCCCCACGTGCTGTGGGGCCACGCGAGGGGCTGCCAAAGAGCTTTCCAACGAGGCACGGCTTTCCCTCCTGGCTCTTCGGGCGTGGGAGCTGTCGCCAGAGCCGCGGCCCTACCGGAAAATGCTTCGCAGGCTGGCGCAGCTGCACCTGGTGGGCGCCGGTGGCGCCGACGCTGACGGCCGCCGCAAAGCCCGCAGCCCCACGGGCTGTTTCGCCACGCGAGAGGCTTCCAAAGAGCTTTCCAACGAGGCACGGCTTTCCCTCCTGGCTCTTCGGGCGTGGGAGCTGTCGCCAGAGTCGCGGCCCTACCAGAAAATGCTTCGAAAGCTGGCGCGGCTGCACCTGGTGGGCGCCGGTGGAACCGAGGCTGACGGCCGCCGCAAAGCCCGCAGCCCCACGGGCTGTGGGGCCACGCGAGCGGCTGCCAAAGAGCTTTCCAACGAGGCACGGCTTTCCCTCCTGGCTCTTCGGGTGTGGGAGCTGTCGCCAGAGCCGCGGCCCTACCGGAAAATGCTTCGCAGGCTGGCGCGGCGGTACCACGTGGGCGCCGGTGGCGTCGAGGCTGACGGCCGCCGCAAAGCCCGCAGCCCCACGGGCTGTGGGGCCACGCGAGCGGCTGCCAAAGAGCTTTCCAACGAGGCATGGCTTTCCCTCCTGGCTCTTCGTGATTGGGAGCTGTCGCCAGAGCCGCAGCCCTACCGGAAAATGCTTCGCAGGTTGGTGCGGCGGCGCCACGTGGGTGCTGGTGGTGCCGAGGCTGACGGCCGCCGCAAAGCCCGCAGCCCCACGGGCTGTTTCGCCAGGCGAGCGGCTGCCAAAGAGCTTTCCAACGAGGCACGGCTTTCTCTCCTGGCTCTTCGGGCTTGGGAGCTGTCGCCAGAGCCGCGGCCCTACCGGAAAATGCTTCGCAGGCTGGCGCGGCTGCACCTGGTGGGCGCCGGTGGCGGGGAGGCTGACGGCCGCCACAAAGCCCGCAGCTCCACGGGCTGTGGGGCCACGCGAGCGGCTGCCAAAGAGCTTTCCAACGAGGCATGGCTTTCCCTCCTGGCTCTTCGGGCGTGGGAGCTGTCGCCAGAGCCGCGGCCCTACCGGAAAATGCTTCGCAGGCTGGCGCGGCTGCACCTGGTGGGCGCCGGTGGCACCGAGGCTGACGGCCGCCACAAAGCCCGCAGCCCCACGGGGTGTGGGGCCACGCGAGCGGCTGCCAAAGAGCTTTCCAACGAGGCACGGCTTTCCCTCCTGGCTCTTCGGGCGTGGGAGCTGTCGCCAGAGCCGCGGCCCTACCGGAAAATGCTTCGCAGGCTGGCGCGGCTGCACCTGGTGGGCGCCGGTGGCGCCGACGCTGACGGCCGCCGCAAAGCCCGCAGCCCCACGGGCTGTGGGGCCACGCGAGCGGCTGCCAAAGAGCTTTCCAACGAGGCATGGCTTTCCCTCCTGGCTCTTCGGGCGTGGGAGCTGTCGCCAGAGCCGCGGCCCTACCGGAAAATGCTTCGCAGGCTGGTGCGGCTGCACCTGGTAGGCGACGGTGGCGTCGAGGCTGACGGCCGCCGCAAAGCCCGCAGCCCCACGGGCTGTGGGGCCACGCGAGCGGCTGCCAAAGAGCTTTCCAACGAGGCATGGCTTTCCCTCCTGGCTCTTCGTGCTTGGGAGCTGTCGCCAGAGCCGCGGCCCTACCGGAAAATGCTTCGCAGGCTGGCGCGGCTGCACCTGGTGGGTGCCGGTGTCGGGGAGGTTGACGGCCGCCGCAAAGCCCGCAGCCCCACGGGCTGTGGGGCCACGCGAGCGGCTGCCAAAGAGCTTTCCAACGAGGCACGGCTTTCTCTCCTGGCTCTTCGGGCGTGGGAGCTGTCGCCAGAGCCGCGGCCCTACCGGAAAATGCTTCGCAGGCTGGTGCGGCTGCACCTGGTAGGCGACGGTGGCGTCGAGGCTGACGGCCGCCGCAAAGCCCGCAGCCCCACGGGCTGTGGGGCCACGCGAGCGGCTGCCAAAGAGCTTTCCAACAAGGCATGGCTTTCCCTCCTTGCTCTTCGGGCGTGGGAGCTGTCACCAGAGCCGCGGCCCTACCGGAAAATGCTTCGCAGGCTGGCGCGGCTGCACCTGGTGGGCGCCGGTGGCGCCGACGCTGACGGCCGCCACAAAGCCCGCAGCCCCACGGGCTGTGGGGCCACGCGAGAGGCTTCCAAAGAGCTTTCCAACGAGGCACGGCTTTCCCTCCTGGCTCTTCGGGCGTGGGAGCTGTCGCCAGAGTCGCGGCCCTACCAGAAAATGCTTCGAAAGCTGGCGCGGCTGCACCTGGTGGGCGCCGGTGGAACCGAGGCTGACGGCCGCCGCAAAGCCCGCAGCCCCACGGGCTGTGGGGCCACGCGAGCGGCTGCCAAAGAGCTTTCCAACGAGGCACGGCTTTCCCTCCTGGCTCTTCGGGTGTGGGAGCTGTCGCCAGAGCCGCGGCCCTACCGGAAAATGCTTCGCAGGCTGGCGCGGCGGTACCACGTGGGCGCCGGTGGCGTCGAGGCTGACGGCCGCCGCAAAGCCCGCAGCCCCACGGGCTGTGGGGCCACGCGAGCGGCTGCCAAAGAGCTTTCCAACGAGGCATGGCTTTCCCTCCTGGCTCTTCGTGATTGGGAGCTGTCGCCAGAGCCGCAGCCCTACCGGAAAATGCTTCGCAGGTTGGTGCGGCGGCGCCACGTGGGTGCTGGTGGTGCCGAGGCTGACGGCCGCCGCAAAGCCCGCAGCCCCACGGGCTGTTTCGCCAGGCGAGCGGCTGCCAAAGAGCTTTCCAACGAGGCACGGCTTTCTCTCCTGGCTCTTCGGGCGTGGGAGCTGTCGCCAGAGCCGCGGCCCTACCGGAAAATGCTTCGCAGGCTGGCGCGGCTGCACCTGGTGGGCGCCGGTGGCGGGGAGGCTGACGGCCGCCACAAAGCCCGCAGCTCCACGGGCTGTGGGGCCACGCGAGCGGCTGCCAAAGAGCTTTCCAACGAGGCATGGCTTTCCCTCCTGGCTCTTCGGGCGTGGGAGCTGTCGCCAGAGCCGCGGCCCTACCGGAAAATGCTTCGCAGGCTGGCGCGGCTGCACCTGGTGGGCGCCGGTGGCACCGAGGCTGACGGCCGCCACAAAGCCCGCAGCCCCACGGGGTGTGGGGCCACGCGAGCGGCTGCCAAAGAGCTTTCCAACGAGGCACGGCTTTCCCTCCTGGCTCTTCGGGCGTGGGAGCTGTCGCCAGAGCCGCGGCCCTACCGGAAAATGCTTCGCAGGCTGGCGCGGCTGCACCTGGTGGGCGCCGGTGGCGCCGACGCTGACGGCCGCCGCAAAGCCCGCAGCCCCACGGGCTGTGGGGCCACGCGAGCGGCTGCCAAAGAGCTTTCCAACGAGGCATGGCTTTCCCTCCTTGCTCTTCGGGCGTGGGAGCTGTCGCCAGAGCCGCGGCCCTACCGGAAAATGCTTCGCAGGCTGGTGCGGCTGCACCTGGTAGGCGACGGTGGCGTCGAGGCTGACGGCCGCCGCAAAGCCCGCAGCCCCACGGGCTGTGGGGCCACGCGAGCGGCTGCCAAAGAGCTTTCCAACGAGGCATGGCTTTCCCTCCTGGCTCTTCGTGCTTGGGAGCTGTCGCCAGAGCCGCGGCCCTACCGGAAAATGCTTCGCAGGGTGGTGCGGCGGCGCCACGTGGGCGCCGGTGGCGCCTAGGCTGACGGCCGCCGCAAAGCCCGCAGCCCCACGGGCTGTGGGGCCACGCGAGCGGCTGCCAAAGAGCTTTCCAACGAGGCATGGCTTTCCCTCCTGGCTCTTCGTGCTTGGGAGCTGTCGCCAGAGCCGCGGCCCTACCGGAAAATGCTTCGCAGGCTGGCGCGGCGGCGCCACGTGGGCGCCGGTGGCTCCAAGGGTGACGGCGGCCGCAAAGCCCGCAGCCCCACGGGCTGTTTTGCCAGATGAGCGGCTGCCAAAGAGCTTTCCAACGAGGCACGGCTTTCCCTCCTGGCTCTTCGGGCGTGGGAGCTGTCGCCAGAGCCGCGGCCCTACCGCAAAATGCTTCGCAGGCTGGCGCGGCTGCACCTGGTGGGTGCCGGTGTCGGGGAGGTTGACGGCCGCCGCAAAGCCCGCAGCCCCACGGGCTGTGGGGCCACGCGAGCGGCTGCCAAAGAGCTTTCCAACGAGGCACGGCTTTCTCTCCTGGCTCTTCGGGCATGGGAGCTGTCGCCAGAGCCGCGGCCCTACCGGAAAATGCTTCGCAGGCTGGCGCGGCTGCACCTGGTGGGCGCCGGTGGCGGGGAGGTTGACGGCCGCCACAAATCCCGCAGCCCCACGTGCTGTGGGGCCACGCGAGGGGCTGCCAAAGAGCTTTCCAACGAGGCACGGCTTTCCCTCCTGGCTCTTCGGGCGTGGGAGCTGTCGCCAGAGCCGCGGCCCTACCGGAAAATGCTTCGCAGGCTGGCGCGGCTGCACCTGGTGGGCGCCGGTGGCGCCGACGCTGACGGCCGCCGCAAAGCCCGCAGCCCCACGGGCTGTTTCGCCACGCGAGAGGCTTCCAAAGAGCTTTCCAACGAGGCACGGCTTTCCCTCCTGGCTCTTCGGGCGTGGGAGCTGTCGCCAGAGTCGCGGCCCTACCAGAAAATGCTTCGCAAGCTGGCGCGGCTGCACCTGGTGGGCGCTGGTGGAACCGAGGCTGACGGCCGCCGCAAAGCCCGCAGCCCCACGGGCTGTGGGGCCACGCGAGCGGCTGCCAAAGAGCTTTCCAACGAGGCACGGCTTTCCCTCCTGGCTCTTCGGGTGTGGGAGCTGTCGCCAGAGCCGCGGCCCTACCGGAAAATGCTTCGCAGGTTGGTGCGGCGGTACCACGTGGGCGCCGGTGGCGTCGAGGCTGACGGCCGCCGCAAAGCCCGCAGCCCCACGGGCTGTGGGGCCACGCGAGCGGCTGCCAAAGAGCTTTCCAACGAGGCATGGCTTTCCCTCCTGGCTCTTCGTGATTGGGAGCTGTCGCCAGAGCCGCGGCCCTACCGGAAAATGCTTCGCAGGTTGGTGCGGCGGCGCCACGTGGGTGCTGGTGGTGCCAAGGCTGACGGCCGCCGCAAAGCCCGCAGCCCCACGGGCTGTTTCGCCAGGCGAGCGGCTGCCAAAGAGCTTTCCAACGAGGCACGGCTTTCTCTCCTGGCTCTTCGGGCGTGGGAGCTGTCGCCAGAGCCGCGGCCCTACCGGAAAATGCTTCACAGGCTGGCACGGCGCCGCCACGTGGGCGCCGGTGGCGCTGAGGCTGACGGCCGCCGCAAAGCCCGCAGCCCCACGGGCTGTGGGGCCACGCGAGCGGCTGCCAAAGAGCTTTCCAACGAGGCATGGCTTTCCCTCCTGGCTCTTCGGGCGTGGGAGCTGTCGGCAGAGCCGAGGCCCTACCGGAAAATGCTTCGCAGGCTGGCGCGGCTGCACGTGGTGGGCGCCGGTGGCGGGGAGGTTGACGGCCGCCACAAATCCCGCAGCCCCACGTGCTGTGGGGCCACGCGAGCGGCTGCCAAAGAGCTTTCCAACGAGGCACGGCTTTCCCTCCTGGCTCTTCGGGCGTGGGAGCTGTTGCCAGAGCCGCGGCCCTACCGGAAAATGCTTCGCAGGCTGGCGCGGCTGCACCTGGTGGGCGCCGGTGGGGCCGACGCTGACGGCCGCCGCAAAGCCCGCAGCCCCACGTGCTGTGGGGCCACGCGAGAGGCTTCCAAAGAGCTTTCCAACGAGGCACGGCTTTCCCTCCTGGCTCTTCGGGCGTGGGAGCTGTCGCCAGAGTCGCGGCCCTACCAGAAAATGCTTCGCAAGCTGGCGCGGCTGCACCTGGTGGGCGCCGGTGGAACCGAGGCTGACGGCCGCCGCAAAGCCCGCAGCCCCACGGGCTGTGGGGCCACGCGAGCGGCTGCCAAAGAGCTTTCCAACGAGGCACGGCTTTCCCTCCTGGCTCTTCGGGTGTGGGAGCTGTCGCCAGAGCCGCGGCCCTACCGGAAAATGCTTCGCAGGCTGGCGCGGCGGTACCACGTGGGCGCCGGTGGCGTCGAGGCTGACGGCCGCCGCAAAGCCCGCAGCCCCACGGGCTGTGGGGCCACGCGAGCGGCTACCAAAGAGCTTTCCAACGAGGCATGGCTTTCCCTCCTGGCTCTTCGTGATTGGGAGCTGTCGCCAGAGCCGCAGCCCTACCGGAAAATGCTTCGCAGGTTGGTGCGGCGGCGCCACGTGGGTGCTGGTGGTGCCGAGGCTGACGGCCGCCACAAAGCCCGCAGCCCCACAGGCTGTTTCGCCAGGCGAGCGGCTGCCAAAGAGCTTTCCAACGAGGCACGGCTTTCTCTCCTGGCTCTTCGGGCGTGGGAGCTGTCGCCAGAGCCGCGGCCCTACCGGAAAATGCTTCGCAGGCTGGCGCGGCTGCACCTGGTGGGCGCCGGTGGCACCGAGGCTGACGGCCGCCACAAAGCCCGCAGCCCCACGGGGTGTGGGGCCACGCGAGCGGCTGCCAAAGAGCTTTCCAACGAGGCACGGCTTTCCCTCCTGGCTCTTCGGGCGTGGGAGCTGTCGCCAGAGCCGCGGCCCTACCGGAAAATGCTTCGCAGGTTGGTGCGGCGGTACCACGTGGGCGCCGGTGGCGTCGAGGCTGACGGCCGCCGCAAAGCCCGCAGCCCCACGGGCTGTGGGGCCACGCGAGCGGCTGCCAAAGAGCTTTCCAACGAGGCATGGCTTTCCCTCCTGGCTCTTCGTGATTGGGAGCTGTCGCCAGAGCCGCGGCCCTACCGGAAAATGCTTCGCAGGTTGGTGCGGCGGCGCCACGTGGGTGCTGGTGGTGCCAAGGCTGACGGCCGCCGCAAAGCCCGCAGCCCCACGGGCTGTTTCGCCAGGCGAGCGGCTGCCAAAGAGCTTTCCAACGAGGCACGGCTTTCTCTCCTGGCTCTTCGGGCGTGGGAGCTGTCGCCAGAGCCGCGGCCCTACCGGAAAATGCTTCACAGGCTGGCACGGCGCCGCCACGTGGGCGCCGGTGGCGCTGAGGCTGACGGCCGCCGCAAAGCCCGCAGCCCCACGGGCTGTGGGGCCACGCGAGCGGCTGCCAAAGAGCTTTCCAACGAGGCATGGCTTTCCCTCCTGGCTCTTCGGGCGTGGGAGCTGTCGGCAGAGCCGAGGCCCTACCGGAAAATGCTTCGCAGGCTGGCGCGGCTGCACGTGGTGGGCGCCGGTGGCGGGGAGGTTGACGGCCGCCACAAATCCCGCAGCCCCACGTGCTGTGGGGCCACGCGAGCGGCTGCCAAAGAGCTTTCCAACGAGGCACGGCTTTCCCTCCTGGCTCTTCGGGCGTGGGAGCTGTTGCCAGAGCCGCGGCCCTACCGGAAAATGCTTCGCAGGCTGGCGCGGCTGCACCTGGTGGGCGCCGGTGGGGCCGACGCTGACGGCCGCCGCAAAGCCCGCAGCCCCACGTGCTGTGGGGCCACGCGAGAGGCTTCCAAAGAGCTTTCCAACGAGGCACGGCTTTCCCTCCTGGCTCTTCGGGCGTGGGAGCTGTCGCCAGAGTCGCGGCCCTACCAGAAAATGCTTCGCAAGCTGGCGCGGCTGCACCTGGTGGGCGCCGGTGGAACCGAGGCTGACGGCCGCCGCAAAGCCCGCAGCCCCACGGGCTGTGGGGCCACGCGAGCGGCTGCCAAAGAGCTTTCCAACGAGGCACGGCTTTCCCTCCTGGCTCTTCGGGCGTGGGAGCTGTCGGCAGAGCCGAGGCCCTACCGGAAAATGCTTCGCAGGCTGGCGCGGCTGCACGTGGTGGGCGCCGGTGGCGGGGAGGTTGACGGCCGCCACAAATCCCGCAGCCCCACGTGCTGTGGGGCCACGCGAGCGGCTGCCAAAGAGCTTTCCAACGAGGCACGGCTTTCCCTCCTGGCTCTTCGGGCGTGGGAGCTGTTGCCAGAGCCGCGGCCCTACCGGAAAATGCTTCGCAGGCTGGCGCGGCTGCACCTGGTGGGCGCCGGTGGGGCCGACGCTGACGGCCGCCGCAAAGCCCGCAGCCCCACGTGCTGTGGGGCCACGCGAGAGGCTTCCAAAGAGCTTTCCAACGAGGCACGGCTTTCCCTCCTGGCTCTTCGGGCGTGGGAGCTGTCGCCAGAGTCGCGGCCCTACCAGAAAATGCTTCGCAAGCTGGCGCGGCTGCACCTGGTGGGCGCCGGTGGAACCGAGGCTGACGGCCGCCGCAAAGCCCGCAGCCCCACGGGCTGTGGGGCCACGCGAGCGGCTGCCAAAGAGCTTTCCAACGAGGCACGGCTTTCCCTCCTGGCTCTTCGGGTGTGGGAGCTGTCGCCAGAGCCGCGGCCCTACCGGAAAATGCTTCGCAGGCTGGCGCGGCGGTACCACGTGGGCGCCGGTGGCGTCGAGGCTGACGGCCGCCGCAAAGCCCGCAGCCCCACGGGCTGTGGGGCCACGCGAGCGGCTACCAAAGAGCTTTCCAACGAGGCATGGCTTTCCCTCCTGGCTCTTCGTGATTGGGAGCTGTCGCCAGAGCCGCAGCCCTACCGGAAAATGCTTCGCAGGTTGGTGCGGCGGCGCCACGTGGGTGCTGGTGGTGCCGAGGCTGACGGCCGCCGCAAAGCCCGCAGCCCCACAGGCTGTTTCGCCAGGCGAGCGGCTGCCAAAGAGCTTTCCAACGAGGCACGGCTTTCTCTCCTGGCTCTTCGGGCGTGGGAGCTGTCGCCAGAGCCGCGGCCCTACCGGAAAATGCTTCGCAGGCTGGCGCGGCTGCACCTGGTGGGCGCCGGTGGCACCGAGGCTGACGGCCGCCACAAAGCCCGCAGCCCCACGGGGTGTGGGGCCACGCGAGCGGCTGCCAAAGAGCTTTCCAACGAGGCACGGCTTTCCCTCCTGGCTCTTCGGGCGTGGGAGCTGTCGCCAGAGCCGCGGCCCTACCGGAAAATGCTTCGCAGGCTGGCGCGGCTGCACCTGGTGGGCGCCGGTGGCGGGGAGGTTGACGGCCGCCACAAATCCCGCAGCCCCACGTGCTGTGGGGCCACGCGAGGGGCTGCCAAAGAGCTTTCCAACGAGGCACGGCTTTCCCTCCTGGCTCTTCGGGCGTGGGAGCTGTTGCCAGAGCCACGGCCCTACCGGAAAATGCTTCGCAGGCTGGCGCGGCTGCACCTGGTGGGCGCCGGTGGGGCCGACGCTGACG
Source organism: Chroicocephalus ridibundus (assembly GCF_963924245.1). Classification (NCBI taxonomy): domain Eukaryota; kingdom Metazoa; phylum Chordata; class Aves; order Charadriiformes; family Laridae; genus Chroicocephalus; species Chroicocephalus ridibundus. The sequence goes on along the minus strand of NW_026961567.1, from coordinate 456,348 downwards.
GCCGCCGCAAAGCCCGCAGCCCCACGGGCTGTTTCGCCACGCGAGAGGCTTCCAAAGAGCTTTCCAACGAGGCACGGCTTTCCCTCCTGGCTCTTCGTGCTTGGGAGCTGTCGCCAGAGCCGCGGCCCTACCGGAAAATGCTTCGCAGGGTGGTGCGGCGGCGCCACGTGGGCGCCGGTGGCGCCTAGGCTGACGGCCGCCGCAAAGCCCGCAGCCCCACGGGCTGTGGGGCCACGCGAGCGGCTGCCAAAGAGCTTTCCAACGAGGCATGGCTTTCCCTCCTGGCTCTTCGTGCTTGGGAGCTGTCGCCAGAGCCGCGGCCCTACCGGAAAATGCTTCGCAGGCTGGCGCGGCTGCACCTGGTGGGCGCCGGTGGGGCCGACGCTGACGGCCGCCGCAAAGCCCGCAGCCCCACGTGCTGTGGGGCCACGCGAGAGGCTTCCAAAGAGCTTTCCAACGAGGCACGGCTTTCCCTCCTGGCTCTTCGGGCGTGGGAGCTGTCGCCAGAGTCGCGGCCCTACCAGAAAATGCTTCGCAAGCTGGCGCGGCTGCACCTGGTGGGCGCCGGTGGAACCGAGGCTGACGGCCGCCGCAAAGCCCGCAGCCCCACGGGCTGTGGGGCCACGCGAGCGGCTGCCAAAGAGCTTTCCAACGAGGCACGGCTTTCCCTCCTGGCTCTTCGGGTGTGGGAGCTGTCGCCAGAGCCGCGGCCCTACCGGAAAATGCTTCGCAGGCTGGCGCGGCGGTACCACGTGGGCGCCGGTGGCGTCGAGGCTGACGGCCGCCGCAAAGCCCGCAGCCCCACGGGCTGTGGGGCCACGCGAGCGGCTACCAAAGAGCTTTCCAACGAGGCATGGCTTTCCCTCCTGGCTCTTCGTGATTGGGAGCTGTCGCCAGAGCCGCAGCCCTACCGGAAAATGCTTCGCAGGTTGGTGCGGCGGCGCCACGTGGGTGCTGGTGGTGCCGAGGCTGACGGCCGCCGCAAAGCCCGCAGCCCCACAGGCTGTTTCGCCAGGCGAGCGGCTGCCAAAGAGCTTTCCAACGAGGCACGGCTTTCTCTCCTGGCTCTTCGGGCGTGGGAGCTGTCGCCAGAGCCGCGGCCCTACCGGAAAATGCTTCGCAGGCTGGCGCGGCTGCACCTGGTGGGCGCCGGTGGCACCGAGGCTGACGGCCGCCACAAAGCCCGCAGCCCCACGGGGTGTGGGGCCACGCGAGCGGCTGCCAAAGAGCTTTCCAACGAGGCACGGCTTTCCCTCCTGGCTCTTCGGGCGTGGGAGCTGTCGCCAGAGCCGCGGCCCTACCGGAAAATGCTTCGCAGGCTGGCGCGGCTGCACCTGGTGGGCGCCGGTGGCGGGGAGGTTGACGGCCGCCACAAATCCCGCAGCCCCACGTGCTGTGGGGCCACGCGAGGGGCTGCCAAAGAGCTTTCCAACGAGGCACGGCTTTCCCTCCTGGCTCTTCGGGCGTGGGAGCTGTTGCCAGAGCCACGGCCCTACCGGAAAATGCTTCGCAGGCTGGCGCGGCTGCACCTGGTGGGCGCCGGTGGGGCCGACGCTGACGGCCGCCGCAAAGCCCGCAGCCCCACGGGCTGTTTCGCCACGCGAGAGGCTTCCAAAGAGCTTTCCAACGAGGCACGGCTTTCCCTCCTGGCTCTTCGTGCTTGGGAGCTGTCGCCAGAGCCGCGGCCCTACCGGAAAATGCTTCGCAGGGTGGTGCGGCGGCGCCACGTGGGCGCCGGTGGCGCCTAGGCTGACGGCCGCCGCAAAGCCCGCAGCCCCACGGGCTGTGGGGCCACGCGAGCGGCTGCCAAAGAGCTTTCCAACGAGGCATGGCTTTCCCTCCTGGCTCTTCGTGCTTGGGAGCTGTCGCCAGAGCCGCGGCCCTACCGGAAAATGCTTCGCAGGCTGGCGCGGCGGCGCCACGTGGGCGCCGGTGGCTCCAAGGGTGACGGCGGCCGCAAAGCCCGCAGCCCCACGGGCTGTTTTGCCAGATGAGCGGCTGCCAAAGAGCTTTCCAACGAGGCACGGCTTTCCCTCCTGGCTCTTCGGGCGTGGGAGCTGTCGCCAGAGCCGCGGCCCTACCGCAAAATGCTTCGCAGGCTGGCGCGGCTGCACCTGGTGGGTGCCGGTGTCGGGGAGGTTGACGGCCGCCGCAAAGCCCGCAGCCCCACGGGCTGTGGGGCCACGCGAGCGGCTGCCAAAGAGCTTTCCAACGAGGCACGGCTTTCTCTCCTGGCTCTTCGGGCATGGGAGCTGTCGCCAGAGCCGCGGCCCTACCGGAAAATGCTTCGCAGGCTGGCGCGGCTGCACCTGGTGGGCGCCGGTGGCGGGGAGGTTGACGGCCGCCACAAATCCCGCAGCCCCACGTGCTGTGGGGCCACGCGAGGGGCTGCCAAAGAGCTTTCCAACGAGGCACGGCTTTCCCTCCTGGCTCTTCGGGCGTGGGAGCTGTCGCCAGAGCCGCGGCCCTACCGGAAAATGCTTCGCAGGCTGGCGCGGCTACACCTGGTGGGCGCCGGTGTAACCGAGGCTGACGGCCGCCGCAAAGCCCGCAGCCCCACGGGCTGTTTCGCCACGCGAGAGGCTTCCAAAGAGCTTTCCAACGAGGCACGGCTTTCCCTCCTGGCTCTTCGGGCGTGGGAGCTGTCGCCAGAGTCGCGGCCCTACCAGAAAATGCTTCGCAAGCTGGCGCGGCTGCACCTGGTGGGCGCTGGTGGAACCGAGGCTGACGGCCGCCGCAAAGCCCGCAGCCCCACGGGCTGTGGGGCCACGCGAGCGGCTGCCAAAGAGCTTTCCAACGAGGCACGGCTTTCCCTCCTGGCTCTTCGGGTGTGGGAGCTGTCGCCAGAGCCGCGGCCCTACCGGAAAATGCTTCGCAGGTTGGTGCGGCGGTACCACGTGGGCGCCGGTGGCGTCGAGGCTGACGGCCGCCGCAAAGCCCGCAGCCCCACGGGCTGTGGGGCCACGCGAGCGGCTGCCAAAGAGCTTTCCAACGAGGCATGGCTTTCCCTCCTGGCTCTTCGTGATTGGGAGCTGTCGCCAGAGCCGCGGCCCTACCGGAAAATGCTTCGCAGGTTGGTGCGGCGGCGCCACGTGGGTGCTTGTGGTGCCAAGGCTGACGGCCGCCGCAAAGCCCGCAGCCCCACGGGCTGTTTCGCCAGGCGAGCGGCTGCCAAAGAGCTTTCCAACGAGGCACGGCTTTCTCTCCTGGCTCTTCGGGCGTGGGAGCTGTCGCCAGAGCCGCGGCCCTACCGGAAAATGCTTCACAGGCTGGCACGGCGCCGCCACGTGGGCGCCGGTGGCGCTGAGGCTGACGGCCGCCGCAAAGCCCGCAGCCCCACGGGCTGTGGGGCCACGCGAGCGGCTGCCAAAGAGCTTTCCAACGAGGCATGGCTTTCCCTCCTGGCTCTTCGGGCGTGGGAGCTGTCGGCAGAGCCGAGGCCCTACCGGAAAATGCTTCGCAGGCTGGCGCGGCTGCACGTGGTGGGCGCCGGTGGCGGGGAGGTTGACGGCCGCCACAAATCCCGCAGCCCCACGTGCTGTGGGGCCACGCGAGCGGCTGCCAAAGAGCTTTCCAACGAGGCACGGCTTTCCCTCCTGGCTCTTCGGGCGTGGGAGCTGTTGCCAGAGCCGCGGCCCTACCGGAAAATGCTTCGCAGGCTGGCGCGGCTGCACCTGGTGGGCGCCGGTGGGGCCGACGCTGACGGCCGCCGCAAAGCCCGCAGCCCCACGTGCTGTGGGGCCACGCGAGAGGCTTCCAAAGAGCTTTCCAACGAGGCACGGCTTTCCCTCCTGGCTCTTCGGGCGTGGGAGCTGTCGCCAGAGTCGCGGCCCTACCAGAAAATGCTTCGCAAGCTGGCGCGGCTGCACCTGGTGGGCGCCGGTGGAACCGAGGCTGACGGCCGCCGCAAAGCCCGCAGCCCCACGGGCTGTGGGGCCACGCGAGCGGCTGCCAAAGAGCTTTCCAACGAGGCACGGCTTTCCCTCCTGGCTCTTCGGGTGTGGGAGCTGTCGCCAGAGCCGCGGCCCTACCGGAAAATGCTTCGCAGGCTGGCGCGGCGGTACCACGTGGGCGCCGGTGGCGTCGAGGCTGACGGCCGCCGCAAAGCCCGCAGCCCCACGGGCTGTGGGGCCACACGAGCGGCTGCCAAAGAGCTTTCCAACGAGGCATGGCTTTCCCTCCTGGCTCTTCGTGATTGGGAGCTGTCGCCAGAGCCGCAGCCCTACCGGAAAATGCTTCGCAGGTTGGTGCGGCGGCGCCACGTGGGTGCTGGTGGTGCCGAGGCTGACGGCCGCCGCAAAGCCCGCAGCCCCACAGGCTGTTTCGCCAGGCGAGCGGCTGCCAAAGAGCTTTCCAACGAGGCACGGCTTTCTCTCCTGGCTCTTCGGGCGTGGGAGCTGTCGCCAGAGCCGCGGCCCTACCGGAAAATGCTTCGCAGGCTGGCGCGGCTGCACCTGGTGGGCGCCGGTGGCACCGAGGCTGACGGCCGCCACAAAGCCCGCAGCCCCACGGGGTGTGGGGCCACGCGAGCGGCTGCCAAAGAGCTTTCCAACGAGGCACGGCTTTCCCTCCTGGCTCTTCGGGCGTGGGAGCTGTCGCCAGAGCCGCGGCCCTACCGGAAAATGCTTCGCAGGCTGGCGCGGCTGCACCTGGTGGGCGCCGGTGGCGGGGAGGTTGACGGCCGCCACAAATCCCGCAGCCCCACGTGCTGTGGGGCCACGCGAGGGGCTGCCAAAGAGCTTTCCAACGAGGCACGGCTTTCCCTCCTGGCTCTTCGGGCGTGGGAGCTGTTGCCAGAGCCACGGCCCTACCGGAAAATGCTTCGCAGGCTGGCGCGGCTGCACCTGGTGGGCGCCGGTGGGGCCGACGCTGACGGCCGCCGCAAAGCCCGCAGCCCCACGGGCTGTTTCGCCACGCGAGAGGCTTCCAAAGAGCTTTCCAACGAGGCACGGCTTTCCCTCCTGGCTCTTCGGGCGTGGGAGCTGTCGCCAGAGTCGCGGCCCTACCAGAAAATGCTTCGCAAGCTGGCGCGGCTGCACCTGGTGGGCGCCGGTGGAACCGAGGCTGACGGCCGCCGCAAAGCCCGCAGCCCCACGGGCTGTGGGGCCACGCGAGCGGCTGCCAAAGAGCTTTCCAACGAGGCACGGCTTTCCCTCCTGGCTCTTCGGGTGTGGGAGCTGTCGCCAGAGCCGCGGCCCTACCGGAAAATGCTTCGCAGGCTGGCGCGGCGGTACCACGTGGGCGCCGGTGGCGTCGAGGCTGACGGCCGCCGCAAAGCCCGCAGCCCCACGGGCTGTGGGGCCACGCGAGCGGCTGCCAAAGAGCTTTCCAACGAGGCATGGCTTTCCCTCCTGGCTCTTCGGGCGTGGGAGCTGTCGGCAGAGCCGAGGCCCTACCGGAAAATGCTTCGCAGGCTGGCGCGGCTGCACCTGGTGGGCGCCGGTGGCGGGGAGGTTGACGGCCGCCACAAATCCCGCAGCCCCACGTGCTGTGGGGCCACGCGAGCGGCTGCCAAAGAGCTTTCCAACGAGGCACGGCTTTCCCTCCTGGCTCTTCGGGCGTGGGAGCTGTTGCCAGAGCCACGGCCCTACCGGAAAATGCTTCGCAGGCTGGCGCGGCTGCACCTGGTGGGCGCCGGTGGAACCGAGGCTGACGGCCGCCGCAAAGCCCGCAGCCCCACGGGCTGTGGGGCCACGCGAGCGGCTGCCAAAGAGCTTTCCAACGAGGCACGGCTTTCCCTCCTGGCTCTTCGGGTGTGGGAGCTGTCGCCAGAGCCGCGGCCCTACCGGAAAATGCTTCGCAGGCTGGCGCGGCGGTACCACGTGGGCGCCGGTGGCGTCGAGGCTGACGGCCGCCGCAAAGCCCGCAGCCCCACGGGCTGTGGGGCCACACGAGCGGCTGCCAAAGAGCTTTCCAACGAGGCATGGCTTTCCCTCCTGGCTCTTCGTGATTGGGAGCTGTCGCCAGAGCCGCAGCCCTACCGGAAAATGCTTCGCAGGTTGGTGCGGCGGCGCCACGTGGGTGCTGGTGGTTCCGAGGCTGACGGCCGCCGCAAAGCCCGCAGCCCCACGGGCTGTTTCGCCAGGCGAGCGGCTGCCAAAGAGCTTTCCAACGAGGCACGGCTTTCTCTCCTGGCTCTTCGGACGTGGGAGCTGTCGCCAGAGCCGCGGCCCTACCGGAAAATGCTTCGCAGGCTGGCGCGGCTGCACCTGGTGGGCGCCGGTGGCACCGAGGCTGACGGCCGCCACAAAGCCCGCAGCCCCACGGGGTGTGGGGCCACGCGAGCGGCTGCCAAAGAGCTTTCCAACGAGGCACGGCTTTCCCTCCTGGCTCTTCGGGCGTGGGAGCTGTCGCCAGAGCCGCGGCCCTACCGGAAAATGCTTCGCAGGCTGGCGCGGCTGCACCTGGTGGGCGCCGGTGGCGGGGAGGTTGACGGCCGCCACAAATCCCGCAGCCCCACGTGCTGTGGGGCCACGCGAGGGGCTGCCAAAGAGCTTTCCAACGAGGCACGGCTTTCCCTCCTGGCTCTTCGGGCGTGGGAGCTGTCGCCAGAGCCGCGGCCCTACCGGAAAATGCTTCGCAGGCTGGTGCAGCTGCACCTGGTGGGCGCCGGTGGCGCCGACGCTGACGGCCGCCGCAAAGCCCGCAGCCCCACGGGCTGTTTCGCCACGCGAGAGGCTTCCAAAGAGCTTTCCAACGAGGCACGGCTTTCCCTCCTGGCTCTTCGGGCGTGGGAGCTGTCGCCAGAGTCGCGGCCCTACCAGAAAATGCTTCGCAAGCTGGCGCGGCTGCACCTGGTGGGCGCCGGTGGAACCGAGGCTGACGGCCGCCGCAAAGCCCGCAGCCCCACGGGCTGTGGGGCCACGCGAGCGGCTACCAAAGAGCTTTCCAACGAGGCACGGCTTTCCCTCCTGGCTCTTCGGGTGTGGGAGCTGTCGCCAGAGCCGCGGCCCTACCGGAAAATGCTTCGCAGGTTGGTGCGGCGGTACCACGTGGGCGCCGGTGGCGTCGAGGCTGACGGCCGCCGCAAAGCCCGCAGCCCCACGGGCTGTGGGGCCACGCGAGCGGCTTCCAAAGAGCTTTCCAACGAGGCATGGCTTTCCCTCCTGGCTCTTCGTGATTGGGAGCTGTCGCCAGAGCCGCGGCCCTACCGGAAAATGCTTCGCAGGTGGGTGCGGCGGCGCCACGTGGGTGCTGGTGGTGCCAAGGCTGACGGCCGCCGCAAAGCCCGCAGCCCCACGGGCTGTTTCGCCAGGCGAGCGGCTGCCAAAGAGCTTTCCAACGAGGCACGGCTTTCTCTCCTGGCTCTTCGGGCGTGGGAGCTGTCGCCAGAGCCGCGGCCCTACCGGAAAATGCTTCGCAGGCTGGCACGGCGGCGCCACGTGGGCGCCGGTGGCGCTGAGGCTGACGGCCGCCGCAAAGCCCGCAGCCCCACGGGCTGTGGGGCCACGCGAGCGGCTGCCAAAGAGCTTTCCAACGAGGCACGGCTTTCCCTCCTGGCTCTTCGGGCGTGGGAGCTGTCGGCAGAGCCGCGGCCCTACCGGAAAATGCTTCGCAGGCTGGCGCGGCTGCACCTGGTGGGCGCCGGTGGCGGGGAGGTTGACGGCCGCCACAAATCCCGCAGCCCCACGTGCTGTGGGGCCACGCGAGGGGCTGCCAAAGAGCTTTCCAACGAGGCACGGCTTTCCCTCCTGGCTCTTCGGGCGTGGGAGCTGTTGCCAGAGCCACGGCCCTACCGGAAAATGCTTCGCAGGCTGGCGCGGCTGCACCTGGTGGGCGCCGGTGGGGCCGACGCTGACGGCCGCCGCAAAGCCCGCAGCCCCACGGGCTGTTTCGCCACGCGAGAGGCTTCCAAAGAGCTTTCCAACGAGGCACGGCTTTCCCTCCTGGCTCTTCGGGCGTGGGAGCTGTCGCCAGAGTCGCGGCCCTACCAGAAAATGCTTCGCAAGCTGGCGCGGCTGCACCTGGTGGGCGCCGGTGGAACCGAGGCTGACGGCCGCCGCAAAGCCCGCAGCCCCACGGGCTGTGGGGCCACGCGAGCGGCTGCCAAAGAGCTTTCCAACGAGGCACGGCTTTCCCTCCTGGCTCTTCGGGTGTGGGAGCTGTCGCCAGAGCCGCGGCCCTACCGGAAAATGCTTCGCAGGCTGGCGCGGCGGTACCACGTGGGCGCCGGTGGCGTCGAGGCTGACGGCCGCCGCAAAGCCCGCAGCCCCACGGGCTGTGGGGCCACGCGAGCGGCTGCCAAAGAGCTTTCCAACGAGGCATGGCTTTCCCTCCTGGCTCTTCGGGCGTGGGAGCTGTCGGCAGAGCCGAGGCCCTACCGGAAAATGCTTCGCAGGCTGGCGCGGCTGCACCTGGTGGGCGCCGGTGGCGGGGAGGTTGACGGCCGCCACAAATCCCGCAGCCCCACGTGCTGTGGGGCCACGCGAGCGGCTGCCAAAGAGCTTTCCAACGAGGCACGGCTTTCCCTCCTGGCTCTTCGGGCGTGGGAGCTGTTGCCAGAGCCACGGCCCTACCGGAAAATGCTTCGCAGGCTGGCGCGGCTGCACCTGGTGGGCGCCGGTGGGGCCGACGCTGACGGCCGCCGCAAAGCCCGCAGCCCCACGTGCTGTGGGGCCACGCGAGAGGCTTCCAAAGAGCTTTCCAACGAGGCACGGCTTTCCCTCCTGGCTCTTCGGGCGTGGGAGCTGTCGCCAGAGTCGCGGCCCTACCAGAAAATGCTTCGCAAGCTGGCGCGGCTGCACCTGGTGGGCGCCGGTGGAACCGAGGCTGACGGCCGCCGCAAAGCCCGCAGCCCCACGGGCTGTGGGGCCACGCGAGCGGCTGCCAAAGAGCTTTCCAACGAGGCACGGCTTTCACTCCTGGCTCTTCGGGTGTGGGAGCTGTCGCCAGAGCCGCGGCCCTACCGGAAAATGCTTCGCAGGCTGGCGCGGCTGCACCTGGTGGGCGCCGGTGGCACCGAGGCTGACGGCCGCCACAAAGCCCGCAGCCCCACGGGGTGTGGGGCCACGCGAGCGGCTGCCAAAGAGCTTTCCAACGAGGCACGGCTTTCCCTCCTGGCTCTTCGGGCGTGGGAGCTGTCGCCAGAGCCGCGGCCCTACCGGAAAATGCTTCGCAGGCTGGCGCGGTTGCACCTGGTGGGCGCCGGTGGCGGGGAGGTTGACGGCCGCCACAAATCCCGCAGCCCCACGTGCTGTGGGGCCACGCGAGGGGCTGCCAAAGAGCTTTCCAACGAGGCACGGCTTTCCCTCCTGGCTCTTCGGGCGTGGGAGCTGTCGCCAGAGCCGCGGCCCTACCGGAAAATGCTTCGCAGGCTGGTGCAGCTGCACCTGGTGGGCGCCGGTGGCGCCGACGCTGACGGCCGCCGCAAAGCCCGCAGCCCCACGGGCTGTTTCGCCACGCGAGAGGCTTCCAAAGAGCTTTCCAACGAGGCACGGCTTTCCCTCCTGGCTCTTCGGGCGTGGGAGCTGTCGCCAGAGTCGCGGCCCTACCAGAAAATGCTTCGCAAGCTGGCGCGGCTGCACCTGGTTGGCGCCGGTGGAACCGAGGCTGACGGCCGCCGCAAAGCCCGCAGCCCCACGGGCTGTGGGGCCACGCGAGCGGCTGCCAAAGAGCTTTCCAACGAGGCACGGCTTTCCCTCCTGGCTCTTCGGGTGTGGGAGCTGTCGCCAGAGCCGCGGCCCTACCGGAAAATGCTTCGCAGGCTGGCGCGGCGGTACCACGTGGGCGCCGGTGGCGTCGAGGCTGACGGCCGCCGCAAAGCCCGCAGCCCCACGGGCTGTGGGGCCACGCGAGCGGCTTCCAAAGAGCTTTCCAACGAGGCATGGCTTTCCCTCCTGGCTCTTCGTGATTGGGAGCTGTCGCCAGAGCCGCGGCCCTACCGGAAAATGCTTCGCAGGTTGGTGCGGCGGCGCCACGTGGGTGCTGGTGGTGCCAAGGCTGACGGCCGCCGCAAAGCCCGCAGCCCCACGGGCTGTTTCGCCAGGCGAGCGGCTGCCAAAGAGCTTTCCAACGAGGCACGGCTTTCTCTCCTGGCTCTTCGGGCGTGGGAGCTGTCGCCAGAGCCGCGGCCCTACCGGAAAATGCTTCGCAGGCTGGCACGGCGGCGCCACGTGGGCGCCGGTGGCGCTGAGGCTGACGGCCGCCGCAAAGCCCGCAGCCCCACGGGCTGTGGGGCCACGCGAGCGGCTGCCAAAGAGCTTTCCAACGAGGCATGGCTTTCCCTCCTGGCTCTTCGGGCGTGGGAGCTGTCGGCAGAGCCGCGGCCCTACCGGAAAATGCTTCGCAGGCTGGCGCGGCTGCACCTGGTGGGCGCCGGTGGCGGGGAGGTTGACGGCCGCCACAAATCCCGCAGCCCCACGTGCTGTGGGGCCACGCGAGCGGCTGCCAAAGAGCTTTCCAACGAGGCACGGCTTTCCCTCCTGGCTCTTCGGGCGTGGGAGCTGTTGCCAGAGCCACGGCCCTACCGGAAAATGCTTCGCAGGCTGGCGCGGCTGCACCTGGTGGGCGCCGGTGGGGCCGACGCTGACGGCCGCCGCAAAGCCCGCAGCCCCACGGGCTGTTTCGCCACGCGAGAGGCTTCCAAAGAGCTTTCCAACGAGGCACGGCTTTCCCTCCTGGCTCTTCGGGCGTGGGAGCTGTCGCCAGAGTCGCGGCCCTACCAGAAAATGCTTCGCAAGCTGGCGCGGCTGCACCTGGTGGGCGCCGGTGGAACCGAGGCTGACGGCCGCCGCAAAGCCCGCAGCCCCACGGGCTGTGGGGCCACGCGAGCGGCTGCCAAAGAGCTTTCCAACGAGGCACGGCTTTCCCTCCTGGCTCTTCGGGCGTGGGAGCTGTTGCCAGAGCCACGGCCCTACCGGAAAATGCTTCGCAGGCTGGCGCGGCTGCACCTGGTGGGCGCCGGTGGGGCCGACGCTGACGGCCGCCGCAAAGCCCGCAGCCCCACGTGCTGTGGGGCCACGCGAGAGGCTTCCAAAGAGCTTTCCAACGAGGCACGGCTTTCCCTCCTGGCTCTTCGGGCGTGGGAGCTGTCGCCAGAGTCGCGGCCCTACCAGAAAATGCTTCGCAAGCTGGCGCGGCTGCACCTGGTGGGCGCCGGTGGAACCGAGGCTGACGGCCGCCGCAAAGCCCGCAGCCCCACGGGCTGTGGGGCCACGCGAGCGGCTGCCAAAGAGCTTTCCAACGAGGCACGGCTTTCCCTCCTGGCTCTTCGGGTGTGGGAGCTGTCGCCAGAGCCGCGGCCCTACCGGAAAATGCTTCGCAGGCTGGCGCGGCTGCACCTGGTGGGCGCCGGTGGCACCTAGGCTGACGGCCGCCGCAAAGCCCGCAGCCCCACGGGGTGTGGGGCCACGCGAGCGGCTGCCAAAGAGCTTTCCAACGAGGCACGGCTTTCCCTCCTGGCTCTTCGGGCGTGGGAGCTGTCGCCAGAGCCGCGGCCCTACCGGAAAATGCTTCGCAGGCTGGCGCGGTTGCACCTGGTGGGCGCCGGTGGCGGGGAGGTTGACGGCCGCCACAAATCCCGCAGCCCCACGTGCTGTGGGGCCACGCGAGGGGCTGCCAAAGAGCTTTCCAACGAGGCACGGCTTTCCCTCCTGGCTCTTCGGGCGTGGGAGCTGTCGCCAGAGCCGCGGCCCTACCGGAAAATGCTTCGCAGGCTGGTGCAGCTGCACCTGGTGGGCGCCGGTGGCGCCGACGCTGACGGCCGCCGCAAAGCCCGCAGCCCCACGGGCTGTTTCGCCACGCGAGAGGCTTCCAAAGAGCTTTCCAACGAGGCACGGCTTTCCCTCCTGGCTCTTCGGGCGTGGGAGCTGTCGCCAGAGTCGCGGCCCTACCAGAAAATGCTTCGCAAGCTGGCGCGGCTGCACCTGGTGGGCGCCGGTGGAACCGAGGCTGACGGCCGCCGCAAAGCCCGCAGCCCCACGGGCTGTGGGGCCACGCGAGCGGCTGCCAAAGAGCTTTCCAACGAGGCACGGCTTTCCCTCCTGGCTCTTCGGGTGTGGGAGCTGTCGCCAGAGCCGCGGCCCTACCGGAAAATGCTTCGCAGGTTGGTGCGGCGGTACCACGTGGGCGCCGGTGGCGTCGAGGCTGACGGCCGCCGCAAAGCCCGCAGCCCCACGGGCTGTGGGGCCACGCGAGCGGCTGCCAAAGAGCTTTCCAACGAGGCATGGCTTTCCCTCCTGGCTCTTCGTGATTGGGAGCTGTCGCCAGAGCCGCGGCCCTACCGGAAAATGCTTCGCAGGTTGGTGCGGCGGCGCCACGTGGGTGCTGGTGGTGCCAAGGCTGACGGCCGCCGCAAAGCCCGCAGCCCCACGGGCTGTTTCGCCAGGCGAGCGGCTGCCAAAGAGCTTTCCAACGAGGCACGGCTTTCTCTCCTGGCTCTTCGGGCGTGGGAGCTGTCGACAGAGCCGCGGCCCTACCGGAAAATGCTTCGCAGGCTGGCACGGCGGCGCCACGTGGGCGCCGGTGGCGCTGAGGCTGACGGCCGCCGCAAAGCCCGCAGCCCCACGGGCTGTGGGGCCACGCGAGCGGCTGCCAAAGAGCTTTCCAACGAGGCATGGCTTTCCCTCCTGGCTCTTCGGGCGTGGGAGCTGTCGGCAGAGCCGCGGCCCTACCGGAAAATGCTTCGCAGGCTGGCGCGGCTGCACCTGGTGGGCGCCGGTGGCGGGGAGGTTGACGGCCGCCACAAATCCCGCAGCCCCACGTGCTGTGGGGCCACGCGAGCGGCTGCCAAAGAGCTTTCCAACGAGGCACGGCTTTCCCTCCTGGCTCTTCGGGCGTGGGAGCTGTTGCCAGAGCCACGGCCCTACCGGAAAATGCTTCGCAGGCTGGCGCGGCTGCACCTGGTGGGCGCCGGTGGGGCCGACGCTGACGGCCGCCGCAAAGCCCGCAGCCCCACGGGCTGTTTCGCCACGCGAGAGGCTTCCAAAGAGCTTTCCAACGAGGCACGGCTTTCCCTCCTGGCTCTTCGGGCGTGGGAGCTGTCGCCAGAGTCGCGGCCCTACCAGAAAATGCTTCGCAAGCTGGCGCGGCTGCACCTGGTGGGCGCCGGTGGAACCGAGGCTGACGGCCGCCGCAAAGCCCGCAGCCCCACGGGCTGTGGGGCCACGCGAGCGGCTGCCAAAGAGCTTTCCAACGAGGCACGGCTTTCCCTCCTGGCTCTTCGGGTGTGGGAGCTGTCGCCAGAGCCGCGGCCCTACCGGAAAATGCTTCGCAGGCTGGCGCGGCGGTACCACGTGGGCGCCGGTGGCGTCGAGGCTGACGGCCGCCGCAAAGCCCGCAGCCCCACGGGCTGTGGGGCCACGCGAGCGGCTGCCAAAGAGCTTTCCAACGAGGCATGGCTTTCCCTCCTGGCTCTTCGGGCGTGGGAGCTGTCGGCAGAGCCGAGGCCCTACCGGAAAATGCTTCGCAGGCTGGCGCGGCTGCACCTGGTGGGCGCCGGTGGCGGGGAGGTTGACGGCCGCCACAAATCCCGCAGCCCCACGTGCTGTGGGGCCACGCGAGCGGCTGCCAAAGAGCTTTCCAACGAGGCACGGCTTTCCCTCCTGGCTCTTCGGGCGTGGGAGCTGTTGCCAGAGCCACGGCCCTACCGGAAAATGCTTCGCAGGCTGGCGCGGCTGCACCTGGTGGGCGCCGGTGGGGCCGACGCTGACGGCCGCCGCAAAGCCCGCAGCCCCACGTGCTGTGGGGCCACGCGAGAGGCTTCCAAAGAGCTTTCCAACGAGGCACGGCTTTCCCTCCTGGCTCTTCGGGCGTGGGAGCTGTCGCCAGAGTCGCGGCCCTACCAGAAAATGCTTCGCAAGCTGGCGCGGCTGCACCTGGTGGGCGCCGGTGGAACCGAGGCTGACGGCCGCCGCAAAGCCCGCAGCCCCACGGGCTGTGGGGCCACGCGAGCGGCTGCCAAAGAGCTTTCCAACGAGGCACGGCTTTCCCTCCTGGCTCTTCGGGTGTGGGAGCTGTCGCCAGAGCCGCGGCCCTACCGGAAAATGCTTCGCAGGCTGGCGCGGCGGTACCACGTGGGCGCCGGTGGCGTCGAGGCTGACGGCCGCCGCAAAGCCCGCAGCCCCACGGGCTGTGGGGCCACACGAGCGGCTGCCAAAGAGCTTTCCAACGAGGCATGGCTTTCCCTCCTGGCTCTTCGTGATTGGGAGCTGTCGCCAGAACCGCAGCCCTACCGGAAAATGCTTCGCAGGTTGGTGCGGCGGCGCCACGTGGGTGCTGGTGGTGCCGAGGCTGACGGCCGCCGCAAAGCCCGCAGCCCCACGGGCTGTTACGCCAGGCGAGCGGCTGCCAAAGAGCTTTCCAACGAGGCACGGCTTTCTCTCCTGGCTCTTCGGGCGTGGGAGCTGTCGGCAGAGCCGCGGCCCTACCGGAAAATTCTTCACAGGCTGGCGCGGCTGCACCTGGTGGGCGCCGGTGGCGGGGAGGTTGACGGCCGCCACAAATCCCGCAGCCCCACGTGCTGTGGGGCCACGCGAGCGGCTGCCAAAGAGCTTTCCAACGAGGCACGGCTTTCCCTCCTGGCTCTTCGGGCGTGGGAGCTGTTGCCAGAGCCACGGCCCTACCGGAAAATGCTTCGCAGGCTGGCGCGGCTGCACCTGGTGGGCGCCGGTGGGGCCGACGCTGACGGCCGCCGCAAAGCCCGCAGCCCCACGGGCTGTTTCGCCACGCGAGAGGCTTCCAAAGAGCTTTCCAACGAGGCACGGCTTTCCCTCCTGGCTCTTCGGGCGTGGGAGCTGTCGCCAGAGTCGCGGCCCTACCAGAAAATGCTTCGCAAGCTGGCGCGGCTGCACCTGGTGGGCGCCGGTGTAACCGAGGCTGACGGCCGCCGCAAAGCCCGCAGCCCCACGGGCTGTGGGGCCACGCGAGCGGCTGCCAAAGAGCTTTCCAACAAGGCACGGCTTTCCCTCCTGGCTCTTCAGGTGTGGGAGCTGTCGCCAGAGCCGCGGCCCTACCGGAAAATGCTTCGCAGGCTGGCGCGGCGGTACCACGTGGGCGCCGGTGGCGTCGAGGCTGACGGCCGCCGCAAAGCCCGCAGCCCCACGGGCTGTGGGGCCACGCGAGTGGCTGCCAAAGAGCTTTCCAACGAGGCATGGCTTTCCCTCCTGGCTCTTCGTGATTGGGAGCTGTCGCCAGAGCCGCAGCCCTACCGGAAAATGCTTCGCAGGTTGGTGCGGCGGCACCACGTGGGTGCTGGTGGTGCCGAGGCTGACGGCCGCCGCAAAGCCCGCAGCCCCACGGGCTGTTTCGCCAGGCGAGCGGCTGCCAAAGAGCTTTCCAACGAGGCACGGCTTTCTCTCCTGGCTCTTCGGGCGTGGGAGCTGACGCCAGAGCCGCGGCCCTACCGGAAAATGCTTCGCAGGCTGGCGCGGCTGCACCTGGTGGGCGCCGGTGGCGGGGAGGCTGACGGCCGCCACAAAGCCCGCAGCTCCACGGGCTGTGGGGCCACGCGAGCGGCTGCCAAAGAGCTTTCCAACGAGGCATGGCTTTCCCTCCTGGCTCTTCGGGCGTGGGAGCTGTCGCCAGAGCCGCGGCCCTACCGGAAAATGCTTCGCAGGCTGGCGCGGCTGCACCTGGTGGGCGCCGGTGGCACCGAGGCTGACGGCCGCCACAAAGCCCGCAGCCCCACGGGGTGTGGGGCCACGCGAGCGGCTGCCAAAGAGCTTTCCAACGAGGCACGGCTTTCCCTCCTGGCTCTTCGGGCGTGGGAGCTGTCGCCAGAGCCGCGGCCCTACCGGAAAATGCTTCGCAGGCTGGCGCAGCTGCAACTGGTGGGCGCCGGTGACATCGAAGCTGACGGCCGCCGCAAAGCCCGCAGCCCCACGGGCTGTGGGGCCACGCGAGCGGCTGCAAAAGAGCTTTCCAACGAGGCATGGCTTTCCCTCCTTGCTCTTCGGGCGTGGGAGCTGTCGCCAGAGCCGCGGCCCTACCGGAAAATGCTTCGCAGGCTGGTGCGGCTGCACCTGGTAGGCGACGGTGGCGTCGAGGCTGACGGCCGCCGCAAAGCCCGCAGCCCCACGGGCTGTGGGGCCACGCGAGCGGCTGCCAAAGAGCTTTCCAACGAGGCATGGCTTTCCCTCCTAGCTCTTCGTGCTTGGGAGCTGTCGCCAGAGCCGCGGCCCTACTGGAAAATGCTTCGCAGGCTGGTGCGGCGGCGCCACGTGGGCGCCGGTGGAGCCTAGGCTGACGGCCGCCGCAAAGCCCGCAGCCCCACGGGCTGTGGGGCCACGTGAGCGGCTGCCAAAGAGCTTTCCAACGAGGCATGGCTTTCCCTCCTGGCTCTTCGTGCTTGGGAGCTGTCGCCAGAGCCGCGGCCCTACCGGAAAATGCTTCGCAGGCTGGTGCGGCGGCGCCACGTGGGCGCCGGTGGCTCCAAGGGTGACGGCGGCCGCAAAGCCCGCAGCCCCACGGGCTGTTTTGCCAGGTGAGCGGCTGCCAAAGAGCTTTCCAACGAGGCACGGCTTTCCCCCCTGGCTCTTCGGGCGTGGGAGCTGTCGCCAGAGCCGCGGCCCTACTGGAAAATGCTTCGCAGGCTGGCGCGGCTGCACCTGGTGGGTGCCGGTGGCGGGGAGGTTGACGGCCGCCACAAAGCCCGCAGCCCCACGGGCTGTGGGGCCACGCGAGCGGCTGCCAAAGAGCTTTCCAACGAGGCACGGCTTTCCCTCCTGGCTCTTCGGGCGTGGGAACTGTCGCCAGAGCCGCGGCCCTACCGGAAAATGCTTCACAGGCTGGCGTGGCGGTGCCATGTGGGCGCCGGTGCTGCTGAGGCTGACGGTCTCCGGAAAGCCCGCAGCCCCACGGGCTGTGGGGCCACGCGAGCGGCTGCCAAAGAGCTTTCCAACGAGGCATAGCTTTCCCTCCTGGCTCTTCGGGCGTGGGAGATGTCGCCAGAGCCGCGGCCCTACCGCAAAATGCTTCGCAGGCTGGCGCGGCTGCACCTGGTGGGTGCCAGTGTCGGGGAGGTTGACGGCCGCCGCAAAGCCCGCAGCCCCACGGGCTGTGGGGCCACGCGAGCGGCTGCCAAAGAGCTTTCCAACGAGGCACGGCTTTCTCTCCTGGCTCTTCGGGCATGGGAGCTGTCGCCAGAGCCGCGGCCCTACCGGAAAATGCTTCGCAGGCTGGCGCGGCTGCACCTGGTGGGCGCCGGTGGCGGGGAGGTTGACGGCCGCCACAAATCCCGCAGCCCCACGTGCTGTGGGGCCACGCGAGGGGCTGCCAAAGAGCTTTCCAACGAGGCACGGCTTTCCCTCCTGGCTCTTCGGGCGTGGGAGCTGTCGCCAGAGCCGCGGCCCTACCGGAAAATGCTTCGCAGGCTGGCGCGGCTGCACCTGGTGGGCGCCGGTGGCGCCGACGCTGACGGCCGCCGCAAAGCCCGCAGCCCCACGGGCTGTTTCGCCACGCGAGAGGCTTCCAAAGAGCTTTCCAACGAGGCACGGCTTTCCCTCCTGGCTCTTCGGGCGTGGGAGCTGTCGCCAGAGTCGCGGCCCTACCAGAAAATGCTTCGCAAGCTGGCGCGGCTGCACCTGGTGGGCGCCGGTGGCGTCGAGGCTGACGGCCGCCGCAAAGCCTGCAGCCCCACGGGCTGTGGGGCCACGCGAGCGGCTGCCAAAGAGCTTTCCAACGAGGCACGGCTTTCCCTCCTGGCTCTTCGGGCGTGGGAGCTGTCGCCAGAGTCGCGGCCGTACAGGAAAATGCTTTGCAGGCTGGCGCGGCTGCATCTGGTGGGCGACGGTGGCGGGGAGGTTGACGGCCGCCACAAACCCGCAGCCCCACGGGCTGTGGGGCCACGCGAGCGGCTGCCAAAGAGCTTTCCAACGAGGCACGGCTTTCCATCCTGGCTCTTCGGGCGTGGGAGCTGTCGCCAGAGCCGCGGCCCTACCGGAAAATGCTTCGCAGGCTGGCGCGGCTGCACCTGGTGGGCGCCGGTGGCGGGGAGGTTGACGGCCGCCACAAATCCCGCAGCCCCACGTGCTGTGGGGCCACGCGAGGGGCTGCCAAAGAGCTTTCCAACGAGGCACGGCTTTCCCTCCTGGCTCTTCGGGCGTGGGAGCTGTCGCCAGAGCCGCGGCCCTACCGGAAAATGCTTCGCAGGCTGGCGCGGCTGCACCTGGTGGGCGCCGGTGGCGCCGACGCTGACGGCCGCCGCAAAGCCCGCAGCCCCACGGGCTGTTTCGCCACGCGAGAGGCTTCCAAAGAGCTTTCCAACGAGGCACAGCTTCCCCTCCTGGCTCTTCGGGCGTGGGAGCTGTCGCCAGAGTCGCGGCCCTACCAGAAAATGCTTCGCAAGCTGGCGCGGCTGCACCTGGTGGGCGCCGGTGGAACCGAGGCTGACGGCCGCCGCAAAGCCCGCAGCCCCACGGGCTGTGGGGCCACGCGAGCGGCTGCCAAAGAGCTTTCCAACGAGGCACGGCTTTCCCTCCTGGCTCTTCGGGCGTGGGAGCTGTCGCCAGAGCCGCGGCCCTACCGGAAAATGCTTCGCAGGTTGGTGCGGCGGCGCCACGTGGGTGCTGGTGGTGCCGAGGCTGACGGCCACCGCAAAGCCCGCAGCCACACGGGCTGTTTCGCCAGGCGAGCGGCTGCCAAAGAGCTTTCAAACGAGGCACGGCTTTCCCTCCTGGCTCTTCGGGCGTGGGAGCTGTCGCCAGAGCCGCGGCCCTACCGGAAAATGCTTCGCAGGCTGGCGCGGCTGCACCTGGTGGGCGCCGGTGGCGGGGAGGCTGACGGCCGCCACAAAGCCCGCAGCTCCACGGGCTGTGGGGCCACGCGAGCGGCTGCCAAAGAGCTTTCCAACAAGGCATGGCTTTCCCTCCTGGCTCTTCGGGCGTGGGAGCTGTCGCCAGAGCCGCAGCCCTACCGGAAAATGCTTCGCAGGCTGGCGCGGCTGCACCTGGTGGGCGCCGGTGGCACCGAGGCTGACGGCCGCCACAAAGCCCGCAGCCCCACGGGGTGTGGGGCCACGCGAGCGGCTGCCAAAGAGCTTTCCAACGAGGCACGGCTTTCCCTCCTGGCTCTTCGGGCGTGGGAGCTGTCGCCAGAGCCGCGGCCCTACCGGAAAATGCTTCGCAGGCTGGCGCGGCTGCACCTGGTGGGCGCCGGTGGCATCGAAGCTGACGGCCGCCGCAAAGCCCGCAGCCCCACGGGCTGTGGGGCCACGCGAGCGGCTGCCAAAGAGCTTTCCAACGAGGCATGGCTTTCCCTCCTGGCTCTTCGGGCGTGGGAGCTATCGCCAGAGCCGCGGCCCTACCGGAAAATGCTTCGCAGGCTGGTGCGGCTGCACCTGGTAGGCGCCGGTGGCGTCGAGGCTGACGGCCGCCGCAAAGCCCGCAGCCCCACGGGCTGTGGGGCCACGCGAGCGGATGCCAAAGAGCTTTCCAACGAGGCATGGCTTTCCCTCCTGGCTCTTCGGGCGTGGGAGCTGTCGCCAGAGCCGCGGCCCTACCGGAAAATGCTTCGCAGGCTGGTGCGGCGGCGCCACGTGGGCGCCGGTGGCGCCTAGGCTGACGGCCGCCGCAAAGCCCGCAGCCCCACGGGCTGTGGGGCCACGCGAGCGGCTGCCAAAGAGCTTTCCAACGAGGCATGGCTTTCCCTCCTGGCTCTTCGTGCTTGGGAGCTGTCGCCAGAGCCGCGGCCCTACCGGAAAATGCTTCGCAGGCTGGTGCGGCGGCGCCACGTGGGCGCCGGTGGCTCCAAGGGTGACGGCGGCCGCAAAGCCCGCAGCCCCACGGGCTGTTTTGCCAGGTGAGCGGCTGCCAAAGAGCTTTCCAACGAGGCACGGCTTTCCGTCCTGGCTCTTCGGGCGTGGGAGCTGTCGCCAGAGCCGCGGCCCTACTGGAAAATGCTTCGCAGGCTGGCGCGGCTGCACCTGGTGGGTGCCGGTGGCGGGGAGGTTGACGGCCGCCACAAAGCCCGCAGCCCGACGGGCTGTGGGGCCACGCGAGCGGCTGCCAAAGAGCTTTCCAACGAGGCACGGCTTTCCCTCCCTGCTCTTCGGGCGTGGGAACTGTCGCCAGAGCCGCGGCCCTACCGGAAAATGCTTCGCAGGCTGGCGTGGCGGTGCCATGTGGGCGCCGGTGCTGCTGAGGCTGACGGTCTCCGGAAAGCCCGCAGCCCCACGGGCTGTGGGGCTACGCGAGAGGCTGCCAAAGAGCTTTCCAACGAGGCATAGCTTTCCCTCCTGGCTCTTCGGACGTGGGAGATGTCGCCAGAGCCGCGGCCCTACCGCAAAATGCTTCGCAGGCTGGCGCGGCTGCACCTGGTGGGTGCCGGTGTCGGGGAGGTTGACGGCCGCCGCAAAGCCCGCAGCCCCACGGGCTGTGGGGCCACGCGAGCGGCTGCCAAAGAGCTTTCCAACGAGGCACGGCTTTCCCTCCTGGCTCTTCGGGCGTGGGAGCTGTCGCCAGAGCCGCGGCCCTACCGGAAAATGCTTCGCAGGCTGGCGCGGCTGCACCTGGTGGGCGCCGGTGGCGGGGAGGTTGACGGCCGCCACAAATCCCGCAGCCCCACGTGCTGTGGGGCCACGCGAGGGGCTGCCAAAGAGCTTTCCAACGAGGCACGGCTTTCCCTCCTGGCTCTTCGGGCGTGGGAGCTGTCGCCAGAGCCGCGGCCCTACCGGAAAATGCTTCGCAGGCTGGCGCGGCTGCACCTGGTGGGCGCCGGTGGCGCCGACGCTGACGGCCGCCGCAAAGCCCGCAGCCCCACGGGCTGTTTCGCCACGCGAGAGGCTTCCAAAGAGCTTTCCAACGAGGCACGGCTTTCCCTCCTGGCTCTTCGGGCGTGGGAGCTGTCGCCAGAGTCACGGCCCTACCAGAAAATGCTTCCCAAGCTGGCGCGGCTGCACCTGGTGGGCGCCGGTGGAACCGAGGCTGACGGCCGCCGCAAAGCCCGGAGCACCACGGGATGTGGGGCCACGCGAGCGGCTGCCAAAGAGCTTTCCAACGAGGCACGGCTTTCCCTCCTGGCTCTTCGGGTGTGGGAGCTGTCGCCAGAGCCGCGGCCCTACCGGAAAACGCTTCGCAGGTTGGTGCGGCGGTACCACGTGGGCGCCGGTGGCGTCGAGGCTGACGGCCGCCGCAAAGCCCGCAGCCCCACGGGCTGTGGGGCCACGCGAGCGGCTGCCAAAGAGCTTTCCAACGAGGCATGGCTTTCCCTCCTGGCTCTTCGTGATTGGGAGCTGTCGTCAGAGCCGCGGCCCTACTGGAAAATGCTTCGCAGGTTGGTGCGGCGGCGCCACGTGGGTGCTGGTGGTGCCGAGGCTGACGGCCGCCGCAAAGCCCGCAGCCCCACGGGCTGTTTCGCCAGGCGAGCGGCTGCCAAAGAGCTTTCCAACGAGGCACGGCTTTCTCTCCTGGCTCTTCGGGCGTGGGAGCTGTCGCCAGAGCCGCGGCCCTACCGGAAAATGCTTCGCAGGCTGGCGCGGCTGCACCTGGTGGGCGCCGGTGGCACTGAGGCTGACGGCCGCCACAAAGCCCGCAGCTCCACGGGCTGTGGGGCCACGCGAGCGGCTGCCAAAGAGCTTTCCAACGAGGCACGGCTTTCTCTCCTGGGTCTTCGGGCGTGGGAGCTGTCGCCAGAGCCGCGGCCCTACCGGAAAATGCTTCGCAGGCTGGCGCGGCTACACCTGGTGGGCGCCGGTGGCGGGGAGGTCTACGGCCGCCACAAAGCCCGCAGCCCCACGGGCTGTGGGGCCACGCGAGCGGCTGCCAAAGAGCTTTCCAACGAGGCATGGCTTTCCCTCGTGGCTCTTCGGGTGTGGGAGCTGTCGCCAGAGTCGCGGCCCTACCGGAAAATGCTTCGCAGGCTGGCGCGGCTGCACCTGGTGGGCGCCGGTGGCGGGGAGGTTGACGGCCGCCACAAATCCCGCAGCCCCACGTGCTGTGGGGCCACGCGAGGGGCTGCCAAAGAGCTTTCCAACGAGGCACGGCTTTCCCTCCTGGCTCTTCGGGCGTGGGAGCTGTCGCCAGAGCCGCGGCCCTACCGGAAAATGCTTCGCAGGCTGGCGCGGCTGCACCTGGTGGGCGCCGGTGGCGCCGACGCTGACGGCCGCCGCAAAGCCCGCAGCCCCACGGGCTGTTTCGCCACGCGAGAGGCTTCCAAAGAGCTTTCCAACGAGGCACGGCTTTCCCTCCTGGCTCTTCGGGCGTGGGAGCTGTCGCCAGAGTCACGGCCCTACCAGAAAATGCTTCGCAAGCTGGCGCGGCTGCACCTGGTGGGCGCCGGTGGAACCGAGGCTGACGGCCGCCGCAAAGCCCGGAGCCCCACGGGATGTGGGGCCACGCGAGCGGCTGCCAAAGAGCTTTCCAACGAGGCACGGCTTTCCCTCCTGGCTCTTCGGGTGTGGGAGCTGTCGCCAGAGCCGCGGCCCTACCGGAAAACGCTTCGCAGGTTGGTGCGGCGGTACCACGTGGGCGCCGGTGGCGTCGAGGCTGACGGCCGCCGCAAAGCCCGCAGCCCCACGGGCTGTGGGGCCACGCGAGCGGCTGCCAAAGAGCTTTCCAACGAGGCATGGCTTTCCCTCCTGGCTCTTCGTGATTGGGAGCTGTCGTCAGAGCCGCGGCCCTACTGGAAAATGCTTCGCAGGTTGGTGCGGCGGCGCCACGTGGGTGCTGGTGGTGCCGAGGCTGACGGCCGCCGCAAAGCCCGCAGCCCCACGGGCTGTTTCGCCAGGCGAGCGGCTGCCAAAGAGCTTTCCAACGAGGCACGGCTTTCTCTCCTGGCTCTTCGGGCGTGGGAGCTGTCGCCAGAGCCGCGGCCCTACCGGAAAATGCTTCGCAGGCTGGCGCGGCTGCACCTGGTGGGCGCCGGTGGCACTGAGGCTGACGGCCGCCACAAAGCCCGCAGCTCCACGGGCTGTGGGGCCACGCGAGCGGCTGCCAAAGAGCTTTCCAACGAGGCACGGCTTTCTCTCCTGGCTCTTCGGGCGTGGGAGCTGTCGCCAGAGCCGCGGCCCTACCGGAAAATGCTTCGCAGGCTGGCGCGGCTACACCTGGTGGGCGCCGGTGGCGGGGAGGTCTACGGCCGCCACAAAGCCCGCAGCCCCACGGGCTGTGGGGCCACGCGAGCGGCTGCCAAAGAGCTTTCCAACGAGGCATGGCTTTCCCTCGTGGCTCTTCGGGCGTGGGAGCTGTCGCCAGAGTCGCGGCCCTACCGGAAAATGCTTCGCAGGCTGGCGCGGCTGCACCTGGTGGGCGCCGGTGGCGGGGAGGTTGACGGCCGCCACAAATCCCGCAGCCCCACGTGCTGTGGGGCCACGCGAGGGGCTGCCAAAGAGCTTTCCAACGAGGCACGGCTTTCCCTCCTGGCTCTTCGGGCGTGGGAGCTGTCACCAGAGCCGCGGCCCTACCGGAAAATGCTTCGCAGGCTGGCGCAGCTGCACCTGGTGGGCGCCGGTGGCGCCGACGCTGACGGCCGCCGCAAAGCCCGCAGCCCCACGGGCTGTTTCGCCACGCGAGAGGCTTCCAAAGAGCTTTCCAACGAGGCACGGCTTTCCCTCCTGGCTCTTCGGGCGTGGGAGCTGTCGCCAGAGTCGCGGCCCTACCAGAAAATGCTTCGCAAGCTGGCGCGGCTGCACCTGGTGGGCGCCGGTGGAACCGAGGCTGACGGCCGCCGCAAAGCCCGCAGCCCCACGGGCTGTGGGGCCACGCGAGCGGCTGCCAAAGAGCTTTCCAACGAGGCACGGCTTTCCCAGCTGGCTCTTCGGGTGTGGGAGCTGTCGCCAGAGCCGCGGCCCTACCGGAAAATGCTTCGCAGGTTGGTGCGGCGGTACCACGTGGGCGCCGGTGGCGTCGAGGCTGACGGCCGCCGCAAAGCCCGCAGCTGCACGGGCTGTGAGGCCACGCGAGCGGCTGCCAAAGAGCTTTCCAACGAGGCATGGCTTTCCCTCGTGGCTCTTCGGGCGTGGGAGCTGTCGCCAGAGTCGCGGCCCTACCGCAAAATGCTTCGCAGGCTGGCGCGGCTACACCTGGTGGGCGCCGGTGGCGGGGAGGTCTACGGCCGCCACAAAGCCCGCAGCCCCACGGGCTGTGGGGCCACGCGAGCGGCTGCCAAAGAGCTTTCCAACGAGGCATGGCTTTCCCTCGTGGCTCTTCGGGCGTGGGAGCTGTCGCCAGAGTCGCGGCCCTACCGCAAAATGCTTCGCAGGCTGGCGCGGCTGCATCTGGTGGGCGCCGGTGGCGGGGAGGTTGACGGCCGCCACAAACCCGCAGCCCCACGGGCTGTGGGGCCACGCGAGCGGCTGCCAAAGAGCTTTCCAACGAGGCACGGCTTTCCATCCTGGCTCTTCGTGATTGGGAGCTGTCGCCAGAGCCGCGGCCCTACCGGAAAATGCTTCGCAGGTTGGTGCGGCGGCGCCACGTGGGTGCTGGTGGTGCCGAGGCTGACGGCCGCCGCAAAGCCCGCAGCCCCACGGGCTGTTTCGCCAGGCGAGCGGCTGCCAAAGAGCTTTCCAATGAGGCACGGCTTTCTCTCCTGGCTCTTCGGGCGTGGGAGCTGTCGCCAGAGCCGCGGCCCTACCGGAAAATGCTTCGCAGGCTGGCGCGGCGGCGCCTGGTGGGCGCCGGTGGCGCTGAGGCTGACGGCCGCCGCAAAGCCCGCAGCCCCACGGGCTGTGGGGCCACGCGAGCGGCTGCCAAAGAGCTTTCCAACGAGGCATGGCTTTCCCTCCTGGCTCTTCGGGCGTGGGAGCTGTCGGCAGAGCCGCGGCCCTACCGCAAAATGCTTCGCAGGCTGGCGCGGCTGCACCTGGTGGGCGCCGGTGGCGGGGAGGTTCACGGCCGCAACAAACCCGCAGCCCCACGGGCTGTGGGGCCACGCGAGCGGCTGCCAAAGAGCTTTCCAACGAGGCACGGCTTTCCATCCTGGCTCTTCGGGCGTGGGAGCTGTCGCCAGAGCCGCGGCCCTACCGGAAAATGCTTCGCAGGCTGGCGCGGCTGCACCTGGTGGGCGCCGGTGGCGGGGAGGTTGACGGCCGCCACAAATCCCGCAGCCCCACGTGCTGTGGGGCCACGCGAGCGGCTGCCAAAGAGCTTTCCAAAGAGGCACGGCTTTCCCTCCTGGCTCTTCGGGCGTGGGAGCTGTCGCCAGAGCCGCGGCCCTACCGGAAAATGCTTCGCAGGCTGGTGCGGCGGCGCCACGTGGGCGCCGGTGGCGCCTAGGCTGACGGCCGCCGCAAAGCCCGCAGCCCCACGGGCTGTGGGGCCACGCGAGCGGCTGCCAAAGAGCTTTCCAACGAGGCATGGCTTTCCCTCCTGGCTCTTCGTGCTTGGGAGCTGTCGCCAGAGCCGCGGCCCTACCGGAAAATGCTTCGCAGGCTGGTGCGGCGGCGCCACGTGGGCGCCGGTGGCTCCAAGGGTGACGGCGGCCGCAAAGCCCGCAGCCCCACGGGCTGTTTTGCCAGGTGAGCGGCTGCCAAAGAGCTTTCCAACGAGGCACGGCTTTCCGTCCTGGCTCTTCGGGCGTGGGAGCTGTCGCCAGAGCCGCGGCCCTACTGGAAAATGCTTCGCAGGCTGGCGCGGCTGCACCTGGTGGGTGCCGGTGGCGGGGAGGTTGACGGCCGCCACAAAGCCCGCAGCCCGACGGGCTGTGGGGCCACGCGAGCGGCTGCCAAAGAGCTTTCCAACGAGGCACGGCTTTCCCTCCCTGCTCTTCGGGCGTGGGAACTGTCGCCAGAGCCGCGGCCCTACCGGAAAATGCTTCGCAGGCTGGCGTGGCGGTGCCATGTGGGCGCCGGTGCTGCTGAGGCTGACGGTCTCCGGAAAGCCCGCAGCCCCACGGGCTGTGGGGCTACGCGAGAGGCTGCCAAAGAGCTTTCCAACGAGGCATAGCTTTCCCTCCTGGCTCTTCGGACGTGGGAGATGTCGCCAGAGCCGCGGCCCTACCGCAAAATGCTTCGCAGGCTGGCGCGGCTGCACCTGGTGGGTGCCGGTGTCGGGGAGGTTGACGGCCGCCGCAAAGCCCGCAGCCCCACGGGCTGTGGGGCCACGCGAGCGGCTGCCAAAGAGCTTTCCAACGAGGCACGGCTTTCCCTCCTGGCTCTTCGGGCGTGGGAGCTGTCGCCAGAGCCGCGGCCCTACCGGAAAATGCTTCGCAGGCTGGCGCGGCTGCACCTGGTGGGCGCCGGTGGCGGGGAGGTTGACGGCCGCCACAAATCCCGCAGCCCCACGTGCTGTGGGGCCACGCGAGGGGCTGCCAAAGAGCTTTCCAACGAGGCACGGCTTTCCCTCCTGGCTCTTCGGGCGTGGGAGCTGTCGCCAGAGCCGCGGCCCTACCGGAAAATGCTTCGCAGGCTGGCGCGGCTGCACCTGGTGGGCGCCGGTGGCGCCGACGCTGACGGCCGCCGCAAAGCCCGCAGCCCCACGGGCTGTTTCGCCACGCGAGAGGCTTCCAAAGAGCTTTCCAACGAGGCACGGCTTTCCCTCCTGGCTCTTCGGGCGTGGGAGCTGTCGCCAGAGTCACGGCCCTACCAGAAAATGCTTCGCAAGCTGGCGCGGCTGCACCTGGTGGGCGCCGGTGGAACCGAGGCTGACGGCCGCCGCAAAGCCCGGAGCCCCACGGGATGTGGGGCCACGCGAGCGGCTGCCAAAGAGCTTTCCAACGAGGCACGGCTTTCCCTCCTGGCTCTTCGGGTGTGGGAGCTGTCGCCAGAGCCGCGGCCCTACCGGAAAACGCTTCGCAGGTTGGTGCGGCGGTACCACGTGGGCGCCGGTGGCGTCGAGGCTGACGGCCGCCGCAAAGCCCGCAGCCCCACGGGCTGTGGGGCCACGCGAGCGGCTGCCAAAGAGCTTTCCAACGAGGCATGGCTTTCCCTCCTGGCTCTTCGTGATTGGGAGCTGTCGTCAGAGCCGCGGCCCTACTGGAAAATGCTTCGCAGGTTGGTGCGGCGGCGCCACGTGGGTGCTGGTGGTGCCGAGGCTGACGGCCGCCGCAAAGCCCGCAGCCCCACGGGCTGTTTCGCCAGGCGAGCGGCTGCCAAAGAGCTTTCCAACGAGGCACGGCTTTCTCTCCTGGCTCTTCGGGCGTGGGAGCTGTCGCCAGAGCCGCGGCCCTACCGGAAAATGCTTCGCAGGCTGGCGCGGCTGCACCTGGTGGGCGCCGGTGGCACTGAGGCTGACGGCCGCCACAAAGCCCGCAGCTCCACGGGCTGTGGGGCCACGCGAGCGGCTGCCAAAGAGCTTTCCAACGAGGCACGGCTTTCTCTCCTGGGTCTTCGGGCGTGGGAGCTGTCGCCAGAGCCGCGGCCCTACCGGAAAATGCTTCGCAGGCTGGCGCGGCTACACCTGGTGGGCGCCGGTGGCGGGGAGGTCTACGGCCGCCACAAAGCCCGCAGCCCCACGGGCTGTGGGGCCACGCGAGCGGCTGCCAAAGAGCTTTCCAACGAGGCATGGCTTTCCCTCGTGGCTCTTCGGGTGTGGGAGCTGTCGCCAGAGTCGCGGCCCTACCGGAAAATGCTTCGCAGGCTGGCGCGGCTGCACCTGGTGGGCGCCGGTGGCGGGGAGGTTGACGGCCGCCACAAATCCCGCAGCCCCACGTGCTGTGGGGCCACGCGAGGGGCTGCCAAAGAGCTTTCCAACGAGGCACGGCTTTCCCTCCTGGCTCTTCGGGCGTGGGAGCTGTCGCCAGAGCCGCGGCCCTACCGGAAAATGCTTCGCAGGCTGGCGCGGCTGCACCTGGTGGGCGCCGGTGGCGCCGACGCTGACGGCCGCCGCAAAGCCCGCAGCCCCACGGGCTGTTTCGCCACGCGAGAGGCTTCCAAAGAGCTTTCCAACGAGGCACGGCTTTCCCTCCTGGCTCTTCGGGCGTGGGAGCTGTCGCCAGAGTCACGGCCCTACCAGAAAATGCTTCGCAAGCTGGCGCGGCTGCACCTGGTGGGCGCCGGTGGAACCGAGGCTGACGGCCGCCGCAAAGCCCGGAGCCCCACGGGATGTGGGGCCACGCGAGCGGCTGCCAAAGAGCTTTCCAACGAGGCACGGCTTTCCCTCCTGGCTCTTCGGGTGTGGGAGCTGTCGCCAGAGCCGCGGCCCTACCGGAAAACGCTTCGCAGGTTGGTGCGGCGGTACCACGTGGGCGCCGGTGGCGTCGAGGCTGACGGCCGCCGCAAAGCCCGCAGCCCCACGGGCTGTGGGGCCACGCGAGCGGCTGCCAAAGAGCTTTCCAACGAGGCATGGCTTTCCCTCCTGGCTCTTCGTGATTGGGAGCTGTCGTCAGAGCCGCGGCCCTACTGGAAAATGCTTCGCAGGTTGGTGCGGCGGCGCCACGTGGGTGCTGGTGGTGCCGAGGCTGACGGCCGCCGCAAAGCCCGCAGCCCCACGGGCTGTTTCGCCAGGCGAGCGGCTGCCAAAGAGCTTTCCAACGAGGCACGGCTTTCTCTCCTGGCTCTTCGGGCGTGGGAGCTGTCGCCAGAGCCGCGGCCCTACCGGAAAATGCTTCGCAGGCTGGCGCGGCTGCACCTGGTGGGCGCCGGTGGCACTGAGGCTGACGGCCGCCACAAAGCCCGCAGCTCCACGGGCTGTGGGGCCACGCGAGCGGCTGCCAAAGAGCTTTCCAACGAGGCACGGCTTTCTCTCCTGGCTCTTCGGGCGTGGGAGCTGTCGCCAGAGCCGCGGCCCTACCGGAAAATGCTTCGCAGGCTGGCGCGGCTACACCTGGTGGGCGCCGGTGGCGGGGAGGTCTACGGCCGCCACAAAGCCCGCAGCCCCACGGGCTGTGGGGCCACGCGAGCGGCTGCCAAAGAGCTTTCCAACGAGGCATGGCTTTCCCTCGTGGCTCTTCGGGCGTGGGAGCTGTCGCCAGAGTCGCGGCCCTACCGGAAAATGCTTCGCAGGCTGGCGCGGCTGCACCTGGTGGGCGCCGGTGGCGGGGAGGTTGACGGCCGCCACAAATCCCGCAGCCCCACGTGCTGTGGGGCCACGCGAGGGGCTGCCAAAGAGCTTTCCAACGAGGCACGGCTTTCCCTCCTGGCTCTTCGGGCGTGGGAGCTGTCACCAGAGCCGCGGCCCTACCGGAAAATGCTTCGCAGGCTGGCGCAGCTGCACCTGGTGGGCGCCGGTGGCGCCGACGCTGACGGCCGCCGCAAAGCCCGCAGCCCCACGGGCTGTTTCGCCACGCGAGAGGCTTCCAAAGAGCTTTCCAACGAGGCACGGCTTTCCCTCCTGGCTCTTCGGGCGTGGGAGCTGTCGCCAGAGTCGCGGCCCTACCAGAAAATGCTTCGCAAGCTGGCGCGGCTGCACCTGGTGGGCGCCGGTGGAACCGAGGCTGACGGCCGCCGCAAAGCCCGCAGCCCCACGGGCTGTGGGGCCACGCGAGCGGCTGCCAAAGAGCTTTCCAACGAGGCACGGCTTTCCCAGCTGGCTCTTCGGGTGTGGGAGCTGTCGCCAGAGCCGCGGCCCTACCGGAAAATGCTTCGCAGGTTGGTGCGGCGGTACCACGTGGGCGCCGGTGGCGTCGAGGCTGACGGCCGCCGCAAAGCCCGCAGCTGCACGGGCTGTGAGGCCACGCGAGCGGCTGCCAAAGAGCTTTCCAACGAGGCATGGCTTTCCCTCGTGGCTCTTCGGGCGTGGGAGCTGTCGCCAGAGTCGCGGCCCTACCGCAAAATGCTTCGCAGGCTGGCGCGGCTACACCTGGTGGGCGCCGGTGGCGGGGAGGTCTACGGCCGCCACAAAGCCCGCAGCCCCACGGGCTGTGGGGCCACGCGAGCGGCTGCCAAAGAGCTTTCCAACGAGGCATGGCTTTCCCTCGTGGCTCTTCGGGCGTGGGAGCTGTCGCCAGAGTCGCGGCCCTACCGCAAAATGCTTCGCAGGCTGGCGCGGCTGCATCTGGTGGGCGCCGGTGGCGGGGAGGTTGACGGCCGCCACAAACCCGCAGCCCCACGGGCTGTGGGGCCACGCGAGCGGCTGCCAAAGAGCTTTCCAACGAGGCACGGCTTTCCATCCTGGCTCTTCGTGATTGGGAGCTGTCGCCAGAGCCGCGGCCCTACCGGAAAATGCTTCGCAGGTTGGTGCGGCGGCGCCACGTGGGTGCTGGTGGTGCCGAGGCTGACGGCCGCCGCAAAGCCCGCAGCCCCACGGGCTGTTTCGCCAGGCGAGCGGCTGCCAAAGAGCTTTCCAACGAGGCACGGCTTTCTCTCCTGGCTCTTCGGGCGTGGGAGCTGTCGCCAGAGCCGCGGCCCTACCGGAAAATGCTTCGCAGGCTGGCGCGGCGGCGCCTGGTGGGCGCCGGTGGCGCTGAGGCTGACGGCCGCCGCAAAGCCCGCAGCCCCACGGGCTGTGGGGCCACGCGAGCGGCTGCCAAAGAGCTTTCCAACGAGGCATGGCTTTCCCTCCTGGCTCTTCGGGCGTGGGAGCTGTCGGCAGAGCCGCGGCCCTACCGCAAAATGCTTCGCAGGCTGGCGCGGCTGCACCTGGTGGGCGCCGGTGGCGGGGAGGTTCACGGCCGCAACAAACCCGCAGCCCCACGGGCTGTGGGGCCACGCGAGCGGCTGCCAAAGAGCTTTCCAACGAGGCACGGCTTTCCATCCTGGCTCTTCGGGCGTGGGAGCTGTCGCCAGAGCCGCGGCCCTACCGGAAAATGCTTCGCAGGCTGGCGCGGCTGCACCTGGTGGGCGCCGGTGGCGGGGAGGTTGACGGCCGCCACAAATCCCGCAGCCCCACGTGCTGTGGGGCCACGCGAGCGGCTGCCAAAGAGCTTTCCAAAGAGGCACGGCTTTCCCTCCTGGCTCTTCGGGCGTGGGAGCTGTCGCCAGAGCCGCGGCCCTACCGGAAAATGCTTCGCAGGCTGGCGCGGCTGCACCTGGTGGGCGCCGGTGGCGCCGACGCTGACGGCCGCCGCAAAGCCCGCAGCCCCACGGGCTGTTTCGCCACGCGAGAGGCTTCCAAAGAGCTTTCCAACGAGGCACAGCTTTCCCTCCTGGCTCTTCGGGCGTGGGAGCTGTCGCCAGAGTCGCGGCCCTACCAGAAAATGCTTCGCAAGCTGGCGCGGCTGCACCTGGTGGGCGCCGGTGGAACCGAGGCTGACGGCCGCCGCAAAGCCCGCAGCCCCACGGGCTGTGGGGCCACGCGAGCGGCTGCCAAAGAGCTTTCCAACGAGGCATAGCTTTCCCTCCTGGCTCTTCGTGATTGGGAGATGTCGCCAGAGCCGCGGCCCTACCGGAAAATGCTTCGCAGATTGGTGCGGCGGCGCCACGTGGGTGCTGGTGGTGCCGAGGCTGACGGCCGCCGCAAAGCCCGCAGCCCCACGGGCTGTTTCGCCAGGCGAGCGTCTGCCAAAGAGCTTTCAAACGAGGCATGGCTTTCCCTCCTGGCTCTTCGGGCGTGGGAGCTGTCGCCAGAGCCGCGGCCCTACCGGAAAATGCTTCGCAGGCTGGCGCAGCGGCGCCACGTGGGCGCCGGTGGCGCTGAGGCTGACGGCCGCCGCAAAGCCCGCAGCCCCACGGGCTGTGGGGCCACGCGAGCGGCTGCCAAAGAGCTTTCCAACGAGGCATGGCTTTCCCTCCTGGCTCTTCGGGCGTGGGAGCTGTCGCCAGAGCCGCGGCCCTACCGCAAAATGCTTCGCAGGCTGGCGCAGCTGCACCTGGTGGGCGCCGGTGGCGGGGAGGTTCACGGCCGTCACAAACCCGCAGCCCCACGGGCTGTGGGGCCACGCGAGCGGCTGCCAAAGAGCTTTCCAACGAGGCACGGCTTTCCATCCTGGCTCTTCGGGCGTGGGAGCTGTCGCCAGAGCCGCGGCCCTACCGGAAAATGCTTCGCAGGCTGGCGCGGCTGCACCTGGTGGGCGCCGGTGGCGGGAAGGTTGACGGCCGCCACAAATCCCGCAGCCCCACGTGCTGTGGGGCCACGCGAGGGGCTGCCAAAGACCTTTCCAACGAGGCACGGCTTTCCCTCCTGGCTCTTCGGGCCTGGGAGCTGTCGCCAGAGCCGTGGCCCTACCGGAAAATGCTTCGCAGGCTGGCGCGGCTGCACCTGGTGGGCGCCGGTGGTGCCGACGCTGACGGCCGCTGCAAAGCCCGCAGCCCCACGGGCTGTTTCGCCACGCGAGCGGCTGCCAAAGAGCTTTCCAACGAGGCACGGCTTTCCCTCCTGGCTCTTCGGGCGTGGGAGCTGTCGCCAGTGTCGCGGCCCTACCAGAAAATGCTTCGCAAGCTGGCGCGGCTGCACCTGGTGGGCGCCGGTGGAACCGAGGCTGACGGCCGCCGCAAAGCCCGCAGCCCCACGGGCTGTGGGGCCACGCGAGCGGCTGCCAAAGAGCTTTCCAACGAGGCATGGCTTTCCCTCCTGGCTCTTCGGGCGTGGGAGCTGTCGCCAGAGCCTCGGCCCTACCGGAAAATGCTTCGCAGGTTGGTGCGGCGGTACCACGTGGGCGCCGGTGGCGTCGAGGCTGACGGCCGCCGCAAAGCCCGCAGCCCCACGGGCTATTGGGCCACGCGAGCGGCTGCCAAAGAGCTTTCCAACGAGGCATAGCTTTCCCTCCTGGCTCTTCGTGATTGGGAGATGTCGCCAGAGCCGCGGCCCTACCGGAAAATGCTTCGCAGATTGGTGCGGCGGCGCCACGTGGGTGCTGGTGGTGCCGAGGCTGACGGCCGCCGCAAAGCCCGCAGCCCCACGGGCTGTTTCGCCAGGCGAGCGTCTGCCAAAGAGCTTTCAAACGAGGCATGGCTTTCCCTCCTGGCTCTTCGGGCGTGGGAGCTGTCGCCAGAGCCGCGGCCCTACCGGAAAATGCTTCGCAGGCTGGCGCGGCTGCACCTGGTGGGCGCCGGTGGCACTGAGGCTGACGGCCGCCACAAAGCCCGCAGCTCCACGGGCTGTGGGGCCACGCGAGCGGCTGCCAAAGAGCTTTCCAACGAGGCACGGCTTTCTCTCCTGGCTCTTCGGGCGTGGGAGCTGTCGCCAGAGCCGCGGCCCTACCGGAAAATGCTTCGCAGGCTGGCGCGGCTACACCTGGTGGGCGCCGGTGGCGGGGAGGTCTACGGCCGCCACAAAGCCCGCAGCCCCACGGGCTGTGGGGCCACGCGAGCGGCTGCCAAAGAGCTTTCCAACGAGGCATGGCTTTCCCTCGTGGCTCTTCGGGCGTGGGAGCTGTCGCCAGAGTCGCGGCCCTACCGCAAAATGCTTCGCAGGCTGGCGCGGCTGCATCTGGTGGGCGCCGGTGGCGGGGAGGTTGACGGCCGCCACAAACCCGCAGCCCCACGGGCTGTGGGGCCACGCGAGCGGCTGCCAAAGAGCTTTCCAACGAGGCACGGCTTTCCATCCTGGCTCTTCGGGCGTGGGAGCTGTCGCCAGAGCCGCGGCCCTACCGGAAAATGCTTCGCAGGCTGGCGCGGCTGCACCTGGTGGGCGCCGGTGGCGGGGAGGTTGACGGCCGCCACAAATCCCGCAGCCCCACGTGCTGTGGGGCCACGCGAGGGGCTGCCAAAGAGCTTTCCAACGAGGCACGGCTTTCCCTCCTGGCTCTTCGGGCGTGGGAGCTGTCGCCAGAGCCGCGGCCCTACCGGAAAATGCTTCGCAGGTTGGTGCGGCGGCGCCACGTGGGTGCTGGTGGTGCCGAGGCTGACGGCCGCCGCAAAGCCCGCAGCCCCACGGGCTGTTTCGCCACGCGAGAGGCTTCCAAAGAGCTTTCCAACGAGGCACGGCTTTCCCTCCTGGCTCTTCGGGCGTGGGAGCTGTCGCCAGAGTCGCGGCCCTACCAGAAAATGCTTCGCAAGCTGGCGCGGCTGCACCTGGTGGGCGCCGGTGGAACCGAGGCTGACGGCCGCCGCAAAGCCCGCAGCCCCACGGGCTGTGGGGCCACGCGAGCGGCTGCCAAAGAGCTTTCCAACGAGGCACGGCTTTCCCAGCTGGCTCTTCGGGTGTGGGAGCTGTCGCCAGAGCCGCGGCCCTACCGGAAAATGCTTCGCAGGTTGGTGCGGCGGTACCACGTGGGCGCCGGTGGCGTCGAGGCTGACGGCCGCCGCAAAGCCCGCAGCTGCACGGGCTGTGAGGCCACGCGAGCGGCTGCCAAACAGCTTTCCAACGAGGCATGGCTTTCCCTCCTGGCTCTTCGTGATTGGGAGCTGTCGCCAGAGCCGCGGCCCTACCGGAAAATGCTTCGCAGGTTGGTGCGGCGGCGCCACGTGGGTGCTGGTGGTGCCGAGGCTGACGGCCGCCGCAAAGCCCGCAGCCCCACGGGCTGTGGGGCCACGCGAGCGGCTGCCAAAGAGCTTTCCAACGAGGCATGGCTTTCCCTCCTGGCTCTTCGGGCGTGGGAGCTGTCGGCAGAGCCGCGGCCCTACCGCAAAATGCTTCGCAGGCTGGCGCGGCTGCATCTGGTGGGCGCCGGTGGCGGGGAGGTTCACGGCCGCAACAAACCCGCAGCCCCACGGGCTGTGGGGCCACGCGAGCGGCTGCCAAAGAGCTTTCCAACGAGGCACGGCTTTCCATCCTGGCTCTTCGGGCGTGGGAGCTGTCGCCAGAGCCGCGGCCCTACCGGAAAATGCTTCGCAGGCTGGCGCGGCTGCACCTGGTGGGCGCCGGTGGCACCGAGGCTGACGGCCGCCGCAAAGCCCGCAGCCCCACGGGCTGTTTCGCCAGGCGAGCGTCTGCCAAAGAGCTTTCAAACGAGGCATGGCTTTCCCTCCTGGCTCTTCGGGCGTGGGAGCTGTCGCCAGAGCCGCGGCCCTACCGGAAAATGCTTCGCAGGCTGGCGCAGCGGCGCCACGTGGGCGCCGGTGGCGCTGAGGCTGACGGCCGCCGCAAAGCCCGCAGCCCCACGGGCTGTGGGGCCACGCGAGCGGCTGCCAAAGAGCTTTCCAACGAGGCATGGCTTTCCCTCCTGGCTCTTCGGGCGTGGGAGCTGTCGCCAGAGCCGCGGCCCTACCGCAAAATGCTTCGCAGGCTGGCGCAGCTGCACCTGGTGGGCGCCGGTGGCGGGGAGGTTCACGGCCGTCACAAACCCGCAGCCCCACGGGGTGTGGGGCCACGCGAGCGGCTGCCAAAGAGCTTTCCAACGAGGCACGGCTTTCCCTCCTGGCTCTTCGGGCGTGGGAGCTGTCGCCAGAGCCGTGGCCCTACCGGAAAATGCTTCGCAGGCTGGCGCGGCTGCACCTGGTGGGCGCCGGTGGTGCCGACGCTGACGGCCGCTGCAAAGCCCGCAGCCCCACGGGCTGTTTCGCCACGCGAGCGGCTGCCAAAGAGCTTTCCAACGAGGCACGGCTTTCCCTCCTGTCTCTTCGGGCGTGGGAGCTGTCGCCAGTGTCGCGGCCCTACCAGAAAATGCTTCGCAAGCTGGCGCGGCTGCACCTGGTGGGCGCCGGTGGAACCGAGGCTGACGGCCGCCGCAAAGCCCGCAGCCCCACGGGCTGTGGGGCCACGCGAGCGGCTGCCAAAGAGCTTTCCAACGAGGCACGGCTTTCCCTCCTGGCTCTTCGGGCTTGGGAGCTGTCGCCAGAGCCGCGGCCCTACCGGAAAATGCTTCGCAGGTTGGTGCGGCGGTACCACGTGGGCGCCAGTGGCGTCGAGGCTGACGGCCGCCGCAAAGCCCGCAGCCCCACGGGCTGTGGGGCCACGCGAGCGGCTACCAAAGAGCTTTCCAACGAGGCATGGCTTTCCCTCCTGGCTCTTCGTGATTGGGAGCTGTCGCCAGAGCCGCGGCCCTACCGGAAAATGCTTCGCAGGCTGGTGCGGCGGCGCCACGTGGGTGCTGGTGGTGCCGAGGCTGACGGCCGCCGCAAAGCCCGCAGCCCCACGGGCTGTTTCGCCACACGAGAGGCTTCCAAAGAGCTTTCCAACGAGGCACGGCTTTTCCTCCTGTCTCTTCGGGCGTGGGAGCTGTCGCCAGAGTCGCGGCCCTACCAGAAAATGCTTCGCAAGCTGGCGCGGCTGCACCTGGTGGGCGCCGGTGGAACCGAGGCTGACGGCCGCCGCAAAGCCCGCAGCCCCACGGGCTGTGGGGCCACGCGAGCGGCTGCCAAAGAGCTTTCCAACGAGGCACGGCTTTCCCTCCTGGCTCTTCGGGCTTGGGAGCTGTCGCCAGAGCCGCGGCCCTACCGGAAAATGCTTCGCAGGTTGGTGCGGCGGTACCACGTGGGCGCCGGTGGCGTCGAGGCTGACGGCCGCCGCAAAGCCCGCAGCCCCACGGGCTGTGGGGCCACGCGAGCAGCTGCCAAAGAGCTTTCCAACGAGGCATGGCTTTCCCTCCTGGCTCTTCGTGATTGGGAGCTGTCGCCAGAGCCGCGGCCCTACCGGAAAATGCTTCGCAGGTTGGTGCGGCGGCGCCACGTGGGTGCTGGTGGTGCCGAGGCTGACGGCCGCCGCAAAGCCCGCAGCCCCACGGGCTGTTTCGCCACGCGAGAGGCTTCCAAAGAGCTTTCCAACGAGGCACGGCTTTTCCTCCTGTCTCTTCGGGCGTGGGAGCTGTCGCCAGAGTCGCGGCCCTACCAGAAAATGCTTCGCAAGCTGGCGCGGCTGCACCTGGTGGGCGCCGGTGGAACCGAGGCTGACGGCCACCGCAAAGCCCGCAGCCCCACGGGCTGTGGGGCCACTAAAGCGGCTGCCAAAGAGCTTTCCAACGAGGCACGGCTTTCCCTCCTGGCTCTTCGGGTGTGGGAGCTGTCGCCAGAGCCGCGGCCCTACCGGAAAATGCTTCGCAGGTTGGTGCGGCGGTACCACGTGGGCGCCGGTGGCGTCGAGGCTGACGGCCGCCGCAAAGCCCGCAGCCCCACGGGCTGTGGGGCCATGCGAGCGGCTGCCAAAGAGCTTTCCAACGAGGCATGGCTTTCCCTCCTGGCTCTTCGTGATTGGGAGCTGTCGCCAGAGCCGCGGCCCTACCGGAAAATGCTTCGCAGGTTGGTGCGGCGGCGCCACGTGGGTGCTGGTGGTGCCGAGGCTGACGGCCGCCGCAAAGCCCGCAGCCCCACGGGCTGTGGGGCCACGCGAGCGGCTGCCAAAGAGCTTCCCAACGAGGCACGGCTTTCTCTCCTGGCTCTTCGGGCGTGGGAGCTGTCGCCAGAGCCGCGGCCCTACCGGAAAATGCTTCGCAGGCTGGCGCGGCTGCACCTGGTGGGTGCCGGTGGCGGGGAGGTTGACGGCCGCCGCAAAGCCCGCAGCCCCACGGGCTGTGGGGCCACGCGAGCGGCTGCCAAAGAGCTTTCCAACGAGGCACGGCTTTCTCTCCTGGCTCTTCGGGCGTGGGAGCTGTCGCCAGAGCCGCGGCCCTACCGGAAAATGCTTCGCAGGCTGGCGCGGCTACACCTGGTGGGCGCCGGTGGCGGGGAGGTCTACGGCCGCCACAAAGCCCGCAGCCCCACGGGCTGTGGAGCCACGCGAGCGGCTGCCAAAGAGCTTTCCAACGAGGCATGGCTTTCCCTCCTGGCTCTTCGGGCGTGGGAGCTGTCGCCAGAGTCGCGGCCCTACCGCAAAATGCTTCGCAGGCTGGCGCGGCTGCATCTGGTGGGCGCCGGTGGTGGGGAGGTTGATGGCCGCCACAAACCCGCAGCACCACGGGCTGTGGGGCCACGCGAGCGGCTGCCAAAGAGCTTTCCAACGAGGCACGGCTTTCCATCCTGGCTCTTCGGGCGTGGGAGCTGTCGGCAGAGCCGCGGCCCTACCGGAAAATGCTTCGCAGGCTGGCGCGGCTGCACCTGGTGGGCGCCGGTGGCGGGGAGGTTGACGGCCGCCGCAAATCCCGCAGCCCCACGTGCTGTGGGGCCACGCGAGCGGCTGCCAAAGAGCTTTCCAACGAGGCACGGCTTTCCCTCCTGGCTCTTCGGGCGTGGGAGCTGTCACCAGAGCCGCGGCCCTACCGGAAAATGCTACGCAGGCTGGCGCGGCTGCACCTGGTGGGCGCCGGTGGCGCCGACGCTGACGGCCGCCGCAAAGCCCGCAGCCCCACGGGCTGTTTCGCCACGCGAGAGGCTTCCAAAGAGCTTTCCAACGAGGCACGGCTTTCCCTCCTGGCTCTTCGGGCGTGGGAGCTGTCGCCAGAGTCGCGGCCCTACCAGAAAATGCTTCGCAAGCTGGCGCGGCTGCACCTGGTGGGCGCCGGTGGAACCGAGGCTGACGGCCGCCGCAAAGCCCGCAGCCCCACGGGCTGTGGGGCCACGCGAGGGGCTGCCAAAGAGCTTTCCAACGAGGCATGGCTTTCCCTCCTGGCTCTTCGGGTGTGGGAGCTGTCGCCAGAGCCGCGGCCCTACTGGAAAATGCTTCGCAGGTTGGTGCGGCGGTACCACGTGGGCGCCGGTGGCGTCGAGGCTGACGGCCGCCGCAAAGCCCGCAGCCCCACGGGCTGTGGGGCCACGCGAGCGGCTGCCAAAGAGCTTTCCAACGAGGCATGGCTTTCCCTCCTGGCTCTTCGTGATTGGGAGCTGTCGCCAGAGCCGCGGCCCTACCGGAAAATGCTTCGCAGGTTGGTGCGGCGGCGCCACGTGGGTGCTGGTGGTGCCGAGGCTGACGGCCGACGCAAAGCCCGCAGCCCCACGGGCTGTTTCGCCAGGCGAGCGGCTGCCAAAGAGCTTTCAAACGAGGCACGGCTTTCCCTCCTGGCTCTTTGGACGTGGGAGCTGTCGGCAGAGCCGCGGCCCTACCGGAAAATGCTTCGCAGGCTGGCGCGGCTGCATCTGGTGGGCGCCGGTTGCGGGGAGGTTCACGGCCGCAACAAACCCGCAGCCCCACGGGCTGTGGGGCCACGCGAGCGGCTGCCAAAGAGCTTTCCAACGAGGCACGGCTTTCCATCCTGGCTCTTCGGGCGTGGGAGCTGTCGCCAGAGCCGCGGCCCTACCGGAAAATGCTTCGCAGGCTGGCGCGGCTGCACCTGGTGGGCGCCGGTGGCGGGGAGGTTGACGGCCGCCACAAATCCCGCAGCCCCACGTGCTGTGGGGCCAGGCGAGGGGCTGCCAAAGAGCTTTCCAACGAGGCACGGCTTTCCCTCCTGGCTCTTCGTGCTTGGGAGCTGTCGCCAGAGCCGCGGCCCTACCGGAAAATGCTTCGCAGGCTGGCGCGGCTGCACCTGGTGGGCGCCGGTGGCGGGGAGGCTGACGGCCGCCACAAAGCCCGCAGCTCCACGGGCTGTGGGGCCACGCGAGCGGCTGCCAAAGAGCTTTCCAACGAGGCATGGCTTTCTCTCCTGCCTCTTCGGGCGTGGGAGCTGTCGCCAGAGCCGCAGCCCTACCGGAAAATGCTTCGCAGGCTGGCGCGGCTGCACCTGGTGGGCGCCAGTGGCACCGAGGCTGACGGCCGCCACAAAGCCCGCAGCCCCACGGGGTGTGGGGCCACGCGAGCGGCTGCCAAAGAGCTTTCCAACGAGGCACGGCTTTCCCTCCTGGCTCTTCGGGCGTGGGAGCTGTCGCCAGAGCCGCGGCCCTACCGGAAAATGCTTCGCAGGCTGGCGCGGCTGCACCTGGTGGGCGCCGGTGGCATCGAAGCTGACGGCCGCCGCAAAGCCCGCAGCCCCACGGGCTGTGGGGCCACGCGAGCGGCTGCCAAAGAGCTTTCCAACGAGGCATGGCTTTCCCTCCTGGCTCTTCGGGCGTGGGAGCTATCGCCAGAGCCGCGGCCCTACCGGAAAATGCTTCGCAGGCTGGTGCGGCTGCACCTGGTATGCGACGGTGGCGCCTAGGCTGACGGCCGCCGCAAAGCCCGCAGCCCCACGGGCTGTGGGGCCACGCGAGCTGCTGCCAAAGAGCTTTCCAACGAGGCATGGCTTTCCCTCCTGGCTCTTCGTGCTTGGGAGCTGTCGCCAGAGCCGCGGCCCTACCGGAAAATGCTTCGCAGGCTGGTGCGGCGGCGCCACGTGGGCGCCGGTGGCTCCAAGGGTGACGGCGGCCGCAAAGCCCGCAGCCCCACGGGCTATTTTGCCAGGTGAGCGGCTGCCAAAGAGCTTTCCAACGAGGCACGGCTTTCCGTCCTGGCTCTTCGGGCGTGGGAGCTGTCGCCAGAGCCGCGGCCCTACTGGAAAATGCTTCGCAGGCTGGCGCGGCTGCACCTGGTGGGTGCCGGTGGCGGGGAGGCTGACGGCCGCCACAAAGCCCGCAGCCCCACGGGCTGTGGGGCCACGCGAGCGGCTGCCAAAGAGCTTTCCAACGAGGCACGGCTTTCCCTCCCTGCTCTTCGGGCGTGGGAACTGTCGCCAGAGCCGCGGCCCTACCGGAAAATGCTTCGCAGGCTGGCGGGGCGGTGCCATGTGGGCGCCGGTGCTGCTGAGGCTGACGGTCTCCGGAAAGCCCGCAGCCCCACGGGCTGTGGGGCCACGCGAGAGGCTGCCAAAGAGCTTTCCAACGAGGCATAGCTTTCCCTCCTGGCTCTTCGGGCGTGGGAGATGTCGCCAGAGCCGCGGCCCTACCGCAAAATGCTTCGCAGGCTGGCGCGGCTGCACCTGGTGGGTGCCGGTGTCGGGGAGGTTGACGGCCGCCGCAAAGCCCGCAGCCCCACGGGCTGTGGGGCCACGCGAGCGGCTGCCAAAGAGCTTTCCAACGAGGCACGGCTTTCCCTCCTGGCTCTTCGGGCGTGGGAGCTGTCGCCAGAGCCGCGGCCCTACCGGAAAATGCTTCGCAGGCTGGCGCGGCTGCACCTGGTGGGCGCCGGTGGCGGGGAGGTTGACGGCCGCCACAAATCCCGCAGCCCCACGTGCTGTGGGGCCACGCGAGGGGCTGCCAAAGAGCTTTCCAACGAGGCACGGCTTTCCCTCCTGGCTCTTCGGGCGTGGGAGCTGTCGCCAGAGCCGCGGCCCTACCGGAAAATGCTTCGCAGGCTGGCGCGGCTGCACCTGGTGGGCGCCGGTGGCGCCGACGCTGACGGCCGCCGCAAAGCCCGCAGCCCCACGGGCTGTTTCGCCACGCGAGAGGCTTCCAAAGAGCTTTCCAACGAGGCACGGCTTTCCCTCCTGGCTCTTCGGGCGTGGGAGCTGTCGCCAGAGTCACGGCCCTACCAGAAAATGCTTCGCAAGCTGGCGCGGCTGCACCTGGTGGGCGCCGGTGGAACCGAGGCTGACGGCCGCCGCAAAGCCCGCAGCCCCACAGGATGTGGGGCCACGCGAGCGGCTGCCAAAGAGCTTTCCAACGAG
Organism: Chroicocephalus ridibundus; assembly: GCF_963924245.1. NCBI lineage: Eukaryota > Metazoa > Chordata > Aves > Charadriiformes > Laridae > Chroicocephalus > Chroicocephalus ridibundus. The sequence goes on along the minus strand of NW_026961567.1, from coordinate 415,338 downwards.
GCACGGCTTTCCCTCCTGGCTCTTCGGGTGTGGGAGCTGTCGCCAGAGCCGCGGCCCTACCGGAAAATGCTTCGCAGGCTGGCGCGGCTGCACCTGGTGGGCGCCGGTGGCACCGAGGCTGACGGCCGCCGCAAAGCCCGCAGCCCCACGGGCTGTTTCGCCAGGCGAGCGTCTGCCAAAGAGCTTTCAAACGAGGCATGGCTTTCCCTCCTGGCTCTTCGGGCGTGGGAGCTGTCGCCAGAGCCGCGGCCCTACCGGAAAATGCTTCGCAGGCTGGCGCAGCGGCGCCACGTGGGCGCCGGTGGCGCTGAGGCTGACGGCCGCCGCAAAGCCCGCAGCCCCACGGGCTGTGGGGCCACGCGAGCGGCTGCCAAAGAGCTTTCCAACGAGGCATGGCTTTCCCTCCTGGCTCTTCGGGCGTGGGAGCTGTCGCCAGAGCCGCGGCCCTACCGCAAAATGCTTCGCAGGCTGGCGCAGCTGCACCTGGTGGGCGCCGGTGGCGGGGAGGTTCACGGCCGTCACAAACCCGCAGCCCCACGGGCTGTGGGGCCACGCGAGCGGCTGCCAAAGAGCTTTCCAACGAGGCACGGCTTTCCATCCTGGCTCTTCGGGCGTGGGAGCTGTCGCCAGAGCCGCGGCCCTACCGGAAAATGCTTCGCAGGCTGGCGCGGCTGCACCTGGTGGGCGCCGGTGGCGGGAAGGTTGACGGCCGCCACAAATCCCGCAGCCCCACGTGCTGTGGGGCCACGCGAGGGGCTGCCAAAGACCTTTCCAACGAGGCACGGCTTTCCCTCCTGGCTCTTCGGGCGTGGGAGCTGTCGCCAGAGCCGTGGCCCTACCGGAAAATGCTTCGCAGGCTGGCGCGGCTGCACCTGGTGGGCGCCGGTGGTGCCGACGCTGACGGCCGCTGCAAAGCCCGCAGCCCCACGGGCTGTGGGGCCACGCGAGCGGCTGCCAAAGAGCTTTCCAACGAGGCACGGCTTTCCCTCCTGTCTCTTCGGGCGTGGGAGCTGTCGCCAGTGTCGCGGCCCTACCAGAAAATGCTTCGCAAGCTGGCGCGGCTGCACCTGGTGGGCGCCGGTGGAACCGAGGCTGACGGCCGCCGCAAAGCCCGCAGCCCCACGGGCTGTTTCGCCAGGCGAGCGGCTGCCAAAGAGCTTTCCAACGAGGCACGGCTTTCCCTCCTGGCTCTTCGGGCTTGGGAGCTGTCGCCAGAGCCGCGGCCCTACCGGAAAATGCTTCGCAGGTTGGTGCGGCGGTACCACGTGGGCGCCAGTGGCGTCGAGGCTGACGGCCGCCGCAAAGCCCGCAGCCCCACGGGCTGTGGGGCCACGCGAGCGGCTACCAAAGAGCTTTCCAACGAGGCATGGCTTTCCCTCCTGGCTCTTCGTGATTGGGAGCTGTCGCCAGAGCCGCGGCCCTACCGGAAAATGCTTCGCAGGCTGGTGCGGCGGCGCCACGTGGGTGCTGGTGGTGCCGAGGCTGACGGCCGCCGCAAAGCCCGCAGCCCCACGGGCTGTTTCGCCACGCGAGAGGCTTCCAAAGAGCTTTCCAACGAGGCATGGCTTTTCCTCCTGTCTCTTCGGGCGTGGGAGCTGTCGCCAGAGTCGCGGCCCTACCAGAAAATGCTTCGCAAGCTGGCGCGGCTGCACCTGGTGGGCGCCGGTGGAACCGAGGCTGACGGCCGCCGCAAAGCCCGCAGCCCCACGGGCTGTGGGGCCACGCGAGCGGCTGCCAAAGAGCTTTCCAACGAGGCACGGCTTTCCCTCCTGGCTCTTCGGGCTTGGGAGCTGTCGCCAGAGCCGCGGCCCTACCGGAAAATGCTTCGCAGGTTGGTGCGGCGGTACCACGTGGGCGCCGGTGGCGTCGAGGCTGACGGCCGCCGCAAAGCCCGCAGCCCCACGGGCTGTGGGGCCACGCGAGCGGCTGCCAAAGAGCTTTCCAACGAGGCATGGCTTTCCCTCCTGGCTCTTCGTGATTGGGAGCTGTCGCCAGAGCCGCGGCCCTACCGGAAAATGCTTCGCCGGTTGGTGCGGCGGCGCCACGTGGGTGCTGGTGGTGCCGAGGCTGACGGCCGCCGCAAAGCCCGCAGCCCCACGGGCTGTTTCGCCACGCGAGAGGCTTCCAAAGAGCTTTCCAACGAGGCACGGCTTTTCCTCCTGTCTCTTCGGGCGTGGGAGCTGTCGCCAGAGTCGCGGCCCTACCAGAAAATGCTTCGCAAGCTGGCGCGGCTGCACCTGGTGGGCGCCGGTGGAACCGAGGCTGACGGCCGCCGCAAAGCCCGCAGCCCCACGGGCTGTGGGGCCACTAAAGCGGCTGCCAAAGAGCTTTCCAACGAGGCACGGCTTTCCCTCCTGGCTCTTCGGGTGTGGGAGCTGTCGCCAGAGCCGCGGCCCTACCGGAAAATGCTTCGCAGGTTGGTGCGGCGGTACCACGTGGGCGCCGGTGGCGTCGAGGCTGACGGCCGCCGCAAAGCCCGCAGCCCCACGGGCTGTGGGGCCATGCGAGCGGCTGCCAAAGAGCTTTCCAACGAGGCATGGCTTTCCCTCCTGGCTCTTCGTGATTGGGAGCTGTCGCCAGAGCCGCGGCCCTACCGGAAAATGCTTCGCAGGTTGGTGCGGCGGCGCCACGTGGGTGCTGGTGGTGCCGAGGCTGACGGCCGCCGCAAAGCCCGCAGCCCCACGGGCTGTGGGGCCACGCGAGCGGCTGCCAAAGAGCTTCCCAACGAGGCACGGCTTTCTCTCCTGGCTCTTCGGGCGTGGGAGCTGTCGCCAGAGCCGCGGCCCTACCGGAAAATGCTTCGCAGGCTGGCGCGGCTGCACCTGGTGGGCGCCGGTGGCGGGGAGGTTGACGGCCGCCGCAAAGCCCGCAGCCCCACGGGCTGTGGGGCCACGCGAGCGGCTGCCAAAGAGCTTTCCAACGAGGCACGGCTTTCTCTCCTGGCTCTTCGGGCGTGGGAGCTGTCGCCAGAGCCGCGGCCCTACCGGAAAATGCTTCGCAGGCTGGCGCGGCTACACCTGGTGGGCGCCGGTGGCGGGGAGGTCTACGGCCGCCACAAAGCCCGCAGCCCCACGGGCTGTGGGGCCACGCGAGCGGCTGCCAAAGAGCTTTCCAACGAGGCATGGCTTTCCCTCCTGGCTCTTCGGGCGTGGGAGCTGTCGCCAGAGTCGCGGCCCTACCGCAAAATGCTTCGCAGGCTGGCGCGGCTGCATCTGGTGGGCGCCGGTGGTGGGGAGGTTGACGGCCGCCACAAACCCGCAGCACCACGGGCTGTGGGGCCACGCGAGCGGCTGCCAAAGAGCTTTCCAACGAGGCACGGCTTTCCATCCTGGCTCTTCGGGCGTGGGAGCTGTCGGCAGAGCCGCGGCCCTACCGGAAAATGCTTCGCAGGCTGGCGCGGCTGCACCTGGTGGGCGCCGGTGGCGGGGAGGTTGACGGCCGCCACAAATCCCGCAGCCCCACGTGCTGTGGGGCCACGCGAGCGGCTGCCAAAGAGCTTTCCAACGAGGCACGGCTTTCCCTCCTGGCTCTTCGGGCGTGGGAGCTGTCACCAGAGCCGCGGCCCTACCGGAAAATGCTACGCAGGCTGGCGCGGCTGCACCTGGTGGGCGCCGGTGGCGCCGACGCTGACGGCCGCCGCAAAGCCCGCAGCCCCACGGGCTGTTTCGCCACGCGAGAGGCTTCCAAAGAGCTTTCCAACGAGGCACGGCTTTCCCTCCTGGCTCTTCGGGCGTGGGAGCTGTCGCCAGAGTCGCGGCCCTACCAGAAAATTCTTCGCAAGCTGGCGCGGCTGCACCTGGTGGGCGCCGGTGGAACCGAGGCTGACGGCCGCCGCAAAGCCCGCAGCCCCACGGGCTGTGGGGCCACGCGAGGGGCTGCCAAAGAGCTTTCCAACGAGGCATGGCTTTCCCTCCTGGCTCTTCGGGTGTGGGAGCTGTCGCCAGAGCCGCGGCCCTACTGGAAAATGCTTCGCAGGTTGGTGCGGCGGTACCACGTGGGCGCCGGTGGCGTCGAGGCTGACGGCCGCCGCAAAGCCCGCAGCCCCACGGGCTGTGGGGCCACGCGAGCGGCTGCCAAAGAGCTTTCCAACGAGGCATGGCTTTCCCTCCCGGCTCTTCGTGATTGGGAGCTGTCGCCAGAGCCGCGGCCCTACCGGAAAATGCTTCGCAGGTTGGTGCGGCGGCGCCACGTGGGTGCTGGTGGTGCCGAGGCTGACGGCCGACGCAAAGCCCGCAGCCCCACGGGCTGTTTCGCCAGGCGAGCGGCTGCCAAAGAGCTTTCAAACGAGGCACGGCTTTCCCTCCTGGCTCTTTGGGCGTGGGAGCTGTCGGCAGAGCCGCGGCCCTACCGGAAAATGCTTCGCAGGCTGGCGCGGCTGCATCTGGTGGGCGCCGGTTGCGGGGAGGTTCACGGCCGCAACAAACCCGCAGCCCCACGGGCTGTGGGGCCACGCGAGCGGCTGCCAAAGAGCTTTCCAACGAGGCACGGCTTTCCATCCTGGCTCTTCGGGCGTGGGAGCTGTCGCCAGAGCCGCGGCCCTACCGGAAAATGCTTCGCAGGCTGGCGCGGCTGCACCTGGTGGGCGCCGGTGGCGGGGAGGTTGACGGCCGCCACAAATCCCGCAGCCCCACGTGCTGTGGGGCCACGCGAGGGGCTGCCAAAGAGCTTTCCAACGAGGCACGGCTTTCCCTCCTGGCTCTTCGGGCTTGGGAGCTGTCGCCAGAGCCGCGGCCCTACCGGAAAATGCTTCGCAGGCTGGCGCGGCTGCACCTGGTGGGCGCCGGTGGCGGGGAGGCTGACGGCCGCCACAAAGCCCGCAGCTCCACGGGCTGTGGGGCCACGCGAGCGGCTGCCAAAGAGCTTTCCAACGAGGCATGGCTTTCTCTCCTGCCTCTTCGGGCGTGGGAGCTGTCGCCAGAGCCGCAGCCCTACCGGAAAATGCTTCGCAGGCTGGCGCGGCTGCACCTGGTGGGCGCCAGTGGCACCGAGGCTGACGGCCGCCACAAAGCCCGCAGCCCCACGGGGTGTGGGGCCACGCGAGCGGCTGCCAAAGAGCTTTCCAACGAGGCACGGCTTTCCCTCCTGGCTCTTCGGGCGTGGGAGCTGTCGCCAGAGCCGCGGCCCTACCGGAAAATGCTTCGCAGGCTGGCGCGGCTGCACCTGGTGGGCGCCGGTGGCATCGAAGCTGACGGCCGCCGCAAAGCCCGCAGCCCCACGGGCTGTGGGGCCACGCGAGCGGCTGCCAAAGAGCTTTCCAACGAGGCATGGCTTTCCCTCCTGGCTCTTCGGGCGTGGGAGCTATCGCCAGAGCCGCGGCCCTACCGGAAAATGCTTCGCAGGCTGGTGCGGCTGCACCTGGTATGCGACGGTGGCGCCTAGGCTGACGGCCGCCGCAAAGCCCGCAGCCCCACGGGCTGTGGGGCCACGCGAGCTGCTGCCAAAGAGCTTTCCAACGAGGCATGGCTTTCCCTCCTGACTCTTCGTGCTTGGGAGCTGTCGCCAGAGCCGCGGCCCTACCGGAAAATGCTTCGCAGGCTGGTGCGGCGGCGCCACGTGGGCGCCGGTGGCTCCAAGGGTGACGGCGGCCGCAAAGCCCGCAGCCCCACGGGCTATTTTGCCAGGTGAGCGGCTGCCAAAGAGCTTTCCAACGAGGCACGGCTTTCCCTCCTGGCTCTTCGGGCGTGGGAGCTGTCGCCAGAGCCGCGGCCCTACTGGAAAATGCTTCGCAGGCTGGCGCGGCTGCACCTGGTGGGTGCCGGTGGCGGGGAGGCTGACGGCCGCCACAAAGCCCGCAGCCCCACGGGCTGTGGGGCCACGCGAGCGGCTGCCAAAGAGCTTTCCAACGAGGCACGGCTTTCCCTCCCTGCTCTTCGGGCGTGGGAACTGTCGCCAGAGCCGCGGCCCTACCGGAAAATGCTTCGCAGGCTGGCGGGGCGGTGCCATGTGGGCGCCGGTGCTGCTGAGGCTGACGGTCTCCGGAAAGCCCGCAGCCCCACGGGCTGTGGGGCCACGCGAGAGGCTGCCAAAGAGCTTTCCAACGAGGCATAGCTTTCCCTCCTGGCTCTTCGGGCGTGGGAGATGTCGCCAGAGCCGCGGCCCTACCGCAAAATGCTTCGCAGGCTGGCGCGGCTGCACCTGGTGGGTGCCGGTGTCGGGGAGGTTGACGGCCGCCGCAAAGCCCGCAGCCCCACGGGCTGTGGGGCCACGCGAGCGGCTGCCAAAGAGCTTTCCAACGAGGCACGGCTTTCCTTCCTGGCTCTTCGGGCGTGGGAGCTGTCGCCAGAGCCGCGGCCCTACCGGAAAATGCTTCGCAGGCTGGCGCGGCTGCACCTGGTGGGCGCCGGTGGCGGGGAGGTTGACGGCCGCCACAAATCCCGCAGCCCCACGTGCTGTGGGGCCACGCGAGGGGCTGCCAAAGAGCTTTCCAACGAGGCACGGCTTTCCCTCCTGGCTCTTCGGGCGTGGGAGCTGTCGCCAGAGCCGCGGCCCTACCGGAAAATGCTTCGCAGGCTGGCGCGGCTGCACCTGGTGGGCGCCGGTGGCGCCGACGCTGACGGCCGCCGCAAAGCCCGCAGCCCCACGGGCTGTTTCGCCACGCGAGAGGCTTCCAAAGAGCTTTCCAACGAGGCACGGCTTTCCCTCCTGGCTCTTCGGGCGTGGGAGCTGTCGCCAGAGTCACGGCCCTACCAGAAAATGCTTCGCAAGCTGGCGCGGCTGCACCTGGTGGGCGCCGGTGGAACCGAGGCTGACGGCCGCCGCAAAGCCCGCAGCCCCACAGGATGTGGGGCCACGCGAGCGGCTGCCAAAGAGCTTTCCAACGAGGCACGGCTTTCCCTCCTGGCTCTTCGGGTGTGGGAGCTGTCGCCAGAGCCGCGGCCCTACCGGAAAATGCTTCGCAGGCTGGCGCGGCTACACCTGGTGGGCGCCGGTGGCGGGGAGGTCTACGGCCGCCACAAAGCCCGCAGCCCCACGGGCTGTGGGGCCACGCGAGCGGCTGCCAAAGAGCTTTCCAACGAGGCATGGCTTTCCCTCCTGGCTCTTCGGGCGTGGGAGCTGTCGCCAGAGTCGCGGCCCTACCGCAAAATGCTTCGCAGGCTGGCGCGGCTGCATCTGGTGGGCGCCGGTGGTGGGGAGGTTGACGGCCGCCACAAACCCGCAGCACCACGGGCTGTGGGGCCACGCGAGCGGCTGCCAAAGAGCTTTCCAACGAGGCACGGCTTTCCATCCTGGCTCTTCGGGCGTGGGAGCTGTCGCCAGAGCCGCGGCCCTACCGGAAAATGCTTCGCAGGCTGGCGCGGCTGCACCTGGTGGGCGCCGGTGGCGGGGAGGTTGACGGCCGCCACAAATCCCGCAGCCCCACGTGCTGTGGGGCCACGCGAGCGGCTGCCAAAGAGCTTTCCAACGAGGCACGGCTTTCCCTCCTGGCTCTTCGGGCGTGGGAGCTGTCACCAGAGCCGCGGCCCTACCGGAAAATGCTACGCAGGCTGGCGCGGCTGCACCTGGTGGGCGCCGGTGGCGCCGACGCTGACGGCCGCCGCAAAGCCCGCAGCCCCACGGGCTGTTTCGCCACGCGAGAGGCTTCCAAAGAGCTTTCCAACGAGGCACGGCTTTCCCTCCTGGCTCTTCGGGCGTGGGAGCTGTCGCCAGAGTCGCGGCCCTACCAGAAAATTCTTCGCAAGCTGGCGCGGCTGCACCTGGTGGGCGCCGGTGGAACCGAGGCTGACGGCCGCCGCAAAGCCCGCAGCCCCACGGGCTGTGGGGCCACGCGAGGGGCTGCCAAAGAGCTTTCCAACGAGGCATGGCTTTCCCTCCTGGCTCTTCGGGTGTGGGAGCTGTCGCCAGAGCCGCGGCCCTACTGGAAAATGCTTCGCAGGTTGGTGCGGCGGTACCACGTGGGCGCCGGTGGCGTCGAGGCTGACGGCCGCCGCAAAGCCCGCAGCCCCACGGGCTGTGGGGCCACGCGAGCGGCTGCCAAAGAGCTTTCCAACGAGGCATGGCTTTCCCTCCTGGCTCTTCGTGATTGGGAGCTGTCGCCAGAGCCGCGGCCCTACCGGAAAATGCTTCGCAGGTTGGTGCGGCGGCGCCACGTGGGTGCTGGTGGTGCCGAGGCTGACGGCCGACGCAAAGCCCGCAGCCCCACGGGCTGTTTCGCCAGGCGAGCGGCTGCCAAAGAGCTTTCAAACGAGGCACGGCTTTCCCTCCTGGCTCTTTGGGCGTGGGAGCTGTCGGCAGAGCCGCGGCCCTACCGGAAAATGCTTCGCAGGCTGGCGCGGCTGCATCTCGTGGGCGCCGGTTGCGGGGAGGTTCACGGCCGCAACAAACCCGCAGCCCCACGGGCTGTGGGGCCACGCGAGCGGCTGCCAAAGAGCTTTCCAACGAGGCACGGCTTTCCATCCTGGCTCTTCGGGCGTGGGAGCTGTCGCCAGAGCCGCGGCCCTACCGGAAAATGCTTCGCAGGCTGGCGCGGCTGCACCTGGTGGGCGCCGGTGGCGGGGAGGTTGACGGCCGCCACAAATCCCGCAGCCCCACGTGCTGTGGGGCCACGCGAGGGGCTGCCAAAGAGCTTTCCAACGAGGCACGGCTTTCCCTCCTGGCTCTTCGGGCTTGGGAGCTGTCGCCAGAGCCGCGGCCCTACCGGAAAATGCTTCGCAGGCTGGCGCGGCTGCACCTGGTGGGCGCCGGTGGCGGGGAGGCTGACGGCCGCCACAAAGCCCGCAGCTCCACGGGCTGTGGGGCCACGCGAGCGGCTGCCAAAGAGCTTTCCAACGAGGCATGGCTTTCTCTCCTGCCTCTTCGGGCGTGGGAGCTGTCGCCAGAGCCGCAGCCCTACCGGAAAATGCTTCGCAGGCTGGCGCGGCTGCACCTGGTGGGCGCCAGTGGCACCGAGGCTGACGGCCGCCACAAAGCCCGCAGCCCCACGGGGTGTGGGGCCACGCGAGCGGCTGCCAAAGAGCTTTCCAACGAGGCACGGCTTTCCCTCCTGGCTCTTCGGGCGTGGGAGCTGTCGCCAGAGCCGCGGCCCTACCGGAAAATGCTTCGCAGGCTGGCGCGGCTGCACCTGGTGGGCGCCGGTGGCATCGAAGCTGACGGCCGCCGCAAAGCCCGCAGCCCCACGGGCTGTGGGGCCACGCGAGCGGCTGCCAAAGAGCTTTCCAACGAGGCATGGCTTTCCCTCCTGGCTCTTCGGGCGTGGGAGCTATCGCCAGAGCCGCGGCCCTACCGGAAAATGCTTCGCAGGCTGGTGCGGCTGCACCTGGTATGCGACGGTGGCGCCTAGGCTGACGGCCGCCGCAAAGCCCGCAGCCCCACGGGCTGTGGGGCCACGCGAGCTGCTGCCAAAGAGCTTTCCAACGAGGCATGGCTTTCCCTCCTGACTCTTCGTGCTTGGGAGCTGTCGCCAGAGCCGCGGCCCTACCGGAAAATGCTTCGCAGGCTGGTGCGGCGGCGCCACGTGGGCGCCGGTGGCTCCAAGGGTGACGGCGGCCGCAAAGCCCGCAGCCCCACGGGCTATTTTGCCAGGTGAGCGGCTGCCAAAGAGCTTTCCAACGAGGCACGGCTTTCCCTCCTGGCTCTTCGGGCGTGGGAGCTGTCGCCAGAGCCGCGGCCCTACTGGAAAATGCTTCGCAGGCTGGCGCGGCTGCACCTGGTGGGTGCCGGTGGCGGGGAGGCTGACGGCCGCCACAAAGCCCGCAGCCCCACGGGCTGTGGGGCCACGCGAGCGGCTGCCAAAGAGCTTTCCAACGAGGCACGGCTTTCCCTCCCTGCTCTTCGGGCGTGGGAACTGTCGCCAGAGCCGCGGCCCTACCGGAAAATGCTTCGCAGGCTGGCGGGGCGGTGCCATGTGGGCGCCGGTGCTGCTGAGGCTGACGGTCTCCGGAAAGCCCGCAGCCCCACGGGCTGTGGGGCCACGCGAGAGGCTGCCAAAGAGCTTTCCAACGAGGCATAGCTTTCCCTCCTGGCTCTTCGGGCGTGGGAGATGTCGCCAGAGCCGCGGCCCTACCGCAAAATGCTTCGCAGGCTGGCGCGGCTGCACCTGGTGGGTGCCGGTGTCGGGGAGGTTGACGGCCGCCGCAAAGCCCGCAGCCCCACGGGCTGTGGGGCCACGCGAGCGGCTGCCAAAGAGCTTTCCAACGAGGCACGGCTTTCCTTCCTGGCTCTTCGGGCGTGGGAGCTGTCGCCAGAGCCGCGGCCCTACCGGAAAATGCTTCGCAGGCTGGCGCGGCTGCACCTGGTGGGCGCCGGTGGCGGGGAGGTTGACGGCCGCCACAAATCCCGCAGCCCCACGTGCTGTGGGGCCACGCGAGGGGCTGCCAAAGAGCTTTCCAACGAGGCACGGCTTTCCCTCCTGGCTCTTCGGGCGTGGGAGCTGTCGCCAGAGCCGCGGCCCTACCGGAAAATGCTTCGCAGGCTGGCGCGGCTGCACCTGGTGGGCGCCGGTGGCGCCGACGCTGACGGCCGCCGCAAAGCCCGCAGCCCCACGGGCTGTTTCGCCACGCGAGAGGCTTCCAAAGAGCTTTCCAACGAGGCACGGCTTTCCCTCCTGGCTCTTCGGGCGTGGGAGCTGTCGCCAGAGTCACGGCCCTACCAGAAAATGCTTCGCAAGCTGGCGCGGCTGCACCTGGTGGGCGCCGGTGGAACCGAGGCTGACGGCCGCCGCAAAGCCCGCAGCCCCACAGGATGTGGGGCCACGCGAGCGGCTGCCAAAGAGCTTTCCAACGAGGCACGGCTTTCCCTCCTGGCTCTTCGGGTGTGGGAGCTGTCGCCAGAGCCGCGGCCCTACCGGAAAACGCTTCGCAGGTTGGTGCGGCGGTACCACGTGGGCGCCGGTGGCGTCGAGGCTGACGGCCGCCGCAAAGCCCGCAGCCCCACGGGCTGTGGGGCCACGCGAGCGGCTGCCAAAGAGCTTTCCAACGAGGCATGGCTTTCCCTCCTGGCTCTTCGTGATTGGGAGCTGTCGCCAGAGCCGCGGCCCTACCGGAAAATGCTTCGCAGGTTGGTGCGGCGGCGCCACGTGGGTGCTGGTGGTGCCGAGGCTGACGGCCGCCGCAAAGCCCGCAGCCCCACGGGCTGTTTCGCCAGGCGAGCGGCTGCCAAAGAGCTTTCCAACGAGGCACGGCTTTCTCTCCTGGCTCTTCGGGCGTGGGAGCTGTCGCCAGAGCCGCGGCCCTACCGGAAAATGCTTCGCAGGCTGGCGCGGCTGCACCTGGTGGGCGCCGGTGGCACTGAGGCTGACGGCCACCACAAAGCCCGCAGCTCCACGGGCTGTGGGGCCACGCGAGCGGCTGTCAAAGAGCTTTCCAATGAGGCATGGCTTTCCCTCCTGGCTCTTCGGGCGTGGGAGCTGTCGCCAGAGCCGCGGCCCTACCGGAAAATGCTTCGCAGGCTGGCGCGGCTGCACCTGGTGGGCGCCGGTGGCGTCGAGGCTGACGGCCGCCACAAAGCCCGCAGCCCCACGGGGTGTGGGGCCACGCGAGCGGCTGCCAAAGAGCTTTCCAACGAGGCACGGCTTTCTCTCCTGGCTCTTCGTGCGTGGGAGCTGTCGCCAGAGCCGCGGCCCTACCGGAAAATGCTTCGCAGGCTGGCGCGGCTACACCTGGTGGGCGCCGGTGGCGGGGAGGTCTACGGCCGCCACAAAGCCCGCAGCCCCACGGGCTGTGGGGCCACGCGAGCGGCTGCCAAAGAGCTTTCCAACGAGGCATGGCTTTCCCTCCTGGCTCTTCGGGCGTGGGAGCTGTCGCCAGAGTTGCGGCCCTACCGCAAAATGCTTCGCAGGCTGGTGCGGCTGCATCTGGTGGGCGCCGGTGGCGGGGAGGTTGACGGCCGCCACAAACCCGCAGCCCCACGGGCTGTGGGGCCACGCGAGCGGCTGCCAAAGAGCTTTCCAACGAGGCACGGCTTTCCATCCTGGCTCTTCGGGCGTGGGAGCTGTCGCCAGAGCCGCGGCCCTACCGGAAAATGCTTCGCAGGCTGGCGCGGCTGCACCTGGTGGGCGCCGGTGGCGGGGAGGTTGACGGCCGCCACAAATCCCGCAGCCCCACGTGCTGTGGGGCCACGCGAGGGGCTGCCAAAGAGCTTTCCAACGAGGCACGGCTTTCCCTCCTGGCTCTTCGGGCCTGGGAGCTGTCGCCAGAGCCGCGGCCCTACCGGAAAATGCTTCGCAGGCTGGCGCGGCTGCACCTGGTGGGCGCCGGTGGCGCCGACGCTGACGGCCGCCGCAAAGCCCGCAGCCCCACGGGCTGTTTCGCCACGCGAGAGGCTTCCAAAGAGCTTTCCAACGAGGCACGGCTTTCCCTCCTGGCTCTTCGGGCGTGGGAGCTGTCGCCAGAGTCGCGGCCCTACCAGAAAATGCTTTGCAAGCTGGCGCGGCTGCACCTGGTGGGCGCCGGTGGAACCGAGGCTGACGGCCGCCGCAAAGCCCGCAGCCCCACGGGCTGTGGGGCCACGCGAGCGGCTGCCAAAGAGCTTTCCAACGAGGCACGGCTTTCCCAGCTGGCTCTTCGGGTGTGGGAGCTGTCGCCAGAGCCGCGGCCCTACCGGAAAATGCTTCGCAGGTTGGTGCGGCGGTACCACGTGGGCGCCGGTGGCGTCGAGGCTGACGGCCGCCGCAAAGCCCGCAGCTGCACGGGCTGTGAGGCCACGCGAGCGGCTGCCAAAGAGCTTTCCAACGAGGCATGGCTTTCCCTCCTGGCTCTTCGTGATTGGGAGCTGTCGCCAGAGCCGCGGCCCTACCGGAAAATGCTTCGCAGGTTGGTGCGGCGGCGCCACGTGGGTGCTGGTGGTGCCGAGGCTGACGGCCGCCGCAAAGCCCGCAGCCCCACGGGCTGTTTCGCCAGGCGAGCGGCTGCCAAAGAGCTTTCCAACGAGGCACGGCTTTCCCTCCTGGCTCTTCGGGCGTGGGAGCTGTCGCCAGAGCCGCGGCCCTACCGGAAAATGCTTCGCAGGCTGGCGCGGCGGCGCCACGTGGGCGCCGGTGGCATCAAGGCTGACGGCCGCCGCAAAGCCCGCAGCCCCACGGGCTGTGGGGCCACGCGAGCGGCTGCCAAAGACCTTTCCAACGAGGCATGGCTTTCCCTCCTGGCTCTTCGGGCGTGGGAGCTGTCGCCAGAGCCGCAGCCCTACCGCAAAATGCTTCGCAGGCTGGCGCGGCTGCATCTGGTGGGCACCGGTGGCGGGGAGGTTCACGGCCGCAACAAACCCGCAGCCCCACGGGCTGTGGGGCCACGCGAGCGGCTGCCAAAGAGCTTTCCAACGAGGCACGGCTTTCCATCCTGGCTCTTCGGGCGTGGGAGCTGTCGCCAGAGCCGCGGCCCTACCGGAAAATGCTTCGCAGGCTGGCGCGGCTGCACCTGGTGGGCGCCGGTGGCGGGGAGGTTGACGGCCGCCACAAATCCCGCAGCCCCACGTGCTGTGGGGCCACGCGAGGGGCTGCCAAAGAGCTTTCCAACGAGGCACGGCTTTCCCTCCTGGCTCTTCGTGCTTGGGAGCTGTCGCCAGAGCCGCGGCCCTACCGGAAAATGCTTCGCAGGCTGGCGCGGCTGCACCTGGTGGGCGCCGGTGGCGGGGAGGCTGACGGCCGCCACAAAGCCCGCAGCTCCACGGGCTGTGGGGCCACGCGAGCGGCTGCCAAAGAGCTTTCCAACGAGGCATGGCTTTCTCTCCTGCCTCTTCGGGCGTGGGAGCTGTCGCCAGAGCCGCAGCCCTACCGGAAAATGCTTCGCAGGCTGGCGCGGCTGCACCTGGTGGGCGCCAGTGGCACCGAGGCTGACGGCCGCCACAAAGCCCGCAGCCCCACGGGGTGTGGGGCCACGCGAGCGGCTGCCAAAGAGCTTTCCAACGAGGCACGGCTTTCCCTCCTGGCTCTTCGGGCGTGGGAGCTGTCGCCAGAGCCGCGGCCCTACCGGAAAATGCTTCGCAGGCTGGCGCGGCTGCACCTGGTGGGCGCCGGTGGCATCGAAGCTGACGGCCGCCGCAAAGCCCGCAGCCCCACGGGCTGTGGGGCCACGCGAGCGGCTGCCAAAGAGCTTTCCAACGAGGCATGGCTTTCCCTCCTGGCTCTTCGGGCGTGGGAGCTATCGCCAGAGCCGCGGCCCTACCGGAAAATGCTTCGCAGGCTGGTGCGGCTGCACCTGGTATGCGACGGTGGCGCCTAGGCTGACGGCCGCCGCAAAGCCCGCAGCCCCACGGGCTGTGGGGCCACGCGAGCTGCTGCCAAAGAGCTTTCCAACGAGGCATGGCTTTCCCTCCTGACTCTTCGTGCTTGGGAGCTGTCGCCAGAGCCGCGGCCCTACCGGAAAATGCTTCGCAGCCTGGTGCGGCGGCGCCACGTGGGCGCCGGTGGCTCCAAGGGTGACGGCGGCCGCAAAGCCCGCAGCCCCACGGGCTATTTTGCCAGGTGAGCGGCTGCCAAAGAGCTTTCCAACGAGGCACGGCTTTCCGTCCTGGCTCTTCGGGCGTGGGAGCTGTCGCCAGAGCCGCGGCCCTACTGGAAAATGCTTCGCAGGCTGGCGCGGCTGCACCTGGTGGGTGCCGGTGGCGGGGAGGCTGACGGCCGCCACAAAGCCCGCAGCCCCACGGGCTGTGGGGCCACGCGAGCGGCTGCCAAAGAGCTTTCCAACGAGGCACGGCTTTCCCTCCCTGCTCTTCGGGCGTGGGAACTGTCGCCAGAGCCGCGGCCCTACCGGAAAATGCTTCGCAGGCTGGCGGGGCGGTGCCATGTGGGCGCCGGTGCTGCTGAGGCTGACGGTCTCCGCAAAGCCCGCAGCCCCACGGGCTGTGGGGCCACGCGAGAGGCTGCCAAAGAGCTTTCCAACGAGGCATAGCTTTCCCTCCTGGCTCTTCGGGCGTGGGAGATGTCGCCAGAGCCGCGGCCCTACCGCAAAATGCTTCGCAGGCTGGCGCGGCTGCACCTGGTGGGTGCCGGTGTCGGGGAGGTTGACGGCCGCCGCAAAGCCCGCAGCCCCACGGGCTGTGGGGCCACGCGAGCGGCTGCCAAAGAGCTTTCCAACGAGGCACGGCTTTCCATCCTGGCTCTTCGGGCGTGGGAGCTGTCGCCAGAGCCGCGGCCCTACCGGAAAATGCTTCGCAGGCTGGCGCGGCTGCACCTGGTGGGCGCCGGTGGCGGGGAGGTTGACGGCCGCCACAAATCCCGCAGCCCCACGTGCTGTGGGGCCACGCGAGGGGCTGCCAAAGAGCTTTCCAACGAGGCACGGCTTTCCCTCCTGGCTCTTCGGGCCTGGGAGCTGTCGCCAGAGCCGCGGCCCTACCGGAAAATGCTTCGCAGGCTGGCGCGGCTGCACCTGGTGGGCGCCGGTGGCGCCGACGCTGACGGCCGCCGCAAAGCCCGCAGCCCCACGGGCTGTTTCGCCACGCGAGAGGCTTCCAAAGAGCTTTCCAACGAGGCACGGCTTTCCCTCCTGGCTCTTCGGGCGTGGGAGCTGTCGCCAGAGTCACGGCCCTACCAGAAAATGCTTCGCAAGCTGGCGCGGCTGCACCTGGTGGGCGCCGGTGGAACCGAGGCTGACGGCCGCCGCAAAGCCCGCAGCCCCACAGGATGTGGGGCCACGCGAGCGGCTGCCAAAGAGCTTTCCAACGAGGCACGGCTTTCCCTCCTGGCTCTTCGGGTGTGGGAGCTGTCGCCAGAGCCGCGGCCCTACCGGAAAACGCTTCGCAGGTTGGTGCGGCGGTACCACGTGGGCGCCGGTGGCGTCGAGGCTGACGGCCGCCGCAAAGCCCGCAGCCCCACGGGCTGTGGGGCCACGCGAGCGGCTGCCAAAGAGCTTTCCAACGAGGCATGGCTTTCCCTCCTGGCTCTTCGTGATTGGGAGCTGTCGCCAGAGCCGCGGCCCTACCGGAAAATGCTTCGCAGGTTGGTGCGGCGGCGCCACGTGGGTGCTGGTGGTGCCGAGGCTGACGGCCGCCGCAAAGCCCGCAGCCCCACGGGCTGTTTCGCCAGGCGAGCGGCTGCCAAAGAGCTTTCCAACGAGGCACGGCTTTCTCTCCTGGCTCTTCGGGCGTGGGAGCTGTCGCCAGAGCCGCGGCCCTACCGGAAAATGCTTCGCAGGCTGGCGCGGCTGCACCTGGTGGGCGCCGGTGGCACTGAGGCTGACGGCCACCACAAAGCCCGCAGCTCCACGGGCTGTGGGGCCACGCGAGCGGCTGTCAAAGAGCTTTCCAATGAGGCATGGCTTTCCCTCCTGGCTCTTCGGGCGTGGGAGCTGTCGCCAGAGCCGCGGCCCTACCGGAAAATGCTTCGCAGGCTGGCGCGGCTGCACCTGGTGGGCGCCGGTGGCGTCGAGGCTGACGGCCGCCACAAAGCCCGCAGCCCCACGGGGTGTGGGGCCACGCGAGCGGCTGCCAAAGAGCTTTCCAACGAGGCACGGCTTTCTCTCCTGGCTCTTCGTGCGTGGGAGCTGTCGCCAGAGCCGCGGCCCTACCGGAAAATGCTTCGCAGGCTGGCGCGGCTACACCTGGTGGGCGCCGGTGGCGGGGAGGTCTACGGCCGCCACAAAGCCCGCAGCCCCACGGGCTGTGGGGCCACGCGAGCGACTGCCAAAGAGCTTTCCAACGAGGCATGGCTTTCCCTCGTGGCTCTTCGGGCGTGGGAGCTGTCGCCAGAGTTGCGGCCCTACCGCAAAATGCTTCGCAGGCTGGTGCGGCTGCATCTGGTGGGCGCCGGTGGCGGGGAGGTTGACGGCCGCCACAAACCCGCAGCCCCACGGGCTGTGGGGCCACGCGAGCGGCTGCCAAAGAGCTTTCCAACGAGGCACGGCTTTCCATCCTGGCTCTTCGGGCGTGGGAGCTGTCGCCAGAGCCGCGGCCCTACCGGAAAATGCTTCGCAGGCTGGCGCGGCTGCACCTGGTGGGCGCCGGTGGCGGGGAGGTTGACGGCCGCCACAAATCCCGCAGCCCCACGTGCTGTGGGGCCACGCGAGGGGCTGCCAAAGAGCTTTCCAACGAGGCACGGCTTTCCCTCCTGGCTCTTCGGGCCTGGGAGCTGTCGCCAGAGCCGCGGCCCTACCGGAAAATGCTTCGCAGGCTGGCGCGGCTGCACCTGGTGGGCGCCGGTGGCGCCGACGCTGACGGCCGCCGCAAAGCCCGCAGCCCCACGTGCTGTGGGGCCACGCGAGAGGCTTCCAAAGAGCTTTCCAACGAGGCACGGCTTTCCCTCCTGGCTCTTCGGGCGTGGGAGCTGTCGCCAGAGTCGCGGCCCTACCAGAAAATGCTTCGCAAGCTGGCGCGGCTGCACCTGGTGGGCGCCGGTGGAACCGAGGCTGACGGCCGCCGCAAAGCCCGCAGCCCCACGGGCTGTGGGGCCACGCGAGCGGCTGCCAAAGAGCTTTCCAACGAGGCACGGCTTTCCCAGCTGGCTCTTCGGGTGTGGGAGCTGTCGCCAGAGCCGCGGCCCTACCGGAAAATGCTTCGCAGGTTGGTGCGGCGGTACCACGTGGGCGCCGGTGGCGTCGAGGCTGACGGCCGCCGCAAAGCCCGCAGCTGCACGGGCTGTGAGGCCACGCGAGCGGCTGCCAAAGAGCTTTCCAACGAGGCATGGCTTTCCCTCCTGGCTCTTCGTGATTGGGAGCTGTCGCCAGAGCCGCGGCCCTACCGGAAAATGCTTCGCAGGTTGGTGCGGCGGCGCCACGTGGGTGCTGGTGGTGCTGAGGCTGACGGCCGCCGCAAAGCCCGCAGCCCCACGGGCTGTTTCGCCAGGCGAGCGGCTGCCAAAGAGCTTTCCAACGAGGCACGGCTTTCCCTCCTGGCTCTTCGGGCGTGGGAGCTGTCGCCAGAGCCGCGGCCCTACCGGAAAATGCTTCGCAGGCTGTCGCGGCGGCGCCACGTGGGCGCCGGTGGCATCAAGGCTGACGGCCGCCGCAAAGCCCGCAGCCCCACGGGCTGTGGGGCCACGCGAGCGGCTGCCAAAGACCTTTCCAACGAGGCATGGCTTTCCCTCCTGGCTCTTCGGGCGTGGGAGCTGTCGCCAGAGCCGCAGCCCTACCGCAAAATGCTTCGCAGGCTGGCGCGGCTGCATCTGGTGGGCACCGGTGGCGGGGAGGTTCACGGCCGCAACAAACCCGCAGCCCCACGGGCTGTGGGGCCACGCGAGCGGCTGCCAAAGAGCTTTCCAACGAGGCACGGCTTTCCATCCTGGCTCTTCGGGCGTGGGAGCTGTCGCCAGAGCCGCGGCCCTACCGGAAAATGCTTCGCAGGCTGGCGCGGCTGCACCTGGTGGGCGCCGGTGGCGGGGAGGTTGACGGCCGCCACAAATCCCGCAGCCCCACGGGCTGTGGGGCCACGCGAGGGGCTGCCAAAGAGCTTTCCAACGAGGCATGGCTTTCCCTCCTGGCTCTTCGTGATTGGGAGCTGTCGCCAGAGCCGCGGCCCTACCGGAAAATGCTTCGCAGGTTGGTGCGGCGGCGCCACGTGGGTGCTGGTGGTGCCGAGGCTGACGGCCGCCGCAAAGCCCGCAGCCCCACGGGCTGTTTCGCCAGGCGAGCGGCTGCCAAAGAGCTTTCCAACGAGGCACGGCTTTCTCTCCTGGCTCTTCGGGCGTGGGAGCTGTCGCCAGAGCCGCGGCCCTACCGGAAAATGCTTCGCAGGCTGGCGCGGCTGCACCTGGTGGGCGCCGGTGGCGTCGAGGCTGACGGCCGCCACAAAGCCCGCAGCCCCACGGGGTGTGGGGCCACGCGAGCGGCTGCCAAAGAGCTTTCCAACGAGGCACGGCTTTCTCTCCTGGCTCTTCGTGCGTGGGAGCTGTCGCCAGAGCCGCGGCCCTACCGGAAAATGCTTCGCAGGCTGGCGCGGCTACACCTGGTGGGCGCCGGTGGCGGGGAGGTCTACGGCCGCCACAAAGCCCGCAGCTCCACGGGCTGTGGGGCCACGCGAGCGGCTGCCAAAGAGCTTTCCAACGAGGCACGGCTTTCCATCCTGGCTCTTCGGGCGTGGGAGCTGTCGCCAGAGCCGCGGCCCTACCGGAAAATGCTTCGCAGGCTGGCGCGGCTGCACCTGGTGGGCGCCGGTGGCGGGGAGGTTGACGGCCGCCACAAATCCCGCAGCCCCACGTGCTGTGGGGCCACGCGAGGGGCTGCCAAAGAGCTTTCCAACGAGGCACGGCTTTCCCTCCTGGCTCTTCGGGCCTGGGAGCTGTCGCCAGAGCCGCGGCCCTACCGGAAAATGCTTCGCAGGCTGGCGCGGCTGCACCTGGTGGGCGCCGGTGGCGCCGACGCTGACGGCCGCCGCAAAGCCCGCAGCCCCACGGGCTGTTTCGCCACGCGAGAGGCTTCCAAAGAGCTTTCCAACGAGGCACGGCTTTCCCTCCTGGCTCTTCGGGCGTGGGAGCTGTCGCCAGAGTCGCGGCCCTACCAGAAAATGCTTCGCAAGCTGGCGCGGCTGCACCTGGTGGGCGCCGGTGGAACCGAGGCTGACGGCCGCCGCAAAGCCCGCAGCCCCACGGGCTGTGGGGCCACGCGAGCGGCTGCCAAAGAGCTTTCCAACGAGGCACGGCTTTCCCAGCTGGCTCTTCGGGTGTGGGAGCTGTCGCCAGAGCCGCGGCCCTACCGGAAAATGCTTCGCAAGTTGGTGCGGCGGTACCACGTGGGCGCCGGTGGCGTCGAGGCTGACGGCCGCCGCAAAGCCCGCAGCTGCACGGGCTGTGAGGCCACGCGAGCGGCTGCCAAAGAGCTTTCCAACGAGGCATGGCTTTCCCTCCTGGCTCTTCGTGATTGGGAGCTGTCGCCAGAACCGCGGCCCTACCGGAAAATGCTTCGCAGGTTGGTGCGGCGGCGCCACGTGGGTGCTGGTGGTGCCGAGGCTGACGGCCGCCGCAAAGCCCGCAGCCCCACGGGCTGTTTCGCCAGGCGAGCGTCTGCCAAAGAGCTTTCAAACGAGGCATGGCTTTCCCTCCTGGCTCTTCGGGCGTGGGAGCTGTCGCCAGAGCCGCGGCCCTACCGGAAAATGCTTCGCAGGCTGGCGCAGCGGCGCCACGTGGGCGCCGGTGGCGCTGAGGCTGACGGCCGCCGCAAAGCCCGCAGCCCCACGGGCTGTGGGGCCACGCGAGCGGCTGCCAAAGAGCTTTCCAACGAGGCATGGCTTTCCCTCCTGGCTCTTCGGGCGTGGGAGCTGTCGCCAGAGCCGCGGCCCTACCGCAAAATGCTTCGCAGGCTGGCGCGGCTGCACCTGGTGGGCGCCGGTGGCGGGGAGGTTCACGGCCGTCACAAACCCGCAGCCCCACGGGCTGTGGGGCCACGCGAGCGGCTGCCAAAGAGCTTTCCAACGAGGCACGGCTTTCCATCCTGGCTCTTCGGGCGTGGGAGCTGTCGCCAGAGCCGCGGCCCTACCGGAAAATGCTTCGCAGGCTGGCGCGGCTGCACCTGGTGGGCGCCGGTGGCGGGGAGGTTGACGGCCGCCACAAATCCCGCAGCCCCACGTGCTGTGGGGCCACGCGAGGGGCTGCCAAAGACCTTTCCAACGAGGCACGGCTTTCCCTCCTGGCTCTTCGGGCGTGGGAGCTGTCGCCAGAGCCGTGGCCCTACCGGAAAATGCTTCGCAGGCTGGCGCGGCTGCACCTGGTGGGCGCCGGTGGTGCCGACGCTGACGGCCGCTGCAAAGCCCGCAGCCCCACGGGCTGTTTCGCCACGCGAGCGGCTGCCAAAGAGCTTTCCAACGAGGCACGGCTTTCCCTCCTGTCTCTTCGGGCGTGGGAGCTGTCGCCAGTGTCGCGGCCCTACCAGAAAATGCTTCGCAAGCTGGCGCGGCTGCACCTGGTGGGCGCCGGTGGAACCGAGGCTGACGGCCGCCGCAAAGCCCGCAGCCCCACGGGCTGTTTCGCCACGCGAGCGGCTGCCAAAGAGCTTTCCAACGAGGCACGGCTTTCCCTCCTGGCTCTTCGGGCGTGGGAGCTGTCGCCAGAGTCGCGGCCCTACCAGAAAATGCTTCGCAAGCTGGCGCGGCTGCACCTGGTGGGCGCCGGTGGCGTCGAGGCTGACGGCCGCCGCAAAGCCCGCAGCCCCACGGGCTGTGGGGCCACGCGAGCGGCTGCCAAAGAGCTTTCCAACGAGTCATGGCTTTCCCTCCTGGCTCTTCGTGATTGGGAGTTGTCGCCAGAGCCGCGGCCCTACCGGAAAATGCTTCGCAGGTTGGTGCGGCGGCGCCACGTGGGTGCTGGTGGTGCCGAGGCTGACGGCCGCCGCAAAGCCCGCAGCCCCACGGGCTGTTTCGCCACGCGAGAGGCTTCCAAAGAGCTTTCCAACGAGGCACGGCTTTTCCTCCTGTCTCTTCGGGCGTGGGAGCTGTCGCCAGAGTCGCGGCCCTACCAGAAAATGCTTCGCAAGCTGGCGCGGCTGCACCTGGTGGGCGCCGGTGGAACCGAGGCTGACGGCCGCCGCAAAGCCCGCAGCCCCACGGGCTGTGGGGCCACGCGAGCGGCTGCCAAAGAGCTTTCCAACGAGGCACGGCTTTCCCTCCTGGCTCTTCGGGTGTGGGAGCTGTCGCCAGAGCCGCGGCCCTACCGGAAAATGCTTCGCAGGTTGGTGCGGCGGTACCACGTGGGCGCCGGTGGCGTCGAGGCTGACGGCCGCCGCAAAGCCCGCAGCCCCACGGGCTGTGGGGCCACGCGAGCGGCTGCCAAAGAGCTTTCCAACGAGGCATGGCTTTCCCTCCTGGCTCTTCGTGATTGGGAGCTGTCGCCAGAGCCGGGGCCCTACCGGAAAATGCTTCGCAGGTTGGTGCGGCGGCGCCACGTGGGTGCTGGTGGTGCCGAGGCTGACGGCCGCCGCAAAGCCCGCAGCCCCACGGGCTGTGGGGCCACGCGAGCGGCTGCCAAAGAGCTTTCCAACGAGGCATGGCTTTCCCTCCTGGCTCTTCGGGCGTGGGAGCTGTCGCCAGAGTCGCGGCCCTACCGCAAAATGCTTCGCAGGCTGGCGCGGCTGCATCTGGTGGGCGCCGGTGGCGGGGAGGTTGACGGCCGCCACAAACCCGCAGCCCCACGGGCTGTGGGGCCACGCGAGCGGCTGCCAAAGAGCTTTCCAACGAGGCACGGCTTTCCATCCTGGCTCTTCGGGCGTGGGAGCTGTCGCCAGAGCCGCGGCCCTACCGGAAAATGCTTCGCAGGCTGGCGCGGCTGCACCTGGTGGGCGCCGGTGGCGGGGAGGTTGACGGCCGCCACAAATCCCCCAGCCCCACGTGCTGTGGGGCCACGCGAGCGGCTGCCAAAGAGCTTTCCAACGAGGCACGGCTTTCCCTCCTGGCTCTTCGGGCGTGGGAGCTGTCACCAGAGCCGCGGCCCTACCGGAAAATGCTTCGCAGGCTGGCGCGGCTGTAGCTGGTGGGCGCCGGTGGCGCTGACGCTGACGGCCGCCGCAAAGCCCGCAGCCCCACGGGCTGTTTCGCCACGCGAGAGGCTTCCAAAGAGCTTTCCAACGAGGCACGGCTTTCCCTCCTGGCTCTTCGGGCGTGGGAGCTGTCGCCAGAGTCGCGGCCCTACCAGAAAATGCTTCGCAAGCTGGCGCGGCTGCACCTGGTGGGCGCCGGTGGAACCGAGGCTGACGGCCGCCGCAAAGCCCGCAGCCCCACGGGCTGTGGGGCCACGCGAGGGGCTGCCAAAGAGCTTTCCAACGAGGCATGGCTTTCCCTCCTGGCTCTTCGGGTGTGGGAGCTGTCGCCAGAGCCGCGGCCCTACCGGAAAATGCTTCGCAGGTTGGTACGGCGGTACCACGTGGGCGCCGGTGGCGTCGAGGCTGACGGCCGCCGCAAAGCCCGCAGCCCCACGGGCTGTGGGGCCACGCGAGCGGCTGCCAAAGAGCTTTCCAACGAGGCATGGCTTTCCCTCCTGGCTCTTCGTGATTGGGAGCTGTCGCCAGAGCCGCGGCCCTACCGGAAAATGCTTCGCAGGTTGGTGCGGCGGCGCCACATGGGTGCTGGTGGTGCCGAGGCTGACGGCCGCCGCAAAGCCCGCAGCCCCACGGGCTGTTTCGCCAGGCGAGCGGCTGCCAAAGAGCTTTCAAACGAGGCACGGCTTTCCCTCCTGGCTCTTTGGGCGTGGGAGCTGTCGGCAGAGCCGCGGCCCTACCGGAAAATGCTTCGCAGGCTGCCGCAGCGGCGCCACGTGGGCGCCGGTGGCGCTGAGGCTGACGGCCGCCGCAAAGCCCGCAGCCCCACGGGCTGTGGGGCCATGCGAGCGGCTGCCAAAGAGCTTTCCAACGAGGCATGGCTTTCCCTCCTGGCTCTTCGGGCGTGGGAGCTGTCGCAAGAGCCGCGGCCCTACCGCAAAATGCTTCGCAGGCTGGCGCGGCTGCATCTGGTGGGCGCCGGTGGCGGGGAGGCTGACGGCCGCAACAAACCCGCAGCCCCACGGGCTGTGGGGCCACGCGAGCGGCTGCCAAAGAGCTTTCCAACGAGGCACGGCTTTCCATCCTGGCTCTTCGGGCGTGGGAGCTGTCGCCAGAGCCGCGGCCCTACCGGAAAATGCTTCGCAGGCTGGCGCGGCTGCACCTGGTGGGCGCCGGTGGCGGGGAGGTTGACGGCCGCCACAAATCCCGCAGCCCCACGTGCTGTGGGGCCACGCGAGGGGCTGCCAAAGACCTTTCCAACGAGGCACTACTTTCCCTCCTGGCTCTTCGGGCGTGGGAGCTGTCGCCAGAGTCGCGGCCCTACCAGAAAATGCTTCGCAGGCTGGCGCGGCTGCACCTGGTGGGCGCCGGTGGCGCCGACGCTGACGGCCGCCGCAAAGCCCGCAGCCCCACGGGCTGTTTCGCCACGCGAGAGGCTTCCAAAGAGCTTTCCAACGAGGCACGGCTTTCCCTCCTGGCTCTTCGGGCTTGGGAGCTGTCGCCAGAGTCGCGGCCCTACCAGAAAATGCTTCGCAAGCTGGCGCGGCTGCACCTGGTGGGCGCCGGTGGAACCGAGGCTGACGGCCGCCGCAAAGCCCGCAGCCCCACGGGCTGTGGGGCCACGCGAGCGGCCGCCAAAGAGCTTTCCAACGAGGCACGGCTTTCCCTCCTGGCTCTTCGGGTCTGGGAGCTGTCGCCAGAGCCGCGGGCCTACCGGAAAATGCTTCGCAAGTTGGTGCGGCGGTACCACGTGGGCGCCGGTGGCGTCGAGGCTGACGGCCGCCGCAAATCCCGCAGCCCCACGGGCTGTGGGGCCACGCGAGCGGCTGCCAAAGAGCTTTCCAACGAGGCATGGCTTTCCCTCCTGGCTCTTCGTGATTGGGAGCTGTCGCCAGAGCCGCGGCCCTACCGGAAAATGCTTCGCAGGTTGGTGCGGCGGCGCCACGTGGGTGCTGGTGGTGCCGAGGCTGACGGCCGCCGCAAAGCCCGCAGCCCCACGGGCTGTTTCGCCAGGCGAGCGGCTGCCAAAGAGCTTTCCAACGAGGCACGGCTTTCTCTCCTGGCTCTTCGGGCGTGGGAGCTGTCGCCAGAGCCGCGGCCCTACCGGAAAATGCTTCACAGGCTGGCGCGGCTGCACCTGGTGGGCGCCGGTAGCGGGGAGGCTGACGGCCGCCACAAAGCCCGCAGCTCCACGGGCTGTGGGGCCACGCGAGCGGCTGCCAAAGAGCTTTCCAACGAGGCATGGCTTTCCCTCCTGGCTCTTCGGGCGTGGGAGCTGTCGCCAGAGCCGCGGCCCTACCGGAAAATGCTTCGCAGGCTGGCGCGGCTGCACCTGGTGGGCGCCGGTGGCGGGGAGGTTGACGGCCGCCACAAATCCCCCAGCCCCACGTGCTGTGGGGCCACGCGAGCGGCTGCCAAAGAGCTTTCCAACGAGGCACGGCTTTCCCTCCTGTCTCTTCGGGCGTGGGAGCTGTCACCAGAGCCGCGGCCCTACCGGAAAATGCTTCGCAGGCTGGCGCGGCTGCACCTGGTGGGCGCCGGTGGCGCCGACGCTGACGGCCGCCGCAAAGCCCGCAGCCCCACGGGCTGTTTCGCCACGCGAGAGGCTTCCAAAGAGCTTTCCAACGAGGCACGGCTTTCCCTCCTGGCTCTTCGGGTGTGGGAGCTGTCGCCAGAGCCGCGGCCCTACCGGAAAATGCTTCGCAGGTTGGTGCGGCGGTACCACGTGGGCGCCGGTGGCGTCGAGGCTGACGGCCGCCGCAAAGCCCGCAGCCCCACGGGCTGTGGGGCCACGGGAGCGGCTGCCAAAGAGCTTTCCAACGAGGCATGGCTTTCCCTCCTGGCTCTTCGTGATTGGGAGCTGTCGCCAGAGCCGCGGCCCTACCGGAAAATGCTTCGCAGGCTGGCGCGGCTGCACCTGGTGGGCGCCGGTGGCGGGGAGGTTGACGGCCGCCACAAATCCCGCAGCCCCACGTGCTGTGGGGCCACGCGAGCGGCTGCCAAAGAGCTTTCCAACGAGGCACGGCTTTCCCTCCTGGCTCTTCGGGCGTGGGAGCTGTCACCAGAGCCGCGGCCCTACCGGAAAATGCTTCGCAGGCTGGCGCGGCTGCACCTGGTGGGCGCCGGTGGAACCGAGGCTGACGGCCGCCGCAAAGCCCGCAGCCCCACGGGCTGTGGGGCCACGCGAGGGGCTGCCAAAGAGCTTTCCAACGAGGCATGGCTTTCCCTCCTGGCTCTTCGGGTGCGGGAGCTGTCGCCAGAGCCGCGGCCCTACTGGAAAATGCTTCGCAGGTTGGTGCGGCGGTACCACGTGGGCGCCGGTGGCGTCGAGGCTGACGGCCGCCGCAAAGCCCGCAGCCCCACGGGCTGTGGGGCCACGGGAGCGGCTGCCAAAGAGCTTTCCAACGAGGCATGGCTTTCCCTCCTGGCTCTTCGTGATTGGGAGCTGTCGCCAGAGCCGCGGCCCTACCGGAAAATGCTTCGCAGGTTGGTGCGGCGGCGCCACGTGGGTGCTGGTGGTGCCGAGGCTGACGGCCGCCGCAAAGCCCGCAGCCCCACGGGCTGTGGGGCCAGGCGAGCGGCTGCCAAAGAGCTTTCAAACGAGGCACGGCTTTCCCTCCTGGCTCTTTGGGCGTGGGAGCTGTCGCCAGAGCCGCGGCCCTACCGGAAAATGCTTCGCAGGCTGGCGCAGCGGCGCCACGTGGGCGCCGGTGGCGCTGAGGCTGACGGCCGCCGCAAAGCCCGCAGCCCCACGGGCTGTGGGGCCACACGAGCGGCTGCCAAAGAGCTTTCCAACGAGGCACGGCTTTCCATCCTGGCTCTTCGGGCGTGGGAGCTGTCGGCAGAGCCGCGGCCGTACCGGAAAATGCTTCGCAGGCTGGCGCGGCTGCACCTGGTGGGCGCCGGTGGCGGGGAGGTTGACGGCCGCCACAAATCCCGCAGCCCCACGTGCTGTGGGGCCACGCGAGGGGCTGCCAAAGAGCTTTCCAACGAGGCACTACTTTCCCTCCTGGCTCTTCGGGCGTGGGAGCTGTCACCAGAGCCGCGGCCCTACCGGAAAATGCTTCGCAGGCTGGCGCGGCTGCACCTGGTGGGCGCCGGTGGCGCCGACGCTGACGGCCGCCGCAAAGCCCGCAGCCCCACGGGCTGTTTCGCCACGCGAGAGGCTTCCAAAGAGCTTTCCAACGAGGCACGGCTTTCCCTCCTGGCTCTTCGGGTGTGGGAGCTGTCGCCAGAGCCGCGGCCCTACCGGAAAATGCTTCGCAGGTTGGTGCGGCGGTACCACGTGGGCGCCGGTGGCGTCGAGGCTGACGGCCGCCGCAAAGCCCGCAGCCCCACGGGCTGTGGGGCCACGGGAGCGGCTGCCAAAGAGCTTTCCAACGAGGCATGGCTTTCCCTCCTGGCTCTTCGTGATTGGGAGCTGTCGCCAGAGCCGCGGCCCTACCGGAAAATGCTTCGCAGGCTGGCGCGGCTGCACCTGGTGGGCGCCGGTGGCGGGGAGGTTGACGGCCGCCACAAATCCCGCAGCCCCACGTGCTGTGGGGCCACGCGAGCGGCTGCCAAAGAGCTTTCCAACGAGGCACGGCTTTCCCTCCTGGCTCTTCGGGCGTGGGAGCTGTCACCAGAGCCGCGGCCCTACCGGAAAATGCTTCGCAGGCTGGCGCGGCTGCACCTGGTGGGCGCCGGTGGAACCGAGGCTGACGGCCGCCGCAAAGCCCGCAGCCCCACGGGCTGTGGGGCCACGCGAGGGGCTGCCAAAGAGCTTTCCAACGAGGCATGGCTTTCCCTCCTGGCTCTTCGGGTGCGGGAGCTGTCGCCAGAGCCGCGGCCCTACTGGAAAATGCTTCGCAGGTTGGTGCGGCGGTACCACGTGGGCGCCGGTGGCGTCGAGGCTGACGGCCGCCGCAAAGCCCGCAGCCCCACGGGCTGTGGGGCCACGGGAGCGGCTGCCAAAGAGCTTTCCAACGAGGCATGGCTTTCCCTCCTGGCTCTTCGTGATTGGGAGCTGTCGCCAGAGCCGCGGCCCTACCGGAAAATGCTTCGCAGGTTGGTGCGGCGGCGCCACGTGGGTGCTGGTGGTGCCGAGGCTGACGGCCGCCGCAAAGCCCGCAGCCCCACGGGCTGTGGGGCCAGGCGAGCGGCTGCCAAAGAGCTTTCAAACGAGGCACGGCTTTCCCTCCTGGCTCTTTGGGCGTGGGAGCTGTCGCCAGAGCCGCGGCCCTACCGGAAAATGCTTCGCAGGCTGGCGCAGCGGCGCCACGTGGGCGCCGGTGGCGCTGAGGCTGACGGCCGCCGCAAAGCCCGCAGCCCCACGGGCTGTGGGGCCACGCGAGCGGCTGCCAAAGAGCTTTCCAACGAGGCACGGCTTTCCATCCTGGCTCTTCGGGCGTGGGAGCTGTCGGCAGAGCCGCGGCCGTACCGGAAAATGCTTCGCAGGCTGGCGCGGCTGCACCTGGTGGGCGCCGGTGGCGGGGAGGTTGACGGCCGCCACAAATCCCGCAGCCCCACGTGCTGTGGGGCCACGCGAGGGGCTGCCAAAGAGCTTTCCAACGAGGCACTACTTTCCCTCCTGGCTCTTCGGGCGTGGGAGCTGTCGCCAGAGCCGCAGCCCTACCGGAAAATGCTTCGCAGGCTGGCGCGGCTGCACCTGGTGGGCGCCGGTGGCGCCGACGCTGACGGCCGCCGCAAAGCCCGCAGCCCCACGGGCTGTTTCGCCACGCGAGAGGCTTCCAAAGAGCTTTCCAACGAGGCACGGCTTTCCCTCCTGGCTCTTCGGGCTTGGGAGCTGTCGCCAGAGTCGCGGCCCTACCAGAAAATGCTTCGCAAGCTGGCGCGGCTGCACCTGGTGGGCGCCGGTGGAACCGAGGCTGACGGCCGCCGCAAAGCCCGCAGCCCCACGGGCTGTGGGGCCACGCGAGCGGCTGCCAAAGACCTTTCCAACGAGGCACGGCTTTCCCTCCTGGCTCTTCGGGTCTGGGAGCTGTCGCCAGAGCCGCGGCCCTACCGGAAAATGCTTCGCAAGTTGGTGCGGCGGTACCACGTGGGCGCCGGTGGCGTCGAGGCTGACGGCCGCCGCAAAGCCCGCAGCCCCACGGGCTGTGGGGCCACGCGAGCGGCTGCCAAAGAGCTTTCCAACGAGGCATGGCTTTCCCTCCTGGCTCTTCGTGATTGGGAGCTGTCGCCAGAGCCGCGGCCCTACCGGAAAATGCTTCGCAGGTTGGTGCGGCGGCGCCACGTGGGTGCTGGTGGTGCCGAGGCTGACGGCCGCCGCAAAGCCCGCAGCCCCACGGGCTGTTTCGCCAGGCGAGCGGCTGCCAAAGAGCTTTCCAACGAGGCACGGCTTTCTCTCCTGGCTCTTCGGGCGTGGGAGCTGTTGCAAGAGCCGCGGCCCTACCGGAAAATGCTTCGCAGGCTGGCGCGGCTGCACCTGGTGGGCGCCGGTGGCGGGGAGGCTGACGGCCGCCACAAAGCCCGCAGCTCCACAGGCTGTGGGGCCACGCGAGCGGCTGCCAAAGAGCTTTCCAACGAGGCATGGCTTTCCCTCCTGGCTCTTCGGGCGTGGGAGCTGTCGCCAGAGCCGCGGCCCTACCAGAAAATGCTTCGCAGGCTGGCGCGGCTGCACCTGGTGGGCGCCGGTGGCACCGAGGCTGACGGCCGCCACAAAGCCCGCAGCCCCACGGGGTGTGGGGCCACGCGAGCGGCTGCCAAAGAGCTTTCCAAAGAGGCACGGCTTTCCCTCCTGGCTCTTCGGGCGTGGGAGCTGTCGCCAGAGCCGCGGCCCTACCGGAAAATGCTTCGCAGGCTGGCGCGGCTGCACCTGGTGGGCGCCGGTGGCGCCGACGCTGACGGCCGCCGCAAAGCCCGCAGCCCCACGGGCTGTTTCGCCACGCGAGCGGCTGCCAAAGAGCTTTCCAACGAGGCACAGCTTTCCCTCCTGGCTCTTCGGGCGTGGGAGCTGTCGCCAGAGTCGCGGCCCTACCAGAAAATGCTTCGCAAGCTGGCGCGGCTGCACCTGGTGGGCGCCGGTGGAACCGAGGCTGACGGCCGCCGCAAAGCCCGCAGCCCCATGGGCTGTGGGGCCACGCGAGCGGCTGCCAAAGAGCTTTCCAACGAGGCATGGCTTTCCCTCCTGGCTCTTCGGGCGTGGGAGCTGTCGCCAGAGCCTCGGCCCTACCGGAAAATGCTTCGCAGGTTGGTGCGGCGGTACCACGTGGGCGCCGGTGGCGTGGAGGCTGACGGCCGCCGCAAAGCCCGCAGCCCCACGGGCTATGGGGCCACGCGAGCGGCTGCCAAAGAGCTTTCCAACGAGGCATGGCTTTCCCTCCTGGCTCTTCGTGATAGGGAGCTGTCGCCAGAGCCGCGGCCCTACCGGAAAATGCTTCGCAGGTTGGTGCGGCGGCGCCACATGGGTGCTGGTGGTGCCGAGGCTGACGGCCGCCGCAAAGCCCGCAGCCCCACGGGCTGTTTCGCCAGGCGAGCGGCTGCCAAAGAGCTTTCCAACGAGGCACGGCTTTCTCTCCTGGCTCTTCGGGCGTGGGAGCTGTCGGCAGAGCCGCGGCCCTACCGCAAAATGCTTCGCAGGCTGGCGCGGCTGCATCTGGTGGGCGCCGGTGGCGGGGAGGTTGACGGCCGCCACAAACCCGCAGCCCCACGGGCTGTGGGGCCACGCGAGCGGCTGCCAAAGAGCTTTCCAACGAGGCACGGCTTTCCATCCTGGCTCTTCGGGCGTGGGAGCTGTCGCCAGAGCCGTGGCCCTACCGGAAAATGCTTCGCAGGCTGGCGCGGCTGCACCTGGTGGGCGCCGGTGGCGGGGAGGTTGACGGCCGCCACAAATCCCGCAGCCCCACCTGCTGTGGGGCCACGCGAGCGGCTGCCAAAGAGCTTTCCAACGAGGCACAGCTTTCCCTCCTGGCTCTTCGGGCGTGGGAGCTGTCACCAGAGTCGCGGCCCTACCGGAAAATGCTTCGCAGGCTGGTGCGGCGGCGCCACGTGGGCGCCGGTAGCGCCAAGGCTGACGGCCACCGCAAAGCCCGCAGCCGCACGGGCTGTGGGGCCACGCGAGCGGCTGCCAAAGAGCTTTCCAACGAGGCATGGCTTTCCCTCCTTGCTCTTCGGGCGTGGGAGCTGTCGCTACAGCCGCGGCCCTACCGGAAAATGCTTCGCAGGCTGGTTCGTCGGCGCCACGTGGGTGCCTGTGGCGCCGAGGCTGACGGCCGCCGCAAAGCCCGCAGCCCCACGTGCTGTGGGGCCACGCGAGCGGCTGCCAAAGAGCTTTCCAATGAGGCACGGCTTTCCCTCCTGGCTCTTCGGGCGTGGGAGCTGTCGCCAGAGCCGCGGCCCTACCGGAAAATGCTTCGCAGGCTAGTGCGGCTGCACCTGGTGGGCGACGGTGGCGTCGAGGCTGACGGCCGCCGCAAAGCCCGCAGCCCCACGGGCTGTGGGGCCACTCGAGCGGCTGCCAAAGAGCTTTCCAACGAGGCATGGCTTTCCCTCCTGGCTCTTCGGGCGTGGGAGCTGTCGCCAGAGCCGCGGCCCTACCAGAAAATCCTTTACAGCCTGGCGCGGCTGCACCTGGTGGGCGACGGTGGCGCCGAGGCTGACGGCCGCCGCAAAGCCCGCAGCCCCACGGGCTGTTTCGCCAGGCGAGTGGCTGCCAAAGAGCTTTCCAACGAGGCACGGCTTTCCCTCCTGGCTCTTCGGGCGTGGGAGCTGTCGCCAGAGCCGCGGCCCTAACGGAAAATGCTTCGCAGGCTGGCGCCGCGGCACCACGTGGGCGCCGGAGGCGCTGAGGCTGACGGGCGCTGCAAAGCCCGCAGCCCCACGGGCTGTGGGGCCACGCGAGCGGCTGCAAAAGAGCTTTCCAACGAGGCACGGCTTTCCCTCCCTGCTCTTCGGGTGTGGGAGCTGTCGCCAGAGCCGCGGCCCTACCGGAAATTGCTCTGCATGCTGGTGCGGCGGCGCTACATGGGCGCCGGTGGCGCCGAGGCTGACGGCCGCCACAAAGCCCGCAGCCCCATGGGCTGTTTGGCCACGCGAGCGGCTGCCAAAGAGCTTTCCAAAGAGGCACGGCTTTCCCAGCTGGCTCTTCGGGCGTGGGAGCTGTCGCCAGAGCCGCGGCCCTACCAAAAAATGCTTTGCAAGCTGGCGTGGCTGCACCTGGTGGGCGCCGGTGGCACCGAGGCTGACGGCCGCTGCAAGGCCCGCAGCCCCACGGGCTGTGGGGCCACGCGAGAGGCTGCCAAAGAGCTTTCCAACGAGGCATGGCTTTCCCTCCTGGCTCTTCGGGCGTGGGAGCTGTCGCCAGAGCCGCGGCCCTACCGGAAAATGATTCGCAGGCTGGTGCGGCGGCGCCACGTGGGTGCTGGTGGTGCCGAGGCTGACGGCCGCCGCAAAGCCCGCAGCCCCACAGGCTGTTTCGCCAGGCGAGCGGCTGCCAAAGAGCTTTCCAACGAGGCACGGCTTTCCCTCCCGGCTCTTCGGGTGTGGGAGCTGTCGCCAGAGCCGCGGCCCTACCGGAAAATGCTTCGCAGGCTGGCGCGGCTGCACGTGGTAGGCGCCGGTGGCACCGACGCTGACGGCCGCCACAAAGCCCGCAGCTGCACGGGCTGTGGGGCCACGCGAGCGGCTACCAAAGAGCTTTCCAACGAGGCAAGGCTTTCCCTCCTGGCTCTTCGTGATTCGGAGCTGTCGCCAGAGCCGTGGCCCTACCGGAAAATGCTTCGCAGACTGGTGCGGCGGCGCCACGTGGGCGCCGGTGGCATCAAGGCTGACGGCCGCCGCAAAGCCCGCAGCCCCAGGGGCTGTGGGGCCACGCGAGCGGCTGCCAAAGAGCTTTCCAACGAGCCATGGCTTTCCCTCCTGGCTCTTCGGGCGTGGGAGCTGTCGCCAGAGTTGCGGCCCTACCGGAAAATGCTTCGCAGGCTGGTGGGGCGGCGCCACGTGGGCACCGGTGGCTCCGACGCTGACAACCGCCGCAAAGCCCGCAGCCCCACGGGCTGTGGGGCCACGCAAGCGGCTGCCAAAGAGCTTTCCAACGAGGCACGGCTTTCCCTCCTGGCTCTTCGGGCTTGGGAGTTGTCGTCAGAGCCGTGGCCCTACTGGAAAATGCTTCGCAAGCTGGCGCGGCGGCACCACGTGGGCGCCGGTGGTGCCGAGGCTGACGGCCGCCGCAAAGCCCGCAGCCCCACGGGCTGTGAGGCCACGCGAGCTGCTGCCAAAGAGCTTTCCAACGAGGCACGGCTTTCCCTCCTGGCTCTTCGGGCGTGGGAGCTGTCGCCAGAGCCGCGGCCCTACCAGAAAAATGCTTCGCAGGCTGGCGCGGCTGCACCTGGTGGGCGCCGGTGGCGGGGAGGCTGACGGCCGCCACAAAGCCCGCAGCCCCACGGGCTGTGGGGCCACGCGAGCGGCTGCCAAAGAGCTTTCCAGCGAGGCATGGCTTTCCCTCCTGGCTCTTCCGGCGTGGGAGCTGTCGCCAGAGCCGCGGCCCTACCGGAAAATGGTTTGGAGGCTGGTACGGCGGCACCACCTCGGGCTGCGGGCTTTCCTGCTGCCTTCAGAGTCTCACAGCCACCCTTTCCCACTTGGCACCACGCCAGCCTCTAGCATTTCTATTATTAAGTCAAGACAGTGTACGACTTAACATCATACAGAGCACTACACATCAATACATGCTCAAATTAAGCATAGCCACTGGAAAAATTGGCAATACAGTGCCATCGTATGTTACCAAGTGTCACATCTCATTGAAGACAATGACAGAGCGATGCAACGTCAAGCGTAACACAGTACTGGGCCGTGCGAGGCAATACGCCGTCACAGAATCACCAATAGAGAAATTCACAACGGAGTGCGGTCTTACGATAGAATCTCTAAAGCCACCGTTAAGCCAGTGACAGGCGGTACAATGCCACACGTTACAGTATACAGGGCAGTACAACCCGATTCGCAGACAAATAAATTAGAGCAAATTACAAGACTCCCAATACAGTACAGTACAATGCCAGACCGTCTCAGATGTCGGTCAAGACAATGCCAGGGCAATGCAGTGCAAGACATAACGTTATACAGGTCAGTACAAGGCAATACGCAGTCAAATGAAAAACAGTAAACTACAATACCCAAACCACACTGGCAAACAATGGCAAACAATCACACATGTCGGTCGAGACAATGACAACGCGAGACAGAACACCGTGCAGGGCAGCGCAAGGCAGTACACAGTCAAATAGAGAACAGCTGACCAGAAAACCCGCACTACGCTGCCGTACGATCTCAAAACATCTCGGATGGCAGTCAAGGCAATTACAGGGCAAGACAAAGCACTACGTCGCAGTACACAAGGCAGTACAAGGCAATACTCAGTCAAATAAATAACAGACAGTCACAAAATTCACAGTGCAGTGAATTCACATGGGTCAGATGGCAACCAAAAGAAGGACAGGGCAATACAAGGCGAGAGGTAACCCAATACGGGGCCGGACAAGGCAATATGCAGTTGTGGCGGGTGGAGCGATTCACTTCAGTCCTGAGAGAAGTAGAGAAACATTTAGAAACATCAACACAGTATTTCGACAAAGGCAGCAGTGAACGTAACATCCCTTTACCAGGTTCCGTGGCCACGTACCCCAGATCATTTATTGCACAGGGGCCAGGGTCAGACGAGCTGTTAGGGAGACCCTCCCGGCGAGCCACAACCCCCTTGCTTTCTAAACTCCTTCTTGAAGAGCAGTTTAAGTGCGGCTGGATCCAATTCCTAGCCCTGGACTTGGGCACCGGTTCACCTCTAAAGGATTGTATCCGCGCCATCAACCCTTTATATCACTGAGCTAAGGCTACGAGGTTTAGCGTGGTATTAGTCACTTACCGAGACTCTGTTGCGGCAAGGGATCTCTCAGCCTTGAGGAGCAGAACCTGAAGCAAGCGTCCCCGCTCAAGGGCACATCCTGGTGCTATGACAGACTATGACAGGCAATACTATGACAGGGCAATACAATGCAAGACGGAACTTTACACAGGGCAGTACAAGGCCAATACACAGTCAAATAGGGAATGACCGATCACAAAATTGATGCACGGTCAAATAGAGTACAACAGCCTAAGAAGCCCTCAATACAGTGCCTGTCAACGCCAGAATACATCAGATGGCTCGCAGCACGGTGAGAGGGCAATACGACGCAAGACTCAGGAAAATACAGGGCAGTACAAAGCAATACGTAGTCAAATATAGAACAGCCGATCAAAAACACCCTCAGTTCGGTGCGGTACAACCCCAGAGAGTGTAAAAGGACAGTTAAGACTATTTCATGGCAACACAACGCACAATGTAACACAATACAGGTTGCTACAACACGATACAGAATAATATAGGAAACAACCCATCAAAACGCCACAATACGGTGCAGTACGATCCCACACGGTCTCGGGTGGCAGTCAAAACAACTATAGGGCGACACGATCCAAGATGCAACATTACACGACAGAGTAGAACTGAAGACGCAGTCAACTAAATACCAACCAATTAGAAGAACCGCAATACAGTGCGGGAGAAAACAAAAATAAATGGAGATGCCAGTCAAGACAATGACAGAGCAATACAAGGCAAGAAATAACGCAATACAGGGCAGTACAGTGAAATACACGGTC
The DNA here is from genome assembly GCF_963924245.1 of Chroicocephalus ridibundus. NCBI lineage: Eukaryota > Metazoa > Chordata > Aves > Charadriiformes > Laridae > Chroicocephalus > Chroicocephalus ridibundus. The sequence goes on along the minus strand of NW_026961567.1, from coordinate 380,377 downwards.
AAATAAATAACTGATTAAGTATCCCGCAATACCGTGCGATGCAATGCCAAAACGTGTGAGACAGCAGTCGAGGCAGTGACAGAGCTATACAATGGAAGACATAACGCAGGGCTGTACAACACCAAAATGTATCAGATGGCACTCAGAACAATAACATGGCGATACAATGCAAGCCGCAACACAATACAAGGTGGTAACAAGGCAATACACGGTCAAACACAGACTAACGAATAAAACCTGCACAATACGGATCGCTGCAATCCCAGAACATCTAAAGTGACAGTGAACGGAATGACGGGGCAGTACAATGCAAGATACAACACTAGACAGGGCAATACGCATTCAAATAACGCAAAACCGATTAAAAAACCCACAATACACACCAGTACAATGCCGGAACAGATCAGATGGCAGTCCGGGCAAATAGAGGACAATACAACGCCAAACGTGACGCCATACAGGGCCGGACAAGGCAATACGCAGTTGTGGCAGGCCGAGCGGCTAACTTCGCTTCTAAGAGAGAAGCGGTGAAACATTCAGAAACATCAACACAGTGATTCTCCAAAGGCAGCAGCGCATGTGACGGCGCTTTACCAGATTCCATATGGCCACGCACCCCGGATTATTTACTGCCTAGGGGCCAGGGTCAGACAAGCTGTCAGGGAGACCCTCCCGTTGAGTCACAAGGCTCGGAAAGGACCCCCTTGCTTTCTAAACTCCTTCTCAGAGAGGAGTCTAGGTGCGGCTGGATCCAATTCCTAGCTCGGAAAGGACCCCCTTGCTTTCTAAACTCCTTCTCGGAGAGGAGTCTAGGTGCGGCTGGATCCAATTCCTAGCCCCGGACTTAGGCAATGGTTCACCTCTAAAGGATTGTATCTGCGCCATCGACCCTTTATATCACTGAGCTAAGGCTACAAGGTTTTGTATGCTATTAGTCACTTACTGAGAATCTGTTGCGGCAAGGCATCTCTATCTCGAGGAGCAGAACCTTAATCGAGCGTCCCTGCTCAAGGGGAGATCCTGGCACGGAGGCCCCTGCCATGCAGAAGTCAAAAGGCTCTTGGGCTGTCCACTATTTATGGGGTAAGCTAATTGACTTATAGTCACATCAGCACAGGAACAAAATATCTAGGTCCCCACTGTGTTGCCAACCATCCCCCAACTTCAAGTACCACTCAGAACAACTCCATGGATGATTGGGGCGCCAAAACGAAGGGGCGCCCACACCACCCCAGCAGTCCAATAAGGAACAACCAATGGAACTTTCACAATAAATAAGTACAATCCCAGACAGTCCAAAGTAACAGCCAAGACAATGACAGACCAATACAGTGCAAGACCTAACATCATACAGAGCAGTAAAAGGCAACGCGCAGCCAAGTCAAGAACAGTTAAAATACCCATAATCCAGTGCAGCACTATGACACTGTCCCAAAACACAGTCAAAACAATGACAGAGTAATGCAACACGAGCCGTAACACAATACAGGGCAGCACAAAGCAATACACAGTCACACAAAGAACAGCCAATTACAAAACCCACAACAGAACGCCCTACGATCTCAGGAAGTCTCAGAGGGCAGTCACAGCAAATACAGGGCAATACGGTGCAAGATAACACAATACAGGCCACTGCCAGCCAATACTCAGTCAAATAAATAACAGACAGTCAAAAAATTCACAATGCAGTGCACTACTATGACACCATGGGTCAGGTGGCAATCATGACAACGATAGGGCAATACAAGGCAAGACGTAACCCAACACGGGGCCGGACAAGGCAATATGCAGTTGTGGCAGGTGGAGCCATTCACTTCACTCCTAAGAGAAAAGTAGAGAAACATTCAGAAACATCAACACAGTGATTCTCCAAAGGCAGCAGTGCGCATGACGGCGCTTTATCAGGTTCCGTGGCCACGGACCCTGGATTATTTCCTGCCTAGGGACCAGGGTCAGACGAGCTGTCAGGGAGACCCTCCCGTTGAGTCACGAGGCTCGGAAAGGACCCCCTTGCTTTCTAAACTCCTTCTCAGAGAGGAGTCTAGGTGCGGCTGGATCCAATTCCTAGCTCGGAGAGGACCCCCTTGCTTTCTAAACTCCTTCTCGGAGAGGAGTCTAGGTGCGGCTGGATCCAATTCCTAGCCCCGGACTTGGGCAACGGTTCACCTCTAAAGGATTATGTCTGTGCCGTCAACCCTTTACATGGCTCATAAAAAACAGCTGATGAAGGAAGTGACAATATGGTGGCCTACAACGGCAGAATAGAGCAGATGACAATCAAGACAACAACAGAGCAATACAATGGAAGACGTAACACCACACGGGGCCGGACAAGGCAATACACAGCCACATCAGAACCCATGAGAGACATCACACTACAGTCCAGACCTAGGACAGATTCTCTAACGTGACCGTCAAGACGACAGGGCAATGCAATGCAAGATGTAACACAGGCCATATGCAGTTGTGGCGGGCGCAATGATAAAATTCACTCCTAAGAGAGAGGTAGAGAAACATTAACAAACATAACAGTGATTCACTAAAGGTAGCAGCGCACGTGATGGCACTTTACCAGATTGCACGGCCACGCACCCCGGGTCATTTACTGCCTCAGGGCCAGGGTCTGACACGCTGTCTGGGAGACCCTCCTGTTGAGTCACGAGGCTCGGAAAGGACCCCCTTGCTTTCTAAACTCCTTCTCCGAGAGGAGTCTAGGTGCGGCTGGATCCCATCCTCGCCCCGGACTTGGGCAACGGTTCACCTCTAAAGGATCATATCTGCGTGATCAAACCCTTTGTATCGCTCAGCTAAGATGGCAAAGTCTGGCATGCTGTTAGTCACTTACCCAGAATCTGTTGCAGCAAGGCGTCTCTCAACCTAGAGGAGCAGAACCTTAAGTGAGTGTCCCCGGGAAACGCTGGCAAACAGGCCGCTGCCTTGCAAGAAAGCTCAAAGGGCTCTTGGTCTGTCCGCTAGGTCTATAGCAAGCTAACTGACTCACAGTGTCTTGACTCTGGTGCCAGCCACCCCACAAAGTTCAAGTGCCACTCGTAGCGACTCCTGCTGGTCGTTATAGCTCGAGCAGCAGCCTGGAGGAAAAAGGGGGGTGACATCGCAACAGCGGTCAAATACAGAACAACCGGTTAAAAATTGCACAATACTGTGCCAGAGACTCTAAAATAACTGGCAAGACAACGACAGGGCAACACCATGCAAGATCTAACCTTACACAGGGCAGTACAAGGCAACATACAATCAAATGCAGAGCAGACAATGAAAGAATTGACGGTACGGTGCCATACAACGGTAGAATATATCAGATGTCGGTCACCACAATGACAGAGCAATACAAGGCAAGACGTAACGCGATACGGGGCCCTACCAGGCGACACAGTCAAGGAAACAACAACCCATGAAAGAATTCACAATACAGCGCGGTCCTAGGACGGAACGTGTAAAATGACCGTCGAGACAGTGACAGGGCAATACAATGCAAGACACAACACCATACCAGGTGGTAACAAGGCAACATGCAGCCAAACGAAGAACAACCGATTAAGAAACCCAGCATACGTTCAACTGTAATACCAGAAAACATCAGAAGGCAGTCAAGACAACGACAGCACACTATAACATGAGAAGTAACACAATACACAGCAGTACAAGGCATTACACAGTCAAATAAAGAAGAACCGATTAAAAACCACACAATACAGTGCGGTGCGATGCCAGAGTGGATCAGAAGGCAGTCGAGACTATGACGGGGCAATATAATGCAAGATGTTACACAATACAGGGCGGTACAAGGCATTAGAAAGCCAGATGAAGAACAACCGATTAAAAAACCCGCAATACAGCGTGGTACGAGGCCCGAACAGATCAGAAGGCAGTCAAGGCTACGACGGGGCAATATAACACGAGACATAACGCAATAGAGGGCGGTACAAGGCATTACACAGTCAAAGAACAACCGATTAAAAAAAAAAAACCACGCAACACGGTGTGGTACGATGCCAGAATAGATCACAGAGCAATCAAGAGCGTGACGGGGCAACACGATGCGAAACCGATACTGAGTGAGGCGGAGCAATACTATTTCAAATATACAAGAACACAGTACGGAACCAAATTCTTAAGCGTACGACACAAGACCATCTCAAATGGCAGTCAAGGAAGTTACTGAGCAACGTAATCCCGATTTGCACAAAATGGTGCCATCAGGCACCATCACGTCCATCAACACTAAGTTGTACTGCAATATCCCCCGCATCACACGCGCCGTACCCTTCTGCTCACCTGCTCCGCATGGATTCCGGGTTTGGACTTTGTGGCACACTCTGGTTCTGGCACCTAAAACACCTGAGACACACAATATTACTGTTGAGCTTACGGGAAACCACCACCCCCATGCGCTACCTCTCTGCTACCCAGCTCACCTCCAACGCTCGTCCGGCTCCGGATGCCTGCGGCGCCTGCAAACCAAAGACAAACTCCCCTGAGCCGCAATGTAGCACTGGGCTATTAGATGCCAACGTGTCCACAACCGCCTCACTTGCTGGGACTACTCAGTGGGCGTGCAGCATCGCCCCTCTGACCCTGCATGTCACACCAACCGAAGAAACACACGCCGAGATACTGCCCAAAACCCTACCAAATTCCCCATCTCCCACTCCCTCACCTTGCCCGCCCATCCTCCCCCGAGGCGTGCAACCTGAAGGCTCGCAAACCACCCATAAAACCCAACAGACATGGGTTGCTTTAAAACTTGAAAGTTGCTCCCTCTGAGGCAGATGTGATAAGGTCAGCAGCGGCGGGTGGGCTGAAGTGACTGACCCATCCCCATCCCCACATCCCATGTCATTCATTGCTTCAAAACTTCAAATTGGAAAGAACCAATACATACAGTACTCAGAGCCACATCTTCTCTCTAATACCACGTGCTGACTCACCTTCTTACATTGCTCTCCTCTACTACGCTGCCCCGCCAAGCTTGTCCTGTTGCATCTGCAAGAACGACATCAGAGAAATCACCCTCAGGCAGAGCAATAGAGTCATAACAACAAAAAGTCTTGCACCTTTTTACAAATACCCTCTAAGGTCCAAATACAACCGTACACAAAGAAAATTACAAAAAAAAAATCCGCACCAAAACCAGCTGTACCCTCTTCCACATGAACTCTTCTTCACTGCTGCTGTATTGCCTTTCCAACATGCCTCTGCTCTTCCCAAACAAAACAGAAGAGGTGTCTACACAGCCTCCCAATGGCTACCCTGAGATAACTCTAACACCTTTGCCCCGATCTACTGGGATTCATGTACTACATATAGACTCTCTACAGGATTCCGCCCACCCTGGACACTACGTGCCCAGGCAGGGCAGCCCCGAGCCAAACACTCACGGTTACGGACAGACACTACACGGAACGCTACGAACGACACGCCTCAAAGATGAGAGAAAACTCTCAGCAAGAAAGATGACACGGGGACCAAAGTCACCGTCGTGCAAGAAAATCTGTGGGATCGTGATGATGTCAACATGAAGACGCTCTACGGAACCCCCTGAAGCAAACTGTAGAACGTGATGGTACGTAATAAGAATGGACTGTTGAGCCCGCTAAGATGGACGTGCAGGAAGTCTGGCTTCAAGACCTAAGAACGTAACGACGCAGGGAAGAACTCCCAGACGTGGAAGTGGGCCGTCCAGAAACTTCCGAGAGGCAAGATTGATGCACGCTTTAAGATGCTAACGCAAGAAGAGCATCAGATGAATGGTGCTACGCCCACAGGCCCAAGCATTCGAGACCCTAAGGATGACGCCCAGGGCCCCACGTCGTGCTCCTGGAGCTCAAAGATGACCTCGAGACCCAAGAAGGGGCGAAGATACACAACACAGACCACATGAACGACATGACAACACGCACGGGCTGGAACTGCCCTGCCCGGGACACGCTAGCGTCACACTGAGCAGTAAGCAACATCCTTTACCTTCCTAAATATGACTGTGCCCCGGGACAGCCCTCGCCACTACGCTAACGTCAAAGACCCCATTTTGCAATTGTCCACCTCGGCCCCTCTCCGGCGCCTGACTGTCAACTTAGCTTTTGGAGGGACAGGCATCTGAATCCTTCTTCGATGCGGTCCGCAAAAACCAGCCATCCGATACATTTCCGCAGTCACCAGGTTCCTCCTCTTCCTCTGCAAAAGGAAAATAAAACATAATCCCAGAGGCCGCCACAGCACCAGCAATAAGCATCCTGAGAGGAGATGCCAACCTCTTCGACGACACGCTCAGCCTCCCGAATGCCGTGGCGTTCTGCTTGCCCGCTCTGCGCCGATTCCGGAGTCCGAGGCTGCAATGATAGTTATTCACAGCACCTAAGAGACCAAGAAACACAACATTACCACTGCGCTTCTGCCAAACCGCCACACCATCAACTCCTATCTTCTGTCTTCATTCACATGAAAAAAAAAGTACCCAATTGTATTCATAGAGGCGCCAGTCACATCTTCCCTCTAATGCCACATGCCGAGCCACCTCCGTACAGCGCTCCTCTCGGCTCCCCTACGTCACCCTGCACATCTCATCTCTCGGCATCTAAAAAGAGAAAAAAAAAATCCAACATTACGCCGATGCAGAGCGATAGCTTAATTCCAAAGGTCTTGTTTCTACTTCGGAACACTGTTCAATTAGATCCAACTACAGCCTGCCATCAAAAAAAAAAAACACAGAAAAAGCCCACAAACATTACACCCCACACAAAGCAGCCTGAACATCTTTGAGATACTGTGTCCTTCACTGACTGTGAACAGCCTCTCCGACTTGGCTCTGCTTATGCCAACACCCACTAATAAAACACCCACGCACCCAACCTACTGAGAGCAAATTAATTCCAGATGACTACCCAACCTTTGCCTCGGTCTCCACAGATCCACATATTAACTGTAGACTCTCGTCACTATTCTGCCTGCCCTGGACTCTACACACCCGGGCAGGGGGGCTCCGAGCCAGACACACACACAAGCACAGACCAACACTACACAAAACGCTAAAAACAACGCATCTCAAGGATGAGAGAAAACTCTCAGCAAGAAGGATGACACCCAGACGGAAGTCACCGTCGGGCAAGACGACCTGGAGACCGTGGTGGTGATGTGAAGAGGCTCTATGGAAGCCCCTGAAACAGAGTGTAGGACATCATCATCTGTGATAAGAAGGGACTGTCAAGACTGATAAGATGTATGCGGGGGAAGCCTGGCTTCAAGACCTAAGAACATAATGACATAGGGAAGAAGTCCCAGTTGTAGACGCGGGCCATCCGGAAACTTCCAAGACGCAAGACCAATGCAAGCTTTAAGCTTCTAACGCAAGACGACCAGCAGCCGAATGGTGCTATGCCCATGGGTGCAGGTGTTCGAGACCCTAGGGATGGCGCCTGAGGCGCCATGCCGTGCTCCTGGAGCTTAAAGACGACCTCGAGACCCGAGAAAGGTCTAAGACACAGAACACGGACCACACGAAAGACAACAACACACACAGGCTGGAACCACCCTGCCCGGGAATGCCGAACAGTAAGCCGCATCCCTTACGTGCCTAAAGGAGACTGCCCTCCAGGACAAACCTCTCCCCTACGCCAACTTCAAAGACACCTTTTTGCAATTCTCAACCTCGTCCCCTCTCGAGCGCCAGTCTCTCAACTTAGCTTTTGGAGGGCCAGGGGTCCGAATCCATCCTTGAGGCAGTCCACAGAAAACAGCCATCCAGTACGTTCCTGTGGTCACCAGCTTCCTCCTCTTCCTCTGCAAAAGGAAAAGAAAAAAAAAAGTTATCCCAAAAGCAGCCACAGCACCAGCAATAAGCATCCTGAGAGGAGATGCCAACCTCTTCCACAACACCCTCAGCCTCATGAACACCCAGGCATTCTGCTCGCCCGCTCAGCGCCAATTCCAGAGTCTGACGCTGCGGCAACAGTTATTCACGGCACCTAAGATACCAAGAAACACAGCATTACCACTGCGCTACTGCCAAACCACCAGTCCCGTGCTCCTCCTCGATACTATCTGGCTCACCTCAAATGCGAGAGCCTAGAGCACACCAGGCTCCGACGACACCCGAACCCATCTGCAAAACCTGTCCAAGAAGGACTCATGAACCCGGCTACCTTTTCTAGCCCTCCCCCAGTGCCAAAACTTTAGAAACCCCTTCTCTTCTCCCTGAGCTGCCAGGGAAGGAGCCCCACTTCTTCCCCATAGATCCCACCCTTTATTTGCCAGCCCGAACACCCGGCGTTGGACACTTCTTGAGAGCCACTCTTCCCAGCCTCTCCCTGCGTCCCACCACCACCTCCTATCTTCTGTCTTCCCACGGACTCTGGGCTCTGCTGCAGACCCACAGAGTCAGTGAAGCCCTGATCTGACCTATACCAGGGGCCTGCCACAAGCCGCAAAGGCTCCAGGGACACGGCAAAACCCTGAGCACGGTGGGGGAAGGTGACAAGGCACCCCACATCCTGAAATACGTTATGCTTTATGGCCCTGCTGCTTTCCTGAGAAATGCGGAAACTCCATCTACAGCTGCAGACAAGGTGCTCACCCAGTCCCTGCAAAGTAATCTCATCATCTGCCCGATTGAGACAAATTCTATTGGCATCTTATCTGGGATACAGCAAAGCTAGTGGGGAAAAAAAAAAAAAAAAAACACAAACAAGAAAGTTCCGTCTTCAATACAGTCAGGGATTCCAGGAAAATGCGCCATGCCTGGAAGAGAGAAAACCATACCCTTAAACTATCTCACCGCCCCCTAAGACTCATTACCAGGCGACTCACCTGAAAAACCACAAGGAAGAGAACCGGCACATGAGGCCGCTCTCTACTATACACGCTGCCAAACCTCACCTGGTCCTGAAGATCTTGCCACCTCCAGCTTCTTACCTGCTATTCTCTAAATGGGATAACATCTCCACCCAAGGAGCTGAGCCGCCTCCAAAGCTGCAATCGACTGAAGGACAGGCAGAGCTCTGACCCTGGAGACACCTGGCAGCAGAACGAGCTGCCCCAGCAGAGGCTGTGGGTTATATACCCCGGGCCCCGCCCAACGCCCTTCCCACCATCCCCTGGGAAAGGGCCTGGCTGACCTCCACAAGGCATAGAGCCTGCCAGAGGAAAAGCTGCTCCTTTCCTCACAGGCCTGAGAAGTACAGCATGCAAAACACCAAAACGGAGAAAGCGACCCTTAGAGGAACGGACAATATGTGCTCTTTTATTACAACTACATCAACTGTGTCAGCAACAGGGCCCGGTAGGTAAGTAAACTTAATTAAACTTCTGCAGGGCGTAGACATAAAGAGAAAGACATCATCCTAACCTAAATAGGCCAGAAGATCATGAAGCACAATAACAATATTTTTATCAAGACTCAATGTGCTTTAGTTTCCTTGTAAAAGAAACCCCACAACGAGTCATACAGCATTTCTAGCAAGACGACGCATATTATCCGACTTCTGCCAGAACTGTGTTCTGGATCGGACCGACAGACAGAGTGCAAGCAGAGGCTTGTGTGCCGCCTGTAATGCAGTGGCTGAGAAAGAACCAAGGCTTGGGGCCGCCGCTCTCCTCGGCCGAGTCTGCTCCGGTGCCCTGTCTGTCATCATTGCTGTTGTGCCTTAGGCCATGCAGTAAAACAAGTGACACATGCTCCATTTTAACTTCTCTCCTGAGGCAGAAAAGAACAAGAGAGAGAGACTTAGGGACTGAAAGATAAACTGAACTGTAATGAAATCTTAACAGCAAAATAATACCAAGAAAAGACAACAGTAACAAGAAAACAATTAAATATATACAGGACATACACAACCCGATACAGAGCTCCCAGGATGACCGCTGCTTCACTGGCAAAGTCCGGAACCAGACTCCGTGACAGACCGGAACCAGACTCCGTGACAGACCGGAACCAGACTCCGGACCTGGTTGCATAAATGCACGGATCGAGGTCAAAGGACAATGAACAGACAGAGGAGTCTTCAGAGGCCAGACAACAGGTACCGACCCCTTTGATCCCTCCGCTTTTATACTGAGCGTGATGAGGATGGGATGGAATACCCTATCAGTCAGATTCGGGTCACCGGTCCCGTCTACTCTTCACTATGGGTACAACCCCTCTACGCTTTTCTGCTTCCAACCCTCCAACAGGGCATATATAAAAGTTAGCTGGGCTGTGCTGTTGTAGGAATAAGTATAAGCAAGAGCCTCTCTGCACGGCATCCCTTCGCATTAAGTGTAAATATAAGTTCTTGGTGCTCTGAAGGCAGATACTACCTGAAAAATACGTCATTATTTTCAGAGAGTTCACTTCATTGGAAGAGACTTACCTGAAAAGTAAAGTGACTGCAAACAACACCAGTTCTGTTGTACCTCAGACCAGCACTTCCACACATGGCTACGTAACCTCACATTCACATGAAAAAAAGAAGAAGTGGCCAAATGTATTCATGGAGCCGCCGGTCACATCTTCCCTTTAAGACCTCGGGCTCAGCCACCTTTGTCCTGCACCCCCATCAGCTCCCCTGTGTATCCCTGGCCACCTCATCTCTCTGCATCTGAAGAAAAAGCAACACACCAACATCAAACATTACCCTAATGCAGAGCAGTAGCTTAATTCCAAAGGTCTTGTTTCTACTTAGGAACCCTGTTCACATAAGTCCAACTACAGCCTGTCATCCAAAGAAGAGACGCCTGCAAACATTACACCCCACACAATGCAGGTTTACCATCTTTGAGATACTGTCCCCTTCACTAGCCATGAACACCCTCTCCAACTTGTCTCCGCTTATGCCAGCGCCCACTAATGAAACACCCGTCCACACAGCCTCTCGAAAGCTAATCAATTCGAGACGACTGAGCAACCTTTGCCTGGGTCTAGACAGATCCTCATATTCAGTACAGACTGCTGTCGTGATTCTGCCTACCCTGGACGCTACACACCCAGGCAGGGCAGCCCCAAGCCAAACACACACAGACTGACGCTACACAGAACACAACAAACGACGCGCCTCAAGGATGAGAGAAAACTCTCAGCAAGAAGGATGACACCGGGACCAAAGTCATCGTCGGGCAAGACAGCCTGCAGGACCGTGATGGTGACGATGTGAAGAGGCTCCACAGAACCCCCTGAAACAAAGTGTAGAACTTCACAGTTCCTGAGAAGGGACTGTTGAGCCTGACAAGATGGACACACAGGAAGCCTAGCTTCAAGACCTAAGAACTTAACGACACAGGGAAGAAGCCCCAGTCGCTGACGCGGGCCATCCAGAAAGTTCCAAGATGCAAGACCGATGCACGCTTTAAGATGCTAATGCAAGAAGAGAGGCAGACGGTTGGTGCTACGCCCACGGGTGCAGGTGTTCGACACCGTAAGGATGGCACCCAATGCACATTCCGTGCTCCTGGAGCTTAAAGATGATCTCAAGACCCAAAAAAAGGGTCTAGGATGCAAAACACAGACCACACGAACGACACGACAACACACACAGGCTGCAACTGCCCTGCCTAGGATGCGCTAACATCACACTGGACAGTAAGCTACATTGTTTACCTGCCCAAAGGAGACTGTGCCCCAGAACAGCCCTCCCCCCTACACTAACGTCAAAGACCCCATTACACAATTGTCAGCCTCCACCCCTCTCCAGTGCTGGTCTCTCAACTTAGCTTTTGGAGGGCTAGCATCTGATTCCATCCTCGACGTAGTCCACAAAACACAACCATCCGATACGTTCCTGCAGTCACCGGCTTACTCTTCCTCTGCAAAAGGAAAAGGAAAAGAGAAAGTCATCACAAAAGCAGCCACAACACCAGCAATAAGCATCCTGAGAGGAGATGACGACCTCCTCCACAAAACCCCTCAAGCCTCCTGAATGCTGATGCAGTCTGATTGCCTGCTCCACACAGATTCTAGAGTCGGATGCTGTAGCGACAGTTATTCACGGCACCTAAGATACCAAGAAACACAGCATTTGCACTGCGCTTCTGCCAAACCACCAGTCCTGTGCTCCTCCTCAATACTATCTGTCTTGCCTCAAATGCGAGAGCCTAGAGCAGACTAGATACCATCGACAACCAAACCCAATTACAAAACTGGTTTGAGAAAGACACAGGAACCCGCCTCTCTTTCCTAGCCATCCCCCTCCTGAACCATCAGGGAAGGAGGCCCACTGCTTCCCCACAACTCCTGCCCCTTATTTTCCAACTGCTCCTCAGGACCAGCTGTTCTGAGCCCTGCCCTGTGTTTGGCAGGCACCTCCTGTCTTCCGCCTTCATAGAGACTCCGGGCTCTGCTACAGACCTGGAAAGCCGGGAAAACAGTTACAGAACCTACTGGTAGCCTCCCGCAAGAGCTTTAGGGCCACCGTGATACCCTGCATGCTCTGGGGGAAAATGATGAGCCATCCCTGCTGCTTCCTCAAAACAAACAAACTCAATATATAGATACGTACAAAACACTCACCCTAAATCCTACTCCAGTATCTCATAACACACACAATTAAGACTAATAAAAACACCAACTAACATAGTGTACATCAAAATTGGAAAAAAACACAAGATTTTATCTTCAATGAAGTCAGAAATTATAGTAAAACACGCCACCTGCCATAAGCAAAAAAAAAAAAAGATACATACTATTAAGCCATTTAAACAAACCAAATGCTCCCTACAAAACTAAAGATATGGGGGGAAAAAAAAAAGATAACATACAACTCCACTTTCTATGGCAACCACCCTTACATTGAGAAGTCTTACCTCTGATGTCTTACCTATGCTAGTTTAAACGCTAAAACAAGCCTTCCCAAACAGCTGCACAAGCTCCAAAACAACACTTAAGAAGCTCCAGAGCTCTGACCCTGGAAAAGACCAGCAGCAGAACAAGGTCCTGCCCTGAAGCTGTGGCTCATATACCCCGGGCCCCACCTGAGGCCCTCAGGCCCCACCCACCACCTTTCCCACAATCCCCTGGGTAAAGGGTGGGGCCAACCCCCAGAAGCATAAAAGCACCTGAAGGTGCAGCAGGTGTTGTTATTTGCTTTAAGTTTACTATTTACAAAGTAGTGAAGAGTGACCCTTGATAGAAAAAGCATTATCTGCTCCTCCCTTGCAGCTACACCTATTGCATCAATGACGTGTCCAGGTGAGCAATTAAGTTATTTTTTTATGGAATGTAAATAGAAAAAAAATAAACATCAGACTTATCTCTATAGAAAAGTAGCTTATTCAATGCAATGATAACATTATTATTAAAATTTATGTACTTGAGTGTCCTTCAAAAAAAAAAATACAAACCCAAACACAATCTATTACTATGGGGTCATTCCTTATTTCTAGCAAGACCGTGTGTGTACTAACGAACTTCTGCCAGAACCCCTTTTTGGATGGGAGTGAATAACAAAACAGAATCAGATTCTATGAGAAAACTTTCTCAAAAACATTTTCCTCTGTGAAATAAGTTATTTATTGTAAATTGCTAGCAATTTAAAGTCATATTGATAATCTCATTTTGACCTGTTACTCAACAGCACTACTTGAGTCCCAAAATACAGAAAGCAACAAAAAAGCATGGAATTACAAGTCATGTATTTCCTGAACCTGCATAAAGCACCCTAATTAACATCTAAGTAGCTAGAACAAAAACAAATTTATATACATAAACTCATATTTTACAATAGGTATAAAAATGAGAAATTCTTCTTTATTTCAATGCCTCATGCCCATATAGACAGGTTTTATTCCATTTTTAAACACACATTCCCCCCATGAATTTTCAGGCATTTTTAGGTTGTGAACTGCCTCTTTTGGGGGGGACCCAGTGTGACAACCCACACCCCCCCGGAAAAGGTCTTCTTTTGACTTAGAAATACCATCTGGAGTACAATTACAGCCTGACATTAAAAAAAAAAAAACAAACTACACAAGCATCACACCCCACACAAAGCTTTAACATCTTTGAGATGCAGTCCGCTTCACTACTGCTGAACAGCCCCTCCCACATAGCTCTGCTCATCCCAAAAAAACCCTTAATTAAAGAGCTGCCCACACCACCTGCTGATGGCTAACTTGATGGGAGTTGACTGTACCACCTTGGCCTCAACAGTCTCATTAGATCAATGTATTAACCATATACTCTTACTGCTGTTCCCCCTACCCCTGACTCTACAGCCCCAGGCAGCGCAGCTCCAAGCCAAACACACCCACGTGCAGCCCAACACCACACAGCACTAGAGACAACGTGACTCCAAGATGAGAGAAAACTCTCCACAAGAAGAGCGACTTTCAGACAAGAGATGCTGTCGGGCAAGAAGAGCGACAGGGCTGCAGCGCTGACACGACCAGGCTCTACAGCCAAGCCATAAAAGAGTCAAATGTAACGGACCATTCCAAGAAGTTCCTGTCAAAACGGAGATGACGTATGTGCAGGAAGCATGGCTTCAAGACCCGAGAACGTAAGGATGCAGGGAAGAAATCCCAGTGCGTAACAGCAGGTGGCTAGAACGGCTAGGGCTCAGAGAAGAGAGCTGCTCAGGCAGCCGGGAACGACGCTGCAGAAGAGGACCATTCAGAAACTCCTGAGAGGCAAGTCCTATCTGCACTTTAAAATTGTTATGCAAGAAAAGAAGTGCCCATTGGGCACTCTGCCAATTAGCACAGGCATTTGAGACCCTACAGGTGGTGCCCGAGGCACATGCTGTGCTCCTTGAGTGCAAAGAGAAATAAGGACACCAAAACTTAAGGAAAGTCCAAGACACAGAAGACAGAGCACACAAACTACACAACCAAAGACACAGGCCAGAACTGCCCTGCCCAGCACACACTAGCTTTGTGCTGAAAAGTAACCCACTCCCTTTACCTACTCAGAGGAGACTGCTCCCGCATAGCCCTCTGCTCTAGCCTGACTTTAAAACTCCTCCCCGAAACTGTCAACCTTGCCCCCCTCCAGCACCTGTCCCTCTACTTCGCTTTCAGAGGGCCAGTGGTCTGAATTCATCCTTGACAAAAAAAAACACAACAAACAGCTAACTGATGTGTTCCTGCAGTCACCATGTTCCTCTTCATCAGCAAAACAAAAAGAAATCACAGCTCCAGCAGTGACCACCATGACAGTAGATGCCAACCTCTTCCACAACACCCTCATCCTCAGAGGTGCCATGGCAATCCACTCACCTGCTTCACGTCGATTCCAGTCGGAGGCTGCAGCAACAATTATTTATGGCACCTAAGATACCAACAAACACAAAATTACCATTGCATTTCTGCAAAATCATCAGTCCCGTGCTCCTCCTCCACACTGTCCAGCTCACCTCAAATGCAAGAGACTAGAACAGACCAGACCCTGTCGACACCCAAATCCAAATGCAAAACCGATATGACAGAGACTGATGAACCCACCTCCTTTTCCTAGCCAGCCCCCAGCGCCAAAACTTTAGAAACCCCTTCTCTTCTCCTCAACCGTCAGGGAAGGAGCCTCACTTCTTCCTGACAGCTCCCATCCTGTATTTGCAACCCTGAACCCCCTACGCCGGCTGCTTCTCAGGAGCAGCTCTTCTGAGCTGTGCCCTGCGTTTGGCAGGCACCTCCTATCTTCTGTCTTCCCACAGACTCTGGGCTCTGCATCAGACCCACAAAACAAATAATGTCCTGACACAATCTATGAGGGGCCTGCTGCCCGCTGCAAAAACTCTAGGGACACCGTGGCACTCCATGGGCAACGGGGAAAGGTGATGAGCCATGCCATACCCTGAACGACGCTATGCCTTACGTCCCTGCTGCTTTCTTGAGAAATGCTGGTGCCATATATGCAGATGCATACAAAACGCTCACCCTAACCCCCATAAGATAATCTCATCATCAACCCAATTAAGAGAAACAATATCAGCAATTTACACAGCATACTGCAAAACTGGTGAAAACCCCACAGTTCTATCTTCAATAAAGTCAGAAATTCTAGGAAAATGCAGTGCTCCTAGAACAAAGAAAAGCATACTATTAAACCATCTGGGCACCCCTTAAACACTCATCACAAAGTTATGACCCGAAAAAAAAAGGAGCATACCAGTCAACTTTCTACCATACAGGCAGCTGGATGTTTACTGCTCCCGAAGGTCTCAGCTCAGCCTTCTCACCTCTGCCTCCCTAAATGCCAAAACACGCCTGCCCAAACAGCTGAGCCTGTCCCAAAGCTGCAGCAAAGCGAGGGACCAGCAGAGCACCCACCCCACGGGGCCCAGCAGCAGAATGAGCTCCTGAGCCCGGGCTGGGGCTCGTGTACCCCGGGCCCCGCCCACCGCCCTCAGGCCCCGCCCACCGCCCTTCCCACAATCCCCTGGGAAAGGGGCAGGGCCAACCCCCAGAAGACGTGAAGGCGGGTGGCAGCGGGAGCAGCAGCTTCGCTTCTCCTGCCTTAAGTTCCCAGCAGGCGAAGCGCCTCCCCTTTTTATTTCCATTTGGGACTAACCTCTGGTGATTCTCTTACCGCTTTTGTGTGATTTCTGTCCAGTTGTTGCTGTGGAGAAGAGAGCTCTGCAGGGGTTGCATTATTTTTGCGATCTTCAGATATTTTTGTGGTTAACTGATAATCGTGTTTTATCGTTTTGGAAGAGTGTTGGAAGCATATGATTTCCAGAAGACTTATGAGCATTTACGGGCTCCTGGAGGACTAAAGTGCCATAGAGACGCGCGTCGGAGGACTGAGGGGGCACTTCCGGGGTCCTGGAGGACCGAAGTGCCACGGAGACGCGCGTCGGAGGACTGAGGGGGCACTTCCGGGGTCCTGGAGGACCGCGGGGTCACGTAGATGGAAACCCGGAAAACTGCCGGGCACTGACGGGGCCGCGGTAACGCGTAAGAGCCGATGCGGAGGGGCCGATGGCCGCTCTGGAGGCCGGGCGGGCGGCACCGATGCCGCTCCAGGTGGCGCGGAGCTCGCCAGAGTCCCGGCGGTCCTGGTTCGCCCTCCGGCCGCCGCTCTCTTGAGACTGCGGCCGGACGGGCCTCCGCGAAGCCGCGCCTGCGCACGAGCTGCGGAATCACAGAACCCTTCGAGACAGAGGTTTTTATTTTGAACTTTTACATACATAATTTATATATATGTACGTTTCTCATTCCCTATTTCAACGCCTCCTGCCCATAGTTACAGGTTTTCACATTTTTTAATGCATCCCAAGAATTTTCAGACATTCTGGGGCCGCGACCCACTTCTTTTGGGGGGGCAACTCCACGTAACCCCCCCCCATCTCCCACTCACCTGCTCCTCTGCTGCATCATCGCTGCCCCAGTGACATCGGGGTGCCCCAAATGACACCATCACCCCCCAAGACACACACACACACACACAGACACCCTTCTATTCACCCCAAAAAAAGGCTCAAAACGCCCAGACCCAGGGCTGGCCCCTTCTCCTCAGGGGGGCTCCGCCACCGGCTGCAAACCTGGGCTGGGGCATCTCTCGAGCAGCACGAGACGCCTACGACGAGGCACCTGGAAAACAAAAATCCCCAATTATAGCTCAGCATCCCAAAAAAACAGCACAGAAGAGAGCAGAGGAATTCCGTCAGACGGAGGGACGGGACAGGAGCTGGGGAAACAGCTCAGCTCGAAATACAGCACAGCCTTCAAAAGCCAGCGCCATCTGAACTCTTCAAAGTCAGGATTAAGACTAATCAGTGCCATTTTGAACACGTTCTTAGCGTAAGGGCGAACCCTCCGGCTGGTGCTGGGAAACGCCTGGCCCTTTCCCTTTCACTGAGAAGGTGTGCATGAAGTTTACATCCACCCAGTGAAAATACTTACCCTGTGAAAGTACTTGGCTTTCCTTCGGCGCTAATTTAACTTGCACAGCTGTGAACGGATACTATTAAACTATCCGTCTCCAAAATACACAGCTATGATTTGACCACGGGGGGTTTTTTGTGTGCTACACGAGGAGGAGGAGGGACATCGGGGCAGCGGCGCTGCCCGAGAGAGACACTACTGGCTGCCGGGAAAAGGCGGCACTGAAAGCCAGACAGAAGTAAAGTACTTCAGAGCACTCTGCCAAAAAAACGGGGGGAAAACCGCGTGACATTCAGTTGTCTCTCCTTTTAAACATTTCGAACAAATACCTAACTGCCCAGGTACACCTCATAAATTGTACACTACAGCCGTTTAGGCGGCTGCAGTGTAAACTACGCAAGTCAGTTTGTCGATTATACAACTCTCACTTTTTTTTTTTTAGCTTCATTTAACATAGAAAAATCAGTGAGAGAAAAAACTCCTCCAAATGGTTTCACTTCTGGGGGCGGGGAATCAAATCGCCGGCGCCACGATCCGTAGGGCTACCAAAAAGGACCGGCAGATTCGCGAATGCTTTTGGCTGTGCTGAAGGCGCAGAGGAACGCGTTTTTATGGTATCTCGACTGTTCCAACCGAGAACCCAAAGGCCGGCGATGCCAGCAACTGGGGGGAGACGCGCGGCACTTGGGCCTGCGGAAGGAAATGAACTTCCTCCCGAGGTTACAGAAAAAGGACATTGTTGAAGCCGTAACTCACCAAAACCACAACCAAAACCACAGGATTCGCCGTCACGAGTTAAACGCTGCTGATGCTTCACGGCAAAGCCTGGAGAACGCAGAGAGGCGATGCCCGTTTGTCCCGTTTTGTCCATGTCTCCTCTTTGACCTCGATCGCCTTTAGGACAGATGCCAGTATCTCAGTGAGGTTTTCGAGTACCGCTGTGAAATATTTTAAAGACTTATTGACTGAGAAAGCATAAAGTTTTTATCGTGAAAGCAAAGCCTGCTTCTTCTGGACATGTGAACTCTTACAAACAGTTCCTTCCCTCTTCTAGTACAGAATTATTTTCACAGTATCGTTTGACAGTGAGCACCCAGAAAGAGAAGAATATGCTTTCAGGAAGAGAAAAATAAATGGAGGGAAGTAAGCTTTGCAGAGGCGTAACGTGCTCCAGGACAGACTTTATTTTGTTTTTAGGATTGTGAGGGACGGACTGTAAATTCCCTGCCGAGGGGCAGGAGCCCCTCCAAGCCTTCAGTGGAACGCCTCAAACACTCGCAAGGAAATAAATAACGCAGGCCTGGCCTTCAAACAGCTGATGAGGCTCACACTTCTGGCGGCTGAAAGTGTGGGAGAACTGTCTTGTGAAGACAGGTCGGTTCTGCCACTCGTGCCCTGAGCTCGCTCGTTCTCAGTTCTCGAGGCCGTTGTGTCCCATGAGTGACCTTTGCTTCATTATCCGCGAAACGCACGTGAAAGCGCACGCCCTGCATGTGCTAATGAAGATTACAGAGATCACGCTAAACATGTGTGACCATGGCACTCGTCTCTCCACCCAAATCATGGCACACGTCACCGGGGAGAAGGGAGAAACCTGAGCTGAGCCCGTCCTCAGCAAGGAGGGCGGACCGTGCTGATTCAGCAAACGTAAAAGGGGAAAATAAGTGCCCCGAGGGAACAAAAAAGAAACAAAAGAAATAGATAGTGCCTGGGAAGATTCTTCCCAAGAAAGAAGAAGATTATGCCTGGGAAGAATCCCTGAAAAAGACGCTGGAACCAGGACCCGCGATCTCTTTATCTCTGTCTTTTTCTCTGTCTTTTCCTCTCTCTGTCCCTCAGTTTCTCTTTTCTCTTGGAATTGTTAAGTAACAGTTAGAGCTGTGAAGTGATGACCTTAAGATGACCTTAAGTACGACCTTAAGCACCGCTTGCCATAAGTTGTCCTACACCTGGTGTTAACTAACACAATGTACACCCCAACACCTGCCATAATTTTTTATATACCTAACCAATTATCGTGGGCTTGTTAAGATCTATACTAACCATTTTGGTAAGCTAATAAATGTTTCTGTATGGACCTTGAGATTTATCTCACCTTAGTCCGTGCCGCTGAGAATTTACAAATCTGAAGTCACTTACCCTCCCCTCTTTCCTGACAGCGGGAAGCGACAAGGATTTTGTTAAAATATTTCACAGAAAAACTATAGGAGGAGTGCTGGCACATCCTTCCCGTTAACTTCAGAGTCCACACTACAAGTACCTCAGGAAAAAAGCAGACGCGCATCGCAGACGCACCTCGTACTCGCAGAGCACTCCGCATTCTTTCCGTCTGTCCTGTACCATCACGGCAGAAGGAAGGGCGACCACGGAGAAACGCTGGCAGCTGGAATTCTGCCAAGACAGGAAAAAAACTTCTGGCGTAAAGCTAGGTGGCACTCTAAAGCGTCCTTCTTTCGTGAAGGTCTGTGAAGACTGCAGCCAACGGAGGCTCCTGACGAGTGGGACACGGCCCCAAAGCCTGGGACTCACCGCAGCTCCTGCTTTCAGCGCTGCCCACAGAATTTTCCAGTTCAGGTGCCTCTCTCTTTCTCTGTCCCTTCCTCTTCTGCAGCGCTGGTCACTTGACCATCCTCCACCTAAGAGAACACAGCGGTGTCTTACAGCTCTTGCGATATGAAGCTTCCCAGATGTGCAGCCTTGCACGCACACAACCCTTCCCCATGGCCATACCGTGATTTTGGATACGCGTACGGACCCTGCGGTACATATCAGCAATCTGGTCTGCTGAGGACAACTCAGAGGGGACCCTTCCTCACCCAGAAATGCTTGGCTGTCTCTTCCCTGCCGCAGGAAGCACCTTCTGGCTCAATCACCTTGATGTTGTTCTCTGGCTGTTTCACGTTTTTCAAGCATCTTAAGCTTCACCCACAGCAGCTCCTGTTCAAAGCCAGTAAACGTCCACCAGTCCCAGGTCGCCCACACCAGGAGGGAGAACGGGGCTGAACGGAGACAGCCCAGGCAAGTCTGTGGCAAAGGCAGCCCACGACAACCCCGGGGAGGAGCGGACAACCGCGGCCTCCGGGAGAGAAAGAGAAGGGGCAGCAGTTCCCCGACCACTCGCCCCAGCGGGAGCCCCCCCTGCAGCAGGAGCTCCTGGAGACGCTGCTTTCCCCACCCGGATGCTCCTGGCACCTGCATCGAGAGGCGACCAAGCGCAGCCAGGGGCGGCCGCCGCTGTCGGGAACAGGACGGGGGAAGGACATCTGCCGGCAGTGCCTCGGCTGGGGAGGAGGGCCAGGGCCCGTCTCCTCGCAAAGGAACAGGGAGCGGGGGGGCTGCGGGCCCGGGAGCGGGGGGACGCCGGCCCGGGAGCCCGGGGATGCAGGGGGAGAACCGTCCCGATGGGGGGGGACGCGAGGGGGGGAGGGAGGGGGGGTCCGAGCCGGAGGACGCGGCAAGGGGGGGCCGGGGCCGGGGCCGGCCTGGGAGCCCGGGGACGGGACGCGGGGGGGGAACCGTCCCGGGAGCGGGGGGGTCCGAGCCGGAAGACGCAGGGGGGGTCCAAGCCGGAGAACGGAGGGGGTGGGGCCGGGGCCGGGCTGGGAGCCCAGGGACGCGGGGGGGGGACGCGGGGAGGGGGGGAACCGTCCCGGGAGCGGGGGGGGGTCCGTCCCGGGAGCGGGGGCCGCCTACCATCCTCCCGCCCGACGGAAACGCGGCCGGCAGACGCCGCTCCCCACGTGACCACCCGGAAGTAACATACCGGAAAATACTTCGCAGGCTGGCGCGGCGGCGCAACGTGGGCGCCGGTGGCGCCGAGGCTGACGGCCGCCGCAAAGCCCGCAGCCCCACGGGCTGTGGGGCCACGCGAGCGGCTGCCAAAGAGCTTTCCAACGAGGCACGGCTTTCCCTCCTGGCTCTTCGGGCGTGGGAGCTGTCGCCAGCGCCGCGGCCCTGCCGGAAAATGCTTCGCAGGCTGGCACGGCGGCGCCACGTGGGCGCTGGTGGCGCCGAGCCTGACGGCCGCTGCAAAGCCCGCAGCCCCACGGGCTGTGGGACCACGCGAGCGGCTGCCAAAGAGCTTTCCAACGAGGCACGGCTTTCCCTCCTGGCTCTTCGGGCGTGGGAGCTGTCGCCAGAGTCGCGGCCCTACCAAAAAATGCTTCGCAGGCTGGCGTGGCTGCACCTGCTGGGCGTCGGTGGCACCTAGGCTGACGGCCGCTGCAAGGCCCGCAGCCCCACGGGCTGTTTCGCCAGGCGAGCGGCTGCCAAAGAGCTTTCCAACGAGGCACGGCTTTCCCTCCCTGCTCTTTGGGTGCGGGAGCTGTCGCCAGAATCACGGCCGTACCGGAAAATGCTCTGCATGCTGGCGCGGGGGCGCCACATGGGCGCCGGTGGCGCCGAGTCTGACGGCCGCCACAAAGCCCGCAGCCCCACGGCTGTTTCGCCAGGCGAGCGGCTGCCAAAGAGCTTTCCAACGAGGCACGGCTTTCTCTCCTGGCTCTTCGGGCATGGGAGCTGTCGCCAGAGCCGCGGCACTACCGGAAAATGTTTCGCAGGCTGGCGCGGCTGCACCTGGTGGGCGCCGTTGGCACCGAGGCTGACGGCCGCCGCAAAGCCCGCAGCCCCACGGGCTGTGGGGCCACGCGAGCGACTGCCAAAGAGCTTTCCAACGAGGCATGGCTTTCCCTCCTGGCTCTTCGGGCGTGCGAGCTGTCGCCAGAGCCGCGGCCCTACAGGGAAATGCTTCGCAGGCTGGCGCGGCGGAGCCACGTGGGCGACAGTGGTGCCGAGGCTGACGGCCGCCGCAAAGCCCGCAGCCCCACGGGCTGTGGGGCCACGCGAGCGGCTGCCAAAGAGCTTTCCAACGAGGCACGGCTTTCCCTCCTGGCTCTTCGGGCGTGGGAGCTGTCGCCAGAGGCGCGGCCCTACCGGAAAATGCTTCGCAGGCTGGTGCGGCGGTACCACGTGGGCGCCGGTGGCACGGAGTCTGGCAGCCGCCACAAAGCCCGCAGCTCCACGGGCTGTGGGGCCACACGAGCGGCTACCAAAGAGCTTTCCAACGAGGCATGGCTTTCTCTCCTGGCTCTTCGGGCGTGGGAGCTCTCGCCAGAGTCGCGGCCCTACAGGAAAATGCTTCGCAGGCTGGCGCGGCTGCACCTGGTGGGTGCCGGTGGAACCGAGGCTGACGGCCGCCGCAAAGCCCGCAGCCCCACGAGCTGTGGGGCCACGCGAGAGGCTGCCAAAGAGCTTTCCAACGAGGCACGGCTTTCCCTCCTGGCTCTTCGGGCGTGGGAGCTGTCGCCAGAGCCGCGGCCCTACCGGAAAATGCTTCGCAGGTTGGTGCGGCGGTACCACGTGGGCGCCGGTGGCGTCGAGGCTGACGGCCGCCGCAAAGCCCGCAGCCCCACGGGCTGTGGGGCCACGCGAGCGGCTACCAAAGAGCTTTCCAACGAGGCATGGCTTTCCCTCCTGGCTCTTCGTGATTGGGAGCTGTCGCCAGAGCCGCGGCCCTACCGGAAAATGATTCGCAGGTTGGTGCGGCGGCGCCACGTGGGCGCCGGTGGCACTGAGGCTGACGGCCGCCACAAAGCCCGCAGCTGCACGGGCTGTGGGGCCACACGAGCGGCTGCCAAAGAGCTTTCCAACGAGGCATGGCTTTCCCTCCTGGCTCTTCGAGCGTGGGAGCTGTCGCCAGAGCCGCGGCCCTACCGGAAAATGCTTCACAGGCTGGCGCCGCGGCGCCACGTGGGCGCCGGTGGCGCTGAGGCTGACGGGCGCTGCAAAGCCCGCAGCCCCACGGGCTGTGGGGCCACGCGAGCGGCTGCAAAAGAGCTTTCCAACGAGGCACGGCTTTCCCTCCCTGCTCTTCGGGTGTGGGAGCTGTCGCCAGAGCCGCGGCCCTACCGGAAATTGCTCTGCATGCTGGCGCGGCGGCGCTACATGGGCGCCGGTGGCGCCGAGGCTGACGGCCGCCGCAAAGCCCGCAGCCCCATGGGCTGTTTGGCCACGCGAGCGGCTGCCAAAGAGCTTTCCAAAGAGGCACGGCTTTCCCAGCTGGCTCTTCGGGCGTGGGAGCTGTCGCCAGAGTCGCGGCCCTACCAAAAAATGCTTCGCAGGCTGGCGTGGCTGCACCTGCTGGGCGTCGGTGGCACCTAGGCTGACGGCCGCTGCAAGGCCCGCAGCCCCATGGGCTGTTTGGCCACGCGAGCGGCTGCCAAAGAGCTTTCCAACGAGGCATGGCTTTCCCTCCTGGCTCTTCGGGCGTGGGAGCTGTCGCCAGAGCCGCGGCTCTACCGGAAAATGCTTAGCAGGCTGGCGCGGCAGCGCCACGTGGGCGCCGGTGGCACCGAGGCTGACGGCCGCCGGAAAGCCCGCAGCCCCACGGGCTATGGGGCCACGCGAGGGGCTGCCAAAGAGCTTTCCAACGAGGCACGGCTTTCCCTCCTGGCTCTTCGGGCGTGGGAGCTGTCGCCAAAGCCGCGGCCCTACCGGAAAATGCTTCGCAGGCTGGCGCGGCGGTGCTACGTGGGTGCCGGTGGTGCCGAGGCTGACGGCCGCCGCAAAGCCCGCAGCCCCACGGGCTGTTTCGCCAGGCGAGCGGCTGCCAAAGAGCTTTCCAACGAGGCACGGCTTTCCCTCCTGGCTCTTCGGGCGTGGGAGCTGTCGCCAGAGCCGCGGCCCTACCGGAAAATGCTTCGCAGGTTGGTGCGGCGGTACCACGTGGGCGCCGGTGGCGTCGAGGCTGACGGCCGCCGCAAAGCCCGCAGCCCCACGGGCTGTGGGGCCACGCGATCGGCTGCCAAAGAGCTTTCCAACGAGGCACGGCTTTCTCTCCTGGCTCTTCGGGCATGGGAGCTGTCGCCAGAGCCGCGGCCCTACCGGAAAATGTTTCGCAGGCTGGCGCGGCTGCACCTGGTGGGCGCCGTTGGCACCGAGGCTGACGGCCGCCGCAAAGCCCGCAGCCCCACGGGCTGTGGGGCCACGCGAGCGACTGCCAAAGAGCTTTCCAACGAGGCATGGCTTTCCCAGCTGGCTCTTCGGGCGTGGGAGCTGTCGCCAGAGCCGCGGCCCTACCGGAAAATGCTTCGCAGGCTGGCGCGGCGGCGCCACGTGGGCGCCGGTGGCGCTGAGGCTGACGGGCACCGCAAAGCCCGCAGCCCCACGGGCTGTGGGGCCACGCGAGCGGCTGCCAAAGAGCTTTCCAACGAGGCACGGCTTTCCCTCCTGGCTCTTCGGGCGTGGGAGCTGTCGCCAGAGCCGCGGCCCTACCGGAAAATGCTTCGCAGGCTGGCGCGGCTGCACCTGGTGGGCGCCGGTAGCGGGGAGGTTGACGGCCGCCACAAATCCCGCAGCCCCACGTGCTGTGGGGCCACGCGAGGGGCTGCCAAAGAGCTTTCCAACGAGGCACGGCTTTCCCTCCTGGCTCTTCGGGCGTGGGAGCTGTCGCCAGAGCCGCGGCCCTACCGGAAAATGCTTCGCAGGCTGGCGCGGCTGCACCTGGTGGGCGCCGGTGGCGCCGACGCTGACGGCCGCCGCAAAGCCCGCAGCCCCACGGGCTGTTTCGCCACGCGAGAGGCTTCCAAAGAGCTTTCCAACGAGGTATGGCTTTCTCTCCTGGCTCTTCGGGCGTGGGAGCTGTCGCCACAGTCGCGGCCCTACCAGAAAATGCTTCGCAAGCTGGCGCGGCTGCACCTGGTGGGCGCCGGTGGAACCGAGGCTGACGGCCGCCGCAAAGCCCGCAGCCCCACGGGCTGTGGGGCCACGCGAGCGGCTGCCAAAGAGCTTTCCAACGAGGCACGGCTTTCCCTCCTGGCTCTTCGGGTGTGGGAGCTGTCGCCAGAGCCGCGGCCCTACCGGAAAATGCTTCGCAGGTTGCTGCGGCGGTACCACATGGGCGCCGGTGGCGTCGAGGCTGACGGCCGCCGCAAAGCCCGCAGCCCCACGGGCTGTGGGGCCACGCGAGCGGCTACCAAAGAGCTTTCCAACGAGGCATGGCTTTCCCTCCTGGCTCTTCGTGATTGGGAGCTGTCGCCAGAGCCGCGGCCCCACCGGAAAATGCTTCGCAGGTTGGTGCGGCGGCGCCACGTGGGTGCTGGTGGTGCCGACGCTGACGGCCGCCGCAAAGCCCGCAGCCCCACGGGCTGTTTCGCCAGGCGAGCGGCTGCCAAAGAGCTTTCCAACGAGGCACGGCTTTCCCTCCTGGCTCTTCGGGCGTGGGAGCTGTCGCCAGAGGCGCGGCCCTACCGGAAAATGCTTCGCAGGCTGGCGCGGCGGTGCCACGTGGGTGCCGGTGGTGCCGAGGCTGACGGCCGCCGCAAAGCCCGCAGCCCCACGGGCTGTTTCGCCAGGCGAGCGGCTGCCAAAGAGCTTTCCAACGAGGCACGGCTTTCCCTCCTGGCTCTTTGGGCGTGGGAGCTGTCGCCAAAGCCGCGGCCCTACCGGAAAATGCTCTGCATGCTGGCGCGGGGGCGCCACATGGGCGCCGGTGGCGCCGAGTCTGACGGCCGCCACAAAGCCCGCAGCCCCACGGCTGTTTCGCCAGGCGAGCGGCTGCCAAAGAGCTTTCCAACGAGGCACGGCTTTCTCTCCTGGCTCTTCGGGCATGGGAGCTGTCGCCAGAGCCGCGGCACTACCGGAAAATGTTTCGCAGGCTGGCGCGGCTGCACCTGGTGGGCGCCGTTGGCACCGAGGCTGACGGCCGCCTTAAAGCCCGCAGCCCCACGGGCTGTGGGGCCACGCGAGCGACTGCCAAAGAGCTTTCCAACGAGGCACGGCTTTCCCTCCTGGCTCTTCGGGCGTGCGAGCTGTCGCCAGAGCCGCGGCCCTACAGGGAAATGCTTCGCAGGCTGGCGCGGCGGAGCCACGTGGGCGACAGTGGTGCCGAGGCTGACGGCCGCCGCAAAGCCCGCAGCCCCACGGGCTGTGGGGCCACGCGAGCGGCTGCCAAAGAGCTTTCCAACGAGGCACGGCTTTCCCTCCTGGCTCTTCGGGCGTGGGAGCTGTCGCCAGAGGCGCGGCCCTACCGGAAAATGCTTCGCAGGCTGGTGCAGCGGTACCACGTGGGCGCCGGTGGCACGGAGGCTGGCAGCCGCCACAAAGCCCGCAGCTCCACGGGCTGTGGGGCCACACGAGCGGCTACCAAAGAGCTTTCCAACGAGGCATGGCTTTCTCTCCTGGCTCTTCGGGCGTGGGAGCTCTCGCCAGAGTCGCGGCCCTACAGGAAAATGCTTCGCAGGCTGGCGCGGCTGCACCTGGTGGGTGCCGGTGGAACCGAGGCTGACGGCCGCCGCAAAGCCCGCAGCCCCACGAGCTGTGGGGCCACGCGAGAGGCTGCCAAAGAGCTTTCCAACGAGGCACGGCTTTCCCTCCTGGCTCTTCGGGCGTGGGAGCTGTCGCCAGAGCCGCGGCCCTACCGGAAAATGCTTCGCAGGTTGGTGCGGCGGTACCACGTGGGCGCCGGTGGCGTCGAGGCTGACGGCCGCCGCAAAGCCCGCAGCCCCACGGGCTGTGGGGCCACGCGAGCGGCTACCAAAGAGCTTTCCAACGAGGCATGGCTTTCCCTCCTGGCTCTTCGTGATTGGGAGCTGTCGCCAGAGCCGCGGCCCTACCGGAAAATGATTCGCAGGTTGGTGCGGCGGCGCCACGTGGGCGCCGGTGGCACTGAGGCTGACGGCCGCCACAAAGCCCGCAGCTGCACGGGCTGTGGGGCCACACGAGCGGCTGCCAAAGAGCTTTCCAACGAGGCATGGCTTTCCCTCCTGGCTCTTCGAGCGTGGGAGCTGTCGCCAGAGCCGCGGCCCTACCGGAAAATGCTTCACAGGCTGGCGCCGCGGCGCCACGTGGGCGCCGGTGGCGCTGAGGCTGACGGGCGCTGCAAAGCCCGCAGCCCCACGGGCTGTGGGGCCACGCGAGCGGCTGCAAAAGAGCTTTCCAACGAGGCACGGCTTTCCCTCCCTGCTCTTCGGGTGTGGGAGCTGTCGCCAGAGCCGCGGCCCTACCGGAAATTGCTCTGCATGCTGGCGCGGCGGCGCTACATGGGCGCCGGTGGCGCCGAGGCTGACGGCCGCCGCAAAGCCCGCAGCCCCATGGGCTGTTTGGCCACGCGAGCGGCTGCCAAAGAGCTTTCCAAAGAGGCACGGCTTTCCCAGCTGGCTCTTCGGGCGTGGGAGCTGTCGCCAGAGTCGCGGCCCTACCAAAAAATGCTTCGCAGGCTGGCGTGGCTGCACCTGCTGGGCGTCGGTGGCACCTAGGCTGACGGCCGCTGCAAGGCCCGCAGCCCCATGGGCTGTTTGGCCACGCGAGCGGCTGCCAAAGAGCTTTCCAACGAGGCATGGCTTTCCCTCCTGGCTCTTCGGGCGTGGGAGCTGTCGCCAGAGCCGCGGCTCTACCGGAAAATGCTTAGCAGGCTGGCGCGGCAGCGCCACGTGGGCGCCGGTGGCACCGAGGCTGACGGCCGCCGGAAAGCCCGCAGCCCCACGGGCTATGGGGCCACGCGAGGGGCTGCCAAAGAGCTTTCCAACGAGGCACGGCTTTCCCTCCTGGCTCTTCGGGCGTGGGAGCTGTCGCCAAAGCCGCGGCCCTACCGGAAAATGCTTCGCAGGCTGGCGCGGCGGTGCTACGTGGGTGCCGGTGGTGCCGAGGCTGACGGCCGCCGCAAAGCCCGCAGCCCCACGGGCTGTGGGGCCACGCGATCGGCTGCCAAAGAGCTTTCCAACGAGGCACGGCTTTCTCTCCTGGCTCTTCGGGCATGGGAGCTGTCGCCAGAGCCGCGGCCCTACCGGAAAATGTTTCGCAGGCTGGCGCGGCTGCACCTGGTGGGCGCCGTTGGCACCGAGGCTGACGGCCGCCGCAAAGCCCGCAGCCCCACGGGCTGTGGGGCCACGCGAGCGACTGCCAAAGAGCTTTCCAACGAGGCATGGCTTTCCCAGCTGGCTCTTCGGGCGTGGGAGCTGTCGCCAGAGCCGCGGCCCTACCGGAAAATGCTTCGCAGGCTGGCGCGGCGGCGCCACGTGGGCGCCGGTGGCGCTGAGGCTGACGGACACCGCAAAGCCCGCAGCCCCACGGGCTGTGGGGCCACGCGAGCGGCTGCCAAAGAGCTTTCCAACGAGGCACGGCTTTCCCTCCTGGCTCTTCGGGCGTGGGAGCTGTCGCCAGAGCCGCGGCCCTACCGGAAAATGCTTCGCAGGCTGGCGCGGCTGCACCTGGTGGGCGCCGGTAGCGGGGAGGTTGACGGCCGCCACAAATCCCGCAGCCCCACGTGCTGTGGGGCCACGCGAGGGGCTGCCAAAGAGCTTTCCAACGAGGCACGGCTTTCCCTCCTGGCTCTTCGGGCGTGGGAGCTGTCGCCAGAGCCGCGGCCCTACCGGAAAATGCTTCGCAGGCTGGCGCGGCTGCACCTGGTGGGCGCCGGTGGCGCCGACGCTGACGGCCGCCGCAAAGCCCGCAGCCCCACGGGCTGTTTCGCCACGCGAGAGGCTTCCAAAGAGCTTTCCAACGAGGTATGGCTTTCTCTCCTGGCTCTTCGGGCGTGGGAGCTGTCGCCACAGTCGCGGCCCTACCAGAAAATGCTTCGCAAGCTGGCGCGGCTGCACCTGGTGGGCGCCGGTGGAACCGAGGCTGACGGCCGCCGCAAAGCCCGCAGCCCCACGGGCTGTGGGGCCACGCGAGCGGCTGCCAAAGAGCTTTCCAACGAGGCACGGCTTTCCCTCCTGGCTCTTCGGGTGTGGGAGCTGTCGCCAGAGCCGCGGCCCTACCGGAAAATGCTTCGCAGGTTGCTGCGGCGGTACCACATGGGCGCCGGTGGCGTCGAGGCTGACGGCCGCCGCAAAGCCCGCAGCCCCACGGGCTGTGGGGCCACGCGAGCGGCTACCAAAGAGCTTTCCAACGAGGCATGGCTTTCCCTCCTGGCTCTTCGTGATTGGGAGCTGTCGCCAGAGCCGCGGCCCCACCGGAAAATGCTTCGCAGGTTGGTGCGGCGGCGCCACGTGGGTGCTGGTGGTGCCGACGCTGACGGCCGCCGCAAAGCCCGCAGCCCCACGGGCTGTTTCGCCAGGCGAGCGGCTGCCAAAGAGCTTTCCAACGAGGCACGGCTTTCCCTCCTGGCTCTTCGGGCGTGGGAGCTGTCGCCAGAGGCGCGGCCCTACCGGAAAATGCTTCGCAGGCTGGCGCGGCGGTGCCACGTGGGTGCCGGTGGTGCCGAGGCTGACGGCCGCCGCAAAGCCCGCAGCCCCACGGGCTGTTTCGCCAGGCGAGCGGCTGCCAAAGAGCTTTCCAACGAGGCACGGCTTTCCCTCCCTGCTCTTTGGGTGCGGGAGCTGTCGCCAGAATCACGGCCGTACCGGAAAATGCTCTGCATGCTGGCGCGGGGGCGCCACATGGGCGCCGGTGGCGCCGAGTCTGACGGCCGCCACAAAGCCCGCAGCCCCACGGCTGTTTCGCCAGGCGAGCGGCTGCCAAAGAGCTTTCCAACGAGGCACGGCTTTCTCTCCTGGCTCTTCGGGCATGGGAGCTGTCGCCAGAGCCGCGGCACTACCGGAAAATGTTTCGCAGGCTGGCGCGGCTGCACCTGGTGGGCGCCGTTGGCACCGAGGCTGACGGCCGCCGCAAAGCCCGCAGCCCCACGGGCTGTGGGGCCACGCGAGCGACTGCCAAAGAGCTTTCCAACGAGGCATGGCTTTCCCAGCTGGCTCTTCGGGCGTGGGAGCTGTCGCCAGAGACGCGGCCCTACCGGAAAATGCTTCGCAGGCTGGCGCGGCGGCGCCACGTGGGCGCCGGTGGCGCTGAGGCTGACGGGCGCCGCAAAGCCCGCAGCCCCACGGGCTGTGGGGCCACGCGAGCGGCTGCCAAAGAGCTTTCCAACGAGGCACGGCTTTCCCTCCTGGCTCTTCGGGCGTGGGAGCTGTCGCCAGAGCCACGGCCCTACCGGAAAATGCTTCGCAGGTTGGTGCGGCGGTACCACGTGGGCGCCGGTGGAACCGAGGCTGACGGCCGCCGCAAAGCCCGCAGCCCAAGGGGCTGTGGGGCCACGCGAGCGGCTGCCAAAGACCTTTCCAACGAGGCATGGCTTTCCCTCCTGGCTCTTCGTGATTGGGAGCTGTCGCCAGAGCCGCGGCCCTACCGGAAAATGCTTCGCAGGTTGGTGCGGCGGCGCCACGTGGGTGCTGGTGGTGCCGAGGCTAACGGCCGCCGCAAAGCCCGCAGCCCCACGGGCTGTTTCGCCAGGCGAGCGGCTGCCAAAGAGCTTTCCAACGAGGCACGGCTTTCTCTCCTGGCTCTTCGGGCATGGGAGCTGTCGCCAGAGCCGCGGCCCTACCGGAAAATGTTTCGCAGGCTGGCGCGGCTGCACCTGGTGGGCGCCGTTGGCACCGAGGCTGACGGCCGCCGCAAAGCCCGCAGCCCCACGGGCTGTGGGGCCACGCGAGCGACTGCCAAAGAGCTTTCCAACGAGGCATGGCTTTCCCAGCTGGCTCTTCGGGCGTGGGAGCTGTCGCCAGAGACGCGGCCCTACCGGAAAATGCTTCGCAGGCTGGTGGGGCGGCGCCACGTGGGCGCCGGTAGCGCTGAGGCTGACGGGCGCCGCAAAGCCCGCAGCCCCACGGGCTGTGGGGCCACGCGAGCGGCTGCCAAAGAGCTTTCCAACGAGGCACGGCTTTCCCTCCTGGCTCTTCGGGCGTGGGAGCTGTCGCCAGAGCCACGGCCCTACCGGAAAATGCTTCGCAGGTTGGTGCGGCGGTACCACGTGGGCGCCGGTGGAACCGAGGCTGACGGCCGCCGCAAAGCCCGCAGCCCAAGGGGCTGTGGGGCCACGCGAGCGGCTGCCAAAGACCTTTCCAACGAGGCATGGCTTTCCCTCCTGGCTCTTCGTGATTGGGAGCTGTCGCCAGAGCCGCGGCCCTACCGGAAAATGCTTCGCAGGTTGGTGCGGCGGCGCCACGTGGGTGCTGGTGGTGCCGAGGCTAACGGCCGCCGCAAAGCCCGCAGCCCCACGGGCTGTTTCGCCAGGCGAGCGGCTGCCAAAGAGCTTTCCAACGAGGCACGGCTTTCTCTCCTGGCTCTTTGGGCGTGGGAGCTGTCGCCAGAGCCGCGGCCCTACCGGAAAATGCTTCGCAGGCTGGCGCGGCTGCACCTGGTGGGCGCCGGTGGCGGGGAGGCTGACGGCCGCCACAAAGCCCGCAGCTCCACGGGCTGTGGGGCCACGCGAGCGGCTGCCAAAGAGCTTTCCAACGAGGCATGGCTTTCCCTCCTCGCTCTTCGGGCGTGGGAGCTGTCGCCAGAGCCGCGGTCCTACCGGAAAATGCTTCGCAGGCTGGCGCGGCTGCACCTGGTGGGCGCCGGTGGCACCGAGGCTGACGGCCGCCACAAAGCCCGCAGCCCCACGGGCTGTGGGGCCACGCGAGCGGCTGCCAAAGAGCTTTCCAACGAGGCATGGCTTTCCCTCCTGGCTCTTCGGGCGTGGGAGCTGTCGCCAGAGCCGCGGCCCTATCGGAAAATGCTTCGCAGGCTGGCGCGGCTGCACCTGGTGGGCGCCGGTGGCGCCGACGCTGACGGCCGCCGCAAAGCCCGCAGCCCCACGGGCTGTTTCGCCACGCGAGAGGCTTCCAAAGAGCTTTCCAACGAGGCATGGCTTTCTCTCCTGGCTCTTCGGGTGTGGGAGCTGTCGCCAGAGTCGCGGCCCTACCGGAAAATGCTTCGCAAGCTGGCGCGGCTGCACCTGGTGGGATCCGGTGAAACCAAGGCTGACGGCCGCCGCAAAGCCCGCAGCCCCACGGGCTCTGGGGCCACGCGAGCGGCTGCCAAAGAGCATTCCAACGAGGCACGGCTTTCCCTCCTGGCTCTTCGGGTGTGGGAGCTGTCGCCAGAGCCGCGGCCCTACCGGAAAATGCTTCGCAGGTTGGTGCGGCGGTACCACGTGGGCGCCGGTGGCGTCGAGGCTGACGGCCGCCGCAAAGCCCGCAGCCCCACGGGCTGTGGGGCCACGCGAGCGGCTACCAAAGAGCTTTCCAACGAGTCATGGCTTTCCCTCCTAGCTCTTCGTGATTGGGAGCTGTCGCCAGAGCCGCGGCCCTACAGGAAAATGCTTCGCAGGCTGGCGCGGCTGCACCTGGTGGGCGCCGGTGGCAGCGAGGCTGACGGCCGCCGCAAAGCCCGCAGCCCCACGGGCTGTGGGGCCACGCGAGCGGCTGCCAAAGAGCTTTCCAACGAGGCACGGCTTTCCCTCCAGGCTCTTCGGGTGTGGGAACTGTCGCCACAGCCGCGGCCCTACCGGAAAATGCTTCGCAGGCTGGCGCGGCTGCACCTGGTGGGCGCCGGTAGCATCGAGGCTGACGGCCGCCGCAAAGCCCGCAGCCCCACGGGCTGTGGGGCCACGCGAGAGGCTTCCAAAGAGCTTTCCAACGAGGCATGGCTTTCCCTCCTGGCTCTTCGGGTGTGGGAGGTGTCGCCAGAGCCGCGGCCCTACCGGGAAATGCTTCGCAGGCTGGCGCGGCTGCACCTGGTGGGCGCCTGTGGCAGGGAGGCTGACGGCCGCCACAAAGCCCGCAGCTCCACGGGCTGTGGGGCCACGCGAGCGGCTGCCAAAGAGCTTTCCAACGAGGCACGGCTTTCCCTCCTGGTTCTTCGGGTGTGGGAGCTGTCGCCAGAGCCGCGGCCCTACCGGAAAATGCTTCGCAGGTTGGTGCGGCGGCGCCACGTGGGTGCTGGTGGTGCCGAGGCTGACGGCCGCCGCAAAGCCCGCAGCCCCACGGGCTGTGGGGCCACGCGAGCGGCTGCCAAAGAGCTTTCCAACGAGGCATGGCTTTCCCTCCTGGCTCTTCGGGCGTGGGAGCTGTCGCCAGAGCCGCGGCTCTACCGGAAAATGCTTCGCAGGCTGGCGCGGCGGCGCCACGTCGGCGCCGGTGGCGCCGAGGCTGACGGCCGCTGCAAAGCCCGCAGCCCCACGGGCTATGGGGCCACGCGAGGGGCTGCCAAAGAGCTTTCCAACGAGGCATGGCTTTCCCTCCTGGCTCTTCGGGCGTGGGAGCTGTCGCCAAAGCCGCGGCCCTACCGGAAAATGCTTCGCAGGCTGGCGTGGCTGCACCTGCTGGGCGCCGGTGGCAGGGAGGTTGACAGCCGCCACAAAGCCCGCAGCCCCACGGGCTGTGGGGCCACGCGAGGGGCTGCCAAAGAGCTTTCCAACGAGGCACGGCTTTCCCAGCTGGCTCTTCGGGCATGGGAGCTGTCGCCAGAGCCGCGGCCCTACCGGAAAATGCTTCGCAGGCTGGTGCGGCGGTGCCACGTGGGCGCCGGTAGCGCCGAGGCTGACGGCCGCCGCAAAGCCCGCAGCCCCACGGGCTGTTTCGCCACGCGAGAGGCTTCCAAAGAGCTTTCCAACGAGGCATGGCTTTCTCTCCTGGCTCTTCGGGCGTGGGAGCTGTCGCCAGAGTCGCGGCCCTACAGGAAAATGCTTCGCAGGCTGGCGCGGCTGCACCTGGTGGGTGCCGGTGGAACCGAGTCTGACGGCCGCCGCAAAGCCCGCAGCCCCACGAGCTGTGGGGCCACGCGAGCGGCTGCCAAAGAGCTTTCCAACGAGGCACGGCTTTCCCTCCTGGCTCTTCGGGCGTGGGAGCTGTCGCCAGAGCCGCGGCCCTACCGGAAAATGCTTCGCAGGTTGGTGCGGCGGTACCACGTGGGCGCCGGTGGCGTCGAGGCTGACGGCCGCCGCAAAGCCCGCAGCCCCACGGGCTGTGGGGCCACGCGAGCGGCTGCCAAAGAGCTTTCCAACGAGGCATGGCTTTCCCTCCTGGCTCTTCGTGATTGGGAGCTGTCGCCAGAGCCGCGGCCCTACCGGAAAATGATTCGCAGGCTGGTGCGGCGGCGCCACGTGGGTGCTGGTGGTGCCGAGGTTGACGGCCGCCGCAAAGCCCGCAGCCCCACGGGCTGTTTCGCCAGGCGAGCGGCTGCCAAAGAGCTTTCCAACGAGGCACGGCTTTCCCTCCCTGCTCTTTGGGTGCGGGAGCTGTCGCCAGAATCACGGCCCTACCAGAAAATGCTCTGCATGCTGGCGCGGGGGCGCCACATGGGCGCCGGTGGCGCCGAGTCTGACGGCCGCCACAAAGCCCGCAGCCCCACGGGCTGTTTCGCCAGGCGAGCGGCTGCCAAAGAGCTTTCCAACGAGGCATGGCTTTCCCAGCTCGCTCTTCGGGCGTGGGAGCTGTCGCCAGAGCCGCGGCCCTACCGGAAAATGCTTCGCAGGCTGGCGCGGCGGCGCCACGTGGGCGCCGGTGGCGCTGAGGCTGACGGGCGCCGCAAAGCCCGCAGCCCCACGGGCTGTGGGGCCACGCGAGCGGCTGCCAAAGAGCTTTCCAACGAGGCACGGCATTCCCTCCTGGCTCTTCGGGCGTGGGAGCTGTCGCCAGAGCCGCGGCCCTACCGGAAAATGCTTCGCAGGTTGGTGCGGCGGTACCACGTGGGCGCCGGTGGCGTCGAGGCTGACGGCCGCCGCAAAGCCCGCAGCCCCACGGGCTGTGGGGCCACGCGAGCGGCTGCCAAAGACCTTTCCAACGAGGCATGGCTTTCCCTCCTGGCTCTTCGGGCGTGGGAGCTGTCGCCAGAGCCGCGGCCCTACCGGAAAATGCTTCGCAAGCTGGTGCGGCGGCGCCACGTGGGTGCTGGTGGTGCCGAGGCTGACGGCCGCCGCAAAGCCCGCAGCCCCACGGGCTGTTTCGCCAGGCGAGCGGCTGCCAAAGAGCTTTCCAACGAGGCACGGCTTTCTCTCCTGGCTCTTCGGGCGTGGGAGCTGTCGCCAGAGCCGCGGCCCTACCGGAAAATGCTTCGCAGGCTGGCGCGGCTGCACCTGGTGGGCGCCGGTGGCGGGGAGGCTGACGGCCGCCACAAAGCCCGCAGCTCCACGGGCTGTGGGGCCACGCGAGCGGCTGCCAAAGAGCTTTCCAACGAGGCACGGCTTTCCCTCCTGGCTCTTCGGGCGTGGAAACTGTCGCCAAAGCCGCGGCCCTACCGGAAAATGCTTCGCAGGCTGGCGCGGCGGTGCCACGTGGGTGCCGGTGGTGCCGAGGCTGACGGCCGCCGCAAAGCCCGCAGCCCCACGGGCTGTTTCGCCAGGCGAGCGGCTGCCAAAGAGCTTTCCAACGAGGCACGGCTTTCTCTCCTGACTCTTCGGGCTTGGGAGCTGTCGCCAGAGCCGTGGCCCTACCGGAAAATGCTTCGCAGGCTGGCGCGGCTGCACCTAGTGGGCGCCGGTGGCAGGGAGGTTGACAGCCGCCACAAAGCCCGCAGCCCCACGGGCTGTGGGGCCACGCGAGGGGCTGCCAAAGAGCTTTCCAACGAGGCACGGCTTTCCCTCCTGGCTCTTCGGGCGTGGGAGCTGTCGCCAGAGCCGCGGCCCTACCGGAAAATGCTTCGCAGGCTGGTGCGGCGGTGCCACGTGGGCGCCGGTAGCGCCGAGGCTGACGGCCGCCGCAAAGCCCGCAGCCCCACGGGCTGTTTCGCCACGCGAGAGGCTTCCAAAGAGCTTTCCAACGAGGCATGGCTTTCTCTCCTGGCTCTTCGGGCGTGGGAGCTGTCGCCAGAGTCGCGGCCCTACAGGAAAATGCTTCGCAGGCTGGCGCGGCTGCACCTGGTGGGTGCCGGTGGAACCGAGTCTGACGGCCGCCGCAAAGCCCGCAGCCCCACGAGCTGTGGGGCCACGCGAGCGGCTGCCAAAGAGCTTTCCAACGAGGCACGGCTTTCCCTCCTGGCTCTTCGGGCGTGGGAGCTGTCGCCAGAGCCGCGGCCCTACCGGAAAATGCTTCGCAGGTTGGTGCGGCGGTACCACGTGGGCGCCGGTGGCGTCGAGGCTGACGGCCGCCGCAAAGCCCGCAGCCCCACGGGCTGTGGGGCCACGCGAGCGGCTACCAAAGAGCTTTCCAACGAGGCATGGCTTTCCCTCCTGGCTCTTCGTGATTGGGAGCTGTCGCCAGAGCCGCGGCCCTACCGGAAAATGATTCGCAGGCTGGTGCGGCGGCGCCACGTGGGTGCTGGTGGTGCCGAGGCTGACGGCCGCCGCAAAGCCCGCAGCCCCACGGGCTGTTTCGCCAGGCGAGCGGCTGCCAAAGAGCTTTCCAACGAGGCACGGCTTTCTCTCCTGGCTCTTCGGGCATGGGAGCTGTCGCCAGAGCCGCGGCCCTACCGGAAAATGTTTCGCAGGCTGGCGCGGCTGCACCTGGTGGGCGCCGTTGGCACCGAGGCTGACGGCCGCCGCAAAGCCCGCAGCCCCACGGGCTGTGGGGCCACGCGAGCGACTGCCAAAGAGCTTTCCAACGAGGCATGGCTTTCCCAGCTGGCTCTTCGGGCGTGGGAGCTGTCGCCAGAGCCGCGGCCCTACCGGAAAATGCTTCGCAGGCTGGCGCGGCGGCGCCACGTGTCGCCGGTGGCGCTGAGGCTGACGGGCGCCGCAAAGCCCGCAGCCCCACGGGCTGTGGGGCCACGCGAGCGGCTGCCAAAGAGCTTTCCAACGAGGCACGGCTTTCCCTCCTGGCTCTTCGGGCGTGGGAGCTGTCGCCAGAGCCGCGGCCCTACCGGAAAATGCTTCGCAGGTTGGTGCGGCGGTACCACGTGGGCGCCGGTGGCGTCGAGGCTGACGGCCGCCGCAAAGCCCGCAGCCCCACGGGCTGTGGGGCCACGCGAGCGGCTGCCAAAGACCTTTCCAACGAGGCATGGCTTTCCCTCCTGGCTCTTCGGGCGTGGGAGCTGTCGCCAGAGCCGCGGCCCTACCGGAAAATGCTTCGCAGGCTGGTGCGGCGGCGCCACGTGGGTGCTGGTGGTGCCGAGGCTGACGGCCGCCGCAAAGCCCGCAGCCCCACGGGCTGTTTCGCCAGGCGAGCGGCTGCCAAAGAGCTTTCCAACGAGGCATGGCTTTCCCTCCTCGCTCTTCGGGCGTGGGAGCTGTCGCCAGAGCCACGGCCCTACCGGAAAATGCTTCGCAGGCTGGCGCGGCTGCACCTGGTGGGCGCCGGTAGCGGGGAGGTTGACGGCCGCCACAAATCCCGCAGCCCCACGTGCTGTGGGGCCACGCGAGGGGCTGCCAAAGAGCTTTCCAACGAGGCACGGCTTTCCCAGCTGGCTCTTCGGGCGTGGGAGCTGTCGCCAGAGCCGCGGCCCTACCGGAAAATGCTTCGCAGGCTGGTGCGGCGGTGCCACGTGGGCGCCGGTAGCGCCGAGGCTGACGGCCGCCGCAAAGCCCGCAGCCCCACGGGCTGTTTCGCCACGCGAGAGGCTTCCAAAGAGCTTTCCAACGAGGCATGGCTTTCTCTCCTGGCTCTTCGGGCGTGGGAGCTGTCGCCAGAGTCGCGGCCCTACAGGAAAATGCTTCGCAGGCTGGCGCGGCTGCACCTGGTGGGTGCCGGTGGAACCGAGTCTGACGGCCGCCGCAAAGCCCGCAGCCCCACGGGCTGTGGGGCCACGCGAGCGGCTGCCAAAGAGCTTTCCAACGAGGCACGGCTTTCCCTCCTGGCTCTTCGGGCGTGGGAGCTGTCGCCAGAGCCGCGGCCCTACCGGAAAATGCTTCGCAGGTTGGTGCGGCGGTACCACGTGGGCGCCGGTGGTGCCGAGGCTGACGGCCGCCGCAAAGCCCGCAGCCCCACGGGCTGTTTCGCCAGGCGAGCGGCTGCCAAAGAGCTTTCCAACGAGGCATGGCTTTCCCTCCTCGCTCTTCGGGCGTGGGAGCTGTCGCCAGAGCCACGGCCCTACCGGAAAATGCTTCGCAGGCTGGCGCGGCTGCACCTGGTGGGCGCCGGTAGCGGGGAGGTTGACGGCCGCCACAAAGCCCGCAGCCCCACGTGCTGTGGGGCCACGCGAGGGGCTGCCAAAGAGCTTTCCAACGAGGCACGGCTTTCCCAGCTGGCTCTTCGGGCGTGGGAGCTGTCGCCAGAGCCGCGGCCCTACCGGAAAATGCTTCGCAGGCTGGTGCGGCGGTGCCACGTGGGCGCCGGTAGCGCCGAGGCTGACGGCCGCCGCAAAGCCCGCAGCCCCACGGGCTGTTTCGCCACGCGAGAGGCTTCCAAAGAGCTTTCCAACGAGGCATGGCTTTCTCTCCTGGCTCTTCGGGCGTGGGAGCTGTCGCCAGAGTCGCGGCCCTACAGGAAAATGCTTCGCAGGCTGGCGCGGCTGCACCTGGTGGGTGCCGGTGGAACCGAGTCTGACGGCCGCCGCAAAGCCCGCAGCCCCACGGGCTGTGGGGCCACGCGAGCGGCTGCCAAAGAGCTTTCCAACGAGGCACGGCTTTCCCTCCTGGCTCTTCGGGCGTGGGAGCTGTCGCCAGAGCCGCGGCCCTACCGGAAAATGCTTCGCAGGTTGGTGCGGCGGTACCACGTGGGCGCCGGTGGTGCCGAGGCTGACGGCCGCCGCAAAGCCCGCA
The DNA here is from genome assembly GCF_963924245.1 of Chroicocephalus ridibundus. Taxonomy (NCBI): domain Eukaryota; kingdom Metazoa; phylum Chordata; class Aves; order Charadriiformes; family Laridae; genus Chroicocephalus; species Chroicocephalus ridibundus. Next base: position 341,178 of record NW_026961567.1, on the reverse strand, counting down.
GCCCCACGGGCTGTTTCGCCAGGCGAGCGGCTGCCAAAGAGCTTTCCAACGAGGCACGGCTTTCCCTCCCTGCTCTTTGGGTGCGGGAGCTGTCGCCAGAATCACGGCCCTACCGGAAAATGCTCTGCATGCTGGCGCGGGGGCGCCACATGGGCGCCGGTGGCGCCGAGTCTGACGGCCGCCACAAAGCCCGCAGCCCCACGGGCTGTTTCGCCAGGCGAGCGGCTGCCAAAGAGCTTTCCAACGAGGCACGGCTTTCTCTCCTGGCTCTTCGGGCATGGGAGCTGTCGCCAGAGCCGCGGCCCTACCGGAAAATGTTTCGCAGGCTGGCGCGGCTGCACCTGGTGGGCGCCGTTGGCACCGAGGCTGACGGCCGCCTTAAAGCCCGCAGCCCCACGGGCTGTGGGGCCACGCGAGCGGCTGCCAAAGAGCTTTCCAACGAGGCACGGCTTTCCCTCCTGGCTCTTCGGGCGTGGGAGCTGTCGCCAGAGCCACGGCCCTACCGGAAAATGCTTCGCAGGTTGGTGCGGCGGTACCACGTGGGCGCCGGTGGCGTCGAGGCTGACGGCCGCCGCAAAGCCCGCAGCCCCACGGGCTGTGGGGCCACGCGAGCGGCTGCCAAAGACCTTTCCAACGAGGCATGGCTTTCCCTCCTGGCTCTTCGTGATTGGGAGCTGTCGCCAGAGCCGCGGCCCTACCGGAAAATGCTTCGCAGGCTGGTGCGGCGGCGCCACGTGGGTGCTGGTGGTGCCGAGGCTGACGGCCGCCGCAAAGCCCGCAGCCCCACGGGCTGTTTCGCCAGGCGAGCGGCTGCCAAAGAGCTTTCCAACGAGGCATGGCTTTCCCTCCTGGCTCTTCGGGCGTGGGAGCTGTCGCCAGAGCCACGGCCCTACCGGAAAATGCTTCGCAGGCTGGCGCGGCTGCACCTGGTGGGCGCCGGTAGCGGGGAGGTTGACGGCCGCCACAAATCCCGCAGCCCCACGTGCTGTGGGGCCACGCGAGGGGCTGCCAAAGAGCTTTCCAACGAGGCACGGCTTTCCCTCCTGGCTCTTCGGGCGTGGGAGCTGTCGCCAGAGCCGCGGCCCTACCGGAAAATGCTTCGCAGGCTGGCGCGGCTGCACCTGGTGGGCGCCGGTGGCGCCGACGCTGACGGCCGCCGCAAAGCCCGCAGCCCCACGGGCTGTTATGCCACGCAAGAGGCTTCCAAAGAGCTTTCCAACGAGGTATGGCTTTCTCTCCTGGCTCTTCGGGCGTGGGAGCTGTCGCCACAGTCGCGGCCCTACCAGAAAATGCTTCGCAAGCTGGCGCGGCTGCACCTGGTGGGCGCCGGTGGAACCGAGGCTGACGGCCGCCGCAAAGCCCGCAGCCCCACGGGCTGTGGGGCCACGCGAGCGGCTGCCAAAGAGCTTTCCAACGAGGCACGGCTTTCCCTCCTGGCTCTTCGGATGTGGGAGCTGTCGCCAGAGCCGCGGCCCTACCGGAAAATGCTTCGCAGGTTGCTGCGGCGGTACCACATGGGCGCCGGTGGCGTCGAGGCTGACGGCCGCCGCAAAGCCCGCAGCCCCACGGGCTGTGGGGCCACGCGAGCGGCTACCAAAGAGCTTTCCAACGAGGCATGGCTTTCCCTCCTGGCTCTTCGTGATTGGGAGCTGTCGCCAGAGCCGCGGCCCTACCGGAAAATGCTTCGCAGGTTGCTGCGGCGGCGCCACGTGGGTGCTGGTGGTGCCGAGGCTGACGGCCGCCGCAAAGCCCGCAGCCCCACGGCCTGTTTCGCCAGGCGAGCGGCTGCCAAAGAGCTTTCCAACGAGGCACGGCTTTCTCTCCTGGCTCTTCGGGCGTGGGAGCTGTCGCCAGAGCCGCGGCCCTACCGGAAAATGCTTCGCAGGCTGGCGCGGCTGCACCTGGTGGGCGCCGGTGGCGGGGAGGCTGACGGCCGCCACAAAGCCCGCAGCTCCACGGGCTGTGGGGCCACGCGAGCGGCTGCCAAAGAGCTTTCCAACGAGGCACGGCTTTCCCTCCTGGCTCTTCGGGCGTGGGAGCTGTCGCCAAAGCCGCGGCCCTACCGGAAAATGCTTCGCAGGCTGGCGCGGCGGTGCCACGTGGGTGCCGGTGGTGCCGAGGCTGACGGCCACCGCAAAGCCCGCAGCCCCACGGGCTGTTTCGCCAGGCGAGCGGCTGCCAAAGAGCTTTCCAACGAGGCACGGCTTTCTCTCCTGACTCTTCGGGCTTGGGAGCTGTCGCCAGAGCCGTGGCCCTACCGGAAAATGCTTCGCAGGCTGGCGCGGCTGCACCTAGTGGGCGCCGGTGGCAGGGAGGTTGACAGCCGCCACAAAGCCCGCAGCCCCACGGGCTGTGGGGCCACGCGAGGGGCTGCCAAAGAGCTTTCCAACGAGGCACGGCTTTCCCAGCTGGCTCTTCGGGCGTGGGAGCTGTCGCCAGAGCCGCGGCCCTACCGGAAAATGCTTCGCAGGCTGGTGCGGCGGTGCCACGTGGGCGCCGGTAGCGCCGAGGCTGACGGCCGCCGCAAAGCCCGCAGCCCCACGGGCTGTTTCGCCACGCGAGAGGCTTCCAAAGAGCTTTCCAACGAGTCATGGCTTTCTCTCCTGGCTCTTCGGGCGTGGGAGCTGTCGCCAGAGTCGCGGCCCTACAGGAAAATGCTTCGCAGGCTGGCGCGGCTGCACCTGGTGGGTGCCGGTGGAACCGAGTCTGATGGCCGCCGCAAAGCCCGCAGCCCCACGGGCTGTGGGGCCACGCGAGCGGCTGCCAAAGAGCTTTCCAACGAGGCACGGCTTTCCCTCCTGGCTCTTCGGGCGTGGGAGCTGTCGCCAGAGCCGCGGCCCTACCGGAAAATGCTTCGCAGGTTGGTGCGGCGATACCACGTGGGCGCCGGTGGTGCCGAGGCTGACGGCCGCCGCAAAGCCCGCAGCCCCACGGGCTGTTTCGCCAGGCGAGCGGCTGCCAAAGAGCTTTCCAACGAGGCACGGCTTTCCCTCCCTGCTCTTTGGGTGCGGGAGCTGTCGCCAGAATCACGGCCCTACCGGAAAATGCTCTGCATGCTGGCACGGGGGCGCCACATGGGCGCCGGTGGCGCCGAGTCTGACGGCCGCCACAAAGCCCGCAGCCCCACGGGCTGTTTCGCCAGGCGAGCGGCTGCCAAAGAGCTTTCCAACGAGGCACGGCTTTCTCTCCTGGCTCTTCGGGCATGGGAGCTGTCGCCAGAGCCGCGGCCCTACCGGAAAATGTTTCGCAGGCTGGCGCGGCTGCACCTGGTGGGCGCCGTTGGCACCGAGGCTGACGGCCGCCTTAAAGCCCGCAGCCCCACGGGCTGTGGGGCCACGCGAGCGACTGCCAAAGAGCTTTCCAACGAGGCATGGCTTTCCCAGCTGGCTCTTCGGGCGTGGGAGCTGTCGCCAGAGCCGCGGCCCTACCGGAAAATGCTTCGCAGGCTGGCGCGGCGGCGCCACGTGGGCGCCGGTGGCGCTGAGGCTGACGGGCGCCGCAAAGCCCGCAGCCCCACGGGCTGTGGGGCCACGCGAGCGGCTGCCAAAGAGCTTTCCAACGAGGCACGGCTTTCCCTCCTGGCTCTTCGGGCGTGGGAGCTGTCGCCAGAGCCACGGCCCTACCGGAAAATGCTTCGCAGGTTGGTGCGGCGGTACCACGTGGGCGCCGGTGGCGTCGAGGCTGACGGCCGCCGCAAAGCCCGCAGCCCCACGGGCTGTGGGGCCACGCGAGCGGCTGCCAAAGACCTTTCCAACGAGGCATGGCTTTCCCTCCTGGCTCTTCGTGATTGGGAGCTGTCGCCAGAGCCGCGGCCCTACCGGAAAATGCTTCGCAGGTTGGTGCGGCGGCGCCACGTGGGTGCTGGTGGTGCCGAGGCTAACGGCCGCCGCAAAGCCCGCAGCCCCACGGGCTGTTTCGCCAGGCGAGCGGCTGCCAAAGAGCTTTCCAACGAGGCACGGCTTTCCCTCCTGGTTCTTCGGGTGTGGGAGCTGTCGCCAGAGCCGCGGCCCTACCGGAAAATGCTTCGCAGGCTGGTGGGGCGGTACCACGTGGGCGCCGGTGGAGTCAAGGCTGACGGCCGCCGCAAAGCCCGCAGCCCCACAGGCTGTGGGGCCACGCGAGCGGCTACCAAAGAGCTTTCCAACGAGGCATGGCTTTCCCTCCTAGCTCTTCGTGATTGGGAGCTGTCGCCAGAGCCGCGGCCCTACCGGAAAATGCTTCGCAGGTTGGTGCGGCGGCGCCACGTGGGTGCTGGTGGTGCCGAGGCTGACGGCCGCCGCAAAGCCCGCAGCCCCACGGGCTGTGGGGCCACGCGAGCGGCTGCCAAAGAGCTTTCCAACGAGGCATGGCTTTCCCTCCTGGCTCTTCGGGCGTGGGAGCTGTCGCCAGAGGCGCGGCCCTACCGGAAAATGCTTCGCAGGCTGGTGCGGCGGTACCACGTGGGCTCCGGTGGCGTCGAGACTGACGGCCGCCGCAAAGCCCGCAGCCCCACGGGCTGTGGGGCCACGCGAGCGGCTACCAAAGAGCTTTGCAACGAGGCATGGCTTTCCCTCCTAGCTCTTCGTGATTGGGAGCTGTCGCCAGAGCCGCGGCCCTACCGGAAAATGCTTCGCAGGTTGGCGCGGCTGCACCTGGTGGGCGCCGGTGGCATCGAGGCTGACGGCCGCCACAAAGCCCGCAGCCCCACGGGCTGTGGGGCCACGCGAGCGGCTGCCAAAGAGCTTTCCAACGAGGCACGGCTTTCCCTCCAGGCTCTTCGGGCGTGGGACCTGTCGCCAGAGCCGCAGCCCTACGGGAAAATGCTTCGCAGGCTGGTGCGGCGGTACCACGTGGCTGCCGGTGGCGTCGAGGCTGACGGCCGCCGCAAAGCCCGCAGCCCCACGGGCTGTGGGGCCACGCGAGCGGCTACCAAAGAGCTTTCCAACGACGCATGGCTTTCCCTCCTGGCTCTTCGTGATTGGGAGCTGTCGCCAGAGCCGCGGCCCTACCGGAAAATGCTTCGCAGGCTGGTGCGGCGGCGCCACGTGGGTGCTGGTGGTGCCGAGGCTGACGGCCGCCGCAAAGCCCGCAGCCCCACAGGCTGTTTCGCCAGGCGAGCGGCTGCCAAAGAGCTTTCCAACGAGGCACGGCTTTCTCTCCTGGCTCTTCGGGCGTGGGAGCTGTCGCCAGAGCCGCGGCCCTACCGGAAAATGCTTCGCAGGCTGGTGCGGCGGTACCACGTGGGCTCCGGTGGCGTCGAGACTGACGGCCGCCGCAAAGCCCGCAGCCCCACGGGCTGTGGGGCCACGCGAGCGGCTACCAAAGAGCTTTCCAACGAGGCATGGCTTTCCCTCCTAGCTCTTCGTGATTGGGAGCTGTCGCCAGAGCCGCGGCCCTACCGGAAAATGCTTCGCAGGCTGGCGCGGCTGCACCTGGTAGGCGCCGGTAGCATCGAGGCTGACGGCCGCCGCAAAGCCCGCAGCCCCACGGGCTGTGGGGCCACGCGAGAGGCTTCCAAAGAGCTTTCCAACGAGGCATGGCTTTCCCTCCTGGCTCTTCGGGTGTGGGAGGTGTCGCCAGAGCCGCGGCTCTACCGGGAAATGCTTCGCAGGCTGGCGCGGCTGCACCTGGTGGGCGCCTGTGGCAGGGAGGCTGACGGCCGCCACAAAGCCCGCAGCTCCACGGGCTGTGGGGCCACGCGAGCGGCTGCCAAAGAGCTTTCCAACGAGGCACGGCTTTCCCTCCTGGTTCTTCGGGTGTGGGAGCTGTCGCCAGAGCCGCGGCCCTACCGGAAAATGCTTCGCAGGTTGGTACGGCGGTACCACGTGGGCGCCGGTGGCGTCAAGGCTGACGGCCGCCGCAAAGCCCGCAGCCCCACGGGCTGTGGGGCCACGCGAGCGGCTACCAAAGAGCTTTCCAACGAGGCATGGCTTTCCCTCCTAGCTCTTCGTGATTGGGAGCTGTCGCCAGAGCCGCGGCCCTACCGGAAAATGCTTCGCAGGTTGGTGCGGCGGCGCCACGTGGGTGCTGGTGGTGCCGAGGCTGACGGCCGCCGCAAAGCCCGCAGCCCCACGGGCTGTGGGGCCACGCGAGCGGCTGCCAAAGAGCTTTCCAACGAGGCATGGCTTTCCCTCCTGGCTCTTCGGGCGTGGGAGCTGTCGCCAGAGGCGCGGCCCTACCGGAAAATGCTTCGCAGGCTGGTGCGGCGGTACCACGTGGGCTCCGGTGGCGTCGAGACTGACGGCCGCCGCAAAGCCCGCAGCCCCACGGGCTGTGGGGCCACGCGAGCGGCTACCAAAGAGCTTTGCAACGAGGCATGGCTTTCCCTCCTAGCTCTTCGTGATTGGGAGCTGTCGCCAGAGCCGCGGCCCTACCGGAAAATGCTTCGGGGGCTGGCGCGGCTGCACCTGGTGGGCGCCGGTGGCATCGAGGCTGACGGCCGCCGCAAAGCCCGCAGCCCCACGGGCTGTGGGGCCACGCGAGCGGCTGCCAAAGAGCTTTCCAACGAGGCACGGCTTTCCCTCCAGGCTCTTCGGGTGTGGGAGCTGTCGCCAGAGCCGCGGCCCTACCGGAAAATGCTTCGCAGGCTGGCGCGGCTGCACCTGGTGGGCGCCGGTAGCATCGAGGCTGACGGCCGCCGCAAAGCCCGCAGCCCCACGGGCTGTGGGGCCACGCGAGAGGCTTCCAAAGAGCTTTCCAACGAGGCATGGCTTTCCCTCCTGGCTCTTCGGGTGTGGGAGCTGTCGCCAGAGCCGCGGCCCTACCGGAAAATGCTTCGCAGGCTGGCGCGGCTGCACCTGGTGGGCGCCGGTGGCGGCGAGGCTGACGGCCGCCACAAAGCCCGCAGCTCCACGGGCTGTGGGGCCACGCGAGCGGCTGCCAAAGAGCTTTCCAACGAGGCACGGCTTTCCCTCCTGGCTCTTCGGGCGTGGGAGCTGTCGCCAGAGCCGCGGCCCTACCGGAAAATGCTTCGCAGGCTGGCGCGGCTGCACCTGGTGGGCGCCGATGGAACCGAGGCTGACGGCCGCCGGAAAGCCCGCAGCCTCACGGACTGTGGGGCCACGCGAGCGGCCGCCAAAGAGCTTTCCAACGAGGCATGGCTTTCTCTCCTGGCTCTTCGGGCGTGGGAGCTGTCGCCAGAGCCGCGGCCCTACAGGAAAATGCTTCGCAGGCTGGCGCGGCGGTGCCACATGGGCGCCGGTGGCAGCGAGGCTGACGGCCGCCGCGTAGCCCGCAGCCCCACGGGCTGTGGGGCCACGCGAGCGGCTGCCAAAGAGCTTTCCAACGAGGCATGGCTTTCCCTCCTCGCTCTTCGGGCGTGGGAGCTGTCGCCAGAGCCGCGGCCCTACCGGAAAATGCTTCGCAGGCTGGCGCGGCTGCACCTGGTGGGCGCCGGTGGCACCGAGGCTGACGGCCGCCGCAAAGCCCGCAGCCCCACGGGCTGTGGGGCCACGCGAGCGGCTGCCAAAGAGCTTTCCAACGAGGCACGGCTTTCCCTCCTGGCTCTTCGGGCGTGGGAGCTGTCACCAGAGCCGCGGGCCTACCGGAAAATGCTTCACAGGCTGGCGCGGCGGCGCCACGTGGCTGCCGGTGGCGTCGAGGCTGACGGCCGCCGCAAAGCCCGCAGCCCCACGGGCTGTGGGGCCACGCGAGCGGCTACCAAAGAGCTTTCCAACGACGCATGGCTTTCCCTCCTGGCTCTTCGTGATTGGGAGCTGTCGCCAGAGCCGCGGCCCTACCGGAAAATGCTTCGCAGGCTGGTGCGGCGGCGCCACGTGGGTGCTGGTGGTGCCGAGGCTGACGGCCGCCGCAAAGCCCGCAGCCCCACAGGCTGTTTCGCCAGGCGAGCGGCTGCCAAAGAGCTTTCCAACGAGGCACGGCTTTCTCTCCTGGCTCTTCGGGCGTGGGAGCTGTCGCCAGAGCCGCGGCCCTACCGGAAAATGCTTCGCAGGCTGGTGCGGCGGTACCACGTGGGCTCCGGTGGCGTCGAGACTGACGGCCGCCGCAAAGCCCGCAGCCCCACGGGCTGTGGGGCCACGCGAGCGGCTACCAAAGAGCTTTCCAACGAGGCATGGCTTTCCCTCCTAGCTCTTCGTGATTGGGAGCTGTCGCCAGAGCCGCGGCCCTACCGGAAAATGCTTCGCAGGCTGGCGCGGCTGCACCTGGTAGGCGCCGGTAGCATCGAGGCTGACGGCCGCCGCAAAGCCCGCAGCCCCACGGGCTGTGGGGCCACGCGAGAGGCTTCCAAAGAGCTTTCCAACGAGGCATGGCTTTCCCTCCTGGCTCTTCGGGTGTGGGAGGTGTCGCCAGAGCCGCGGCTCTACCGGGAAATGCTTCGCAGGCTGGCGCGGCTGCACCTGGTGGGCGCCTGTGGCAGGGAGGCTGACGGCCGCCACAAAGCCCGCAGCTCCACGGGCTGTGGGGCCACGCGAGCGGCTGCCAAAGAGCTTTCCAACGAGGCACGGCTTTCCCTCCTGGTTCTTCGGGTGTGGGAGCTGTCGCCAGAGCCGCGGCCCTACCGGAAAATGCTTCGCAGGTTGGTACGGCGGTACCACGTGGGCGCCGGTGGCGTCAAGGCTGACGGCCGCCGCAAAGCCCGCAGCCCCACGGGCTGTGGGGCCACGCGAGCGGCTACCAAAGAGCTTTCCAACGAGGCATGGCTTTCCCTCCTAGCTCTTCGTGATTGGGAGCTGTCGCCAGAGCCGCGGCCCTACCGGAAAATGCTTCGCAGGTTGGTGCGGCAGCGCCACGTGGGTGCTGGTGGTGCCGAGGCTGACGGCCGCCGCAAAGCCCGCAGCCCCACGGGCTGTGGGGCCACGCGAGCGGCTGCCAAAGAGCTTTCCAACGAGGCATGGCTTTCCCTCCTGGCTCTTCGGGCGTGGGAGCTGTCGCCAGAGGCGCGGCCCTACCGGAAAATGCTTCGCAGGCTGGTGCGGCGGTACCACGTGGGCTCCGGTGGCGTCGAGACTGACGGCCGCCGCAAAGCCCGCAGCCCCACGGGCTGTGGGGCCACGCGAGCGGCTACCAAAGAGCTTTGCAACGAGGCATGGCTTTCCCTCCTAGCTCTTCGTGATTGGGAGCTGTCGCCAGAGCCGCGGCCCTACCGGAAAATGCTTCGGGGGCTGGCGCGGCTGCACCTGGTGGGCGCCGGTGGCATCGAGGCTGACGGCCGCCGCAAAGCCCGCAGCCCCACGGGCTGTGGGGCCACGCGAGCGGCTGCCAAAGAGCTTTCCAACGAGGCACGGCTTTCCCTCCAGGCTCTTCGGGCGTGGGACCTGTCGCCAGAGCCGCAGCCCTACCAGAAAATGCTTCGCAGGCTGGTGCGGCGGTACCACGTGGCTGCCGGTGGCGTCGAGGCTGACGGCCGCCGCAAAGCCCGCAGCCCCACGGGCTGTGGGGCCACGCGAGCGGCTACCAAAGAGCTTTCCAACGACGCATGGCTTTCCCTCCTGGCTCTTCGTGATTGGGAGCTGTCGCCAGAGCCGCGGCCCTACCGGAAAATGCTTCGCAGGCTGGTGCGGCGGCGCCACGTGGGTGCTGGTGGTGCCGAGGCTGACGGCCGCCGCAAAGCCCGCAGCCCCACAGGCTGTTTCGCCAGGCGAGCGGCTGCCAAAGAGCTTTCCAACGAGGCACGGCTTTCTCTCCTGGCTCTTCGGGCGTGGGAGCTGTCGCCAGAGCCGCGGCCCTACCGGAAAATGCTTCGCAGGCTGGTGCGGCGGTACCACGTGGGCTCCGGTGGCGTCGAGACTGACGGCCGCCGCAAAGCCCGCAGCCCCACGGGCTGTGGGGCCACGCGAGCGGCTACCAAAGAGCTTTCCAACGAGGCATGGCTTTCCCTCCTAGCTCTTCGTGATTGGGAGCTGTCGCCAGAGCCGCGGCCCTACCGGAAAATGCTTCGCAGGCTGGCGCGGCTACACCTGGTGGGCGCCGGTGGCATCGAGGCTGACGGCCGCCGCAAAGCCCGCAGCCCCACGGGCTGTGGGGCCACGCGAGCGGCTGCCAAAGAGCTTTCCAACGAGGCACGGCTTTCCCTCCAGGCTCTTCGGGTGTGGGAGCTGTCGCCAGAGCCGCGGCCCTACCGGAAAATGCTTCGCAGGCTGGCGCGGCTGCACCTGGTGGGCGCCGGTAGCATCGAGGCTGACGGCCGCCGCAAAGCCCGCAGCCCCACGGGCTGTGGGGCCACGCGAGAGGCTTCCAAAGAGCTTTCCAACGAGGCATGGCTTTCCCTCCTGGCTCTTCGGGTGTGGGAGCTGTCGCCAGAGCCGCGGCCCTACCGGAAAATGCTTCGCAGGCTGGCGCGGCTGCACCTGGTGGGCGCCGGTGGCGGCGAGGCTGACGGCCGCCGCAAAGCCCGCAGCTCCACGGGCTGTGGGGCCACGCGAGCGGCTGCCAAAGAGCTTTCCAACGAGGCACGGCTTTCCCTCCTGGCTCTTCGGGCGTGGGAGCTGTCGCCAGAGCCGCGGCCCTACCGGAAAATGCTTCGCAGGCTGGCGCGGCTACACCTGGTGGGCGCCGATGGAACCGAGGCTGACGGCCGCCGGAAAGCCCGCAGCCTCACGGACTGTGGGGCCACGCGAGCGGCCGCCAAAGAGCTTTCCAACGAGGCATGGCTTTCTCTCCTGGCTCTTCGGGCGTGGGAGCTGTCGCCAGAGCCGCGGCCCTACAGGAAAATGCTTCGCAGGCTGGCGCGGCGGCGCCACGTGGGCGCCGGTGGCGGCGAGGCTGACGGCCGCCGCATAGCCCGCAGCCCCACGGGCTGTGGGGCCACGCGAGCGGCTGCCAAAGAGCTTTCCAACGAGGCATGGCTTTCCCTCCTCGCTCTTCGGGCGTGGAAGCTGTGGCCAGAGCCGCGGCCCTACCGGAAAATGCTTCGCAGGCTGGCGCGGCTGCACCTGGTGGGCGCCGGTGGCACCGAGGCTGACGGCCGCCGCAAAGCCCGCAGCCCCACGGGCTGTGGGGCCACGCGAGCGGCTGCCAAAGAGCTTTCCAACGAGGCACGGCTTTCCCTCCTGGCTCTTCGGGCGTGGGAGCTGTCACCAGAGCCGCGGGCCTACCGGAAAATGCTTCACAGGCTGGCGCGGCGGTGCCACGTGGGCGCCGGTGGCAGCGAGGCTGACGGCCGCCGCAAAGCCCGCAGCCCCACAGGCTGTTTCGCGAGGCGAGCGGCTGCCAAAGAGCTTTCCAACGAGGCACGGCTTTCCCTCCCTGCTCTTGGGCGTGGGAGCTGTCGCCAGAGCCGCGGCCCTACCGGATAATGCTTCGCAGGCTGGCGCAGCGGCGCCACGTGGGCGCCGGTGGCAGCGAGGCTGACGGCCGCCGCAAAGCCCGCAGCCCCACAGGCTGTTTCGCCAGGCGAGTGGCTGCCAAAGAGCTTTCCAACGAGGCACGGCTTTCCCTCCTCGCTCTTCGTGCTTGGGAGCTGTCGCCAGAGCCGCGGCCCTACCGGAAAATGCTTCGCAGGCTGGTGGGGCGGCGCCACGTGGGCGCCGGTGGCTCCGAGGCTGACGGCCGCCGCAAAGCCCGCAGCCCCATGGGCTGTGGGGCCACGCGAGCGGCTGCCAAAGAGCTTTCCAACGAGGCACGGCTTTCCCTCCTGGCTCTTCGGGCGTGGGAGCTGTCGCCAGAGCCACGGCCCTACCGGAAAATGCTTCGCAGGCTGGCGCGGCTGCACCTGGTGGGTGCCGGTGGCTCCGAGGCTGACGGCCGCCGCAAAGCCCGCAGCCCCACAGGCTGTTTCGCCAGGCGAGCGGCTGCCAAAGAGCTTTCCAACGAGGCACGGCTTTCCCTCCTGGCTCTTCGGGCGTGGGAGCTGTCGCCAGAGCCGCGGCCCTACCGGAAAACGCTTCGCAGGCTGGCGCAGCGGCGCCACGTGGGCGCCGGTGGCGGCGAGGCTGACGGCCGCCGCAGAGCCCGCAGCCCCATGGGCTGTGGGGCCACGCGAGCGGCTGCCAAAGAGCTTTCCAGCGAGGCACGACTTTCCCTCCTGGCTCTTCGGGCGTGGGAGCTGTCGCCAGAGCCGCGGCCCTACCGGAAAATGCTTCGCAAGCTGGCACGGAAGCGCCACGTGGGCACCGTTGGCGGCAAGGCTGACGGCCGCCGCAAAGCCCGCAGCCACACGGGCTGTGGGGCCACACGAGCGGCTGCCAAAGAGCTTTCCAGCGAGGCACGACTTTCCCTCCTGGCTCTTCGGGCGTGGGAGCTGTCGCCAGAGCCGCGGCCCTACCGGAAAATGCTTCGCAGCCTGGTGAGGCGGTGACACATGGGCGCCGGTGGCAGCGAGGCTGACGGCCGCCGCAAAGCCCGCAGCCCCACAGGCTGTTTCGCCAGGCGAGCGGCTGCCAAAGAGCTTTCCAACGAGGCACGGCTTTCCCTCCTCGCTCTTCGGGCGTGGGAGCTGTCGCCAGAGCCGCGGCCCTACAGGAAAATGCTTCGCAGGCTGGCGCGGCTGCACCTGGTGGGCGCCGGTGGCGGGGAGGCTGACGGCCGCCACAAAGCCCGCAGCCCCACGGGCTGTGGGGCCACGCGATCGGCTGCCAAAGAGCTTTCCAACGAGGCACGGCTTTCCCTCCTGGCTCTTCGTGCTTGGGAGCTGTCGCCAGAGTTGCGGCCCTACCGGAAAATGCTTCACAGGCTGGCGCGGCGGCGCCATGTGGGCGCCGGTGGCGCCGAGGCTGATGGCCGCGGCAAAGCCCGCAGCCCCACAGGCTGTGGGGCCACGCGAGCGGGTGCCAAAGAGCTTTCCAGCAGGCACGGGTTTCCCTCCTGGCTCTTCGGGCGTGGGAGCTGTCGCCAGAGCCGCAGCCCTACAGGAAAATGCTTCGCAGGCTGGCGCGGCAGCGCCACGTGGGCGCCGGTGTCGCTGAGGCTGACATCCGCCGGAAAGCCCGCAGCCCCACGGGCTGTGGGGCCACGCGAGAGGCTGCCAAAGAGCTTTCCAACGACGCATGGCTTTCCCTCCTGGCTCTTCGGGCGTGGGAGCTGTCGCCAGAGCCGCGGCCCTACCGGAAAATGCTTCGCAGGCTGGCGCGGCGGCGCCACGTGGGAGCAGGTGGCACCGAGGCTGACGGCCGCCGCAAAGCCCGCAGCCCCACGGGCTGTGGGGTCACGCGAGCGGCTGCCAAAGAGCTTTCCAACGAGGCACGGCTTTCCCTCCTGGCTCTTCGGGCGTGGGAGCTGTCGCCAGAGCCGCGGCCCTACCGGATAATGCTTCGCAGGCTGGCGCAGCGGCGCCACGTGGGCGCCGGTGGCAGCGAGGCTGACGGCCGCCGCAAAGCCCGCAGCCCCACAGGCTGTTTCGCCAGGCGAGCGGCTGCCAAAGAGCTTTCCAACGAGGCACGGCTTTCCCTCCTGGCTCTTCGTGCTTGGGAGCTGTCGCCAGAGCTGCGGCCCTACAGGAAAATGCTTCGCAGGCTGGTGAGGCGGCGCCATGTGGGCGCCGGTGGCGCCGAGGCTGACGGCCGCCGCAAAGCCCGCAGCCCCACAGGCTGTGGGGCCACGCGAGCGGCTGCCAAAGAGCTTTCCAACGAGGCACGGCTTTCCCTCCTGGCTCTTCGGGCGTGGGAGCTGTCGCCAGAGTTGCGGCCCTACAGGAAAATGCTTCATAGGCTGGCGCGGCGGCGCCACGTGGGCGCCGGTGTCGCTGAGGCTGACGTCCGCCGGAAAGCCCGCAGCCCCACGGGCTGTGGGGCCACGCGAGAGGCTGCCAAAGAGCTTTCCAACGAGGCATGGCTTTCCCTCCTGGCTCTTCGGGCGTGGGAGCTGTCGCCAGAGCCGCGGCCCTACCGGAAAATGCTTCGCAGACTGGCGCGGCGGCGCCACGTGGGCGCCGGTGGCACCGAGGCTGACGGCCGCCGCAAAGCCCGCAGCCCCACGGGCTGTGGGGCCACGCGAGCGGCTGCCAAAGAGCTTTCCAGCAGGCACGACTTTCCCTCCTGGCTCTTCGGGCGTGGGAGCTGTCGCCAGAGCCGCGGGCCTACCGGAAAATGCTTCGCAGGCTGGCGCGGCGGCGCCACGTGGGCGCCGGTGGCAGCGAGGCTGACGGCCGCCGCAAAGCCCGCAGCCCCACAGGCTGTTTCGCGAGGCGAGCGGCTGCCAAAGAGCTTTCCAACGAGGCACGGCTTTCCCTCCCTGCTCTTGGGCGTGGGAGCTGTCGCCAGAGCCGCGGCCTTACCGGATAATGCTTCGCAGGCTGGCGCAGCGGCGCCACGTGGGCGCCGGTGGCAGCGAGGCTGACGGCCGCCGCAAAGCCCGCAGCCCCACAGGCTGTTTCGCCAGGCGAGCGGCTGCCAAAGAGCTTTCCAACGAGGCACGGCTTTCCCTCCTGGCTCTTCGTGCTTGGGAGCTGTCGCCAGAGCCGCGGCCCTACCGGAAAATGCTTCGCAGGCTGGTGGGGCGGCGCCACGTGGGCGCCGGTGGCTCCGAGGCTGACGGCCGCCGCAAAGCCCGCAGCCCCACAGGCTGTGGGGCCATGCGAGCGGCTGCCAAAGAGCTTTCCAACGAGGCACGGCTTTCCCTCCTGGCTCTTCGGGCGTGGGAGCTGTCGCCAGAGCCGCGGCCCTACAGGAAAATGCTTCGCAGGCTGGTGGGGCGGCGCCACGTGGGCGCCGGTGGCTCCGAGGCTGACGGCCGCCGCAAAGCCCGCAGCCCCACAGGCTGTTTCGCCAGGCGAGCGGCTGCCAAAGAGCTTTCCAACGAGGCACGGCTTTCCCTCCTGGCTCTTCGGGTGTGGGAGCTGTCGCCAGAGCCGCGGCCCTACAGGAAAATGCTTCGCAGGCTGGCGCAGCGGCGCCACGTGGGCGCCGGTGGCAGGGAGGCTGACGGTCGCCGCATAGCCCGCAGCCCCATGGGCTGTGGGGCCACGCGAGCGGCCGCCAAAGAGCTTTCCAACGAGGCACGGCTTTCCCTCCTGGCTCTTCGGGCGTGGGAGCTGTCGCCAGAGCCACGGCCCTACCGGAAAATGCTTCGCAGGCTGGCGCGGCTGCACCTGGTGGGTGCCGTTGGCTCCGAGGCTGACGGCCGCCGCAAAGCCCGCAGCCCCACAGGCTGTTTCGCCAGGCGAGCAGCTGCCAAAGAGCTTTCCAACGAGGCACGGCTTTCCCTCCTGGCTCTTCGAGCGTGGGAGCTGTCGCCAGAGCCGCGGCCCTACCGGAAAATGCTTCGCAGGCTGGTGGGGCGGCGCCACGTGGGCGCCTGTGGCTCCCAGGCTGACGGCCGCCGCAAAGCCCGCAGCCCCACAGGCTGTTTCGCGAGGCGAGCAGCTGCCAAAGAGCTTTCCAACGAGGCACGGCTTTCCCTCCTGGCTCTTCGGGCGTGGGAGCTGTCGCCAGAGCCGCGGCCCTACCGGATAATGCTTCGCAGGCTGGCGCAGCGGCGCCACGTGGGCGCCGGTGGCAGCGAGGCTGACGGCCGCCGCAAAGCCCGCAGCCCCACAGGTTGTTTCGCCAGGCGAGCGGCTGCCAAAGAGCTTTCCAACGAGGCACGGCTTTCCCTCCTGGCTCTTCGTGCTTGGGAGCTGTCGCCAGAGCCGCGGCCCTACAGGAAAATGCTTCGCAGGCTGGTGGGGCGGCGCCACGTGGGCGCCGGTGGCTCCGAGGCTGACGGCCGCCGCAAAGCCCGCAGCCCCACAGGCTGTTTCGCCAGGCGAGCGGCTGCCAAAGAGCTTTCCAACGAGGCACGGCTTTCCCTCCTGGCTCTTCGGGCGTGGGAGCTGTCGCCAGAGCTGCGGCCCTACAGGAAAATGCTTCGCAGGCTGGCGCAGCGGCGCCACGTGGGCGCCGGTGGCAGGGAGGCTGACGATCGCCGCATAGCCCGCAGCCCCATGGGCTGTGGGGCCACGTGAGCAGCCGCCAAAGAGCTTTCCAACGAGGCATGGCTTTCCCTCCTGGCTCTTTGGGCGTGGGAGCTGTCGCCAGAGCCACGGCCCTACCGGAAAATGCTTCGCAGGCTGGCGCGGCTGCACCTGGTGGGTGCCGGTGGCTCCGAGGCTGACGGCCGCCGCAAAGCCCGCAGCCCCACAGGCTGTTTCGCCAGGCGAGCGGCCGCCAAAGAGCTTTCCAACGAGGCACGGCTTTCCCTCCTGGCTCTTCGGGCTTGGGAGCTGTCGTCAGAGCCGCAGCCCTACCGGAAAATGCTTCGCAAGCTGGCGCGGCAGCGCCACGTGGGCGCCGGTGGCGCCGAGGCTGACGGCCGCCGCAAAGCCCGCAGCCCCACGGGCTGTGGGGCCACGCGAGCGGCTGCCAAAGAGCTTTCCAACGAGGCATGGCTTTTCCTCCTGGCTCTTCGGGCGTGGGAGCTGTCGCCAGAGCCGCGGCCCTACCGGAAAACGCTTCGCAGGCTGGCGCAGCGGCGCCACGTGGGCGCCGGTGGCGGCGAGGCTGACGGCCGCCGCAGAGCCCGCAGCCCCATGGGCTGTGGGGCCACGCGAGCGGCTGCCAAAGAGCATTCCAACGAGGCATGGCTTTCCCTCCTCGCTCTTCGGGCGTGGGAGCTGTCGTCAGAGCCGCAGCCCTACCGGAAAATGCTTCGCAAGCTGGCACGGCAGCGCCACGTGGGCACCGTTGGCGGCGAGGCTGACGGCCGCCGCAAAGCCCGCAGCCACACAGGCTGTGGGGCCACACGAGCGGCTGCCAAAGATCTTTCCAGCGAGGCACGACTTTCCCTCCTGGCTCTTCGGGCGTGGGAGCTGTCGCCAGAGCCGCGGCCCTACCGGAAAATGCTTCGCAGCCTGGTGAGGCGGTGACACATGGGCGCCGGTGGCAGCGAGGCTGACGGCCGCCGCAAAGCCCGCAGCCCCACAGGCTGTTTCGCCAGGCGAGCGGCTGCCAAAGAGCTTTCCAACGAGGCACGGCTTTCCCTCCTCGCTCTTCGGGCGTGGGAGCTGTCGCCAGAGCCGCGGCCCTACAGGAAAATGCTTCGCAGGTTGGCACGGCTGCACCTGGTGGGCGCCGGTGGCGGGGAGTCTGACGGCCGCCGCAAAGCCCGCAGCCCCACGGGCTGTGGGGCCACGCGATCGGCTGCCAAAGAGCTTTCCAACGAGGCACGGCTTTCCCTCCTGGCTCTTCGTGCTTGGGAGCTGTCGCCAGAGTTGCGGCCCTACAGGAAAATGCTTCGCAGGCTGGCGCGGCGGCGCCACGTGGGCGCCGGTGTCGCTGAGGCTGACGTCCGCCGGAAAGCCCGCAGCCCCACGGGCTGTGGGGCCACGCGAGAGGCTGCCAAAGAGCTTTCCAACGAGGCATGGCTTTCCCTCCTGGCTCTTCGGGCGTGGGAGCTGTCGCCAGAGCCGCGGCCCTACCGGAAAATGCTTCGCAGGCTGGCGCGGCGGCGCCACGTGGGCGCCGGTGGCACCGAGGCTGACGGCCGCCGCAAAGCCCGCAGCCCCACGGGCTGTGGGGCCACGCGAGCGGCTGCCAAAGAGCTTTCAAGCAGGCACGACTTTCCCTCCTGGCTCTTCGGGCGTGGGAGCTGTCGCCAGAGCCGCGGGCCTACCGGAAAATGCTTCGCAGGCTGGCGCGGCGGCGCCACGTGGGCGCCGGTGGCAGCGAGGCTGACGGCCGCCGCAAAGCCCGCAGCCCCACAGGCTGTTTCGCGAGGCGAGCGGCTACCAAAGAGCTTTCCAACGAGGCACGGCTTTCCCTCCCTGCTCTTGGGCGTGGGAGCTGTCGCCAGAGCCGCGGCCTTACCGGATAATGCTTCGCAGGCTGGCGCAGCGGCGCCACGTGGGCGCCGGTGGCAGCGAGGCTGACGGCCGCCGCAAAGCCCGCAGCCCCACAGGCTGTTTCTCCAGGCGAGCGGCTGCCAAAGAGCTTTCCAACGAGGCACGGCTTTCCCTCCTGGCTCTTCGGGCGTGGGAGCTGTCGTCAGAGCCGCGGCCCTACAGGAAAATGCTTCGCAGGCTGGTGGGGCGGCGCCACGTGGGCGCCGGTGGCTCCGAGGCTGACGGCCGCCGCAAAGCCCGTAGCCCCACAGGCTGTTTCGCCAGGCGAGCGGCTGCCAAAGAGCTTTCCAACGAGGCACGGCTTTCCCTCCTGGCTCTTCGGGTGTGGGAGCTGTCGCCAGAGCCGCGGCCCTACAGGAAAATGCTTCGCAGGCTGGCGCAGCGGCGCCACGTGGGCGCCGGTGGCAGGGAGGCTGACGGTCGCCGCATAGCCCGCAGCCCCATGGGCTGTGGGGCCACGCGAGCGGCCGCCAAAGAGCTTTCCAACGAGGCACGGCTTTCCCTCCTGGCTCTTCGGGCGTGGGAGCTGTCGCCAGAGCCACGGCCCTACCGGAAAATGCTTCGCAGGCTGGCGCGGCTGCACCTGGTGGGTGCCGTTGGCTCCGAGGCTGACGGCCGCCGCAAAGCCCGCAGCCCCACAGGCTGTTTCGCCAGGCGAGCGGCTGCCAAAGAGCTTTCCAACGAGGCACGGCTTTCCCTCCTGGCTCTTCGAGCGTGGGAGCTGTCGCCAGAGCCGCGGCCCTACAGGAAAATGCTTCGCAGGCTGGTGGGGCGGCGCCACGTGGGCGCCTGTGGCTCCCAGGCTGACGGCCGCCGCAAAGCCCGCAGCCCCACAGGCTGTTTCGCGAGGCGAGCGGCTGCCAAAGAGCTTTCCAACGAGGCACGGCTTTCCCTCCTGGCTCTTCGGGCGTGGGAGCTGTCGCCAGAGCCGCGGCCCTACCGGATAATGCTTCGCAGGCTGGCGCAGCGGCGCCACGTGGGCGCCGGTGGCAGCGAGGCTGACGGCCGCCGCAAAGCCCGCAGCCCCACAGGCTGTTTCGCCAGGCGAGCGGCTGCCAAAGAGCTTTCCAACGAGGCACGGCTTTCCCTCCTGGCTCTTCGTGCTTGGGAGCTGTCGCCAGAGCCGCGGCCCTACAGGAAAATGCTTCGCAGGCTGGTGGGGCGGCGCCACGTGGGCGCCGGTGGCTCCGAGGCTGACGGCCGCCGCAAAGCCCGCAGCCCCACAGGCTGTTTCGCCAGGCGAGCGGCTGCCAAAGAGCTTTCCAACGAGGCACGGCTTTCCCTCCTGGCTCTTCGGGCGTGGGAGCTGTCGCCAGAGCTGCGGCCCTACAGGAAAATGCTTCGCAGGCTGGCGCAGCGGCGCCACGTGGGCGCCGGTGGCAGGGAGGCTGACGATCGCCGCATAGCCCGCAGCCCCATGGGCTGTGGGGCCACGCGAGCAGCCGCCAAAGAGCTTTCCAACGAGGCATGGCTTTCCCTCCTGGCTCTTTGGGCGTGGGAGCTGTCGCCAGAGCCACGGCCCTACCGGAAAATGCTTCGCAGGCTGGCGCGGCTGCACCTGGTGGGTGCCGGTGGCTCCGAGGCTGACGGCCGCCGCAAAGCCCGCAGCCCCACAGGCTGTTTCGCCAGGCGAGCGGCCGCCAAAGAGCTTTCCAACGAGGCACGGCTTTCCCTCCTGGCTCTTCGGGCTTGGGAGCTGTCGTCAGAGCCGCAGCCCTACCGGAAAATGCTTCGCAAGCTGGCGCGGCAGCGCCACGTGGGCGCCGGTGGCGCCGAGGCTGACGGCCGCCGCAAAGCCCGCAGCCCCACGGGCTGTGGGGCCACGCGAGCGGCTGCCAAAGAGCTTTCCAACGAGGCATGGCTTTTCCTCCTGGCTCTTCGGGCGTGGGAGCTGTCGCCAGAGCCGCGGCCCTACCGGAAAACGCTTCGCAGGCTGGCGCAGCGGCGCCACGTGGGCGCCGGTGGCGGCGAGGCTGACGGCCGCCGCAGAGCCCGCAGCCCCATGGGCTGTGGGGCCACGCGAGCGGCTGCCAAAGAGCTTTCCAACGAGGCATGGCTTTCCCTCCTCGCTCTTCGGGCGTGGGAGCTGTCGTCAGAGCCGCAGCCCTACCGGAAAATGCTTCGCAAGCTGGCACGGCAGCGCCACGTGGGCACCGTTGGCGGCGAGGCTGACGGCCGCCGCAAAGCCCGCAGCCACACAGGCTGTGGGGCCACACGAGCGGCTGCCAAAGATCTTTCCAGCGAGGCACGACTTTCCCTCCTGGCTCTTCGGGCGTGGGAGCTGTCGCCAGAGCCGCGGCCCTACCGGAAAATGCTTCGCAGCCTGGTGAGGCGGTGACACATGGGCGCCGGTGGCAGCGAGGCTGACGGCCGCCGCAAAGCCCGCAGCCCCACAGGCTGTTTCGCCAGGCGAGCGGCTGCCAAAGAGCTTTCCAACGAGGCACGGCTTTCCCTCCTCGCTCTTCGGGCGTGGGAGCTGTCGCCAGAGCCGCGGCCCTACAGGAAAATGCTTCGCAGGTTGGCGCGGCTGCACCTGGTGGGCGCCGGTGGCGGGGAGTCTGACGGCCGCCACAAAGCCCGCAGCCCCACGGGCTGTGGGGCCACGCGAGCGGCTGCCAAAGAGCTTTCCAACGAGGCACGGCTTTCCCTCCTGGCTCTTCGTGCTTGGGAGCTGTCGCCAGAGTTGCGGCCCTACCGGAAAATGCTTCGCAAGCTGGCGCGGCGGCGCCATGTGGGCGCCGGTGGCGCCGAGGCTGACGGCCGCGGCAAAGCCCGCAGCCCCACAGGCTGTGGGGCCACGCGAGCGGCTGCCAAAGAGCTTTCCAACGAGGCACGGCTTTCCCTCCTGGCTCTTCGGGCGTGGGAGCTGTCGCCAGAGTTGCGGCCCTACAGGAAAATGCTTCGCAGGCTGGCGCGGCGGCGCCACGTGGGCGCCGGTGTCGCTGAGGCTGACGTCCGCCGGAAAGCCCGCAGCCCCACGGGCTGTGGGGCCACGCGAGAGGCTGCCAAAGAGCTTTCCAACGAGGCATGGCTTTCCCTCCTGGCTCTTCGGGCGTGGGAGCTGTCGCCAGAGCCGCGGCCCTACCGGAAAATGCTTCGCAGGCTGGCGCGGCGGCGCCACGTGGGCGCCGGTGGCACCGAGGCTGACGGCCGCCGCAAAGCCCGCAGCCCCACGGGCTGTGGGGCCACGCGAGCGGCTGCCAAAGAGCTTTCCAGCAGGCACGACTTTCCCTCCTGGCTCTTCAGGCGTGGGAGCTGTCGCCAGAGCCGCGGGCCTACCGGAAAATGCTTCGCAGGCTGGCGCGGCGGCGCCACGTGGGCGCCGGTGGCAGCGAGGCTGACGGCCGCCGCAAAGCCCGCAGCCCCACAGGCTGTTTTGCGAGGCGAGCGGCTGCCAAAGAGCTTTCCAACGAGGCACGGCTTTCCCTCCCTGCTCTTGGGCGTGGGAGCTGTCGCCAGAGCCGCGGCCTTACCGGATAATGCTTCGCAGGCTGGCGCAGCGGCGCCACGTGGGCGCCGGTGGCAGCGAGGCTGACGGCCGCCGCAAAGCCCGCAGCCCCACAGGCTGTTTCGCCAGGCGAGCGGCTGCCAAAGAGCTTTCCAACGAGGCACGGCTTTCCCTCCTGGCTCTTCGTGCTTGGGAGCTGTCGCCAGAGCCGCGGCCCTACCGGAAAATGCTTCGCAGGCTGGTGGGGCGGCGCCACGTGGGCGCCGGTGGCTCCGAGGCTGACGGCCGCCGCAAAGCCCGCAGCCCCACAGGCTGTGGGGCCATGCGAGCGGCTGCCAAAGAGCTTTCCAACGAGGCACGGCTTTCCCTCCTGGCTCTTCGGGCGTGGGAGCTGTCGCCAGAGCCGCGGCCCTACAGGAAAATGCTTCGCAGGCTGGTGGGGCGGCGCCACGTGGGCGCCGGTGGCTCCGAGGCTGACGGCCGCCGCAAAGCCCGCAGCCCCACAGGCTGTTTCGCCAGGCGAGCGGCTGCCAAAGAGCTTTCCAACGAGGCATGGCTTTCCCTCCTGGCTCTTCGGGTGTGGGAGCTGTCGCCAGAGCCGCGGCCCTACAGGAAAATGCTTCGCAGGCTGGCGCAGCGGCGCCACGTGGGCGCCGGTGGCAGGGAGGCTGACGGTCGCCGCATAGCCCGCAGCCCCATGGGCTGTGGGGCCACGCGAGCGGCCGCCAAAGAGCTTTCCAACGAGGCACGGCTTTCCCTCCTGGCTCTTCGGGCGTGGGAGCTGTCGCCAGAGCCACGGCCCTACCGGAAAATGCTTCGCAGGCTGGCGCGGCTGCACCTGGTGGGTGCCGTTGGCTCCGAGGCTGACGGCCGCCGCAAAGCCCGCAGCCCCACAGGCTGTTTCGCCAGGCGAGCGGCCGCCAAAGAGCTTTCCAACGAGGCACGGCTTTCCCTCCTGGCTCTTCGGGCGTGGGAGCTGTCGCCAGAGTTGCGGCCCTACCGGAAAATGCTTCGCAGGCTGGTGGGGCGGTGCCACGTGGGCGCCGGTGGCTCCGAGGCTGACGGCCGCCGCAAAGCCCGCAGCCGCACGGGCTGTTTCGCCAGGCGAGCGGCTGCCAAAGAGCTTTCCAACGAGGCATGGCTTTCCCTCCTGGCTCTTCGGGCTTGGGAGCTGTCGCCAGAGTTGCGGCCCTACCGGAAAATGCTTCGCAGGCTGGTGGGGCGGCGCCACGTGGGCGCCGGTGGCTCCGAGGCTGACAACCGCCGCAAAGCCCGCAGCCCCACGGGCTGTGGGGCCACGCGAGCGGCTGCCAAAGAGCTTTCCAACGAGGCACGGCTTTCCCTCCTGGCTCTTCGGGCTTGGGAGTTGTCGTCAGAGCCGCAGCCCTACCGGGAGGGCCGGTGCCGGTGGCTCCGAGGCTGACGGCCGCCGCAAAGCCCGCAGCCCCACAGGCTGTTTCGCCAGGCGAGCGACCGCCAAAGAGCTTTCCAACGAGGCACGGCTTTCCCTCCTGGCTCTTCGGGCGTGGGAGCTGTCGCCAGAGTTGCGGCCCTACCGGAAAATGCTTCGCAGCCTGGTGAGGCGGCGACACATGGGCGCCGGTGGCAGCGAGGCTGACGGCCGCCGCAAAGCCCGCAGCCCCACAGGCTGTTTCGCCAGGCGAGCGGCTGCCAAAGAGCTTTCCAACGAGGCACGGCTTTCCCTCCTCGCTCTTCGGGCGTGGGAGCTGTCGCCAGAGCCGCGGCCCTACAGGAAAATGCTTCGCAGGCTGGCGCGGCTGCACCTGGTGGGCGCCGGTGGCTCCGAGGCTGACGGCCGCCACAAAGCCCGCAGCCCCACGGGCTGTGGGGCCACGCGATCGGCTGCCAAAGAGCTTTCCAACGAGGCACGGCTTTCCCTCCTGGCTCTTCGGGCGTGGGAGCTGTCGCCAGAGTTGCGGCCCTACCGGAAAATGCTTCGCAGGCTGGTGGGGCGGCGCCACGTGGGCGCCGGTGGCTCCGAGGCTGACGACCGCCGCAAAGCCCGCAGCCCCACGGGCTGTTTCGCCAGGCGAGCGGCTGCCAAAGAGCTTTCCAACGAGGCACGGCTTTCCCTCCTGGCTCTTCGGGCGTGGAAGCTGTCGCCAGAGCCGCAGCCCTACAGGAAAATGCTTCGCAGGCTGGCGCAGCGGCGCCACGTGGGCGCCGGTGTCGCTGAGGCTGACGTCCGCCGGAAAGCCTGCAGCCCCACGGGCTGTGGGGCCACGCGAGCGGCTGCCAAAGAGGTTTCCAACGAGGCACGGCTTTCCCTCCTGGCTCTTCGGGCGTGGGAGCTGTCGTCAGAGCCGCAGCCCTACCGGAAAATGCTTCGCAGGCTGGCGCGGCTGCACCTGGTGGGCGCCAGTGGCGGGGAGGCTGACGGCCGCCACAAAGCCCGCAGCCCCACGGGCTGTGGGGCCACGCAAGAGGCTGCCAAAGAGCTTTCCAACGAGGCATGGCTTTCCCTCCTGGCTCTTCGGGCGTGGGAGCTGTCGCCAGAGCCGCGGCCCTACCGGAAAATGCTTCGCAGGCTGGCGCGGCTGCACCTGGTGGGCGCCGGTGGCGGGGAGGCTGACGGTCGCCGCAAAGCCCGCAGCCGCACGGGCTGTTTCGCCAGGCGAGCGGCTACCAAAGAGCTTTCCAACGAGGCATGGCTTTCCCTCCTGGCTCTTCGGGCTTGGGAGCTGTCGCCAGAGTTGCGGCCCTACCGGAAAATGCTTCGCAGGCTGGTGGGGCGGCGCCACGTGGGCGCCGGTGGCAGCGAGGCTGACAACCGCCGCAAAGCCCGCAGCCCCACGGGCTGTGGGGCCACGCGAGCGGCTGCCAAAGAGCTTTCCAACGAGGCACGGCTTTCCCTCCTGGCTCTTCGGGCTTGGGAGTTGTCGTCAGTGCCGCAGCCCTACCGGAAAATGCTTCGCAGCCTGGTGAGGCGGCGACACGTGGGCGCCGGTGGCAGCGAGGCTGACGGCCGCCGCAAAGCCCGCAGCCCCACAGGCTGTTTCGCCAGGCGAGCGGCTGCCAAAGAGCTTTCCAACGAGGCACGGCTTTCCCTCCTCGCTCTTCGGGCGTGGGAGCTGTCGCCAGAGCCGCGACCCTACAGGAAAATGCTTCGCAGGCTGGCGCGGCTGCACCTGGTGGGCGCCGGTGGCTCCGAGGCTGACGGCCGCCACAAAGCCCGCAGCCCCACGGGCTGTGGGGCCACGCGATCGGCTGCCAAAGAGCTTTCCAACGAGGCACGGCTTTCCCTCCTGGCTCTTCGGGCGTGGGAGCTGTCGCCAGAGTTGCGGCCCTACCGGAAAATGCTTCGCAGACTGGTGGGGCGGCGCCACGTGGGCGCCGGTGGCTCCGAGGCTGACGGCCGCCGCAAAGCCCGCAACCCCACGGGCTGTTTCGCCAGGCGAGCGGCTGCCAAAGAGCTTTCCAACGAGGCACGGCTTTCCCTCCTGGCTCTTCGGGTGTGGGAGCTGTCGCCAGAGCCGCAGCCCTACAGGAAAATGCTTCGCAGGCTGGCGCGGCGGCGCCACGTGGGCGCCGGTGTCGCTGAGGCTGACGTCCGCCGCAAAGCCCGCAGCCCCACGGGCTGTGGGGCCACGCGAGCGGCTGCCAAAGAGGTTTCCAACGAGGCACGGCTTTCCCTCCTGGCTCTTCGGGCGTGGGAGCTGTCGTCAGAGCAGCAGCCCTACAGGAAAATGCTTCGCAGGCTGGCGCGGCTGCACCTGGTGGGCGCCAGTGGCGGGGAGGCTGACGGCCGCCACAAAGCCCGCAGCCCCACGGGCTGTGGGGCCACGCAAGAGGCTGCCAAAGAGCTTTCCAACGAGGCACGGCTTTCCCTCCTGGGTCTTCGGGCGTGGGAGCTGTCGCCAGAGCCGCGGCCCTACAGGAAAATGCTTCGCAGGCTGGTGGGGCGGCGCCACGTGGGCGCCGGTGGCTCCGAGGCTGACGGCCGCCGCAAAGCCCGCAGCCCCACAGGCTGTTTCGCCAGGCGAGCGGCTGCCAAAGAGCTTTCCAACGAGGCACGACTTTCCCTCCTGGCTCTTCGGGCGTGGGAGCTGTCGCCAGAGCCGCGGCCCCACAGGAAAATGCTTCGCAGGCTGGCGCAGCGGCGCCACGTGGGCGCCGGTGGCAGGGAGGCTGACGGTCGCCGCATAGCCCGCAGCCCCATGGGCTGTGGGGCCACGCGAGCGGCCGCCAAAGAGCTTTCCAACGACGCACGGCTTTCCCTCCTGGCTCTTCGGGCATGGGAGCTGTCGCCAGAGCCACGGCCCTACCGGAAAATGCTTCGCAGGCTGGCGCGGCTGCACCTGGTGGGTGCCGGTGGCTCCGAGGCTGACGGCCGCCGCAAAGCCCGCAGCCCCACAGGCTGTTTCGCCAGGCGAGCGGCTGCCAAAGAGCTTTCCAACGAGGCACGGCTTTCCCTCCTGGCTCTTCGGGCGTGGGAGCTGTCGCCAGAGAAACGGCCCTACCGGAAAATGCTTCGCAGGCTGGTGGGGCGGCGCCACGTGGGCGCCGGTGGCAGGGAGGCTGACGGTCGCCGCATAGCCCGCAGCCCCATGGGCTGTGGGGCCACGCGAGCGGCCGCCAAAGAGCTTTCCAACGACGCACGGCTTTCCCTCCTGGCTCTTCGGGCATGGGAGCTGTCGCCAGAGCCACGGCCCTACCGGAAAATGCTTCGCAGGCTGGCGCGGCTGCACCTGGTGGGTGCCGGTGGCTCCGAGGCTGACGGCCGCCGCAAAGCCCGCAGCCCCACAGGCTGTTTCGCCAGGCGAGCGGCTGCCAAAGAGCTTTCCAACGAGGCACGGCTTTCCCTCCTGGCTCTTCGGGCTTGGGAGCTGTCGCCAGAGAAACGGCCCTACCGGAAAATGCTTCGCAGGCTGGCGCGGCTGCACCTGGTGGGCGCCGGTGGCAGCAAGGCTGACGGCCGCCGCAAAGCCCGCAGCCCCACAGGCTGTTTCGCCAGGCGAGCGGCCGCCAAAGAGCTTTCCAACGAGGCACGGCTTTCCCTCCTGGGTCTTCGGGCGTGGGAGCTGTCGCCAGAGCCGCGGCCCTACAGGAAAATGCTTCGCAGGCTGGTGGGGCGGCGCCACGTGGGCGCCGGTGGCTCCGAGGCTGACGGCCGCCGCAAAGCCCGCAGCCCCACAGGCTGTTTCGCCAGGCGAGCGGCTGCCAAAGAGCTTTCCAACGAGGCACGACTTTCCCTCCTGGCTCTTCGGGCGTGGGAGCTGTCGCCAGAGCCGCGGCCCCACAGGAAAATGCTTCGCAGGCTGGCGCAGCGGCGCCACGTGGGCGCCGGTGGCAGGGAGGCTGACGGTCGCCGCATAGCCCGCAGCCCCATGGGCTGTGGGGCCACGCGAGCGGCCGCCAAAGAGCTTTCCAACGACGCACGGCTTTCCCTCCTGGCTCTTCGGGCATGGGAGCTGTCGCCAGAGCCACGGCCCTACCGGAAAATGCTTCGCAGGCTGGCGCGGCTGCACCTGGTGGGTGCCGGTGGCTCCGAGGCTGACGGCCGCCACAAAGCCTGCAGCCACACGGGCTGTGGGGCCACACGAGCGGCTGCCAAAGAGCTTTCCAACGAGGCACGACTTTCCCTCCTGGCTCTTCGGGCGTGGGAGCTGTCGCCAGAGCCGCGGCCCTACCGGAAAATGCTTCGCAGGCTGGCGCAGCGGCGCCACGTGGGCGCCGGTGGCTCCGAGGCTGACGGCCGCCGCAAAGCCCGCAGCCGCACGGGCTGTTTCACCAGGCGAGCGGCTGCCAAAGAGCTTTCCAACGAGGCACGGCTTTCCCTACTGGCTCTTCGGGCGTGGGAGCTGTCGCCAGAGAAACGGCCCTACCGGAAAATGCTTCGCAGGCTGGCGCGGCTGCACCTGGTGGGTGCCGGTGGCGCCGAGGCTGACGGCCGCCGCAAAGCCCGCAGCCCCACAGGCTGTTTCGCCAGGCGAGCGGCCGCCAAAGAGCTTTCCAACGAGGCACGGCTTTCCCTCCTGGCTCTTCGGGCGTGGGAGCTGTCGCCAGATTTGCGGCCCTACCGGAAAATGCTTCGCAGGCTGGTGGGGCGGCGCCACGTGGGCGCCGGTGGCTCCGAGGCTGACGGCCGCCGCAAAGCCCGCAGCCGCACGGGCTGTTTCGCCAGGCGAGCGGCTGCCAAAGAGCTTTCCAACGAGGCACGGCTTTCCCTCCTCGCTCTTCGGGCGTGGGAGCTGTCGCCAGAGCCGCGGCCCTACAGGAAAATGCTTCGCAGGCTGGCGCGGCTGCACCTGGTGGGCGCCGGTGGCTCCGAGGCTGACGGCCGCCACAAAGCCCGCAGCCCCACGGGCTGTGGGGCCACGCGATCGGCTGCCAAAGAGCTTTCCAACGAGGCACGGCTTTCCCTCCTGGCTCTTCGGGCGTGGGAGCTGTCGCCAGAGCCGCAGCCCTACAGGAAAATGCTTCGCAGGCTGGCGCAGCGGCGCCACGTGGGCGCCGGTGTCGCTGAGGCTGACGTCCGCCGGAAAGCCCGCAGCCCCACGGGCTGTGGGGCCACGCGAGCGGCTGCCAAAGAGGTTTCCAACGAGGCACGGCTTTCCCTCCTGGCTCTTCGGGCGTGGGAGCTGTCGTCAGAGCCGCAGCCCTACCGGAAAATGCTTCGCAGGCTGGCGCGGCTGCACCTGGTGGGCGCCAGTGGCGGGGAGGCTGACGGCCGCCACAAAGCCCGCAGCCCCACGGGCTGTGGGGCCACGCAAGAGGCTGCCAAAGAGCTTTCCAACGAGGCATGGCTTTCCCTCCTGGCTCTTCGGGCGTGGGAGCTGTCGCCAGAGCCGCAGCCCTACCGGAAAATGCTTCGCAGGCTGGCGCGGCTGCACCTGGTGGGCGCCGGTGGCGGGGAGGCTGACGGTCGCCGCAAAGCCCGCAGCCGCACGGGCTGTTTCGCCAGGCGAGCGGCTGCCAAAGAGATTTCCAACGAGGCATGGCTTTCCCTCCTGGCTCTTCGGGCTTGGGAGCTGTCGCCAGAGTTGCGGCCCTACCGGAAAATGCTTCGCAGGCTGGTGGGGCGGCGCCACGTGGGCACCGGTGGCTCCGAGGCTGACAACCGCCGCAAAGCCCGCAGCCCCACGGGCTGTGGGGCCACGCGAGCGGCTGCCAAAGAGCTTTCCAACGAGGCACGGCTTTCCCTCCTGGCTCTTCGGGCTTGGGAGTTGTCGTCAGAGCCGCAGCCCTACCGGAAAATGCTTCGCAGCCTGGTGAGGCGGCGACACATGGGCGCCGGTGGCAGCGAGGCTGACGGCCGCCGCAAAGCCCGCAGCCCCACAGGCTGTTTCGCCAGGCGAGCGGCTGCCAAAGAGCTTTCCAACGAGGCACGGCTTTCCCTCCTCGCTCTTCGGGCGTGGGAGCTGTCGCCAGAGCCGCGGCCCTACAGGAAAATGCTTCGCAGGCTGGCGCGGCTGCACCTGGTGGGCGCCGGTGGCTCCGAGGCTGACGGCCGCCACAAAGCCCGCAGCCCCACGGGCTGTGGGGCCACGCGATCGGCTGCCAAAGAGCTTTCCAACGAGGCACGGCTTTCCCTCCTGGCTCTTCGGGCGTGGGAGCTGTCGCCAGAGTTGCGGCCCTACCGGAAAATGCTTCGCAGACTGGTGGGGCGGCGCCACGTGGGCGCCGGTGGCTCCGAGGCTGACGGCCGCCGCAAAGCCCGCAGCCCCACGGGCTGTTTCGCCAGGCGAGCGGCTGCTAAAGAGCTTTCCAACGAGGCACGGTTTTCCCTCCTGGCTCTTCGGGTGTGGGAGCTGTCGCCAGAGCCGCAGCCCTACCGGAAAATGCTTCGCAGGCTGGCGCGGCGGCGCCACGTGGGCGCCGGTGTCGCTGAGGCTGACGTCCGCCGCAAAGCCCGCAGCCCCACGGGCTGTGGGGCCACGCGAGCGGCTGCCAAAGAGCTTTCCAACGAGGCACGGCTTTCCCTCCTGGCTCTTCGGGCGTGGGAGCTGTCGCCAGAGCCGCGGCCCTACCGGAAAATGCTTCGCAGGCTGGCGCGGCTGCACCTGGTGGGCGCCGGTGGCGGGGAGGCTGACGGTCGCCGCAAAGCCCGCAGCCCCACGGGCTGTG
Source organism: Chroicocephalus ridibundus (assembly GCF_963924245.1). Classification (NCBI taxonomy): domain Eukaryota; kingdom Metazoa; phylum Chordata; class Aves; order Charadriiformes; family Laridae; genus Chroicocephalus; species Chroicocephalus ridibundus. The sequence goes on along the minus strand of NW_026961567.1, from coordinate 311,950 downwards.
GGGCCACGCGAGCGGCTGCCAAAGAGCTTTCCAACGAGGCATGGCTTTCCCTCCTGGCTCTTCGGGCGTGGGAGCTGTCGCCAGAGCCGCGGCCCTACCGGAAAATGCTTCGCAGGCTCGTGCGGCGGCGCCACGTGGGCGCCGGTGGCGCAAAGGCTGACGGCCGCCGCAAAGCCCGCAGCCCCACGGGCTGTTGGGGCCACACGAGCGGCTGCCAAAGAGCTTTCCAACGAGGCACGGCTTTCCCTCCTGGCTCTTCGTGCTTGGGAGCTGTCGCCAGAGCCGCGGCCCTACCGGAAAATGCTTCGCAGGCTGGTGGGGCGGCGCCACGTAGGCGCTGGTGGCTCCGAGGCTGACGGCCGCCGCAAAGCCCGCAGCCCCACGGGCTGTGGGGCCACGGGAGCGGCTGCCAAAGAGCTTTCCAACGAGGCATGGCTTTCCCTCCCTGCTCTTCGGGCGTGGGAGCTGTCGCCAGAGCCGCAGCCCTACCGGAAAATGCTTCGCAGGCTGGTGCGGCGGTACCACGTGGGCGCCGGTGGCGCCGAGGCTGACGGCCGCCGCAAAGCCCGCAGCTCCATGGGCTGTGTGGCCACGAGAGCGGCTGCCAAAGAGCTTTCCAACGAGGCACGGCTTTCCCTCCTCGCTCTTCGGGCGTGGGAGCTGTCGCCAGAGCCGTGGCCCTACTGGAAAATGCTTCGCAAGCTGGCGCGGCGGCGCCACGTGGGCGCCGGTGGCTCCGAGGCTGACGGCCGCCGCAAAGCCCGCAGCACCACGGGTTGTGGGGTCACGCGAGCGGCTGCCAAAGAGCTTTCCAACGAGGCACGGCTTTCCCTCCTCGCTCTTCGGGCGTGGGAGCTGTCGCCAGAGCCGCGGCCCTACACGAAAATGTTTCGCAGGCTGGCGCGGCTGCACCTGGTGGGCGCCGGTGGCTCCGAGGCTGACGGCCGCCACAAAGCCCGCAGCCCCACGGCCTGTGGGGCCACGCGAGCGGCTGCCAAAGAGCTTTCCAACGAGGCATGGCTTTCCCTCCTGGCTCTTCGGGCGTGGGAGCTGTCGCCAGAGCCGCGGCCCTACCGGAAAATGCTTCGCAGGCTGGCGCGGCTGCACCTGGTGGGCGCCGGTGGCGGGGAGGCTGACGGTCGCCGCAAAGCCCGCAGCCCCACGGGCTGTGGGGCCACGCGAGCGGCTGCCAAAGAGCTTTCCAACGAGGCATGGCTTTCCCTCCTGGCTCTTCGGGCGTGGGAGCTGTCGCCAGAGCCGCAGCCCTACCGGAAAATGCTTCGCAGGCTCGTGTGGCGGCGCCACGTGGGCGCCGGTGGCGCAAAGGCTGAAGGCCGCCGCAAAGCCCGCAGCCCCACGGGCTGTGGGGCCACACGAGCGGCTGCCAAAGAGCTTTCCAACGAGGCACGGCTTTCCCTCCTGGCTCTTCGTGCTTGGGAGCTGTCGCCAGAGCCGCAGCCCTACCGGAAAATGCTTCGCAGGCTGGTGCGGCGGTACCACGTGGGCGCCGGTGGCGCCGAGGCTGACGGCCGCCGCAAAGCCCGCAGCTCCATGGGCTGTGTGGCCACGAGAGCGGCTGCCAAAGAGCTTTCCAACGAGGCACGGCTTTCCCTCCTCGCTCTTCGGGCGTGGGAGCTGTCGCCAGAGCCGTGGCCCTACTGGAAAATGCTTCGCAAGCTGGCGCGGCGGCGCCACGTGGGCGCCGGTGGCTCCGAGGCTGACGGCCGCCGCAAAGCCCGCAGCCCCACGGGCTGTGAGGCCACGCGAGCGGCTGCCAAAGAGCTTTCCAACGAGGCACGGCTTTCCTTCCTGGCTCTTCGGGCGTGGGAGCTGTCGCCAGAGCCGCGGCCCTACCGGAAAATGCTTCGCAGGGTGGCGCGGCTGTAGCTGGTAGGCGCCGGTGGTGCTGAGGCTGACGGTCGCCGCAAAGCCCGCAGCCCCACGGGTTGTGGGGCCACGCGAGCGGCTGCCAAAGAGCTTTCCAACGAGGCACGGCTTTCCCTCCTCGCTCTTCGGGCGTGGGAGCTGTCGCCAGAGCCGCGGCCCTACACGAAAATGTTTCGCAGGCTGGCGCGGCTGCACCTGGTGGGCGCCGGTGGCTCCGAGGCTGACGGCCGCCACAAAGCCCGCAGCCCCACGGCCTGTGGGGCCACGCGAGCGGCTGCCAAAGAGCTTTCCAACGAGGCATGGCTTTCCCTCCTGGCTCTTCGGGCGTGGGAGCTGTCGCCAGAGCCGCGGCCCTACCGGAAAATTCTTCGCAGGCTGGCGCGGCTGCACCTGGTGGGCGCCGGTGGCGGGGAGGCTGACGGTCGCCGCAAAGCCCGCAGCCCCACGGGCTGTGGGGCCACGCGAGCGGCTGCCAAAGAGCTTTCCAACGAGGCATGGCTTTCCCTCCTGGCTCTTCGGGCGTGGGAGCTGTCGCCAGAGCCGCAGCCCTACCGGAAAATGCTTCGCAGGCTCGTGTGGCGGCGCCACGTGGGCGCCGGTGGCGCAAAGGCTGACGGCCGCCGCAAAGCCCGCAGCCCCACGGGCTGTGGGGCCACACGAGCGGCTGCCAAAGAGCTTTCCAACGAGGCACGGCTTTCCCTCCTGGCTCTTCGTGCTTGGGAGCTGTCGCCAGAGCCGCGGCCCTACTGGAAAATGCTTCGCAGGCTGGTGGGGCGGCGCCACGTAGGCGCTGGTGGCTCCGAGGCTGACGGCCGCCGCAAAGCCCGCAGCCCCACGGGCTGTGGGGCCACGCGAGCGGCTGCCAAAGAGCTTTCCAACGAGGCACGGCTTTCCCTCCTGGCTCTTCGGGCGTGGGAGCTGTCGCCAGAGCCGCGGCCCTACCGGAAAATGCTTCGCAGGGTGGCGCAGCTGTAGCTGGTAGGCGCCGGTGGCGCTGAGGCTGACGGCCGCCGCAAAGCCCGCAGCCCCACGGGCTGTGGGGCCACGCGAGCGGCTGCCAAAGAGCTTTCCAACGAGGCACGGCTTTCCCTCCTCGCTCTTCGGGCGTGGGAGCTGTCGCCAGAGCCGCGGCCCTACCGGAAAATTCTTCGCAGGCTGGCGCGGCTGCACCTGGTGGGCGCCGGTGGCGGGGAGGCTGACGGCCGCCACAAAGCCCGCAGCCCCACGGCCTGTGGGGCCACGCGAGCGGCTGCCAAAGAGCTTTCCAACGAGGCATGGCTTTCCCTCCTGGCTCTTCGGGCGTGGGAGCTGTCGCCAGAGCCGCGGCCCTACCGGAAAATTCTTCGCAGGCTGGCGCGGCTGCACCTGGTGGGCGCCGGTGGCGGGGAGGCTGACGGTCGCCGCAAAGCCCGCAGCCCCACAGGCTGTTTCGCCAGGCGAGCGGCTGCCAAAGAGCTTTCCAACGAGGCACGGCTTTCCCTCCTGGCTCTTCGGGCGTGGGAGCTGTCGCCAGAGCCGCGGCCCTACCGGAAAATGCTTCGCGGGCTGGCGCGGCTGTAGCTGGTGGGCTCCGGTGGCGCCGAGGCTGACGGCCGCCGCAAAGCCCGCAGCCCCACGGGCTGTGGGGCCACGCGAGCGGCTGCCAAAGAGCTTTCCAACGAGGCATGGCTTTCCCTCCTGGCTCTTCGGGCGTGGGAGCTGTCGCCAGAGACGCGGCCCTACCGGAAAATGCTTCGTAGGCTGGCGCAGCGGCGCCACGTGGGCGCCGGTGGCAGCGAGGATGACGGCCGCCGCAAAGCCCGCAGCCCCACAGGCTGTTTCGCCAGGCGAGCGGCTGCCAAAGAGCTTTCCAACGAGGCACGGCTTTCCCTCCTGGCTCTTCGGGCGTGGGAGCTGTCGCCAGAGCCGCGACCCTAGTGGAAAATGCTTCGCAGGCTGGCGCGGCTGCACCTGGTGGGCGCCGGTGGCGGGGAGGCTGACGGTCGCCGCAAAGCCCGCAGCTCCACGGGCTGTGGGGCCACGCGAGCGGCTGCCAAAGAGCTTTCCAACGAGACACGGCTTTCCCTCCTGGGTCTTCGGGCGTGGGAGCTGTCGCCAGAGTCGCGGCCCTACCGCAAAAAGCTCTGCATACTTGCACGGCGGCGCCACATGGGCACCGTTGGCGGTGAGGCCGACGGCCGCCGCAAAGCCCGCAGCCCCACGGGCTGTGGGGCCACGGAAGAGGCTGCCAAAGAGCTTTCCAACAAGGCACGGCTTTCCCTCCTGGCTCTTCGGGCGTGGGAGCTGTCGCCAGAGCCGCGGCCCTACCGGAAAATGCTTCGCAGGCTGGCGCGGCGGCGCCACGTGGGCGCCGGTGGCAGCGAGGCTGACGGCCGCCGCAAAGCCCGCAGCCCCACAGGCTGTTTCGCCAGACGAGCGGCTGCCAAAGAGCTTTCCAACGAGGCACGGCTTTCCCTCCTGGCTCTTCGTGCTTGGGAGCTGTCGTCAGAGCCGCGGCCCTACAGGAAAATGCTTCGCAGGCTGGCGCGGCTGCACCTGGTGGGCGCCGGTGGCGGGGAGGCTGACGGCCGCCACAAAGCCCGCAGCCCCACGGGCTGTGGGGCCACGCCATTGGCTGCCAAAGAGCTTTCCAACGAGGCACGGCTTTCCCTCCTGGCTCTTCGGGCTTGGGAGCTGTCGCCAGAGTTGCGGCCCTACCGGAAAATGCTTCGCAGGCTGGTGGGGCGGCGCCACGTGGGCGCCGGTGGCTCCGAGGCTGACGGCCGCCGCAAAGCCCGCAGCCCCACAGGCTGTTTCGCCAGGCGAGCGGCTGACAAAGAGCTTTCCAACGAGGCACGGCTTTCCCTCCTGGCTCTTCGGGCGTGGGAGCTGTCGCCAGAGCCGCGGCCCTACAGGAAAATGCTTCGCAGGCTGGCGCAGCGGCGCCACGTGGGCGCCGGTGGCGCGGAGGCTGACGGCCGCCGCAAAGCCCGAAGCCCCACGGGCTGTGGGGCCACGTGAGCGGCTGCCAAAGAGCTTTCCAACGAGGCACGGCTTTCCTTCCTGGCTCTTCGGGCTTGGGAGCTGTCGACAGAGCCGCAGCCCTACCGGAAAATGCTTCGCAAGCTGGCGCGGCAGCGCCACGTGGGCACTGTTGGCGGCGAGGCTGACGGCCGCCGCAAAGCCCGCAGCCACACGGGCTGTTTCGCCAGGCGAGCAGCTGCCAAAGAGCTTTCCAACGAGGCACGGCTTTCCCTCCTGGCTCTTCGTGCTTGGGAGCTGTCGCCAGAGTTGCGGCCCTACCGGAAAATGCTTCGCAGGCTGGCGCGGCGGCGCCACGTGGGCGCCGGTGGCTCCGAGGCTGACGGCCGCCGCAAAGCCCGCAGCCCCACGGGCTGTGGGGCCACGCGAGCGGCTGCCAAAGAGCTTTCCAACGAGGCACGGCTTTCCCTCCTGGCTCTTCGTGCTTGGGAGCTGTCGCCAGAGTTGCGGCCCTACCGGAAAATGCTTCGCAGGCTGGCGCGGCGGCGCCACGTGGGCGCCGGTGGCTCCGAGGCTGACGGCCGCCGCAAAGCCCGCAGCCCCACGGGCTGTGGGGCCACGCGAGCGGCTGCCAAAGAGCTTTCCAACGAGGCACGGCTTTCCCTCCCTGCTCTTCGGGCGTGGGAGCTGTCGCCAGAGCCGCGGCCCTACTGGAAAATGTTTCGCAGGCTGGCGCGGCTGCACCTGGTGGGCGCCGGTGGCGGGGAGGCTGACGGCCGCCACAAAGCCCGCAGCCCCACGGGCTGTGGGGCCACGCGAGCGGCTGCCAAAGAGCTTTCCAACGAGGCATGGCTTTCCCTCCCTGCTCTTCGGGCGTGGGAGCTGTCGCCAGAGTCGCGGCCCTACCTCAAAAAGCTCTGCATACTTGCGCGGCGGCGCCACATGGGCACCGTTGGCGGAGAGGCTGACGGCCGCCGCAAAGCCCACAGCCCCACGGGCTGTGGGGCCACGGAAGAGGCTGCCAAAGAGCTTTCCAACGAGGTACGGCTTTCCCTCCTGGCTCTTCGGGCGTGGGAGCTGTCGCCAGAGACGCGGCCCTACCGGAAAATGCTTCGCAGGCTGGCGCGGCGGCGCCACGTGGGCGCCGGTGGCAGCGAGGCTAACGGCCGCCGCAAAGCCCGCAGCCCCACAGGCTGTTTCGCCAAACGAGCGGCTGCCAAAGAGCTTTCCAACGAGGCACGGCTTTCCCTCCTGGCTCTTCGGGCTTGGGAGCTGTCGTCAGAGCCGCGGCCCTACAGGAAAATTCTTCGCAGGCTGGTGCGGCTGCACCTGGTGGGCGCCGGTGGCGGGGAGGCTGACGGCCGCCACAAAGCCCGCAGCCCCACGGGCTGTGGGGCCACGCGATCGGCTGCCAAAGAGCTTTCCAACGAGGCACGGCTTTCCCTCCTGGCTCTTCGGGCTTGGGAGCTGTCGCCAGAGTTGCAGTCCTACCGGAAAATGCGTCGCAGGCTGGTGGGGCGGCGCCACGTGGGCGCCGGTGGCTCCGAGACTGACGGCCGCCGCAAAGCCCGCAGCCCCACAGGCTGTTTCGCCAGGCGAGCGGCTGCCAAAGAGCTTTCCAACGAGGCACGGCTTTCCCTTCTGGGTCTTCGGGCGTGGGAGCTGTCGCCAGAGCCGCGGCCCTACCGGAAAATGCTTCGCAGGCTGGCGCAGCGGCGCCACGTGGGCGCAGGTGGCGCCGAGGCTGACGGCCGCCGCAAAGCCCGCACCCCACGGGCTGTGGGGCCACGCGAGCGGCTGCCAAAGAGCTTTCCAACGAGGCATGGCTTTCCCTCCTGGCTCTTCGGGCGTGGGAGCTGTCGCCAGAGTTGCGGCCCTACCGGAAAATGCTTCGTAGGCTGGTGGGGCGGCGCCACGTGGGCGCCGGTGGCTCCGAGGCTGACGGCCGCAGCAAAGCCCGCAGCCGCACGGGCTGTTTCGTCAGACGAGCGGCTGCCAAAGAGCTTTCCAACGAGGCATGGCTTTCCCTCCTGGCTCTTCGGGCTTGGGAGCTGTCGCCAGAGACGCGGCCCTACCGGAAAATGCTTCGCAGGCTGGTGGGGCGGCGCCACGTGGGCGCCGGTGGCGCCGAGGCTGACGGCCGCCGCAAAGCCCGCAGCCCCACGGGCTGTGGGGCCACGCGAGCGGCTGCCAAAGAGCTTTCCAACGAGGCATGGCTTTCCCTCCTGGCTCTTCGGGCGTGGGAGCTGTCGCCAGAGCCGCGGCCCTACCGGAAAATGCTTCGCAGGCTCGTGCGGCGGCGCCACGTGGGCGCCGGTGGCGCAAAGGCTGACGGCCGCCGCAAAGCCCGCAGCCCCACGGGCTGTGGGGCCACACGAGCGGCTGCCAAAGAGCTTTCCAACGAGGCACGGCTTTCCCTCCTGGCTCTTCGTGCTTGGGAGCTGTCACCAGAGCCGCGGCCCTACCGGAAAATGCTTCGCAGGCTGGTGGGGCGGCGCCACGTAGGCGCTGGTGGCTCCGAGGCTGACGGCCGCCGCAAAGCCCGCAGCTCCATGGGCTGTGTAGCCACGCGAGCGGCTGCCAAAGAGCTTTCCAACGAGGCATGGCTTTCCCTCCCTGCTCTAGGGCGTGGGAGCTGTCGCCAGAGCCGCAGCCCTACCGGAAAATGCTTCGCAGGCTGGTGCGGCGGTACCACGTGGGCGCCGGTGGCGCCGAGGCTGACGGCCGCCGCAAAGCCCGCAGCTCCATGGGCTGTGTGGCCACGCGAGCGGCTGCCAAAGAGCTTTCCAACGAGGCACGGCTTTCCCTCCTCGCTCTTCGGGCGTGGGAGCTGTCGCCAGAGCCGTGGCCCTACTGGAAAATGCTTCGCAAGCTGGCGCGGCGGCGCCACGTGGGCGCCGGTGGCTCCGAGGCTGACGGCCGCCGCAAAGCCCGCAGCCCCACGGGCTGTGAGGCCACGCGAGCGGCTGCCAAAGAGCTTTCCAACGAGGCACGGCTTTCCCTCCTGGCTCTTCGGGCGTGGGAGCTGTCGCCAGAGCCGCGGCCCTACCGGAATATGCTTCGCAGGGTGGCGCGGCTGTAGCTGGTAGGCGCCGGTGGCGCTGAGGCTGACGGCCGCCGCAAAGCCCGCAGCCCCACGGGTTGTGGGGCCACGCGAGCGGCTGCCAAAGAGCTTTCCAACGAGGCACGGCTTTCCCTCCTCGCTCTTCGGGCGTGGGAGCTGTCGCCAGAGCCGCGGCCCTACAGGAAAATGCTTCGATGGCTGGCGCGGCTGCACCTGGTGGGCGCCGGTGGCTCCGAGGCTGACGGCCGCCACAAAGCCCGCAGCCCCACGGCCTGTGGGGCCACGCGAGCGGCTGCCAAAGAGCTTTCCAACGAGGCATGGCTTTCCCTCCTGGCTCTTCGGGCATGGGAGCTGTCGCCAGAGCCGCGGCCCTACCGGAAAATTCTTCGCAGGCTGGCGCGGCTGCACCTGGTGGGCGCCGGTGGCGGGGAGGCTGACGGTCGCCGCAAAGCCCGCAGCCCCACGGGCTGTGGGGCCACGCGAGCGGCTGCCAAAGAGCTTTCCAACGAGGCATGGCTTTCCCTCCTGGCTCTTCGGGCGTGGGAGCTGTCGCCAGAGCCGCAGCCCTACCGGAAAATGCTTCGCAGGCTCGTGCGGCGGCGCCACGTGGGCGCCGGTGGCGCAAAGGCTGACGGCCGCCGCAAAGCCCGCAGCCCCACGCACTGTGGGGCCACGCAAGCGGCTGCCAAAGAGCTTTCCAACGAGGCACGGCTTTCCCTCCTCGCTCTTCGGGCTTGGGAGTTGTCGTCAGAGCCGTGGCCCTACTGGAAAATGCTTCGCAAGCTGGCGCAGCGGTACCACGTGGGCGCCGGTGGCGCCGAGGCTGACGGCCGCCGCAAAGCCCGCAGCCCCACGGGCTGTGGGGCCACGCAAGAGGCTACCAAAGAGCTTTCCAACGAGGCATGGCTTTCCCTCCCTGCTCTTCGGGCGTGGGAGCTGTCGCCAGAGCCGCGGCCCTACCGGAAAATGCTTCGCAGGCTGGCGCGGCTGCACCTCGTGGGCGCCGGTGGCGGGGAGGCTGACGGTCGCCGCAAAGCCCGCAGCCACACGGGCTGTGGGGCCACGCGAGCGGCTGCCAAGGAGCTTTCCAACGAGGCATGGCTTTCCCTCCCTGCTCTTCGGGCACGGGTGCTGTCGTCAGAGCCGTGGCCCTACTGGAAAATGCTTCGCAAGCTGGCGCGGCGGCGCCACGTGGGCGCCGGTGGCTCCGAGGCTGACGGCCGCCGCAAAGCCCGCAGCCCCACGGGCTGTGAGGCCACGCGAGCGGCTGCCAAAGAGCTTTCCAACGAGGCACGGCTTTCCCTCCTGGCTCTTCGGGCGTGGGAGCTGTCGCCAGAGCCGCGGCCCTACCGGAAAATGCTTCGCAGGCTGGCGCAGCTGTAGCTGGTAGGCGCCGGTGGCGCTGAGGCTGACGGCCGCCGCAAAGCCCGCAGCCCCACGGGCTGTGGGGCCACGCGAGCGGCTGCCAAAGAGCTTTCCAACGAGGCACGGCTTTCCCTCCTCGCTCTTCGGGCGTGGGAGCTGTCGCCAGAGCCACGGCCCTACAAGAAAATTCTTCGCAGGCTGGCGCGGCTGCACCTGGTGGGCGCCGGTGGCGGGGAGGCTGACGGCCGCCACAAAGCCCGCAGCCCCACGGCCTGTGGGGCCACGCGAGCGGCTGCCAAAGAGCTTTCCAACGAGGCATGGCTTTCCCTCCTGGCTCTTCGGGCGTGGGAGCTGTCGCCAGAGCCGCGGCCCTACCGGAAAATTCTTCGCAGGCTGGCGCGGCTGCACCTGGTGGGCGCCGGTGGCGGGGAGGCTGACGGTCGCCGCAAAGCCCGCAGCCCCACAGGCTGTTTCGCCAGGCGAGCGGCTGCCAAAGAGCTTTCCAACGAGGCACGGCTTTCCCTCCTCGCTCTTCGGGCGTGGGAGCTGTCGCCAGAGCCGCGGCCCTACCGGAAAATGCTTCGCAGGCTGGCGCGGCTGTAGGTGGTGGGCTCCGGTGGCGCCGAGGCTGACGGACGCCGCAAAGCCCGCAGCCCCACGGACTGTGGGGCCACGCGAGCGGCTGCCAAAGAGCTTTCCAACGAGGCACGGCTTTCCCTCCTGGGTCTTCGGGCGTGGGAGCTGTCGCCAGAGTCGCGGCCCTACCGCAAAAAGCTCTGCATACTTGCGCGGCGGCGCCACATGGGCACCGTTGGCGGTGAGGCCGACGGCCGCCACAAAGCCCGCAGCCCCACGGGCTGTGGGGCCACGGAAGAGGCTGCCAAAGAGCTTTCCAACGAGGCACGGCTTTCCCTCCTGGCTCTTCGGGCGTGGGAGCTGTCGCCAGAGCCGCGGCCCTACCGGAAAATGCTTCGCAGGCTGGCGCGGCGGCGCCACGTGGGCGCCGGTGGCAGCGAGGCTGACGGCCGCCGCAAAGCCCGCAGCCCCACAGGCTGTTTCGCCAGACGAGCGGCTGCCAAAGAGCTTTCCAACGAGGCACGGCTTTCCCTCCTGGCTCTTCGTGCTTGTGAGCTGTCGTCAGAGCCGCGGCCCTACAGGAAAATGCTTCGCAGGCTGGCGCGGCTGCACCTGGTGGGCGCCGGTGGCGGGGAGGCTGACGGCCGCCACAAAGCCCGCAGCCCCACGGGCTGTGGGGCCACGCGATTGGCTGCCAAAGAGCTTTCCAACGAGGCACGGCTTTCCCTCCTGGCTCTTCGGGCTTGGGAGCTGTCGCCAGAGTTGCGGCCCTACCGGAAAATGCTTCGCAGGCTGGTGGGGCGGCGCCACGTGGGCGCCGGTGGCTCCGAGGCTGACGGCCGCCGCAAAGCCCGCAGCCCCACAGGCTGTTTCGCTAGACGAGCGGCTGCCAAAGAGCTTTCCAACGAGGCACGGCTTTCCCTCCTGGCTCTTCGGGCGTGGGAGCTGTCGCCAGAGCCGCGGCCCTACAGGAAAATGCTTCGCAGGCTGGCGCAGCGGCGCCACGTGGGCGCCGGTGGCGCGGAGGCTGACGGCCGCCGCAAAGCCCGAAGCCCCACGGGCTGTGGGGCCACGTGAGCGGCTGCCAAAGAGCTTTCCAACGAGGCACGGCTTTCCTTCCTGGCTCTTCAGGCTTGGGAGTTGTCGTCAGAGCCGCAGCCCTACCGGAAAATGCTTCGCAAGCTGGCGCGGCAGCGCCACGTGGGCACTGTTGGCGGCGAGGCTGACGGCCGCCGCAAAGCCCGCAGCCACACGGGCTGTTTCGCCAGGCGAGCGGCTGCCAAAGAGCTTTCCAACGAGGCACGGCTTTCCCTCCTGGCTCTTCGGGCTTGGGAGCTGTCGCCAGAGCCGCGGCCCTACCGGAAAATGCTTCGCAGACTGGTGCGGCGGCGCCACGTGGGCGCCGGTGGCTCCGAGGCTGACGACCGCCGCAAAGCCCGCAGCCCCACGGGCTGTGGGGCCACGCAAGCGGCTGCCAAAGAGCTTTCCAACGAGGCACGGCTTTCCCTCCTGGCTCTTCGGGCGTGGGAGCTGCCGCCAGAGACGCGGCCCTACCGGAAAATGCTTCGTAGGCTGGCGCAGCGGCGCCACGTGGGCGCCGGTGGCAGCGAGGATGACGGCCGCCGCAAAGCCCGCAGCCCCACAGGCTGTTTCGCCAGGCGAGCAGCTGCCAAAGAGCTTTCCAACGAGGCACGGCTTTCCCTCCTAGGTCTTCGAGCGTGGGAGCTGTCGCCAGAGACGCGGCCCTACAGGAAAATGCTTCGCAGGCTGGCGCAGCTGCACCTGGTGGGCGCCAGTGGCGGGGAGGCTGACGGCCGCCACAAAGCCCGCAGCCCCACGGGCTGTGGGGCCACGCGATCGGCTGCCAAAGAGCTTTCCAACGAGGCACGGCTTTCCCTCCTGGCTCTTCGGGCGTGGGAGCTGTCGCCAGAGTTGCAGCCCTACCGGAAAATGCTTCGCAGGCTGGCGCGGCGGCGCCACGTGGGCGCCGGTGGCTCCGAGGCTGACGGCCGCCGCAAAGCCCGCAGCCCCACGGGCTGTGGGGCCACGCGAGCGGCTGCCAAAGAGCTTTCCAACGAGGCACGGCTTTCCCTCCCTGCTCTTCGGGCGTGGGAGCTGTCGCCAGAGCCGCGGCCCTACTGGAAAGTGTTTCGCAGGCTGGCGCGGCTGCACCTGGTGGGCGCCGGTGGCGGGGAGGCTGACGGCCGCCACAAAGCCCGCAGCCCCACGGGCTGTGGGGCCACGCGATTGGCTGCCAAAGAGCTTTCCAACGAGGCATGGCTTTCCCTCCTGGCTCTTCGGGCTTGGGAGCTGTCGCCAGAGTTGCGGCCCTACCGGAAAATGCTTCGCAGGCTGGTGGGGCGGCGCCACGTGGGCGCCGGTGGCTCCGAGGCTGACGGCCGCCGCAAAGCCCGCAGCCCCACAGGCTGTTTCGCTAGACGAGCGGCTGCCAAAGAGCTTTCCAACGAGGCACGGCTTTCCCTCCTGGCTCTTCGGGCGTGGGAGCTGTCGCCAGAGCCGCGGCCCTACAGGAAAATGCTTCGCAGGCTGGCGCAGCGGCGCCACGTGGGCGCCGGTGGCGCGGAGGCTGACGGCCGCCGCAAAGCCCGAAGCCCCACGGGCTGTGGGGCCACGTGAGCGGCTGCCAAAGAGCTTTCCAACGAGGCACGGCTTTCCTTCCTGGCTCTTCAGGCTTGGGAGTTGTCGTCAGAGCCGCAGCCCTACCGGAAAATGCTTCGCAAGCTGGCGCGGCAGCGCCACGTGGGCACTGTTGGCGGCGAGGCTGACGGCCGCCGCAAAGCCCGCAGCCACACGGGCTGTTTCGCCAGGCGAGCGGCTGCCAAAGAGCTTTCCAACGAGGCACGGCTTTCCCTCCTGGCTCTTCGGGCTTGGGAGCTGTCGCCAGAGCCGCGGCCCTACCGGAAAATGCTTCGCAGACTGGTGCGGCGGCGCCACGTGGGCGCCGGTGGCTCCGAGGCTGACGACCGCCGCAAAGCCCGCAGCCCCACGGGCTGTGGGGCCACGCAAGCGGCTGCCAAAGAGCTTTCCAACGAGGCACGGCTTTCCCTCCTGGCTCTTCGGGCGTGGGAGCTGCCGCCAGAGACGCGGCCCTACCGGAAAATGCTTCGTAGGCTGGCGCAGCGGCGCCACGTGGGCGCCGGTGGCAGCGAGGATGACGGCCGCCGCAAAGCCCGCAGCCCCACAGGCTGTTTCGCCAGGCGAGCAGCTGCCAAAGAGCTTTCCAACGAGGCACGGCTTTCCCTCCTAGGTCTTCGAGCGTGGGAGCTGTCGCCAGAGACGCGGCCCTACAGGAAAATGCTTCGCAGGCTGGCGCAGCTGCACCTGGTGGGCGCCAGTGGCGGGGAGGCTGACGGCCGCCACAAAGCCCGCAGCCCCACGGGCTGTGGGGCCACGCGATCGGCTGCCAAAGAGCTTTCCAACGAGGCACGGCTTTCCCTCCTGGCTCTTCGGGCGTGGGAGCTGTCGCCAGAGTTGCAGCCCTACCGGAAAATGCTTCGCAGGCTGGCGCGGCGGCGCCACGTGGGCGCCGGTGGCTCCGAGGCTGACGGCCGCCGCAAAGCCCGCAGCCCCACGGGCTGTGGGGCCACGCGAGCGGCTGCCAAAGAGCTTTCCAACGAGGCACGGCTTTCCCTCCCTGCTCTTCGGGCGTGGGAGCTGTCGCCAGAGCCGCGGCCCTACTGGAAAGTGTTTCGCAGGCTGGCGCGGCTGCACCTGGTGGGCGCCGGTGGCGGGGAGGCTGACGGCCGCCACAAAGCCCGCAGCCCCACGGGCTGTGGGGCCACGCGATTGGCTGCCAAAGAGCTTTCCAACGAGGCATGGCTTTCCCTCCTGGCTCTTCGGGCTTGGGAGCTGTCGCCAGAGTTGCAGTCCTACCGGAAAATGCTTCGCAGGCTGGTGTGGCGGCGCCACGTGGGCGCCGGTGGCTCCGATACTGACGGCCGCCGCAAAGCCCGCAGCCCCACAGGCTGTTTCGCCAGGCGAGCGGCTGCCAAAGAGCTTTCCAACGAGGCACGGCTTTCCCTCCTGGCTCTTCGGGCGTGGGAGCTGTCGCCAGAGCCGCGGCCCTACCGGAAAATGCTTCGCAGGCTGGCGCGGCTGTAGCTGGTGGGCGCCGGTGGCGCTCAGGCTGACGGCCGCCGCAAAGCCCGCAGCCCCACGGGCTGTGGGGCCACGCGAGTGGCTGCCAAAGAGCTTTCCAACGAGGCATGGCTTTCCCTCCTGGCTCTTCGGGCGTGGGAGCTATCGCCAGAGACGCGGCCCTACCGGAAAATGCTTCGCAGACTGGCGTGGCGGCGCCACGTGGGCGCCGGTGGCAGCGAGGATGACGGCCGCCGCAAAGCCCGCAGCCCCACAGGCTGTTTCGCCAGGCGAGCGGCTGCCAAAGAGCTTTCCAACGAGGCACGGCTTTCCCTCCTCGCTCTTCGGGCGTGGGAGCTGTCGCCAGAGCCGCGGCCCTACAGGAAAATGCATCGCAGGCTGGCGCGGCTGCACCTGGTGGGCGCCAGTGGCGGGGAGGCTGACGGCCGCCACAAAGCCCGCAGCCCCACGGGCTGTGGGGCCACGCGACCGGCTGCCAAAGAGCTTTCCAACGAGGCACGGCTTTCCCTCCTGGCTCTTCGGGCGTGGGAGCTGTCGCCAGAGTTGCGGCGCTACCGGAAAATGCTTCGCAGGCTGGCGCGGCGGCGCCACGTGGGCGTCGGTGGCTCCGAGGCTGACGGCCGCCGCAAAGCCCGCAGCCCCACGGGCTGTTTCGCCAGGCGAGCGGCTGCCAAAGAGCTTTCCAACGAGGCACGGCTTTCCCTCCCTGCTCTTTGGGCGTGGGAGCTGTCGCCAGAGCCGCGGCCCTACAGGAAAATGCTTCGCAGGCTGGCGCGGCTGCACCTGGTAGGCGCCGGTGGCGGGGAGACTGACGGTCGCCGCAAAGCCCGCAGCCCCACGGGCTGTGGGGCCACGCGAGCGGCTGCCAAAGAGCTTTCCAACGAGGCATGGCTTTCCCTCCCTGCTCTTCGGGCGTGGGAGCTGTCGCCAGAGTCGCGGCCCTACCTCAAAAAGCTCTGCATACTTGCGCGGCAGCGCCACATGGGCACCGTTGGCGGAGAGGCTGACGGCCGCCGCAAAGCCCACAGCCCCACAGGCTGTGGGGCCACGGAAGAGGCTGCCAAAGAGCTTTCCAACGAGGCACGGCTTTCCCTCCTGGCTCTTCGGGCGTGGGAGCTGTCGCCAGAGCCGCGGCCCTACCGGAAAATGCTTCGCAGGCTGGCGCGGCGGCGCCACGTGGGCGCCGGTGGCAGCGAGGCTAACGGCCGCCGCAAAGCCCGCAGCCCCACAGGCTGTTTCGCCAAACGAGCGGCCGCCAAAGAGCTTTCCAACGAGGCACGGCTTTCCCTCCTGGCTCTTCGGGTGTGGGAGCTGTCGCCAGAGCCGCGGCCCTACCGGAAAATGCTTCGCAGGCTGGTGGGGCGGCGCCACGTGGGCGCGGGTGGCTCCGAGGCTGACGGCCACCGCAAAGCCCGCAGCCCCACGGGCTGTGGGGCCACGCAAGCGGCTGCCAAAGAGCTTTCCAACGAGGCACGGTTTTCCCTCCTGGGTCTTCGGGCGTGGGAGCTGTCGCCAGAGCCGCGGCCCTACCGGAAAATGCTTCGCAGACTGGCGTGGCGGCGCCACGTGGGCGCCGGTGGCTCCGAGGCTGACGGCCGCCGCAAAGCCCGCAGCCCCACGGGCTGTTTCGCCAGGCGAGCGGCTGCCAAAGAGCTTTCCAACGAGGCACGGCTTTCCCTCCCTGCTCTTCGGGCGTGGGAGCTGTCGCCAGAGCCGCGGCCCTACAGGAAAATGCTTCGCAGGCTGGCGCGGCTGCACCTGGTGGGCGCCGGTGGCGGGGAGGCTGACGGCCGCCACAAAGCCCGCAGCCCCACGGGCTGTGGGGCCACGCGATTGGCTGCCAAAGAGCTTTCCAACGAGGCACGGCTTTCCCTCCTGGCTCTTCGGGCTTGGGAGCTGTCGCCAGAGTTGCGGCCCTACCGGAAAATGCTTCGCAGGCTGGTGGGGCGGCGCCACGTGGGCGCCGGTGGCTCCGAGGCTGACGGCCGCCGCAAAGCCCGCAGCCCCACAGGCTGTTTCGCCAGACGAGCGGCTGCCAAAGAGCTTTCCAACGAGGCACGGCTTTCCCTCCTGGCTCTTCGGGCGTGGGAGCTGTCGCCAGAGCCGCGGCCCTACAGGAAAATGCTTCGCAGGCTGGCGCAGCGGCGCCACGTGGGCGCCGGTGGCGCGGAGGCTGACGGCCGCCGCAAAGCCCGAAGCCCCACGGGCTGTGGGGCCACGTGAGCGGCTGCCAAAGAGCTTTCCAACGAGGCACGGCTTTCCCTCCTGGCTCTTCGGGCGTGGGAGCTGTCGCCAGAGCCGCGGCCCTACAGGAAAATGCTTCGCAGGCTGGCGCAGCGGCGCCACGTGGGCGCCGGTGGCGCGGAGGCTGACGGCCGCCGCAAAGCCCGAAGCCCCACGGGCTGTGGGGCCACGTGAGCGGCTGCCAAAGAGCTTTCCAACGAGGCACGGCTTTCCTTCCTGGCTCTTCAGGCTTGGGAGTTGTCGTCAGAGCCGCAGCCCTACCGGAAAATGCTTCGCAAGCTGGCGCGGCAGCGCCACGTGGGCACTGTTGGCGGCGAGGCTGACGGCCGCCGCAAAGCCCGCAGCCACACGGGCTGTTTCGCCAGGCGAGCGGCTGCCAAAGAGCTTTCCAACGAGGCACGGCTTTCCCTCCTGGCTCTTCGGGCTTGGGAGCTGTCGCCAGAGCCGCGGCCCTACCGGAAAATGCTTCGCAGACTGGTGCGGCGGCGCCACGTGGGCGCCGGTGGCTCCGAGGCTGACGACCGCCGCAAAGCCCGCAGCCCCACGGGCTGTGGGGCCACGCAAGCGGCTGCCAAAGAGCTTTCCAACGAGGCACGGCTTTCCCTCCTGGCTCTTCGGGCATGGGAGCTGCCGCCAGAGACGTGGCCCTACCGGAAAATGCTTCGTAGGCTGGCGCAGCGGCGCCACGTGGGCGCCGGTGGCAGCGAGGATGACGGCCGCCGCAAAGCCCGCAGCCCCACAGGCTGTTTCGCCAGGCGAGCAGCTGCCAAAGAGCTTTCCAACGAGGCACGGCTTTCCCTCCTAGGTCTTCGAGCGTGGGAGCTGTCGCCAGAGACGCGGCCCTACAGGAAAATGCTTCGCAGGCTGGCGCAGCTGCACCTGGTGGGCGCCAGTGGCGGGGAGGCTGACGGCCGCCACAAAGCCCGCAGCCCCACGGGCTGTGGGGCCACGCGATCGGCTGCCAAAGAGCTTTCCAACGAGGCACGGCTTTCCCTCCTGGCTCTTCGGGCGTGGGAGCTGTCGCCAGAGTTGCAGCCCTACCGGAAAATGCTTCGCAGGCTGGCGCGGCGGCGCCACGTGGGCGCCGGTGGCTCCGAGGCTGACGGCCGCCGCAAAGCCCGCAGCCCCACGGGCTGTTTCGCCAGGCGAGCGGCTGCCAAAGAGCTTTCCAACGAGGCACGGCTTTCCCTCCCTGCTCTTCGGGCGTGGGAGCTGTCGCCAGAGCCGCGGCCCTACTGGAAAGTGTTTCGCAGGCTGGCGCGGCTGCACCTGGTGGGCGCCGGTGGCGGGGAGGCTGACGGCCGCCACAAAGCCCGCAGCCCCACGGGCTGTGGGGCCACGCGATTGGCTGCCAAAGAGCTTTCCAACGAGGCATGGCTTTCCCTCCTGGCTCTTCGGGCTTGGGAGCTGTCGCCAGAGTTGCAGTCCTACCGGAAAATGCTTCGCAGGCTGGTGTGGTGGCGCCACGTGGGCGCCGGTGGCTCCGATACTGACGGCCGCCGCAAAGCCCGCAGCCCCACAGGCTGTTTCGCCAGGCGAGCGGCTGCCAAAGAGCTTTCCAACGAGGCACGGCTTTCCCTCCTGGCTCTTCGGGCGTGGGAGCTGTCGCCAGAGCCGCGGCCCTACCGGAAAATGCTTCGCAGGCTGGCGCGGCTGTAGCTGGTGGGCGCCGGTGGCGCTCAGGCTGACGGCCGCCGCAAAGCCCGCAGCCCCACGGGCTGTGGGGCCACGCGAGTGGCTGCCAAAGAGCTTTCCAACGAGGCATGGCTTTCCCTCCTGGCTCTTCGGGCGTGGGAGCTGTCGCCAGAGACGCGGCCCTACCGGAAAATGCTTCGCAGACTGGCGTGGCGGCGCCACGTCGGCGCCGGTGGCAGCGAGGATGACGGCCGCCGCAAAGCCCGCAGCCCCACAGGCTGTTTCGCCAGGCGAGCGGCTGCCAAAGAGCTTTCCAACGAGGCACGGCTTTCCCTCCTCGCTCTTCGGGCGTGGGAGCTGTCGCCAGAGCCGCGGCCCTACAGGAAAATGCATCGCAGGCTGGCGCGGCTGCACCTGGTGGGCGCCAGTGGCGGGGAGGCTGACGGCCGCCACAAAGCCCGCAGCCCCACGGGCTGTGGGGCCACGCGACCGGCTGCCAAAGAGCTTTCCAACGAGGCACGGCTTTCCCTCCTGGCTCTTCGGGCGTGGGAGCTGTCGCCAGAGTTGCGGCGCTACCGGAAAATGCTTCGCAGGCTGGCGCGGCGGCGCCACGTGGGCGTCGGTGGCTCCGAGGCTGACGGCCGCCGCAAAGCCCGCAGCCACACGGGCTGTTTCGCCAGGCGAGCGGCTGCCAAAGAGCTTTCCAACGAGGCACGGCTTTCCCTCCTGGCTCTTCGGGCTTGGGAGCTGTCGCCAGAGCCGCGGCCCTACCGGAAAATGCTTCGCAGACTGGTGCGGCGGCGCCACGTGGGCGCCGGTGGCTCCGAGGCTGACGACCGCCGCAAAGCCCGCAGCCCCACGGGCTGTGGGGCCACGCAAGCGGCTGCCAAAGAGCTTTCCAACGAGGCACGGCTTTCCCTCCTGGCTCTTCGGGCATGGGAGCTGCCGCCAGAGACGCGGCCCTACCGGAAAATGCTTCGTAGGCTGGCGCAGCGGCGCCACGTGGGCGCCGGTGGCAGCGAGGATGACGGCCGCCGCAAAGCCCGCAGCCCCACAGGCTGTTTCGCCAGGCGAGCAGCTGCCAAAGAGCTTTCCAACGAGGCACGGCTTTCCCTCCTAGGTCTTCGAGCGTGGGAGCTGTCGCCAGAGACGCGGCCCTACAGGAAAATGCTTCGCAGGCTGGCGCAGCTGCACCTGGTGGGCGCCAGTGGCGGGGAGGCTGACGGCCGCCACAAAGCCCGCAGCCCCACGGGCTGTGGGGCCACGCGATCGGCTGCCAAAGAGCTTTCCAACGAGGCACGGCTTTCCCTCCTGGCTCTTCGGGCGTGGGAGCTGTCGCCAGAGTTGCAGCCCTACCGGAAAATGCTTCGCAGGCTGGCGCGGCGGCGCCACGTGGGCGCCGGTGGCTCCGAGGCTGACGGCCGCCGCAAAGCCCGCAGCCCCACGGGCTGTTTCGCCAGGCGAGCGGCTGCCAAAGAGCTTTCCAACGAGGCACGGCTTTCCCTCCCTGCTCTTCGGGCGTGGGAGCTGTCGCCAGAGCCGCGGCCCTACTGGAAAGTGTTTCGCAGGCTGGCGCGGCTGCACCTGGTGGGCGCCGGTGGCGGGGAGGCTGACGGCCGCCACAAAGCCCGCAGCCCCACGGGCTGTGGGGCCACGCGATTGGCTGCCAAAGAGCTTTCCAACGAGGCATGGCTTTCCCTCCTGGCTCTTCGGGCTTGGGAGCTGTCGCCAGAGTTGCAGTCCTACCGGAAAATGCTTCGCAGGCTGGTGTGGTGGCGCCACGTGGGCGCCGGTGGCTCCGATACTGACGGCCGCCGCAAAGCCCGCAGCCCCACAGGCTGTTTCGCCAGGCGAGCGGCTGCCAAAGAGCTTTCCAACGAGGCACGGCTTTCCCTCCTGGCTCTTCGGGCGTGGGAGCTGTCGCCAGAGCCGCGGCCCTACCGGAAAATGCTTCGCAGGCTGGCGCGGCTGTAGCTGGTGGGCGCCGGTGGCGCTCAGGCTGACGGCCGCCGCAAAGCCCGCAGCCCCACGGGCTGTGGGGCCACGCGAGTGGCTGCCAAAGAGCTTTCCAACGAGGCATGGCTTTCCCTCCTGGCTCTTCGGGCGTGGGAGCTGTCGCCAGAGACGCGGCCCTACCGGAAAATGCTTCGCAGACTGGCGTGGCGGCGCCACGTCGGCGCCGGTGGCTCCGAGGCTGACGGCCGCCGCAAAGCCCGCAGCCCCACGGGCTGTTTCGCCAGGCGAGCGGCTGCCAAAGAGCTTTCCAACGAGGCACGGCTTTCCCTCCCTGCTCTTTGGGCGTGGGAGCTGTCGCCAGAGCCGCGGCCCTACAGGAAAATGCTTCGCAGGCTGGCGCGGCTGCACCTGGTAGGCGCCGGTGGCGGGGAGACTGACGGTCGCCGCAAAGCCCGCAGCCCCACGGGCTGTGGGGCCACGCGAGCGGCTGCCAAAGAGCTTTCCAACGAGGCATGGCTTTCCCTCCCTGCTCTTCGGGCGTGGGAGCTGTCGCCAGAGTCGCGGCCCTACCTCAAAAAGCTCTGCATACTTGCGCGGCAGCGCCACATGGGCACCGTTGGCGGAGAGGCTGACGGCCGCCGCAAAGCCCACAGCCCCACGGGCTGTGGGGCCACGGAAGAGGCTGCCAAAGAGCTTTCCAACGAGGCACGGCTTTCCCTCCTGGCTCTTCGGGCGTGGGAGCTGTTGCCAGAGCCGCGGCCCTACCGGAAAATGCTTCGCAGGCTGGCGCGGCGGCGCCACGTGGGCGCCGGTGGCAGCGAGGCTAACGGCCGCCGCAAAGCCCGCAGCCCCACAGGCTGTTTCGCCAAACGAGCGGCCGCCAAAGAGCTTTCCAACGAGGCACGGCTTTCCCTCCTGGCTCTTCGGGTGTGGGAGCTGTCGCCAGAGCCGCGGCCCTACCGGAAAATGCTTCGCAGGCTGGTGGGGCGGCGCCACATGGGCGCGGGTGGCTCCGAGGCTGACGGCCACCGCAAAGCCCGCAGCCCCACGGGCTGTGGGGCCACGCAAGCGGCTGCCAAAGAGCTTTCCAACGAGGCACGGTTTTCCCTCCTGGGTCTTCGGGCGTGGGAGCTGTCGCCAGAGCCGCGGCCCTACCGGAAAATGCTTCGCAGACTGGCGTGGCGGCGCCACGTGGGCGCCGGTGGCTCCGAGGCTGACGGCCGCCGCAAAGCCCGCAGCCCCACGGGCTGTTTCGCCAGGCGAGCGGCTGCCAAAGAGCTTTCCAACGAGGCACGGCTTTCCCTCCCTGCTCTTCGGGCGTGGGAGCTGTCGCCAGAGCCGCGGCCCTACAGGAAAATGCTTCGCAGGCTGGCGCGGCTGCACCTGGTGGGCGCCGGTGGCGGGGAGGCTGACGGCCGCCACAAAGCCCGCAGCCCCACGGGCTGTGGGGCCACGCGATTGGCTGCCAAAGAGCTTTCCAACGAGGCACGGCTTTCCCTCCTGGCTCTTCGGGCTTGGGAGCTGTCGCCAGAGTTGCGGCCCTACCGGAAAATGCTTCGCAGGCTGGTGGGGCGGCGCCACGTGGGCGCCGGTGGCTCCGAGGCTGACGGCCGCCGCAAAGCCCGCAGCCCCACAGGCTGTTTCGCCAGACGAGCGGCTGCCAAAGAGCTTTCCAACGAGGCACGGCTTTCCCTCCTGGCTCTTCGGGCGTGGGAGCTGTCGCCAGAGCCGCGGCCCTACAGGAAAATGCTTCGCAGGCTGGCGCAGCGGCGCCACGTGGGCGCCGGTGGCGCGGAGGCTGACGGCCGCCGCAAAGCCCGAAGCCCCACGGGCTGTGGGGCCACGTGAGCGGTTGCCAAAGAGCTTTCCAACGAGGCACGGCTTTCCTTCCTGGCTCTTCAGGCTTGGGAGTTGTCGTCAGAGCCGCAGCCCTACCGGAAAATGCTTCGCAAGCTGGCGCGGCAGCGCCACGTGGGCACTGTTGGCGGCGAGGCTGACGGCCGCCGCAAAGCCCGCAGCCACACGGGCTGTTTCGCCAGGCGAGCGGCTGCCAAAGAGCTTTCCAACGAGGCACGGCTTTCCCTCCTGGCTCTTCGGGCTTGGGAGCTGTCGCCAGAGCCGCGGCCCTACCGGAAAATGCTTCGCAGACTGGTGCGGCGGCGCCACGTGGGCGCCGGTGGCTCCGAGGCTGACGACCGCCGCAAAGCCCGCAGCCCCACGGGCTGTGGGGCCACGCAAGCGGCTGCCAAAGAGCTTTCCAACGAGGCACGGCTTTCCCTCCTGGCTCTTCGGGCGTGGGAGCTGCCGCCAGAGACGCGGCCCTACCGGAAAATGCTTCGTAGGCTGGCGCAGCGGCGCCACGTGGGCGCCGGTGGCAGCGAGGATGACGGCCGCCGCAAAGCCCGCAGCCCCACAGGCTGTTTCGCCAGGCGAGCAGCTGCCAAAGAGCTTTCCAACGAGGCACGGCTTTCCCTCCTAGGTCTTCGAGCGTGGGAGCTGTCGCCAGAGACGCGGCCCTACAGGAAAATGCTTCGCAGGCTGGCGCAGCTGCACCTGGTGGGCGCCAGTGGCGGGGAGGCTGACGGCCGCCACAAAGCCCGCAGCCCCACGGGCTGTGGGGCCACGCGATCGGCTGCCAAAGAGCTTTCCAACGAGGCACGGCTTTCCCTCCTGGCTCTTCGGGCGTGGGAGCTGTCGCCAGAGTTGCAGCCCTACCGGAAAATGCTTCGCAGGCTGGCGCGGCGGCGCCACGTGGGCGCCGGTGGCTCCGAGGCTGACGGCCGCCGCAAAGCCCGCAGCCCCACGGGCTGTGGGGCCACGCGAGCGGCTGCCAAAGAGCTTTCCAACGAGGCATGGCTTTCCCTCCTGGCTCTTCGGGCTTGGGAGCTGTCGCCAGAGTTGCAGTCCTACCGGAAAATGCTTCGCAGGCTGGTGTGGCGGCGCCAAGTGGGCGCCGGTGGCTCCGATACTGACGGCCGCCGCAAAGCCCGCAGCCCCACAGGCTGTTTCGCCAGGCGAGCGGCTGCCAAAGAGCTTTCCAACGAGGCACGGCTTTCCCTCCTGGCTCTTCGGGCGTGGGAGCTGTCGCCAGAGCCGCGGCCCTACCGGAAAATGCTTCGCAGGCTGGCGCGGCTGTAGCTGGTGGGCGCCGGTGGCGCTCAGGCTGACGGCCGCCGCAAAGCCCGCAGCCCCACGGGCTGTGGGGCCACGCGAGTGGCTGCCAAAGAGCTTTCCAACGAGGCATGGCTTTCCCTCCTGGCTCTTCGGGCGTGGGAGCTGTCGCCAGAGACGCGGCCCTACCGGAAAATGCTTCGCAGACTGGCGTGGCGGCGCCACGTGGGCGCCGGTGGCAGCGAGGATGACGGCCGCCGCAAAGCCCGCAGCCCCACAGGCTGTTTCGCCAGGCGAGCGGCTGCCAAAGAGCTTTCCAACGAGGCACGGCTTTCCCTCCTCGCTCTTCGGGCGTGGGAGCTGTCGCCAGAGCCGCGGCCCTACAGGAAAATGCATCGCAGGCTGGCGCGGCTGCACCTGGTGGGCGCCAGTGGCGGGGAGGCTGACGGCCGCCACAAAGCCCGCAGCCCCACGGGCTGTTTCGCCAGGCGAGCGGCTGCCAAAGAGCTTTCCAACGAGGCACGGCTTTCGCTCCTGGCTCTTCGTGCTTGGGAGCTGTCGCCAGAGTTGCAGCCCTACCGGAAAATGCTTCGCAAGCTGGCGCAGCAGCGCCACGTAGGCGCCAGTGGCTCCGAGGCTGACGGCCGCCGCAAAGCCCGCAGCCCCACGGGCTGTGGGGCCATGCGAGCGGCTGCCAAAGAGCTTTCCAACGAGGCATGGCTTTCCCTCCTGGCTCTTCGGGCGTGGGAGCTGTCGCCAGAGCCGCGGCCCTACCGGAAAATGCTTCGCAGGCTGGTGCGGCGGCGCCACGTGGGCGCCGGTGGCGCGGAGGCTGACGGCCGCCGCAAAGCCCGCAGCCCCACGGGCTGTGGGGCCACGCGAGCGGCTGCCAAAGAGCTTTCCAGCGAGGCACGGCTTTCCCTCCTGGCTCTTGGGGCGTGGGAGCTGTCGCCAGAGCCGCGGCCCTACTGGAAAATGCTTCGCAGGCTGGCGCGGCTGCACCTGGTGGGCGCCGGTGGCTCCGAGGCTGACGGCCGCCGCAAAGCCCGCAGCCCCACGGGCTGTGGGGCCACGCGAGCGGCTGCCAAAGAGCTTTCCAACGAGGCATGGCTTTCCCTCCTGGCTCTTCGGGCGTGGGAGCTGTCGCTAGATCCGCGGCCCTACCGGAAAATGCTTCGCAGGCTGGTGGGGCGGCGCCACGTGGGCGCCGGTGGCTCCGAGGCTGACGGCCGCCGCAAAGCCCGCAGCCCCACGGGCTGTTTCGCCAGGCGAGCGGCTGCCAAAGAGCTTTCCAACGAGGCACGGCTTTCCCTCCTGGCTCTTCGGGTGTGGGAGCTGTCGCCAGAGCCACGGCTATACCGGAAAATGCTTCGCAGACTGGTGCAGCGGCGCCACGTGGGCGCCGGTGGCAGCGAGGCTGACGGCCGCCGCAAAGCCCGCAGCCCCACAGGCTGTTTCGCCAGGCGAGCGGCTGCCAAAGAGCTTTCCAACGAGGCACGGCTTTCCCTCCCGGCTCTTCGGGCGTGGGAGCTGTCGCCAGAGCCGCGGCCCTACCGGAAAATGCTTCGCAGGCTGGCGCGGCTGCACCTGGTGGGCGCCGGTGGCGGGGAGGCTGACGGTCGCCGCAAAGCCCGCAGCCCCACGGGCTGTGGGGCCACGTGAGGGGCTGCCAAAGAGCTTTCCAACGAGGCATGGCTTTCCCTCCTGGCTCTTCGGGCGTGGGAGCTGTCGTCAGAGCCGCAGACCTACCGGAAAATGCTTCGCAAGCTGGCGCGGCAGCGCCACGTGGGCGCCGGTGGCGCGGAGGCTGACCGCCGCCGCAAAGCCCGCAGCCCCACGGGCTGTGGGGCCACGCGAGCGGCTGCCAAAGAGCTTTCCAACGAGGCACGGCTTTCCCTCCTGGATCTTCGGGCGTGGGAGCTGTCGCTAGATCCGCGGCCCTACCGGAAAATGCTTCGCAGGCTGGTGCGGCGGCGCCACGTGGGTGCCGGTGGCTCCGAGGCTGACGGTCGCCGCAAAGCCCGCAGCCCCACGGGGTGTTTCGCCAGGCGAGCGGCTGCCAAAGAGCTTTCCAACGAGGCACGGCGTTCCCTCCTGGCTCTTCGGGCGTGGGAGCTGTCGCCAGAGCCTGCGCCCCTACCGGATAATGCTTCGGAGGCTGGCACGGCTGCACCTGGTGGGCGCCGGTGGCTCCGAGGCTGACGGCCGCCGCAAAGCCCGCAGCCCCACGGGCTGTTTCGCCAGGCGAGCGGCTGCCAAAGAGCTTTCCAACGAGGCACGGCTTTCCCTCCTGGCTCTTCGGGCGTGGGAGCTGTCGCCAGAGCCGCGGCCCTACAGGAAAATGCTTTGCAGGCTGGCGCGGCTGCACCTGGTGGGCGCCGGTGGCGGGGAGGCTGACGGCCGCCGCAAAGCCCGCAGCCCCACGGGCTGTGGGGCCACGCGAGCGGCTGCCAAAGAGCTTTCCAACGAGGCACGGCTTTCCCTCCTGGCTCTTCGGGCTTGGGAGCTGTCCTCAGAGCCGCAGCCCTACCGGAAAATGCTTCGCAAGCTGGCGCGGCAGCGCCACGTGGGCGCCGGTGGCGCGGAGGCTGACGGCCGCCGCAAAGCCCGCAGCCCCACGGGCTGTTTCGCCAGGCGAGCGGCTGCCAAAGAGCTTTCCAACGAGGCATGGCTTTCCCTCCCTGCTCTTCGGGCGTGGGAGCTGTCGCCAGAGCCGCGGCCCTACAGGAAAATGCTTTGCAGGCTGGCGCGGCTGCACCTGGTGGGCGCCGGTGGCGGGGAGGCTGACGGCCGCCGCAAAGCCCGCAGCCCCACGGGCTGTGGGGCCACGCGAGCGGCTGCCAAAGAGCTTTCCAACGAGGCACGGCTTTCCCTCCTGGCTCTTCGGGCGTGGGAGCTATCGCCAGAGTTGCGGCCCTACAGGAAAATGCTTCGCAGGCTGGTGGGGCGGCGCCACGTGGGCGCCGGTGGCTCCGAGGCTGACGGCCGCAGCAAAGCCCGCAGCCGCACGGGCTGTTTCGCCAGGCGAGCGGCTGCCAAAGAGCTTTCCAACGAGGCATGGCTTTCCCTCCCTGCTCTTCGGGCGTGGGAGCTGTCGCCAGAGCCGCGGCCCTACAGGAAAATGCTTTGCAGGCTAGCGCGGCGGCGCCATGTGGGTGCCGGTTGCGCCGAGGCTGACGGCCGCCGCAAAGCCCGCAGCCCCACGGGCTGTGGGGCCACACGAGCGGCTGCCAAAGAGCTTTCCAACGAGGCACGGCTTTCCCTCCTGGCTCTTCGGGCGTGGGAGCTGTCGCCAGAGCCGCGGCCCTACCCAAAAATGCTTCGCAGGCTGGCGCAGCGGCGCCACATGGGCGCCGGTGGCGGCAACGCTGACGGTCGCCGCAAAGCCCGCAACCACACGGGCTGTGGGGCCACGCGAGCGGCTGCCAAAGAGCTTTCCAGCGAGGCACGGCTTTCCCTCCTGGCTCTTCCGGCGTGGGAGCTGTCGCCAGAGCCGCGGCCCTACCGGAAAATGGTTTGGAGGCTGGCGCGGCGGCACCACCTCGGGCTGCGGGCTTTCCTGCTGCCTTCAGAGTCTCACAGCCACCCTTTCCCACTTGGCACCACGCCAGCCTCTAGCATTTCTATTATTAAGTCAAGACAGTGTACGACTTAACATCATACAGAGCGCTACACATCAATACATGCTCAAATTAAGCATAGCCACTGGAACAATTGGCAATACAGTGCCATCGTATGTTACCAAGTGTCACATCTCATTGAAGACAATGACAGAGCGATGCAACGTCAAGCGTAACACAGTACTGGGCCGTGCGAGGCAATACGCCGTCACAGAATCACCAATAGAGAAATTCACAACGGAGTGCGGTCTTACGATAGAATCTCTAAAGCCACCGTTAAGCCAGTGACAGGCGGTACAATGCCACACGTTACAGTATACAGGGCAGTACAACCCGATTCGCAGACAAATAAATTAGAGCAAATTACAAGACTCCCAATACAGTACAGTACAATGCCAGACCGTCTCAGATGTCGGTCAAGACAATGCCAGGGCAATGCAGTGCAAGACATAACGTTATACAGGTCAGTACAAGGCAATACGCAGTCAAATGAAAAACAGTAAACTACAATACCCAAACCACACTGGCAAACAATGGCAAACAATCCCACATGTCGGTCGAGACAATGACAACGCGAGACAGAACACCGTGCAGGGCAGCGCAAGGCAGTACACAGTCAAATAGAGAACAGCTGACCAGAAAACCCGCACTACGCTGCCGTACGATCTCAAAACATCTCGGATGGCAGTCAAGGCAATTACAGGGCAAGACAAAGCACTACGTCGCAGTACCCAAGGCAGTACAAGGCAATACTCAGTCAAATAAATAACAGACAGTCACAAAATTCACAGTGCAGTGAATTCACATGGGTCAGATGGCAACCAAAAGAAGGACAGGGCAATACAAGGCGAGAGGTAACCCAATACGGGGCCGGACAAGGCAATATGCAGTTGTGGCGGGTGGAGCGATTCACTTCAGTCCTGAGAGAAGTAGAGAAACATTTAGAAACATCAACACAGTGTTTCGACAAAGGCAGCAGTGAACGTAACATCCCTTTACCAGGTTCCGTGGCCACGTACCCCAGATCATTTATTGCACAGGGGCCAGGGTCAGACGAGCTGTTAGGGAGACCCTCCCGTCGAGCCACAACCCCCTTGCTTTCTAAACTCCTTCTTGAAGAGCAGTCTAAGTGCGGCTGGATCCAATTCCTAGCCCTGGACTTGGGCACCGGTTCACCTCTAAAGGATTGTATCCGCGCCATCAACCCTTTATATCACTGAGCTAAGGCTACGAGGTTTAGCGTGGTATTAGTCACTTACCGAGACTCTGTTGCGGCAAGGGATCTCTCAGCCTTGAGGAGCAGAACCTGAAGCAAGCGTCCCCGCTCAAGGGCACATCCTGGTGCTATGACAGACTATGACAGGCAATACTATGACAGGGCAATACAATGCGAGACGTAACTTTACACAGGGCAGTACAAGGCCAATACACAGTCAAATAGGGAATGACCGATCACAAAATTGATGCACGGTCAAATAGAGTACAACAGCCTAAGAAGCCCTCAATACAGTGCCTGTCAACGCCAGAATACATCAGATGGCTCGCAGCACGGTGAGAGGGCAATACGACGCAAGACTCAGGAAAATACAGGGCAGTACAAAGCAATACGTAGTCAAATATAGAACAGCCGATCAAAAACACCCTCAGTTCGGTGCGGTACAACCCCAGAGAGTGTAAAAGGACAGTTAAGACTATTTCATGGCAACACAACGCACAATGTAACACAATACAGGTTGCTACAACACGATACAGAATAATATAGGAAACAACCCATCAAAACGCCACAATACGGTGCAGTACGATCCCACACGGTCTCGGGTGGCAGTCAAAACAACTATAGGGCGACACGATCCAAGATGCAACATTACACGACAGAGCAGAACTGAAGACGCAGTCAACTAAATACCAACCAATTAGAAGAACCGCAATACAGTGCGGGAGAAAACAAAAATAAATGGAGATGCCAGTCAAGACAATGACAGAGCAATACAAGGCAAGAAATAACGCAATACAGGGCAGTACAGTGAAATACACGGTCAAATAAATAACTGATTAAGTATCCCGCAATACCGTGCGATGCAATGCCAAAACGCGTGAGACAGCAGTCGAGGCAGTGACAGAGCTATACAATGGAAGACGTAACAATGCAGGGCTGTACAACACCAAAATGTATCAGATGGCACTCAGAACAGTAACATGGCGATACAATGCAAGCCGCAACACAATACAAGGTGGTAACAAGGCAATACACGGTCAAACACAGACTAACGAATAAAACCTGCACAATACGGATCGCTGCAATCCCAGAACATCTAAAGTGACAGTGAACGGAATGACGGGGCAGTACAATGCAAGATACAACACTAGACAGGGCAATACGCATTCAAATAACGCACAACCGATTAAAAAACCCACAATACACACCAGTACAATGCCGGAACAGATCAGATGGCAGTCCGGGCAAATAGAGGACAATACAATGCCAAACGTGACGCCATACAGGGCCGGACAAGGCAATACGCAGTTGTGGCAGGCCGAGCGGCTAACTTCGCTTCTAAGAGAGAAGCGGTGAAACATTCAGAAACATCAACACAGTGATTCTCCAAAGGCAGCAGCGCATGTGACGGCGCTTTACCAGATTCCATATGGCCACGCACCCCGGATTATTTACTGCCTAGGGGCCAGGGTCAGACAAGCTGTCAGGGAGACCCTCCCGTTGAGTCACGAGGCTCGGAAAGGACCCCCTTGCTTTCTAAACTCCTTCTCGGAGAGGAGTCTAGGTGCGGCTGGATCCAATTCCTAGCCCCGGACTTAGGCAACGGTTCACCTCTAAAGGATTGTATCTGCGCCATCGACCCTTTATATCACTGAGCTAAGGCTACAAGGTTTTGTATGCTATTAGTCACTTACTGAGAATCTGTTGCGGCAAGGCATCTCTATCTCGAGGAGCAGAACCTTAATTGAGCGTCCCTGCTCAAGGGGAGATCCTGGCACGGAGGCCCCTGCCATGCAGAAGTCAAAAGGCTCTTGGGCTGTCCACTATTTATGGGGTAAGCTAATTGACTTATAGTCACATCAGCACAGGAACAAAATATCTAGGTCCCCACTGTGTTGCCAACCATCCCCCAACTTCAAGTACCACTCAGAACAACTCCATGGATGACTGGGGCGCCAAAACGAAGGGGCGCCCGCACCACCCCAGCAGTCAAATAAGGAACAACCAATGGAACTTTCACAATAAATAAGTACAATCCCAGACAGTCCAAAGTAACAGCCAAGACAACGACAGACCAATACAGTGCAAGACCTAACATCACACAGAGCAGTAAAAGGCAACGCGCAGCCAAGTCAAGAACAGTTAAAATACCCATAATCCAGTGCAGCACTATGACACTGTCCCAAAACGCAGTCAAAACAACGACAGAGTAATGCAACACGAGCTGTAACACAATACAGGGCAGCACAAAGCAATACACAGTCACACAAAGAACAGCCAATTACAAAACCCACAACAGAACGCCCTACGATCTCAGGAAGTCTCAGAGGGCAGTCACGGCAAATACAGGGCAATACGGTGCAAGATAACACAATACAGGCCACTGCCAGCCAATACTCAGTCAAATAAATAACAGACAGTCAAAAAATTCACAATGCAGTGCACTACTATGACACCATGGGTCAGGTGGCAATCATGACAACGATAGGGCAATACAAGGCAAGACGTAACCCAACACGGGGCCGGACAAGGCAATATGCAGTTGTGGCAGGTGGAGCCATTCACTTCACTCCTAAGAGAAAAGTAGAGAAACATTCAGAAACATCAGCACAGTGATTCTCCAAAGGCAGCAGTGCGCATGACGGCGCTTTATCAGGTTCCGTGGCCACGGACCCTGGATTATTTCCTGCCTAGGGGCCAGGGTCAGACGAGCTGTCAGGGAGACCCTCCCGTTGAGTCACGAGGCTCGGAAAGGACCCCCTTGCTTTCTAAACTCCTTCTCGGAGAGGAGTCTAGGTGCGGCTGGATCCAATTCCTAGCTCGGAGAGGACCCCCTTGCTTTCTAAACTCCTTCTCAGAGAGGAGTCTAGGTGCGGCTGGATCCAATTCCTAGCCCCGGACTTGGGCAACGGTTCACCTCTAAAGGATTATGTCTGTGCCATCAACCCTTTACATGGCTCATAAAAAACAGCTGATGAAGGAAGTGACAATATGGTGGCCTACAACGGCAGAATAGATCAGATGACAATCAAGACAACAACAGAGCAATACAATGGAAGACGTAACACCACACGGGGCCGGACAAGGCAATACACAGCCACATCAGAACCCATGAGAGACATCACACTACAGTCCAGACCTAGGACAGATTCTCTAACGTGACCGTCAAGACGACAGGGCAATGCAATGCAAGATGTAACACAGGCCATATGCAGTTGTGGCGGGCGCAATGATAAAATTCACTCCTAAGAGAGAGGTAGAGAAACATTAACAAACATAACAGTGATTCACTAAAGGTAGCAGCGCACGTGATGGCACTTTACCAGGTTCCATATGGCCACGCACCCCGGGTCATTTACTGCCTCAGGGCCAGGGTCTGACACGCTGTCTGGGAGACCCTCCTGTTGAGTCACGAGGCTCGGAAAGGACCCCCTTGCTTTCTAAACTCCTTCTCCGAGAGGAGTCTAGGTGCGGCTGGATCCCATCCTCGCCCCGGACTTGGGCAACGGTTCACCTCTAAAGGATCATATCTGCGTGATCAAACCCTTCGTATCGCTCAGCTAAGATGGCAAAGTCTGGCATGCTGTTAGTCACTTACCCAGAATCTGTTGCGGCAAGGCTTCTCTCAACCTAGAGGAGCAGAACCTTAAGTGAGTGTCCCCGGGAAACGCTGGCAAACAGGCCGCTGCCTTGCAAGAAAGCTCAAAGGGCTCTTGGTCTGTCCGCTAGGTCTATAGCAAGCTAACTGACTCACAGTGTCTTGACTCTGGTGCCAGCCACCCCACAAAGTTCAAGTGCCACTCGTAGCGACTCCTGCTGGTCGTTATAGCTCGAGCAGCAGCCTGGAGGAAAAAGGGGGGTGACATCGCAACAGCGGTCAAATACAGAACAACCGGTTAAAAATTGCACAATACTGTGCCAGAGACTCTAAAATAACTGGCAAGACAACGACAGGGCAACCCCATGCAAGATCTAACCTTACACAGGGCAGTACAAGGCAACATACAATCAAATGCAGAGCAGACAATGAAAGAATTGACGGTACGGTGCCATACAACGGTAGAATATATCAGATGTCGGTCACCACAATGACAGAGCAATACAAGGCAAGACGTAACGCGATACGGGGCCCTACCAGGCGACACAGTCAAGGAAACAACAACCCATGAAAGAATTCACAATACAGCGCGGTCCTAGGACGGAACGTGTAAAATGACCGTCGAGACAGTGACAGGGCAATACAATGCAAGACACAACACCATACCAGGTGGTAACAAGGCAACATGCAGCCAAACGAAGAACAACCGATTAAGAAACCCAGCATACGTTCAACTGTAATACCAGAAAACATCAGAAGGCAGTCAAGACAACGACAGCACACTATAACATGAGAAGTAACACAATACACAGCAGTACAAGGCATTACACAGTCAAATAAAGAAGAACCGATTAAAAACCACACAATACAGTGCGGTGCGATGCCAGAGTGGATCAGAAGGCAGTCGAGACTATGACGGGGCAATATAATGCAAGATGTTACACAATACAGGGCGGTACAAGGCATTAGAAAGCCAGATGAAGAACAACCGATTAAAAAACCCGCAATACAGCGTGGTACGAGGCCCGAACAGATCAGAAGGCAGTCAAGGCTACGACGGGGCAATATAACACGAGACATAACGCAATAGAGGGCGGTACAAGGCATTACACAGTCAAAGAACAACCGATTAAAAAAAAAAAAAACCACGCAACACGGTGTGGTACGATGCCAGAATAGAACACAGAGCAATCAAGAGCGTGACGGGGCAACACGATGCGAAACCGATACTGAGTGAGGCGGAGCAATACTATTTCAAATATACAAGAACATAGTACGGAACCAAATTCTTAAGCGTACGACACAAGACCATCTCAAATGGCAGTCAAGGAAGTTACTGAGCAACGTAATCCCGATTTGCACAAAATGGTGCCATCAGGCACCATCACGTCCATCAACACTAAGTTGTACTGCAACTGTACCCCGCATCACACGCGCCGTACCCTTCTGCTCACCTGCTCCGCATGGATTCTGGGTTTGGACTTTGTGGCACACTCTGGTTCTGGCACCTAAAACACCTAAGACACACAATATTACTCTTGAGCTTACGGGAAACCACCACCCCCATGCGCTACCTCTCTGCTACCCAGCTCACCTCCAACGCTCGTCCGGCTCCGGATGCCTGCGGCGCCTGCAAAACCAAAGACAAACACTCCCCTGAGCCGCAATGTAGCACTGGGCTATTAGACGCCAACGTGTCCACAACCGCCTCACTTGCTGGGACTACTCAGTGGGTGCGCAGCATCGCCCCTCTGACCCTGCATGTCACACCAACCGAAGAAACACACGCCGAGATACTGCCCAAAACCCTACCAAATTCCCCATCTCCCACTCCCTCACCTTGCCCGCCCATCCTCCCCCGAGGCGTGCAACCTGAAGGCTCGCAAACCACCCATAAAACCCAACAGACATGGGTTGCTTTAAAACTTGAAAGTTGCTCCCTCTGAGGCAGATGTGATAAGGTCAGCAGCGGCGGGTGGGCTGAAGTGACTGACTCATCCCCATCCCCACATCCCATGTCATTCATTGCTTCAAAACTTCAAATTGGAAAGAACCAATACATACAGTACTCAGAGCCACATCTTCTCTCTAATACCACGTGCTGACTCACCTTCTTACATTGCTCTCCTCTCCTACGCTGCCCCGCCAAGCTTGTCCTGTTGCATCTGCAAGAACGACATCAGAGAAATCACCCTGAGGCAGAGCAATAGAGTCATAACAACAAAAAGCCTTGCACCTTTTTACAAATACCATCTAAGGTCCAAATACAACCGTACACAAAGAAAATTACAAAAAAAAAAATCCGCACCAAAACCAGCTGTACCCTCTTCCACATGAACTCTTCTTCACTGCTGCTGTATTGCCTTCCCAACATGCCTCTGCTCTTCCCAAACAAAACAGAAGAGGTGTCTACACAGCCTCCCGATGGCTACCCTGAGATAACTCTAACACCTTTGCCCCGATCTACTGGGATTCATGTACTACATATAGACTCTCCACAGGATTCCGCCCACCCTGGACACTACGTGCCCAGGCAGGGCAGCCCCGAGCCAAACACTCACGGTTACGGACAGACACTACACGGAACGCTACGAACGACACGCCTCAAAGATGAGAGAAAACTCTCAGCAAGAAAGATGACACGGGGACCAAAGTCACCGTCGTGCAAGAAAATCTGTGGGATCGTGATGATGTCAACATGAAGACGCTCTACGGAACCCCCTGAAGCAAACTGTAGAACGTGATGGTACGTAATAAGAATGGACTGTTGAGCCCGCTAAGATGGACGTGCAGGAAGTCTGGCTTCAAGACCTAAGAACGTAACGACGCAGGGAAGAACTCCCAGACGTGGAAGCGGGCCGTCCAGAAACTTCCGAGAGGCAAGATTGATGCACGCTTTAAGATGCTAACGCAAGAAGAGCATCAGATGAATGGTGCTACGCCCACAGGCCCAAGCATTCGAGACCCTAAGGATGACGCCCAGGGCCCCACGTCGTGCTCCTGGAGCTCAAAGATGACCTCGAGACCCAAGAAGGGGCGAAGATACACAACACAGACCACATGAACGACATGACAACACGCACGGGCTGGAACTGCCCTGCCCGGGACACGCTAGCGTCACACTGAGCAGTAAGCAACATCCTTTACCTTCCTAAATATGACTGTGCCCCGGGACAGCCCTCGCCACTACGCTAACGTCAAAGACCCCATTTTGCAATTGTCCACCTCGGCCCCTCTCCGGCGCCTGACTGTCAACTTAGCTTTTGGAGGGCCAGCCATCTGAATCCTTCTTCGATGCGGTCCGCAAAAACCAGCCATCCGATACATTTCCGCAGTCACCAGGTTCCTCCTCTTCCTCTGCAAAAGGAAAATAAAACATAATCCCAGAGGCCGCCACAGCACCAGCAATAAGCATCCTGAGAGGAGATGCCAACCTCTTCGACGACACGCTCAGCCTCCCGAATGCCGTGGCGTTCTGCTTGCCCGCTCTGCGCCGATTCCGGAGTCCGAGGCTGCAATGATAGTTATTCACAGCACCTAAGAGACCAAGAAACACAACATTACCACTGCGCTTCTGCCAAACCGCCACACCATCAACTCCTATCTTCTGTCTTCATTCACATGAAAAAAAAAGTACCCAATTGTATTCATAGAGGCGCCAGTCACATCTTCCCTCTAATGCCACATGCCGAGCCACCTCCGTACAGCGCTCCTCTCGGCTCCCCTACGTCACCCTGCACATCTCATCTCTCGGCATCTAAAAAGAGAAAAAAAAAAAAATCCAACATTACGCCGATGCAGAGCGATAGCTTAATTCCAAAGGTCTTGTTTCTACTTCGGAACACTGTTCAATTAGATCCAACTACAGCCTGCCATCAAAAAAAAAAAAAACACAGAAAAAGCCCACAAACATTACACCCCACACAAAGCAGCCTGAACATCTTTGAGATACTGTGTCCTTCACTGACTGTGAACAGCCTCTCCGACTTGGCTCTGCTTATGCCAACACCCACTAATAAAACACCCACGCACCCAACCTACTGAGAGCAAATTAATTCCAGATGACTACCCAACCTTTGCCTCGGTCGCCACAGATCCACATATTAACTGTAGACTCTCGTCACTATTCTGCCTGCCCTGGACTCTACACACCCGGGCAGGGGGGCTCCGAGCCAGACACACACACAAGCACAGACCAACACTACACAAAACGCTAAAAACAACGCATCTCAAGGATGAGAGAAAACTCTCAGCAAGAAGGATGACACCCAGACGGAAGTCACCGTCGGGCAAGACGACCTGGAGACCGTGGTGGTGATGTGAAGAGGCTCTATGGAAGCCCCTGAAACAGAGTGTAGGACATCATCATCTGTGATAAGAAGGGACTGTCAAGACTGATAAGATGTATGCGGGGGAAGCCTGGCTTCAAGACCTAAGAACATAATGACATAGGGAAGAAGTCCCAGTTGTAGACGCGGGCCATCCGGAAACTTCCAAGACGCAAGACCAATGCAAGCTTTAAGCTTCTAACGCAAGACGACCAGCAGCCGAATGGTGCTATGCCCATGGGTGCAGGTGTTCGAGACCCTAGGGATGGCGCCTGAGGCGCCATGCCGTGCTCCTGGAGCTTAAAGACGACCTCGAGACCCGAGAAAGGTCTAAGACACAGAACACGGACCACACGAAAGACAACAACACACACAGGCTGGAACCACCCTGCCCGGGAATGCCGAACAGTAAGCCGCATCCCTTACGTGCCTAAAGGAGACTGCCCTCCAGGACAAACCTCTCCCCTACGCCAACTTCAAAGACACCTTTTTGCAATTCTCAACCTCGTCCCCTCTCGAGCGCCAGTCTCTCAACTTAGCTTTTGGAGGGCCAGGGGTCCGAATCCATCCTTGAGGCAGTCCACAGAAAACAGCCATCCAGTACGTTCCTGTGGTCACCAGCTTCCTCCTCTTCCTCTGCAAAAGGAAAAGAAAAAAAAAAGTTATCCCAAAAGCAGCCACAGCACCAGCAATAAGCATCCTGAGAGGAGATGCCGACCTCTTCCACAACACCCTCAGCCTCATGAACACCGAGGCATTCTGCTCGCCCGCTCAGCGCCAATTCCAGAGTCTGACGCTGCGGCAACAGTTATTCACGGCACCTAAGATACCAAGAAACACAGCATTACCACTGCGCTACTGCCAAACCACCAGTCCCGTGCTCCTCCTCGATACTATCTGGCTCGCCTCAAATGCGAGAGCCTAGAGCACACCAGGCTCCGACGACACCCGAACCCATCTGCAAAACCTGTCCAAGAAGGACTCATGAACCCGGCTACCTTTTCTAGCCCTCCCCCAGTGCCAAAACTTTAGAAACCCCTTCTCTTCTCCCTGAGCTGCCAGGGAAGGAGCCCCACTTCTTCCCCATAGATCCCACCCTTTATTTGCCAGCCCGAACACCCGGCGTTGGACACTTCTTGAGAGCCACTCTTCCCAGCCTCTCCCTGCGTCCCACCACCACCTCCTATCTTCTGTCTTCCCACGGACTCTGGGCTCTGCTGCAGACCCACAGAGTCAGTGAAGCCCTGATCTGACCTATACCAGGGGCCTGCCACAAGCCGCAAAGGCTCCAGGGACACGGCAAAACCCTGAGCACGGTGGGGGAAGGTGACAAGGCACCCCACATCCTGAAATACGTTATGCTTTATGGCCCTGCTGCTTTCCTGAGAAATGCGGAAACTCCATCTACAGCTGCAGACAAGGTGCTCACCCAGTCCCTGCAAAGTAATCTCATCATCTGCCCGATTGAGACAAATTCTATTGGCATCTTATCTGGGATACAGCAAAGCTAGTGGGGGAAAAAAAAAAAAAAAAAACACAAACAAGAAAGTTCCGTCTTCAATACAGTCAGGGATTCCAGGAAAATGCGCCATGCCTGGAAGAGAGAAAACCATACCCTTAAACTATCTCACCGCCCCCTAAGACTCATTACCAGGCGACTCACCTGAAAAACCACAAGGAAGAGAACCGGCACATGAGGCCGCTCTCTACTATACACGCTGCCAAACCTCACCTGGTCCTGAAGATCTTGCCACCTCCAGCTTCTTACCTGCTATTCTCTAAATGGGATAACATCTCCACCCAAGGAGCTGAGCCGCCTCCAAAGCTGCAATCGACTGAAGGACAGGCAGAGCTCTGACCCTGGAGACACCTGGTAGCAGAATGAGCTGCCCCAGCAGAGGCTGTGGGTTATATACCCCGGGCCCCGCCCAACGCCCTTCCCACCATCCCCTGGGAAAGGGCCTGGCTGACCTCCACAAGGCATAGAGCCTGCCAGAGGAAAAGCTGCTCCTTTCCTCACAGGCCTGAGAAGTACAGCATGCAAAACACCAAAACGGAGAAAGCGACCCTTAGAGGAACGGACAATATGTGCTCTTTTATTACAACTACATCAACTGTGTCAGCAACAGGGCCCGGTAGGTAAGTAAACTTAATTAAACTTCTGCAGGGCGTAGACATAAAGAGAAAGACATCATCCTAACCTAAATAGGCCAGAAGATCATGAAGCACAATAACAATATTTTTATCAAGACTCAATGTGCTTTAGTTTCCTTGTAAAAGAAACCCCACAACGAGTCATACAGCATTTCTAGCAAGACGACGCATATTATCCGACTTCTGCCAGAACTGTGTTCTGGATCGGACCGACAGACAGAGTGCAAGCAGAGGCTTGTGTGCCGCCTGTAATGCAGTGGCTGAGAAAGAACCAAGGCTTGGGGCCGCCGCTCTCCTCGGCCGAGTCTGCTCCGGTGCCCTGTCTGTCATCATTGCTGTTGTGCCTTAGGCCATGCAGTAAAACAAGTGACACATGCTCCCTTTTAACTTCTCTCCTGAGGCAGAAAAGAACAAGAGAGAGAGACTTAGGGACTGAAAGATAAACTGAACTGTAATGAAATCTTAACAGCAAAATAATACCGAGAAAAGACAACAGTAACAAGAAAACAATTAAATATATACAGGACATACACAACCCGATACAGAGCTCCCAGGATGACCGCTGCTTCACTGGCAAAGTCCGGAACCAGACTCCGTGACAGACCGGAACCAGACTCCGTGACAGACCGGAACCAGACTCCGGACCTGGTTGCATAAATGCACGGATCGAGGTCAAAGGACAATGAACAGACAGAGGAGTCTTCAGAGGCCAGACAACAGGTACCGACCCCTTTGATCCCTCCGCTTTTATACTGAGCGTGATGAGGATGGGATGGAATACCCTATCAGTCAGATTCGGGTCACCGGTCCCGTCTACTCTTCACTATGGGTACAACCCCTCTACGCTTTTCTGCTTCCAACCCTCCAACAGGGCATATATAAAAGTTAGCTGGGCTGTGCTGTTGTAGGAATAAGTATAAGCAAGAGCCTCTCTGCACGGCATCCCTTCGCATTAAGTGTAAATATAAGTTCTTGGTGCTCTGAAGGCAGATACTACCTGAAAAATACGTCATTATTTTCAGAGAGTTCACTTCATTGGAAGAGACTTACCTGAAAAGTAAAGTGACTGCAAACAACACCAGTTCTGTTGTACCTCAGACCAGCACTTCCACACATGGCTACGTAACCTCACATTCACATGAAAAAAAGAAGAAGTGGCCAAATGTATTCATGGAGCCGCCGGTCACATCTTCCCTTTAAGACCTCGGGCTCAGCCACCTTTGTCCTGCACCCCCATCAGCTCCCCTGTGTATCCCTGGCCACCTCATCTCTCTGCATCTGAAGAAAAAGCAACACACCAACATCAAACATTACCCTAATGCAGAGCAGTAGCTTAATTCCAAAGGTCTTGTTTCTACTTAGGAACCCTGTTCACATAAGTCCAACTACAGCCTGTCATCCAAAGAAGAGACGCCTGCAAACATTACACCCCACACAATGCAGGTTTACCATCTTTGAGATACTGTCCCCTTCACTAGCCATGAACACCCTCTCCAACTTGTCTCCGCTTATGCCAGCGCCCACTAATGAAACACCCGTCCACACAGCCTCTCGAAAGCTAATCAATTCGAGACGACTGAGCAACCTTTGCCTGGGTCTAGACAGATCCTCATATTCAGTACAGACTGCTGTCGTGATTCTGCCTACCCTGGACGCTACACACCCAGGCAGGGCAGCCCCAAGCCAAACACACACAGACTGACGCTACACAGAACACAACAAACGACGCGCCTCAAGGATGAGAGAAAACTCTCAGCAAGAAGGATGACACCGGGACCAAAGTCATCGTCGGGCAAGACAGCCTGCAGGACTGTGATGGTGACGATGTGAAGAGGCTCCACAGAACCCCCTGAAACAAAGTGTAGAACTTCACAGTTCCTGAGAAGGGACTGTTGAGCCTGACAAGATGGACACACAGGAAGCCTAGCTTCAAGACCTAAGAACTTAACGACACAGGGAAGAAGCCCCAGTCGCTGACGCGGGCCATCCAGAAAGTTCCAAGATGCAAGACCGATGCACGCTTTAAGATGCTAATGCAAGAAGAGAGGCAGACGGTTGGTGCTACGCCCACAGGTGCAGGTGTTCGACACCATAAGGATGGCACCCAATGCACATTCCGTGCTCCTGGAGCTTAAAGATGATCTCAAGACCCAAAAAAAGGGTCTAGGATGCAAAACACAGACCACACGAACGACACGACAACACACACAGGCTGCAACTGCCCTGCCTAGGATGCGCTAACATCACACTGGACAGTAAGCTACATTGTTTACCTGCCCAAAGGAGACTGTGCCCCAGAACAGCCCTCCCCCCTACACTAACGTCAAAGACCCCATTACACAATTGTCAGCCTCCACCCCTCTCCAGTGCTGGTCTCTCAACTTGGCTTTTGGAGGGCTAGCATCTGATTCCATCCTCAACATAGTCCACAAAACACAACCATCCGATACGTTCCTGCAGTCACCGGCTTACTCTTCCTCTGCAAAAGGAAAAGGAAAAGAGAAA
The DNA here is from genome assembly GCF_963924245.1 of Chroicocephalus ridibundus. Taxonomy (NCBI): domain Eukaryota; kingdom Metazoa; phylum Chordata; class Aves; order Charadriiformes; family Laridae; genus Chroicocephalus; species Chroicocephalus ridibundus. Next base: position 271,611 of record NW_026961567.1, on the reverse strand, counting down.
GTCATCACAAAAGCAGCCACAACACCAGCAATAAGCATCCTGAGAGGAGATGACGACCTCCTCCACAAAACCCCTCAAGCCTCCTGAATGCTGATGCAGTCTGATTGCCTGCTCCACACAGATTCTAGAGTCGGATGCTGTAGCGACAGTTATTCACGGCACCTAAGATACCAAGAAACACAGCATTTGCACTGCGCTTCTGCCAAACCACCAGTCCTGTGCTCCTCCTCAATACTATCCGTCTTGCCTCAAATGCGAGAGCCTAGAGCAGACTAGATACCATCAACAACCAAACCCAATTACAAAACTGGTTTGAGAAAGACACATGAACCCGCCTCCCTCTCCTAGCCATCCCCCTCCTGAACCATCAGGGAAGGAGGCCCACTGCTTCCCCACAACTCCTGCCCCTTGTTTTCCAACTGCTCCTCAGGACCTGCTGTTCTGAGCCCTGCCCTGTGTTTGGCAGGCGCCTCCTGTCTTCCGCCTTCATAGAGACTCCGGGCTCTGCTACAGACCTGGAAAGCCGGGAAAACAGTTACAGAACCTACTGGTAGCCTCCCGCAAGAGCTTTAGGGCCACCGTGATACCCTGCATGCTCTGGGGCAAAATGATGAGCCATCCCTGCTGCTTCCTCAAAACAAACAAACTCAATATATAGATACGTACAAAACACTCACCCTAAATCCTACTCCAGTATCTCATAACACACACAATTAAGACTAATAAAAACACCAACTAACATAGTGTACATCAAAATTGGAAAAAAACACAAGATTTTATCTTCAATGAAGTCAGAAATTATAGTAAAACACACCACCTGCCATAAGCAAAAAAAAAAAGATACATACTATTAAGCCATTTAAACAAACCAAATGCTCCCTACAAAACTAAAGATATGGGGGGGAAAAAAAAAAAAGATAACATACAACTCCACTTTCTATGGCAACCACCCTTACATTGAGAAGCCTTACCTCTGATGTCTTACCTATGCTAGTTTAAACGCTAAAACAAGCCTTCCCAAACAGCTGCACAAGCTCCAAAACAACTCTTAAGAAGCTCCAGAGCTCCGACCCTGGAAAAGACCAGCAGCAGAACAAGGTCCTGCCCTGAAGCTGTGGCTCATATACCCCGGGCCCCACCTGAGGCCCTCAGGCCCCACCCACCACCTTTCCCACAATCCCCTGGGTAAAGGGTGGGGCCAACCCCCAGAAGCATAAAAGCACCTGAAGGTGCAGCAGGTGTTGTTATTTGCTTTAAGTTTACTATTTACAAAGTAGTGAAGAGTGACCCTTGATAGAAAAAGCATTATCTGCTCCTCCCTTGCAGCTACACCTATTGCATCAATGACATGTCCAGGTGAGCAATTAAGTTATTTTTTTATGGAATGTAAATAGAAAAAAAATAAACATCAGACTTATCTCTATAGAAAAGTAGCTTATTCAATGCAATGATAACATTATTATTAAAATTTATGTACCTGAGTGTCCTTCAAAAAAAAAATACAAACCCAAACACAATCTATTACTATGGGGTCATTCCTTATTTCTAGCAAGACCGTGTGTACTAACGAACTTCTGCCAGAACCCCTTTTTGGATGGGAGTGAATAACAAAACAGAATCAGATTCTATGAGAAAACTTTCTCAAAAACATTTTCCTCTGTGAAATAAGTTATTTATTGTAAATTGCTAGCAATTTAAAGTCATATTGATAATCTCATTTTGACTTGTTACTCAACAGCACTACTTGAGTCCCAAAATACAGAAAGCAACAAGAAAGCATGGAATTACAAGTCATGTATTTCCTGAACCTGCATAAAGCACCCTAATTAACATCTAAGTAGCTAGAACAAAAACAAATTTATATACATAAACTCATATTTTACAATAGGTATAAAAATGAGAAATTCTTCTTTATTTCAATGCCTCATGCCCATATAGACAGGTTTTATTCCATTTTTAAACACACATTCCCCCCATGAATTTTCAGGCATTTTTAGGTTGTGAACTGCCTCTTTTGGGGGGGACCCAGTGTGACAACCCACACCCCCCCGGAAAAGGTCTTCTTTTGACTTAGAAATACCATCTGGAGTACAATTACAGCCTGACATTAAAAAAAAAAAAAAACAAACTACACAAACATCACACCCCACACAAAGCAGCTTTAACATCTTTGAGATGCAGTCTGCTTCACTACTGCTGAACAGCCCCTCCCACATAGCTCTGCTCATCCCAAAAAAACCCTTAATTAAAGAGCTGCCCACACCACCTGCTGATGGCTAACTTGATGGGAGTTGACTGTACCACCTTGGCCTCAACAGTCTCATTAGATCAATGTATTAACCATATACTCTTACTGCTGTTCCCCCTACCCCTGACTCTACAGCCCCAGGCAGCGCAGCTCCAAGCCAAACACACCCACGTGCAGCCCAACACCACACAGCACTAGAGACAACGTGACTCCAAGATGAGAGAAAACTCTCCACAAGAAGAGCGACTTTCAGACAAGAGACGCTGTCGGGCAAGAAGAGCGACTTTCAGACAAGAGACGCTGTCGGGCAAGAAGAGCGACAGGGCTGCAGCGCTGACACGACCAGGCTCTACAGCCAAGCCATAAAAGAGTCAAATGTAACGGACCATTCCAAGAAGTTCCTGTCAAAACGGAGATGACGTATGTGCAGGAAGCATGGCTTCAAGACCCGAGAACGTAAGGATGCAGGGAAGAAATCCCAGTGCGTAACAGCAGGTGGCTAGAACGGCTAGGGCTCAGAGAAGAGAGCTGCTCAGGCAGCCGGGAACGACGCTGCAGAAGAGGACCATTCAGAAACTCCTGAGAGGCAAGTCCTATCTGCACTTTAAAATTGTTATGCAAGAAAAGAAGTGCCCATTGGGCACTCTGCCAATTAGCACAGGCATTTGAGACCCTACAGGTGGTGCCCGAGGCACATGCTGTGCTCCTTGAGTGCAAAGAGAAATAAGGACACCAAAACTTAAGGAAAGTCCAAGACACAGAAGACAGAGCACACAAACTACACAACCAAAGACACAGGCCAGAACTGCCCTGCCCAGCACACACTAGCTTTGTGCTGAAAAGTAACCCACTCCCTTTACCTACTCAGAGGAGACTGCTCCCGCATAGCCCTCTGCTCTAGCCTGACTTTAAAACTCCTCCCTGAAACTGTCAACCTTGGCCCCCCTCCAGCACCTGTCCCTCTACTTCGCTTTCAGAGGGCCAGTGGTCTGAATTCATCCTTGACAAAAAAAACCACAACAAACAGCTAACTGATGTGTTCCTGCAGTCACCATGTTCCTCTTCATCAGCAAAACAAAAAGAAATCACAGCTCCAGCAGTGACCACCATGACAGTAGATGCCAACCTCTTCCACAACACCCTCATCCTCAGAGGTGCCATGGCAATCCACTCACCTGCTTCACGTCGATTCCAGTCGGAGGCTGCAGCAACAATTATTTATGGCACCTAAGATACCAACAAACACAAAATTACCATTGCATTTCTGCAAAATCATCAGTCCCGTGCTCCTCCTCCACACTGTCCAGCTCACCTCAAATGCAAGAGACTAGAACAGACCAGACCCTGTCGACACCCAAATCCAAATGCAAAACCGATATGACAGAGACTGATGAACCCACCTCCTTTTCCTAGCCAGCCCCCAGCGCCAAAACTTTTGAAACCCCTTCTCTTCTCCTCAACCGTCAGGGAAGGAGCCTCACTTCTTCCTGACAGCTCCCATCCTGTATTTGCAACCCTGAACCCCCTACGCCGGCTGCTTCTCAGGAGCAGCTCTTCTGAGCTGTGCCCTGCGTTTGGCAGGCACCTCCTATCTTCTGTCTTCCCACAGACTCTGGGCTCTGCATCAGACCCACAAAACAAATAATGTCCTGACACAATCTATGAGGGGCCTGCTGCCCGCTGCAAAAACTCTAGGGACACCGTGGCACTCCATGGGCAACGGGGAAAGGTGATGAGCCATGCCATACCCTGAACGACGCTATGCCTTACGTCCCTGCTGCTTTCTTGAGAAATGCTGGTGCCATATATGCAGATGCATACAAAACGCTCACCCTAACCCCCATAAGATAATCTCATCATCAACCCAATTAAGAGAAACAATATCAGCAATTTACACAGCATACTGCAAAACTGGTGAAAAACCCACAGTTCTATCTTCAATAAAGTCAGAAATTCTAGGAAAACGCAGTGCTCCTAGAACAAAGAAAAGCATACTATTAAACCATCTGGGCACCCCTTAAACACTCATCACAAAGTTATGACCCGAAAAAAAAAGGAGCATACCAGTCAACTTTCTACCATACAGGCAGCTGGATGTTTACTGCTCCCGAAGGTCTCAGCTCAGCCTTCTCACCTCTGCCTCCCTAAATGCCGAAACACGCCTGCCCAAACAGCTGAGCCTGTCCCAAAGCTGCAGCAAAGCGAGGGACCAGCAGAGCACCCACCCCACGGGGCCCAGCAGCAGAATGAGCTCCTGAGCCCGGGCTGGGGCTCGTGTACCCCGGGCCCCGCCCACCGCCCTCAGGCCCCGCCCACCGCCCTTCCCACAATCCCCTGGGAAAGGGGCAGGGCCAACCCCCAGAAGACGTGAAGGCGGGTGGCAGCGGGAGCAGCAGCTTTGCTTCTCCTGCCTTAAGTTCCCAGCAGGCGAAGCGCCTCCCCTTTTTATTTCCATTTGGGACTAACCTCTGGTGATTCTCTTACCGCTTTTGTGTGATTTCTGTCCAGTTGTTGCTGTGGAGAAGAGAGCTCTGCAGGGGTTGCATTATTTTTGCGATCTTCAGATATTTTTGTGGTTAACTGATAATCGTGTTTTATCGTTTTGGAAGAGTGTTGGAAGCATATGATTTCCAGAAGACTTATGAGCATTTACGGACGGGCTCCTGGAGGACTAAAGTGCCATAGAGACGCGCGTCGGAGGACTGAGGGGGCACTTCCGGGGTCGTGGAGGACCGAAGTGCCACGGAGACGCGCGTCGGAGGACTGAGGGGGCACTTCCGGGGTCGTGGAGGACCGAAGTGCCACGGAGACGCGCGTCGGAGGGCTGAGGGGGCACTTCCGGGGTCGTGGAGGACCGAAGTGCCACGGAGACGCGCGTCGGAGGACTGAGGGGGCACTTCCGGGGTCCTGGAGGACCGAAGTGCCACGGAGACGCGCGTCGGAGGACTGAGGGGGCACTTCCGGGGTCCTGGAGGACCGCGAGGTCACGTAGATGGAAACCCGGAAAACTGCCGGGCACTGACGGGGCCGTGGTAACGTGTAAGAGCTGATGCGGAGGGGCCGATGGCCGCTCTGGAGGCCGGGCGGGCGGCACCGATGCCGCTCCAGGTGGCGCGGAGCTCGCCAGAGTCCCGGCGGTCCTGGTTCGCCCTCCGGCCGCCGCTCTCTTGAGACTGCGGCCGGACGGGCCTCCGCGAAGCCGCGCCTGCGCACGAGCTGCGGAACCCACGCGGCGCCGGCGGCGGGGGCCGAGGGGGGCCGGGAGGCGCGGGCACTGCGCATGCGCCGCCCCCCACCTGCAGGACGCGCCTTCAGCCGCCAGGCGGCAGCACCCGCTCCGGTATTGACACACATCTGTACGTTTAGGGAATTTACGTTGCCCATTTCCTACGTTAACGCTTTTGATACCGAATATCTATTTAGGCTGTCTGCCTACACACCTAGTTTGACACTAATATCTTTTTATAAACGCATCTAAGTATCTTTATATTCTAGGATCTTTCATATAACACAGAATCACAGAATCCTTAGAGACAGAGGTTTTTATTTTGAACTTTTACATACATAATTTATATATATGTATGTTTCTCATTCCCTATTTCAATGCATCCTGCCCATAGTTACAGGTTTTCACATTTTTTAATGCATCCCAAGAATTTTCAGACATTCTGGGGCCGCGACCCACTTCTTTTGGGGGGGCAACTCCACGTAACCCCCCCCCCCATCTCCCACTCACCTGCTCCTCTGCTGCATCATCGCTGCCCCAGTGACATCGGGGTGCCCCAAATGACACCATCACCCCCCAAGACACACACACACAGACACCCTTCTATTCACCCCAAAAAAAGGCTTAAAACGCCCAGACCCAGGGCTGGCCCCTTCTCCTCAGGGGGGCTCCGCCACCGGCTGCAAACCTGGGCTGGGGCATCTCTCGAGCAGCACGAGATGCCTACGACGAGGCACCTGGAAAACAAAAATCCCCAATTATAGCTCAGCATCCCAAAAAAACAGCACAGAAGAGAGCAGAGGAATTCCGTCAGACGGAGGGACGGGACAGGAGCTGGGGAAACAGCTCAGCTCGAAATACAGCACAGCCTTCAAAAGCCAGTGCCATTTGAACTCTTAAAAGTCAGGATTAAGACTAATCAGTGCCATTTTGAACACGTTCTTAGCATAAGGGCGAACCCTCCGGCTGGTGCTGGGAAACGCCTGGCCCTTTCCCTTTCACTGAGAAGGTGTGCATGAAGTTTACATCCACCCAGTGAAAATACTTACCCTGTGAAAGTACTTGGCTTTCCTTCGGCGCTAATTTAACTTGCACGGCTGTGAACGGATACTATTAAACTATCCGTCTCCAAAATACACAGCTATGATTTGACCACGGGGGGTTTTTTGTGTGCTACACGAGGAGGAGGAGGGACATCGGGGCAGCGGCGCTGCCCGAGAGAGACGCTACTGGCTGCCGGGAAAAGGCGGCACTGAAAGCCAGACAGAAGTAAAGTACTTCAGAGCACTCTGCCAAAAAAACGGGGGGAAAACCGCGTAACATTCAGTTGTCTCTCCTTTTAAACATTTCGAACAAATACCTAACTGCCCAGGGACACCTCATAAATTGTACACTACAGCCGTTTAGGCGGCTGCAGTTTAAACTACGCAAGTCAGTTTGTCGATTATACAACTCTCACTTTTTTTTTTTTAGCTTCATTTAACATAGAAAAATCAGTGAGAGAAAAAACTCCTCCAAATGGTTTTACTTTTGGGGGCGGGGAATCAAATCGCCGGCGCCGCGATCCGTAGGGCTACCAAAAAGGACCGGCAGATTCGCGAATGCTTTTGGCTGTGCTGAAGGCGCAGAGGAACGCGTTTTTATGGTATCTCGACTGTTCCAACCGAGAACCCAAAGGCCGGCGATGCCAGCAACTGGGGGGAGACGCGCGGCACTTGGGCCTGCGGAAGGAAATGAACTTCCTCCCGAGGTTACAGAAAAAGGACATTGTTGAAGCCATAACTCACCAAAACCACAACCAAAACCACAGGATTCGCCGTCACGAGTTAAACGCTGCTGATGCTTCACGGCAAAGCCTGGAGAACACAGAGAGGCGATGCCCGTTTGTCCCGTTTTGTCCATGTCTCCTCTTTGACCTCAATCGCCTTTAGGACAGATGCCAGTATCTCAGTGAGGTTTTCGAGTACCGCTGTGAAATATTTTAAAGACTTATTGACTGAGAAAGCATAAAGTTTTTATCGTGAAAGCAAAGCCTGCTTCTTCTGGACATGTGAACTCTTACAAACAGTTCCTTCCCTCTTCTAGTACAGAATTATTTTCACAGTATCGTTTGACAGTGAGCACCCAGAAAGAGAAGAATATGCTTTCAGGAAGAGAAAAATAAATGGAGGGAAGTAAGCTTTGCAGAGGCGTAACGTGCTCCAGGACAGACTTTATTTTGTTTTTAGGATTGTGAGGGACGGACTGTAAATTCCCTGCCGAGGGGCAGGAGCCCCTCCAAGCCTTCAGTGGAACGCCTCAAACACTCGCAAGGAAATAAATAACGCAGGCCTGGCCTTCAAACAGCTGATGAGGCTCACACTTCTGGCGGCTGAAAGTGTGGGAGAACTGTCTTGTGAAGACAGGTCGGTTCTGCCACTCGTGCCCTGAGCTCGCTCGTTCTCAGTTCTCGAGGCCGTTGTGTCCCATGAGTGACCTTTGCTTCATTATCCGCGAAACGCACGTGAAAGCGCACGCCCTGCATGTGCTAATGAAGATTACAGAGATCACGCTAAACATGTGTGACCATGGCACTCGTCTCTCCACCCAAATCATGGCACACGTCACCGGGGAGAAGGGAGAAACCTGAGCTGAGCCCGTCCTCAGCAAGGAGGGCGGACCGTGCTGATTCAGCAAACGTAAAAGGGGAAAATAAGTGCCCCGAGGGAACAAAAAAGAAACAAAAGAAATAGATAGTGCCTGGGAAGATTCTTCCCAAGAAAGAAGAAGATTATGCCTGGGAAGAATCCCTGAAAAAGACGCTGGAACCAGGACCCGCGATCTCTTTATCTCTGTCTTTTTCTCTGTCTTTTCCTCTCTCTGTCCCTCAGTTTCTCTTTTCTCTTGGAATTGTTAAGTAACAGTTAGAGCTGTGAAGTGATGACCTTAAGATGACCTTAAGTACGACCTTAAGCACCGCTTGCCATAAGTTGTCCTACACCTGGTGTTAACTAACACAATGTACACCCCAACACCTGCCATAATTTTTTATATACCTAACCAATTATCGTGGGCTTGTTAAGATCTATACTAACCATTTTGGTAAGCTAATAAATGTTTCTGTATGGACCTTGAGATTTATCTCACCTTAGTCCGTGCCGCTGAGAATTTACAAATCTGAAGTCACTTACCCTCCCCTCTTTCCTGACAGCGGGAAGCGACAAGGATTTTGTTAAAATATTTCACAGAAAAACTATAGGAGGAGCGCTGGCACATCCTTCCCGTTAACTTCAGAGTCCACACTACAAGTACCTCAGGAAAAAAGCAGACGCGCATCGCAGACGCACCTCGTACTCGCAGAGCACTCCGGATTCTTTCCGTCTGTCCTGTACCATCCTGGCAGAAGGAAGGGCGACCACGGAGAAACGCTGGCAGCTGGCATTCTGCCAAGACAGGAAAAAAACTTCTGGCGTAAAGCTAGGTGGCAATCTAAAGCGTCCTTCTTTCGTGAAGGTCTGTGAAGACTGCAGCCAACGGAGGCTCCTGACGAGTGGGACACGGCCCCAAAGCCTGGGACTCACCGCAGCTCCTGCTTTCAGCGCTGCCCACAGAATTTTCCAGTTCAGGTGCCTCTCTCTTTCTCTGTCCCTTCCTCTTCTGCAGCGCTGGTCACTTGACCATCCTCCACCTAAGAGAACACAGCGGTGTCTTACAGCTCTTGCGATATGAAGCTTCCCAGATGTGCAGCCTTGCACGCACACAACCCTTCCCCATGGCCATACCGTGATTTTGGATACGCGTACGGACCCTGCGGTACATATCAGCAATCTGGTCTGCTGAGGACAACTCAGAGGGGACCCTTCCTCACCCAGAAATGCTTGGCTGTCTCTTCCCTGCCGCAGGAAGCACCTTCTGGCTCAATCACCTTGATGTTGTTCTCTGGCTGTTTCACGTTTTTCAAGCATCTTAAGCTTCACCCACAGCAGCTCCTGTTCAAAGCCAGTAAACGTCCACCAGTCCCAGGTCGCCCACACCAGGAGGGAGAACGGGGCTGAACGGAGACAGCCCAGGCAAGTCTGTGGCAAAGGCAGCCCACGACAACCCCGGGGAGGAGCGGACAACCGCGGCCTCCGGGAGAGAAAGAGAAGGGGCAGCAGTTCCCCGACCACTCGCCCCAGCGGGAGCCCCCCCTGCAGCAGGAGCTCCTGGAGACGCTGCTTTCCCCACCCGGATGCTCCTGGCACCTGCATCGAGAGGCGACCAAGCGCAGCCAGGGGCGGCCGCCGCTGTCGGGAACAGGACGGGGGGAGGACATCTGCCGGCAGTGCCTCGGCTGGGGAGGAGGGCCGGGGCCCGTCTCCTCGCAAAGGAACAGGGAGCGGGGGGGCTGCGGGCCCGGGAGCGGAGGGACGCCGGCCCGGGAGCAGGGGGCGGCCGGCCCGGGAGCAGGGGGGGGTCCGTCCCGGGAGCAGGGGCCGCCTACCATCCTCCCGCCCGACGGAAATGCGGCCGGCAGACGCCGCTCCCCACGTGACCACCCGGAAGTAACGTACCGGAAAATACTTCGCAGGCTGGCGCGGCGGCGCGACGTGGGCGCCGGTGGCGCCGAGGCTGATGGCCGCCGCAAAGCCTGCAGCCCCACGGGCTGTGGGGCCACGCGAGCGGCTGCCAAAGAGCTTTCCAAGGGGGCACGGCTTTCCCTCCTGGCTCTTCGGGCGTGGGAGCTGTGGCCAGAGCCGCGGCCCTACCGGAAAATGCTTCGCAGGCTGGCACGGCGGCCCCACGTGGGCGCCGGTGGCGCCGAGGCTGACGGCCGCCGCAAAGCCCGCAGCCCCACGGGCTGTGGGGCCACGCGAGCGGCTGCCAAAGAGCTTTCCAACGAGGCACGGCTTTCCCTCCTGGCTCTTCGGGCGTGGGAGCTGTGGCCAGAGCCACAGCCCTACCGGAAAATGCTTCGCAGTTTGGCGCGGCGGCGCGACGTTGGTGCCGGTGGCGCCAAGGCTGACGGTCGCCGCAAAGCCCGCAGCCCCATGGGCTGTGGGGCCACGCGACCGGCTGCCAAAGAGCTTTCCAACGAGGCACGGCTTTCCCTCCTGGCTCTTCGGGCGTGGGAGCTGTGGCCAGAGCCGCGGCCCTACCGGAAAATGCTTCGCGGGCTGGCGCAGCGGCGCCAGGTGGGCGCCGGTGGCGCCGAGGCTGACGGCCGCCGCAAAGCCCGCAGCCCCACGGGCTGTGGGGCCACGTGAGCGGCTGCCAAAGAGCTTTCCAACGAAACACGGCTTTCCCTCCTGGCTCTTCGGGCGTGGGAGCTGTGGCTAGAGCCGCGGCCCTACCGGAAAATGCTTCGCAGGCTGGCGCAGCGGCGCCAGGTGGGCGCCGGTGGCGCCGAGGCTGACGGCCGCCGCAAAGCCCGCAGCCCCACGGGCTGTGGGGCCACGCGAGCGGATGCCAAAGAGCTTTCCAACGAGGCACAGCTTTCCCTCCTGGCTCTTCGGGCGTGGGAGCTGTGGCCAGAGATGCAGCCCTACTGGAAAATGCTTCGCAGTCTGGCGCGGCGGCGCGACGTTGGTGCCGGTGGCGCCGAGGCTGACGGCCGCCGCAAAGCCCGCAGCCCCACGGCCTGTGGGGCCACGCGAGCGGCTGCCAAAAAGCTTTCCAAAGAGGCACGGCTTTCCCTCCTGGCTCTTCGGGCGTGGGAGCTATGGCCAGAGCCGCGGCCCTACCGGAAAATGTTTCACAGGCTGGCGCGGCGGCGCCATGTGGGCGCCGGTGGCGCCGAGGCTGACGGCCGCCGCAAAGCCCGCAGCCCCACGGGCTGTGGGGCCACGCGAGCGGCTGCCAAAGAGCTTTCCAACGAGGCACGGCTTTCCCTCCTGGCTCTTCGGGCGTGGGAGCTGTGGCCAGAGCCGCGGCCCTACCGGAAAATGCTTCGCAGGCTGGCGCGGCGGCGCCATGTGGGCGCCGGTGGCGCCGAGGCTGACGGCCGCCGCAAAGCCCGCAGCCCCACGGGCTGTGGGGCCACGCGAGCGGCTGCCAAAGAGCTTTCCAACAAGGCACGGCTTTCCCTCCTGGCTCTTCGGGCGTGGGAGCTGTGGACAGAGCCGCGGCCCTACCGGAAAATGCTTCGCAGGCTGGCGCGGCGGCGCCACGTGGGCGCCGGTTGCGCCGAGGCTGATGGCCGCCGCAAAGCCCGCAGCCCCACGGGCTGTGGGGCCACGCGAGCGGCTGCCAAAGAGCTTTCCAACGAGGCACGGCTTTCCCTCCTGGCTCTTCGGGCGTGGGAGGTGTGGCCAGAGCCGCGGCCCTACCGGAAAATGCTTCGCAGGCTGGCGCGGCGGCGCCATGTGGGCGCCGGTGGCGCCGAGGCTGACGGCCGCCGCAAAGCCCGCAGCCCCACGGGCTGTGGGGCCACGCGAGCGGCTGCCAAAGAGCTTTCCAACAAGGCACGGCTTTCCCTCCTGGCTCTTCGGGCGTGGGAGCTGTGGACAGAGCCGCGGCCCTACCGGAAAATGCTTCGCAGGCTGGCGCGGCGGCGCCACGTGGGCGCCGGTTGCGCCGAGGCTGATGGCCGCCGCAAAGCCCGCAGCCCCACGGGCTGTGGGGCCACGCGAGCGGCTGCCAAAGAGCTTTCCAACGAGGCACGGCTTTCCCTCCTGGCTCTTCGGGCGTGGGAGGTGTGGCCAGAGCCGCGGCCCTACCGGAAAATGCTTCGCAGGCTGGTGCGGCGGCGCCATGTGGGCGCCGGTGGCGCCGAGGCTGACGGCCGCCGCAAAGCCCGCAGCCCCACGGGCTGTAGGGAAACGCGAGCAGCTGCCAAAGAGCTTTCCAACGAGGCACGGCTTTCCCTCCTGGCTCTTCGGGCGTGGGAGCTGTCGCCAGAGCCGCGGCCCTACCGGAAAATGCTTCGCAGGCTGGCGCGGCGGCGCCATGTGAGCGCCGGTGGCGCCGAGGCTGACGGCCGCCGCAAAGCCCGCAGCCCCACGGGCTGTAGGGAAACGCGAGCGGCTGCCAAAGAGCTTTCCAACGAGGCACGGCTTTCCCTTTTGGCTCTTCGGGCGTGGGAGCTGTGGCCAGAGCCGCGGCCCTACCGGAAAATGCTTCCCAGGCTGGTGCGGCGGCGCCATGTGGGCGCCGGTGGCGCCGAGGCTGACGGCCGCCGCAAAGCCCGCAGCCCCACGGGCTGTAGGGCCACACGAGCGCCTGCCAAAGAGCTTTCCAACGAGGCACGGCTTTCCCTCCTGGTTCTTCTGGCGTGGGAGCTGTGGCCAGAGCCACGGCCCTACCGGAAAATGTTTCGCAGCTGGCGCGGCGGCGCCACGTGGGTGCCGGTGGCGCCGAGGCTGACGGCCGCCACAAAGCCCGCAGCCCCACGGGCTGTAGGGAAACGCGAGCGGCTGCCAAAGAGCTTTCCAAAGAGGGACGGCTTTCCCTCTGGCTCTTCGGGCGTGGGAGCTGTCGCCAGAGCCGCGGCCCTACCGGAAAATGATTCGTGGGCTGGCGCGGCGGCGCCATGTGGGCGCCGGTGGCGCCGAGGCTGACGGCCGCCGCAAAGCCCGCAGCCCCATGGGCTGTGGGGCCACGCGAGCGGCTGCCAAAGAGCTTTCCAACGAGGCACGGCTTTCCCTCCTGGCTCTTCGGGCGTGGGAGCTGTCGCCAGAGCCGCGGCCCTACCGGAAAATGCTTCGCAGGCTGGCGCGGCGGCGCGACGTGGGTGCCAGTGGCGCCGAGGCTGACGGCCGCCGCAAAGCCCGCAGCCCCACGGGCTGTAGGGAAACGCGAGCGGCTGCCAAAGAGCTTTCCAACGAGGCACGGCTTTCCCTCCTGGCTCTTCGGGCGTGGGAGCTGTCGCCAGAGCCGCGGCCCTACCGGAAAATGCTTCGCAGGCTGGCGCGGCGGCGCCACGTGGGGGCCGGTGGCTCCGAGGCTGACGGCCACCGCAAAGCCCGCAGCCCCACGGCCTGTGGGGCCACGCGACCGGCTTCCAAAGAGCTTTCCAATGAGGCACGGCTTTCCCTCCTGGCTCTTCGGGTGTCGGAGCTGTGGCCAGAGCCGCGGCCCTACCGGAAAATGCTTCGCAGGCTGGTGCAGCGGCGCCATGTTGTCGCCGCTGGCGCCGAGGCTGACGGCCGCCGCAAAGCCCGCAGCCCCACGGGCTGTAGGGAAACGCGAGTGGCTGCCAAAGAGCTTTCCAACGAGGCACGGCTTTCCCTCCTGGCTCTTCGGGCATGGGAGCTGTGGCCAGAGCCGCGGCCCTACCGGAAAATGCTTCGCAGTCTGGCGCAGCGGCGCGACGTTGGTGCCGGTGGCGCCGAGGCTGACGGTCGCCGCAAAGCCCGCAGCCCCACGGGCTGTGGGGCCACGCGAGCGGCTGCCAAAGAGCTTTCCAACGAGCCACGGCTTTCCCTCCTGGCTCTTCGGGCGTGGGAGCTGTGGCCAGAGCCACGGCCCTACCGGAAAATGCTTCGCAAGCTGGCGCGGCGGCGCCATGTGGGCGCCGGTGGCGCCGAGGCTGACGGCCGGCGCAAAGCCCGCAGCCCCACGGGCTGTGGGGCCACGCGAGCGGCTGCCAAAGAGCTTTCCAACGAGGCACGGCTTTCCCTCCTGGCTCTTCGGGTGTGGGAGCTGTGGCCAGAGCCGCGGCCCTACCGGAAAATGCTTCGCAGGCTGGTGCGGCGGCGCCAGGTAGGCGCCAGTGGCGCCGAGGCTGACGGCCGCCGCAAAGCCCGCAGCCCCACGGGCTGTGGGGCCACGCGATCGGCTGCCAAAGAGCTTTCCAACGAGGCACGGCTTTCCCTCCTGGCTCTTCGGGCGTGGGAGCTGTGGCCAGAGCCGCGGCCCTACCGGAAAATGCTTCGCAGGCTGGCGCGGCGGATACAGGTGGGCGCCGGTGGCGCCGAGGCTGACGGCCGCCGCAAAACCCGCAGCCCCACGGGCTGTGGGGCCACGCGAGCGGCTGCCGAAAAGCTTTCCAACGAGGCACGGCTTTCCCTCCTGGCTCTTCGGGCGTGGGAGCTATGGCCAGAGCCGCGGCCCTACCGGAAAATGCTTCGCAGGCTGGCGCGGCGGCGCCACATGGGCGCCGGTGGCGCCGAGGCTGACGGCTGCCGCAAAGCCCGCAGCCCCACGGGCTGTAGGGAAACGCGAGCGGCTGCCAAAGAGCTTTCCAACGAGGCACGGCTTTCCCTCCTGGCTCTTCGGGCGTGGGAGCTGTGGCCAGAGCCGCGGCCCTACCGGAAAATGCTTCGCAGTCTGGCGCGGCGGCGCGACGTGGGTGCCAGTGGCGCCGAGGCTGACGGCCGCCGCAAAGCCCGCAGCCCCACGGGCTGTAGGGAAACGCGAGCGGCTGCCAAAGAGCTTTCCAACGAGGCACGGCTTTCCCTCCTGGCTCTTCGGGCGTGGGAGCTGTCGCCAGAGCCGCGGCCCTACCGGAAAATGCTTCGCAGGCTGGCGCGGCGGCGCCACGTGGGGGCCGGTGGCGCCGAGGCTGACGGCCACCGCAAAGCCCGCAGCCCCACGGCCTGTGGGGCCACGCGACCGGCTTCCAAAGAGCTTTCCAATGAGGCACGGCTTTCCCTCCTGGCTCTTCGGGTGTCGGAGCTGTGGCCAGAGCCGCGGCCCTACCGGAAAATGCTTCGCAGGCTGGTGCAGCGGCGCCATGTTGGCGCCGCTGGCTCCGAGGCTGACGGCCGCCACAAAGCCCGCAGCCCCACGGGCTGTAGGGAAACGCGAGTGGCTGCCAAAGAGCTTTCCAACGAGGCACGGCTTTCCCTCCTGGCTCTTCGGGCGTGGGAGCTGTCGCCAGAGCCGCGGCCCTACCGGAAAATGCTTCGCAGTCTGGCGCAGCGGCGCGACGTTGGTGCCGGTGGCGCCGAGGCTGACGGTCGCCGCAAAGCCCGCAGCCCCACGGGCTGTGGGGCCACGCGAGCGGCTGCCAAAGAGCTTTCCAACGAGCCACGGCTTTCCCTCCTGGCTCTTCGGGCGTGGGAGCTGTGGCCAGAGCCACGGCCCTACCGGAAAATGCTTCGCAAGCTGGCGCGGCGGCGCCATGTGGGCGCCGGTGGCGCCGAGGCTGACGGCCGGCGCAAAGCCCGCAGCCCCACGGGCTGTGGGGCCACGCGAGCGGCTGCCAAAGAGCTTTCCAACGAGGCACGGCTTTCCCTCCTGGCTCTTCGGGTGTGGGAGCTGTGGCCAGAGCCGCGGCCCTACCGGAAAATGCTTCGCAGGCTGGTGCGGCGGCGCCAGGTAGGCGCCAGTGGCGCCGAGGCTGACGGCCGCCGCAAAGCCCACAGCCTCACGGGCTGTAGGGAAACGCGAGCGGCTGCCAAAGAGCTTTCCAACGAGGCACGGCTTTCCTTCCTGGCTCTTCGGGCGTGGGAGCTGTGGCCAGAGCCGCAGCCCTACCGGAAAATGCTTCGCAGTCTGGCGCGGCGGCACGACGTTGGTGCCGGTGGCGCCGAGTCTGACAGCCGCCGCAAAGCCCGCAGCACCACGGGCTGTGGGGCCACGCGAGCGGATGCCAAAGAGCTTTCCAACGAGGCACGGCTTTCCCTCCTGGCTCTTCGGGCGTGGGAGCTGTGGCCAGAGCCGCGGCCCTACCGGAAAATGCTTCGCAGGCTGGCGCGGCGGATACAGGTGGGCGCCGGTGGCGCCGAGGCTGACGGCCGCCGCAAAACCCGCAGCCCCACGGGCTGTGGGGCCACGCGAGCGGCTGCCGAAAAGCTTTCCAACGAGGCACGGCTTTCCCTCCTGGCTCTTCGGGCGTGGGAGCTATGGCCAGAGCCGCGGCCCTACCGGAAAATGCTTCGCAGGCTGGCGCGGAGGCGCCACATGGGCGCCGGTGGCGCCGAGGCTGACGGCTGCCGCAAAGCCCGCAGCCCCACGGGCTGTGGGGCCAGGCGAGCGGCTGCCAAAGAGCTTTCCAACGAGGCACGGCTTTCCCTCCTGGCTCTTCAGGCGTGGGAGCTGTGGCCAGAGCCGCGGCCCTACCGGAAAATGCTTCGCAGGCTGGCGCGGCGGCGCCACGTGGGCGCCGGTGGCGCCGAGGCTGACGGCCGCTGCAAAGCCCGCAGCCCCATGGGCTGTGGGGCCACGCGAGCGGCTGCCAAAGAGCTTTCCAACGAGGCACGGCTTTCCCTCCTGGCTCTTCGGGCGTGGGAGCTGTGGCCAGAGCCGCGGCCCTACCGGAAAATGCTTCGCAGGCTGGCGCGGCTGCGCTATGTGGGCGCCGGTGGCGCCGAGGCTGACGGCCGCCGCAAAGCCCGCAGCCCCACGGGCTGTGGGGCCACGCGAGCGGCTGCCAAAGAGCTTTCCAACGAGGCACGGCTTTCCCTCCTGGCTCTTCGGGCGTGGGAGCTGTGGCCAGAGCCACGGCCCTACCGGAAAATGCTTCGCAGGCTGGCGCGGCAGCGCCATGTGGGCGCCGGTGGCGCCGAGGCTGACGGCCGCCGCAAAGCCCGCAGCCCCACGGGCTGTGGGGCCACGCGAGCGGCTGCCAAAGAGCTTTCCAACGAGGCACGGCTTTCCCTCCTGGCTCTTCGGGCGTGGGAGGTGTGGCCAGAGACGCGGCCCTACCGGAAAATGCTTCGCTGGCTGGCGCGGCGGTGCCACGTGGGCGCCGGTGGCGCCGAGGCTGACGGCCGACGCAAAGCCCGCAGCCCCACGGGCTGTGGGGCCACGCGAGCGGCTGCCAAAGAGCTTTCCAACGAGGCACGGCTTTCCCTCCTGGCTCTTCGGGTGTGGGAGCTGTCGCCAGAGCCACGGCCCTACCGGAAAATGCTTCGCAGGCTGGCGCGGCGGCGCCATGTGGGCGCCGGTGGCGCCGAGGCTGACGGCCGCCGCAAAGCCCGCAGCCCCACGGGCTGTGGGGCCACGCGAGCGGCTGCCAAAGAGCTTTCCAAGGAGGCACGGCTTTCCCTCCTGGTTCTTCGGGCGTGGGAGGTGTGGCCAGAGCCACGGCCCTACCGGAAAATGCTTCGCAGCTGGCGCGGCGGCGCCACGTGGGTGCCTGTGTCGCCAAGGCTGACGGCCGCCACAAAGCCCGCAGCCCCACGGGCTGTAGGGCCACACGAGCGGCTGCCAAAGAGCTTTCCAACGAGGCACGGCTTTCCCTCCTTGCTCTTCGGGCGTGGGAGCTGTGGCCAGAGCCGCGGCCCTACCGGAAAATGCTTCGCAGGCTGGCGCGGAGGATCCAGGTGGGCGTCGGTGGCGCCGAGGCTGACGGCCGCCGCAAAGCCCGCAGCCCCACGGGCTGTGGGGCCACGCGAGCGGCTGCCAAGAAGCTTTCCAACGAGGCACGGCTTTCCCTCCTGGCTCTTCGGGCGTGGGAGCTGTGGCCAGAGCCGCGGCCCTACCGGAAAATGCTTCGCAGGCTGGCGCGGCGGCGCCATGTGGGCGCCGGTGGCGCCGAGGCTGACGGCCGCCGCAAAGCCCGCAGCCCCACGCGCTGTGGGGCCACGCGAGCGGCTGCCAAAGAGCTTTCCAACGAGGCACGGCTTTCCCTCCTGGCTTTTCGGGCGTGGGAGCTATGGCCAGAGCCGCGGCCCTACCGGAAAATGCTTCGCAGGCTGGCGCGGCGGCGCCATGTGGGCGCCGGTGGCGCCGAGGCTGACGGCCGCCGCAAAGCCCGCAGCCCCATGGGCTGTGGGGCCACGCGAGCGGCTGCCAAAGAGCTTTCCAACGAGGCACGGCTTTCCCTCCTGGCTCTTCGGGCGTGGGAGCTGTCGCCAGAGCCGCGGCCCTACCGGAAAATGCTTCGCAGGCTAGCGCGGCGGCGCCATGTGGGCGCCGGTGGCGCCGAGGCTGACGGCCGCCGCAAATCCCGCAGCCCCACGCGCTGTGGGGCCACGCGAGCGGCTGCCAAAGAGCTTTCCAACGAGGCACGGCTTTCCCTCCTGGCTCTTCGGGCGTGGGAGCTGTGGCCAGAGCCGCGGCCCTACCGGAAAATGCTTCGCAGGCTGGTGCGGCGGCGCCACGTGGGCGCCGGTGGCGCCGTGTCTGACAGCCGCTGCAAAGCCCGCAGCCCCACGGGCTGTGGGACCACTCGAGCGGCTGCCAAAGAGCTTTCCAAGGAGGCACGGCTTTCCCTCCTGGTTCTTCGGGCGTGGGAGATGTGGCCAGAGCCACGGCCCTACCGGAAAATGCTTCGCAGCTGGCGCGGCGGCGCCACGTGGGTGCCAGTGTCGCCAAGGCTGACGGCCGCCACAAAGCCCGCAGCCCCACGGGCTGTAGGGCCACACGAGCGGCTGCCAAAGAGCTTTCCAACGAGGCACGGCTTTCCCTCCTGGCTCTTCGGGCGTGGGAGCTGTGACCAGAGCCGCGGCCCTACCGGAAAATGCTTCGCAGGCTGGCGCGGAGGATCCAGGTGGGCGTCGGTGGCGCCGTGTCTGACAGCCGCTGCAAATCCCGCAGCCCCACGGGCTGTGGGGCCACGCGAGCGGCTGCCAAAGAGCTTTCCAACGAGGGATGGCTTTCCCTCCTGGCTCTTCGGGCGTGGGAGCTATGGCCAAAGCCGCGGCCCTACCGGAAAATGCTTCGCAGGCTAGCGCGGCGGCGCCATGTGGGCGCCGGTGGCGCCGTGTCTGACAGCCGCTGCAAAGCCCGCAGCCCCACGGGCTGTGGGACCACTCGAGCGCCTGCCAAAGAGCTTTCCAACGAGGCACGGCTTTCCCTCCTGGCTCTTCGGCCGTGGGAGCTGTGGCCAGAGCCGCGGCCCTACCGGAAAATGCTTCGCAGGCTGGCGCGGCGGCGCCATGTGGGCGCCGGTGGCGCCGAGGCTGACGGCCGCCGCAAAGCCCGCAGCCCCACGGGCTGTGGGGCCACGCGAGCGGCTGCCAAAGAGCTTTCCAAGGAGGCACGGCTTTCCCTCCTGGCTCTTCGGGTGTGGGAGCTGTGGCCAGAGCCGCGGCCCTACCGGAAAATGCTTCGCAGGCTGGTGCGGCGGCGCCATGTGGGCGCCGGTGGCGCCGAGGCTGACGGCCGCCGCAAAGCCCGCAGCCCCACGGGCTGTGGGGCCACGCGAGCGGCTGCCAAAGAGCTTTCCAACGAGGCACGGCTTTCCCTCCTGGCTCTTCGGGTGTGGGAGCTGTGGCCAGAGCCCTGGCCCTACCGGAAAATGCTTCACAGGCTGGCGCGGCGGATCCAGGTGGGCGCCGGTGGCGCCGAGGCTGACGGCCGCCGCAAAGCCCGCAGCCCCACGGGCTGTGGGGCCACGCGAGCGGCTGCCAAAGAGCTTTCCAACGAGGCACGGCTTTCCCTCCTGGCTCTTCAGGCGTGGGAGCTGTGGCCAGAGCCGCGGCCCTACCGGAAAATGCTTCGCAGGCTGGCGCGGCGGCGCCACGTGGGCGCCGGTGGCGCCGAGGCTGACGGCCGCTGCAAAGCCCGCAGCCCCATGGGCTGTGGGGCCACGCGAGCGGCTGCCAAAGAGCTTTCCAACGAGGCACGGCTTTCCCTCCTGGCTCTTCGGGCGTGGGAGCTGTGGCCAGAGCCGCAGCCCTACCGGAAAATGCTTCGCAGGCTGGCGCGGCGGCGCGACGTTTGTGCCGGTGGCGCCAAGGCTGACGGTCGCCGCAAAGCCCGCAGCCCCACGGGCTGTGGGGCCACACGAGCGCCTGCCAAAGAGCTTTCCAAAGAGGCACGGCTTTCCCTCCTGGCTCTTCGGGCGTGGGAGATGTGGCCAGAGCCGCGGCCCTACCGGAAAATGCTTCGCAGGCTGGCGCGGCGGCGCGACATGGGTGCCGGTGGCGCCGAGGCTGACGACCGCCACAAAGCCCGCAGCCCCACGGGCTGTAGGGAAACGCGAGCGGCTGCCAAAGAGCTTTCCAACGAGGCATGGCTTTCCTTCCTGGCGCTTCAGGCGTGGGAGCTGTCGCCAGAGCCGCGGCCCTACCGGAAAATGCTTCGCAGGCTGGCGCGGCGGTGCCACGTGGGCGCCGGTGGCGCCGAGGCTGATGGCCGCCGCAAAGCCCGCAGCCCCACGGGCTGTGGGGCCACGCGAGCGGCTGCCAAAGAGCTTTCAAACGAGGCACGGCTTTCCCTCCTGGCTCTTCGGGCGTGGGAGCTCTGGCCAGAGCCGCGGCCCTACCGGAAAATGCTTCGCAGGCTGGCGCAGCGGCGCGACGTGGGTGCCGGTGGCGCCGAGGCTGACGACCGCCACAAAGCCCGCAGCCCCACGGGCTGTAGGGAAACGCGAGCGGCTGCCAAAGAGCTTTCCAACGAGGCACGGCTTTTCCTCCTGGCTCTTCGGGCGTGGGAGCTGTGGCCAGAGCCACGGCCCTACCGGAAAATGCTTCGCAGGCTGGCGCGGTGGTGCCGAGGCTGACGGCCGCCGCAAAGCCCGCAGCCCCACGGGCTGTGGGGCCACGCGAGCGGCTGCCAAAGAGCTTTCCAATGAGGCACGGCTTTCCCTCCTGGCTCTTCGGGCGTGGGAGCTGTGGCCAGAGCCGCGGCCCTACCGGAAAATGCTTCGCAGGCTGGTGCGGCGGCGCCATGTGGGCGCCGGTGGCGCCGAGGCTGACGGCCGCCGCAAAGCCCGCAGCCCCACGGGCTGTGGGGCCACGCGAGCGGCTGCCAAAGAGCTTTCCAACGAGGCACGGCTTTCCCTCCTGGCTCTTCGGGCGTGGGAGCTGTGGCCAGAGCCGCAGCCCTACCGGAAAATGCTTCGCAGGCTGGCGCGGCGGCGCGACATGGGTGCCGGTGGCGCCGAGGCTGACGACCGCCACAAAGCCCGCAGCCCCACGGGCTGTAGGGAAACGCGAGCGGCTGCCAAAGAGCTTTCCAACGAGGCATGGCTTTCCTTCCTGGCGCTTCAGGCGTGGGAGCTGTTGCCAGAGACGCGGCCCTACCGGAAAATGCTTCGCAGGCTGGCGCGGCGGTGCCACGTGGGCGCCGGTGGCGCCGAGGCTGATGGCCGCCGCAAAGCCCGCAGCCCCACGGGCTGTGGGGCCACGCGAGCGGCTGCCAAAGAGCTTTCAAACGAGGCACGGCTTTCCCTCCCTGCTCTTCGGGCGTGGGAGCTGTGGCCAGAGCCGCGGCCCTACCGGAAAATGCTTCGCAGGCTGGCGCGGCGGCGCGACGTGGGTGCCGGTGTCGCCGAGGCTGACGACCGCCACAAAGCCCGCAGCCCCACGGGCTGTAGGGAAACGCGAGCGGCTGCCAAAGAGCTTTCCAACGAGGCACGGCTTTCCCTCCTGGCTCTTCGGGCGTGGGAGCTGTGGCCAGAGCCACGGCCCTACCGGAAAATGCTTCGCAGGCTGGCGCGGTGGCGCCGAGTCTGACGGCCGCCACAAAGCCCGAAGCCCCACGGGCTGTGGGGCCACGCGAGCGGCTGCCAAAGAGCTTTCCAATGAGGCACGGCTTTCCCTCCTGGCTCTTCGGGCGTGGGAGCTGTGGCCAGAGCCGCGGCCCTACCGGAAAATGCTTCGCAGGCTGGTGCGGCGGCGCAATGTGGGCGCCCGTGGCGCCGAGGCTGACGGCCGCCGCAAAGCCCGCAGCCCCACGGGCTGTGGGGCCACGCGAGCGGCTGCCAAAGAGCTTTCCAACGAGGCACGGCTTTCCCTCCTGGCTCTTCGGGCGTGGGAGCTGTGGCCAGAGCCGCGGCCCTACCGGAAAATGCTTCGCAGGCTGGCGCAGCGGCGCCATGTGGGCGCCGGTGGCGCCGAGGCTGACGGCCGCCACAAAGCCCGCAGCCCCACGGCCTGTGGGGCCACGCGAGCGGCTGCCAAAGAGCTTTCCAACGAGGCACGGCTTTCCCTCCTGGCTCTTCGGGCGTGGGAGCTGTGGCCAGAGCCGCAGCCCTACCGGAAAATGCTTCGCAGGCTGGCGCGGCGGCGCGACGTTGGTGCCGGTGGCGCCAAGTCTGACGGTCGCCGCAAAGCCCGCAGCCCCATGGGCTGTCAGGCGACGCGAGCGGCTGCCAAAGAGCTTTCCAAAGAGGCACAGCTTTCCCTCCTGGCTCTTCGGGCATGGGAGCTATGGCCAGAGCCGCGGCCCTACCGGAAAATGCTTCGCAGGCTGGCGCGGCGGCGCCACGTGGGCGCCGGTGGCGCCGAGGCTGACGGCCGCCGCAAAGCCCGCAGCCCCACGGGCTGTGGGGCCACGCGAGCGGCTGCCACAGAGCTTTCCAATGAGGCACGGCTTTCCCTCCTGGCTCTTCGGATGTGGGAGCTGTGGCCAGAGCCACGGCCCTACCGGAAAATGCTTCGCAGGCTGGTGCGGCGGCGCCACGTGGGCGCCGGTGGCGCCGAGTCCGACAGCCGCCGCAAAGCCCGCAGCCCCACGGGCTGTGGGACCACTCGAGCGCCTGCCAAAGAGCTTTCCAACGAGGCACGGCTTTCCCTCCTGGCTCTTCGGGCGTGGGAGCTGTGGCCAGAGCCGCGGCCCTACCGGAAAATGCTTCGCAGGCTGGCGCGGCGGCGCCACGTGGGCGCCGGTGGCGCCGAGGCTGACGGCCTCCGCAAAGCCCGCAGCCCCACGGGCTGTGGGGCCACGCGAGCGGCTGTCAAAGAGCTTTCCAACGAGGCATGACTTTCCCTCCTGGCTCTTCGGGCGTGGGAGCTGTCGCCAGAGCTGCGGCCCTACCGGAAAATGCTTCGCAGTCTGCCACGGCGGCACCACGTGGGTGCCGGTGGCGCGGAGGCTGACGGCCGCCGCAAAGCCCGCAGCCCCACGGGCTGTGGGGCCACGCGAGCGGCTGCCAAAGAGCTTTCCAACGAGGCATGGCTTTCCCTCCTGGCTCTTCGGGCGTGGGAGCTGTGGCCAGAGCCGCGGCCCTACCGGAAAATGCTTCGCAGGCTGGCGCGGTGGCGCGGAGGCTGACGGCCGCCGCAAAGCCCGCAGCCCCACGGGCTGTAGGGAAACGCGAGCGGCTGCCAAAGAGCTTTCCAAGGAGGCCCGGCTTTCCCTCCTGGTTCTTCGGGCGTGGGAGCTGTGGCCAAAGCCACAGCCCTACCGGAAAATGGTTCGCAGGCTGGCGCGGCGGCGCCACGTGGGTGCCGGTGGCGCCGAGGCTGACGGCCGCCGCAAAGCCCGCAGCCCCACGGGCTGTGGGGCCACGCGAGCGGCTGCCAAAGAGCTTTACAAACGAGGCACGGCTTTCCCTCCTGCCTCTTCGGGCGTGGGAGCTGTGGCCAGAGCCGCGGCCCTACCTGAAAATGCTTCGCAGCCTGGTGAGGCGGTGACACATGGGCGCCGGTGGCAGCGAGGCTGACGGCCGCCGCAAAGCCCGCAGCCCCACAGGCTGTTTCGCCAGGCGAGCGGCTGCCAAAGAGCTTTCCAACGAGGCACGGCTTTCCCTCCCTGCTCTTGGGCGTGGGAGCTGTCGCCAGAGCCGCGGCCTTACCGGATAATGCTTCGCAGGCTGGCGCAGCGGCGCCACGTAGGCGCCGGTGGCGCCGAGGCTGACGGCCGCCGCAAAGCCCGCAGCCCCACAGGCTGTTTCGCCAGGCGAGCGGCTGCCAAAGAGCTTTCCAACGAGGCACGTCTTTCCCTCCTGGCTCTTCGTGCTTGGGAGCTGTCGCCAGAGCCGCGGCCCTACCGGAAAATGCTTCGCAGGCTGGCGCAGCGGCGCCACGTGGGCGCCGGTGGCAGGGAGGCTGACGGTCGCCGCATAGCCCGCAGCCCCATGGGCTGTGGGGCCACGCGAGCGGCTGCCAAAGAGCTTTCCAACGAGGCACGGCTTTCCCTCCTGGCTCTTCGGGCGTGGGAGCTGTCGCCAGAGCCACGGCCCTACCGGAAAATGCTTCGCAGGCTGGCGCGGCTGCACCTGGTGGGTGCCGTTGGCTCCGAGGCTGACGGCCGCCGCAAAGCCCGCAGCCCCACAGGCTGTTTCGCCAGGCGAGCGGCTGCCAAAGAGCTTTCCAACGAGGCACGGCTTTCCCTCCTGGCTCTTCGGGCGTGGGAGCTGTCGCCAGAGCCACGGCCCTACCGGAAAATGCTTCGCAGGCTGGCGCGGCTGCACCTGGTGGGTGCCGGTGGCTGCGGGGCTGACGGCCGCCGCAAAGCCCGCAGCCCCACAGGCTGTTTCGCCAGGCGAGCGGCCGCCAAAGAGCTTTCCAACGAGGCACGGCTTTCCCTCCTGGCTCTTCGGGCTTGGGAGCTGTCGTCAGAGCCGCAGCCCTACCGGAAAATGCTTCGCAAGCTGGCGCGGCAGCGCCACGTGGGTGCCGGTGGCGCCGAGGCTGACGGCCGCCGCAAAGCCCGCAGCCCCACGGGCTGTGGGGCCACGCGAGCGGATGCCAAACAGCTTTCCAACGAGGCATGGCTTTTCCTCCTGGCTCTTCGGGCGTGGGAGCTGTCGCCAGAGCCGCGGCCCTACCGGAAAACGCTTCGCAGGCTGGCGCAGCGGCGCCACTTGGGCGCCGGTGGCGGCGAGGCTGACGGCCGCCGCAGAGCCCGCAGCCCCATGGGCTGTGGGGCCACGCGAGCGGCTGCCAAAGAGCTTTCCAACGAGGCATGGCTTTCCCTCCTGGCTCTTCGGGCGTGGGAGCTGTCGTCAGAGCCGCAGCCCTACCGGAAAATGCTTCGCAAGCTGGCACGGCAGCGCCACGTGGGCACCGTTGGCGGCGAGGCTGACGGCCGCCGCAAAGCCCGCAGCCACACGGGCTGTGGGGCCACACGAGCGGCTGCCAAAGAGCTTTCCAGCGAGGCACGGCTTTCCCTCCTCGCTCTTCGGGCGTGGGAGCTGTCGCCAGAGCCGCGGCCCTACAGGAAAATGCTTCGCAGGCTGGCGCGGCTGCACCTGGTGGGCGCCGGTGGCGGGGAGTCTGACGGCCGCCACAAAGCCCGCAGCCCCACGGGCTGTGGGGCCACGCGATCGGCTGCCAAAGAGCTTTCCAACGAGGCACGGCTTTCCCTCCTGGCTCTTCGTGCTTGGGAGCTGTCGCCAGAGTTGCGGCCCTACCGGAAAATGCTTCACAGGCTGGTGGGGCGGCGCCACGTGGGCGCCGGTGGCTCCGAGGCTGACGGCCGCGGCAAAGCCCGCAGCCCCACGGGCTGTTTCGCCAGGCGAGCGGCTGCCAAAGAGCTTTCCAACGAGGCATGGCTTTCCCTCCTGGCTCTTCGTGCTTGGGAGCTGTCGCCAGAGTTGCGGCCCTACCGGAAAATGCTTCGCAAGCTGGCGCGGCGGCGCCACGTGGGCGCCGGTGGCGCCGAGGCTGACGGCCGCCACAAAGCCCGCAGCCCCACGGGCTGTGGGGCCACGCGAGAGGCTGCCAAAGAGCTTTCCAACGAGGCATGGCTTTCCCTCCTGGCTCTTCGTGCTTGGGAGCTGTCGCCAGAGCCGCGGCCCTACCGGAAAATGCTTCGCAGGCTGGTGGGGCGGCGCCACGTGGGCGCCGGTGGCTCCGAGGCTGACGGCCGCCGCAAAGCCCGCAGCCCAACAGGCTGTGGGGCCACGCGAGCGGCTGCCAAAGAGCTTTCCAACGAGGCACGGCTTTCCCTCCTGGCTCTTCGGGCGTGGGAGCTGTCGCCAGAGCCGCGGCCCTACAGGAAAATGCTTCGCAGGCTGGTGGGGCGGCGCCACGTGGGCGCCGGTGGCTCCGAGGCTGACGGCCGCCGCAAAGCCCGCAGCCCCACAGGCTGTTTCGCCAGGCGAGCGGCTGCCAAAGAGCTTTCCAACGAGGCACGGCTTTCCCTCCTGGCTCTTCGGGCGTGGGAGCTGTCGCCAGAGCCGCGGCCCTACAGGAAAATGCTTCGCAGGCTGGTGGGGCGGCGCCACGTGGGCGCCGGTGGCTCCGAGGCTGACGGCCGCCGCAAAGCCCGCAGCCCCACAGGCTGTTTCGCCAGGCGAGCGGCTGCCAAAGAGCTTTCCAACGAGGCACGGCTTTCCCTCCTGGCTCTTCGGGCGTGGGAGCTGTCGCCAGAGCCGTGGCCCTACAGGAAAATGCTTCGCAGGCTGGTGGGGCGGCGCCACGTGGGCGCCGGTGGCTCCGAGGCTGACGGCCGCCGCAAAGCCCGCAGCCCCACAGGCTGTTTCGCCAGGCGAGCGGCTGCCAAAGAGCTTTCCAACGAGGCACGGCTTTCCCTCCTGGCTCTTCGGGTGTGGGAGCTGTCGCCAGAGCCGCGGCCCTACAGGAAAATGCTTCGCAGGCTGGCGCAGCGGCGCCACGTGGGCGCCGGTGGCAGGGAGGCTGACGGTCGCCGCATAGCCCGCAGCCCCATGGGCTGTGGGGCCACGCGAGCGGCTGCCAAAGAGCTTTCCAACGAGGCACGGCTTTCCCTCCTGGCTCTTCGGGCGTGGGAGCTGTCGCCAGAGCCGCGGCCCTACCGGAAAACGCTTCGCAGGCTGGCGCGGCGGCGCCACGTGGGCGCCGGTGGCGGCGAGGCTGACGGCCGCCGCAGAGCCCGCAGCCCCATGGGCTGTGGGGCCACGCGAGCGGCTGCCAAAGAGCTTTCCAACGAGGCATGGCTTTCCCTCCTGGCTCTTCGGGCTTGGGAGTTGTCGTCAGAGCCGCAGCCCTACCGGAAAATGCTTCGCAAGCTGGCACGGCAGCGCCACGTGGGCACCGTTGGCGGCGAGGCTGACGGCCGCCGCAAAGCCCGCAGCCACACGGGCTGTGGGGCCACGCGAGCGGCTGCCAAAGAGCTTTCCAGCGAGGCACGACTTTCCCTCCTGGCTCTTCGGGCGTGGGAGCTGTCGCCAGAGCCGCGGCCCTACCGGAAAATGCTTCGCAGCCTGGTGAGGCGGTGACACATGGGCGCCGGTGGCAGCGAGGCTGACGGCCGCCGCAAAGCCCGCAGCCCCACAGGCTGTTTCGCCAGGCGAGCGGCTGCCAAAGAGCTTTCCAACGAGGCACGGCTTTCCCTCCCTGCTCTTGGGCGTGGGAGCTGTCGCCAGAGCCGCGGCCTTACCGGATAATGCTTCGCAGGCTGGCGCAGCGGCGCCACGTAGGCGCCGGTGGCATCGAGGCTGACGGCCGCCGCAAAGCCCGCAGCCCCACAGGCTGTTTCGCCAGGCGAGCGGCTGCCAAAGAGCTTTCCAACGAGGCACGGCTTTCCCTCCTGGCTCTTCGTGCTTGGGAGCTGTCGCCAGAGCCGCGGCCCTACCGGAAAATGCTTCGCAGGCTGGTGGGGCGGCGCCACGTGGGCGCCGGTGGCTCCGAGGCTGACGGCCGCCGCAAAGCCCGCAGCCCCACAGGCTGTGGGGCCACGCGAGCGGCTGCCAAAGAGCTTTCCAACGAGGCACGGCTTTCCCTCCTGGCTCTACGGGCGTGGGAGCTGTCGCCAGAGCCGCGGCCCTACAGGAAAATGCTTCGCAGGCTGGTGGGGCGGCGCCACGTGGGCGCCGGTGGCTCCGAGGCTGACGGCCGCCGCAAAGCCCGCAGCCCCACAGGCTGTTTCGCCAGGCGAGCGGCTGCCAAAGAGCTTTCCAACGAGGCACGGCTTTCCCTCCTGGCTCTTCGGGTGTGGGAGCTGTCGCCAGAGCCGCGGCCCTACAGGAAAATGCTTCGCAGGCTGGCGCAGCGGCGCCACGTGGGCGCCGGTGGCAGGGAGGCTGACGGTCGCCGCATAGCCCGCAGCCCCATGGGCTGTGGGGCCACGCGAGCGGCTGCCAAAGAGCTTTCCAACGAGGCACGGCTTTCCCTCCTGGCTCTTCGGGCGTGGGAGCTGTCGCCAGAGCCACGGCCCTACCGGAAAATGCTTCGCAGGCTGGCGCGGCTGCACCTGGTGGGTGCCGTTGGCTCCGAGGCTGACGGCCGCCGCAAAGCCCGCAGCCCCACAGGCTGTTTCGCCAGGCGAGCGGCTGCCAAAGAGCTTTCCAACGAGGCACGGCTTTCCCTCCTGGCTCTTCGGGCGTGGGAGCTGTCGCCAGAGCCACGGCCCTACCGGAAAATGCTTCGCAGGCTGGCGCGGCTGCACCTGGTGGGTGCCGGTGGCTGCGGGGCTGACGGCCGCCGCAAAGCCCGCAGCCCCACAGGCTGTTTCGCCAGGCGAGCGGCCGCCAAAGAGCTTTCCAACGAGGCACGGCTTTCCCTCCTGGCTCTTCGGGCTTGGGAGCTGTCGTCAGAGCCGCAGCCCTACCGGAAAATGCTTCGCAAGCTGGCGCGGCAGCGCCACGTGGGCGCCGGTGGCGCCGAGGCTGACGGCCGCCGCAAAGCCCGCAGCCCCATGGGCTGTGGGGCCACACGAGCGGCTGCCAAAGAGCTTTCCAACGAGGCATGGCTTTTCCTCCTGGCTCTTCGGGCGTGTGAGCTGTCGCCAGAGCCGCGGCCCTACCGGAAAACGCTTCGCAGGCTGGCGCAGCGGCGCCACGTGGGCGCCGGTGGCGGCGAGGCTGACGGCCGCCACAAAGCCCGCAGCCCCATGGGCTGTCGGGCCACGCGAGCGGCTGCCAAAGAGCTTTCCAACGAGGCATGGCTTTCCCTCCTGGCTCTTCGGGCGTGGGAGCTGTCGTCAGAGCCGCAGCCCTACCGGAAAATGCTTCGCAAGCTGGCACGGCAGCGCCACGTGGGCACCGTTGGCGGCGAGGCTGACGGCCGCCGCAAAGCCCGCAGCCACACGGGCTGTGGGGCCACACGAGCGGCTGCTAAAGAGCTTTCCAGCGAGGCACGACTTTCCCTCCTGGCTCTTCGGGCGTGGGAGCTGTCGCCAGAGCCGCGGCCCTACCGGAAAATGCTTCGCAGCCTGGTGAGGCGGTGACACATAGGCGCCGGTGGCAGCGAGGCTGACGGCCGCCGCAAAGCCCGCAGCCCCACAGGCTGTTTCGCCAGGCGAGCGGCTGCCAAAGAGCTTTCCAACGAGGCACGGCTTTCCCTCCTCGCTCTTCGGGCGTGGGAGCTGTCGCCAGAGCCGCGGCCCTACAGGAAAATGCTTCGCAGGCTGGCGCGGCTGCACCTGGTGGGCGCCGGTGGCGGGGAGTCTGACGGCCGCCACAAAGCCCGCAGCCCCACGGGCTGTGGGGCCACGCGATCGGCTGCCAAAGAGCTTTCCAACGAGGCACGGCTTTCCCTCCTGGCTCTTCGTGCTTGGGAGCTGTCGCCAGAGTTGCGGCCCTACCGGAAAATGCTTCACAGGCTGGTGGGGCGGCGCCACGTGGGCGCCGGTGGCTCCGAGGCTGACGGCCGCGGCAAAGCCCGCAGCCCCACGGGCTGTTTCGCCAGGCGAGCAGCTGCCAAAGAGCTTTCCAACGAGGCATGGCTTTCCCTCCTGGCTCTTCGTGCTTGGGAGCTGTCGCCAGAGTTGCGGCCCTACCGGAAAATGCTTCGCAAGCTGGCGCGGCGGCGCCACGTGGGCGCCGGTGGCGCCGAGGCTGACGGCCGCCACAAAGCCCGCAGCCCCACGGGCTGTGGGGCCACGCGAGAGGCTGCCAAAGAGCTTTCCAACGAGGCATGGCTTTCCCTCCTGGCTCTTCGGGCGTGGGAGCTGTCGCCAGAGCCGCGGCCCTACCGGAAAATGCTTCGCAGGCTGGCGCAGCGGCGCCACGTGGGCGCCGGTGGCGCCGAGGCTGACGGCCGCCGCAAAGCCCGCAGCCCCACAGGCTGTTTCGCCAGGCGAGCGGCTGCCAAAGAGCTTTCCAACGAGGCATGGCTTTCCCTCCTGGCTCTTCGGGCTTGGGAGTTGTCGTCAGAGCCGCGGCCCTACCGGAAAATGCTTCGCAAGCTGGCACGGCAGCGCCACGTGGGCACCGTTGGCGGCGAGGCTGACGGCCGCCGCAAAGCCCGCAGCCACACGGGCTGTGGGGCCACACGAGCGGCTGCCAAAGAGCTTTCCAGCGAGGCACGACTTTCCCTCCTGGCTCTTCGGGCGTGGGAGCTGTCGCCAGAGCCGCGGCCCTACCGGAAAATGCTTCGCAGCCTGGTGAGGCGGTGACACATGGGCGCCGGTGGCAGCGAGGCTGACGGCCGCCGCAAAGCCCGCAGCCCCACAGGCTGTTTCGCCAGGCGAGCGGCTGCCAAAGAGCTTTCCAACGAGGCACGGCTTTCCCTCCTGGCTCTTCGGGCGTGGGAGCTGTCGCCAGAGCCGCGGCCCTACCGGAAAACGCTTCGCAGGCTGGCGCGGCGGCGCCACGTGGGTGCCGGTGGCGGCGAGGCTGACGGCCGCCGCAGAGCCCGCAGCCCCATGGGCTGTGGGGCCACGCGAGCGGCTGCCAAAGAGCTTTCCAACGAGGCATGGCTTTCCCTCCTGGCTCTTCGGGCTTGGGAGTTGTCGTCAGAGCCGCAGCCCTACCGGAAAATGCTTCGCAAGCTGGCACGGCAGCGCCACGTGGGCACCGTTGGCGGCGAGGCTGACGGCCGCCGCAAAGCCCGCAGCCACACGGGCTGTGGGGCCACACGAGCGGCTGCCAAAGAGCTTTCCAGCGAGGCACGACTTTCCCTCCTGGCTCTTCGGGCGTGGGAGCTGTCGCCAGAGCCGCGGCCCTACCGGAAAATGCTTCGCAGCCTGGTGAGGCGGTGACACATGGGCGCCGGTGGCAGCGAGGCTGACGGCCGCCGCAAAGCCCGCAGCCCCACAGGCTGTTTCGCCAGGCGAGCGGCTGCCAAAGAGCTTTCCAACGAGGCACGGCTTTCCCTCCCTGCTCTTGGGCGTGGGAGCTGTCGCCAGAGCCGCGGCCTTACCGGATAATGCTTCGCAGGCTGGCGCAGCGGCGCCACGTAGGCGCCGGTGGCATCGAGGCTGACGGCCGCCGCAAAGCCCGCAGCCCCACAGGCTGTTTCGCCAGGCGAGCGGCTGCCAAAGAGCTTTCCAACGAGGCACGGCTTTCCCTCCTGGCTCTTCGTGCTTGGGAGCTGTCGCCAGAGCCGCGGCCCTACCGGAAAATGCTTCGCAGGCTGGTGGGGCGGCGCCACGTGGGCGCCGGTGGCTCCGAGGCTGACGGCCGCCGCAAAGCCCGCAGCCCCACAGGCTGTGGGGCCACGCGAGCGGCTGCCAAAGAGCTTTCCAACGAGGCACGGCTTTCCCTCCTGGCTCTACGGGCGTGGGAGCTGTCGCCAGAGCCGCGGCCCTACAGGAAAATGCTTCGCAGGCTGGTGGGGCGGCGCCACGTGGGCGCCGGTGGCTCCGAGGCTGACGGCCGCCGCAAAGCCCGCAGCCCCACAGGCTGTTTCGCCAGGCGAGCGGCTGCCAAAGAGCTTTCCAACGAGGCACGGCTTTCCCTCCTGGCTCTTCGGGTGTGGGAGCTGTCGCCAGAGCCGCGGCCCTACAGGAAAATGCTTCGCAGGCTGGCGCAGCGGCGCCACGTGGGCGCCGGTGGCAGGGAGGCTGACGGTCGCCGCATAGCCCGCAGCCCCATGGGCTGTGGGGCCACGCGAGCGGCTGCCAAAGAGCTTTCCAACGAGGCACGGCTTTCCCTCCTGGCTCTTCGGGCGTGGGAGCTGTCGCCAGAGCCACGGCCCTACCGGAAAATGCTTCGCAGGCTGGCGCGGCTGCACCTGGTGGGTGCCGTTGGCTCCGAGGCTGACGGCCGCCGCAAAGCCCGCAGCCCCACAGGCTGTTTCGCCAGGCGAGCGGCTGCCAAAGAGCTTTCCAACGAGGCACGGCTTTCCCTCCTGGCTCTTCGGGCGTGGGAGCTGTCGCCAGAGCCACGGCCCTACCGGAAAATGCTTCGCAGGCTGGCGCGGCTGCACCTGGTGGGTGCCGGTGGCTGCGGGGCTGACGGCCGCCGCAAAGCCCGCAGCCCCACAGGCTGTTTCGCCAGGCGAGCGGCCGCCAAAGAGCTTTCCAACGAGGCACGGCTTTCCCTCCTGGCTCTTCGGGCTTGGGAGCTGTCGTCAGAGCCGCAGCCCTACCGGAAAATGCTTCGCAAGCTGGCGCGGCAGCGCCACGTGGGCGCCGGTGGCGCCGAGGCTGACGGCCGCCGCAAAGCCCGCAGCCCCATGGGCTGTGGGGCCACACGAGCGGCTGCCAAAGAGCTTTCCAACGAGGCATGGCTTTTCCTCCT
Organism: Chroicocephalus ridibundus; assembly: GCF_963924245.1. Taxonomy (NCBI): domain Eukaryota; kingdom Metazoa; phylum Chordata; class Aves; order Charadriiformes; family Laridae; genus Chroicocephalus; species Chroicocephalus ridibundus. Next base: position 239,289 of record NW_026961567.1, on the reverse strand, counting down.
GGCTCTTCGGGCGTGTGAGCTGTCGCCAGAGCCGCGGCCCTACCGGAAAACGCTTCGCAGGCTGGCGCAGCGGCGCCACGTGGGCGCCGGTGGCGGCGAGGCTGACGGCCGCCACAAAGCCCGCAGCCCCATGGGCTGTCGGGCCACGCGAGCGGCTGCCAAAGAGCTTTCCAACGAGGCATGGCTTTCCCTCCTGGCTCTTCGGGCGTGGGAGCTGTCGTCAGAGCCGCAGCCCTACCGGAAAATGCTTCGCAAGCTGGCACGGCAGCGCCACGTGGGCACCGTTGGCGGCGAGGCTGACGGCCGCCGCAAAGCCCGCAGCCACACGGGCTGTGGGGCCACATGAGCGGCTGCTAAAGAGCTTTCCAGCGAGGCACGACTTTCCCTCCTGGCTCTTCGGGCGTGGGAGCTGTCGCCAGAGCCGCGGCCCTACCGGAAAATGCTTCGCAGCCTGGTGAGGCGGTGACACATAGGCGCCGGTGGCAGCGAGGCTGACGGCCGCCGCAAAGCCCGCAGCCCCACAGGCTGTTTCGCCAGGCGAGCGGCTGCCAAAGAGCTTTCCAACGAGGCACGGCTTTCCCTCCTCGCTCTTCGGGCGTGGGAGCTGTCGCCAGAGCCGCGGCCCTACAGGAAAATGCTTCGCAGGCTGGCGCGGCTGCACCTGGTGGGCGCCGGTGGCGGGGAGTCTGACGGCCGCCACAAAGCCCGCAGCCCCACGGGCTGTGGGGCCACGCGATCGGCTGCCAAAGAGCTTTCCAACGAGGCACAGCTTTCCCTCCTGGCTCTTCGTGCTTGGGAGCTGTCGCCAGAGTTGCGGCCCTACCGGAAAATGCTTCACAGGCTGGTGGGGCGGCGCCACGTGGGCGCCGGTGGCTCCGAGGCTGACGGCCGCGGCAAAGCCCGCAGCCCCACGGGCTGTTTCGCCAGGCGAGCAGCTGCCAAAGAGCTTTCCAACGAGGCATGGCTTTCCCTCCTGGCTCTTCGTGCTTGGGAGCTGTCGCCAGAGTTGCGGCCCTACCGGAAAATGCTTCGCAAGCTGGCGCGGCGGCGCCACGTGGGCGCCGGTGGCGCCGAGGCTGACGGCCGCCACAAAGCCCGCAGCCCCACGGGCTGTGGGGCCACGCGAGAGGCTGCCAAAGAGCTTTCCAACGAGGCATGGCTTTCCCTCCTGGCTCTTCGGGCGTGGGAGCTGTCGCCAGAGCCGCGGCCCTACCGGAAAATGCTTCGCAGGCTGGCGCAGCGGCGCCACGTGGGCGCCGGTGGCGCCGAGGCTGACGGCCGCCGCAAAGCCCGCAGCCCCACAGGCTGTTTCGCCAGGCGAGCGGCTGCCAAAGAGCTTTCCAACGAGGCATGGCTTTCCCTCCTGGCTCTTCGGGCTTGGGAGTTGTCGTCAGAGCCGCGGCCCTACCGGAAAATGCTTCGCAAGCTGGCACGGCAGCGCCACGTGGGCACCGTTGGCGGCGAGGCTGACGGCCGCCGCAAAGCCCGCAGCCACACGGGCTGTGGGGCCACACGAGCGGCTGCCAAAGAGCTTTCCAGCGAGGCACGACTTTCCCTCCTGGCTCTTCGGGCGTGGGAGCTGTCGCCAGAGCCGCGGCCCTACCGGAAAATGCTTCGCAGCCTGGTGAGGCGGTGACACATGGGCGCCGGTGGCAGCGAGGCTGACGGCCGCCGCAAAGCCCGCAGCCCCACAGGCTGTTTCGCCAGGCGAGCGGCTGCCAAAGAGCTTTCCAACGAGGCACGGCTTTCCCTCCTCGCTCTTCGGGCGTGGGAGCTGTCGCCAGAGCCGCGGCCTTACCGGATAATGCTTCGCAGGCTGGCGCAGCGGCGCCACGTGGGCGCCGGTGGCAGCGAGGCTGACGGCCGCCGCAAAGCCCGCAGCCCCACAGGCTGTTTCGCCAGGCGAGCGGCTGCCAAAGAGCTTTCCAACGAGGCACGGCTTTCCGTCCTGGCTCTTCGTGCTTGGGAGCTGTCGCCAGAGCCGCGGCCCTACCGGAAAATGCTTCGCAGGCTGGTGGGGCGGCGCCACGTGGGCGCCGGTGGCTCCGACGCTGACGGCCGCCGCAAAGCCCGCAGCCCCACAGGCTGTGGGGCCACGCGAGCGGCTGCCAAAGAGCTTTCCAACGAGGCACGGCTTTCCCTCCTGGCTCTTCGGGCGTGGGAGCTGTCGCCAGAGCCGCGGCCCTACAGGAAAATGCTTCGCAGGCTGGTGGGGCGGCGCCACGTGGGCGCCGGTGGCTCCGAGGCTGACGGCCGCCGCAAAGCCCGCAGCCCCACAGGCTGTTTCGCCAGGCGAGCGGCTGCCAAAGAGCTTTCCAACGAGGCACGGCTTTCCCTCCTGGCTCTTCGGGCGTGGGAGCTGTCGCCAGAGCCGCGGCCCTACAGGAAAATGCTTCGCAGGCTGGTGGGGCGGCGCCACGTGGGCGCCGGTGGCTCCGAGGCTGACGGCCGCCGCAAAGCCCGCAGCCCCACAGGCTGTTTCGCCAGGCGAGCGGCTGCCAAAGAGCTTTCCAACGAGGCACGGCTTTCCCTCCTGGCTCTTCGGGCGTGGGAGCTGTCGCCAGAGCCGCGGCCCTACAGGAAAATGCTTCGCAGGCTGGTGGGGCGGCGCCACGTGGGCGCCGGTGGCTCCGAGGCTGACGGCCGCCGCAAAGCCCGCAGCCCCACAGGCTGTTTCGCCAGGCGAGCGGCTGCCAAAGAGCTTTCCAACGAGGCACGGCTTTCCCTCCTGGCTCTTCGGGCGTGGGAGCTGTCGCCAGAGCCGTGGCCCTACAGGAAAATGCTTCGCAGGCTGGTGGGGCGGCGCCACGTGGGCGCCGGTGGCTCCGAGGCTGACGGCCGCCGCAAAGCCCGCAGCCCCACAGGCTGTTTCGCCAGGCGAGCGGCTGCCAAAGAGCTTTCCAACGAGGCACGGCTTTCCCTCCTGGCTCTTCGGGCGTGGGAGCTGTCGCCAGAGCCACGGCCCTACCGGAAAATGCTTCGCAGGCTGGCGCGGCTGCACCTGGTGGGTGCCGGTGGCTGCGAGGCTGACGGCCGCCGCAAAGCCCGCAGCCCCACAGGCTGTTTCGCCAGGCGAGCGGCCGCCAAAGAGCTTTCCAACGAGGCACGGCTTTCCCTCCTGGCTCTTCGGGCTTGGGAGCTGTCGTCAGAGCCGCAGCCCTACCGGAAAATGCTTCGCAAGCTGGCGCGGCAGCGCCACGTGGGCGCCGGTGGCGCCGAGGCTGACGGCCGCCGCAAAGCCCGCAGCCCCACGGGCTGTGGGGCCACGCGAGCGGCTGCCAAAGAGCTTTCCAACGAGGCATGGCTTTTCCTCCTGGCTCTTGGGGCGTGGGAGCTGTCGCCAGAGCCGCGGCCCTACCGGAAAACGCTTCGCAGGCTGGCGCAGCGGCGCCACGTGGGCGCCGGTGGCGGCGAGGCTGACGGCCGCCGCAGAGCCCACAGCCCCATGGGCTGTGGGGCCACGCGAGCGGCTGCCAAAGAGCTTTCCAACGAGGCATGGCTTTCCCTCCTGGCTCTTCGTGCTTGGGAGTTGTCGTCAGAGCCGTGGCCCTACAGGAAAATGCTTCGCAGGCTGGTGGGGCGGCGCCACGTGGGCGCCGGTGGCTCCGAGGCTGACGGCCGCCGCAAAGCCCGCAGCCCCACAGGCTGTTTCGCCAGGCGAGCGGCTGCCAAAGAGCTTTCCAACGAGGCACGGCTTTCCCTCCTGGCTCTTCGGGCGTGGGAGCTGTCGCCAGAGCCACGGCCCTACCGGAAAATGCTTCGCAGGCTGGCGCGGCTGCACCTGGTGGGTGCCGTTGGCTCCGAGGCTGACGGCCGCCGCAAAGCCCGCAGCCCTACAGGCTGTTTCGCCAGGCGAGCGGCTGCCAAAGAGCTTTCCAACGAGGCACGGCTTTCCCTCCTGGCTCTTCGGGCGTGGGAGCTGTCGCCAGAGCCACGGCCCTACCGGAAAATGCTTCGCAGGCTGGCGCGGCTGCACCTGGTGGGTGCCGGTGGCTGCGAGGCTGACGGCCGCCGCAAAGCCAGCAGCCCCACAGGCTGTTTCGCCAGGCGAGCGGCCGCCAAAGAGCTTTCCAACGAGGCACGGCTTTCCCTCCTGGCTCTTCGGGCTTGGGAGCTGTCGTCAGAGCCGCAGCCCTACCGGAAAATGCTTCGCAAGCTGGCGCGGCAGCGCCACGTGGGCGCCGGTGGCGCCGAGGCTGACGGCCGCCGCAAAGCCCGCAGCCCCACGGGCTGTGGGGCCACGCGAGCGGCTGCCAAAGAGCTTTCCAACGAGGCATGGCTTTTCCTCCTGTCTCTTCGGGCGTGGGAGCTGTCGCCAGAGCCGCGGCCCTACCGGAAAACGCTTCGCAGGCTGGCGCAGCGGCGCCACGTGGGCGCCGGTGGCGGCGAGGCTGACGGCCGCCGCAGAGCCCACAGCCCCATGGGCTGTGGGGCCACGCGAGCGGCTGCCAAAGAGCTTTCCAACGAGGCACGACTTTCCCTCCTGGCTCTTCGGGCGTGGGAGTTGTCGTCAGAGCCGCAGCCCTACCGGAAAATGCTTCGCAAGCTGGCACGGCAGCGCCACGTGGGCACCGTTGGCGGCGAGGCTGACGGCCGCCGCAAAGCCCGCAGCCACACGGGCTGTGGGGCCACACGAGCGGCTGCCAAAGAGCTTTCCAGCGAGGCACGACTTTCCCTCCTGGCTCTTCGGGCGTGGGAGCTGTCGCCAGAGCCGCGGCCCTACCGGAAAATGCTTCGCAGCCTGGTGAGGCGGTGACACATGGGCGCCGGTGGCAGCGAGGCTGACGGCCGCCGCAAAGCCCGCAGCCCCACAGGCTGTTTCGCCAGGCGAGCGGCTGCCAAAGAGCTTTCCAACGAGGCACGGCTTTCCCTCCTCGCTCTTCGGGCGTGGGAGCTGTCGCCAGAGCCGCGGCCCTACAGGAAAATGCTTCGCAGGCTGGCGCGGCTGCACCTGGTGGGCGCCGGTGGCGGGGAGTCTGACGGCCGCCACAAAGCCCGCAGCCCCACGGGCTGTGGGGCCACGCGATCGGCTGCCAAAGAGCTTTCCAACGAGGCACGGCTTTCCCTCCTGGCTCTTCGTGCTTGGGAGCTGTCGCCAGAGTTGCGGCCCTACCGGAAAATGCTTCGCAGGCTGGCGCGGCGGCGCCACGTGGGCGCCGGTGGCGCCGAGGCTGACGGCCGCCACAAAGCCCGCAGCCCCACGGGCTGTTTCGCCAGGCGAGCGGCTGCCAAAGTGCTTTCCAACGAGGCATGGCTTTCCCTCCTGGCTCTTCGGGCGTGGGAGCTGTCGCCAGAGACGCGGCCCTACCGGAAAATGCTTCGCAGGCTGGCGCAGCGGCGCCACGTGGGCGCCGGTGGCGCCGAGGCTGACGGCCGCCGCAAAGCCCGCAGCCCCACAGGCTGTTTCGCCAGGCGAGCGGCTGCCAAAGAGCTTTCCAACGAGGCACGGCTTTCTCTCCTCGCTCTTAGGGCGTGGGAGATGTCGCCAGAGCCGCGGCCCTACCGGAAAATGCTTCGCAGGCTGGCGCGGCTGCACCTGGTGGGTGCCGGTGGCTCCGAGGCTGACGGCCGCTGCAAAGCCCACAGCCCCACAGGCTGTTTCGCCAGGCGAGCGGCTGCCAAAGAGCTTTCCAACGAGGCACGGCTTTCCCTCCTCGCTCTTCGGGCTTGGGAGCTGTCGTCAGAGCCGCAGCCCTACCGGAAAATGCTTCGCAAGCTGGCGCGGCAGCGCCACGTGGGCGCCGGTGGCGCCGAGGCTGACGGCCGCCGCAAAGCCCGCAGCCCCACGGGCTGTGGGGCCATGAGATCGGCTGCCAAAGAGCTTTCCAACGAGGCACGGCTTTCCCTCCTGGCTCTTCGGGCGTCAGAGCTGTCGCCAGAGCCGCGGCCCTACAGGAAAATGCTTCGCAGGCTGGTGGGGCGGCGCCACGTGGGCGCCGGTGACTCCGAGGCTGACGGCCGCCGCAAAGCCCGCAGCCCCACAGGCTGTTTCGCCAGGCGAGCGGCTGCCAAAGAGCTTTCCAACGAGGCACGGCTTTCCCTCCTGGCTCTTCGGGCGTGGGAGCTGTCGCCAGAGCCGCGGCCCTACAGGAAAATGCTTCGCAGGCTGGTGGGGCGGCGCCACGTGGGCGCCGGTGGCTCCGAGGCTGACGGCCGCCGCAAAGCCCGCAGCCCCACAGGCTGTTTCGCCAGGCGAGCGGCTGCCAAAGAGCTTTCCAACGAGGCACGGCTTTCCCTCCTGGCTCTTCGGGCGTGGGAGCTGTCGCCAGAGTTGCGGCCCTACAGGAAAATGCTTCGCAGGCTGGCGCAGCGGCGCCACGTGGGCGCCGGTGGCAGGGAGGCTGACGGTCGCCGCATAGCCCGCAGCCCCATGGGCTGTGGGGCCACGCGAGCGGCTGCCAAAGAGCTTTCCAACGAGGCACGGCTTTCCCTCCTGGCTCTTCGGGCGTGGGAGCTGTCGCCAGAGCCACGGCCCTACCGGAAAATGCTTCGCAGGCTGGCGCGGCTGCACCTGGTGGGTGCCGTTGGCTCCGAGGCTGACGGCCGCCGCAAAGCCCGCAGCCCCACAGGCTGTTTCGCCAGGCGAGCGGCTGCCAAAGAGCTTTCCAACGAGGCACGGCTTTCCCTCCTGGCTCTTCGGGCGTGGGAGCTGTCGCCAGAGCCACGGCCCTACCGGAAAATGCTTCGCAGGCTGGCGCGGCTGCACCTGGTGGGTGCCGGTGGCTGCGAGGCTGACGGCCGCCGCAAAGCCCGCAGCCCCACAGGCTGTTTCGCCAGGCGAGCGGCCGCCAAAGAGCTTTCCAACGAGGCACGGCTTTCCCTCCTGGCTCTTCGTGCTTGGGAGCTGTCGCCAGAGTTGCGGCCCTACCGGAAAATGCTTCACAGGCTGGTGGGGCGGCGCCACGTGGGCGCCGGTGGCTCCGAGGCTGACGGCCGCGGCAAAGCCCGCAGCCCCACGGGCTGTTTCGCCAGGCGAGCGGCTGCCAAAGAGCTTTCCAACGAGGCATGGCTTTCCCCCCTGGCTCTTCGTGCTTGGGAGCTGTCGCCAGAGTTGCGGCCCTACCGGAAAATGCTTCGCAAGCTGGCGAGGCGGCGCCATGTGGGCGCCGGTGGCAGCGAGGCTGACGGCCGCCACAAAGCCCGCAGCCCCACAGGCTGTTTCGCCAGGCGAGCGGCTGCCAAAGAGCTTTCCAACGAGGCACGGCTTTCTCTCCTCGCTCTTAGGGCGTGGGAGCTGTCGCCAGAGTTGCGGCCCTACAGGAAAATGCTTCGCAGACTGGCGCGGCTGCACCTGGTGGGGGCCGGTGGCAGGGAGGCTGACGGCCGCCACAAAGCCCGCAGCCCCACGGGCTGTGGGGCCACGCGATAGGCTGCCAAAGAGCTTTCCAACGAGGCACGGCTTTCCCTCCTGGCTCTTCGGGCGTGGGAGCTGTCGCCAGAGCCGCGGCCCTACAGGAAAATGCTTCGCAGGCTGGTGGGGCGGCGCCACGTGGGCACCGTTGGCGGCGAGGCTGACGGCCGCCGCAAAGCCCGCAGCCACACGGGCTGTGGGGCCACACGAGCGGCTGCCAAAGAGCTTTCCAGCGAGGCACGGCTTTCCCTCCTGGCTCTTCGGGCATGGGAGCTGTCGCCAGAGCCACGGCCCTACCAGAAAATGCTTCGCAGGCTGGCGCGGCTGCACCTGGTGGGTGCCGGTGGCGGGGAGGCTGACGGCCGCCACAAAGCCCGCAGCCCCACAGGCTGTTTCGCCAGGCGAGCGGCCGCCAAAGAGCTTTCCAACGAGGCACGGCTTTCCCTTCCTGCTCTTCGGGCGTGGGAGCTGTCGCCAGAACCGCGGCCCTACCGGAAAATGCTTCGCAGCCTGGTGAGGCGGTGACACATGGGCGCCGGTGGCAGCGAGGCTGACGGCCGCCGCAAAGCCCGCAGCCCCACAGGCTGTTTCGCCAGGCGAGCGGCTGCCAAAGAGCTTTCCAACAAGGCACGGCTTTCCCTCCTGGCTCTTCGTGCTTGGGAGCTGTCGCCAGAGTTGCGGCCCTACCGGAAAATGCTTCACAGGCTGGTGGGGCGGCGCCACGTGGGCGCCGGTGGCTCCGAGGCTGACGGCCGCGGCAAAGCCCGCAGCCCCACGGGCTGTTTCGCCAGGCGAGCGGCTGCCAAAGAGCTTTCCAACGAGGCATGGCTTTTCCTCCTGGCTCTTCGGGCGTGGGAGCTGTCGCCAGAGCCGCGGCCCTACCGGAAAACGCTTCGCAGGCTGGCGCAGCGGCGCCACGTGGGCGCCGGTGGCGGCGAGGCTGACGGCCGCCGCAGAGCCCGCAGCCCCATGGGCTGTGGGGACACGCGAGCGGCTGCCAAAGAGCTTTCCAACGAGGCATGGCTTTCCCTCCTCGCTCTTCGGGCGTGGGAGCTGTCGCCAGAGCCGCGGCCCTACCGGAAAATGCTTCGCAGCCTGGTGAGGCGGTGACACATGGGCGCCGGTGGATGCGAGGCTGACGGCCGCCGCAAAGCCCGCAGCCCCACAGGCTGTTTCGCCAGGCGAGCGGCTGCCAAAGAGCTTTCCAACGAGGCACGGCTTTCCCTCCTGGCTCTTCGGGCGTGGGAGCTGTCGCCAGAGCCGCGGCCCTACAGGAAAATGCTTCGCAGGCTGGCGCGGCTGCACCTGGTGGGCGCCGGTGGCGGGGAGGCTGACGGCCGCCACAAAGCCCACAGCCCCACGGGCTGTGGGGCCACGCGATCGGCTGCCAAAGAGCTTTCCAACGAGGCACGGCTTTCCCTCCTGGCTCTTCGGGCTTGGGAGCTGTCGTCAGAGCCGCAGCCCTACCGGAAAATGCTTCGCAAGCTGGCGCGGCAGCGCCACGTGGGCGCCGGTGGCGCCGAGGCTGACGGCCGCCGCAAAGCCCGCAGCCACACGGGCTGTGGGGCCACGCGAGCGGCTGCCAAAGAGCTTTCCAACGAGGCACGGCTTTCCCTCCTGGCTATTCGGGCTTGGGAGTTGTCGCCAGAGCCGCGGCCCTACAGGAAAATGCTTCGCAGGCTGGCGCGGCTGCACCTGGTGGGCGCCGGTGGCGGGGAGGCTGACGGCCGCCACAAAGCCCGCAGCCCCACGGGCTGTGGGGCCACGCGATCGGCTGCCAAAGAGCTTTCCAACGAGGCACGGCTTTCCCTCCTGGCTCTTCGTGCTTGGGAGCTGTCGCCAGAGTTGCGGCCCTACCGGAAAATGCTTCACAGGCTGGTGGGGCGGCGCCACGTGGGCGCCGGTGGCGGCGAGGCTGACGGCCGCCGCAGAGCCCGCAGCCCCATGGGCTGTGGGGCCACGCGAGCGGCTGCCAAAGAGCTTTGCAACGAGGCACGGCTTTTCCTCCTGGCTCTTCGGGCGTGGGAGCTGTCGCCAGAGCCGCGGCCCTACCGGAAAACGCTTCGCAGGCTGGCGCAGCGGCGCCACGTGGGCGCCGGTGGCGGCGAGGCTGACGGCCGCCGCAGAGCCCGCAGCCCCATGGGCTGTGGGGCCACGCGAGCGGCTGCCAAAGAGCTTTCCAACGAGGCACGGCTTTCCCTCCTGGCTCTTCGGGCTTGGGAGTTGTCGTCAGAGCCGCAGCCCTACCGGAAAATGCTTCGCAAGCTGGCACGGCAGCGCCACGTGGGCACCGTTGGCGGCGAGGCTGACGGCCGCCGCAAAGCCCGCAGCCACACGGGCTGTGGGGCCACACGAGCGGCTGCCAAAGAGCTTTCCAGCGAGGCACGACTTTCCCTCCTGGCTCTTCGGGCGTGGGAGCTGTCGCCAGAGCCGCGGCCCTACCGGAAAATGCTTCGCAGCCTGGTGAGGCGGTGACACATGGGCGCCGGTGGCAGCAAGGCTGACGGCCGCCGCAAAGCCCGCAGCCCCACAGGCTGTTTCGCCAGGCGAGCGGCTGCCAAAGAGCTTTCCAGCGAGGCACGGCTTTCCCTCCTGGCTCTTCGGGCATGGGAGCTGTCGCCAGAGCCACGGCCCTACCGGAAAATGCTTCGCAGGCTGGCGCGGCTGCACCTGGTGGGTGCCGGTGGCGGGGAGGCTGACGGCCGCCACAAAGCCCGCAGCCCCACAGGCTGTTTCGCCAGGCGAGCGGCTGCCAAAGAGCTTTCCAACAAGGCACGGCTTTCCCTCCTGGCTCTTCGTGCTTGGGAGCTGTCGCCAGAGTTGCGGCCCTACCGGAAAATGCTTCACAGGCTGGTGGGGCGGCGCCACGTGGGCGCCGGTGGCTCCGAGGCTGACGGCCGCGGCAAAGCCCGCAGCCCCACGGGCTGTTTCGCCAGGCGAGCGGCTGCCAAAGAGCTTTCCAACGAGGCATGGCTTTTCCTCCTGGCTCTTCGGGCGTGGGAGCTGTCGCCAGAGCCGCGGCCCTACCGGAAAACGCTTCGCAGGCTGGCGCAGCGGCGCCACGTGGGCGCCGGTGGCGGCGAGGCTGACGGCCGCCGCAGAGCCCGCAGCCCCATGGGCTGTGGGGCCACGCGAGCGGCTGCCAAAGAGCTTTCCAACGAGGCACGGCTTTCCCTCCTGGCTCTTCGGGCTTGGGAGTTGTCGTCAGAGCCGCAGCCCTACCGGAAAATGCTTCGCAAGCTGGCACGGCAGCGCCACGTGGGCACCGTTGGCGGCGAGGCTGACGGCCGCCGCAAAGCCCGCAGCCACACGGGCTGTGGGGCCACACGAGCGGCTGCCAAAGAGCTTTCCAGCGAGGCACGACTTTCCCTCCTGGCTCTTCGGGCGTGGGAGCTGTCGCCAGAGCCGCGGCCCTACCGGAAAATGCTTCGCAGCCTGGTGAGGCGGTGACACATGGGCGCCGGTGGCAGCGAGGCTGACGGCCGCCGCAAAGCCCGCAGCCCCACGGGCTGTTTCGCCAGGCGAGCGGCTGCCAAAGAGCTTTCCAACGAGGCACGGCTTTCTCTCCTCGCTCTTAGGGCGTGGGAGCTGTCGCCAGAGTTGCGGCCCTACAGGAAAATGCTTCGCAGGCTGGCGCGGCTGCACCTGGTGGGGGCCGGTGGCAGGGAGGCTGACGGCCGCCACAAAGCCCGCAGCCCCACGGGCTGTGGGGCCACGCGATCGGCTGCCAAAGAGCTTTCCAACGAGGCATGGCTTTCCCTCCTGGCTCTTCGGGCGTGGGAGCTGTCGCCAGAGCCGCGGCCCTACAGGAAAATGCTTCGCAGGCTGGTGGGGCGGCGCCACGTGGGCACCGTTGGCGGCGAGGCTGACGGCCGCCGCAAAGCCCGCAGCCACACGGGCTGTGGGGCCACACGAGCGGCTGCCAAAGAGCTTTCCAGCGAGGCACGGCTTTCCCTCCTGGCTCTTCGGGCATGGGAGCTGTCGCCAGAGCCACGGCCCTACCGGAAAATGCTTCGCAGGCTGGCGCGGCTGCACCTGGTGGGTGCCGGTGGCGGGGAGGCTGACGGCCGCCACAAAGCCCGCAGCCCCACAGGCTGTTTCGCCAGGCGAGCGGCTGCCAAAGAGCTTTCCAACAAGGCACGGCTTTCCCTCCTGGCTCTTCGTGCTTGGGAGCTGTCGCCAGAGTTGCGGCCCTACCGGAAAATGCTTCACAGGCTGGTGGGGCGGCGCCACGTGGGCGCCGGTGGCTCCGAGGCTGACGGCCGCGGCAAAGCCCGCAGCCCCACGGGCTGTTTCGCCAGGCGAGCGGCTGCCAAAGAGCTTTCCAACGAGGCATGGCTTTTCCTCCTGGCTCTTCGGGCGTGGGAGCTGTCGCCAGAGCCGCGGCCCTACAAGAAAACGCTTCGCAGGCTGGCGCAGCGGCGCCACGTGGGCGCCGGTGGCGGCGAGGCTGACGGCCGCCGCAGAGCCCGCAGCCCCATGGGCTGTGGGGCCACGCGAGCGGCTGCCAAAGAGCTTTCCAACGAGGCATGGCTTTCCCTCCTCGCTCTTCGGGCGTGGGAGCTGTCGCCAGAGTTGCGGCCCTACCGGAAAATGCTTCGCAGCCTGGTGAGGCGGTGACACATGGGCGCCGGTGGATGCGAGGCTGACGGCCGCCGCAAAGCCCGCAGCCCCACAGGCTGTTTCGCCAGGCGAGCGGCTGCCAAAGAGCTTTCCAACGAGGCACGGCTTTCCCTCCTCGCTCTTCGGGCGTGGGAGCTGTCGCCAGAGCCGCGGCCCTACAGGAAAATGCTTCGCAGGCTGGCGCGGCTGCACCTGGTGGGCGCCGGTGGCGGGGAGGCTGACGGCCGCCACAAAGCCCACAGCCCCACGGGCTGTGGGGCCACGCGATCGGCTGCCAAAGAGCTTTCCAACGAGGCACGGCTTTCCCTCCTGGCTCTTCGGGCGTGGGAGCTGTCGCCAGAGAAACGGCCCTACCGGAAAATGCTTCGCAGGCTGGCGCGGCTGCACCTGGTGGGTGCCGGTGGCTCCGAGGCTGACGGCCGCCGCAAAGCCCGCAGCCCCACAGGCTGTTTCGCCAGGCGAGCGGCCGCCAAAGAGCTTTCCAACGAGGCACGGCTTTCCCTCCTGGCTCTTCGGGCTTGGGAGCTGTCGTCAGAGCCGCAGCCCTACCGGAAAATGCTTCGCAAGCTGGCGCGGCAGCGCCACGTGGGCGCCGGTGGCGCCGAGGCTGACGGCCGCCGCAAAGCCCGCAGCCACACGGGCTGTGGGGCCACGCGAGCGGCTGCCAAAGAGCTTTCCAACGAGGCACGGCTTTCCCTCCTGGCTCTTCGGGCTTGGGAGCTGTCGTCAGAGCCGCAGCCCTACCGGAAAATGCTTCGCAAGCTGGCGCGGCAGCACCACGTGGGCGCCGGTGGCGGCGAGGCTGACGGCCGTCGCAGAGCCCGCAGCCCCATGGGCTGTGGGGCCACGCGAGCGGCTGCCAAAGAGCTTTCCAACGAGGCATGGCTTTCCCTCCTGGCTATTCGGGCTTGGGAGTTGTCGCCAGAGCCGCGGCCCTACAGGAAAATGCTTCGCAGGCTGGCGCGGCTGCACCTGGTGGGCGCCGGTGGCGGGGAGGCTGACGGCCGCCACAAAGCCCGCAGCCCCACGGGCTGTGGGGCCACGCGATCGGCTGCCAAAGAGCTTTCCAACGAGGCACGGCTTTCCCTCCTGGCTCTTCGTGCTTGGGAGCTGTCGCCAGAGTTGCGGCCCTACCGGAAAATGCTTCACAGGCTGGTGGGGCGGCGCCACGTGGGCGCCGGTGGCTCCGAGGCTGACGGCCGCGGCAAAGCCCGCAGCCCCACGGGCTGTGGGGCCACGCGAGCGGCTGCCAAAGAGCTTTCCAACGAGGCATGGCTTTTCCTCCTGGCTCTTCGGGCGTGGGAGCTGTCGCCAGAGCCGCGGCCCTACCGGAAAACGCTTCGCAGGCTGGCGCAGCGGCGCCACGTGGGCGCCGGTGGCGGCGAGGCTGACGGCCGCCGCAAAGCCCGCAGCCCCACAGGCTGTTTCGCCAGGCGAGCGGCTGCCAAAGAGCTTTCCAACGAGGCACGGCTTTCCCTCCTCGCTCTTCGGGCGTGGGAGCTGTCGCCAGAGACGCGGCCCTACCGGAAAATGCTTCGCAGCCTGGTGAGGCGGTTACACATGGGCGCCGGTGGCAGCGAGGCTGACGGCCGCCGCAAAGCCCGCAGCCCCACAGGCTGTTTCGCCAGGCGAGCGGCTGCCAAAGAGCTTTCCAACGAGGCACGGCTTTCCCTCCTCGCTCTTCGGGCGTGGGAGCTGTCGCCAGAGCCGCGGCCCTACAGGAAAATGCTTCGCAGGCTGGCGCGGCTGCACCTGGTGGGCGCCGGTGGCGGGGAGGCTGACGGCCGCCACAAAGCCCGCAGCCCCACGGGCTGTGGGGCCACGCGAGCGGCCGCCAAAGAGCTTTCCAACGAGGCACGGCTTTCCCTCCTGGCTCTTCGGGCTTGGGAGCTGTCGTCAGAGCCGCAGCCCTACCGGAAAATGCTTCGCAAGCTGGCGCGGCAGCACCACGTGGGCGCCGGTGGCGCCGAGGCTGACGGCCGCCGCAAAGCCCGCAGCCACACGGGCTGTGGGGCCACGCGAGCGGCTGCCAAAGAGCTTTCCAACGAGGCATGGCTTTTCCTCCTGGCTCTTCGGGCGTGGGAGCTGTCGCCAGAGCCGCGGCCCTACCGGAAAACGCTTCGCAGGCTGGCGCAGCGGCGCCACGTGGGCGCCGGTGGCGGCGAGGCTGACGGCCGCCGCAGAGCCCGCAGCCCCATGGGCTGTGGGGCCACGCGAGCGGCTGCCAAAGAGCTTTCCAACGAGGCATGGCTTTCCCTCCTGGCTATTCGGGCTTGGGAGTTGTCGTCAGAGCCGCAGCCCTACCGGAAAATGCTTCGCAAGCTGGCACGGCAGCGCCACGTGGGCACCGTTGGCGGCGAGGCTGACGGCCGCCGCAAAGCCCGCAGCCCCACAGGCTGTTTCGCCAGGCGAGCGGCTGCCAAAGAGCTTTCCAACGAGGCACGGCTTTCCCTTCTCGCTCTTCGGGCGTGGGAGCTGTCGTCAGAGCCGCAGCCCTACCGGAAAATGCTTCGCAGCCTGGTGAGGCGGTGACACATGGGCGCCGGTGGCAGCGAGGCTGACGGCCGCCGCAAAGCCCGCAGCCCCACAGGCTGTTTCGCCAGGCGAGCGGCTGCCAAAGAGCTTTCCAACAAGGCACGGCTTTCCCTCCTCGCTCTTCGGGCGTGGGAGCTGTCGCCAGAGCCGCGGCCCTACAGGAAAATGCTTCGCAGGCTGGCGCGGCTGCACCTGGTGGGCGCCGGTGGCGGGGAGGCTGACGGCCGCCACAAAGCCCGCAGCCCCACGGGCTGTGGGGCCACGCGATCGGCTGCCAAAGAGCTTTCCAACGAGGCACGGCTTTCCCTCCTGGCTCTTCGTGCTTGGGAGCTGTCGCCAGAGTTGCGGCCCTACCGGAAAATGCTTCACAGGCTGGTGGGGCGGCGCCACGTGGGCGCCGGTGGCTCCGAGGCTGACGGCCGCGGCAAAGCCCGCAGCCCCACGGGCTGTTTCGCCAGGCGAGCGGCTGCCAAAGAGCTTTCCAACGAGGCATGGCTTTCCCTCCTGGCTCTTCGGGCGTGGGAGCTGTCGCCAGAGCCGCGGCCCTACCGGAAAACGCTTCGCAGGCTGGCGCAGCGGCGCCACGTGGGCGCCGGTGGCGGCGAGGCTGACGGCCGCCGCAGAGCCCGCAGCCCCACGGGCTGTGGGGCCACGCGAGCGGCTGCCAAAGAGCTTTCCAACGAGGCATGGCTTTCCCTCCTGGCTATTCGGGCTTGGGAGTTGTCGTCAGAGCCGCAGCCCTACCGGAAAATGCTTCGCAAGCTGGCACGGCAGCGCCACGTGGGCACCGTTGGCGGCGAGGCTGACGGCCGCCGCAAAGCCCGCAGCGACACGGGCTGTGGGGCCACATGAGCGGCTGCCAAAGAGCTTTCCAACGAGGCACGGCTTTCCCTCCTCGCTCTTCGGGCATGGGAGCTGTCGCCAGATCCGCGGCCCTACCGGAAAATGCTTCGCAGCCTGGTGAGGCGGTGACACATAGGCGCCGGTGGCAGCGAGGCTGACGGCCGCCGCAAAGCCCGCAGCCCCACAGGCTGTTTCGCCAGGCGAGCGGCTGCCAAAGAGCTTTCCAACGAGGCACGGCTTTCCCTCCTGGCTCTTCGGGCGTGGGAGCTGTCGCCAGAGCCGCGGCCCTACAGGAAAATGCTTCGCAGGCTGGCGCAGCGGCGCCACGTGGGCGCCGGTGGCAGCGAGGCTGACGGCCGCCGCAAAGCCCGCAGCCCCACAGGCTGTTTCGCCAGGCGAGCGGCTGCCAAAGAGCTTTCCAACGAGGCACGGCTTTCCCTCCTGGCTCTTCGGGCGTGGGAGCTGTCGCCAGAGAAACGGCCCTACCGGAAAATGCTTCGCAGGCTGGCCCGGCTGCACCTGGTGGGTGCCGGTGGCTCCGAGGCTGACGGCCGCCGCAAAGCCCGCAGCCCCACAGGCTGTTTCGCCAGGCGAGCGGCCGCCAAAGAGCTTTCCAACGAGGCACGGCTTTCCCTCCTGGCTCTTCGGGCTTGTGAGCTGTCGTCAGAGCCGCAGCCCTACCGGAAAATGCTTCGCAAGCTGGCGCGGCAGCACCACGTGGGCGCCGGTGGCGCCGAGGCTGACGGCCGCCGCAAAGCCCGCAGCCACACGGGCTGTGGGGCCACGCGATCGGCTGCCAAAGAGCTTTCCAACGAGGCATGGCTTTCCCTCCTGGCTCTTCGGGCTTGGGAGTTGTCGTCAGAGCCGCAGCCCTACCGGAAAATGCTTCGCAAGCTGGCACGGCAGCGCCACGTGGGCACCGTTGGCGGCGAGGCTGACGGCCGCCGCAAAGCCCGCAGCCACACGGGCTGTGGGGCCACACGAGCGGCTGCCAAAGAGCTTTCCAACGAGGCACGACTTTCCCTCCTGGCTCTTCGGGCGTGGGAGCTGTCGCCAGAGACGCGGCCCTACCGGAAAATGCTTCGCAGGCTGGCGCAGCGGCGCCACGTGGGCGCCGGTGGCAGGGAGGCTGACGGCCGCCACAAAGCCCGCAGCCCCACGGGCTGTGGGGCCACGCGAGCGGCCGCCAAAGAGCTTTCCAACGAGGCACGGCTTTCCCTCCTCGCTCTTCGGGCGTGGGAGCTGTCGCCAGAGCCACAGCCCTACCGGAAAATGCTTCGCAGGCTGGCGCGGCTGCACCTGGTGGGTGCCGGTGGCTCTGAGGCTGACGGCCGCCGCAAAGCCCGCAGCCCCACAGGCTGTTTCGCCAGGCGAGCGGCTGCCAAAGAGCTTTCCAACGAGGCACGGCTTTCCCTCCTGGCTCTTCGGGCGTGGGAGCTGTCGCCAGAGCCACGGCCCTACCGGAAAATGCTTCGCAGGCTGGCGCGGCTGCACCTGGTGGGTGCCGGTGGCTCAGAGGCTGACGGCCGCCGCAAAGCCCGCAGCCCCACAGGCTGTTTCGCCAGGCGAGCGGCCGCCAAAGAGCTTTCCAACGAGGCACGGCTTTCCCTCCTGGCTCTTCGGGCGTGGGAGCTGTCGCCAGAGCCGCGGCCCTACAGGAAAATGCTTCGCAGGCTGGCGCGGCTGCACCTGGTGGGCGCAGGTGGCGGGGAGGCTGACGGCCGCCACAAAGCCCGCAGCCCCACGGGCTGTGGGGCCACGCGATCGGCTGCCAAAGAGCTTTCCAACGAGGCACGGCTTTCCCTCCTGGCTCTTCGTGCTTGGGAGCTGTCGCCAGAGTTGCGGCCCTACCGGAAAATGCTTCACAGGCTGGTGGGGCGGCGCCACGTGGGCGCCGGTGGCAGCGAGGCTGACGGCCGCGGCAAAGCCCGCAGCCCCACGGGCTGTTTCGCCAGGCGAGCGGCTGCCAAAGAGCTTTCCAACGAGGCACGGCTTTCCCCCCTGGCTCTTCGGGCGTGGGAGCTGTCGCCAGAGCCGCGGCCCTACAGGAAAATGCTTCGCAGGCTGGTGGGGCGGCGCCACGTGGGCACCGTTGGCGGCGAGGCTGACGGCCGCCGCAAAGCCCGCAGCCACACGGGCTGTGGGGCCACACGAGCGGCTGCCAAAGAGCTTTCCAGCGAGGCACGGCTTTCCCTCCTGGCTCTTCGGGCATGGGAGCTGTCGCCAGAGCCACGGCCCTACCGGAAAATGCTTCGCAGGCTGGCGCGGCTGCACCTGGTGGGTGCCGGTGGCGGGGAGGCTGACGGCCGCCACAAAGCCCGCAGCCCCACGGGCTGTGGGGCCACGCGATCGGCTGCCAAAGAGCTTTCCAACGAGGCACGGCTTTCCCTCCTGGCTCTTCGTGCTTGGGAGCTGTCGCCAGAGTTGCGGCCCTACCGGAAAATGCTTCACAGGCTGGTGGGGCGGCGCCACGTGGGCGCCGGTGGCTCCGAGGCTGACGGCCGCGGCAAAGCCCGCAGCCCCACAGGCTGTTTCGCCAGGCGAGCGGCTGCCAAAGAGCTTTCCAACGAGGCATGGCTTTCCCTCCTGGCTATTCGGGCTTGGGAGTTGTCGTCAGAGCCGCAGCCCTACCGGAAAATGCTTCGCAAGCTGGCACGGCAGCGCCACGTGGGCACCGTTGGCGGCGAGGCTGACGGCCGCCGCAAAGCCCGCAGCCACACGGGCTGTGGGGCCACATGAGCGGCTGCCAAAGAGCTTTCCAACGAGGCACGGCTTTCCCTCCTCGCTCTTCGGGCGTGGGAGCTGTCGCCAGATCCGCGGCCCTACCGGAAAATGCTTCGCAGCCTGGTGAGGCGGTGACACATAGGCGCCGGTGGCAGCGAGGCTGACGGCCGCCGCAAAGCCCGCAGCCCCACAGGCTGTTTCGCCAGGCGAGCGGCTGCCAAAGAGCTTTCCAACGAGGCACGGCTTTCCCTCCTGGCTCTTCGGGCGTGGGAGCTGTCGCCAGAGCCGCGGCCCTACAGGAAAATGCTTCGCAGGCTGGCGCAGCGGCGCCACGTGGGCGCCGGTGGCAGCGAGGCTGACGGCCGCCGCAAAGCCCGCAGCCCCACAGGCTGTTTCGCCAGGCGAGCGGCTGCCAAAGAGCTTTCCAACGAGGCACGGCTTTCCCTCCTGGCTCTTCGGGCGTGGGAGCTGTCGCCAGAGAAACGGCCCTACCGGAAAATGCTTCGCAGGCTGGCGCGGCTGCACCTGGTGGGTGCCGGTGGCTCCGAGGCTGACGGCCGCCGCAAAGCCCGCAGCCCCACAGGCTGTTTCGCCAGGCGAGCGGCCGCCAAAGAGCTTTCCAACGAGGCACGGCTTTCCCTCCTGGCTCTTCGGGCTTGTGAGCTGTCGTCAGATCCGCAGCCCTACCGGAAAATGCTTCGCAAGCTGGCGCGGCAGCACCACGTGGGCGCCGGTGGCGCCGAGGCTGACGGCCGCCGCAAAGCCCGCAGCCACACGGGCTGTGGGGCCACGCGATCGGCTGCCAAAGAGCTTTCCAACGAGGCATGGCTTTCCCTCCTGGCTCTTCGGGCTTGGGAGTTGTCGTCAGAGCCGCAGCCCTACCGGAAAATGCTTCGCAAGCTGGCACGGCAGCGCCACGTGGGCACCGTTGGCGGCGAGGCTGACGGCCGCCGCAAAGCCCGCAGCCACACGGGCTGTGGGGCCACACGAGCGGCTGCCAAAGAGCTTTCCAACGAGGCACGACTTTCCCTCCTGGCTCTTCGGGCGTGGGAGCTGTCGCCAGAGACGCGGCCCTACCGGAAAATGCTTCGCAGGCTGGCGCAGCGGCGCCACGTGGGCGCCGGTGGCAGGGAGGCTGACGGCCGCCACAAAGCCCGCAGCCCCACGGGCTGTGGGGCCACGCGAGCGGCCGCCAAAGAGCTTTCCAACGAGGCACGGCTTTCCCTCCTCGCTCTTCGGGCGTGGGAGCTGTCGCCAGAGCCACAGCCCTACCGGAAAATGCTTCGCAGGCTGGCGCGGCTGCACCTGGTGGGTGCCGGTGGCTCTGAGGCTGACGGCCGCCGCAAAGCCCGCAGCCCCACAGGCTGTTTCGCCAGGCGAGCGGCTGCCAAAGAGCTTTCCAACGAGGCACGGCTTTCCCTCCTGGCTCTTCGGGCGTGGGAGCTGTCGCCAGAGCCACGGCCCTACCGGAAAATGCTTCGCAGGCTGGCGCGGCTGCACCTGGTGGGTGCCGGTGGCTCAGAGGCTGACGGCCGCCGCAAAGCCCGCAGCCCCACAGGCTGTTTCGCCAGGCGAGCGGCCGCCAAAGAGCTTTCCAACGAGGCACGGCTTTCCCTCCTGGCTCTTCGGGCGTGGGAGCTGTCGCCAGAGCCGCGGCCCTACAGGAAAATGCTTCGCAGGCTGGCGCGGCTGCACCTGGTGGGCGCAGGTGGCGGGGAGGCTGACGGCCGCCACAAAGCCCGCAGCCCCACGGGCTGTGGGGCCACGCGATCGGCTGCCAAAGAGCTTTCCAACGAGGCACGGCTTTCCCTCCTGGCTCTTCGTGCTTGGGAGCTGTCGCCAGAGTTGCGGCCCTACCGGAAAATGCTTCACAGGCTGGTGGGGCGGCGCCACGTGGGCGCCGGTGGCAGCGAGGCTGACGGCCGCGGCAAAGCCCGCAGCCCCACGGGCTGTTTCGCCAGGCGAGCGGCTGCCAAAGAGCTTTCCAACGAGGCACGGCTTTCCCCCCTGGCTCTTCGTGCTTGGGAGCTGTCGCCAGAGTTGCGGCCCTACCGGAAAATGCTTCGCAAGCTGGCGCGGCTGCACCTGGTGGGGGCCGGTGGCAGGGAGGCTGACGGCCGCCACAAAGCCCGCTACCCCACGGGCTGTGGGGCCACGCGATCGGCTGCCAAAGAGCTTTCCAACGAGGCACGGCTTTCCCTCCTGGCTCTTCGGGCGTGGGAGCTGTCGCCAGAGCCGCGGCCCTACAGGAAAATGCTTCGCAGGCTGGTGGGGCGGCGCCACGTGGGCACCGTTGGCGGCGAGGCTGACGGCCGCCGCAAAGCCCGCAGCCACACGGGCTGTGGGGCCACACGAGCGGCTGCCAAAGAGCTTTCCAGCGAGGCACGGCTTTCCCTCCTGGCTCTTCGGGCATGGGAGCTGTCGCCAGAGCCACGGCCCTACCGGAAAATGCTTCGCAGGCTGGCGCGGCTGCACCTGGTGGGTGCCGGTGGCGGGGAGGCTGACGGCCGCCACAAAGCCCGCAGCCCCACAGGCTGTTTCGCCAGGCGAGCGGCCGCCAAAGAGCTTTCCAACGAGGCACGGCTTTCCCTTCCTGCTCTTCGGGCGTGGGAGCTGTCGCCAGAACCGCGGCCCTACCGGAAAATGCTTCGCAGCCTGGTGAGGCGGTGACACATGGGCGCCGGTGGCAGCGAGGCTGACGGCCGCCGCAAAGCCCGCAGCCCCACAGGCTGTTTCGCCAGGCGAGCGGCTGCCAAAGAGCTTTCCAACAAGGCACGGCTTTCCCTCCTGGCTCTTCGTGCTTGGGAGCTGTCGCCAGAGTTGCGGCCCTACCGGGAAATGCTTCACAGGCTGGTGGGGCGGCGCCACGTGGGCGCCGGTGGCTCCGAGGCTGACGGCCGCGGCAAAGCCCGCAGCCCCACGGGCTGTTTCGCCAGGCGAGCGGCTGCCAAAGAGCTTTCCAACGAGGCATGGCTTTTCCTCCTGGCTCTTCGGGCGTGGGAGCTGTCGCCAGAGCCGCGGCCCTACCGGAAAACGCTTCGCAGGCTGGCGCAGCGGCGCCACGTGGGCGCCGGTGGCGGCGAGGCTGACGGCCGCCGCAAAGCCCGCAGCCCCACAGGCTGTTTCGCCAGGCGAGCGGCTGCCAAAGAGCTTTCCAACGAGGCACGGCTTTCCCTCCTCGCTCTTCGGGCGTGGGAGCTGTCGCCAGAGACGCGGCCCTACCGGAAAATGCTTCGCAGCCTGGTGAGGCGGTTACACATGGGCGCCGGTGGCAGCGAGGCTGACGGCCGCCGCAAAGCCCGCAGCCCCACAGGCTGTTTCGCCAGGCGAGCGGCTGCCAAAGAGCTTTCCAACGAGGCACGGCTTTCCCTCCTCGCTCTTCGGGCGTGGGAGCTGTCGCCAGAGCCGCGGCCCTACAGGAAAATGCTTCGCAGGCTGGCGCGGCTGCACCTGGTGGGCGCCGGTGGCGGGGAGGCTGACGGCCGCCACAAAGCCCGCAGCCCCACGGGCTGTGGGGCCACGCGAGCGGCCGCCAAAGAGCTTTCCAACGAGGCACGGCTTTCCCTCCTGGCTCTTCGGGCTTGGGAGCTGTCGTCAGAGCCGCAGCCCTACCGGAAAATGCTTCGCAAGCTGGCGCGGCAGCACCACGTGGGCGCCGGTGGCGCCGAGGCTGACGGCCGCCGCAAAGCCCGCAGCCACACGGGCTGTGGGGCCACGCGAGCGGCTGCCAAAGAGCTTTCCAACGAGGCATGGCTTTTCCTCCTGGCTCTTCGGGCGTGGGAGCTGTCGCCAGAGCCGCGGCCCTACCGGAAAACGCTTCGCAGGCTGGCGCAGCGGCGCCACGTGGGCGCCGGTGGCGGCGAGGCTGACGGCCGCCGCAGAGCCCGCAGCCCCATGGGCTGTGGGGCCACGCGAGCGGCTGCCAAAGAGCTTTCCAACGAGGCATGGCTTTCCCTCCTGGCTATTCGGGCTTGGGAGTTGTCGTCAGAGCCGCAGCCCTACCGGAAAATGCTTCGCAAGCTGGCACGGCAGCGCCACGTGGGCACCGTTGGCGGCGAGGCTGACGGCCGCCGCAAAGCCCGCAGCCCCACAGGCTGTTTCGCCAGGCGAGCGGCTGCCAAAGAGCTTTCCAACGAGGCACGGCTTTCCCTTCTCGCTCTTCGGGCGTGGGAGCTGTCGTCAGAGCCGCAGCCCTACCGGAAAATGCTTCGCAGCCTGGTGAGGCGGTGACACATGGGCGCCGGTGGCAGCGAGGCTGACGGCCGCCGCAAAGCCCGCAGCCCCACAGGCTGTTTCGCCAGGCGAGCGGCTGCCAAAGAGCTTTCCAACAAGGCACGGCTTTCCCTCCTCGCTCTTCGGGCGTGGGAGCTGTCGCCAGAGCCGCGGCCCTACAGGAAAATGCTTCGCAGGCTGGCGCGGCTGCACCTGGTGGGCGCCGGTGGCGGGGAGGCTGACGGCCGCCACAAAGCCCGCAGCCCCACGGGCTGTGGGGCCACGCGATCGGCTGCCAAAGAGCTTTCCAACGAGGCACGGCTTTCCCTCCTGGCTCTTCGTGCTTGGGAGCTGTCGCCAGAGTTGCGGCCCTACCGGAAAATGCTTCACAGGCTGGTGGGGCGGCGCCACGTGGGCGCCGGTGGCTCCGAGGCTGACGGCCGCGGCAAAGCCCGCAGCCCCACGGGCTGTTTCGCCAGGCGAGCGGCTGCCAAAGAGCTTTCCAACGAGGCATGGCTTTCCCTCCTGGCTCTTCGGGCGTGGGAGCTGTCGCCAGAGCCGCGGCCCTACCGGAAAACGCTTCGCAGGCTGGCGCAGCGGCGCCACGTGGGCGCCGGTGGCGGCGAGGCTGACGGCCGCCGCAGAGCCCGCAGCCCCACGGGCTGTGGGGCCACGCGAGCGGCTGCCAAAGAGCTTTCCAACGAGGCATGGCTTTCCCTCCTGGCTCTTCGGGCTTGGGAGTTGTCGTCAGAGCCGCAGCCCTACCGGAAAATGCTTCGCAAGCTGGCACGGCAGCGCCACGTGGGCACCGTTGGCGGCGAGGCTGACGGCCGCCGCAAAGCCCGCAGCCACACGGGCTGTGGGGCCACATGAGCGGCTGCCAAAGAGCTTTCCAACGAGGCACGGCTTTCCCTCCTCGCTCTTCGGGCGTGGGAGCTGTCGCCAGATCCGCGGCCCTACCGGAAAATGCTTCGCAGCCTGGTGAAGCGGTGACACATAGGCGCCGGTGGCAGCGAGGCTGACGGCCGCCGCAAAGCCCGCAGCCCCACAGGCTGTTTCGCCAGGCGAGCGGCTGCCAAAGAGCTTTCCAACGAGGCACGGCTTTCCCTCCTGGCTCTTCGGGCGTGGGAGCTGTCGCCAGAGCCGCGGCCCTACAGGAAAATGCTTCGCAGGCTGGCGCAGCGGCGCCACGTGGGCGCCGGTGGCAGCGAGGCTGACGGCCGCCGCAAAGCCCGCAGCCCCACAGGCTGTTTCGCCAGGCGAGCGGCTGCCAAAGAGCTTTCCAACGAGGCACGGCTTTCCCTCCTGGCTCTTCGGGCGTGGGAGCTGTCGCCAGAGAAACGGCCCTACCGGAAAATGCTTCGCAGGCTGGCGCGGCTGCACCTGGTGGGTGCCGGTGGCTCCGAGGCTGACGGCCGCCGCAAAGCCCGCAGCCCCACAGGCTGTTTCGCCAGGCGAGCGGCCGCCAAAGAGCTTTCCAACGAGGCACGGCTTTCCCTCCTGGCTCTTCGGGCTTGTGAGCTGTCGTCAGAGCCGCAGCCCTACCGGAAAATGCTTCGCAAGCTGGCGCGGCAGCACCACGTGGGCGCCGGTGGCGCCGAGGCTGACGGCCGCCGCAAAGCCCGCAGCCACACGGGCTGTGGGGCCACGCGATCGGCTGCCAAAGAGCTTTCCAACGAGGCATGGCTTTCCCTCCTGGCTCTTCGGGCTTGGGAGTTGTCGTCAGAGCCGCAGCCCTACCGGAAAATGCTTCGCAAGCTGGCACGGCAGCGCCACGTGGGCACCGTTGGCGGCGAGGCTGACGGCCGCCGCAAAGCCCGCAGCCACACGGGCTGTGGGGCCACACGAGCGGCTGCCAAAGAGCTTTCCAACGAGGCACGACTTTCCCTCCTGGCTCTTCGGGCGTGGGAGCTGTCGCCAGAGCCGCGGCCCTACCGGAAAATGCTTCGCAGGGTGGCGCGGCTGTAGCTGGTAGGCGCCGGTGGCTCCGAGGCTGACGGCCGCCACAAAGCCCGCAGCCCCACAAGCTGTGGGGCCACGCGAGCGGCCGCCAAAGAGCTTTCCAACGAGGCACGGCTTTCCCTCCTCGCTCTTCGGGCGTGGGAGCTGTCGCCAGAGCCACAGCCCTACCGGAAAATGCTTCGCAGGCTGGCGCGGCTGCACCTGGTGGGTGCCGGTGGCTCTGAGGCTGACGGCCGCCGCAAAGCCCGCAGCCCCACAGGCTGTTTCGCCAGGCGAGCGGCTGCCAAAGAGCTTTCCAACGAGGCACGGCTTTCCCTCCTGGCTCTTCGGGCGTGGGAGCTGTCGCCAGAGCCACGGCCCTACCGGAAAATGCTTCGCAGGCTGGCGCGGCTGCACCTGGTGGGTGCCGGTGGCTCAGAGGCTGACGGCCGCCGCAAAGCCCGCAGCCCCACAGGCTGTTTCGCCAGGCGAGCGGCCGCCAAAGAGCTTTCCAACGAGGCACGGCTTTCCCTCCTGGCTCTTCGGGCGTGGGAGCTGTCGCCAGAGCCGCGGCCCTACAGGAAAATGCTTCGCAGGCTGGCGCGGCTGCACCTGGTGGGCGCAGGTGGCGGGGAGGCTGACGGCCGCCACAAAGCCCGCAGCCCCACGGGCTGTGGGGCCACGCGATCGGCTGCCAAAGAGCTTTCCAACGAGGCACGGCTTTCCCTCCTGGCTCTTCGTGCTTGGGAGCTGTCGCCAGAGTTGCGGCCCTACCGGAAAATGCTTCACAGGCTGGTGGGGCGGTGCCACGTGGGCGCCGGTGGCAGCGAGGCTGACGGCCGCGGCAAAGCCCGCAGCCCCACGGGCTGTTTCGCCAGGCGAGCGGCTGCCAAAGAGCTTTCCAACGAGGCACGGCTTTCCCCCCTGGCTCTTCGTGCTTGGGAGCTGTCGCCAGAGTTGCGGCCCTACCGGAAAATGCTTCGCAAGCTGGCGCGGCTGCACCTGGTGGGGGCCGGTGGCAGGGAGGCTGACGGCCGCCACAAAGCCCGCAGCCCCACGGGCTGTGGGGCCACGCGATCGGCTGCCAAAGAGCTTTCCAACGAGGCACAGCTTTCCCTCCTGGCTCTTCGGGCGTGGGAGCTGTCGCCAGAGCCGCGGCCCTACAGGAAAATGCTTCGCAGGCTGGTGGGGCGGCGCCACGTGGGCACCGTTGGCGGCGAGGCTGACGGCCGCCGCAAAGCCCGCAGCCACACGGGCTGTGGGGCCACACGAGCGGCTGCCAAAGAGCTTTCCAGCGAGGCACGGCTTTCCCTCCTGGCTCTTCGGGCATGGGAGCTGTCGCCAGAGCCACGGCCCTACCGGAAAATGCTTCGCAGGCTGGCGCGGCTGCACCTGGTGGGTGCCGGTGGCGGGGAGGCTGACGGCCGCCACAAAGCCCGCAGCCCCACGGGCTGTGGGGCCACGCGATCGGCTGCCAAAGAGCTTTCCAACGAGGCACGGCTTTCCCTCCTGGCTCTTCGTGCTTGGGAGCTGTCGCCAGAGTTGCGGCCCTACCGGAAAATGCTTCACAGGCTGGTGGGGCGGCGCCACGTGGGCGCCGGTGGCTCCGAGGCTGACGGCCGCGGCAAAGCCCGCAGCCCCACAGGCTGTTTCGCCAGGCGAGCGGCTGCCAAAGAGCTTTCCAACGAGGCATGGCTTTCCCTCCTGGCTATTCGGGCTTGGGAGTTGTCGTCAGAGCCGCAGCCCTACCGGAAAATGCTTCGCAAGCTGGCACGGCAGCGCCACGTGGGCACCGTTGGCGGCGAGGCTGACGGCCGCCGCAAAGCCCGCAGCCACACGGGCTGTGGGGCCACATGAGCGGCTGCCAAAGAGCTTTCCAACGAGGCACGGCTTTCCCTCCTCGCTCTTCGGGCGTGGGAGCTGTCGCCAGATCCGCGGCCCTACCGGAAAATGCTTCGCAGCCTGGTGAGGCGGTGACACATAGGCGCCGGTGGCAGCGAGGCTGACGGCCGCCGCAAAGCCCGCAGCCCCACAGGCTGTTTCGCCAGGCGAGCGGCTGCCAAAGAGCTTTCCAACGAGGCACGGCTTTCCCTCCTGGCTCTTCGGGCGTGGGAGCTGTCGCCAGAGCCGCGGCCCTACAGGAAAATGCTTCGCAGGCTGGCGCAGCGGCGCCACGTGGGCGCCGGTGGCAGCGAGGCTGACGGCCGCCGCAAAGCCCGCAGCCCCACAGGCTGTTTCGCCAGGCGAGCGGCTGCCAAAGAGCTTTCCAACGAGGCACGGCTTTCCCTCCTGGCTCTTCGGGCGTGGGAGCTGTCGCCAGAGAAACGGCCCTACCGGAAAATGCTTCGCAGGCTGGCGCGGCTGCACCTGGTGGGTGCCGGTGGCTCCGAGGCTGACGGCCGCCGCAAAGCCCGCAGCCCCACAGGCTGTTTCGCCAGGCGAGCGGCCGCCAAAGAGCTTTCCAACGAGGCACGGCTTTCCCTCCTGGCTCTTCGGGCTTGTGAGCTGTCGTCAGAGCCGCAGCCCTACCGGAAAATGCTTCGCAAGCTGGCGCGGCAGCACCACGTGGGCGCCGGTGGCGCCGAGGCTGACGGCCGCCGCAAAGCCCGCAGCCACACGGGCTGTGGGGCCACGCGATCGGCTGCCAAAGAGCTTTCCAACGAGGCATGGCTTTCCCTCCTGGCTCTTCGGGCTTGGGAGTTGTCGTCAGAGCCGCAGCCCTACCGGAAAATGCTTCGCAAGCTGGCACGGCAGCGCCACGTGGGCACCGTTGGCGGCGAGGCTGACGGCCGCCGCAAAGCCCGCAGCCACACGGGCTGTGGGGCCACACGAGCGGCTGCCAAAGAGCTTTCCAACGAGGCACGACTTTCCCTCCTGGCTCTTCGGGCGTGGGAGCTGTCGCCAGAGACGCGGCCCTACCGGAAAATGCTTCGCAGGCTGGCGCAGCGGCGCCACGTGGGCGCCGGTGGCAGGGAGGCTGACGGCCGCCACAAAGCCCGCAGCCCCACGGGCTGTGGGGCCACGCGAGCGGCCGCCAAAGAGCTTTCCAACGAGGCACGGCTTTCCCTCCTCGCTCTTCGGGCGTGGGAGCTGTCGCCAGAGCCACAGCCCTACCGGAAAATGCTTCGCAGGCTGGCGCGGCTGCACCTGGTGGGTGCCGGTGGCTCTGAGGCTGACGGCCGCCGCAAAGCCCGCAGCCCCACAGGCTGTTTCGCCAGGCGAGCGGCTGCCAAAGAGCTTTCCAACGAGGCACGGCTTTCCCTCCTGGCTCTTCGGGCGTGGGAGCTGTCGCCAGAGCCACGGCCCTACCGGAAAATGCTTCGCAGGCTGGCGCGGCTGCACCTGGTGGGTGCCGGTGGCTCAGAGGCTGACGGCCGCCGCAAAGCCCGCAGCCCCACAGGCTGTTTCGCCAGGCGAGCGGCCGCCAAAGAGCTTTCCAACGAGGCACGGCTTTCCCTCCTGGCTCTTCGGGCGTGGGAGCTGTCGCCAGAGCCGCGGCCCTACAGGAAAATGCTTCGCAGGCTGGCGCGGCTGCACCTGGTGGGCGCAGGTGGCGGGGAGGCTGACGGCCGCCACAAAGCCCGCAGCCCCACGGGCTGTGGGGCCACGCGATCGGCTGCCAAAGAGCTTTCCAACGAGGCACGGCTTTCCCTCCTGGCTCTTCGTGCTTGGGAGCTGTCGCCAGAGTTGCGGCCCTACCGGAAAATGCTTCACAGGCTGGTGGGGCGGCGCCACGTGGGCGCCGGTGGCAGCGAGGCTGACGGCCGCGGCAAAGCCCGCAGCCCCACGGGCTGTTTCGCCAGGCGAGCGGCTGCCAAAGAGCTTTCCAACGAGGCACGGCTTTCCCCCCTGGCTCTTCGTGCTTGGGAGCTGTCGCCAGAGTTGCGGCCCTACCGGAAAATGCTTCGCAAGCTGGCGCGGCTGCACCTAGTGGGGTCCGGTGGCAGGGAGGCTGACGGCCGCCACAAAGCCCGCTACCCCACGGGCTGTGGGGCCACGCGATCGGCTGCCAAAGAGCTTTCCAACGAGGCACGGCTTTCCCTCCTGGCTCTTCGGGCGTGGGAGCTGTCGCCAGAGCCGCGGCCCTACAGGAAAATGCTTCGCAGGCTGGTGGGGCGGCGCCACGTGGGCACCGTTGGCGGCGAGGCTGACGGCCGCCGCAAAGCCCGCAGCCACACGGGCTGTGGGGCCACACGAGCGGCTGCCAAAGAGCTTTCCAGCGAGGCACGGCTTTCCCTCCTGGCTCTTCGGGCATGGGAGCTGTCGCCAGAGCCACGGCCCTACCGGAAAATGCTTCGCAGGCTGGCGCGGCTGCACCTGGTGGGTGCCGGTGGCGGGGAGGCTGACGGCCGCCACAAAGCCCGCAGCCCCACAGGCTGTTTCGCCAGGCGAGCGGCCGCCAAAGAGCTTTCCAACGAGGCACGGCTTTCCCTTCCTGCTCTTCGGGCGTGGGAGCTGTCGCCAGAACCGCGGCCCTACCGGAAAATGCTTCGCAGCCTGGTGAGGCGGTGACACATGGGCGCCGGTGGCAGCGAGGCTGACGGCCGCCGCAAAGCCCGCAGCCCCACAGGCTGTTTCGCCAGGCGAGCGGCTGCCAAAGAGCTTTCCAACAAGGCACGGCTTTCCCTCCTGGCTCTTCGTGCTTGGGAGCTGTCGCCAGAGTTGCGGCCCTACCGGGAAATGCTTCACAGGCTGGTGGGGCGGCGCCACGTGGGCGCCGGTGGCTCCGAGGCTGACGGCCGCGGCAAAGCCCGCAGCCCCACGGGCTGTTTCGCCAGGCGAGCGGCTGCCAAAGAGCTTTCCAACGAGGCATGGCTTTTCCTCCTGGCTCTTCGGGCGTGGGAGCTGTCGCCAGAGCCGCGGCCCTACCGGAAAACGCTTCGCAGGCTGGCGCAGCGGCGCCACGTGGGCGCCGGTGGCGGCGAGGCTGACGGCCGCCGCAGAGCCCGCAGCCCCATGGGCTGTGGGGCCACGCGAGCGGCTGCCAAAGAGCTTTCCAACGAGGCATGGCTTTCCCTCCTCGCTCTTCGGGCGTGGGAGCTGTCGCCAGAGCCGCGGCCCTACCGGAAAATGCTTCGCAGCCTGGTGAGGCGGTGACACATGGGCGCCGGTGGATGCGAGGCTGACGGCCGCCGCAAAGCCCGCAGCCCCACAGGCTGTTTCGCCAGGCGAGCGGCTGCCAAAGAGCTTTCCAACGAGGCACGGCTTTCCCTCCTCGCTCTTCGGGCGTGGGAGCTGTCGCCAGAGCCGCGGCCCTACAGGAAAATGCTTCGCAGGCTGGCGCGGCTGCACCTGGTGGGTGCCGGTGGCTCCGAGGCTGACGGCCGCCGCAAAGCCCGCAGCCCCACAGGCTGTTTCGCCAGGCGAGCGGCCGCCAAAGAGCTTTCCAACGAGGCACGGCTTTCCCTCCTGGCTCTTCGGGCTTGGGAGCTGTCGTCAGAGCCGCAGCCCTACCGGAAAATGCTTCGCAAGCTGGCGCGGCAGCGCCACGTGGGCGCCGGTGGCGCCGAGGCTGACGGCCGCCGCAAAGCCCGCAGCCACACGGGCTGTGGGGCCACGCGAGCGGCTGCCAAAGAGCTTTCCAACGAGGCACGGCTTTCCCTCCTGGCTCTTCGGGCTTGGGAGCTGTCGTCAGAGCCGCAGCCCTACCGGAAAATGCTTCGCAAGCTGGCGCGGCAGCACCACGTGGGCGCCGGTGGCGGCGAGGCTGACGGCCGCCGCAGAGCCCGCAGCCCCATGGGCTGTGGGGCCACGCGAGCGGCTGCCAAAGAGCTTTCCAACGAGGCATGGCTTTCCCTCCTGGCTATTCGGGCTTGGGAGTTGTCGCCAGAGCCGCGGCCCTACAGGAAAATGCTTCGCAGGCTGGCGCGGCTGCACCTGGTGGGCGCCGGTGGCGGGGAGGCTGACGGCCGCCACAAAGCCCGCAGCCCCACGGGCTGTGGGGCCACGCGATCGGCTGCCAAAGAGCTTTCCAACGAGGCACGGCTTTCCCTCCTGGCTCTTCGTGCTTGGGAGCTGTCTCCAGAGTTGCGGCCCTACCGGAAAATGCTTCACAGGCTGGTGGGGCGGCGCCACGTGGGCGCCGGTGGCTCCGAGGCTGACGGCCGCGGCAAAGCCCGCAGCCCCACGGGCTGTTTCGCCAGGCGAGCGGCTGCCAAAGAGCTTTCCAACGAGGCATGGCTTTTCCTCCTTGCTCTTCGGGCGTGGGAGCTGTCGCCAGAGCCGCGGCCCTACCGGAAAACGCTTCGCAGGCTGGCGCAGCGGCGCCACGTGGGCGCCGGTGGCAGCGAGGCTGACGGCCGCCGCAAAGCCCGCAGCCCCACAGGCTGTTTCGCCAGGCAAGCGGCTGCCAAAGAGCTTTCCAACGAGGCACGGCTTTCCCTCCTCGCTCTTCGGGCGTGGGAGCTGTCGCCAGAGCCGCGGCCCTACAGGAAAATGCTTCGCAGGCTGGCGCGGCTGCACCTGGTGGGCGCCGGTGGCGGGGAGGCTGACGGCCGCCACAAAGCCCGCAGACCCACGGGCTGTGGGGCCACGCGATCGGCTGCCAAAGAGCTTTCCAACGAGGCACGGCTTTCCCTCCTGGCTCTTCGCGCGTGGGAGCTGTCGCCAGAGAAACGGCCCAACCGGAAAATGCTTCGCAGGCTGGCGCGGCTGCACCTGGTGGGTGCCGGTGGCTCCGAGGCTGACGGCCGCCGCAAAGCCCGCAGCCCCACAGGCTGTTTCGCCAGGCGAGCGGCCGCCAAAGAGCTTTCCAACGAGGCACGGCTTTCCCTCCTGGCTCTTCGGGCTTGGGAGCTGTCGTCAGAGCCGCAGCCCTACCGGAAAATGCTTCGCAAGCTGGCGCGGCAGCACCACGTGGGCGCCGGTGGCGCCGAGGCTGACGGCCGCCGCAAAGCCCGCAGCCACACGGGCTGTGGGGCCACGCGAGCGGCTGCCAAAGAGCTTTCCAACGAGGCATGGCTTTTCCTCCTGGCTCTTCGGGCGTGGGAGCTGTCGCCAGAGCCGCGGCCCTACCGGAAAACGCTTCGCAGGCTGGCGCAGCGGCGCCACGTGGGCGCCGGTGGCGGCGAGGCTGACGGCCGCCGCAGAGCCCGCAGCCCCACAGGCTGTTTCGCCAGGCGAGCGGCTGCCAAAGAGCTTTCCAACGAGGCACGGCTTTCCCTTCTCGCTCTTCGGGCGTGGGAGCTGTCGTCAGAGCCGCAGCCCTACCGGAAAATGCTTCGCAGCCTGGTGAGGCGGTGACACATGGGCGCCGGTGGCAGCGAGGCTGACGGCCGCCGCAAAGCCCGCAGCCCCACAGGCTGTTTCGCCAGGTGAGCGGCTGCCAAAGAGCTTTCCAACAAGGCACGGCTTTCCCTCCTCGCTCTTCGGGCGTGGGAGCTGTCGCCAGAGCCGCGGCCCTACAGGAAAATGCTTCGCAGGCTGGCGCGGCTGCACCTGGTGGGCGCCGGTGGCGGGGAGGCTGACGGCCGCCACAAAGCCCGCAGCCCCACGGGCTGTGGGGCCACGCGATCGGCTGCCAAAGAGCTTTCCAACGAGGCACGGCTTTCCCTCCTGGCTCTTCGTGCTTGGGAGCTGTCGCCAGAGTTGCGGCCCTACCGGAAAATGCTTCACAGGCTGGTGGGGCGGCGCCACGTGGGCGCCGGTGGCTCCGAGGCTGACGGCCGCGGCAAAGCCCGCAGCCCCACGGGCTGTTTCGCCAGGCGAGCGGCTGCCAAAGAGCTTTCCAACGAGGCATGGCTTTTCCTCCTGGCTCTTCGGGCGTGGGAGCTGTCGCCAGAGCCGCGGCCCTACCGGAAAACGCTTCGCAGGCTGGCGCAGCGGCGCCACGTGGGCGCCGGTGGCGGCGAGGCTGACGGCCGCCGCAGAGCCCGCAGCCCCACGGGCTGTGGGGCCACGCGAGCGGCTGCCAAAGAGCTTTCCAACGAGGCATGGCTTTCCCTCCTGGCTATTCGGGCTTGGGAGTTGTCGTCAGAGCCGCAGCCCTACCGGAAAATGCTTCGCAAGCTGGCACGGCAGCGCCACGTGGGCACCGTTGGCGGCGAGGCTGACGGCCGCCGCAAAGCCCGCAGCCACACGGGCTGTGGGGCCACATGAGCGGCTGCCAAAGAGCTTTCCAACGAGGCACGGCTTTCCCTCCTGGCTCTTCGGGCGTGGGAGCTGTCGCCAGAGAAACGGCCCTACCGGAAAATGCTTCGCAGGCTGGCGCGGCTGCACCTGGTGGGTGCCGGTGGCTCCGAGGCTGACGGCCGCCGCAAAGCCCGCAGCCCCACAGGCTGTTTCGCCAGGCGAGCGGCCGCCAAAGAGCTTTCCAACGAGGCACGGCTTTCCCTCCTGGCTCTTCGGGCTTGTGAGCTGTCGTCAGAGCCGCAGCCCTACCGGAAAATGCTTCGCAAGCTGGCGCGGCAGCACCACGTGGGCGCCGGTGGCGCCGAGGCTGACGGCCGCCGCAAAGCCCGCAGCCACACGGGCTGTGGGGCCACGCGATCGGCTGCCAAAGAGCTTTCCAACGAGGCATGGCTTTCCCTCCTGGCTCTTCGGGCTTGGGAGTTGTCGTCAGAGCCGCAGCCCTACCGGAAAATGCTTCGCAAGCTGGCACGGCAGCGCCACGTGGGCACCGTTGGCGGCGAGGCTGACGGCCGCCGCAAAGCCCGCAGCCACACGGGCTGTGGGGCCACACGAGCGGCTGCCAAAGAGCTTTCCAACGAGGCACGACTTTCCCTCCTGGCTCTTCGGGCGTGGGAGCTGTCGCCAGAGACGCGGCCCTACCGGAAAATGCTTCGCAGGCTGGCGCAGCGGCGCCACGTGGGCGCCGGTGGCAGGGAGGCTGACGGCCGCCACAAAGCCCGCAGCCCCACGGGCTGTGGGGCCACGCGAGCGGCCGCCAAAGAGCTTTCCAACGAGGCACGGCTTTCCCTCCTGGCTCTTCGTGCTTGGGAGCTGTCGCCAGAGTTGCGGCCCTACCGGAAAATGCTTCACAGGCTGGTGGGGCGGCGCCACGTGGGCGCCGGTGGCTCCGAGGCTGACGGCCGCGGCAAAGCCCGCAGCCCCACGGGCTGTTTCGCCAGGCGAGCGGCTGCCAAAGAGCTTTCCAACGAGGCATGGCTTTCCCTCCTGGCTCTTCGGGCGTGGGAGCTGTCGCCAGAGACGCGGCCCTACAGGAAAATGCTTCGCAGGCTGGCGCAGCGGCACCATGTGGGCGCCGGTGGCGCCGAGGCTGACGGCCGCCACAAAGTCCGCAGCCCCACGGGCTGTGGGGCCACGCGAGAGGCTGCCAAAGAGCTTTCCAACGAGGCATGGCTTTCCCTCCTGGCTCTTCGGGCGTGGGAGCTGTCGCCAGAGACGCGGCCCTACAGGAAAATGCTTCGCAGGCTGGCGCAGCGGCGCCACGTGGGCGCCGGTGGCAGCGAGGCTGACGGCCGCCGCAAAGCCCGCAGCCCCACAGGCTGTTTCGCCAGGCGAGCGGCTGCCAAAGAGCTTTCCAACGAGGCACGGCTTTCTCTCCTGGCTCTTCGGGCGTGGGAGCTGTCGCCAGAGCCGCGGCCCTACAGGAAAATGCTTCGCAGGCTGGCACAGCAGCGCCACGTGGGCACCGTTGGCGGCGAGGCTGACGGCCGCCGCAAAGCCCGCAGCCACACGGGCTGTGGGGCCACACGAGCGGCTGCCAAAGAGCTTTCCAACGAGGCACGGCTTTCTCTCCTGGCTCTTCGGGCGTGGGAGCTGTCGCCAGAGCCGCGGCCCTATAGGAAAATGCTTCGCAGGCTGGCGCAGCGGCGCCACGTGGGCGCCGGTGGCAGGGAGGCTGACGGTCGCCGCATAGCCCGCAGCCCCATGGGCTGTGGGGCCACGCGAGCGGCCGCCAAAGAGCTTTCCAACGAGGCACGGCTTTCCCTCCTGGCTCTTCGGGCATGGGAGCTGTCGCCAGAGCCACGGCCCTACCGGAAAATGCTTCGCAGGCTGGCGCGGCTGCACCTGGTGGGTGCCGGTGGCTCCGAGGCTGACGGCCGCCGCAAAGCCCGCAGCCCCACGGGCTGTTTCGCCAGGCGAGCGGCTGCCAAAGAGCTTTCCAACGAGGCACGGCTTTCCCTCCTGGCTCTTCGGGCGTGGGAGCTGTCGCCAGAGAAACGGCCCTACCGGAAAATGCTTCGCAGGCTGGCGCGGCTGCACCTGGTGGGTGCCGGTGGCTCCGAGGCTGACGGCCGCCGCAAAGCCCGCAGCCCCACAGGCTGTTTCGCCAGGCGAGCGGCCGCCAAAGAGCTTTCCAACGAGGCACGGCTTTCCCTCCTAGCTCTTCGGGCTTGGGAGCTGTCGTCAGAGCCGCAGCCCTACCGGAAAATGCTTCGCAAGCTGGTGCGGCAGCACCACGTGGGCGCCGGTGGCGCCGAGGCTGACGGCCGCCGCAAAGCCCGCAGCCCCACGGGCTGTGGGGCCACGCGAGCGGCTGCCAAAGAGGTTTCCAACGAGGCACGGCTTTCCCTCCTGGCTCTTCGGGCGTGGGAGCTGTCGTCAGAGCCGCAGCCCTACCGGAAAATGCTTCGCAGGCTGGCGCGGCTGCACCTGGTGGGCGCCGGTGGCTCCGAGGCTGACGGCCCCCACAAAGCCCGCAGCCCCACGGGCTGTGGGGCCACGGAAGAGGCTGCCAAAGAGCTTTCCAACGAGGCATGGCTTTCCCTCCTGGCTCTTCGGGCGTGGGAGCTGTCGCCAGAGCCGCGGCCCTACCGGAAAATGCTTCGCAGGCTGGCGCGGCTGCACCTGGTGGGCGCCGGTGGCGGGGAGGCTGACGGCCGCCGGAAAGCCCGCAGCCGCACGGGCTGTTTCGCCAGGCGAGCGGCTGCCAAAGAGCTTTCCAACGAGGCACGGCTTTCCCTCCTGGCTCTTCGGGCTTGGCAGTTGTCGTCAGAGCCGCAGCCCTACCGGAAAATGCTTCGCAGCCTGGTGAGGCGGCGACACATGGGCGCCGGTGGCAGCGAGGCTGACGGCCGCCGCAAAGCCCGCAGCCCCACAGGCTGTTTCTCCAGGCGAGCGGCTGCCAAAGAGCTTTCCAACGAGGCACGGCATTCCCTCCTGGCTCTTCGGGCGTGGGAGCTGTCGCCAGAGCCGCGGCCCTACAGGAAAATGCTTCGCAGGCTGGCGCGGCTGCACCTGGTGGGCGCTGGTGGCGGGGAGGCTGACGGCCGCCACAAAGCCCGCAGCCCCACGGGCTGTGGGGCCACGCGATCGGCTGCCAAAGAGCTTTCCAACGAGGCACGGCTTTCCCTCCTGGCTCTTCGGGCGTGGGAGCTGTCGCCAGAGCCGCGGCCCTACAGGAAAATGCTTCGCAGGCTTGTGCGGCGGTGCCACGTGGGCGCCGGTGTCGCTGAGGCTGACGTCCGCCGGAAAGCCCGCAGCCCCACGGGCTGTGGGGCCACGCGAGCGGCTGCCAAAGAGGTTTCCAACGAGGCACGGCTTTCCCTCCTGGCTCTTCGGGCGTGGGAGCTGTCGTCAGAGCAGCAGCCCTACCGGAAAATGCTTCGCAGGCTGGCGCGGCTGCACCTGGTGGGCGCCAGTGGCGGGGAGGCTGACGGCCGCCACAAAGCCCGCAGCCCCACGGGCTGTGGGGCCACGCAAGAGGCTGCCAAAGAGCTTTCCAACGAGGCATGGCTTTCCCTCCTGGCTCTTCGGGCGTGGGAGCTGTCGCCAGAGCCGCGGCCCTACCGGAAAATGCTTCGCAGGCTGGCGCGGCTGCACCTGGTGGGCGCCGGTGGCGGGGAGGCTGACGGTCGCCGCAAAGCCCGCAGCCCCACGGGCTGTGGGGCCACGTGAGCGGCTGCCAAAGAGCTTTCCAACGAGGCATGGCTTTCCCTCCTGGCTCTTCGGGCGTGGGAGCTGTCGCCAGAGCCGCGGCCCTACCGGAAAACGCTTCGCAGGCTGGTGGGGCGGCGCCACGTGGGCGCCGGTGGCTCCGAGGCTGACGGCCGCCGCAAAGCCCGCAGCCCCACGGGCTGTGGGGCCACACGAGCGGCTGCCAAAGAGCTTTCCAACGAGGCACGGCTTTCCCTCCTGGCTCTTCGTGCTTGGGAGCTGTCGCCAGAGCCGCGGCCCTACCGGAAAATGCTTCGCAGGCTGGTGGGGCGGCGCCACGTAGGCGCTGGTGGCTCCGAGGCTGATGGCCGCCGCAAAGCCCGCAGCCCCACGGGCTGTGAGGCCACGCGAGCGGCTGCCAAAGAGCTTTCCAACGAGGCACGGCTTTCCCTCCTGGCTCTTCGGGCGTGGGAGCTGTCGCCAGAGTCGCAGCCCTACAGGAAAATGCTTCGCAGGCTGGCGCGGCTGCACCTGGTGGGCGCCGGTGGCTCCGAGGCTGACGGCCCCCACAAAGCCCGCAGCCCCACGGGCTGTGGGGCCATGCGAGCGGCTGCCAAAGAGCTTTCCAACGAGGCACGGCTTTCCCTCCTGGCTCTTCGGGCGTGGGAGCTGTCGCCAGAGCCGCGGCCCTACCGGAAAATGCTTCGCAGGCTGGCGCGGCTGTAGCTGGTGGGCGCCGGTGGCGGTGAGGCTGACGGCCGCCGCAAAGCCCGCAGCCCCACGGGCTGTGGGGCCACGCGAGCGGCTGCCAAAGAGCTTTCCAACGAGGCACGGCTTTCCCTCCTGGCTCTTCGTGCTTGGGAGCTGTCGCCAGAGTTGCGGCCCTACCGGAAAATGCTTCGCAGGCTGGTGGGGCGGCGCCACGTGGGCGCCGGTGGCTCCGAGGCTGACGGCCGCCGCAAAGCCCGCAGCCGCACGGGCTGTTTCGCCAGGCGAGCGGCTGCCAAAGAGCTTTCCAACGAGGCACGGCTTTCCCTCCTGGCTCTTCGGGCTTGGGAGTTGTCGTCAGAGCCGCAGCCCTACCGGAAAATGCTTCGCAGCCTGGTGAGGCGGCGCCACGTGGGCGCCGGTGGCAGCAAGGCTGACGGCCGCCGCAAAGCCCGCAGCCCCACGGGCTGTTTCGCCAGGCGAGCGGCTGCCAAAGAGCTTTCCAACGAGGCACGGCTTTCCCTCCTGGCTCTTCGGGCGTGGGAGCTGTCGCCAGAGCCGCAGCCCTACAGGAAAATGCTTCGCAGGCTGGCGCGGCGGCGCCACGTGGGCGCCGGTGTCGCTGAGGCTGACATCCGCCGGAAAGCCTGCAGCCCCACGGGCTGTGGGGCCACGCGAGCGGCCGCCAAAGAGCTTTCCAACGAGGCACGGCTTTCCCTCCTGGCTCTTCGGGCGTGGGAGCTGTCGTCAGAGCCGCAGCCCTACCGGAAAATGCTTCGCAAGCCGGCGCGGTAGAGCCACGTGGGCGCCGGTGGCGCCGAGGCTGACGGCCGCCGCAAAGCCCGCAGCCCCACGGGCTGTGGGGCCACGCAAGAGGCTGCCAAAGAGCTTTCCAACGAGGCATGGCTTTCCCTCCCTGCTCTTCGGGCGTGGGAGCTGTCGCCAAAGCCGCGGCCCTACAGGAAAATGCTTCGCAGGCTGGCGCGGCTGCACCTGGTGGGCGCCGGTGGCGCCGAGGCTGACGGTCGCCGCAAAGCCCGCAGCCACACGGGCTGTGGGGCCACGCGAGCGGCTGCCAAAGAGCTTTCCAACGAGGCATGGCTTTCCCTCCCTGCTCTTCGGGCGCGGGAGCTGTCGTCAGAGCCGTGGCCCTACTGGAAAATGCTTCGCAAGCTGGCGCGGCGGCGCCACGTGGGCGCCGGTGGCTCCGAGGCTGACGGCCGCCGCAAAGCCCGCAGCCCCACGGGCTGTGAGGCCATGCGAGCGGCTGCCAAAGAGCTTTCCAACGAGGCACGGCTTTCCCTCCTGGCTCTTCGGGCGTGGGAGCTGTCGCCAGAGCCGCGGCCCTACCGGAAAATGCTTCGCAGGGTGGCGCGGCTGTAGCTGGTAGGCGCCGGTGGCTCCGAGGCTGACGGCCGCCACAAAGCCCGCAGCCCCACGGCCTGTGGGGCCACGCGAGCGGCTGCCAAAGAGCTTTCCAACGAGGCACGGCTTTCCCTCCTCGCTCTTCGGGCTTGGGAGCTGTCGCCAGAGCCGCGGCCCTACCGGAAAATGCTTCGCAGGCTGGTGGGGCGGCGCCACGTGGGCGCCGGTGGCTCCGAGGCTGACGGCCGCCGCAAAGCCCGCAGCCCCACGGGCTGTTTCGCCAGGCGAGCGGTTGCCAAAGAGCTTTCCAACGAGGCACGGCTTTCCCTCCTGGCTCTTCGGGCGTGGGAGCTGTCGCCAGAGCCGCAGCCCTACAGGAAAATGCTTCGCAGGCTGGCGCGGCGGCGCCACGTGGGCGCCGGTGTCGCTGAGGCTGACGTCCGCCGGAAAGCCCGCAGCCCCACGGGCTGTGGGGCCACGCGAGCGGCTGCCAAAGAGCTTTCCAACGAGGCATGGCTTTCCCTCCTGGCTCTTCGGGCGTGGGAGCTGTCGTCAGAGCCGCAGCCCTACCGGAAAATGCTTCGCAGGCTGGCGCGGCTGCACCTGGTGGGCGCCAGTGGCGGGGAGGCTGACGGCCGCCGCAAAGCCCGCAGCCCCACGGGCTGTGGGGCCACGGAAGAGGCTGCCAAAGAGCTTTCCAACGAGGCACGGCTTTCCCTCCTGGCTCTTCGGGCGTGGGAGCTGTCGCCAGAGCCGCGGCCCTACCGGAAAATGCTTCGCAGGCTGGCGCGGCTGCACCTGGTGGGCGCCGGTGGCAGCGAGGCTGACAGCCGCCGCAAAGCCCGCAGCCCCACAGGCTGTTTCGCCAGACGAGCGGCTGCCAAAGAGCTTTCCAACGAGGCACGGCTTTCCCTCCTGGCTCTTCGTGCTTGGGAGCTGTCGTCAGAGCCGCGGCCCTACAGGAAAATGCTTCGCAGGCTGGCGCGGCTGCACCTGGTGGGCGCCGGTGGCGGGGAGGCTGACGGCCGCCACAAAGCCCGCAGCCCCACGGGCTGTGGGGCCACGCGATTGGCTGCCAAAGAGCTTTCCAACGAGGCACGGCTTTCCCTCCTGGCTCTTCGTGCTTGGGAGCTGTCGCCAGAGTTGCGGCCCTACCGGAAAATGCTTCGCAAGCTGGCGCGGCAGCGCCACGTGGGCACTGT
The DNA here is from genome assembly GCF_963924245.1 of Chroicocephalus ridibundus. NCBI lineage: Eukaryota > Metazoa > Chordata > Aves > Charadriiformes > Laridae > Chroicocephalus > Chroicocephalus ridibundus. Next base: position 200,004 of record NW_026961567.1, on the reverse strand, counting down.
TGGCGGCGAGGCTGACGGCCGCCGCAAAGCCCGCAGCCACACGGGCTGTTTCGCCAGGCGAGCGGCTGCCAAAGAGCTTTCCAACGAGGCACGGCTTTCCCTCCTGGCTCTTCAGGCTTTGGAGTTGTCGTCAGAGCCGTGGCCCTACTGGAAAATGCTTCGCAAGCTGGCGCGGCGGCGCCTCGTTGGCGCCGGTGGCGCCGAGGCTGACGGCCGCTGCAAAGCCCGCAGCCCCACGGGCTGTGAGGCCACGCGAGCGGCTGCCAAAGAGCTTTCCAACGAGGCACGGCTTTCCCTCCTGGCTCTTCGGGCGTGGGAGCTGTCGCCAGAGCCGCGGCCCTACAGGAAAATGCTTCGCAGGCTGGCGCGGCTGCACCTGGTGGGCGCCGGTGGCTCCGAGGCTGACGGCCGCCACAAAGCCCGCAGCCCCACGGGCTGTGGGGCCACGCGATCGGCTGCCAAAGAGCTTTCCAACGAGGCACGGCTTTCCCTCCTGGCTCTTCGTGCTTGGGAGCTGTCGCCAGAGTTGCGGCCCTACCGGAAAATGCTTCGCAGGCTGGTGGGGCGGCGGCACGTGGGCGCCAGTGGCTCCGAGGCTGACGGCCGCCGCAAAGCCCGCAGCCCCACGGGCTGTTTCGCCAGGCGAGCGGCTGCCAAAGAGCTTTCCAACGAGGCACGGCTTTCCCTCCTGGCTCTTCGGGCGTGGGAGCTGTCGCCAGAGCCGCAGCCCTACAGGAAAATGCTTCGCAGGCTGGCGCGGCGGCGCCACGTGGGCGCCGGTGTCGCTGAGGCTGACGTCCGCCGGAAAGCCCGCAGCCCCTGGGCTGTGGGGCCACGCGAGCGGCTGCCAAAGAGCTTTCCAACGAGGCAGGGCTTTCCCTCCTAGGTCTTCGGGCGTGGGAGCTGTCGCCAGAGACGCGGCCCTACCGGAAAATGCTTCGTAGGCTGGCGCAGCGGCGCCACGTGGGCGCCGGTGGCAGCGAGGCTGACGGCCGCCGCAAAGCCCGCAGCCCCACAGGCTCTTTCGCCAGGCGAGCGGCTGCCAAAGAGCTTTCCAACGAGGCACGGCTTTCTCTCCTCGCTCTTAGGGCGTGGGAGCTGTCGCCAGAGCCGCGGCCCTACAGGAAAATGCTTCGCAGGCTGGCGCGGCTGCATCTGGTGGGCGCCGGTGGCGCCGAGGCTGACGGCCGCCACAAAGCCCGCAGCCACACGGGCTGTGGGGCCACGCGAGCGGCCGCCAAAGAGCTTTCCAACGAGGCACGGCTTTCCCTCCAGGCTCTTCGGGCTTGGGTGCTGTCGTCAGAGCCGCAGCCCTACCGGAAAATGTTTCGCAAGCTGGCACGGCAGCGCCACGTGGGCGCCGGTGGCGCCGAGGCTGACGGCCGCCGCAAAGCCCGCAGCCCCACGGGCTGTGGGGCCACGCAAGAGGCTGCCAAAGAGCTTTCCAACGAGGCATGGCTTTCCCTCCTGGCTCTTCGGGCGTGGGAGCTGTCGCCAGAGCCGCAGCCCTACCGGAAAAAGCTTCGCAGGCTGGTGCGGCGGTACCACGTGGGCGCCGGTGGCGCCGAGGCTGACGGCCGCCGCAAAGCCCGCAGCCCCATGGGCTGTGGGGCCACGCGAGCGGCTGCCAAAGAGCTTTCCAACGAGGCACGGCTTTCCCTCCTGGCTCTTCGGGCGTGGGAGTTGTCGTCAGAGCCGTGGCCCTACTGGAAAATGCTTCGCAATCTGGCGCGGCGGCGCCACGTGGGCGCCGGTAGCTCCGAGGCTGACTGCCGCCGCAAAGCCCGCAGCCCCACGGGCTGTTTCGCCAGGCGAGCGGCTGCCAAAGAGCTTTCCAACGAGGCACGGCTTTCCCTCCTGGCTCTTCGGGCGTGGGAGCTGTCGCCAGAGCCGCGGCCCTACTGGAAAATGCTTCGCAGGCTGGCGCGGCTGTAGCTAGTAGGCGCCGGTGGCGCTGAGGCTGACGGCCGCCGCAAAGCCCGCAGCCCCACGGGCTGTGGGGCCACGCGAGCGGCTGCCAAAGAGCTTTCCAACGAGGCATGGCTTTCCCTCCTGGCTCTTCGTGCTTGGGAGCTGTCGCCAGAGTTGCGGCCCTACCGGAAAATGCTTCGCAGGCTGGTGGGGCGGCGCCACGTGGGCGCCAGTGGCTCCGAGGCTGACGGCCGCCGCAAAGCCCGCAGCCCCACGGGCTGTTTCGCCAGGCGAGCGGCTGCCAAAGAGCTTTCCAACGAGGCACGGCTTTCCCTCCCTGCTCTTCGGGCGTGGGAGCTGTCGCCAGAGCCGCAGCCCTACAGGAAAATGCTTCGCAGGCTGGCGCGGCGGCGCCACGTGGGCGCCGGTGTCGCTGAGGCTGACGTCCGCCGGAAAGCCCGCAGCCCCACGGGCTGTGGGGCCACGCGAGCGGCTGCCAAAGAGCTTTCCAACGAGGCACGGCTTTCCCTCCTAGGTCTTCGGGCGTGGGAGCTGTCGCCAGAGACGCGGCCCTACAGGAAAATGCTTCGCAGGCTGGCGCAGCGGCGCCACGTGGGCGCCGGTGGCAGCGAGGCTGACGGCCGCCGCAAAGCCCGCAGCCCCACAGGCTGTTTCGCCAGGCGAGCGGCTGCCAAAGAGCTTTCCAACGAGGCACGGCTTTCTCTCCTCGCTCTTCGGGCGTGGGAGCTGTCGCCAGAGCCGCGGCCCTACCGGAAAATGCTTCGCAGGCTGGCGCGGCTGCACCTGGTGGGCGCCGGTGGCGGGGAGGCTGACGGTCGCCGCAAAGCCCGCAGCCACACGGGCTGTGGGGCCACGCGAGCGGCTGCCAAAGAGCTTTCCAACGAGGCATGGCTTTCCCTCCTGGCTCTTCGGGCGTGGGAGCTGTCGCCAGAGCCGCAGCCCTACCGGAAAAAGCTTCGCAGGCTGGTGCGGCGGTACCACGTGGGCGCCGGTGGCGCCGAGGCTGACGTCCGCCGCAAAGCCCGCAGCCACACGGGCTGTGGGGCCACGCGAGCGGCTGCCAAAGAGCTTTCCAACGAGGCACGGCTTTCCCTCCTGGCTCTTCGGGCTTGGGAGTTGTCGTCAGAGCCGTGGCCCTACTGGAAAATGCTTCGCAAGCTGGCGCGGCGGCGCCACGTGGGCGCCGGTGGCTCCGAGGCTGACGGCCGCCGCAAAGCCCGCAGCCCCACGGGCTGTGAGGCCATGCGAGCGGCTGCCAAAGAGCTTTCCAACGAGGCACGGCTTTCCCTCCTGGCTCTTCGGGCGTGGGAGCTGTCGCCAGAGCCGCGGCCCTACCGGAAAATGCTTCGCAGGGTGGCGCGGCTGTAGCTGGTAGGCGCCGGTGGCTCCGAGGCTGACGGCCGCCACAAAGCCCGCAGCCCCACGGCCTGTGGGGCCACGCGAGCGGCTGCCAAAGAGCTTTCCAACGAGGCACGGCTTTCCCTCCTCGCTCTTCGGGCTTCGGAGCTGTCGCCAGAGCCGCGGCCCTACCGGAAAATGCTTCGCAGGCTGGTGGGGCGGCGCCACGTGGGCGCCGGTGGCTCCGAGGCTGACGGCCGCCGCAAAGCCCGCAGCCCCACGGGCTGTTTCGCCAGGCGAGCGGTTGCCAAAGAGCTTTCCAACGAGGCACGGCTTTCCCTCCTGGCTCTTCGGGCGTGGGAGCTGTCGCCAGAGCCGCAGCCCTACAGGAAAATGCTTCGCAGGCTGGCGCGGCGGCGCCACGTGGGCGCCGGTGTCGCTGAGGCTGACGTCCGCCGGAAAGCCCGCAGCCCCACGGGCTGTGGGGCCACGCGAGCGGCTGCCAAAGAGCTTTCCAACGAGGCATGGCTTTCCCTCCTGGCTCTTCGGGCGTGGGAGCTGTCGTCAGAGCCGCAGCCCTACCGGAAAATGCTTCGCAGGCTGGCGCGGCTGCACCTGGTGGGCGCCAGTGGCGGGGAGGCTGACGGCCGCCGCAAAGCCCGCAGCCCCACGGGCTGTGGGGCCACGGAAGAGGCTGCCAAAGAGCTTTCCAACGAGGCACGGCTTTCCCTCCTGGCTCTTCGGGCGTGGGAGCTGTCGCCAGAGCCGCGGCCCTACCGGAAAATGCTTCGCAGGCTGGCGCGGCTGCACCTGGTGGGCGCCGGTGGCAGCGAGGCTGACAGCCGCCGCAAAGCCCGCAGCCCCACAGGCTGTTTCGCCAGACGAGCGGCTGCCAAAGAGCTTTCCAACGAGGCACGGCTTTCCCTCCTGGCTCTTCGTGCTTGGGAGCTGTCGTCAGAGCCGCGGCCCTACAGGAAAATGCTTCGCAGGCTGGCGCGGCTGCACCTGGTGGGCGCCGGTGGCGGGGAGGCTGACGGCCGCCACAAAGCCCGCAGCCCCACGGGCTGTGGGGCCACGCGATTGGCTGCCAAAGAGCTTTCCAACGAGGCACGGCTTTCCCTCCTGGCTCTTCGTGCTTGGGAGCTGTCGCCAGAGTTGCGGCCCTACCGGAAAATGCTTCGCAAGCTGGCGCGGCAGCGCCACGTGGGCACTGTTGGCGGCGAGGCTGACGGCCGCCGCAAAGCCCGCAGCCACACGGGCTGTTTCGCCAGGCGAGCGGCTGCCAAAGAGCTTTCCAACGAGGCACGGCTTTCCCTCCTGGCTCTTCAGGCTTTGGAGTTGTCGTCAGAGCCGTGGCCCTACTGGAAAATGCTTCGCAAGCTGGCGCGGCGGCGCCTCGTTGGCGCAGGTGGCGCCGAGGCTGACGGCCGCTGCAAAGCCCGCAGCCCCACGGGCTGTGAGGCCACGCGAGCGGCTGCCAAAGAGCTTTCCAACGAGGCACGGCTTTCCCTCCTGGCTCTTCGGGCGTGGGAGCTGTCGCCAGAGCCGCGGCCCTACAGGAAAATGCTTCGCAGGCTGGCGCGGCTGCACCTGGTGGGCGCCGGTGGCTCCGAGGCTGACGGCCGCCACAAAGCCCGCAGCCCCACGGGCTGTGGGGCCACGCGATCGGCTGCCAAAGAGCTTTCCAACGAGGCACGGCTTTCCCTCCTGGCTCTTCGTGCTTGGGAGCTGTCGCCAGAGTTGCGGCCCTACCGGAAAATGCTTCGCAGGCTGGTGGGGCGGCGGCACGTGGGCGCCAGTGGCTCCGAGGCTGACGGCCGCCGCAAAGCCCGCAGCCCCACGGGCTGTTTCGCCAGGCGAGCGGCTGCCAAAGAGCTTTCCAACGAGGCACGGCTTTCCCTCCTGGCTCTTCGGGCGTGGGAGCTGTCGCCAGAGCCGCAGCCCTACAGGAAAATGCTTCGCAGGCTGGCGCGGCGGCGCCACGTGGGCGCCGGTGTCGCTGAGGCTGACGTCCGCCGGAAAGCCCGCAGCCCCTGGGCTGTGGGGCCACGCGAGCGGCTGCCAAAGAGCTTTCCAACGAGGCAGGGCTTTCCCTCCTAGGTCTTCGGGCGTGGGAGCTGTCGCCAGAGACGCGGCCCTACCGGAAAATGCTTCGTAGGCTGGCGCAGCGGCGCCACGTGGGCGCCGGTGGCAGCGAGGCTGACGGCCGCCGCAAAGCCCGCAGCCCCACAGGCTGTTTCGCCAGGCGAGCGGCTGCCAAAGAGCTTTCCAACGAGGCACGGCTTTCTCTCCTCGCTCTTAGGGCGTGGGAGCTGTCGCCAGAGCCGCGGCCCTACAGGAAAATGCTTCGCAGGCTGGCGCGGCTGCATCTGGTGGGCGCCGGTGGCGCCGAGGCTGACGGCCGCCACAAAGCCCGCAGCCACACGGGCTGTGGGGCCACGTGAGCGGCCGCCAAAGAGCTTTCCAACGAGGCACGGCTTTCCCTCCTGGCTCTTCGGGCTTGGGTGCTGTCGTCAGAGCCGCAGCCCTACCGGAAAATGTTTCGCAAGCTGGCACGGCAGCGCCACGTGGGCGCCGGTGGCGCCGAGGCTGACGGCCGCCGCAAAGCCCGCAGCCCCACGGGCTGTGGGGCCACGCAAGAGGCTGCCAAAGAGCTTTCCAACGAGGCATGGCTTTCCCTCCTGGCTCTTCGGGCGTGGGAGCTGTCGCCAGAGCCGCAGCCCTACCGGAAAAAGCTTCGCAGGCTGGTGCGGCGGTACCACGTGGGCGCCGGTGGCGCCGAGGCTGACGGCCGCCGCAAAGCCCGCAGCCCCATGGGCTGTGGGGCCACGCGAGCGGCTGCCAAAGAGCTTTCCAACGAGGCACGGCTTTCCCTCCTGGCTCTTCGGGCGTGGGAGTTGTCGTCAGAGCCGTGGCCCTACTGGAAAATGCTTCGCAAGCTGGCGCGGCGGCGCCACGTGGGCGCCGGTAGCTCCGAGGCTGACTGCCGCCGCAAAGCCCGCAGCCCCACGGGCTGTTTCGCCAGGCGAGCGGCTGCCAAAGAGCTTTCCAACGAGGCACGGCTTTCCCTCCTGGCTCTTCGGGCGTGGGAGCTGTCGCCAGAGCCGCGGCCCTACTGGAAAATGCTTCGCAGGCTGGCGCGGCTGTAGCTAGTAGGCGCCGGTGGCGCTGAGGCTGACGGCCGCCGCAAAGCCCGCAGCCCCACGGGCTGTGGGGCCACGCGAGCGGCTGCCAAAGAGCTTTCCAACGAGGCATGGCTTTCCCTCCTGGCTCTTCGTGCTTGGGAGCTGTCGCCAGAGTTGCGGCCCTACCGGAAAATGCTTCGCAGGCTGGTGGGGCGGCGCCACGTGGGCGCCAGTGGCTCCGAGGCTGACGGCCGCCGCAAAGCCCGCAGCCCCACGGGCTGTTTCGCCAGGCGAGCGGCTGCCAAAGAGCTTTCCAACGAGGCACGGCTTTCCCTCCCTGCTCTTCGGGCGTGGGAGCTGTCGCCAGAGCCGCAGCCCTACAGGAAAATGCTTCGCAGGCTGGCGCGGCGGCGCCACGTGGGCGCCGGTGTCGCTGAGGCTGACGTCCGCCGGAAAGCCCGCAGCCCCACGGGCTGTGGGGCCACGCGAGCGGCTGCCAAAGAGCTTTCCAACGAGGCACGGCTTTCCCTCCTAGGTCTTCGGGCGTGGGAGCTGTCGCCAGAGACGCGGCCCTACAGGAAAATGCTTCGCAGGCTGGCGCAGCGGCGCCACGTGGGCGCCGGTGGCAGCGAGGCTGACGGCCGCCGCAAAGCCCGCAGCCCCACAGGCTGTTTCGCCAGGCGAGCGGCTGCCAAAGAGCTTTCCAACGAGGCACGGCTTTCTCTCCTCGCTCTTCGGGCGTGGGAGCTGTCGCCAGAGCCGCGGCCCTACCGGAAAATGCTTCGCAGGCTGGCGCGGCTGCACCTGGTGGGCGCCGGTGGCGGGGAGGCTGACGGTCGCCGCAAAGCCCGCAGCCACACGGGCTGTGGGGCCACGCGAGCGGCTGCCAAAGAGCTTTCCAACGAGGCATGGCTTTCCCTCCTGGCTCTTCGGGCGTGGGAGCTGTCGCCAGAGCCGCAGCCCTACCGGAAAAAGCTTCGCAGGCTGGTGCGGCGGTACCACGTGGGCGCCGGTGGCGCCGAGGCTGACGTCCGCCGCAAAGCCCGCAGCCACACGGGCTGTGGGGCCACGCGAGCGGCTGCCAAAGAGCTTTCCAACGAGGCACGGCTTTCCCTCCTGGCTCTTCGGGCTTGGGAGTTGTCGTCAGAGCCGTGGCCCTACTGGAAAATGCTTCGCAAGCCGGCGCGGCGGCGCCACGTGGGCGCCGGTGGCTCCGAGGCTGACTGCCGCCGCAAAGCCCGCAGCCCCACGGGCTGTTTCGCCAGGCGAGCGGGTGCCAAAGAGCTTTCCAACGAGGCATGGCTTTCCCTCCTGGCTCTTCGGGCGTGGGAGCTGTCGCCAGAGCCGCGGCCCTACCGGAAAATGCTTCGCAGGCTGGCGCGGCTGTATCTAGTAGGCGCCGGTGGCGCTGAGGCTGACGGCCGCCGCAAAGCCCGCAGCCCCACGGGCTGTGGGGCCACGCGAGCGGCTGCCAAAGAGCTTTCCAACGAGGCACAGCTTTCCCTCCTGGATCTTCGTGCTTGGGAGCTGTCGCCAGAGTTGCGGCCCTACCGGAAAATGCTTCGCAGGCTGGTGGGGCGGCGCCACGTGGGCGCCGGTGGCTCCGAGGCTGACGGCCGCCGCAAAGCCCGCAGCCGCACGGGCTGTTTCGCCAAGCGAGCGGCTGCCAAAGAGCTTTCCAACGAGGCATGGCTTTCCCTCCTGGCTCTTCGGGCTTGGGAGCTGTCGCCAGAGTTGCGGCCCTACCGGAAAATGCTTCGCAGGCTGGCGCGGCAGCGCCACGTGGGCGCCGGTGGCTCCGAGGCTGACGGCCGCCACAAAGCCCGCAGCCCCACGGGCTGTGGGGCCACTAAAGCGGCTGCCAAAGAGCTTTCCAACGAGGCATGGCTTTCCCTCCTGGCTCTTCGGGCGTGGGAGCTGTCGTCAGAACTACAGCCCTACCGGAAAATGCTTCGCAAGCTGGCGCGGCAGCGCCACGTGGGCGCCGGTGGCGCGGAGGCTGACCGCCGCCGCAAAGCCCGCAGCCCCACGGGCTGTGGGGCCACGCGAGCGGCTGCCAAAGAGCTTTCCAACGAGGCACGGCTTTCCCTCCTGGCTCTTCGGGCGTGGGAGCTGTCGCCAGAGCCGCGGCCCTACAGGAAAATGCTTCGCAGGCTTGTGCGGCGGCGCCACGTGGGCGCCGGTGGCTCCGAGGCTGACCGCCGCCGCAAAGCCCGCAGCCCCACGGGCTGTGGGGCCACGCGAGCGGCTGCCAAAGAGCTTTCCAACGAGGCACGGCTTTCCCTCCTGGCTCTTCGGGCGTGGGAGCTGCCGCCAGAGCCGCGGCCCTACCGCAAAGTGCTTCGCAGGCTGGTGGGGCGGCGCCACGTGGGCGCTGGTGGCTCCGAGGCTGACGGCCGCCGCAAAGCCCGCAGCCCCACGGGCTGTGGGGCCACGCGAGCGGCTGCCAAAGAGCTTTCCAACGAGGCACGGCTTTCCCTCCTGGCTCTTCGGGCGTGGGAGCTGTCGCCAGAGCCGCGGCCCTACCGGAAAATGCTTCGCAGCCTGGCGCGGCTGTAGCTGGTGGGCGCCGGTGGCGCTGAGGCTGACGGCCGCCACAAAGCCCGCAGCCCCACGGGCTGTGGGGCCACGCGAGCGGCTGCCAAAGAGCTTTCCAACGAGGCATGGCTTTCCCTCCTGGCTCTTCGGGCGTGGGAGCTGTCGCCAGAGTTGCGGCCCTACCAGAAAATTCTTCGTAGGCTGGCGCAGCGGCGCCACGTGGGCGCCGGTGGCAGCGAGGATGACGGCCGCCGCAAAGCCCGCAGCCCCACAGGCTGTTTCGCCAGGCGAGCGGCTGCCAAAGAGCTTTCCAACGAGGCACGGCTTTCCCTCCTAGGTCTTCGGGCGTGGGAGCTGTCGCCAGAGCCGCGGCCCTACAGGAAAATGCTTCGCAGGCTGGCGCGGCTGCACCTGGTAGACGCCGGTGGCGGGGAGGCTGACGGTTGCCGCAAAGCCCGCAGCCCCACGGGCTGTGGGGCCACGCGAGCGGCTGCCAAAGAGCTTTCCAACGAGGCACGGCTTTCCCTCCTGGCTCTTCGGGCGTGGGAGCTGTCGCCAGAGTCGCGGCCCTACCGGAAAATGCTTCGCAGGCTGGTGGGGCGGCGCCACGTGGGCGCCGGTGGCTCCGAGGCTGACGGCCGCAGCAAAGCCCGCAGCCGCACCGGCTGTTTCGCCAGGCGAGCGGCTGCCAAAGAGCTTTCCAACGAGGCACGGCTTTCCCTCCTGGCTCTTCGGGCGTGGGAGCTGTCGCCAGAGTTGCGGCCCTACCGGAAAATGCTTCGCAGGCTGGCGCGGCAGCGCCACGTGGGCGCCGGTGGCTCCGAGGCTGACGGCCGCCACAAAGCCCGCAGCCCCACGGGCTGTGGGGCCACTAAAGCGGCTGCCAAAGAGCTTTCCAACGAGGCATGGCTTTCCCTCCTGGCTCTTCGGGCGTGGGAGCTGTCGTCAGAACTACAGCCCTACCGGAAAATGCTTCGCAAGCTGGCGCGGCAGCGCCACGTGGGCGCCGGTGGCGCGGAGGCTGACCGCCGCCGCAAAGCCCGCAGCCCCACGGGCTGCGGGGCCACGCGAGCGGCTGCCAAAGAGCTTTCCAACGAGGCACGGCTTTCCCTCCTGGCTCTTCGGGCGTGGGAGCTGTCGCCAGAGCCGCGGCCCTACAGGAAAATGCTTCGCAGGCTTGTGCGGCGGCGCCACGTGGGCGCCGGTGGCTCCGAGGCTGACGGCCGCCGCAAAGCCCGCAGCCCCACGGGCTGTGGGGCCACGCGAGCGGCTGCCAAAGAGCTTTCCAACGAGGCACGGCTTTCCCTCCTGGCTCTTCGGGCGTGGGAGCTGTCGCCAGAGCCGCGGCCCTACCGGAAAATGCTTCGCAGCCTGGCGCGGCTGTAGCTGGTGGGCGCCGGTGGCGCTGAGGCTGACGGCCGCCACAAAGCCCGCAGCCCCACGGGCTGTGGGGCCACGCGAGCGGCTGCCAAAGAGCATTCCAACGAGGCACGGCTTTCCCTCCTGGCTCTTCGGGCGTGGGAGCTGTCGCCAGAGTTGCGGCCCTACCAGAAAATGCTTCGTAGGCTGGCGCAGCGGCGCCACGTGGGCGCCGGTGGCAGCGAGGATGACGGCCGCCGCAAAGCCCGCAGCCCCACAGGCTGTTTCGCCAGGCGAGCGGCTGCCAAAGAGCTTTCCAACGAGGCACGGCTTTCCCTCCTAGGTCTTCGGGCGTGGGAGCTGTCGCCAGAGCCGCGGCCCTACAGGAAAATGCTTCGCAGGCTGGCGCGGCTGCACCTGGTAGACGCCGGTGGCGGGGAGGCTGACGGTTGCCGCAAAGCCCGCAGCCCCACGGGCTGTGGGGCCACGCGAGCGGCTGCCAAAGAGCTTTCCAACGAGGCACGGCTTTCCCTCCTGGCTCTTCGGGCGTGGGAGATGTCGCCAGAGTCGCGGCCCTACCGGAAAATGCTTCGCAGGCTGGTGGGGCGGCGCCACGTGGGCGCCGGTGGCTCCGAGGCTGACGGCCGCAGCAAAGCCCACAGCCGCACCGGCTGTTTCGCCAGGCGAGCGGCTGCCAAAGAGCTTTCCAACGAGGCACGGCTTTCCCTCCTGGCTCTTCGGGCGTGGGAGCTGTCGTCAGAGCCGCAGCCCTACCGGAAAATGCTTCGCAGGCTGGCGCGGCTGCACCTGGTGGGCGCCAGTGGCGGGGAGGCTGACGGCCGCCACAAAGCCCGCAGCCCCACAGGCTGTGGGGCCACGCAAGAGGCTGCCAAAGAGCTTTCCAACGAGGCATGGCTTTCCCTCCTGGCTCTTCGGGCGTGGGAGCTGTCGCCAGAGCCGCGGCCCTACCGGAAAATGCTTCGCAGGCTGGCGCGGCTGCACCTGGTGGGCGCCGGTGGCGGGGAGGCTGACGGTCGCCGCAAAGCCCGCAGCCGCACGGGCTGTTTCGCCAGGCGAGCGGCTGCCAAAGAGCTTTCCAACGAGGCACGGCTTTCCCTCCTGGCTCTTCGGGCGTGGGAGCTGTCGCCAGAGCCGCGGCCCTACAGGAAAATGCTTCGCAGGCTGGCGCGGCTGCACCTGGTGGGCGCCGGTGGCGGGGAGGCTGACGGCCGCCACAAAGCCCGCAGCCCCACGGGCTGTGGGGCCACGCGATCGGCTGCCAAAGAGCTTTCCAACGAGGCACGGCTTTCCCTCCTGGCTCTTCGGGCGTGGGAGCTGTCGCCAGAGTTGCGGCCCTACCGGAAAATGCTTCGCAGGCTGGTGGGGCGGCGCCACGTGGGCGCCGGTGGCTCCGAGGCTGACGGCCGCCGCAAAGCCCGCAGCCCCACGGGCTGTTTCGCCAGGCGAGCGGCTGCCAAAGAGCTTTCCAACGAGGCACAGCTTTCCCTCCTGGCTCTTCGGGCGTGGGAGCTGTCGCCAGAGCCGCAGCCCTACAGGAAAATGCTTCGCAGGCTGGCGCGGCGGCGCCACGTGGGCGCCGGTGTCGCTGAGGCTGACGTCCGCCGGAAAGCCCGCAGCCCCACGGGCTGTGGGGCCACGCGAGCGGCTGCCAAAGAGGTTTCCAACGAGGCACGGCTTTCCCTCCTGGCTCTTCGGGCGTGGGAGCTGTCGTCAGAGCAGCAGCCCTACCGGAAAATTCTTCGCAGGCTGGCGCGGCTGCACCTGGTGGGCGCCAGTGGCGGGGAGGCTGACGGCCGCCACAAAGCCCGCAGCCCCACGGGCTGTGGGGCCACGCAAGAGGCTGCCAAAGAGCTTTCCAACGAGGCATGGCTTTCCCTCCTGGCTCTTCGGGCGTGGGAGCTGTCGCCAGAGCCGCGGCCCTACCGGAAAATGCTTCGCAGGCTGGCGCGGCTGCACCTGGTGGGCGCCGGTGGCGGGGAGGCTGACGGTCGCCGCAAAGCCCGCAGCCCCACGGGCTGTGGGGCCACGCGAGCGGCTGCCAAAGAGCTTTCCAACGAGGCATGGCTTTCCCTCCTGGCTCTTCGGGCGTGGGAGCTGTCGCCAGAGCCGCGGCCCTACCGGAAAATGCTTCGCAGGCTGGTGGGGCGGCGCCACGTAGGCGCTGGTGGCTCCGAGGCTGACGGCCGCCGCAAAGCCCGCAGCCCCACGGGCTGTGGGGCCACGCGAGCGGCTGCCAAAGAGCTTTCCAACGAGGCATGGCTTTCCCTCCCTGCTCTTCGGGCGTGGGAGCTGTCGCCAGAGCCGCAGCCCTACCGGAAAATGCTTCGCAGGCTGGTGCGGCGGTACCACGTGGGCGCCGGTGGCAACGAGGCTGACGGTCGCCGCAAAGCCCGCAGCCACACGGGCTGTGGGGCCACGCGAGCGGCTGCCAAAGAGCTTTCCAACGAGGCATGGCTTTCCCTCCCTGCTCTTCGGGCGCGGGAGCTGTCGTCAGAGCCGTGGCCCTACTGGAAAATGCTTCGCAAGCTGGCGCGGCGGCGCCACGTGGGCGCCCGTGGCTCCGAGGCTGACGGCCGCCGCAAAGCCCGCAGCCCCACGGGCTGTGAGGCCATGCGAGCGGCTGCCAAAGAGCTTTCCAACGAGGCACGGCTTTCCCTCCTGGCTCTTCGGGCGTGGGAGCTGTCGCCAGAGCCGCGGCCCTACCGGAAAATGCTTCGCAGGGTGGCGCGGCTGTAGCTGGTAGGCGCCGGTGGCGCTGAGGCCGACGGCCGCCGCAAAGCCCGCAGCCCCACGGGCTGTGGGGCCACGCGAGCGGCTGCCAAAGAGCTTTCCAACGAGGCACGGCTTTCCCTCCTCGCTCTTCGGGCGTGGGAGCTGTCGCCAGAGCCGCGGCCCTACAGGAAAATGCTTCGCAGGCTGGCGCGGCTGCACCTGGTGGGCGCCGGTGGCTCCGAGGCTGACGGCCGCCACAAAGCCCGCAGCCCCACGGCCTGTGGGGCCACGCGAGCGGCTGCCAAAGAGCTTTCCAACGAGGCACGGCTTTCCCTCCTGGCTCTTCGGGCGTGGGAGCTGTCGCCAGAGCCGCGGCCCTACCGGAAAATGCTTCGCAGGCTGGTGGGGCGGCGCCACGTGGGCGCGGTGGCTCCGAGGCTGACGGCCGCCGCAAAGCCCGCAGCCCCACGGGCTGTTTCGCCAGGCGAGCGGTTGCCAAAGAGCTTTCCAACGAGGCACGGCTTTCCCTCCTGGCTCTTCGGGCGTGGGAGCTGTCGCCAGAGCCGCAGCCCTACAGGAAAATGCTTCGCAGGCTGGCGCGGCGGCGCCACGTGGGCGCCGGTGTCGCTGAGGCTGACGTCCGCCGGAAAGCCCGCAGCCCCACGGGCTGTGGGGCCACGCGAGCGGCTGCCAAAGAGCTTTCCAACGAGGCATGGCTTTCCCTCCTGGCTCTTCAGGCGTGGGAGCTGTCGTCAGAGCCGCAGCCCTACCGGAAAATGCTTCGCAGGCTGGCGCGGCTGCACCTGGTGGGCGCCAGTGGCGGGGAGGCTGATGGCCGCCGCAAAGCCCGCAGCCCCACGGGCTGTGGGGCCACGCGAGCGGCTGCCAAAGTGCTTTCCAACGAGGCACGGCTTTCCCTCCTGGCTCTTCGGGCGTGGGAGCTGTCGCCAGAGCCGCGGCCCTACCGGAAAATGCTTCGCAGGCTGGCGCGGCGGCGCCACGTGGGCGCCGGTGGCAGCGAGGCTGACAGCCGCCGCAAAGCCCGCAGCCCCACGGGCTGTGGGGCCACGCGAGCGGCTGCCAAAGAGCTTTCCAACGAGGCACGGCTTTCCCTCCTGGCTCTTCGTGCTTGGGAGCTGTCGTCAGAGCCGCGGCCCTACAGGAAAATGCTTCGCAGGCTGGCGCGGCTGCACCTGGTGGGCGCCGGTGGCGGGGAGGCTGACGGCCGCCACAAAGCCCGCAGCCCCACGGGCTGTGGGGCCACGCGATTGGCTGCCAAAGAGCTTTCCAACGAGGCACGGCTTTCCCTCCTGGCTCTTCGGGCTTGGGAGCTGTCGCCAGAGTTGCGGCCCTACCGGAAAATGCTTCGCAAGCTGGCGCGGCAGCGCCACGTGGGCACTGTTGGCGGCGAGGCTGACGGCCGCCGCAAAGCCCGCAGCCACACGGGCTGTTTCGCCAGGCGAGCGGCTGCCAAAGAGCTTTCCAACGAGGCACGGCTTTCTCTCCTGGCTCTTCGGGCGTGGGAGCTGTCGCCAGAGCCGTGGCCCTACTGGAAAATGCTTCGCAAGCTGGCGGGGCGGCGCCTCGTTGGCGCCGGTGGCGCCGAGGCTGACGGCCGCTGCAAAGCCCGCAGCCCCACGGGCTGTGAGGCCACGCGAGCGGCTGCCAAAGAGCTTTCCAACGAGGCACGGCTTTCCCTCCTGGCTCTTCGGGCGTGGGAGCTGTCGCCAGAGCCGCGGCCCGACAGGAAAATGCTTCGCAGGCTGGCGCAGCTGCACCTGGTGGGCGCCGGTGGCTCCGAGGCTGACGGCCGCCACAAAGCCCGCAGCCCCACGGGCTGTGGGGCCACGCGATCGGCTGCCAAAGAGCTTTCCAACGAGGCACGGCTTTCCCTCCTGGCTCTTCGTGCTTGGGAGCTGTCGCCAGAGTTGCGGCCCTACCGGAAAATGCTTCGCAGGCTGGTGGGGCGGCGCCACGTGGGCGCCAGTGGCTCTGAGGCTGACGGCCGCCGCAAAGCCCGCAGCCCCACGGGCTGTTTCGCCAGGCGAGCGGCTGCCAAAGAGCTTTCCAACGAGGCACGGCTTTCCCTCCTGGCTCTTCGGGCGTGGGAGCTGTCGCCAGAGCCGCAGCCCTACAGGAAAATGCTTCGCAGGCTGGCGCGGCGGCGCCACGTGGGCGCCGGTGTCGCTGAGGCTGACGTCCGCCGGAAAGCCCGCAGCCCCACGGGCTGTGGGGCCACGCGAGCGGCTGCCAAAGAGCTTTCCAACGAGGCAGGGCTTTCCCTCCTAGGTCTTCGGGCGTGGGAGCTGTCGCCAGAGACGCGGCCCTACCGGAAAATGCTTCGCAGGCTGGCGCAGCAGCGCCACGTGGGCGCCGGTGGCAGCGAGGCTGACGGCCGCCGCAAAGCCCGCAGCCCCACAGGCTGTTTCGCCAGGCGAGCGGCTGCCAAAGAGCTTTCCAACGAGGCACGGCTTTCTCTCCTCGCTCTTAGGGCGTGGGAGCTGTCGCCAGAGCCGCGGCCCTACAGGAAAATGCTTCGCAGGCTGGCGCGGCTGCACCTGGTGGGCGCCGGTGGCGCCGAGGCTGACGGCCGCCACAAAGCCCGCAGCCCCACGGGCTGTGGGGCCACGCGAGCGGCTGCCAAAGAGCTTTCCAACGAGGCATGGCTTTCCCTCCTGGCTCTTCGTGCTTGGGAGCTGTCGCCAGAGTTGCGGCCCTACCGGAAAATGCTTCGCAGGCTGGTGGGGCGGCGCCACGTGGGCTCCGGTGGCTCCGAGGCTGACGGCCGCCGCAAAGCCCGCAGCCGCACGGGCTGTTTCGCCAAGCGAGCGGCTGCCAAAGAGCTTTCCAACGAGGCACGGCTTTCCCTCCTGGCTCTTCGGGCTTGGGAGCTGTCGCCAGAGTTGCGGCCCTACCGGAAAATGCTTCGCAGGCTGGTGGGGCGGCGCCACGTGGGCTCCGGTGGCTCCGAGGCTGACAACCGCCGCAAAGCCCGCAGCCCCACGGGCTGTTTCGCCAGGCGAGCGGCTGCCAAAGAGCTTTCCAACGAGGCATGGCTTTCCCTCCTGGCACTTCGGCCGTGGGAGCTGTCGTCAGAACTACAGCCCTACCGGAAAATGCTTCGCAAGCTGGCGCGGCAGCGCCACGTGGGCGCCGGTGGCGCCGAGGCTGACGGCCACCGCAAAGCCCGCAGCCCCAAGGGCTGTGGGGCCACGCGAGCGGCTGCCAAAGAGCTTTCCAACGAGGCACGGCTTTCCCTCCTGGCTCTTCGGGCTTCGGAGCTGTCGCCAGAGTTGCGGCCCTACCGGAAAATGCTTCGCAAGCTGGCGCGGCAGCGCCACGTGGGCACTGTTGGCGGCGAGGCTGACGGCCGCCGCAAAGCCCGCAGCCACACGGGCTGTTTCGCCAGGCGAGCGGCTGCCAAAGAGCTTTCCAACGAGGTACGGCTTTCCCTCCTGGCTCTTCGGGCTTGGGAACTGTCGCCAGAGCCGCGGCCCTACCGGAAAATGCTTCGCAGACTGGTGCGGCGGCGCCACGTAGGCGCTGGTGTCGCCGAGGCTGACGGCCGCCGCAAAGCCCGCAGCCCCACGGGCTGTGGGGCAACGCGAGAGGCTGCCAAAGAGCTTTCCAACGAGGCACGGCTTTCCCTCCTGGCTCTTCGGGCGTGGGAGCTGTCGCCAGAGCCGCGGCCCTACAGAAAAATGCTTCGCAGGCTGGTGGGGCGGCGAAACGTGGGCGCCAGTGGCTCCGAGGCTGACGGCCGCCGCAAAGCCCGCAGCCCCACGGGCTGTTTCGCCAGGCGAGCGGCTGCCAAAGAGCTTTCCAACGAGGCACGGCTTTCCCTCCTGGCTCTTCGGGCGTGGGAGCTGTCGCCAGAGACGCGGCCCTACAGGAAAATGCTTCGCAGGCTGGCGCAGCGGCGCCACGTGGGCGCCGGTGGCAGCGAGGCTGACGGCCGCCGCAAAGCCCGCAGCCCCACAGGCTGTTTCGCCAGGCGAGCGGCTGCCAAAGAGCTTTCCAACGAGGCACGGCTTTCTCTCCTCGCTCTTAGGGCGTGGGAGCTGTCGCCAGAGCCGCGGCCCTACCGGAAAATGCTTCGCAGGCTGGCGCGGCTGCACCTGGTGGGCGCCGGTGGCGGGGAGGCTGACGGTCGCCGCAAAGCCCGCAGCCACACGGGCTGTGGGGCCACGCGAGCGGCTGCCAAAGAGCTTTCCAACGAGGCACAGCTTTCCCTCCTGGATCTTCGTGCTTGGGAGCTGTCGCCAGAGTTGCGGCCCTACCGGAAAATGCTTCGCAGGCTGGTGGGGCGGCGCCACGTGGGCGCCGGTGGCTCCGAGGCTGACGGCCGCCGCAAAGCCCGCAGCCGCACGGGCTGTTTCGCCAAGCGAGCGGCTGCCAAAGAGCTTTCCAACGAGGCATGGCTTTCCCTCCTGGCTCTTCGGGCTTGGGAGCTGTCGCCAGAGTTGCGGCCCTACCGGAAAATGCTTCGCAGGCTGGCGCGGCAGCGCCACGTGGGCGCCGGTGGCTCCGAGGCTGACAGCCGCCACAAAGCCCGCAGCCCCACGGGCTGTGGGGCCACTAAAGCGGCTGCCAAAGAGCTTTCCAACGAGGCATGGCTTTCCCTCCTGGCTCTTCGGGCGTGGGAGCTGTCGTCAGAACTACAGCCCTACCGGAAAATGCTTCGCAAGCTGGCGCGGCAGCGCCACGTGGGCGCCGGTGGCGCGGAGGCTGACCGCCGCCGCAAAGCCCGCAGCCCCAAGGGCTGTGGGGCCACGCGAGCGGCTGCCAAAGAGCTTTCCAACGAGGCACGGCTTTCCCTCCTGGCTCTTCGGGCTTAGGAGCTGTCGTCAGAGCCGCGGCCCTACAGGAAAATGCTTCGCAGGCTTGTGCGGCGGCGCCACGTGGGCGCCGGTGGCGCGGAGGCTGACCGCCGCCGCAAAGCCCGCAGCCCCACGGGCTGTGGGGCCACGCGAGCGGCTGCCAAAGAGCTTTCCAACGAGGCACGGCTTTCCCTCCTGGCTCTTCGGGCGTGGGAGCTGTCGCCAGAGCCGCGGCCCTACCGCAAAGTGCTTCGCAGGCTGGTGGGGCGGCGCCACGTGGGCGCCGGTGGCTCCGAGGCTGACGGCCGCCGCAAAGCCCGCAGCCCCACGGGCTGTGGGGCCACGCGATCGGCTGCCAAAGAGCTTTCCAACGAGGCACGGCTTTCCCTCCTGGCTCTTCGGGCGTGGTAGCTGTCGCCAGAACCGCGGCCCTACCGGAAAATGCTTCGCAGCCTGGCGCGGCTGTAGCTGGTGGGCGCCGGTGGCGCTGAGGCTGACGGCCGCCACAAAGCCCGCAGCCCCACGGGCTGTGGGGCCACGCGAGCGGCTGCCAAAGAGCTTTCCAACGAGGCATGGCTTTCCCTCCTGGCTCTTCGGGCGTGGGAGCTGTCGCCAGAGTTGCGGCCCTACCGGAAAATGCTTCGCAGGCTGGCGCGGCGGTGACACATGGGCGCCGGTGGCAGCGAGGCTGACGGCCGCCGCAAAGCCCGCAGCCGCACCGGCTGTTTCGCCAGGCGAGCGGCTGCCAAAGAGCTTTCCAACGAGGCACGGCTTTCCCTCCCTGCTCTTCGGGCGTGGGAGCTGTCGCCAGAGCCGCGGCCCTACAGGAAAATGCTTCGCAGGCTGGCGCGGCTGCACCTGGTAGGCGCCGGTGGCGGGGAGACTGACGGTCGCCGCAAAGCCCGCAGCCCCACGGGCTGTGGGGCCACGCGAGCGGCTGCCAAAAAGCTTTCCAACGAGGCAAGGCTTTCCCTCCCTGCTCTTCGGGCGTGGGAGCTGTCGCCAGAGTCGCGGCCCTACCGGAAAATGCTTCGCAGGCTGGTGGGGCGGCGCCACGTGGGCGCCGGTGGCTCCGAGGCTGACGGCCGCAGCAAAGCCCGCAGCCGCACCGGCTGTTTCGCCAGGCGAGCGGCTGCCAAAGAGCTTTCCAACGAGGCACGGCTTTCCCTCCCTGCTCTTCGGGCGTGGGAGCTGTCGCCAGAGTTGCGGCCCTACCGGAAAATGCTTCGCAGGCTGGTGGGGCGGCGCCAAGTGGGCGCCGGTGGCTCCGAGGCTGACAACCGCCGCAAAGCCCGCAGCCCCACGGGCTGTGGGGCCACGCGAGCGGCTGCCAAAGACCTTTCCAACGAGGCATGGCTTTCCCTCCTGGCTCTTCGGGCTTGGGAGCTGTCGTCAGAGCTGCAGCCCTACCGGAAAATGCTTCGCAAGCTGGCGTGGCAGCGCCACGTAGGCGCCGGTTGCGCCGAGGCTGACGGCCGCCGCAAAGCCCGCAGCCCCACGGGCTGTGGGGCCACGCGAGCAGCTGCCAAAGAGCTTTCCAACGAGGCACGGCTTTCCCTCCTGGCTCTTCGGGCGTGGGAGCTGTCACCAGAGTCGCGGCCCTACCGGAAAATGCTTCGCAGGCTGGCGCGGCTGTAGCTGGTAGGCACCGGTGGCGCTGAGGCTGACGGCCGCCGCAAAGCCCGCAGCCCCACGGGCTGTGGGGCCACGCGAGCGGCTGCCAAAGAGCTTTCCAACGAGGCACGGCTTTCCCTCCTGGCTCTTCGTGCTTGGGAGCTGTCGCCAGAGTTGCGGCCCTACCGGAAAATGCTTCGCAGGCTCGTGGGGCGGCGCCACGTGGGCGCCGGTGGCTCCGAGGCTGACGGCCGCCGCAAAGCCCGCAGCCGCACGGGCTGTTTCGCCAGGCGAGCGGCTGCCAAAGAGCTTTCCAACGAGGCATGGCTTTCCCTCCTGGCTCTTCGGGCTTGGGAGCTGTCGCCAGAGTTGCGGCCCTACCGGAAAATGCTTCGCAGGCTGGTGGGGCGGCGCCACGTGGGCGCCGGTGGCTCCGAGGCTGACGGCCGCCACAAAGCCCGCAGCCCCACGGGCTGTGGGGCAACTAAAGCGGCTGCCAAAGAGCTTTCCAACGAGGCACGGCTTTCCGTCCTGGCTCTTCGGGCGTGGGAGCTGTCGTCAGAGCCGTGGCCCTGCTGGAAAATGCTTCGCTAGCTGGCGCGGTGGCGCCACGTGGGCGCCGGTGGCGCCGAGGCTGACGGCCGCCGCAAAGCCCGCAGCCCCACGGGCTGTGAGGCCACGCGAGCGGCTGCCAAAGAGCTTTCCAACGAGGCACGGCTTTCCCTCCTGGCTCTTCGGGCGTGGGAGCTGTCACCAGAGCCGCGGACCTACCGGAAAATGCTTCGCAGGCTGGCGCGGCTGCACCTGGTGGGCGCCAGTGGCGGGGAGGCTGACGGCCGCCACAAAGCCCGCAGCCCCACGGGCTGTGGGGCCACGCGAGCGGCTGCCAAAGAGCTTTCCAACGAGGCACGGCTTTCCCTCCTGGCTCTTCGGGCGTGGGAGCTGTCGGCAGAGCCGCGGCCCTACCGGAAAATGCTTTGCAGGCTGGCGCGGCTGTAGCTGGTGGGCGCCGGTGGCGCTGAGGCTGACAGCCGCCGCAAAGCCCGCAGCCCCACGGGCTGTGGGGCCACGCGAGCGGCTGCCAAAGAGCTTTCCAACGAGGCACGGCTTTCCCTCCCTGCTCTTCGGGCGTGGGAGCTGTCGCCAGAGCCGCAGCCCTACAGGAAAATGCTTCGCAGGCTGGCGCGGCTGCACCTGGTAGGCGCCGGTGGCGGGAAGGCTGACGGTCGCCGCAAAGCCCGCAGCCCCACGGGCTGTTTCGCCAGGCGAGCGGCTGCCAAAGAGCTTTCCAACGAGGCACGGCTTTCCCTCCTGGCTCTTTGGGCGTGGGAGCTGTCGTCAGAGCCGCGGCCCTACCGGAAAATGCTTCGCAAGCTGGCACGGCGGCGCCACGTGGGCGCCGGTGGCGCGGAGGCTGACGGCCGCCGCAAAGCCCGCAGCCCCATGGGCTGTGGGGCCACGCGAGCGGCTGCCAAAGAGCATTCCAACAAGGCACGGCTTTCCCTCCTGGGTCTTCGGGCATGGGAGCTGTCGCCAGAGACGCGGCCCTACTGGAAAATGCTTCGCAGGCTGGTGCGGCGGCGCCACGTGGGCGCCGGTGGCGCGGAGGCTGACGTCCGCCACAAAGCCCGCAGCCCCACGGGCTGTGGGGCCACGCGAGCGGCTGCCAAAGAGCTTTCCAACGAGGCACGGCTTTCCCTCCCTGCTCTTCGGGCGTGGGAGCTGTCGCCAGAGCCGCGGCCCTACCGGAAAATGCTTCGCAGGCTGGCGCGTCTGCACCACGTGGGCGCCGGTGTCGCTGAGGCTGACGGTCGCCGCAAAGCCCGCAGCCCCACGGGCTGTGGGGCCACGCGAGCGGCTGCCAAAGAGCTTTCCAACGAGGCACGGCTTTCCCTCCTGGCTGTTCGGGCGTGGGAGCCGTCGCCAGAGCCGCGGCCCTACTGGAAAATGCTTCGCAGGCTGGCGCGGCTGCACCTGGTGGGCGCCGGTGGCGGGGACGCTGACGGTCGCCGCAAAGCCCGCAGCCCCACGGGCTGTGGGGCCACGCGAGCGGCTGCCAAAGAGCTTTCCAACGAGACATGGCTTTCCCTCCTGGCTCTTCGGGCGTGGGAGCTGTCGCCAGAGTTGCGGCCCTACCGGAAAACGCTTCGCAGGCTGGTGCGGCGGCGCCACGTGGGCGCCGGTGTCGCCGAGGCTGACGGCCGCCGTATAGCCCGCAGCCACACGGGCTGTGGGGCCACGCGAGCGGCTGCCAAAGAGCTTTCCAACGAGGCACGGCTTTCCCTCCTGGCTCTTCGGGCTTGGGAGCTGTCGTCAGAGCCGCAGCCCTACCGGAAAATGCTTCGCAGGCTGGCGCGGCAGCGCCACGTGGGCGCCAGTGGCGGCGAGGCTGACGGTCGCCGCAAAGCCCGCAGCCCCACGGGCTGTTTCGCCAGGCGAGCGGCTGCCAAAGAGCTTTCCAACGAGGCACGGCTTTCCCTGCTAGGTCTTCGGGCGTGGGAGCTGTCGTCAGAGCCGCGGCCCTACCGGAAAATGCTTCGCAGGCTGGCGCGGCAGCGCCACGTGGGCGCCGGTGGCGGCGAGGGTGACGGTCGCCGCAAAGCCCGCAGCCCCACGGGCTGTTTCGCCAGGTGAGCGTCTGCCAAAGAGCTTTCCAACGAGGCACGGCTTTCCCTCCTGGTTCTTCGGGCTTGGGAGCTGTCGCCAGAGTTGCGGCCCTACCGGAAAATGCTTCGCAGGCTGGTGGGGCGGCGCCACGTGTGCGCCGGTGGCTCTAAGGCTGACGGCCGCCACAAAGCCCGCAGCCCCACGGGCTGTTTCGCCAGGCGAGCGGCTGCCAAAGAGCTTTCCAACGAGGCACGGCTTTCCCTCCTGGCTCTTCAGGCGAGGGAGCTGTCGCCAGAGCCGCGGCCCTACCGCAAAATGCTTCGCAGGCTAGCGCGGCGGCGCCATGTGGGTGCCGGTTGCGCTGAGGCTGACGGCCGCCGCAAAGCCCGCAGCCCCACGGGCTGTGGGGCCACGCGAGCGGCTGCCAAAGAGCTTTCCAACGAGGCACGGCTTTCCCTCCTGGCTCTTCGGGCGTGGGAGCTGTCGTCAGAGCCGCGGCCCTACCGGAAAATGCTTCGCAGGCTTGTGCGGCGGCACCACGTGGGCGCCGGTGGCTCCGAGGCTGACGGCCGCCGCAAAGCCCGCAGCTCCACAGGCTGTTTCGCCAGGCGAGCGGCTGCCAAAGAGCTTTCCAACGAGGCACGGCTTTCCCTCCTGGCTCTTCGGGCGTGGGAGCTGTCGCCAGAGCCGCGGCCCTACCGGAAAATGCTTCGCAGGCTGGTGGGGCGGCGCCACGTGGGCGCTGGTGGCTCCGAGGCTGACGGCCACCGCAAAGCCCGCAGCCCCATGGGCTGTGGGGCCACGCAAGCGGCTGCCAAAGAGCTTTCCAACGAGGCACGGCTTTCCCTCCTGGGTCTTCGGGCTTGGGAGTTGTCGTCAGAGCCGTGGCCCTACTGGAAAATGCTTCGCAAGCTGGCGCGGCGGCGCCACGTGGGCGCCGGTGGCGCCGAGGCTGACGGCCGCCGCAAAGCCCGCAGCCCCACGGGCTGTGAGGCCACGCGAGCGGCTGCCAAAGAGCTTTCCAACGAGGCACGGCTTTCCCTCCCTGCTCTTCGGGCGTGGGAGCTGTCGCCAGAGCCGCGGCCCTACAGGAAAATGCTTCGCAGGCTGGCGCGGCTGCACCTGGTAGGCGCCGGTGGCGGGGAGACTGACGGTCGCCGCAAAGCCCGCAGCCCCACGGGCTGTGGGGCCACGCGAGCGGCTGCCAAAGAGCTTTCCAACGAGGCACGGCTTTCCCTCCCTGCTCTTCGGGCGTGGGAGCTGTCGCCAGAGTCGCGGCCCTACCGGAAAATGCTTCGCAGGCTGGTGGGGCGGCGCCACGTGGGCGCCGGTGGCTCCGAGGCTGACGGCCGCAGCAAAGCCCGCAGCCGCACCGGCTGTTTCGCCAGGCGAGCGGCTGCCAAAGAGCTTTCCAACGAGGCACGGCTTTCCCTCCCTGCTCTTCGGGCGTGGGAGCTGTCGCCAGAGTTGCGGCCCTACCGGAAAATGCTTCGCAGGCTGGTGGGGCGGCGCCACGTGGGCGCCGGTGGCTCCGAGGCTGACAACCGCCGCAAAGCCCGCAGCCCCACGGGCTGTGGGGCCACGCGAGCGGCTGCCAAAGACCTTTCCAACGAGGCATGGCTTTCCCTCCTGGCTCTTCGGGCTTGGGAGCTGTCGTCAGAGCTGCAGCCCTACCGGAAAATGCTTCGCAAGCTGGCGTGGCAGCGCCACGTAGGCGCCGGTTGCGCCGAGGCTGACGGCCGCCGCAAAGCCCGCAGCCCCACGGGCTGTGGGGCCACGCGAGCAGCTGCCAAAGAGCTTTCCAACGAGGCACGGCTTTCCCTCCTGGCTCTTCGGGCGTGGGAGCTGTCACCAGAGTCGCGGCCCTACCGGAAAATGCTTCGCAGGCTGGCGCGGCTGTAGCTGGTAGGCACCGGTGGCGCTGAGGCTGACGGCCGCCGCAAAGCCCGCAGCCCCACGGGCTGTGGGGCCACGCGAGCGGCTGCCAAAGGGCTTTCCAACGAGGCATGGCTTTCCCTCCTGGCTCTTCGTGCTTGGGAGCTGTCGCCAGAGTTGCGGCCCTACCGGAAAATGCTTCGCAGGCTCGTGGGGCGGCGCCACGTGGGCGCCGGTGGCTCCGAGGCTGACGGCCGCCGCAAAGCCCGCAGCCGCACGGGCTGTTTCGCCAGGCGAGCGGCTGCCAAAGAGCTTTCCAACGAGGCATGGCTTTCCCTCCTGGCTCTTCGGGCTTGGGAGCTGTCGCCAGAGTTGCGGCCCTACCGGAAAATGCTTCGCAGGCTGGTGGGGCGGCGCCACGTGGGCGCCGGTGGCTCCGAGGCTGACGGCCGCCACAAAGCCCGCAGCCCCACGGGCTGTGGGGCAACTAAAGCGGCTGCCAAAGAGCTTTCCAACGAGGCACGGCTTTCCGTCCTGGCTCTTCGGGCGTGGGAGCTGTCGTCAGAGCCGTGGCCCTGCTGGAAAATGCTTCGCTAGCTGGCGCGGTGGCGCCACGTGGGCGCCGGTGGCGCCGAGGCTGACGGCCGCCGCAAAGCCCGCAGCCCCATGGGCTGTGGGGCCACGCGAGCGGCTGCCAAAGAGCTTTCCAACGAGGCACGGCTTTCCCTCCTGGCTCTTCGGGCGTGGGAGCTGTCGCCAGAGCCGCGGCCCTACCGCAAAGTGCTTCGCAGGCTGGTGGGGCGGCGCCACGTGGGCGCCGGTGGCTCCGAGGCTGACGGCCGCCGCAAAGCCCGCAGCCCCACGGGCTGTGGGGCCACGCGATCGGCTGCCAAAGAGCTTTCCAACGAGGCACGGCTTTCCCTCCTGGCTCTTCGGGCGTGGTAGCTGTCGCCAGAGCCGCGGCCCTACCGGAAAATGCTTCGCAGCCTGGCGCGGCTGTAGCTGGTGGGCGCCGGTGGCGCTGAGGCTGACGGCCGCCACAAAGCCCGCAGCCCCACGGGCTGTGGGGCCACGCGAGCGGCTGCCAAAGAGCTTTCCAACGAGGCATGGCTTTCCCTCCTGGCTCTTCGGGCGTGGGAGCTGTCGCCAGAGTTGCGGCCCTACCGGAAAATGCTTCGCAGGCTGGCGCGGCGGTGACACATGGGCGCCGGTGGCAGCGAGGCTGACGGCCGCCGCAAAGCCCGCAGCCCCACAGGCTGTTTCGCCAGGCGAGCGGCTGCCAAAGAGCTTTCCAACGAGGCACGGCTTTCCCTCCCTGCTCTTCGGGCGTGGGAGCTGTCGCCAGAGCCGCGGCCCTACAGGAAAATGCTTCGCAGGCTGGCGCGGCTGCACCTGGTAGGCGCCGGTGGCGGGGAGACTGACGGTCGCCGCAAAGCCCGCAGCCCCACGGGCTGTGGGGCCACGCGAGCGGCTGCCAAAGAGCTTTCCAACGAGGCACGGCTTTCCCTCCCTGCTCTTCGGGCGTGGGAGCTGTCGCCAGAGTCGCGGCCCTACCGGAAAATGCTTCGCAGGCTGGTGGGGCGGCGCCACGTGGGCGCCGGTGGCTCCGAGGCTGACGGCCGCAGCAAAGCCCGCAGCCGCACCGGCTGTTTCGCCAGGCGAGCGGCTGCCAAAGAGCTTTCCAACGAGGCACGGCTTTCCCTCCCTGCTCTTCGGGCGTGGGAGCTGTCGCCAGAGTTGCGGCCCTACCGGAAAATGCTTCGCAGGCTGGTGGGGCGGCGCCAAGTGGGCGCCGGTGGCTCCGAGGCTGACAACCGCCGCAAAGCCCGCAGCCCCACGGGCTGTGGGGCCACGCGAGCGGCTGCCAAAGACCTTTCCAACGAGGCATGGCTTTCCCTCCTGGCTCTTCGGGCTTGGGAGCTGTCGTCAGAGCTGCAGCCCTACCGGAAAATGCTTCGCAAGCTGGCGTGGCAGCGCCACGTAGGCGCCGGTTGCGCCGAGGCTGACGGCCGCCGCAAAGCCCGCAGCCCCACGGGCTGTGGGGCCACGCGAGCAGCTGCCAAAGAGCTTTCCAACGAGGCACGGCTTTCCCTCCTGGCTCTTCGGGCGTGGGAGCTGTCACCAGAGTCGCGGCCCTACCGGAAAATGCTTCGCAGGCTGGCGCGGCTGTAGCTGGTAGGCACCGGTGGCGCTGAGGCTGACGGCCGCCGCAAAGCCCGCAGCCCCACGGGCTGTGGGGCCACGCGAGCGGCTGCCAAAGAGCTTTCCAACGAGGCATGGCTTTCCCTCCTGGCTCTTCGTGATTGGGAGCTGTCGCCAGAGTTGCGGCCCTACCGGAAAATGCTTCGCAGGCTCGTGGGGCGGCGCCACGTGGGCGCCGGTGGCTCCGAGGCTGACGGCCGCCGCAAAGCCCGCAGCCGCACGGGCTGTTTCGCCAGGCGAGCGGCTGCCAAAGAGCTTTCCAACGAGGCATGGCTTTCCCTCCTGGCTCTTCGGGCTTGGGAGCTGTCGCCAGAGTTGCGGCCCTACCGGAAAATGCTTCGCAGGCTGGTGGGGCGGCGCCACGTGGGCGCCGGTGGCTCCGAGGCTGACGGCCGCCACAAAGCCCGCAGCCCCACGGGCTGTGGGGCAACTAAAGCGGCTGCCAAAGAGCTTTCCAACGAGGCACGGCTTTCCGTCCTGGCTCTTCGGGCGTGGGAGCTGTCGTCAGAGCCGTGGCCCTGCTGGAAAATGCTTCGCTAGCTGGCGCGGTGGCGCCACGTGGGCGCCGGTGGCGCCGAGGCTGACGGCCGCCGCAAAGCCCGCAGCCCCACGGGCTGTGAGGCCACGCGAGCGGCTGCCAAAGAGCTTTCCAACGAGGCACGGCTTTCCCTCCTGGCTCTTCGGGCGTGGGAGCTGTCACCAGAGCCGCGGACCTACCGGAAAATGCTTCGCAGGCTGGCGCGGCTGCACCTGGTGGGCGCCAGTGGCGGGGAGGCTGACGGCCGCCACAAAGCCCGCAGCCCCACGGGCTGTGGGGCCACGCGAGCGGCTGCCAAAGAGCTTTGCAACGAGGCACGGCTTTCCCTCCTGGCTCTTCGGGCGTGGGAGCTGTCGGCAGAGCCGCGGCCCTACCGGAAAATGCTTTGCAGGCTGGCGCGGCTGTAGCTGGTGGGCGCCGGTGGCGCTGAGGCTGACAGCCGCCGCAAAGCCCGCAGCCCCACGGGCTGTGGGGCCACGCGAGCGGCTGCCAAAGAGCTTTCCAACGAGGCACGGCTTTCCCTCCCTGCTCTTCGGGCGTGGGAGCTGTCGCCAGAGCCGCGGCCCTACAGGAAAATGCTTCGCAGGCTGGCGCGGCTGCACCTGGTAGGCGCCGGTGGCGGGAAGGCTGACGGTCGCCGCAAAGCCCGCAGCCCCACGGGCTGTTTCGCCAGGCGAGCGGCTGCCAAAGAGCTTTCCAACGAGGCACGGCTTTCCCTCCTGGCTCTTTGGGCGTGGGAGCTGTCGTCAGAGCCGCGGCCCTACCGGAAAATGCTTCGCAAGCTGGCACGGCGGCGCCACGTGGGCGCCGGTGGCGCGGAGGCTGACGGCCGCCGCAAAGCCCGCAGCCCCATGGGCTGTGGGGCCACGCGAGCGGCTGCCAAAGAGCATTCCAACAAGGCACGGCTTTCCCTCCTGGGTCTTCGGGCATGGGAGCTGTCGCCAGAGACGCGGCCCTACTGGAAAATGCTTCGCAGGCTGGTGCGGCGGCGCCACGTGGGCGCCGGTGGCGCGGAGGCTGACGTCCGCCACAAAGCCCGCAGCCCCACGGGCTGTGGGGCCACGCGAGCGGCTGCGAAAGAGCTTTCCAACGAGGCACGGCTTTCCCTCCCTGCTCTTCGGGCGTGGGAGCTGTCGCCAGAGCCGCGGCCCTACCGGAAAATGCTTCGCAGGCTGGCGCGTCTGCACCACGTGGGCGCCGGTGGCGGGGAGGCTGACGGTCGCCGCAAAGCCCGCAGCCCCACGGGCTGTGGGGCCACGCGAGCGGCTGCCAAAGAGCTTTCCAACGAGGCACGGCTTTCCCTCCTGGCTGTTCGGGCGTGGGAGCCGTCGCCAGAGCCGCGGCCCTACTGGAAAATGCTTCGCAGGCTGGCGCGGCTGCACCTGGTGGGCGCCGGTGGCGGGGACGCTGACGGTCGCCGCAAAGCCCGCAGCCCCACGGGCTGTGGGGCCACGCGAGCGGCTGCCAAAGAGCTTTCCAACGAGACATGGCTTTCCCTCCTGGCTCTTCGGGCGTGGGAGCTGTCGCCAGAGTTGCGGCCCTACCGGAAAACGCTTCGCAGGCTGGTGCGGCGGCGCCACGTGGGCGCCGGTGTCGCCGAGGCTGACGGCCGCCGTATAGCCCGCAGCCACACGGGCTGTGGGGCCACGCGAGCGGCTGCCAAAGAGCTTTCCAACGAGGCACGGCTTTCCCTCCTGGCTCTTCGGGCTTGGGAGCTGTCGTCAGAGCCGCAGCCCTACCGGAAAATGCTTCGCAGGCTGGCGCGGCAGCGCCACGTGGGCGCCAGTGGCGGCGAGGCTGACGGTCGCCGCAAAGCCCGCAGCCCCACGGGCTGTTTCGCCAGGCGAGCGGCTGCCAAAGAGCTTTCCAACGAGGCACGGCTTTCCCTGCTAGGTCTTCGGGCGTGGGAGCTGTCGTCAGAGCCGCGGCCCTACCGGAAAATGCTTCGCAGGCTGGCGCGGCAGCGCCACGTGGGCGCCGGTGGCGGCGAGGGTGACGGTCGCCGCAAAGCCCGCAGCCCCACGGGCTGTTTCGCCAGGTGAGCGGCTGCCAAAGAGCTTTCCAACGAGGCACGGCTTTCCCTCCTGGTTCTTCGGGCTTGGGAGCTGTCGCCAGAGTTGCGGCCCTACCGGAAAATGCTTCGCAGGCTGGTGGGGCGGCGCCACGTGTGCGCCGGTGGCTCTAAGGCTGACGGCCGCCACAAAGCCCGCAGCCCCACGGGCTGTTTCGCCAGGCGAGCGGCTGCCAAAGAGCTTTCCAACGAGGCACGGCTTTCCCTCCTGGCTCTTCAGGCGAGGGAGCTGTCGCCAGAGCCGCGGCCCTACCGCAAAATGCTTCGCAGGCTAGCGCGGCGGCGCCATGTGGGTGCCGGTTGCGCTGAGGCTGACGGCCGCCGCAAAGCCCGCAGCCCCATGGGCTGTGAGGCCACGCGAGCGGCTGCCAAAGAGCTTTCCAACGAGGCACGGCTTTCCCTCCCTGCTCTTCGGGCGTGGGAGCTGTCGCCAGAGCCGCGGCCCTACAGGAAAATGCTTCGCAGGCTGGCGCGGCTGCACCTGGTAGGCGCCGGTGGCGGGGAGCCTGACGGTCGCCGCAAAGCCCGCAGCCCCACGGGCTGTGGGGCCACGCGAGCGGCTGCCAAAGAGCTTTCCAACGAGGCACGGCTTTCCCTCCCTGCTCTTCGGGCGTGGGAGCTGTCGCCAGAGTTGCGGCCCTACCGGAAAATGCTTCGCAGGCTGGTGGGGCGGCGCCACGTGGGCGCCGGTGGCTCCGAGGCTGACGGCCGCAGCAAAGCCCGCAGCCGCACCGGCTGTTTCGCCAGGCGAGCGGCTGCCAAAGAGCTTTCCAACGAGACATGGCTTTCCCTCCTGGCTCTTCGGGCGTGGGAGCTGTCGCCAGAGTTGCGGCCCTACCGGAAAACGCTTCGCAGGCTGGTGCGGCGGCGCCACGTGGGCGCCGGTGTCGCCGAGGCTGACGGCCGCCGTATAGCCCGCAGCCACACGGGCTGTGGGGCCACGCGAGCGGCTGCCAAAGAGCTTTCCAACGAGGCACGGCTTTCCCTCCTGGCTCTTCGGGCTTGGGAGCTGTCGTCAGAGCCGCAGCCCTACCGGAAAATGCTTCGCAGGCTGGCGCGGCAGCGCCACGTGGGCGCCAGTGGCGGCGAGGCTGACGGTCGCCGCAAAGCCCGCAGCCCCACGGGCTGTTTCGCCAGGCGAGCGGCTGCCAAAGAGCTTTCCAACGAGGCACGGCTTTCCCTCCTGGTTCTTCGGGCTTGGGAGCTGTCGCCAGAGTTGCGGCCCTACCGGAAAATGCTTCGCAGGCTGGTGGGGCGGCGCCACGTGTGCGCCGGTGGCTCTAAGGCTGACGGCCGCCACAAAGCCCGCAGCCCCACGGGCTGTTTCGCCAGGCGAGCGGCTGCCAAAGAGCTTTCCAACGAGGCACGGCTTTCCCTCCTGGCTCTTCAGGCGAGGGAGCTGTCGCCAGAGCCGCGGCCCTACCGCAAAATGCTTCGCAGGCTAGCGCGGCGGCGCCATGTGGGTGCCGGTTGCGCTGAGGCTGACGGCCGCCGCAAAGCCCGCAGCCCCACGGGCTGTGGGGCCACGCGAGCGGCTGCCAAAGAGCTTTCCAACGAGGCACAGCTTTCCCTCCTGGCTCTTCGGGCGTGGGAGCTGTCGTCAGAGCCGCGGCCCTACCGGAAAATGCTTCGCAGGCTTGTGCGGCGGCACCACGTGGGCGCCGGTGGCTCCGAGGCTGACGGCCGCCGCAAAGCCCGCAGCTCCACAGGCTGTTTCGCCAGGCGAGCGGCTGCCAAAGAGCTTTCCAACGAGGCACGGCTTTCCCTCCTGGCTCTTCGGGCGTGGGAGCTGTCGCCAGAGCCGCGGCCCTACCGGAAAATGCTTCGCAGGCTGGTGGGGCGGCGCCACGTGGGCGCTGGTGGCTCCGAGGCTGACGGCCACCGCAAAGCCCGCAGCCCCACGGGCTGTGGGGCCACGCAAGCGGCTGCCAAAGAGCTTTCCAACGAGGCACGGCTTTCCCTCCTGGGTCTTCGGGCTTGGGAGTTGTCGTCAGAGCCGTGGCCCTACTGGAAAATGCTTCGCAAGCTGGCGCGGCGGCGCCACGTGGGCGCCGGTGGCGCCGAGGCTGACGGCCGCCGCAAAGCCCGCAGCCCCACGGGCTGTGAGGCCACGCGAGCGGCTGCCAAAGAGCTTTCCAACGAGGCACGGCTTTCCCTCCCTGCTCTTCGGGCGTGGGAGCTGTCGCCAGAGCCGCGGCCCTACAGGAAAATGCTTCGCAGGCTGGCGCGGCTGCACCTGGTAGGCGCCGGTGGCGGGGAGACTGACGGTCGCCGCAAAGCCCGCAGCCCCACGGGCTGTGGGGCCACGCGAGCGGCTGCCAAAGAGCTTTCCAACGAGGCACGGCTTTCCCTCCCTGCTCTTCGGGCGTGGGAGCTGTCGCCAGAGTCGCGGCCCTACCGGAAAATGCTTCGCAGGCTGGTGGGGCGGCGCCACGTGGGCGCCGGTGGCTCCGAGGCTGACGGCCGCAGCAAAGCCCGCAGCCGCACCGGCTGTTTCGCCAGGCGAGCGGCTGCCAAAGAGCTTTCCAACGAGGCACGGCTTTCCCTCCCTGCTCTTCGGGCGTGGGAGCTGTCGCCAGAGTTGCGGCCCTACCGGAAAATGCTTCGCAGGCTGGTGGGGCGGCGCCACGTGGGCGCCGGTGGCTCCGAGGCTGACAACCGCCGCAAAGCCCGCAGCCCCACGGGCTGTGGGGCCACGCGAGCGGCTGCCAAAGACCTTTCCAACGAGGCATGGCTTTCCCTCCTGGCTCTTCGGGCTTGGGAGCTGTCGTCAGAGCTGCAGCCCTACCGGAAAATGCTTCGCAAGCTGGCGTGGCAGCGCCACGTAGGCGCCGGTTGCGCCGAGGCTGACGGCCGCCGCAAAGCCCGCAGCCCCACGGGCTGTGGGGCCACGCGAGCAGCTGCCAAAGAGCTTTCCAACGAGGCACGGCTTTCCCTCCTGGCTCTTCGGGCGTGGGAGCTGTCACCAGAGTCGCGGCCCTACCGGAAAATGCTTCGCAGGCTGGCGCGGCTGTAGCTGGTAGGCACCGGTGGCGCTGAGGCTGACGGCCGCCGCAAAGCCCGCAGCCCCACGGGCTGTGGGGCCACGCGAGCGGCTGCCAAAGGGCTTTCCAACGAGGCATGGCTTTCCCTCCTGGCTCTTCGTGCTTGGGAGCTGTCGCCAGAGTTGCGGCCCTACCGGAAAATGCTTCGCAGGCTCGTGGGGCGGCGCCACGTGGGCGCCGGTGGCTCCGAGGCTGACGGCCGCCGCAAAGCCCGCAGCCGCACGGGCTGTTTCGCCAGGCGAGCGGCTGCCAAAGAGCTTTCCAACGAGGCATGGCTTTCCCTCCTGGCTCTTCGGGCGT
Organism: Chroicocephalus ridibundus; assembly: GCF_963924245.1. NCBI lineage: Eukaryota > Metazoa > Chordata > Aves > Charadriiformes > Laridae > Chroicocephalus > Chroicocephalus ridibundus. Next base: position 167,908 of record NW_026961567.1, on the reverse strand, counting down.
GGGAGCTGTCGCCAGAGTTGCGGCCCTACCGGAAAATGCTTCGCAGGCTGGTGGGGCGGCGCCACGTGGGCGCCGGTGGCTCCGAGGCTGACGTCCGCCGGAAAGCCCGCAGCCCCACGGGCTGTGGGGCAACTAAAGCGGCTGCCAAAGAGCTTTCCAACGAGGCACGGCTTTCCGTCCTGGCTCTTCGGGCGTGGGAGCTGTCGTCAGAGCCGTGGCCCTGCTGGAAAATGCTTCGCTAGCTGGCGCGGTGGCGCCACGTGGGCGCCGGTGGCGCCGAGGCTGACGGCCGCCGCAAAGCCCGCAGCCCCACGGGCTGTGGGGCCACGCGAGCGGCTGCCAAAGAGCTTTGCAACGACGCACGGCTTTCCCTCCTGGCTCTTCGGGCGTGGGAGCTGTCGGCAGAGCCGCGGCCCTACCGGAAAATGCTTTGCAGGCTGGCGCGGCTGTAGCTGGTGGGCGCCGGTGGCGCTGAGGCTGACAGCCGCCGCAAAGCCCGCAGCCCCACGGGCTGTGGGGCCACGCGAGCGGCTGCCAAAGAGCTTTCCAACGAGGCACGGCTTTCCCTCCCTGCTCTTCGGGCGTGGGAGCTGTCGCCAGAGCCGCGGCCCTACAGGAAAATGCTTCGCAGGCTGGCGCGGCTGCACCTGGTAGGCGCCGGTGGCGGGAAGGCTGACGGTCGCCGCAAAGCCCGCAGCCCCACGGGCTGTTTCGCCAGGCGAGCGGCTGCCAAAGAGCTTTCCAACGAGGCACGGCTTTCCCTCCTGGCTCTTTGGGCGTGGGAGCTGTCGTCAGAGCCGCGGCCCTACCGGAAAATGCTTCGCAAGCTGGCACGGCGGCGCCACGTGGGCGCCGGTGGCGCGGAGGCTGACGGCCGCCGCAAAGCCCGCAGCCCCACGGGCTGTGGGGCCACGCGAGCGGCTGCCAAAGAGCATTCCAACAAGGCACGGCTTTCCCTCCTGGGTCTTCGGGCATGGGAGCTGTCGCCAGAGACGCGGCCCTACTGGAAAATGCTTCGCAGGCTGGTGCGGCGGCGCCACGTGGGCGCCGGTGGCGCGGAGGCTGACGTCCGCCGCAAAGCCCGCAGCCCCACGGGCTGTGGGGCCACGCGAGCGGCTGCGAAAGAGCTTTCCAACGAGGCACGGCTTTCCCTCCCTGCTCTTTGGGCGTGGGAGCTGTCGCCAGAGCCGCGGCCCTACCGGAAAATGCTTCGCAGGCTGGCGCGTCTGCACCACGTGGGCGCCGGTGGCGGGGAGGCTGACGGTCGCCGCAAAGCCCGCAGCCCCACGGGCTGTGGGGCCACGCGAGCGGCTGCCAAAGAGCTTTCCAACGAGGCACGGCTTTCCCTCCTGGCTGTTCGGGCGTGGGAGCCGTCGCCAGAGCCGCGGCCCTACTGGAAAATGCTTCGCAGGCTGGCGCGGCTGCACCTGGTGGGCGCCGGTGGCGGGGACGCTGACGGTCGCCGCAAAGCCCGCAGCCCCACGGGCTGTGGGGCCACGCGAGCGGCTGCCAAAGAGCTTTCCAACGAGACATGGCTTTCCCTCCTGGCTCTTCGGGCGTGGGAGCTGTCGCCAGAGCCGCGGCCCTACCGGAAAACGCTTCGCAGGCTGGTGCGGCGGCGCCACGTGGGCGCCGGTGTCGCCGAGGCTGACGGCCGCCGTATAGCCCGCAGCCACACGGGCTGTGGGGCCACGCGAGCGGCTGCCAAAGAGCTTTCCAACGAGGCACGGCTTTCCCTCCTGGCTCTTCGGGCTTGGGAGCTGTCGTCAGAGCCGCAGCCCTACCGGAAAATGCTTCGCAGGCTGGCGCGGCAGCGCCACGTGGGCGCCAGTGGCGGCGAGGCTGACGGTCGCCGCAAAGCCCGCAGCCCCACGGGCTGTTTCGCCAGGCGAGCGGCTGCCAAAGAGCTTTCCAACGAGGCACGGCTTTCCCTGCTAGGTCTTCGGGCGTGGGAGCTGTCGTCAGAGCCGCGGCCCTACCGGAAAATGCTTCGCAGGCTGGCGCGGCAGCGCCACGTGGGCGCCGGTGGCGGCGAGGGTGACGGTCGCCGCAAAGCCCGCAGCCCCACGGGCTGTTTCGCCAGGTGAGCGGCTGCCAAAGAGCTTTCCAACGAGGCACGGCTTTCCCTCCTGGTTCTTCGGGCTTGGGAGCTGTCGCCAGAGTTGCGGCCCTACCGGAAAATGCTTCGCAGGCTGGTGGGGCGGCGCCACGTGTGCGCCGGTGGCTCTAAGGCTGACGGCCGCCACAAAGCCCGCAGCCCCACGGGCTGTTTCGCCAGGCGAGCGGCTGCCAAAGAGCTTTCCAACGAGGCACGGCTTTCCCTCCTGGCTCTTCAGGCGAGGGAGCTGTCGCCAGAGCCGCGGCCCTACCGCAAAATGCTTCGCAGGCTAGCGCGGCGGCGCCATGTGGGTGCCGGTTGCGCTGAGGCTGACGGCCGCCGCAAAGCCCGCAGCCCCACGGGCTGTGGGGCCACGCGAGCGGCTGCCAAAGAGCTTTCCAACGAGGCACGGCTTTCCCTCCTGGCTCTTCGGGCGTGGGAGCTGTCGCCAGAGCCGCGGCCCTACAGGAAAATGCTTCGCAGGCTGGCGCGGCGGCGCCACATGGGCGCCGGTGGCGGCAACGCTGACGGTCGCCGCAAAGCCCGCAGCCACACGGGCTGTGGGGCCACGCGAGCGGCTGCCAAAGAGCTTTCCAACGAGGCACGGCTTTCCCTCCTGGCTCTTCGGGCGTGGGAGCTGTCGCCAGAGCCGCGGCCCTACCGGAAAATGCTTCGCAGGCTGGTGGGGCGGCGCCAGGTGGGCGCTGGTGGCTCCGAGGCTGACGGCCGCCGCAAAGCCCGCAGCCCCACGGGCTGTGGGGCCACGCGAGCGGCTGCCAAAGAGCTTTCCAACGAGGCACGGCTTTCCCTCCTGGCTCTTCGGGCGTGGGAGCTGTCGTCAGAGCCGCGGCCCTACCGGAAAATGCTTCGCAGGCTGGCGCGGCAGCGCCACGTGGGCGCCGGTGGCGGCGAGGGTGACGGTCGCCGCAAAGCCCGCAGCCCCACGGGCTGTTTCGCCAGGTGAGCGGCTGCCAAAGAGCTTTCCAACGAGGCACGGCTTTCCCTCCTGGTTCTTCGGGCTTGGGAGCTGTCGCCAGAGTTGCGGCCCTACCGGAAAATGCTTCGCAGGCTGGTGGGGCGGCGCCACGTGTGCGCCGGTGGCTCTAAGGCTGACGGCCGCCACAAAGCCCGCAGCCCCACGGGCTGTTTCGCCAGGCGAGCGGCTGCCAAAGAGCTTTCCAACGAGGCACGGCTTTCCCTCCTGGCTCTTCGGGCGCGGGAGCTGTCGCCAGAGCCGCAGCCCTACCGGAAAATGCTTCGCAGGCTAGCGCGGCAGCGCCATGTGGGTGCCAGTTGCGCTGAGGCTGACGGCCGCCGCAAAGCCCGCAGCCCCACGGGCTGTGGGGCCACGCGAGCGGCTGCCAAAGAGCTTTCCAACGAGGCACGGCTTTCCCTCCTGGCTCTTCGGGCGTGGGAGCTGTCGTCAGAGCCGCGGCCCTACCGGAAAATGCTTCGCAGGCTTGTGCGGCGGCACCACGTGGGCGCCGGTGGCTCCGAGGCTGACGGCCGCCGCAAAGCCCGCAGCTCCACAGGCTGTTTCGCCAGGCGAGCGGCTGCCAAAGAGCTTTCCAACGAGGCACGGCTTTCCCTCCTGGCTCTTCGGGCGTGGGAGCTGTCGCCAGAGCCGCGGCCCTACCGGAAAATGCTTCGCAGGCTGGTGGGGCGGCGCCACGTGGGCGCTGGTGGCTCCGAGGCTGACGGCCACCGCAAAGCCCGCAGCCCCATGGGCTGTGGGGCCACGCAAGCGGCTGCCAAAGAGCTTTCCAACGAGGCACGGCTTTCCCTCCTGGCTCTTCGGGCTTGGGAGTTGTCGTCAGAGCCGTGGCCCTACTGGAAAATGCTTCGCAAGCTGGCGCGGCGGCGCCACGTGGGCGCCGGTGGCGCCGAGGCTGACGGCCGCCGCAAAGCCCGCAGCCCCACGGGCTGTGAGGCCACGCGAGCGGCTGCCAAAGAGCTTTCCAACGAGGCACGGCTTTCCCTCCTGGCTCTTCGGGCGTGGGAGCTGTCGCCAGAGCCGCGGCCCTACCAGAAAATGCTTCGCAGGCTGGTGGGGCGGCGCCAGGTGGGCGCTGGTGGCTCCGAGGCTGACGGCCGCCGCAAAGCCCGCAGCCCCACGGGCTGTGGGTCCACGCAAGCGGCTGCCAAAGAGCTTTCCAACGAGGCATGGCTTTCCCTCCTGGCTCTTCGGGCGTGGGAGCTGTCGCCAGAGCCGCAGCCGTACCGGAAAATGCTTCACAGCCTGGTGCGGCGGCGACACATGGGCGCCGGTGGCGCTGAGGCTGACGGCCGCCGCAAAGCCCGCAGCCCCACGGGCTGTGGGGCCACGCGAGCGGCTGCCAAAGAGCTTTCCAACGAGGCATGGCTTTCCCTCCTGGCTCTTCGGGCGTGGGAGCTGTCGCCAGAGACGCGGCCCTACCGGAAAATGCTTCACAGCCTGGTGCGGCGGCGACACATGGGCGCCGGTGGCGTGGAGGCTGACGGCCGCCGCAAAGCCCGCAGCCCCACGGGCTGTGGGGCCACGCGAGCGGCTGCCAAAGAGCTTTCCAACGAGGCAGAGCTTTCCCTCCTGGCTCTTCGGGCGTGGGCGCTGTCACCAGAGTCGCGACCCTACCGGAAAATGCTTCGCAACCTGGCGCGGCAGCGCCACGTGGGCGCCGGTGGCGGCGAGGCTGACGGTCGCCGCAAAGCCCGCAGCCCCACGGGCTGTTTCGCCAGGCGAGCGGCTGCCAAAGAGCTTTCCAACGAGGCACGGCTTTCCCTGCTAGGTCTTCGGGCGTGGGAGCTGTCGCCAGAGCCGCGGCCCTACCCAAAAATGCTTCGCAGGCTGGCGCGGCGGCGCCACATGGGCGCCGGTGGCGGCAACGCTGACGGTCGCCGCAAAGCCCGCAGCCCCACGGGCTGTGGGGCCACGCGAGCGGCTGCCAAAGAGCTTTCCAGCGAGGCATGGCTTTCCCTCCTGGCTCTTCGGGCGTGGGAGCTGTCGCCAGAGCCGCGGCCCTACCGGAAAATGCTTCGCAGGCTGGTGGGGCGGCGCCAGGTGGGCGCTGGTGGCTCCGAGGCTGACGGCCGCCGCAAAGCCCGCAGCCCCACGGGCTGTGGGTCCACGCAAGCGGCTGCCAAAGAGCTTTCCAACGAGGCATGGCTTTCCCTCCCTGCTCTTCGGGCGTGGGAGCTGTCGCCAGAGCCGCAGCCGTACCGGAAAATGCTTCACAGCCTGGTGCGGCGGCGACACATGGGCGCCGGTGGCGTGGAGGCTGACGGCCGCCGCAAAGCCCGCAGCCCCACGGGCTGTGGGGCCACGCGAGCGGCTGCCAAAGAGCTTTCCAGCGAGGCATGGCTTTCCCTCCTGGCTCTTCCGGCGTGGGAGCTGTCGCCAGAGCCGCGGCCCTACCGGAAAATGGTTTGGAGGCTGGCGCGGCGGCACCACCTCGGGCTGCGGGCTTTCCTGCTGCCTTCAGAGTCTCACAGCCACCCTTTCCCACTTGGCACCACGCCAGCCTCTAGCATTTCTATTATTAAGTCAAGACAGTGTACGACTTAACATCATACAGAGCGCTACACATCAATACATGCTCAAATTAAGCATAGCCACTGGAAAAATTGGCAATACAGTGCCATCGTATGTTACCAAGTGTCACATCTCATTGAAGACAATGACAGAGCGATGCAACGTCAAGCGCAACACAGTACTGGGCCGTGCGAGGCAATACGCCGTCACAGAATCAGCAATAGAGAAATTCACAACGGAGTGCGGTCTTACGATAGAATCTCTAAAGCCACCGTTAAGCCAGTGACAGGCGGTACAATGCCACACGTTACAGTATACAGGGCAGTACAACCCGATTCGCAGACAAATAAATTAGAGCAAATTACAAGACTCCCAATACAGTACAGTACAATGCCAGACCGTCTCAGATGTCGGTCAAGACAATGCCAGGGCAATGCAGTGCAAGACATAACGTTATACAGGTCAGTACAAGGCAATACGCAGTCAAATGAAGAACAGTGAACTACAATACCCAAACCACACTGGCAAACAATGGCAAACAATCCCACATGTCGGTCGAGACAATGACAACGCGAGACAGAACACCGTGCAGGGCAGCGCAAGGCAGTACACAGTCAAATAGAGAACAGCTGACCAGAAAACCCGCACTACGCTGCCGTACGATCTCAAAACATCTCGGATGGCAGTCAAGGCAATTACAGGGCAAGACAAAGCACTACGTCGCAGTACACAAGGCAGTACAAGGCAATACTCAGTCAAATAAATAACAGACAGTCACAAAATTCACAGTGCAGTGAATTCACATGGGTCAGATGGCAACCAAAAGAAGGACAGGGCAATACAAGGCGAGAGGTAACCCAATACGGGGCCGGACAAGGCAATATGCAGTTGTGGCGGGTGGAGCGATTCACTTCAGTCCTGAGAGAAGTAGAGAAACATTTAGAAACATCAACACAGTGTTTCGACAAAGGCAGCAGTGAACGTAACATCCCTTTACCAGGTTCCGTGGCCACGTACCCCAGATCATTTATTGCACAGGGGCCAGGGTCAGACGAGCTGTTAGGGAGACCCTCCCGTCGAGCCACAACCCCCTTGCTTTCTAAACTCCTTCTTGAAGAGCAGTCTAAGTGCGGCTGGATCCAATTCCTAGCCCTGGACTTGGGCACCGGTTCACCTCTAAAGGATTGTATCCGCGCCATCAACCCTTTATATCACTGAGCTAAGGCTACGAGGTTTAGCGTGGTATTAGTCACTTACCGAGACTCTGTTGCGGCAAGGGATCTCTCAGCCTTGAGGAGCAGAACCTGAAGCAAGCGTCCCCGCTCAAGGGCACATCCTGGTGCTATGACAGACTATGACAGGCAATACTATGACAGGGCAATACAATGCGAGACGTAACTTTACACAGGGCAGTACAAGGCCAATACACAGTCAAATAGGGAATGACCGATCACAAAATTGATGCACGGTCAAATAGAGTACAACAGCCTAAGAAGCCCTCAATACAGTGCCTGTCAACGCCAGAATACATCAGATGGCTCGCAGCACGGTGAGAGGGCAATACGACGCAAGACTCAGGAAAATACAGGGCAGTACAAAGCAATACGTAGTCAAATATAGAACAGCCGATCAAAAACACCCTCAGTTCGGTGCGGTACAACCCCAGAGAGTGTAAAAGGACAGTTAAGACTATTTCATGGCAACACAACGCACAATGTAACACAATACAGGTTGCTACAACACGATACAGAATAATATAGGAAACAACCCATCAAAACGCCACAATACGGTGCAGTACGATCCCACACGGTCTCGGGTGGCAGTCAAAACAACTATAGGGCGACACGATCCAAGATGCAACATTACACGACAGAGCAGAACTGAAGACGCAGTCAACTAAATACCAACCAATTAGAAGAACCGCAATACAGTGCGGGAGAAAACAAAAATAAATGGAGATGCCAGTCAAGACAATGACAGAGCAATACAAGGCAAGAAATAACGCAATACAGGGCAGTACAGTGAAATACACGGTCAAATAAATAACTGATTAAGTATCCCGCAATACCGTGCGATGCAATGCCAAAACGCGTGAGACAGCAGTCGAGGCAGTGACAGAGCTATACAATGGAAGACGTAACAATGCAGGGCTGTACAACACCAAAATGTATCAGATGGCACTCAGAACAATAACATGGCGATACAATGCAAGCCGCAACACAATACAAGGTGGTAACAAGGCAATACACGGTCAAACACAGACTAACGAATAAAACCTGCACAATACGGATCGCTGCAATCCCAGAACATCTAAAGTGACAGTGAACGGAATGACGGGGCAGTACAATGCAAGATACAACACTAGACAGGGCAATACGCATTCAAATAACGCACAACCGATTAGAAAACCCACAATACACACCAGTACAATGCCGGAACAGATCAGATGGCAGTCCGGGCAAATAGAGGACAATACAATGCCAAACGTGATGCCATACAGGGCCGGACAAGGCAATACGCAGTTGTGGCAGGCCGAGCGGCTAACTTCGCTTCTAAGAGAGAAGCGGTGAAACATTCAGAAACATCAACACAGTGATTCTCCAAAGGCAGCAGCGCATGTGACGGCGCTTTACCAGATTCCATATGGCCACGCACCCCGGATTATTTACTGCCTAGGGGCCAGGGTCAGACAAGCTGTCAGGGAGACCCTCCCGTTGAGTCACGAGGCTCGGAAAGGACCCCCTTGCTTTCTAAACTCCTTCTCGGAGAGGAGTCTAGGTGCGGCTGGATCCAATTCCTAGCCCCGGACTTAGGCAACGGTTCACCTCTAAAGGATTGTATCTGCGCCATCGACCCTTTATATCACTGAGCTAAGGCTACAAGGTTTTGTATGCTATTAGTCACTTACTGAGAATCTGTTGCGGCAAGGCATCTCTATCTCGAGGAGCAGAACCTTAATTGAGCGTCCCTGCTCAAGGGGAGATCCTGGCACGGAGGCCCCTGCCATGCAGAAGTCAAAAGGCTCTTGGGCTGTCCACTATTTATGGGGTAAGCTAATTGACTTATAGTCACATCAGCACAGGAACAAAATATCTAGGTCCCCACTGTGTTGCCAACCATCCCCCAACTTCAAGTACCACTCAGAACAACTCCATGGATGATTGGGGCGCCAAAACGAAGGGGCGCCCGCACCACCCCAGCAGTCAAATAAGGAACAACCAATGGAACTTTCACAATAAATAAGTACAATCCCAGACAGTCCAAAGTAACAGCCAAGACAACGACAGACCAATACAGTGCAAGACCTAACATCACACAGAGCAGTAAAAGGCAACGCGCAGCCAAGTCAAGAACAGTTAAAATACCCATAATCCAGTGCAGCACTATGACACTGTCCCAAAACGCAGTCAAAACAACGACAGAGTAATGCAACACGAGCTGTAACACAATACAGGGCAGCACAAAGCAATACACAGTCACACAAAGAACAGCCAATTACAAAACCCACAACAGAACGCCCTACGATCTCAGGAAGTCTCAGAGGGCAGTCACGGCAAATACAGGGCAATACGGTGCAAGATAACACAATACAGGCCACTGCCAGCCAATACTCAGTCAAATAAATAACAAACAGTCAAAAAATTCACAATGCAGTGCACTACTATGACACCATGGGTCAGGTGGCAATCATGACAACGATAGGGCAATACAAGGCAAGACGTAACCCAACACGGGGCCGGACAAGGCAATATGCAGTTGTGGCAGGTGGAGCCATTCACTTCACTCCTAAGAGAAAAGTAGAGAAACATTCAGAAACATCAACACAGTGATTCTCCAAAGGCAGCAGTGCGCATGACGGCGCTTTATCAGGTTCCGTGGCCACGGACCCTGGATTATTTCCTGCCTAGGGGCCAGGGTCAGACGAGCTGTCAGGGAGACCCTCCCGTTGAGTCACGAGGCTCGGAAAGGACCCCCTTGCTTTCTAAACTCCTTCTCAGAGAGGAGTCTAGGTGCGGCTGGATCCAATTCCTAGCCCCGGACTTGGGCAACGGTTCACCTCTAAAGGATTATGTCCGTGCCGTCAACCCTTTACATGGCTCATAAAAAACAGCTGATGAAGGAAGTGACAATATGGTGGCCTACAACGGCAGAACAGATCAGATGACAATCAAGACAACAACAGAGCAATACAATGGAAGACGTAACACCACACGGGGCCAGACAAGGCAATACACAGCCACATCAGAACCCATGAGAGACATCACACTACAGTCCAGACCTAGGACAGATTCTCTAACGTGACCGTCAAGACGACAGGGCAATGCAATGCAAGACGTAACACAGGCCATATGCAGTTGTGGCGGGTGCAGTGATAAAATTCACTCCTAAGAGAGAGGTAGAGAAACATTAACAAACATAACAGTGATTCACTAAAGGTAGCAGCGCACGTAATGGCACTTTACCAGATTGCACGGCCACGCACCCCGGGTCATTTACTGCCTCAGGGCCAGGGTCTGACACGCTGTCTGGGAGACCCTCCCCTTGAGTCACGAGGCTCGGAAAGGACCCCCTTGCTTTCTAAACTCCTTCTCCAAGAGGAGTCTAGGTGCGGCTGGATCCCATCCTCGCCCCGGACTTGGGCAACGGTTCACCTCTAAAGGATCATATCTGCGTGATCAAACCCTTTGTATCGCTCAGCTAAGATGGCAAAGTCTGGCATGCTGTTAGTCACTTCCCCAGAATCTGTTGCGGCAAGGCTTCTCTCAACCTAGAGGAGCAGAACCTTAAGTGAGTGTCCCCGGGAAACGCTGGCAAACAGGCCGCTGCCTTGCAAGAAAGCTCAAAGGGCTCTTGGTCTGTCCGCTAGGTCTACAGCAAGCTAACTGACTCACAGTGTCTTGACTCTGGTGCCAGCCACCCCACAAAGTTCAAGTGCCACTCGTAGCGACTCCTGCTGGTCGTTATAGCTCGAGCAGCAGCCTGGAGGAAAAAGGGGGGTGACATCGCAACAGCGGTCAAATACAGAACAACCGGTTAAAAATTGCACAATACTGTGCCAGAGACTCTAAAATAACTGGCAAGACAACGACAGGGCAACACCATGCAAGATCTAACCTTACACAGGGCAGTACAAGGCAACATACAATCAAATGCAGAGCAGACAATGAAAGAATTGACGGTACGGTGCCATACAACGGTAGAATATATCAGATGTCGGTCACCACAATGACAGAGCAATACAAGGCAAGACGTAACGCGATACGGGGCCCTACCAGGCGACACAGTCAAGGAAACAACAACCCATGAAAGAATTCACAATACAGCGCGGTCCTAGGACGGAACGTGTAAAATGACCGTCGAGACAGTGACAGGGCAATACAATGCAAGACACAACACCATACCAGGTGGTAACAAGGCAACATGCAGCCAAACGAAGAACAACCGATTAAGAAACCCAGCATACGTTCAACTGTAATACCAGAAAACATCAGAAGGCAGTCAAGACAACGACAGCACACTATAACATGAGAAGTAACACAATACACGGCAGTACAAGGCATTACACAGTCAAATAAAGAAGAACCGATTAAAAACCACACAATACAGTGCAGTGCGATGCCAGAGTAGATCAGAAGGCAGTCGAGACTATGACGGGGCAATATAATGCAAGATGTTACACAATACAGGGCGGTACAAGGCATTAGAAAGCCAGATGAAGAACAACCGATTAAAAAACCCGCAATACAGCGTGGTACGAGGCCCGAACAGAGCAGAAGGCAGTCAAGGCTACGACGGGGCAATATAACATGAGACATAACGCAATAGAGGGCGGTACAAGGCATTACACAGTCAAAGAACAACCGATTAAAAAAAAAAAAAAAACACGCAACACGGTGTGGTACGATGCCAGAATAGATCACAGAGCAATCAAGAGCGTGACGGGGCAACACGATGCGAAACCGATACTGAGTGAGGCGGAGCAATACTATTTCAAATATACAAGAACATAGTACGGAACCAAATTCTTAAGCGTACGACACAAGACCATCTCAAATGGCAGTCAAGGAAGTTACTGAGCAACGTAATCCCAATTTGCACAAAATGGTGCCATCAGGCACCATCGCGTCCGTCAACGCTAAGTTGTACTGCAATATCCCCCGCATCACACGCGCCGTACCCTTCTGCTCACCTGCTCCGCATGGATTCCGGGTTTGGACTTTGTGGCACACTCTGGTTCTGGCACCTAAAACACCTAAGACACACAATATTACTCTTGAGCTTACGGGAAACCACCACCCCCATGCGCTACCTCTCTGCTACCCAGCTCACCTCCAACGCTCGTCCGGCTCCGGATGCCTGCGGCGCCTGCAAAACCAAAGACAAACACTCCCCTGAGCTGCAATGTAGCACTGGGCTATTAGACACCAACGTGTCCACAACCACCTCACTTGCTGGGACTACTCAGTGGGCGTGCAGCATCGCCCCTCTGACCCTGCGTGTCACACCAACCGAAGAAACACACGCCGAGATACTGCCCAAAACCCTACCAAATTCCCCATCTCCCACTCCCTCACCTTGCCCGCCCATCCTCCCCCGAGGCGTGCAACCTGAAGGCTCGCAAACCACCCATAAAACCCAACAGACATGGGTTGCTTTAAAACTTGAAAGTTGCTCCCTCTGAGGCAGATGTGATAAGGTCAGCAGCGGCGGGTGGGCTGAAGTGACTGACTCATCCCCATCCCCACATCCCATGTCATTCATTGCCTCAAAACTTCAAATTGGAAAGAACCAATACATACAGTACTCAGAGCCACATCTTCTCTCTAATACCACGTGCTGACTCACCTTCTTACATTGCTCTCCTCTCCTACGCTGCCCCGCCAAGCTTGTCCTGTTGCATCTGCAAGAACGACATCAGAGAAATCACCCTCAGGCAGAGCAATAGAGTCGTAACAACAAAAAGTCTTGCACCTTTTTACAAATACCATCTAAGGTCCAAATACAACCGTACACAAAGAAAATTACAAAAAAAAAATCCGCACCAAAACCAGCCGTACCCTCTTCCACGTGAACTCTTCTTCACTGCTGCTGTATTGCCTTCCCAACATGCCCCTGCTCTTCCCAAACAAAACAGAAGAGGTGTCTACACAGCCTCCCAATGGCTACCCTGAGATAACTCTAACACCTTTGCCCCGATCTACTGGGACTCATGTACTACATATAGACTCTCCACAGGATTCCGCCCACCCTGGACACTACGTGCCCAGGCAGGGCAGCCCCGAGCCAAACACTCACGGTTACGGACAGACACTACACGGAACGCTACGAACGACACGCCTCAAAGATGAGAGAAAACTCTCAGCAAGAAAGATGACACGGGGACCAAAGTCACCGTCGTGCAAGAAAATCTGTGGGATCGTGATGATGTCAACGTGAAGACGCTCTACGGAACCCCCTGAAGCAAACTGTAGAACGTGATGGTACGTAATAAGAATGGACTGTTGAGCCCGCTAAGATGGACATGCAGGAAGTCTGGCTTCAAGACCTAAGAACGTAACGATGCAGGGAAGAACTCCCAGACATGGAAGCGGGCCGTCCAGAAACTTCCGAGAGGCAAGATTGATGCACGCTTTAAGATGCTAACGCAAGAAGAGCATCAGATGAATGGTGCTACGCCCACAGGCCCAAGCATTCGAGACCCTAAGGATGACGCCCAGGGCCCCACGTCGTGCTCCTGGAGCTCAAAGATGACCTCGAGACCCAAGAAGGGGCGAAGATACACAACACAGACCACATGAACGACATGACAACACGCACAGGCTGGAACCACCCTGCCCGGGACACGCTAGCGTCACACTGAACAGTAAGCAACATCCTTTACCTTCCTAAATATGACTGTGCCCCGGGACAGCCCTCGCCACTACGCTAACGTCAAAGACCCCATTTTGCAATTGTCCACCTCGGCCCCTCTCCGGCGCCTGACTGTCAACTTAGCTTTTGGAGGGCCAGGCATCTGAATCCTTCTTCGATGCGGTCCGCAAAAACCAGCCATCCGATACATTTCCGCAGTCACCAGGTTCCTCCTCTTCCTCTGCAAAAGGAAAATAAAACATAATCCCAGAGGCCGCCACAGCACCAGCAATAAGCATCCTGAGAGGAGACGCCAACCTCTTCGACGACACCCTCAGCCTCCCGAATGCCGTGGCGTTCTGCTTGCCCGCTCTGCGCCGATTCTGGAGTCCGAGGCTGCAATGATAGTTATTCACAGCACCTAAGAGACCAAGAAACACAACATTACCACTGCGCTTCTGCCAAACCGCCACACCATCAACTCCTATCTTCTGTCTTCATTCACATGGAAAAAAAGTACCCAATTGTATTCATAGAGGCGCCAGTCACATCTTCCCTCTAATGCCACATGCCGAGCCACCTCCGTACAGCGCTCCTCTCGGCTCCCCTACGTCACCCTGCACATCTCATCTCTCGGCATCTAAAAAGAGAAAAAAAAAAATCCAACATTACGCCGATGCAGAGCGATAGCTTAATTCCAAAGGTCTTGTTTCTACTTCGGAACACTGTTCAATTAGATCCAACTACAGCCTGCCATCAAAAAAAAAAAAAACACAGAAAAAGCCCACAAACATTACACCCCACACAAAGCAGCCTGAACATCTTTGAGATACTGTGTCCTTCACTGACTGTGAACAGCCTCTCCGACTTGGCTCTGCTTATGCCAACACCCACTAATAAAACACCCACGCACCCAACCTACTGAGAGCAAATTAATTCCAGATGACTACCCAACCTTTGCCTCGGTCGCCACAGATCCACATATTAACTGTAGACTCTCGTCACTATTCTGCCTGCCCTGGACTCTACACACCCGGGCAGGGGGGCTCCGAGCCAGACACACACACAAGCACAGACCAACACTACACAAAACGCTAAAAACAACGCATCTCAAGGATGAGAGAAAACTCTCAGCAAGAAGGATGACACCCAGACGGAAGTCACCGTCGGGCAAGACGACCTGGAGACCGTGGTGGTGATGTGAAGAGGCTCTATGGAAGCCCCTGAAACAGAGCGTAGGACATCATCATCTGTGATAAGAAGGGACTGTCAAGACTGATAAGATGTATGCAGGGGAAGCCTGGCTTCAAGACCTAAGAACGTAATGACATAGGGAAGAAGTCCCAGTTGTAGACGCGGGCCATCCGGAAACTTCCAAGACGCAAGACCAATGCAAGCTTTAAGCTTCTAACGCAAGACGACCAGCAGCCGAATGGTGCTATGCCCATGGGTGCAGGCGTTCGAGACCCTAGGGATGGCGCCTGAGGCGCCATGCCGTGCTCCTGGAGCTTAAAGACGACCTCGAGACCCGAGAAAGGTCTAAGACACAGAACACGGACCACACGAAAGACAACAACACACACAGGCTGGAACCACCCTGCCCGGGAATGCCAAACAGTAAGCCGCATCCCTTACGTGCCTAAAGGAGACTGCCCTCCAGGACAAACCTCTCCCCTACGCCAACTTCAAAGACACCTTTTTGCAATTCTCAACCTCGTCCCCTCTCGAGCGCCAGTCTCTCAACTTAGCTTTTGGAGGGCCAGGGGTCCGAATCCATCCTTGAGGCAGTCCACAGAAAACAGCCATCCAGTACGTTCCTGTGGTCACCAGCTTCCTCCTCTTCCTCTGCAAAAGGAAAAGAAAAAAAAAAGTTATCCCAAAAGCAGCCACAGCACCAGCAATAAGCATCCTGAGAGGAGATGCCAACCTCTTCCACAACACCCTCAGCCTCATGAACGCCGAGGCATTCTGCTCGCCCGCTCAGCGCCAATTCCAGAGTCTGACGCTGCGGCAACAGTTATTCACGGCACCTAAGATACCAAGAAACACAGCATTACCACTGCGCTACTGCCAAACCACCAGTCCCGTGCTCCTCCTCGATACTATCTGGCTCGCCTCAAATGCGAGAGCCTAGAGCACAGCAGGCTCCGACGACACCCGAACCCATCTGCAAAACCTGTCCAAGAAGGACTCATGAACCCGGCTCCCTTTTCTAGCCCTCCCCCAGTGCCAAAACTTTAGAACCCCCTTCTCTTCTCCCTGAGCTGCCAGGGAAGGAGCCCCACTTCTTCCCCATAGATCCCACCCTTTATTTGCCAGCCCGAACACCCGGCGTTGGACGCTTCTCAAGAGCCACTCTTCCCAGCCTCTCCCTGCGTCCCACCACCACCTCCCATCTTCTGTCTTCCCACAGACTCTGGGCTCTGCTGCAGACCCACAGAGTCAGTGAAGCCCTGATCTGACCTATACCAGGGGCCTGCCACAAGCCGCAAAGGCTCCAGGGACACGGCAAAACCCTGAGCACGGTGGGGGAAGGTGACAAGGCACCCCACATCCTGAAATACGTTATGCTTTATGGCCCTGCTGCTTTCCTGAGAAATGTGGAAACTCCATCTACAGCTGCAGACAAGGTGCTCACCCAGTCCCTGCAAAGTAATCTCATCATCTGCCCGATTGAGACAAATTCTATTGGCATCTTACCTGGGATACAGCAAAGCTAGTGGGAAAAAAAAAAAAACACACAAACAAGAAAGTTCCGTCTTCAATACAGTCAGGGATTCCAGGAAAATGCGCCATGCCTGGAAGAGAGAAAACCATACCCTTAAACTATCTCACCGCCCCCTAAGACTCATTACCACGCGACTCACCTCAAAAACCACAAGGAAGAGAACCGGCACATGAGGCCGCTCTCTACTATACACGCTGCCAAACCTCACCTGGTCCTGAAGGTCTTGCCACCTCCAGCTTCTTACCTGCTATTCTCTAAATGGGATAACATCTCCACCCAAGGAGCTGAGCCGCCTCCAAAGCTGCAATCGACTGAAGGACAGGCAGAGCTCTGACCCTGGAGAAGCCCAGCAGCAGAATGAGCTGCCCCAGCAGAGGCTGTGGGTTATATACCCCGGGCCCCGCCCACCCCCGTTCCCACCAGCACCTGGGAAAGGGCCTGGCTGACCTCCACAAGGCATAGAGCCTGCCAGAGGAAAAGCTGCTCCTTTCCTCACAGGCCTGAGAAGTACAGCATGCAAAACACCAAAACGGAGAAAGCGACCCTTAGAGGAACGGACAATATGTGCTCTTTTATTACAACTACATCAACTGTGTCAGCAACAGGGCCCGGTAGGTAAGTAAACTTAATTAAACTTCTGCAGGGCGTAGACATAAAGAGAAAGACATCATCCTAACCTAAATAGGCCAGAAGATCATGAAGCACAATAACAATATTTTTATCAAGACTCAATGTGCTTTAGTTTCCTTGTAAAAGAAACCCCACAACGAGTCATACAGCATTTCTAGCAAGACGACGCATATTATCCGACTTCTGCCAGAACTGTGTTCTGGATCGGACCGACAGACAGAGTGCAAGCAGAGGCTTGTGCGCCGCCTGTAATGCAGTGGCTGAGAAAGAACCAAGGCTTGGGGCCGCCGCTCTCCTCGGCCGAGTCTGCTCCGGGGCCCTGTCTGTCATCATTGCTGTTGTGCCTTAGGCCATGCAGTAAAACAAGTGACACGTGCTCCCTTTTAACTTCTCTCCTGAGGCAGAAAAGAACAAGAGAGAGAGACTTAGGGACTGAAAGATAAACTGAACTGTAATGAAATCTTAACAGCAAAATAATACTGAGAAAAGACAACAGTAACAAGAAAACAATTAAATATATACAGGACATACACAACCCGATACAGAGCTCCCAGGATGACCGCTGCTTCACTGGCAAAGTCCGGAACCAGACTCCGTGACAGACCGGAACCAGACTCCGTGACAGACCGGAACCAGACTCCGGACCTGGTTGCATAAATGCACGGATCGAGGTCAAAGGACAATGAACAGACAGAGGAGTCTTCAGAGGCCAGACAACAGGTACCGACCCCTTTGATCCCTCCGCTTTTATACTGAGCGTGATGAGGATGGGATGGAATACCCTATCAGTCAGATTCGGGTCACCGGTCCCGTCTACTCTTCACTATGGGTACAACCCCTCTACACTTTTCTGCTTCCGACCCTCCAACAGGGCAGATATATAAAAGTTAGCTGGGCTGTGCTGTTGTAGGAATAAGTATAAGCAAGAGCCTCTCTGCACGGCATCCCTTCGCATTAAGTGTAAATATAAGTTCTTGGTGCTCTGAAGGCAGATACTACCTGAAAAATACGTCATTATTTTCAGAGAGTTCACTTCATTGGAAGAGACTTACCTGAAAAGTAAAGTGACTGCAAACAACACCAGTTCTGTTGTACCTCAGACCAGCACTTCCACACGTGGCTACGTAACCTCACATTCACATGAAAAAAAGAAGAAGTGGCCAAATGTATTCATGGAGCCGCCGGTCACATCTTCCCTTTAAGACCTCGGGCTCAGCCACCTTTGTCCTGCGCCCCCATCAGCTCCCCTGTGTATCCCTGGCCACCTCATCTCTCTGCATCTGAAAAAAAAGCAACACACCAACATCAAACATTACCCTAATGCAGAGCAGTAGCTTAATTCCAAAGGTCTTGTTTCTACTTAGGAACCCTGTTCACGTAAGTCCAACTACAGCCTGTCATCCAAAGAAGAGACGCCTGCAAACATTACACCCCACACAATGCAGGTTTACCATCTTTGAGATACTGTCCCCTTCACTAGCCATGAACACCCTCTCCAACTTGTCTCCGCTTATGCCAGCGCCCGCTAATGAAACACCCGTCCACACAGCCTCTCGAAAGCTAATCAATTCGAGACGACTGAGCAACCTTTGCCTGGGTCTAGACAGATCCTCATATTCACTACAGACTGCCGTCTGTAAGTCCTGCCGTCTGAAAGTCCAAGACACAGAAGACAGAGCGCACAAACTACACAACCGAAGACACAGGCCAGAACTGCCCTGCCCAGCACACACTAGCTTTGTGCTGAAAAGTAACCCACTCCCTTTACCTACTCAGAGGAGACTGCTCCCGCATAGCCCTCTGCTCTAGCCTGACTTTAAAACTCCTCCCTGAAACTGTCAACCTTGGCCCCCCTCCAGCACCTGTCCCTCTACTTCGCTTTCAGAGGGCCAGTGGTCTGAATTCATCCTTGACAAAAAAAACCACAACAAACAGCTAACTGATGTGTTCCTGCAGTCACCATGTTCCTCTTCATCAGCAAAACAAAAAGAAATCACAGCTCCAGCAGCGACCACCATGACAGTAGATGCCAACCTCTTCCACAACACCCTCATCCTCAGAGGTGCCATGGCAATCCACTCACCTGCTTCACGTCGATTCCAGTCGGAGGCTGCAGCAACAATTATTTATGGCACCTAAGATACCAACAAACACAAAATTACCATTGCATTTCTGCAAAATCATCAGTCCCGTGCTCCTCCTCCACACTGTCCAGCTCACCTCAAATGCAAGAGACTAGAACAGACCAGACCCTGTCGACACCCAAATGCAAAACCGATATGACAGAGACTGATGAACCCACCTCCTTTTCCTAGCCAGCCCCCAGCGCCAAAACTTTAGAAACCCCTTCTCTTCTCCTCAACCGTCAGGGAAGGAGCCTCACTTCTTCCTGACAGCTCCCATCCTGTATTTGCAACCCTGAACCCCCTACGCCGGCTGCTTCTCAGGAGCAGCTCTTCTGAGCTGTGCCCTGCGTTTGGCAGGCACCTCCTATCTTCTGTCTTCCCACAGACTCTGGGCTCTGCATCAGACCCACAAAACAAATAATGTCCTGACACAATCTATGAGGGGCCTGCTGCCCGCTGCAAAAACTCTAGGGACGCCGTGGCACTCCATGGGCAACGGGGAAAGGTGATGAGCCATGCCATACCCTGAACGACGATATGCCTTACATCCCTGCTGCTTTCTTGAGAAATGCTAGTGCCATATATGCAGATGCATACAAAACGCTCACCCTAACCCCCATAAGATAATCTCATCATCAACCCAATTAAGAGAAACAATATCAGCAATTTACACAGCATACTGCAAAACTGGTGAAAAACCCACAGTTCTATCTTCAATAAAGTCAGAAATTCTAGGAAAACGCAGTGCTCCTAGAACAAAGAAAAGCATACTATTAAACCATCTGGGCACCCCTTAAACACTCATCACAAAGTTATGACCCGAAAAAAAAAGGAGCATACCAGTCAACTTTCTACCATACAGGCAGCTGGATGTTTACTGCTCCCGAAGGTCTCAGCTCAGCCTTCTCACCTCTGCCTCCCTAAATGCCGAAACACGCCTGCCCAAACAGCTGAGCCTGTCCCAAAGCTGCAGCAAAGCGAGGGACCAGCAGAGCACCCACCCCACGGGGCCCAGCAGCAGAACGAGCTCCTGAGCCCGGGCTGGGGCTCATGTACCCCGGGCCCCGCCCACCGCCCTCAGGCCCCGCCCACCGCCCTTCCCACAATCCCCTGGGAAAGGGGCAGGGCCAACCCCCAGAAGACGTGAAGGCGGGTGGCAGCGGGAGCAGCAGCTTCGCTTCTCCTGCCTTAAGTTCCCAGCAGGCGAAGCACCTCCCCTTTTTATTTCCATTTGGGACTAACCTCTGGTGATTCTCTTACCGCTTTTGTGTGATTTCTGTCCAGTTGTTGCTGTGGAGAAGAGAGCTCTGCAGGGGTTGCATTATTTTTGTGATCTTCAGATATTTTTGTGGTTAACTGATAATCGTGTTTTATCGTTTTGGAAGAGTGTTGGAAGCATATGATTTCCAGAAGACTTATGAGCACTTCCGGGGTCGTGGAGGACTAAAGTGCCATAGAGACGCGCATCGGAGGACTGAGGGGGCACTTCCGGGGTCGTGGAGGACCGAAGTGCCACGGAGACGCGCGTCGGAGGACTGAGGGGGAACTTCCGGGGTCGTGGAGGACCGAAGTGCCACGGAGACGCGCGTCGGAGGACTGAGGGGGCACTTCCGGGGTCGTGGAGGACCGAAGTGCCACGGAGACGCGCGTCGGAGGACTGAGGGGGAACTTCCGGGATCCTGGAGGACCGAAGTGCCACGGAGACGCGCGTCGGAGGACTGAGGGGGCACTTCCGGGGTCCTGGAGGACCGAAGTGCCACGGAGACGCGCGTCGGAGGACTGAGGGGGCACTTCCGGGGTCGTGGAGGACCGAAGTGCCACGGAGACGAGCGTTGGAGGACTGAGGGGGAACTTCCGGGGTCCTGGAGGACCACGGGGTCACGTAGATGGAAACCCGGAAAACTGCCGGGCACTGACGGGGCCGCGGTAACGCGAAAGAGCCGATGCGGAGGGGCCGATGGCCGCTCTGGAGGCCGGGCGGGCGGCACCGATGCCGCTCCAGGTGGCGCGGAGCTCGCCAGAGTCCCAGCGGTCCTGGTTCGCCCTCCGGCCGCTGCTCTCTTGAGACTGCGGCCGGACGGGCCTCCGCGAAGCCGCGCCTGCGCACGAGCTGCGGAACCCACGCGGCGCCGGCGGCGGGGGCCGAGGGGGGCCGGGAGGCGCGGGCACTGCGCATGCGCCGCCCCCCACCTGCAGGACGCGCCTTCAGCCGCCAGGCGGCAGCACCCGCCCCGGTATTGACACACATCTGTGCGTTTAGGGAATTTACGTTGCCCGTTTCCTACATTAACGCTTTTGATACCGAATATCTATTTAGGCTGTCTGCCTACACACCTAGTTTGACACTAATATCTTTTTATAAACGCATCTAAGTATTTTTATATTCTAGGATCTTTCATATAACACAGAATCCTTAGAGACAGAGGTTTTTATTTTGAACTTTTACATACATAATTTATATATATGTATATTTCTCATTCCCTATTTCAACGCCTCCTGCCCATAGTTACAGGTTTTCACATTTTTTAATGCATCCCAAGAATTTTCAGACATTCTGGGGCCGCGACCCACTTCTTTTGGGGGGGCAACTCCACGTAACCCCTCCCCATCTCCCATTCACCTGCTCCTCTGCTGCATCATCGCTGCCCCAGTGACATCGGGGTGCCCCAAATGACACCATCACCCCCCAAGACACACACACACAGACACCCTTCTATTCACCCCAAAAAAAGGCTCAAAACGCCCAGACCCAGGGCTGGCCCCTTCTCCTCAGGGGGGCTCCGCCACCGGCTGCAAACCTGGGCTGGGGCATCTCTCGAGCAGCACGAGACGCCTACGACGAGGCACCTGGAAAACAAAAATCCCCAATTATAGCTCAGCATCCCAAAAAAACAGCACAGAAGAGAGCAGAGGAATTCCGTCAGACGGAGGGACGGGACAGGAGCTGGGGAAACAGCTCAGCTCGAAATACAGCACAGCCTTCAAAAGCCAGCGCCATTTGAACTCTTAAAAGTCAGGATTAAGACTAATCAGTGCCATTTTGAACACGTTCTTAGCATAAGGGCGAACCCTCCGGCTGGTGCTGGGAAACACCTGGCCCTTTCCCTTTCACTGAGAAGGTGTGCATGAAGTTTACATCCACCCAGTGAAAATACTTACCCTGTGAAAGTACTTGGCTTTCCTTCGGCGCTAATTTAACTTGCACAGCTGTGAACGGATACTATTAAACTATCCGTCTCCAAAATACACAGCTATGATTTGACCACGGGGGGTTTTTTGTGTGCTACACGAGGAGGAGGAGGGACATCGGGGCAGCGGCGCTGCCCGAGAGAGACACTACTGGCTGCCGGGAAAAGGCGGCACTGAAAGCCAGACAGAAGTACTTCAGAGCACTCTGCCAAAAAAACGGGGGGAAAACCGCGTAACATTCAGTTGTCTCTCCTTTTAAACATTTCGAACAAATACCTAACTGCCCAGGTACACCTCATAAATTGTACACTACAGCCGTTTAGGCGGCTGCAGTTTAAACTACGCAAGTCAGTTTGTCGATTATACAACTCTCACTTTTTTTTTTTTAGCTTCATTTAACATAGAAAAATCAGTGAGAGAAAAAACTCCTCCAAATGGTTTTACTTTTGGGGGCGGGGAATCAAATCACCGGCGCCGCGATCCGTAGGGCTACCAAAAAGGACCGGCAGATTCGCGAATGCTTTTGGCTGTGCTGAAGGCGCAGAGGAACGCGTTTTTATGGTATCTTGACTGTTCCAACCGAGAACCCAAAGGCCGGCGATGCCAGCAACTGGGGGGAGACGCGCGGCACTTGGGCCTGCGGAAGGAGATGAACTTCCTCCCGAGGTTACACAAAAAGGACATTGTTGAAGCCGTAACTCACCAAAACCACAACCAAAACCACAGGATTCGCCGTCACGAGTTAAACGCTGCTGATGCTTCACGGCAAAGCCTGGAGAACGCAGAGAGGCGATGCCCGTTTGTCCCGTTTTGTCCATGTCTCCTCTTTGACCTCGATCGCCTTTAGGACAGATGCCAGTATCTCAGTGAGGTTTTCGAGTACCGCTGTGAAATATTTTAAAGACTTATTGACTGAGAAAGCATAAAGTTTTTATCGTGAAAGCAAAGCCTGCTTCTTCTGGACATGTGAACTCTTACAAACAGTTCCTTCCCTCTTCTAGTACAGAATTATTTTCACAGTATCGTTTGACAGTGAGCACCCAGAAAGAGAAGAATATGCTTTCAGGAAGAGAAAAATAAATGGAGGGAAGTAAGCTTTGCAGAGGCGTAACGTGCTCCAGGACAGACTTTATTTTGTTTTTAGGATTGTGAGGGACGGACTGTAAATTCCCTGCCGAGGGGCAGGAGCCCCTCCAAGCCTTCAGTGGAACGCCTCAAACACTCGCAAGGAAATAAATAACGCAGGCCTGGCCTTCAAACAGCTGATGAGGCTCACACTTCTGGCGGCTGAAAGTGTGGGAGAACTGTCTTGTGAAGACAGGTCGGTTCTGCCACTCGTGCCGTGAGCTCGCTCGTTCTCAGTTCTCGAGGCCGTTGTGTCCCATGAGTGACCTTTGCTTCATTATCCGCGAAACGCACGTGAAAGCGCACGCCCTGCATGTGCTAATGAAGATTACAGAGATCACGCTAAACATGTGTGACCATGGCACTCGTCTCTCCACCCAAATCATGGCACACGTCACCGGGGAGAAGGGAGAAACCTGAGCTGAGCCCGTCCTCAGCAAGGAGGGCGGACCGTGCTGATTCAGCAAACGTAAAAGGGGAAAACAAGTGCCCCGAGGGAACAAAAAAGAAACAAAAGAAATAGATAGTGCCTGGGAAGATTCTTCCCAAGAAAGAAGACGATTATGCCTGGGAAGAATCCCTGAAAAAGACGCTGGAACCAGGACCCGCGATCTCTTTATCTCTGTCTTTTTCTCTGTCCTTTCCTCTCTCTGTCCCTCAGTTTCTCTTTTCTCTTGGAATTGTTAAGTAACAGTTAGAGCTGTGAAGTGATGACCTTAAGTACCACCTTAAGCACCGCTTGCCGTAAGTTGTCCTACACCTGGTGTTAACTAACACAATGTACACCCCAACACCTGCCATAATTTTTTATATACCTAACCAATTATCGTGGGCTTGTTAAGATCTATACTAACCATTTTGGGAAGCTAATAAATGTTTCTGTATGGACCTTGAGATTTATCTCACCTTAGTCCGTGCCGCTGAGAATTTACAAATCTGAAGTCACTTACCCTCCCCTCTTTCCTGACAGCGGGAAGCGACAAGGATTTTGTTAAAATATTTCACAGAAAAACTATAGGAGGAGTGCTGGCACATCCTTCCCGTTAACTTCAGAGTCCACACTACAAGTACCTCAGGAAAAAAGCAGACGCGCATCGCAGACGCACCTCGTACTCGCAGAGCACTCCGGATTCTTTCCGTCTGTCCTGTACCATCACGGCAGAAGGAAGGGCGACCACGGAGAAACGCTGGCAGCTGGCATTCTGCCAAGACAGGAAAAAAACTTCTGGCGTAAAGCTAGGTGGCAATCTAAAGCGTCCTTCTTTCGTGAAGGTCTGTGAAGACTGCAGCCAACGGAGGCTCCTGACGAGTGGGACACGGCCCCAAAGCCTGGGACTCACCGCAGCTCCTGCTTTCAGCGCTGCCCACAGAATTTTCCAGTTCAGGTGCCTCTCTCTTTCTCTGTCCCTTCCTCTTCTGCAGCGCTGGTCACTTGACCATCCTCCACCTAAGAGAACACAGCGGTGTCTTTCTTACAGCTCTTGCGATATGAAGCTTCCCAGATGTGCAGCCTTGCACGCGCACAACCCTTCCCCATGGCCATACCGTGATTTTGGATACGCGTACGGACCCTGCGGTACATATCAGCAATCTGGTCTGCTGAGGACAACTCAGAGGGGACCCTTCCTCACCCAGAAATGCTTGGCTGTCTCTTCCCTGCCGCAGGAAGCACCTTCTGGCTCAATCACCTTGATGTTGTTCTCTGGCTGTTTCACGTTTTTCAAGCATCTTAAGCTTCACCCACAGCAGCTCCTGTTCAAAGCCAGTAAACGTCCACCAGTCCCAGGTCGCCCACACCAGGAGGGAGAACGGGGCTGAACGGAGACAGCCCAGGCAAGTCTGTGGCAAAGGCAGCCCACGACAACCCCGGGGAGGAGCGGACAACCGCGGCCTCCGGGAGAGAAAGAGAAGGGGCAGCAGTTCCCCGACCACTCGCCCCAGCGGGAGCCCCCCCTGCAGCAGGAGCTCCTGGAGACACTGCTTTCCCCACCCGGATGCTCCTGGCACCTGCATCGAGAGGCGACCAAGCGCAGCCAGGGGCGGCCGCCGCTGTCGGGAACAGGACGGGGGGAGGACATCTGCCGGCAGTGCCTCGGCTGGGGAGGAGGGCCGGGGCCCGTCTCCTCGCAAAGGAACAGGGAGCAGGGGGGCTGCAGGCCCGGGAGCGGGGGGACGCCGGCCCGGAAGCGGGGGGATGCCGGCCCGGGAGCAGGGGGGGTCCGGCCCGGGAACCCGGGGACACGGGGGGAGAACTGTCCCGATGCGGGGGGACGCGAGGGGGGAAGGGAGGGGGGGTCCGAGGCGGAGGACGTAGAGGGGGGGCCGGAGCCGGGGCCGGACTGGGAGCCCGGGGACGGGACACGGGGGGGGAACCGTCCCTAGAGCGGGGGGGTCCGAGCCGGAGGACGGGGGGGGCGGGGCCGGGGCCGGCCTGGGAGCCCGGGGACGCGGGGGGGGGACGCGGGGGGGGGGGGGAACCGTCCCGGGAGCGGGGGCCGCCTACCATCCTCCCGCCCGACGGAAACGCGGCCGGCAGACGCCGCTCCCCACGTGACCACCCGGAAGTAACGTACCGGAAAATGCTTCGCAGGCTGGCGCGGCGGCGCCACGTGGGCGCCGGTGGCGCCGAGGCTGATGGCCGCCGCAAAGCCCGCAGCCCCACGGGCTGTGGGGCCACGCAAGCGGCTGCCAAAGAGCTTTCCAACGAGGCACGGCTTTCCCTCCTGGCTCTTCGGGCGTGGGAGCAGTGGCCAGAGCCGCGGCCCTACCGGAAAATGCTTCGCAGGCTGGCGCGGTGGCGCCACATGGGCGCCGGTGGCGCCGAGGCTGACGGCCGCCGCAAAGCCCGCAGCCCCACGGGCTGTGGGGCCACGCGAGCGGCTGCCAAAGAGCTTTCCAACGAGGCACGTCTTTCCCTCCTGGCTCTTCGGGCGTGGGAGCGGTGGCCACAGCTGCGGCCCTACCTGAAAATGCTTCGCAGGCTGGCGCGGCGGCGCCACGTGGGTGCCGGTGGCACCAAGGCTGACGGCCGCCGCAAAGCCTGCAGCCCCACGGGCTGTTGCGCCACATGAGCGGCTGTTAAAGAGCTTTCCAACGAGGCACGGCTTTCCCTCCTGGCTCTTCGGGCGTGGGAACTGTGGCCAGAGCCACGGCCCTACCGGAAAATGCTTCGCAGGCTTGCGCAGTGGCGCCACGTGGGCGCCGGTGGCGCTGCGGCTGACGGCCGCTGGAAAGCCCGCAGCCTTACGGGCTGTGGGGCCACGCGAGCGGCTGCCAAAGAGCTTTCCAACGAGGCACGGCTTTCCCTCCTGGCTCTTCGGGCGTGGGAGCTGTGGCCAGAGCCGCGGCCCTACCGGAAAATGCTTCGCAGGCTAGCGCGGCGGCGCGACGTGGGTGCCGGTGGCACCAAGGCTGACGGCCGCCGCAAAGCCCGCAGCCCCACGGGCTGTGGGGCCACGCGAGCGGCTGCCAAAGAGCTTTCCAACGAGGCACGGCTTTCCCTCCTGGCTCTTCGGGCATGGGAGCTGTGGCCTGACATGTGACCCTACCGGAAAATGCTTCGCAGGCTGGCGCGGCGTCGCCACGTGGGCGCCGGTGGCGCCGAGGCTGACGGCCGCCGCAAAGCCCGCAGCCCCATGGGCTGTGGGGCCACGCGAGCGGCTGCCAAAGAGCTTTACAACGAGGCACTGCTTTCCCTTCTGGCTCTTCGGGCGTGGGAGCTGTGGCCACAGCCGCGGCCCTACTAGAAAATGCTTCGCAGGCTATTGCGGCGGGGCCACGTGGGCGCCGGTGGCGCCGAGGCTGACGGCCGCTGGAAAGCCCGCAGCCCCACAGGCTGTGGGGCCACGCGAGCGGCTGCCAAAGAGCTTTCCAACGAGGCACTGCTTTCCCTTCTGGCTCTTCGGGCGTGGGAACTGTGGCCACAGCCGCGGCCCTACTGGAAAATGCTTCGCAGTCTATTGCGGCGGGGCCACGTGGGCGCCGGTGGCGCCGAGGCTGACGGCCGCCGCAAAGCCTACAGCCCCACGGGCTGTGGGGCCACGCGAGCGGCTGCCAAAGAGCTTTCCAACGAGGCACGGCTTTCCCTCCTGGCTCTTCGGGCGTGGGAGCTGTGGCCAGAGCCGCGGCCCTACCGGAAAATGCTTCGCAGGCTAGCGTGGCGGCGCGACGTGGGTGCCGGTGTCGCCGAGGCTGACGGCCGCCGCAAAGCCCGCAGCCCCACGGGCTGTGGGGCCACGCGAGCGGCTGCCAAAGAGCTTTCCAACGAGGCACGGCTTTCCCTCCTGGCTCTTCGGGCGTGGGAGCTGTGGCCAGAGCCGCGGCCCTACCGGAAAATGCTTCGCGGGCTGGCGCGGCGGCGCCAGGTGGGCGCCGGTGGCGCCGAGGCTGACGGCCGCCGCAAAGCCCGCAGCCCCACGGGCTGTGGGGCCACGCGAGCGGCTGCCAAAGAGCTTTCCAACGAGGCACGGCTTTCCCTCCTGGCTCTTCGGGCGTGAGAGCTGTGGCCAGAGCCGCGGCCCTACCGGAAAATGCTTCGCAGGATGGCGCGGCGGCGCGACATGGGCACCGGTGGCGCGGAGGCTGACGGCCGCTGGAAAGCCAGCAGCCCCACGGGCTGTGGGGCCACGCGAGCGGCTGCCAAAGAGCTTTCCAACGAGGCACGGCTTTCCCTCCTGGCTCTTCGGGCGTGGGAGCTGTGGCCAGATCCGCGGCCCTACCAGAAAATACTTCGCAGGCTGGCGCGGCGGCGCCATGTGGGCGCCAGTGGCGCCGAGGCTGACGGCCGCCGCAAAGCCCGCAGCCCCACGGGCTGTGGGGCCAGGCGAGTGGCTGCCAAAGAGCTTTCCAACGAGGCACGTCTTTCCCTCCTGGCTCTTCGGGCGTGGGAGCAGTGGCCACAGCCGCGGCCCTACCTGAAAATGCTTCGCAGGCTGGCGCAGCGGCGCGAAGTGGGTGCCGGTGGCACCAAGGCTGACGGCCGCCGCAAAGCCTGCAGCCCCACGGGCTGTGGGGCCACGCGAGCGGCTGCCAAAGAGCTTTCCAACGAGGCACGGCTTTCCCTCCTGGCTCTTCGGGCATGGGAGCTGTGGCCTGAGATGTGGCCCTACCAGAAAATGCTTCGCAGGCTAGTGCGGCGGCGCCAAGTGGGCGCCGGTGGCGCTGAGGCTGACGGCCGCCGCAAAGCCCGCAGCCCCACGGGCTGTGGGGCCACGCGAGCGGCTGCCAAAGAGCTTTCCAACGAGGCACTGCTTTCCCTTCTGGCTCTTCGGGCGTGGGAGCTGTGGCCACAGCCGCGGCCCTACTGGAAAATGCTTCGCAGGGTATTGCGGCGGGGCCACGTGGGCGCCTGTGGCGCCGAGGCTGACGGCCGCTGGAAAGCCCGCAGCCCCACGGGCTGTTGCGCCACATGAGCGGCTGCCAAAGAGCTTTCCAACGAGGCACGGCTTTCCCTCCTGGCTCTTCGGGCGTGGGAGCTGTGGCCAGAGCCGCGGCCCTACCGGAAAATGCTTCGCAGGCTGGCGCGGCGGCGCGACGTGGGTGCCGGTGGCGCCGAGGCTGACGGCTGCCGCAAAGCCCGCAGCCCCACGGGCTGTGGGGCCGCGCGAGCGGCTGCCAAAAAGCTTTCCAACGAGGCACGGCTTTCCCTCCTGGATCTTTGGGCGTGGGAGCTGTCGCCAGAGACGCGGCCCTACCGAAAAATGCTTCGCAGGCTGGCGCGGCGGCGCCAGGTGGGTGCCGGTGGCGCCGAGGCTGACGGCCGCCGCAAAGTCCGCAGCCCCACGGGCTGTGGGGCCACGCGAGCGGCTGCCAAAGAGCTTTCCAACGAGGCACGGCTTTCCCTCCTGGCTCTTCGGGCGTGGGAGCTGGTGCCAGAGCCGCGGCCCTACTGGAAAATGCTTCGCAGGCTAGTGCGGCGGCGCCACGTGGGCGCCGGTGGCGCCGAGGCTGACGGCCGCTGGAAAGCCCGCAGCCCCACGGGCTGCGAAGCCACGCGAGCGGCTGCCAAAGAGCTTTCCAACGAGGCACGGCTT
Source organism: Chroicocephalus ridibundus (assembly GCF_963924245.1). NCBI lineage: Eukaryota > Metazoa > Chordata > Aves > Charadriiformes > Laridae > Chroicocephalus > Chroicocephalus ridibundus. The sequence goes on along the minus strand of NW_026961567.1, from coordinate 138,621 downwards.
TCCCTCCTGGCTCTTCGGGCGTGGGAGCTGTCGCCAGAGCCGCGGCCCTACCGGAAAATGCTTCGCAGGCTGGCGCGGCGGTGCGACGTGGGTGCCGGTGGCGCCAAGGCTGACGGCCGCCGCAAAGCCCGCAGCCCCACGGGCTGTGAGGCCACGCGAGCAGCTGCCAAAGAGCTTTCCAACGAGGCATGGCTTTCCCTCCTGGCTCTTCGGGCGTGGGAGCTGTGGCCAGAGCCGTGACCCTACTGGAAAATGCTTCGCTGGCTGGTGCGGCGGCGCCAGGTGGGCGCCGGTGGCGCCGAGGCTGACGGCCGCCGCAAAGCCCGCAGCCGAACGGGCTGTGGGGCCACGCGAGCGGCTGCCAAAGAGCTTTCCAACGAGGCACGGCTTTCCCTCCTGGCTCTTCGGGCGTGGGAGCGGTGGCCAGAGCCGCGGCCCTACTGGAAAATGCTTCGCAGGCTAGAGCGGCGGCGCCACGTGGGCGCCGGTGGCGCCGAGGCTGACGGCCGCTGGAAAGCCCGCAGCCCCACGGGCTGTGAAGCCACGCGAGCGGCTGCCAAAGAGCTTTCCAACGAGGCACGGCTTTCCCTCCTGGATCTTTGGGCGTGGGAGCTGTCGCCAGAGCCGCGGCCCTACCGGAAAATGCTTCGCAGGCTGGCGCGGCGGCGCGACGTGGGTGCCGGTGGCGCCGAGGCTGACGGCCGCCGCAAAGCCCGCAGCCCCACGGGCTGTGGGGCCACGCGAGCGGCTGCCAAAGAGCTTTCCAACGAGGCACGGCTTTCCCTCCTGGCTCTTCGGGCATGGGAGCTGTGGCCAGAGGCACGGCCCTACCGGAAAATGCTTCGCAGGCTAGCGCGGCGGCGCCACGTGGGCGCGGGTGGCGCCGAGGCTGACGGCCGCCGCAAAGCCCGCAGCCCCACGGGCTGTGGGGCCACGCGAGCGGCTGCCAAAGAGCTTTCCAACGAGGCACGGCTTTCCCTCCTGGCTCTTCGGGCGTGGGAGCTGTGGCCAGAGCCGCGGCCCTACCGGAAAATGCTTCGCAGGCTGGCACAGCGGCGCCAGGTGGGCGCCGGTGGCGCCGAGACTGACGGCCGCTGGAAAGCCCACAGCCCCACGGGCTGTGGGGCCACGCGAGCGGCTGCCAAAGAGCTTTCCAACAAGGCACGGCTTTCCCTCCTGGCTCTTCGGGCGTGGGAGCTGTGGCCAGAGCCGCGGCCCTATCGGAAAATGCTTCGCAGGCTGGCGCGGCGGCGCCACTTGGGCGCCGGTGGCGCCGAGGCTGACCGCCGCTGGAAAGCCCGCAGCCCCACGGGCTGTGGGGCCACGCGAGCGGCTGCCAAAGAGCTTTCCAACGAGGCACGGCTTTCCCTCCTGGCTCTTCGGGCGTGGGAGCTGTGGCCAGAGCCGCGGCCCTATCGGAAAATGCTTCGCAGGCTGGCGCGGCGGCGCCACGTGGGCGCCGGTGGCGCCGAGGCTGACGGCCGCCGCAAAGCCCGCAGCCCCACGGGCTGTGGAACCATGCGAGCGGCTGCCAAAGAGCTTTCCAACGAGGCATGGCTTTCCCTCCTGGCTCTTCGGGCGTGGGAGCTGTGGCCAGAGCCGCGGCCCTACCGGAAAATGCTTCGCAGGCTGGCGCGGCGGCGCCAGGTGGGCGCCGGTGGATCCGAGGCTGACGGTTGATGCAAAGCCCGCAGCCCCACGGGCTGTGGGGCCACGCCAGCGGCTGCCAAAGAGCTTTCCAACGAGGCACGGCTTTCCCTCCTGGCTCTTCGGGCGTGGGAGCTGTGGCCAGAGCCGCGGCCCTACCGGAAAATGCTTCGCAGGCTAGTGCGGCGCGCCACTTGGGCGCCGGTGGCGCTGAGGCTGACGGCTGCCGCAAAGCCCGCAGCCCCACGGGCTGTGGGCCCGCGCGAGCGGCTGCCAAAGAGCTTTCCAACGAGGCACGGCTTTCCCTCCTGGATCTTTGGGCGTGGGAGCTGTCGCCAGAGACGCGGCCCTACCGAAAAATGCTTCGCAGGCTGGCGCGGCGGCGCCAGGTGGGTGCCGGTGGCGCCGAGGCTGACGGCCGCCGCAAAGCCCGCAGCCCCACGGGCTGTGGGGCCACGCGAGCGGCTGCCAAAGAGCTTTCCAACGAGGCACGGCTTTCCCTCCTGGCTCTTCGGGCGTGGGAGCTGGTGCCAGAGCCGCGGCCCTACTGGAAAATGCTTCGCAAGCTAGTGCGGCGGCGCCACGTGGGCGCCGGTCACGCCGAGGCTGATGACCGCTGGAAAGCCCGCAGCCCCACGGGCTGTGAAGCCACGCGAGCGGCTGCCAAAGAGCTTTCCAACGAGGCACGGCTTTCCCTCCTGGCTCTTCGGGCGTGGGAGCTGTGGCCAGAACCGCGGCCCTACCAGAAAATGCTTCGCAGGCTGGAGCGGCGGCGCGACGTGGGTGCCGTTGCCGCCGAGGCTGACGGCCGCCGCAAAGCCCGCAGCCCCACGGGCTGTGGGGCCACGCGAGCGGCTGCCAAAGAGCTTTCCAACGAGGCACGGCTTTCCCTCCTGGCTCTTCGGGCGTAGGAGCTGTCGCCAGAGCCGCGGCCCTACCGGAAAATGCTTCGCAGGCTGGCGCGGCGGTGCGACGTGGGTGCCGGTGGCGCCAAGGCTGACGGCCGCCGCAAAGCCCGCAGCCCCACGGGCTGTGGGGCCACGCGAGCGGCTGCCAAAGAGCTTTCCAACGAGGCATGGCTTTCCCTCCTGGCTCTTCGGGCGTGGGAGCTGTGGCCAGAGCCGTGACCCTACTGGAAAATGCTTCGCTGGCTGGTGCGGCGGCGCCAGGTGGGCGCCGGTGGCGCCGAGGCTGACGGCCGCTGCAAAGCCCGCAGCCGAACGGGCTGTGGGGCCACGCGAGCGGCTGCCAAAGAGCTTTCCAACGAGGCACGGCTTTCCCTCCTGGCTCTTTGGGCGTGGGAGCGGTGGCCAGAGCCGCGGCCCTACTGGAAAATGCTTCGCAGGCTAGAGCGGCGGCGCCACGTGGGCGCCGGTGGCGCCGAGGCTGACGGCCGCTGGAAAGCCCGCAGCCCCACGGGCTGTGAAGCCACGCGAGCGGCTGCCAAAGAGCTTTCCAACGAGGCACGGCATTCCCTCCTGGCTCTTCGGGCGTGAGAGCTGTGGCCAGAGCCGCGGCCCTACCGGAAAATGCTTCGCAGGCTGGCGCGGCGGCGCGACGTGGGTGCCGGTGGCGCCGAGGCTGACGGCCGCCGCAAAGCCCGCAGCCCCACGGGCTGTGGGGCCACGCGAGCGGCTGCCAAAGAGCTTTCCAACGAGGCACGGCTTTCCCTCCTGGCTCTTCGGGCGTGGGAGCTGTGGCCAGAGCCGCGGCCCTATCAGAAAATGCTTCGCAGGCTGGCGCGGCGGCGCCACGTAGGCGCCGGTGGCGCCAAAGCTGACGGCCGCCGCAAAGCCCGCAGCCCCACGGGCTGTGGAACCATGCGAGCGGCTGCCAAAGAGCTTTCCAACGAGGCACGGCTTTCCCTCCTGGCTCTTCGGGCGTGGGAGCTGTGGCCAGAGCCGCGGCCCTACCGGAAAATGCTTCACAGGCTGGCACGACGGCGCCAGGTGGGCACCGGTGGATCTGAGGCTGACGGCCACCGCAAAGCCCGCAGCCCCACGGGCTGTGGGGCCACGCCAGCGGCTGCCAAAGAGCTTTCCAACGAGGCATGGCTTTCCCTCCTGGCTCTTCGGGCGCGGGAGCTGTGGCCAGAGCCGCGGCCCTACCGGAAAATGCTTCGCAGGCTAGTGCGGCGGTGCCATGTGGGCGCCAGTGGCGCCGAGGCTGACGGCCGCTGGAAAGCCCGCAGCCCCACGGGCTGTGGGGCCACGCGAGCAGCTGCCAAAGAGCTTTCCAACGAGGCACGGCTTTCCCTCCTGGCTCTTCGGGCGTGTGAGCTGTGGCCAGAGCCGCGGCCCTACCGGAAAATGCTTTGCAGGCTGGCGCGGCGGCGCCACGTGAGCGCCGGTGGCTCCAAGGCTGACGGCCGCCGCAAAGCCCGCAGCCCCACGGGCTGTGGAACCATGCGAGCGCCTGCCAAAAAGCTTTCCAACGAGGCACGGCTTTCCCTCCTGGCTCTTCGGGCGTGGGAGCTGTGGCCAGAGCCGCGGCCCTACCGGAAAATGCTTCGCAGGTAGGCGCGGCGGCGCCAGGTGGGCACCGGTGGATCCGAGGCTGACGGCCGATGCAAAGCCCGCAGCCCCACGGGCTGTGGGGCCACGCCAGCGGCTGCCAAAGAGCTTTCCAACGAGGCATGGCTTTCCCTCCTGGCTCTTCGGGCGTGAGAGCTGTGGCCAGAGCCGCGGCCCTACCGGAAAATGCTTCGCAGGCTAGTGCGGCGGCGCCATGTGGGCGCCAGTGGCGCCGAGGCTGACGGCCGCTCGAAAGCCCGCAGCCCCACGGGCTGTGAAGCCACGCGAGCGGCTGCCAAAGAGCTTTCCAACGAGGCACGGCTTTCCCTCCTGGCTCTTCAGGGATGGGAGCTGTGGCCAGAGCCGCGGCCCTACCGGAAAAAGCTTCGCAGGCTGGCGCAGCGGCGCCACGGGGGCGCCGGTGGCGCCGATGCTGACGGCAGCCGCAAAGCCCGCAGCCCCACGGGCTGTGGGGCCACGCGAGCGGCTGCCAAAGAGCTTTCCAACGAGGCACGGCTTTCCCTCCTGGCTCTTCGGGCGTGGGAGCTGCGGCCACAGCCACGGCCCTACCGGAAAATGCTTCGCAGGCTGGCGCGGCGGCGCCAGGTGGGCGCCGGTGGCGCCGAGGCTGATGGCTGCCGTAAAGCTGGCAGCCCCACAGGCTGTGGGGCCACGCGAGCAGCTGCCAAAGAGCTTTCCAACGAGGCACGGCTTTCCCTCCTGGCTCTTCTGGCATGGGAACTGTGGCCAGAGCCGCGGCCCTACCGGAAAATGCTTCGCAGGCTGGCGCGGCGGCACCACATGGGCGGCGGCGGGGCCGAGGCTGACGGCCGCTGGAAAGCCAGCAGCCCCACGGGCTGTGGGGCCACGCGAGCGGCTGCCAAAGAGCTTTCCAACGAGGCACGGCTTTCCCTCCTGGCTCTTCGGGCGTGGGAGCTGTGGCTAGAGCCGCGGCCCTACCGGAAAATGCTTTGCAGGCTGGCGCGGCCGCGCCACGTGGGTGCCGGAGGGCGCCGAGGCTGACGGCCGCCGCAAAGCCCGCAGCCCCACAGGCTGTGGGGCCACACGAGCAGCTGCCAAAGAGCTTTCCAACGAGGCACGGCTTTCCCTCTTGGCTCTTCGGGTGTGGGAGCTGTGGCCAGAGACGTGGCCCTACCGGAAAATCTTTCGCAGGCTGGCGCGGCGGCGCCACGTGGGCGCCGGTGGCGCCGAGGCTGACGGCCGCCGCAAAGCCCGCAGCCCCACGGGCTGTGGGGCCACGCCAGCGGCTTCCAAAGAGCTTTCCAACGAGGCACGGCTTTCCCTCCTGGCTCTTCGGGCATGGGAGCTGTGGCCTGAGATGTGGCCCTACTGGAAAATGCTTCGCAGGCTGGCGCGGCGTCGCCACGTGGGCGCCGGTGGCGCCGAGGCTGACGGCCGCCGCAAAGCCCGCAGCCCCACGGGCTGTGGGGCCACGCGAGCGGCTGCCAAAGAGCTTTCCAACGAGGCACGGCTTTCCCTCCTGGCTCTTCGGGCGTGGGAGCTGTGGTCAGAGCCACGGCCCTACCGGAAAATGCTTCGCGGGCTGGCGCGGCGGCGCCAGGTGGGCGCCGGTGGCGCCGAGGCTGACGGCCGCCGCAAAGCCCGCAGCCCCATGGGCTGTGGGGCCACGCGAGCGGCTGCCAAAGAGCTTTCCAACGAGGCATGGCTTTCCCTCCTGGCTCTTCGGGCGTGGGAGCTGTGGCCAGAGCCGCGGCCCTACCGGAAAATGCTTCGCAGGCTAGTGCGGCGGCGCCATGTGGGCGCCGGTGGCGCCGAGACTGACGGCCGCTGGAAAGCCCGAAGCCCCACGGGCTGTGGGGCCACGCGAGCGGCTGCCAAAGAGCTTTCCAACGAGGCACGGCTTTCCCTCCTGGCTCTTCGGGCGTGGGAGCTGTGGCCAGAGCCGCGGCCCTATCGGAAAATGCTTCGCAGCCTGGCGCGGCGGCGCCACGTGGGCGCCGGTGGCGCCAAGGCTGACGGCCGCCGCAAAGCACGGAGCCCCACGGGCTGTGGAACCATGCGAGCGGCTGCCGAAGAGCTTTCCAACGAGGCACGGCTTTCCCTCCTGGCTCTTCGGGCGTGGGATCTGTGGCCAGAGCCGCAGCCCTACCGGAAAATGCTTCGCAGGCTAGTGCGGCGGCGCCACGTGGACGCCGGTGGCGCTGAGGCTGACGGCCGCTGGAAAGCCCACAGCCTTACGGGCTGTGGGGCCACGCGAGCGGCTGCCAAAGAGCTTTCCAACGAGGCACGGCTTTCCCTCCTGGCTCTTCGGGCGTGGGAGCTGTGGCCAGAGCCGTGGCCCTACCAGAAAATGCTTCGCAGGCTAGCGCGGCGGCGCGACGTGGGTGCCGGTGGCACCGAGGCTGACGGCCGCCGCAAAGCCCGCAGCCCCACGGGCTGTGGGGCCACGCGAGCGGCTGCCAAAGAGCTTTCCAACGAGGCACGGCTTTCCCTCCTGGCTCTTCGGGCGTGGGAGCTGTGGCCAGAGCCACGGCCCTACCGGAAAATGCTTCGCGGGCTGGCGCGGCGGCGCCAGGTGGGCGCCGGTGGCGCCGAGGCTGACGGCCGCCGCAAAGCCCGCAGCCCCACGGGCTGTGGGGCCACGCGAGCGGCTGCCAAAGAGATTTCCATCGAGGCATGGCTTTCCCTCCTGGCTCTTCGGGCGTGGGAGCTGTGGCCAGAGCCGCGGCCCTATCGGAAAATGCTTCGCAGGCTGGCGCGGCGGCGCCACGTGGGCGCCGGTGGCGCCGAGGCTGACGGCCGCCGCAAAGCCCGCAGCCCCACGGGCTGTGGAACAATGCGAGCGGCTGCCAAAGAGCTTTCCAACGAGGCACGGCTTTCCCTCCTGGCCCTGCGGGCGTGGCAGCTGTGGCCAGAGCCGCGGCCCTACCGGAAAATGCTTCGCAGGCTGGCGCGGCGGCGCCAGGTCGGCGCCGGTGGATCTGAGGCTGACGGTTGATGCAAAGCCCGCAGCCCCACGGGCTGTGGGGCCACGCGAGCGGCTTCCAAAGAGCTTTCCAACGAGGCATGGCTTTCCCTCCTGGCTCTTCGGGCGTGGGAGCTGTGGCCAGAGCCGCGGCCCTACCGGAAAATGCTTCGCAGGCTAGTGCGGCGGCGCCACTTGGGCGCTGGTGGCGCTGAGGCTGACGGCCGCTGGAAAGCCCGCAGCCCCACGGGCTGTGGGGCCACGCGAGCGGCTGCCAAAGAGCTTTCCAACGAGGCACGGCTTTCCCTCCTGACTCTTCGGGCGTGGGAGCTGTGGCCAGAGCCGCGGCCCTACCGGAAAATGCTTCGCAGGCTAGCGCGGCGGCGCGACGTGGGTGCCGGTGGCACCGAGGCTGACGGCCGCCGCAAAGCCCGCAGCCCCATGGGCTGTGGGGCCACGCGAGCGGCTGCCAAAGACCTTTCCAACGAGGCATGGCTTTCCCTCCTGGCTCTTCGGGCGTGGGAGCTGTGGCCAGAGCCGCGGCCCTACCGGAAAATGCTTCGCAGGCTAGTGCGGCGGCGCCATGTGGGCGCCGGTGGCGCCAAGGCTGACGGCCGCCGCAAAGCACGCAGCCCCACGGGCTGTGGAACCATGCGAGCGGCTGCCAAAGAGCTTTCCAACGAGGCACGGCTTTCCCTCTTGGCTCTTCGGGCGTGGGAGCTGTGGCCAGAGCCGCGGCCCTACCGGAAAATGCTTCGCAGGCAGGCGCGGCGGCGCCAGGTGGGCGCCGGTGGATCCGAGGCTGACGGCCGATGCAAAGCCCGCAGCCCCACGGGCTGTGGGGCCACGCCAGCGGCTGCCAAAGAGCTTTCCAACAAGGCATGGCTTTCCCTCCTGGCTCTTCGGGCGTGGGAGCTGTGGCCAGAGCCGCGGCCCTACCGGAAAATGCTTCGCAGGCTAGTGCGGCGGCGCCATGTGGGCGCCAGTGGCGCCGAGGCTGACGGCCGCTCGAAAGCCCGCAGCCCCACGGGCTGTGAAGCCACGCGAGCGGCTGCCAAAGAGCTTTCCAACGAGGCACGGCTTTCCCTCCTGGCTCTTCGGGCGTGGGAGCTGTGGCCAGAGCCGCAGCCCTACCCGAAAATGCTTCGCAGGCTGACGCGGCGGCGCGACGTGGGTGCCGGTGGCGCCGAGGCTGACGGCCGCAGCAAAGCCCGCAGCCCCACGGGCTGTGGGGCCACGCGAGCGGCTGCCAACGAGCTTTCCAACAAGGCACGGCTTTCCCTCCTGGCTCTTCGGGCATGGGAGCTGTGGCCAGAGCCACGGCACTACCGGAAAATGCTTCGCAGGCTGGCGCGGCGGCGCCACGTGGGCGCCGGTGGCGCCGAGGCTGACGGCCGCCGCAAAGCCCGCAGCCCCACGGGCTGTGGGGCCACGCGAGCGGCTGCCAAAGAGCTTTCCAACGAGGCACGGCTTTCCCTCCTGGCTCTTCGGGCGTGGGAGCTGTGGCCAGAGCCGCGGCCCTACCGGAAAATGCTTCGCAGGCTGGCACAGCGGCGCCAGGTGGGCGCCGGTGGCGCCGAGACTGACGGCCGCTGGAAAGCCCGCAGCCCCACGGGCTGTGGGGCCACGCGAGCGGCTGCCAAAGAGCTTTCCAACGAGGCACGGCTTTCCCTCCTGGCTCTTCGGGCGTGGGAGCTGTGGCCAGAGCCGCGGCCCTATCGGAAAATGCTTCTCAGGCTGGCGCGGCGGCGCCACGTGGGCGCCGGTGGCGCCGAGGCTGACGGCCGCCGCAAAGCCCGCAGCCCCACGGGCTTTGGAACCATGCGAGCGGCTGCCAAAGAGCTTTCCAACGAGGCACGGCTTTCCCTCCTGGCTCTTCGGGCGTGGGAGCTGTGGCCAGAGCCACGGCCCTACCGGAAAATGCTTCGCAGGCTGGCGCGGCGGCGCCAGGTGGGCGCCGGTGGATCCGAGGCTGACGGTTGATGCAAAGCCCGCAGCCCCACGGGCTGTGGGGCCACGCGAGCGGCTTCCAAAGAGCTTTCCAACGAGGCATGGCTTTCCCTCCTGGCTCTTCAGGCATGGGAGCTGTGGCCAGAGCCGCGGCCCTACCGGAAAATGCTTCGCAGGCTAGTGCGGCGGCGCAACTTGGGCGCCGGTGGCGCTGAGGCTGACGGCCGCTGGAAAGCCCGCAGCCTTACGGGCTGTGGGGCCACGCGAGCGGCTGCCAAAGAGCTTTCCAACGAGGCACGGCTTTCCCTCCTGGCTCTTCGGGCATGGGAGCTGTGGCCTAAGATGTGGCCCTACCGGAAAATGCTTCGCAGGCTGGCGCGGCGGCGCGACGTGGGTGCCGGTGGCGCCGAGGCTGACGGCCGCCGCAAAGCCCGCAGCCCCACGGGCTGTGGGGCCACGCGAGCGGCTGCCAAAGAGCTTTCCAACGAGGCACGGCTTTCCCTACTGGCTCTTCGGGCGTGGGAGCTGTGGCCAGAGCCGCGGCCCTACCCGAAAATGCTTCGCAGGCTGGCGCGGCGGCGCCAAGTGGGCGCCGGTGGCGCGGATGCTGACGGCCGCCGCAAAGCCCGCAGCCCCACGGGCTGTGGGGCCACGCGAGCGGCTGCCAAAGAGCTTTCCAACGAGGCACGGCTTTCCCTCCTGGCTCTTCAGGCGTGGGAGCTGTGGCCAGAGCCGCGGCCCTACCAGAAAATGCTTCGCAGGCTGGCGCGGCGGCGCCAGGTGTGGGCCGGTGGCGCCGAGGCTGACGGCCGCAGCAAAGCCCGCAGCCCCACGGGCTGTGGGGCCACGCGAGCGGCTGCCAAAGTGCTTTCCAACGAGGCACGGCTTTCCCTCCTGGCTCTTCGGGCGTGGGAGCTGTGGCCAGAGCCGCGGCCCAACCCGAAAATGCTTCGCAGGCTGGCGCGGCGGCGCCACGTGGGCGCCGGTGGCGCCGAAGCTGACGGCCGCCGCCAAGTCCGCAGCCCCACGGGCTGTGGGGCCACGCGAGCGGCTGCCAAAGAGCTTTCCAACGAGGCACGGCTTTCCCTCCTGGCTCTTCGGGCGTGGGAGCTGTGGCCAGAGCCGCGGTCCTACCGGAAAATGCTTCGCAGGCTGGCGCAGTGGCGCCACGTGGCACAGTACTGGGCCATGCCAGGCAATACACCGTCACAAAATCACCAATAGTGAAGTTCAGAACGGAGTGCAGTCTTACAACAGAATCTCTGATGCCACCTTTAAGCCAGTGACAGGCGGTACAACGTCACACGTTACAGTATACAGGGCAGTACAACCTGATTCGCTAACAAATAAATTAGTGCCAATTACAAGACTCCCAATACAGTACAGTACAATGCCAGACAGTCTCAGATGTCGGTCAAGACAATGCCAGGGCAACGCAGTGCAAGACATAACATTATACAGGTCAGTACAAGGCAATACGCAGTCCAATGAAGAACAGTAAACTACAATACCCAAAACACACTGGCAAACAATGGCAAACAATCCCACATGTCGGTCGAGACAATGACAACGCGAGACGGAACACCGCACAGGGCAGCACAAGGCAGTACACAGTCAAATAAAGTACAGCTGACCAGAAAACCCGCACTACGCTGCCGTACGATCTCAAAACGTCTCGGATGGCAGTCAAGGCAATTACAGGGCAATACAAAGCACTACATCGCAGTACACAAGGCAGTACAAGGCAATACTCAGTCAAATAAATAACAGACAGTCAAAAAAATTCACAGTGCAGTGCACTACTCTGACACCATGGGTCAGATGGCAACCAAAAGAAGGACCGGGCAATACAAGGCGAGAGGTAACCCAATACGGGGCCGGACAAGGCAATATGCAGTTGTGGCGAATGGAGCCATTCACTTCAGTCCTGAGAGAAGTAGAGAAACATTTAGAAACATCAACACAGTGATTCGACAAAGGCAGCAGTGAATGTAACATCCCTTTACCAGGTTCCGTGGCCACGTACCCCAGATAATTTATTGCACAGGGGCCAGGGTCAGACAAGCTGTTAGGGAGACCCTCCCGTTGAGCCACAACCCCCTTGCTTTCTAAACTCCTTCTTGACGAGCAGTCTAAGTGCGGCTGGATCCAGTTCCTAGCCCTGGACTTGGGCAACGGTTCACCTCTAAAGGATTATATCCGCGCCATCAACCCTTTATATCACTGAGCTAAGGCTACGAGGTTTAGCGTGGTACTAGTCAATTACCGAGACTCTGTTGCGACAAGGGATCTCTCAGCCTTGAGGAGCAGAACCTGAAGCAAGCGTCCCCCCTCAAGGGCACATCCTGGTGCCATGACAGACTATGACAGGCAAGACTATGACAGGGCAATACAACGCAAGACGTAACTTTACACAGGGCAGTACAAGGCCAATACACAGTCAAATAGGGAACGACCGATCACAAAATTGATGCACGGTCAAATAGAGTACAACAGTCTAAGAAGCCCTCAACACAGTGCCTGTCAACGCCAGAATACATCAGATGGCTCGCAGCACGGTGAGAGGGCAATACGACGCAAGACTTAGGAAAATACAGGGCAGTACAAAGCAATACGTAGTCAAATATAGAACAGCCGATCAAAAACACCCTCAGTTCGGTGCGGTACAACCCCAGAGAGTGTAAAAGGACAGTTAAGACTATTTCATGGCAACACAACGCACAATGTAACACAATACAGGTTGCTACAACACAATACAGAATAATATAGGAAACAACCGATCAAAACGCCACAATACGGTGCAGTACGATCCCACACAGTCTCAGGTGGCAGTCAAGACAACTATAGGGCGACACGATCCAAGATGCAACATTACACGACAGAGCAGAACGGAACACGCAGTCAACTAAATACCAACCGATTAGAAGAAACGCAGTACAGTGTGGGAGAAAACAAAAATAAATGGAGATGCCAGTCAAGACAATGACAGAGCAATACAAGGCAAGAAATAACGCAATACAGGGCAGTACAGTGAAATACACGGTCAAATAAATAACTGATTAAGTATCCCCCAATACCGTGCGATGCAATGCCAAAACGTGTGAGACAGCAGTCGAGGCAGTGACAGAGCTATACAATGGAAGACATAACGCAGGGCTGTACAACACCAAAATGTATCAGGTGGCACTCAGAACAATAACATGGCCATACAATGCAAGCCGCAACACAATACAAGGTGGTAACAAGGCAATACACGGTCAAACACAGAACAACGAATAAAACCTGCACAATACGGATCGCTGCAATCCCAGAACATCTAAAGTGACAGTGAACGGAATGACGGGGCAGTACAATGCAAGATACAACACTAGACAGGGCAACATGCATTCAAATAACGCAAAACCAATTAAAAAACCCACAATACACACCAGTACAATGCCAAAACAGATCAGATGGCAGTACGGGCGAATAGAGGGCAATACAATGCCCAACGTGACGCCATATGGGGCCAGACAAGGCAATACGCAGTTGTGGCAGGCCGAGCGGCTAACTTCGCTTCTAAGAGAGAAGCGGTGAAACATTCAGAAACATCAACACAGTGATTCTCCAAAGGCAGCAGTGCACGTGACGGCGCTTTACCAGATTCCATATGGCCACGCACCCCGGATTATTTACTGCCTAGGGGCCAGGGTCAGACAAGCTGTCTGGGAGACCCTCCCCTTGAGTCACAAGGCTCGGAAAGGACCCCCTTGCTTTCTAAACTCCTTCTCCAAGAGGAGTCTAGGTGCGGCTGGATCCAATTCCTAGCCCCGGACTTAGGCAATGGTTCACCTCTAAAGGATTGTATCTGCGCCATCGACCCTTTATATCACTGAGCTAAGGCTACAAGGTTTAGTATGCTATTAGTCACTTACTGAGAATCTGTTGCGGCAAGGCATCTCTATCTCGAGGAGCAGAACCTTAATTGAGCGTCCCTGCTCAAGGGGAGATCCTGGCCACAGAGGCCCCTGCCATGCAGAAGTCAAAAGGCTCTTGGGCTGTCCACTCTTTATGGGCTAAGCTAATTGACTTATAGTCACATCAGCACAGGAACAAGATATCTAGGTCCCCACCGTGTTGCCAACCATCCCCCAACTTCAAGTACCACTCAGAACAACTCCATGGATGATTGGGGCGCCAAAACGAAGGGGCGCCCACACCACCCCAGCAGTCAAATAAGGAACAACCAATGGAACTTTCATAATAAATAAGTACAATCCCAGACAGCCCAAAGTAACAGCCAAGACAATGACAGACCAATAGAGTGCAAGACCTAACATCATACAGAGCAGTAAAAGGCAACGCGCAGCCAAGTCAAGAACAGTTAAAATACCCATAATCCAGTGCGGCACTATGACACTGTCCCAAAACACAGTCAGAACAACGACAGAGTAATGCAACACGAGCCGTAACACAACACAGGGCAGCACAAAGCAATACACAGTCACACAAAGAACAGCCAATTACAAGACCCACAACAGAACGCCCTACGATCTCAGGAAGTCTCAGAGGGCAGTCACAGCAAATACAGGGCAATACGGTGCAAGATAACACAATACAGGCCACTGCCAGCCAATACTCAGTCAAATAAATAACAGACAGTCAAAAAATTCACAGTGCAGCGCACTACTATGACACCATGGGTCAGGTGGCAATCATGACAACGACAGGGCAATACAAGGCAAGACGTAACCCAACACGGGGCCGGACAAGGCAATATGCAGTTGTGGCGGGTGGAGCCATTCACTTCACTCCTAAGAGAAAAGTAGAGAAACATTCAGAAACATCAACACAGTGATTCTCCAAAGGCAGCAGTGCACGTGACGGCGCTTTATCAGGTTCCGTGGCCACGGACCCTGGATTAGTTCCTGCCTAGGGGCCAGGGTCAGACGAGCTGCCAGGGAGACCCTCCCGTTGAGTCACGAGGCTCGGAAAGGACCCCCTTGCTTTCTAAACTCCCTCTCAGAGAGGAGTCTAGGTGCGGCTGGATCCAATTCCTAGCTCGGAGAGGACCCCCTTGCTTTCTAAACTCCTTCTCGGAGAGGAGTCTAGGTGCGGCTGGATCCAATTCCTAGCCCCGGACTTGGGCAACGGTTCACCTCTAAAGGATTATGTCTGTGCCGTCAACCCTTTACATGGCTCATAAAAAACAGCTGATGAAGGAAGTGACAATATGGTGGCCTACAACGGCAGAACAGATCAGATGACAATCAAGACAACAACAGAGCAATACAATGGAAGACGTAACACCACACGGGGCCGGACAAGGCAATACACAGCCACATCAGAACCCATGAGAGACATCACACTACAGTCCAGACCTAGGACAGATTCTCTAACGTGACCGTCAAGACGACAGGGCAATGCAATGCAAGATGTAACACAGGCCATATGCAGTTGTGGCGGGCGCAATGATAAAATTCACTCCTAAGAGAGAGGTAGAGAAACATTAACAAACATAACAGTGATTCACTAAAGGTAGCAGCGCACGTGATGGCACTTTACCAGATTGCACGGCCACGCACCCCGGGTCATTTACTGCCTCGGGGCCAGGGTCTGACACGCTGTCTGGGAGACCCTCCCCTTGAGTCACGAGGCTCGGAAAGGACCCCCTTGCTTTCTAAACTCCTTCTCCGAGAGGAGTCTAGGTGCGGCTGGATCCCATCCTCGCCCCGGACTTGGGCAACGGTTCACCTCTAAAGGATCATATCTGCGTGATCAAACCCTTTGTATCGCTCAGCTAAGATGGCAAAGTCTGGCATGCTGTTAGTCACTTACCCAGAATCTGTTGCGGCAAGGCTTCTCTCAGCCTCCAGGAGCAGAACCTTAAGTGAGTGTCCCCGGGAAATGCTGGCAAACAGGCCGCTGCCTTGCAAGGAAGCTCAAAGGGCTCTTGGTCTGTCCGCTAGGTCTACAGCAAGCTAACTGACTCACAGTGTCTTGACTCTGGTGCCAGCCACCCCACAAAGTTCAAGTGCCACTCGTAGCGACTCCTGCTGGTCGTTATAGCTCGAGCAGCAGCCTGGAGGAAAAAGGGGGGTGACATCGCAACAGCGGTCAAATACAGACCAACCGGTTAAAAATTGCACAATACTGTGCCAGAGACTCTAAAATAACTGGCAAGACAACGACAGG
The DNA here is from genome assembly GCF_963924245.1 of Chroicocephalus ridibundus. Taxonomy (NCBI): domain Eukaryota; kingdom Metazoa; phylum Chordata; class Aves; order Charadriiformes; family Laridae; genus Chroicocephalus; species Chroicocephalus ridibundus. The sequence continues at coordinate 123,390 of NW_026961567.1, read as the reverse complement.
GCAACACCATGCAAGATCTAACCTTACACAGGGCAGTACAAGGCAACATACAATCAAATGCAGAGCAGACAATGAAAGAATTGACGGTACAGTGCCATACAACGGTAGAATATATCAGATGTCGGTCACCACAATGACAGAGCAATACAAGGCAAGACGTAACGCGATACGGGGCCCTACCAGGCGACACAGTCAAGGAAACAACAACCCATGAAAGAATTCACAATACAGCGCGGTCCTAGGACGGAACGTGTAAAATGACTGTCGAGACAGTGACAGGGCAATACAATGCAAGACACAACACCATACCAGGTGGTAACAAGGCAACATGCAGCCAAACGAAGAACAACCGATTAAGAAACCCAGCATACGTTCAGCTGTAATACCAGAAAAGATCAGAAGGCAGTCAAGACAACGACAGCACACTATAACATGAGAAGTAACACAATACACGGCAGTACAAGGCATTACACAGTCAAATAAAGAAGAACCGATTAAAAACCACACAATACAGTGCGGTGCGATGCCAGAGTAGATCAGAAGGCAGTCGAGACTATGACGGGGCAATATAATGCAAGATGTTACACAATACAGGGCGGTACAAGGCATTAGAAAGCCAGATGAAGAACAACCGATTAAAAAACCCGCAATACAGCGTGGTACGAGGCCCGAACAGATCAGAAGGCAGTCAAGGCTACGACGGGGCAATATAACACGAGACATAACGCAATAGAGGGCGGTACAAGGCATTACACAGTCAAAGAACAACCGATTAAAAAAAAAAAAACACGCAACACGGTGTGGTACGATGCCAGAATAGATCACAGAGCAATCAAGAGCGTGACGGGGCAACACGATGCAAAACCGATACTGAGTGAGGCGGAGCAATACTATTTCAAATATACAAGAACATAGTACGGAACCAAATTCTTAAGCGTATGACACAAGACCATCTCAAATGGCAGTCAAGGAAGTTCCTGAGCAACGTAATCCCGATTTGCACAAAATGGTGCCATCAGGCACCATCGCGTCCGTCAACACTAAGTTGTACTGCAATATCCCCCGCATCACACGCGCCGTACCCTTCTGCTCACCTGCTCCGCATGGATTCCGGATTCGGACTTTGTGGCACACTCTGGTTCTGGCACCTAAAACACCTAAGACACACAATATTACTGTTGAGCTTACGGGAAACCACCACCCCCATGCGCTACCTCTCTGCTACCCAGCTCACCTCCAACGCTCGTCCGGCTCCGGATGCCTGCAGCGCCTGCAAAACCAAAGACAAACACTCCCCTGAGCTGCAATGTAGCACTGGGCTATTAAACGCCAACGTGTCCACAACCGCCTCACTTGCTGGGACTACTCAGTGGGCGTGCAGCATCGCCCCTCTGACCCTGCATGTCACACCAACCGAAGAAACACACGCCGAGATACTGCCCAAAACCCTACCAAATTCCCCATCTCCCACTCCCTCACCTTGCCCGCCCATCTTCCCCCAAGGCGTGCAACCTGAAGGCTCGCAAACCACCCATAAAACCCAACAGACATGGGTTGCTTTAAAACTTGAAAGTTGCTCCCTCTGAGGCGGATGTGATAAGGTCAGCAGCGGCGGGTGGGCTGAAGTGACTGACTCATCCCCATCCCCACATCCCATGTCATTCATTGCTTCAAAACTTCAAATTAGAAAGAACCAATACATACAGTACTCAGAGCCACACCTTCTCTCTAATACCACGTGCTGACTCACCTTCTTACATTGCTCTCCTCTCCTACGCTGCCCCGCCAAGCTTGTCCTGTTGCATCTGCAAGAACGACATCAGAGAAATCACCCTCAGGCAGAGCAATAGAGTCATAACAACAAAAAGTCTTGCACCTTTTTACAAATACCATCTAAGGTCCAAATACAACCGTACACAAAGAAAATTACAAAAAAAAAAATCCGCACCAAAACCAGCCGTACCCTCTTCCACATGAACTCTTCTTCACTGCTGCTGTATTGCCTTCCCAACATGCCTCTGCTCTTCCCAAACAAAACAGAAGAGGTGTCTACACAGCCTCCCAGTGGCTACCCTGAGACAACTCTAACACCTTTGCCCCGATCTACTGGGATTCATGTACTACATATAGACTCTCCACAGGATTGTGCCCAGGCAGGGCAGCCCCGAGCCAAACGCTCACGGTTACGGACAGACACTACACGGAACGCTATGAACGACACGCCTCAAAGATGAGAGAAAACTCTCAGCAAGAAAGATGACACGGGGACCAAAGTCACCGTCGTGCAAGAAAATCTGTGGGATCGTGATGATGTCAACATGAAGACGCTCTACGGAACCCCCTGAAGCAAACTGCAGAACGTGATGGTACGTAATAAGAATGGACTGTTGAGCCCGCTAAGATGGACGTGCAGGAAGTCTGGCTTCAAGACCTAAGAACGTAACGACGCAGGGAAGAACTCCCAGACGTGGAAGCGGGCCGTCCAGAAACTTCCGAGAGGCAAGATTGATGCACGCTTTAAGATGCTAACGCAAGAAGAGCATCAGATGAATGGTGCTACGTCCACAGGCCCAAGCATTCGAGACCCTAAGGATGACGCCCAGGGCCCCACGTCGTGCTCCTGGAGCTCAAAGATGACCTCGAGACCCAAGAAGGGACGAAGATACACAACACAGACCACATGAACGACATGACAACACGCACAGGCTGGAACTGCCCTGCCCGGGACATGCTAGCGTCACACTGAACAGTAAGCAACATCCTTTACCTTCCTAAATATGACTGTGCCCCGGGACAGCCCTCGCCACTACGCTAACGTCAAAGACCCCATTTTGCAATTGTCCACCTCGGCCCCTCTCCGGCGCCTGACTGTCAACTTAGCTTTTGGAGGGCCAGGCATCTGAATCCTTCTTCGATGCGGTCCGCAAAAACCAGCCATCCGATACATTTCCGCAGTCACCAGGTTCCTCCTCTTCCTCTGCAAAAGGAAAATAAAACATAATCCCAGAGGCCACCACAGCACCAGCAATAAGCATCCTGAGAGGAGATGCCGACCTCTTCCACAACACCCTCAGCCTCCCGAATGCCGTGGCGTTCTGCTTGCCCGCTCTGCGCCGATTCCGGAGTCCGAGGCTGCAATGATAGTTATTCACAGCACCTAAGAGACCAAGAAACACAACATTACCACTGCGCTTCTGCCAAACCGCCACACCATCAACTCCTATCTTCTGTCTTCATTCACATGAAAAAAAAAAGTACCCAATTGTATTCATAGAGGCGCCAGTCACATCTTCCCTCTAATGCCACATGCCGAGCCACCTCCGTACAGCGCTCCTCTCGGCTCCCCTACGTCACCCTGCACATCTCATCTCTCGGCATCTAAAAAGAGAAAAAAAAAAATCCAACATTACCCCGATGCAGAGCGATAGCTTAATTCCAAAGGTCTTGTTTCTACTTCGGAACACTGTTCAATTAGATCCAACTACAGCCTGCCATCAAAAAAAAAAAAACCACAGAAAAAGCCCACAAACATTACACCCCACACAAAGCAGCCTGAACATCTTTGAGATACTGCGTCCTTCACTGGCTGGGAACAGCCTCTCCGACTTGGCTCTGCTTATGCCAACACCCACTAATGAAACACCCACGCACCCAACCTACTGAGAGCCAATTAATTCCAGATGACTACCCAACCTTTGCCTCGGTCTCCACAGATCCACATATTAACTGTAGACTCTCGTCACTATTCTGCCTGCCCTGGACTCTACACACCCGGGCAGGGGGGCTCCGAGCCAGACACACACACAAGCACAGACCAACACTACACAAAACGCTAAAAACAACGCGCCTCAAGGATGAGAGAAAACTCTCAGCAAGAAGGATGACACCCAGACGGAAGTCACCGTCGGGCAAGACGACCTGGAGACCGTGGTGGTGATGTGAAGAGGCTCTATGGAAGCCCCTGAAACAGAGTGTAGGACATCATCATCTGTGATAAGAAGGGACTGTCAAGACTGATAAGATGTATGCGGGGGAAGCCTGGCTTCAAGACATAAGAACGTAATGACATAGGGAAGAAGTCCCAGTTGTAGACGCGGGCCATCCGGAAACTTCCAAGACGCAAGACCGATGCAAGCTTTAAGCTTCTAACGCAAGACGACCAGCAGCTGAATGGTGCTATGCCCATGGGTGCAGGTGTTCAAGACCCTAGGGATGGCGCCTGAGGCGCCATGCCATGCTCCTGGAGCTTAAAGATGACCTCGAGACCCAAGAAAGGTCTAAGACACAGAACACGGACCACACGAAAGACAACAACACACACAGGCTGGAACCACCCTGCCCGGGAATGCCGAACAGTAAGCCGCATCCCTTACGTGCCTAAAGGAGACTGCCCTCCAGGACAAACCTCTCCCCTACGCCAACTTCAAAGACACCTTTTTGCAATTCTCAACCTCGTCCCCTCTCGAGCGCCAGTCTCTCAACTTAGCTTTTGGAGGGCCAGGGGTCCGAATCCATCCTTGAGGCAGTCCACAGAAAACAGCCATCCAGTACGTTCCTGTGGTCACCAGCTTCCTCCTCTTCCTCTGCAAAAGGAAAAGAAAAAAAAAGTTATCCCAAAAGCAGCCACAGCACCAGCAATAAGCATCCTGAGAGGAGATGCCAACCTCTTCCACAACACCCTCAGCCTCATGAACGCCGAGGCATTCTGCTCGCCCGCTCAGCGCCAATTCCAGAGTCTGACGCTGCGGCAACAGTTATTCACAGCACCTAAGATACCAAGAAACACAGCATTACCACTGCGCTACTGCCAAACCACCAGTCCCGTGCTCCTCCTCGATACTATCTGGCTCACCTCAAATGCGAGAGCCTAGAGCACACCAGGCTCCGACGACACCCGAACCCATCTGCAAACCCTATCCAAGAAGGACTCATGAACCCGGCTCCCTTTTCTAGCCCTCCCCCAGTGCCAAAACTTTAGAAACCCCTTCTCTTCTCCCTGAGCTGCCAGGGAAGGAGCCCCACTTCTTCCCCATAGATCCCACCCTTTATTTGCCAGCCCGAACACCCGGCGTTGGACGCTTCTCAAGAGCCACTCTTCCCAGCCTCTCCCTGCGTCCCACCACCACCTCCTATCTTCTGTCTTCCCACGGACTCTGGGCTCTGCTGCAGACCCACAGAGTCAGTGAAGCCCTGATCTGACCTATACCAGGGGCCTGCCACAAGCCGCAAAGGCTCCAGGGACACGGCAAAACCCTGAGCACGGTGGGGGAAGGTGACAAGGCACCCCACATCCTGAAATACGTTATGCTTTATGGCCCTGCTGCTTTCCTGAGAAATGTGGAAACTCCATCTACAGCGGCAGACAAGGTGCTCACCCAGTCCCTGCAAAGTAATCTCATCATCTGCCCGATTGAGAAAATTCTATTGGCATCTTACCTGGGATACAGCAAAGCTAGTGGGGAAAAAAAAAAAACCACAAACAAGAAAGTTCCGTCTTCAATACAGTCAGGGATTCCAGGAAAATGCGCCATGCCTGGAAGAGAGAAAACCATACCCTTAAACTATCTCACCGCCCCCTAAGACTCATTACCACGCGACTCACCTCAAAAACCACAAGGAAGAGAACCGGCACATGAGGCCGCTCTCTACTATACACGCTGCCAAACCTCACCTGGTCCTGAAGGTCTTGCCACCTCCAGCTTCTTACCTGCTATTCTCTAAATGGGATAACATCTCCACCCAAGGAGCTGAGCCGCCTCCAAAGCTGCAATCGACTGAAGGACAGGCAGAGCTCTGACCCTGGAGAAGCCCAGCAGCAGAATGAGCTGCCCCAGCAGAGGCTGTGGGTTATATACCCCGGGCCCCGCCCACCCCCGTTCCCACCAGCACCTGGGAAAGGGCCTGGCTGACCTCCACATAGAGCCTGCCAGAGGAAAAGCTGCTCCTTTCCTCACAGGCCTGAGAAGTACAGCATGCAAAACACCAAAACGGAGAAAGCGACCCTTAGAGGAACGGACAATATGTGCTCTTTTATTACAACTACATCAACTGTGTCAGCAACAGGGCCCGGTAGGTAAGTAAACTTAATTAAACTTCTGCAGGGCGTAGACATAAAGAGAAAGACATCATCCTAACCTAAATAGGCCAGAAGATCATGAAGCACAGTAACAATATTTTTATCAAGACTCAATGTGCTTTAGTTTCCTTGTAAAAGAAACCCCACAACGAGTCATACAGCATTTCTAGCAAGACGACGCATATTATCCGACTTCTGCCAGAACTGTGTTCTGGATCGGACCGACAGACAGAGTGCAAGCAGAGGCTTGTGCGCCGCCCGTAATGCAGTGGCTGAGAAAGAACCAAGGCTTGGGGCCGCCGCTCTCCTCGGCCGAGTCTGCTCCGGTGCCCTGTCTGTCATCATTGCTGTTGTGCCTTAGGCCATGCAGTAAAACAAGAGACACGTGCTCCCTTTTAACTTCTCTCCTGAGGCAGAAAAGAACAAGAGAGAGAGACTTAGGGACTGAAAGATAAACTGAACTGTAATGAAATCTTAACAGCAAAATAATACTGAGAAAAGACAACAGTAACAAGAAAACAATTAAATATATACAGGACATACACAACCCGATACAGAGCTCCCAGGATGACCGCTGCTTCACTGGCAAAGTCCGGAACCAGACTCCGTGACAGACCGGAACCAGACTCCGTGACAGACTGGAACCAGACTCCGGACCTGGTTGCATAAATGCACGGATCGAGGTCAAAGGACAATGAACAGACAGAGGAGTCTTCAGAGGCCAGACAACAGGTACCGACCCCTTTGATCCCTCCGCTTTTATACTGAGCGTGATGAGGATGGGATGGAATACCCTATCAGTCAGATTCGGGTCACCGGTCCCGTCTACTCTTCACTATGGGTGCAACCCCTCTACGCTTTTCTGCTTCCAACCCTCCAACAGGGCAGATATATAAAAGTTAGCTGGGCTGTGCTGTTGTAGGAATAAGTATAAGCAAGAGCCTCTCTGCACGGCATCCCTTCGCATTAAGTGTAAATATAAGTTCTTGGTGCTCTGAAGGCAGATACTACCTGAAAAATACGTCATTATTTTCAGAGAGTTCACTTCATTGGAAGAGACTTACCTGAAAAGTAAAGTGACTGCAAACAACACCAGTTCTGTTGTACCTCAGACCAGCACTTCCACACATGGCTACGTAACCTCACATTCACATGAAAAAAAGAAGAAGTGGCCAAATGTATTCATGGAGCCGCCGGTCACATCTTCCCTTTAAGACCTCGGGCTCAGCCACCTTTGTCCCGCGCTCCCGTCAGCTCCCCTGTGTATCCCCGGCCACCTCATCTCTCTGCATCTGAAAAAAAAGCAACACACCAACATCAAACATTACCCTAATGCAGAGCAGTAGCTTAATTCCAAAGGTCTTGTTTCTACTTAGGAACCCTGTTCACATAAGTCCAACTACAGCCTGTCATCCAAAGAAGAGACGCCTGCAAACATTACACCCCACACAATGCAGGTTTACCATCTTTGAGATACTGTCCCCTTCACTAGCCATGAACACCCTCTCCAACTTGTCTCCGCTTATGCCAGCGCCCGCTAATGAAACACCCGTCCACACAGCCTCTCGAAAGCTAATCAATTCGAGACGACTGAGCAACCTTTGCCTGGGTCTAGACAGATCCTCATATTCACTACAGACTGCCGTCTGTAAGTCCTGCCGTCTGAAAGTCCAAGACACAGAAGACAGAGCACACAAACTACACAACCAAAGACACAGGCCAGAACTGCCCTGCCCAGCACACACTAGCTTTGTGCTGAAAAGTAACCCACTCCCTTTACCTACTCAGAGGAGACTGCTCCCGCATAGCCCTCTGCTCTAGCCTGACTTTAAAACTCCTCCCTGAAACTGTCAACCTTGGCCCCCCTCCAGCACCTGTCCCTCTACTTCGCTTTCAGAGGGCCAGTAGTCTGAATTCATCCTTGACAAAAAAAACCACAACAAACAGATAACTGATGTGTTCCTGCAGTCACCATGTTCCTCTTCATCAGCAAAACAAAAAGAAATCACAGCTCCAGCAGCGACCACCATGACAGTAGATGCCAACCTCTTCCACAACACCCTCATCCTCAGAGGTGCCATGGCAATCCACTCACCTGCTTCACGTCGATTCCAGTCAGAGGCTGCAGCAACAATTATTTATGGCACCTAAGATACCAACAGACACAAAATTACCATTGCATTTCTGCAAAATCACCAGTCCCGTGCTCCTCCTCCACACTGTCCAGCTCACCTCAAATGCAAGAGACTAGAACAGACCAGACCCTGTCGACACCCAAATCCAAATGCAAAACCGATATGACAGAGACTGATGAACCCACCTCCTTTTCCTAGCCAGCCCCCAGCGCCAAAACTTTCGAAACCCCTTTTCTTCTCCTCAACCGTCAGGGAAGGAGCCTCACTTCTTCCTGACAGCTCCCATCCTGTATTTGCAACCCTGAACCCCCTACGCCGGCTGCTTCTCAGGAGCAGCTCTTCTGAGCTGTGCCCTGCGTTTGGCAGGCACCTCCTATCTTCTGTCTTCCCACAGACTCTGGGCTCTGCATCAGACCCACAAAACAAATAATGTCCTGACACAATCTATGAGGGGCCTGCTGCCCGCTGCAAAAACTCTAGGGACACCGTGGCACTCCATGGGCAACGGGGAAAGGTGATGAGCCATGCCATACCCTGAACGACGCTATGCCTTACATCCCTGCTGCTTTCTTGAGAAATGCTAGTGCCATATATGCAGATGCATACAAAACGCTCACCCTAACCCCCATAAGATAATCTCATCATTAACCCAATTAAGAGAAACAATATCAGCAATTTACACAGCATACTGCAAAACTGGTGAAAAACCCACAGTTCTATCTTCAATAAAGTCAGAAATTCTAGGAAAATGCAGTGCTCCTAGAACAAAGAAAAGCATACTATTAAACCATCTGGGCACCCCCTAAACACTCATCACAAAGTTATGACCCGAAAAAAAAAGGAGCATAGCAGTCAACTTTCTACCATACAGGCAGCTGGATGTTTACTGCTCCCGAAGGTCTCAGCTCAGCCTTCTCACCTCTGCCTCCCTAAATGCCGAAACACGCCTGCCCAAACAGCTGAGCCTGTCCCAAAGCTGCAGCAAAGCGAGGGACCAGCAGAGCACCCACCCCACGGGGCCCAGCAGCAGAATGAGCTCCTGAGCCCGGGCTGGGGCTCGTGTACCCCGGGCCCCGCCCACCGCCCTCAGGCCCCGCCCACCGCCCTTCCCACAATCCCCTGGGAAAGGGGCAGGGCCAACCCCCAGAAGACGTGAAGGCGGGTGGCAGCGGGAGCAGCAGCTTCGCTTCTCCTGCCTTAAGTTCCCAGCAGGCGAAGCGCCTCCCCTTTTTATTTCCATTTGGGACTAACCTCTGGTGATTCTCTTACCGCTTTTGTGTGATTTCTGTCCAGTTGTTGCTGTGGAGAAGAGAGCTCTGCAGGGGTTGCATTATTTTTGCGATCTTCAGATATTTTTGTGGTTAACTGATAATCGTGTTTTATCGTTTTGGAAGAGTGTTGGAAGCATATGATTTCCAGAAGACTTATGAGCATTTACGGACGGGCTCCTGGAGGACTAAAGTGCCATAGAGACGCGCGTCGGAGGACTGAGGGGGCACTTCCGGGGTCGTGGAGGACCGAAGTGCCACGGAGACGCGCGTCAGAGGACTGAGGGGGCACTTCCGGGGTCGTGGAGGACCGAAGTGCCACGGAGACGCGCGTCAGAGGACTGAGGGGGCACTTCCGGGATCGTGGAGGACCGAAGTGCCACGGAGACGCGCGTCAGAGGACTGAGGGGGCACTTCCGGGGTCGTGGAGGACCGAAGTGCCACGGAGACGCGCGTCGGAGGGCTGAGGGGGCACTTCCGGGGTCGTGGAGGACCGAAGTGCCACGGAGACGCGCGTCGGAGGACTGAGGGGGCACTTCCGGGGTCCTGGAGGACCGAAGTGCCACGGAGACGCGCGTCGGAGGACTGAGGGGGCACTTCCGGGGTCCTGGAGGACCGCGAGGTCACGTAGATGGAAACCCGGAAAACTGCCGGGCACTGACGGGGCCGTGGTAACGCGTAAGAGCTGATGCGGAGGGGCCGATGGCCGCTCTGGAGGCCGGGCGGGCGGCACCGATGCCGCTCCAGGTGGCGCGGAGCTCGCCAGAGTCCCGGCGGTCCTGGTTCGCCCTCCGGCCGCCGCTCTCTTGAGACTGCGGCCGGACGGGCCTCCGCGAAGCCGCGCCTGCGCACGAGCTGCGGAACCCACGCGGCGCCGGCTCCGGTATTGACACACATCTGTACGTTTAGGGAATTTACGTTGCCCATTTCCTACGTTAACGCTTTTGATACCGAATATCTATTTAGGCTGTCTGCCTACACACCTAGTTTGACACTAATATCTTTTTATAAACGCATCTAAGTATCTTTATATTCTAGGATCTTTCATATAACACAGAATCACAGAATCCTTAGAGACAGAGGTTTTTATTTTGAACTTTTACATACATAATTTATATATATGTATATTTCTCATTCCCTATTTAAACGCCTCCTGCCCATAGTTACAGGTTTTCACATTTTTTAATGCATCCCAAGAATTTTCAGACATTCTGGGGCCGCGACCCACTTCTTTTGGGGGGGCAACTCCACGTAACCCCCCCCCCCATCTCCCACTCACCTGCTCCTCTGCTGCATCATCGCTGCCCCAGTGACATCGGGGTGCCCCAAATGACACCATCACCCCCCAAGACACACACACACAGACACCCTTCTATTCACCCCAAAAAAAGGCTTAAAACGCCCAGACCCAGGGCTGGCCCCTTCTCCTCAGGGGGGCTCCGCCACCGGCTGCAAACCTGGGCTGGGGCATCTCTCGAGCAGCACGAGACGCCTACGACGAGGCACCTGGAAAACAAAAATCCCCAATTATAGCTCAGCATCCCAAAAAAACAGCACAGAAGAGAGCAGAGGAATTCCGTCAGACGGAGGGACGGGACAGGAGCTGGGGAAACAGCTCAGCTCGAAATACAGCACAGCCTTCAAAAGCCAGCGCCATTTGAACTCTTAAAAGTCAGGATTAAGACTAATCAGTGCCATTTTGAACACGTTCTTAGCATAAGGGCGAACCCTCCGGCTGGTGCTGGGAAACACCTCGCCCTTTCCCTTTCACTGAGAAGGTGTGCATGAAGTTTACATCCACCCAGTGAAAATACTTACCCTGTGAAAGTACTTGGCTTTCCTTCGGCGCTAATTTAACTTGCACAGCTGTGAACGGATACTATTAAACTATCCGTCTCCAAAATACACAGCTATGATTTGACCACGGGGGGTTTTTTGTGTGCTACACGAGGAGGAGGAGGGACATCGGGGCAGCGGCGCTGATCCGTAGGGCTACCAAAAAGGACCGGCAGATTCGCGAATGCTTTTGGCTGTGCTGAAGGCGCAGAGGAACGCGTTTTTATGGTATCTCGACTGTTCCAACCGAGAACCCAAAGGCCGGCGATGCCAGCAACTGGGGGGAGACGCGCGGCACTTGGGCCTGCGGAAGGAAATGAACTTCCTCCCGAGGTTACAGAAAAAGGACATTGTTGAAGCCGTAACTCACCAAAACCACAACCAAAACCACAGGATTCGCCGTCACGAGTTAAACGCTGCTGATGCTTCACGGCAAAGCCTGGAGAACGCAGAGAGGCGATGCCCGTTTGTCCCGTTTTGTCCATGTCTCCTCTTTGACCTCGATCGCCTTTAGGACAGATGCCAGTATCTCAGTGAGGTTTTCGAGTACCGCTGTGAAATATTTTAAAGACTTATTGACTGAGAAAGCATAAAGTTTTTATCGTGAAAGCAAAGCCTGCTTCTTCTGGACATGCGAACTCTTACAAACAGTTCCTTCCCTCTTCTAGTACAAAATTATTTTCACAGTATCGTTTGACAGTGAGCACCCAGAAAGAGAAGAATATGCTTTCAGGAAGAGAAAAATAAATGGAGGGAAGTAAGCTTTGCAGAGGCGTAACGTGCTCCAGGACAGACTTTATTTTGTTTTTAGGATTGTGAGGGACGGACTGTAAATTCCCTGCCGAGGGGCAGGAGCCCCTCCAAGCCTTCAGTGGAACGCCTCAAACACTCGCAAGGAAATAAATAACGCAGGCCTGGCCTTCAAACAGCTGATGAGGCTCACACTTCTGGCGGCTGAAAGTGTGGGAGAACTGTCTTGTGAAGACAGGTCGGTTCTGCCACTCGTGCCGTGAGCTCGCTCGTTCTCAGTTCTCGAGGCCGTTGTGTCCCATGAGTGACCTTTGCTTCATTATCCGCGAAACGCGCGTGAAAGCGCACGCCCTGCATGTGCTAATGAAGATTACAGAGATCACGCTAAACATGTGTGACCATGGCACTCGTCTCTCCACCCAAATCATGGCACACGTCACCGGGGAGAAGGGAGAAACCTGAGCTGAGCCCGTCCTCAGCAAGGAGGGCGGACCGTGCTGATTCAGCAAACGTAAAAGGGGAAAACAAGTGCCCCGAGGGAACAAAAAAGAAACAAAAGAAATAGATAGTGCCTGGGAAGATTCTTCCCAAGAAAGAAGACGATTATGCCTGGGAAGAATCCCTGAAAAAGACGCTGGAACCAGGACCCGCGATCTCTTTATCTCTGTCTTTTTCTCTGTCTTTTCCTCTCTCTGTCCCTCAGTTTCTCTTTTCTCTTGGAATTGTTAAGTAACAGTTAGAGCTGTGAAGTGATGACCTTAAGTACGACCTTAAGCACCGCTTGCCGTAAGTTGTCCTACACCTGGTGTTAACTAACACAATGTACACCCCAACACCTGCCATAATTTTTTATATACCTAACCAATTATCGTGGGCTTGTTAAGATCTATACTAACCATTTTGGTAAGCTAATAAATGTTTCTGTATGGACCTTGAGATTTATCTCACCTTAGTCCGTGCCGCTGAGAATTTACAAATCTGAAGTCACTTACCCTCCCCTCTTTCCTGACAGCGGGAAGCGATAAGGATTTTGTTAAAATATTTCACAGAAAAACTATAGGAGGAGTGCTGGCACATCCTTCCCGTTAACTTCAGAGTCCACACTACAAGTACCTCGGGAAAAAAGCAGACGCGCATCGCAGACGCACCTCGTACTCGCAGAGCACTCCGCATTCTTTCCGTCTGTCCTGTACCATCACGGCAGAAGGAAGGGCGACCACGGAGAAACGCTGGCAGCTGGCATTCTGCCAAGACAGGAAAAAAACTTCTGGCATAAAGCTAGGTGGCAATCTAAAGCGTCCTTCTTTCGTGAAGGTCTGTGAAGACTGCAGCCAACGGAGGCTCCTGACGAGTGGGACACGGCCCCAAAGCCTGGGACTCACCGCAGCTCCTGCTTTCAGCGCTGCCCACAGAATTTTCCAGTTCAGGTGCCTCTCTCTTTCTCTGTCCCTTCCTCTTCTGCAGTGCTGGTCACTTGACCATCCTCCACCTAAGAGAACACAGCGGTGTCTTACGGCTCTTGCGATATGAAGCTTCCCAGATGTGCAGCCTTGCACGCACACAACCCTTCCCCATGGCCATACCGTGATTATGGATACGCGTACGGACCCTGCGGTACATATCAGCAATCTGGTCTGCTGAGGACAACTCAGAGGGGACCCTTCCTCACCCAGAAATGCTTGGCTGTCTCTTCCCTGCCGCAGGAAGCACCTTCTGGCTCAATCACCTTGATGTTGTTCTCTGGCTGTTTCACGTTTTTCAAGCATCTTAAGCTTCACCCACAGCAGCTCCTGTTCAAAGCCAGTAAACGTCCACCAGTCCCAGGTCGCCCGCACCAGGAGGGAGAACGGGGCTGAACGGAGACAGCCCAGGCAAGTCTGTGGCAAAGGCAGCCCACGACAACCCCGGGGAGGAGCGGACAACCGCGGCCTCCGGGAGAGAAAGAGAAGGGGCAGCAGTTCCCCGACCACTCGCCCCAGCGGGAGCCCCCCCTGCAGCAGGAGCTCCTGGAGACGCTGCTTTCCCCACCCGGATGCTCCTGGCACCTGCATCGAGAGGCGACCAGGCGCAGCCAGGGGCGGCCGCCGCTGTCGGGAACGGGACGGGGGGAGGACATCTGCCGGCAGTGCCACGGCTGGGGAGGAGGGCCGGGGCCCGTCTCCTCGCAAAGGAACAGGGAGCGGGGGGGCTGCGAGCCCGGGAGCGGGGGGACGCCGGCCCGGGAGCAGGGGGGTTCCGGCCCGGGAACCCGGGGACACGGGGGGAGAACTGTCCCGATGCAGGGGGACGCGAGGGGGGAAGGGAGGGGGGGTCCGAGGCGGAGGACGTGGGGGGGGGGGGGGCCGGGGCCGGGGCCGGCCTGGGAGCCCGGGGACGCGGGGGGGGGGACGCGGGGGGGGAGGGAACCGTCCCGGGAGCGGGGGCCGCCTACCATCCTCCCGCCCGACGGAAACGCGGCCGGCAGACGCCGCTCCCCACGAGACCACCCGGAAGTAACGTACCGAAAAATGCTTCGCAGGCTGGCGCGGCGGCGCCACGTGGGCGCCGGTGGCGCCGAGGCTGACGGCCGCCGCAAAGCCCGCAGCCCCACGGGCTGTGGGGCCACGCGAGCGGCTGCCAAAGAGCTTTCCAACGAGGAACGGCTTTCTCTCCTGGCTCTTCGGGCGTGGGAGCTGTGGCCAGAGCCGCGGCCCTACCGGAAAATGCTTCGCAGGCTGGTGCGGCGGCGCCAGCTGGGCGCCGGTGGCGCCGAGGCTGACGGCCGCCGCAAAGCCCGCAGCCCCACGGGCTGTGGGGCCACGCGAGCGGCTGCCAAAGAGCTTTCCAACGAGGCACGGCTTTCCCTCCTGGCTCTTCAAGCATGGGAGCTGTGGCCAGAGCCGCGGCCCTACCGGAAAATGCTTCGCAGGCTGGCGCGGCGGCGCCAGGTGGGCGCCGGTGGCGCCGAGACTGACGGCCGCCGCAAAGCCCGCAGCCCCACGGGCTGTGGGGCCACGCGAGCGGCTGCCAAAGAGCTTTCCAACGAGGCACGGCTTTCCCTCCTGGCTCTTCAAGCATGGGAGCTGTGGCCAGAGCCGCGGCCCTACCGGAAAATGCTTCGCAGGCTGGCGCGGCGGTGCCAGGTGGGCGCCGGTGGCGCCGAGACTGACGGCCGCCGCAAAGCCCGCAGCCCCACGGGCTGTGGGGCCACGCGAGCGGCTGCCAAAGAGCTTTCCAACGAGGCACGGCTTTCCCTCCTGGCTCTTCAGGCGTGGGAGCTGTGGCCAGAGCCTCAGCCCTACCGGAAAATGCTTCGCAGGCTGCCGCGGCGGCGCCAGGTGGGCGCCGGTGGCGCCGAGACTGACGGCCGCCGCAAAGCCCGCAGCCCCACAGGCTGTGGGGCCACGCGAGCGGCTGCCAAAGAGCTTTCCAACGAGGCACGGCTTTCCCTCCTGGCTCTTCGGGCGTGGGAGTGGTGGCCAGAGCCACGGCCCTACCGAAAAATGCTTCGCCCAGCTGGCGCGGCGGCGCCAGCTGGGCGCCGGTGGCGCCGAGGCTGACGGCCGCCGCAAAGCCCGCAGCCCCACGGGCTGTGGGGCCACGCGAGCGGCTGCCAAAGAGCTTTCCAACGAGGCACGGCTTTCCCTCCTGGCTCTTCGGGCGTGGGAGCTGTGGCCACAGCCGCGGCCCTATCGGAAAATGCTTCGCGGGCTGGCGCGGCGGCGCCACGTCGGCGCCGCTGGTGCCGAGGCTGACGGCTGCCGCAAAGCCCGCAGCCCCACGGGCTGTGGGGCCACGCGAGCGGCTGCCAAAGAGCTTTCCAAGGAGGCACAGCTTTCCTTCGTGGCTCTTCGAGCGTGGGAGCTGTGGCCAGAGCCGCGGCCCTACCGGCAAATGCTTCGCAGGCTGGCGCGGCGGCACGACGTGGGTGCCGGTGGCGCCGAGGCTGATGGCCGCCGCAAAGCCCGCAGCCCCACGGGCTGTGGGGCCACGCGAGCGGCTGCCAAAGAGCTTTCCAACGAGGCACGGCTTTCCCTCCTGGCTCTTCGGGCGTGGGCGCTGTGGCCAGAACCGCGGCCCTACCGGAAAATGCTTCGCAGGCTGGCGCGGCGGCGCCACGTGGGCGCCGGTGGCTCCGAGGCTGACGGCCGCCGCAAAGCCCGCAGCCCCACGGGCTGTGGGGCCACGCGAGCGGCTGCCAAAGAGCTTTCCAACGAGGCACGGCTTTCCCTCCTGGCTCTTCGGGCGTGGGAGCTCTGGCCAGAGCCGCGTCCCCACCGGAAAATGCTTCACAGGCTGGCGCGGCGGCGCCACGTGGGCGCCGGTGGCGCCGAGGCTGACGGCCGCCGCAAAGCCCGCAGCCCCACGGGCTGTGGGGCCACGCGAGCGGCTGCCAAAGAGCTTTCCAACGAGGCACGGCTTTCCCTCCTGGCTCTTCGGGCATGGGAGCTGTGGCCAGAGCCGCGGCCCTACCGGAAAATGCTTCGCAGGCTGGCGCGGCGGCACGACGTGGGTGCCGGTGGCGCCGAGGCTGACGGCCGCCGCAAAGCCCGCAGCCCCACGGGCTGTGGGGCCACGCGAGCGGCTGCCAAAGAGCTTTCCGACGAGGCACGGCTTTCCCTCCTGGCTCTTCGGGCGTGGGAGGTGTTGTCAGAGATGTGGCCCTACCGGAAAATGCTTCACAGGCTGGCGCGGCGGCGCCAGGTGTGGGCCGGTGGCGCCGAGGCTGACGGCCGCTGCAAAGCCCGCAGCCCCACGGGCTGTGGGGCCACGCGAGCGGCTGCCAAAGAGCTTTCCGACGAGGCACGGCTTTCCCTCCTGGCTCTTCGGGCGTGGGAGCTGTGGCCACAGCCGCGGCCCTACCGGAAAATGATTCGCAGGCTGGCACGGTGGCGCGACGTGGGTGCCGGTGGCGCCGAGGCTGACGGCCGCCGCAAAGCCCACAGCCCCACGGGCTGTGGGGCCACGCGAGCGGCTGCCAAAGAGCTTTCCAACGAGGCACGGCTTTCCTTCCTGGCTCTTCGGGCGTGGGAGCTGTGGCCAGAGCCGCGGCCCTACTGGAAAATGCTTCACAGGCTGGCGCGGCGGCGCCACGTGGGCGCCGGTGGCGCCGAGGCTGACGGCCGCCGCAAAGCCCGCAGCCCCACGGGCTGTGGGGCCACGCGAGCGGCTGCCAAAGAGCTTTCCGACGAGGCACGGCTTTCCCTCCCGGCTCTTCGGGCGTGGGAGCTGTGGCCATAGACGTGGCCCGACCGGAAAATGCTTCGCAGGCTGGCGCGGCGGCGCCAGGTGGGCGCCGGTGTCGCCGAGGCTGACGGCCGCCTCAAAGCCCGCAGCCCCACGGGCTGTGGGGCCACGCGAGCGGCTGCCAAAGAGCTTTCCAACGAGGCACGGCTTTCCCTCCTGGCTCTTCGGGCGTGGGAGCTGTGGCCACAGCCGCGGCCCTACCGGAAAATGCTTTGCAGGCTGGCGCGGTGGCGCGACGTGGGTGCCGGTGGCGCCGAGGCTGAGGGCCGCCGCAAAGCCCGCAGCCCCACGGGCTGTGGGGCCACGCGAGCGGCTGCCAAAGAGCTTTCCAACGAGGCACGGCTTTCCCTCCTGGCTCTTCGGACGTGGGAGCTGTCGCCAGAGCCGCGGCCCTACCGGAAAATGCTTCGCAGGCTGGCGCGGCGGCGCCACGTCGGCGCCGGTGGTGCCGAGGCTGACGGCCGCCGCAAAGCCCGCAGCCCCACGGGCTGTGGGGCCACACGAGCGGCTGCCAAAGAGCTTTCCAAGGAGGCACAGCTTTCCTTCCTGGCTCTTCGGGCGTGGGAGCTGTGGCCAGAGCCGCGGCCCTACCGGAAAATGCTTCGCAGGCTGGCGCGGCGGCACGACGTGTGCGCCGGTGGCGCCGAGGCTGACGGCCGCCGCAAAGCCCGCAGCCCCACGGGCTGTGGGGCCACGCGGGCGGCTGCCAAAGAGCTTTCCAATGAGGCACGGCTTTCCCTCCTGGCTCTTCGGGCGTGGGAGCTGTCGCCAGAGCCGCGGCCCTACCGGAAAATGCTTCGCAGGCTGGCGCGGCGGCGCCACGTGGGCGCCGGTGGCGCCGAGGCTGACGGCCGCCGCAAAGCCCGCAGCCCCACGGGCTGTGGGGCCACGCGAGCAGCTGCCAAAGCGCTTTCCGACGAGGCACGGCTTTCCCTCCTGGCTCTTCGGGCGTGGGAGCTGTGGCCACAGCCGCGGCCCTACCGGAAAATGATTCGCAGGCTGGCACGGCGGCACGACGTGGGTGCCGGTGGCGCCGAGGCTGACGGCCGCCGCAAAGCCCGCAGCCCCACGGGCTGTGGGGCCACGCGAGCGGCTGCCAAAGAGCTTTCCAACGAGGCATGGCTTTCCCTCCTGGCTCTTCGGGCGTGGGAGCTGTGGCCATAGACGTGGCCCGACCGGAAAATGCTTCGCAGGCTGGCGCGGCGGCGCCAGGTGGGCGCCGGTGTCGCCGAGGCTGACGGCCGCCGCAAAGCCCGCAGCCCCACGGGCTGTGGGGCCACGCGAGCGGCTGCCAAAGAGCTTTCCAACGAGGCACGGCTTTCCCTCCTGGCTCTTCGGGCGTGGGAGCTGTGGCCACAGCCGCAGCCCTACCGGAAAATGCTTTGCAGTCTGGCGCGGTGGCGCGACGTGGGTGCCGGTGGCGCCGAGGCTGACGGCCGCCGCAAAGCCCGCAGCCCCACGGGCTGTGGGGCCACGCGAGCGGCTGCCAAAGAGCTTTCCAACGAGGCACGGCTTTCCCTCCTGGCTCTTCGGGCATGGTAGCTGTGGCCAGAGCCGCGGCCCTACCGGAAAACGCTTCGCAGGCTGGCGCGGCGGCGCGACTTGTGTGCCGGTGGCGCCGAGGCTGACGGCCGCCGCAAAGCCCGCAGCCCCACGGGCTGTGGGGCCACGCGAGCGGCTGCCAAAGAGCTTTCCGACGAGGCACGGCTTTCCCTCCTGGCTCTTCAGGCGTGGGAGCTGTGGCCACAGCCGCGGCCCTACCGGAAAATGATTCGCAGGCTGGCACGGTGGCGCGACGTGGGTGCCGGTGGCGCCGAGGCTGACGGCCGCCGCAAAGCCCGCAGCCCCACGGGCTGTGGGGCCACGCGAGCGGCTGCCAAAGAGCTTTCCGACGAGGCACGGCTTTCCCTCCCGGCTCTTCGGGCGTAGGAGCTGTCGCCAGAGACGTGGCCCGAACGGAAAATGCTTCGCAGGCTGGCGCGGCGGCGCCAGGTGGGCGCCGGTGGCGCCGAGGCTGACGGCCGCCTCAAAGCCCGCAGCCCCACGGGCTGTGGGGCCATGCGAGCGGCTGCCAAAGAGCTTTCCAACGAGGCACGGCTTTCCCTCCTGGCTCTTCGGGCATGGGAGCTGTGGCCACAGCCGCGGCCCTACCGGAAAATGCTTTGCAGGGTGGCACGGTGGCGCGACGTGGGTGCCGGTGGCGCCGAGGCTGACGGCCGCCGCAAAGCCCGCAGCCCCACGGGCTGTGGGGCCACGCGAGCGGCTGCCAAAGAGCTTTCCAACGAGGCACGGCTTTCCCTCCTGGCTCTTCGGACGTGGGAGCTGTCGCCAGAGCCGCGGCCCTACCGGAAAATGCTTCGCAGGCTGGCGCGGCGGCACGACGTGGGCGCCGGTGGCGCCGAGGCTGATGGCCGCCGCAAAGCCCGCAGCCCCACGGGCTGTGGGGCCACACGAGCGGCTGCCAAAGAGCTTTCCAAGGAGGCACAGCTTTCCTTCCTGGCTCTTCGGGCGTGGGAGCTGTGGCCAGAGCCGCGGCCCTACCGGAAAATGCTTCGCAGGCTGGCGCGGCGGCGCCACGTGGGCGCCGGTGGCGCCGAGGCTGACGGCCGCCGCAAAGCCCGCAGCCCCACGGGCTGTGGGGCCACGCGAGCGGCTGCCAAAGCGCTTTCCGACGAGGCACGGCTTTCCCTCCTGGCTCTTCGGGCGTGGGAGCTGTGGCCACAGCCGCGGCCCTACCGGAAAATGATTCGCAGGCTGGCACGGTGGCGCGACGTGGGTGCCGGTGGCGCCGAGGCTGACGGCCGCCGCAAAGCCCGCAGCCCCACGGGCTGTGGGGCCACGCGAGCGGCTGCCAAAGAGCTTTCCAACGAGGCACGGCTTTCCCTCCTGGCTCTTCGGGCGTGGGAGCTGTGGCCATAGACGTGGCCCGACCGGAAAATGCTTCGCAGGCTGGCGCGGCGGCGCCAGGTGGGCGCCGGTGTCGCCGAGGCTGACGGCCGCCGCAAAGCCCGCAGCCCCACGGGCTGTGGGGCCACGCGAGCGGCTGCCAAAGAGCTTTCCAACGAGGCACGGCTTTCCCTCCTGGCTCTTCGGGCGTGGGAGCTGTGGCCACAGCCGCAGCCCTACCGGAAAATGCTTTGCAGTCTGGCGCGGTGGCGCGACGTCGGCGCCGGTGGTGCCGAGGCTGACGGCCGCCGCAAAGCCCGCAGCCCCACGGGCTGTGGGGCCACACGAGCGGCTGCCAAAGAGTTTTCCAAGGAGGCACAGCTTTCCTTCCTGGCTCTTCGGGCGTGGGAGCTGTGGCCAGAGCCGCGGCCCTACCGGAAAATGCTTCGCAGGCTGGCGCGGCGGCGCCACGTGGGCGCCGGTGGCGCCGAGGCTGACGGCCGCCGCAAAGCCCGCAGCCCCACGGGCTGTGGGGCCACGCGAGCGGCTGCCAAAGAGCTTTCCAACGAGGCACGGCTTTCCCTCCTGGCTCTTCGGGCATGGTAGCTGTGGCCAGAGCCGCGGCCCTACCGGAAAACGCTTCGCAGGCTGGCGCGGCGGCGCGACTTGTGTGCCGGTGGCGCCGAGGCTGACGGCCGCCGCAAAGCCCGCAGCCCCACGGGCTGTGGGGCCACGCGAGCGGCTGCCAAAGAGCTTTCCGACGAGGCACGGCTTTCCCTCCTGGCTCTTCAGGCGTGGGAGCTGTGGCCACAGCCGCGGCCCTACCGGAAAATGATTCGCAGGCTGGCACGGTGGCGCGACGTGGGTGCCGGTGGCGCCGAGGCTGACGGCCGCCGCAAAGCCCGCAGCCCCACGGGCTGTGGGGCCACGCGAGCGGCTGCCAAAGAGCTTTCCAACGAGGCACGGCTTTCCCTCCTGGCTCTTCGGACGTGGGAGCTGTCGCCAGAGCCGCGGCCCTACCGGAAAATGCTTCGCAGGCTGGCGCGGCGGCACGACGTGGGCGCCGGTGGCGCCGAGGCTGATGGCCGCCGCAAAGCCCGCAGCCCCACGGGCTGTGGGGCCACACGAGCGGCTGCCAAAGAGCTTTCCAAGGAGGCACAGCTTTCCTTCCTGGCTCTTCGGGCGTGGGAGCTGTGGCCAGAGCCGCGGCCCTACAGGAAAATGCTTCGCAGGCTGGCGCGGCGGCACGACGTGGGCGCCGGTGGCGCCGAGGCTGACGGCCGCCGCAAAGCCCGCAGCCCCACGGGCTGTGGGGCCACGCGGGCGGCTGCCAAAGAGCTTTCCAATGAGGCACGGCTTTCCCTCCTGGCTCTTCGGGCGTGGGAGCTGTGGCCAGAGCCGCGGCCCTACCGGAAAATGCTTCGCAGGCTGGCGCGGCGGCGCCACGTGGGCGCCGGTGGCGCCGAGGCTGACGGCCGCCACAAAGCCCGCAGCCCCACGGGCTGTGGGGCCACGCGAGCGGCTGCCAAAGAGCTTTCCAACGAGGCACGGCTTTCCCTCCTGGCTCTTCGGGCGTGGGAGCTGTGGCCACAGCCGCGGCCCTACCGGAAAATGCTTCGCAGGCTGGCGCGGCGGCGCCACGTGGGCGCCGGTGGCGCCGAGGCTGACGGCCGCCGCAAAGCCCGCAGCCCCACGGGCTGTGGGGCCACGCGATCGGCTGCCAAAGAGCTTTCCAACGAGGCACGGCTTTCCCTCCTGGCTCTTCGGGTGTAGGAGCTGTGGCCACAGCCGCGGCCCTACCGGAAAATGCTTCACAGGCTGGCGCGGCGGCGCCACGTGGGCGCCGGTGGCGCCGAGGCTGACGGCCGCCGCAAAGCCCGCAGCCCCACGGGCTGTGGGGCCACGCGAGCGGCTGCCAAAGAGCTTTCCAACGAGGCACGGCTTTCCCTCCTGGCTCTTCGGGCATGGGAGCTGTGGCCAGAGCCGCGGCCCTACCGGAAAATGCTTCGCAGGCTGGTGCGGCGGCGCGACGTGTGTGCCGGTGGCGCCGAGGCTGACGGCCGCCGCAAAGCCCGCAGCCCCACGGGCTGTGGGGCCACGCGAGCGGCTGCCAAAGCGCTTTCCGACGAGGCACGGCTTTCCCTCCTGGCTCTTCGGGCGTGGGAGCTGTGGCCACAGCCGCGGCCCTACCGGAAAATGATTCGCAGGCTGGCACGGTGGCGCGACGTGGGTGCCGGTGGCGCCGAGGCTGACGGCCGCCGCAAAGCCCACAGCCCCACGGGCTGTGGGGCCACGCGAGCGGCTGCCAAAGAGCTTTCCAACGAGGCACGGCTTTCCCTCCTGGCTCTTCGGGCGTGGGAGCTGTGGCCATAGACATGGCCCGACCGGAAAATGCTTCGCAGGCTGGCGCGGCGGCGCCAGGTGGGCGCCGGTGTCGCCGAGGCTGACGGCCGCCGCAAAGCCCGCAGCCCCACGGGCTGTGGGGCCACGCGAGCGGCTGCCAAAGAGCTTTCCAACAAGGCACGGCTTTCCCTCCTGGCTCTTCGGGCGTGGGAGCTGTGGCCACAGCCGCAGCCCTACCGGAAAATGCTTTGCAGTCTGGCGCGGTGGCGCGACGCGGGTGCCGGTGGCGCCGAGGCTGACGGCCGCCGCAAAGCCCGCAGCCCCACGGGCTGTGGGGCCACGCGAGCGGCTGCCAAAGAGCTTTCCAACGAGGCACGGCTTTCCCTCCTGGCTCTTCGGGCATGGGAGCTGTGGCCAGAGCCGCGGCCCTACCGGAAAATGCTTCGCAGGCT
Source organism: Chroicocephalus ridibundus (assembly GCF_963924245.1). Classification (NCBI taxonomy): domain Eukaryota; kingdom Metazoa; phylum Chordata; class Aves; order Charadriiformes; family Laridae; genus Chroicocephalus; species Chroicocephalus ridibundus. The sequence goes on along the minus strand of NW_026961567.1, from coordinate 100,418 downwards.
GGCGCGGCGGCGCCACGTCGGCGCCGGTGGTGCCGAGGCTGACGGCCGCCGCAAAGCCCGCAGCCCCACGGGCTGTGGGGCCACACGAGCGGCTGCCAAAGAGCTTTCCAAGGAGGCACAGCTTTCCTTCCTGGCTCTTTGGGCGTGGGAGCTGTGGCCAGAGCCGCGGCCCTACTGGAAAGTGCTTCGCAGGCTGGCGCGGCGGCACGACGTGGGTGCCGGTGGCGCCGAGGCTGACGGCCGCCGCAAAGCCCGCAGCCCCACGGGCTGTGGGGCCACGCGAGCGGCTGCCAAAGAGCTTTCCAACGAGGCACGGCTTTCCCTCCTGGCTCTTCGGGCGTGGGAGCTGTCGCCAGAGCCGCGGCCCTACCGGAAAATGCTTCGCAGGCTGGCGCGGCGGCGCCACGTCGGCGCCGGTGGTGCCGAGGCTGACGGCCGCCGCAAAGCCCGCAGCCTCACGGGCTGTGGGGCCACACGAGCGGCTGCCAAAGAGTTTTCCAAGGAGGCACAGCTTTCCTTCCTGGCTCTTCGGGCGTGGGAGCTCTGGCCAGAGCCGCGGCCCTACCAGAAAATGCTTTGCAGGCTGGCGCGGCGGCGCCACGTGGGCGCCGGTGGCGCCGAGGCTGACGGCCGCCGCAAAGCCCGCAGCCCCACGGGCTGTGGGGCCACGCGAGCGGCTGCCAAAGAGCTTTCCAACGAGGCACGGCTTTCCCTCCTGGCTCTTCGGGCGTGGGAGCTGTGGCCAGAGCCGCGGCCCTACCGGAAAATGCTTCGCAGGCTGGCGCGGCGGCGCCACGTGGGCGCCGGTGGCGCCGAGGCTGACGGCCGCCGCAAAGCCCGCAGCCCCACGGGCTGTGGGGCCACGCGAGCGGCTGCCAAAGAGCTTTCCGACGAGGCACGGCTTTCCCTCCTGGCTCTTCAGGCGTGGGAGCTGTGGCCACAGCCGCGGCCCTACCGGAAAATGATTCGCAGGCTGGCACGGTGGCGCGACGTGGGTGCCGGTGGCGCCGAGGCTGACGGCCGCCGCAAAGCCCGCAGCCCCACGGGCTGTGGGGCCACGCGAGCGGCTGCCAAAGAGCTTTCCAACGAGGCACGGCTTTCCCTCCTGGCTCTTCGGACGTGGGAGCTGTCGCCAGAGCCGCGGCCCTACCGGAAAATGCTTCGCAGGCTGGCGCGGCGGCACGACGTGGGCGCCGGTGGCGCCGAGGCTGACGGCCGCCGCAAAGCCCGCAGCCCCACGGGCTGTGGGGCCACGCGGGCGGCTGCCAAAGAGCTTTCCAACGAGGCACGGCTTTCCCTCCTGGCTCTTCGGGCGTGGGAGCTGTGGCCAGAGCCGCGGCCCTACCAGAAAATGCTTCGCAGGCTGGCGCGGCGGCGCCACGTGGGCGCCGGTGGCGCCGAGGCTGACGGCCGCCGCAAAGCCCGCAGCCCCACGGGCTGTGGGGCCACGCGAGCGGCTGCCAAAGATCTTTCCAACGAGGCACAGCTTTCCCTCCTGGCTCTTCGGGCGTGGGAGCTGTGGCCACAGCCGCGGCCCTACCGGAAAATGCTTCACACGCTGGCGCGGCGGCGCCACGTGGGTGCCGGTGGCGCTGAGGCTGACGGCCGCCGCAAAGCCCGCAGCCCCACGGGCTGTGGGGCCACGCGAGCGGCTGCCAAAGCGCTTTCCGACGAGGCACGGCTTTCCCTCCTGGCTCTTCGGGCGTGGGAGCTCTGGCCACAGCCGCGGCCCTACCGGAAAATGATTCGCAGGCTGGCACGGTGGCGCGACGTGGGTGCCGGTGGCGCCGAGGCTGACGGCCGCCGCAAAGCCCGCAGCCCCACGGGCTGTGGGGCCACGCGAGCGGCTGCCAAAGAGCTTTCCAACGAGGCACGGCTTTCCCTCCTGGCTCTTCGGGCATGGGAGCTGTGGCCAGAGCCGCGGCCCTACCGGAAAATGCTTCGCAGGCTGGCGCGGCGGCGACAAGTGGGCGCCGGTGGCACCGAGGCTGACAGCCGCCGAAAAGCCCGCAGCCCCACGGGCTGTGGGGCCACGCGAGCGGCTGCCAAAGAGCTTTCCAACGAGGCACGGCTTTCCCTCCTGGCTCTTCGGGCGTGGGAGCTGTGGCCAGAGCCGCGGCCCTACCGGAAAATGCTTCGCAGGCTGGCGCGGCGGCACAACGTGGGTGCCGGTGGCGCCAAGACTGACGGCTGCCGCAAAACCCGTAGCCCCACGGGCTGTGGGGCCACGCGAGCGGCTGCCAAAGAGCTTTCCAACGAGGCACGGCTTTCCCTCCTGGCTCTTTGGGCATGGGAACTGTGGCCAGAGCCGCGGCCCTACCCGAAAATGCTTCAGAGACTTGCGCGGCGGCGCCAGGTGGGCGCCGGTGGCGCCGAGGCTGACGGCCGCCGCAAAGCCCGCAGCCCCACGAGCTGTGGGGCCATGCGAGCGGCTGCCAAAGAGCTTTCCAACGAGGCACGGCTTTCCCTCCTGGCTCTTCGGGCGTGGGAGCTGTGGCCAGATCCGCGGCCCTACCGGAAAATGCTTCGCAGGCTGGCGCGGCGGCGCCAGGTGGGCGCCAGTGGCGCCGAGGTTGACGGCCGCCGCAAAGCCCGCAGCCCCACGGGCTGTGGGGCCACGCGAGCGGCTGCCAAAGAGCTTTCCAACGAGGCACGGCTTTCCCTCCTGGCTCTTCGGGCGTGGGAGCTGTGGCCAGAGCCGCGGCCCTACCGGAAAATGCTTCGCAGGCTAGTGCGGCGGCGCCAAGTGGGCGCCGGTGGCGCCGAGGCTGACGGCCGCCGCAAAGCCCGCAGCCCCAGGGGCTGTGGGGCCACTCGAGCGGCTGCCAAAGAGCTTTCCAACGAGGCACGGCTTTCCCTCCTGGCTCTTCGGGCGTGGGAGCTGTCGCCAGAGTTGCGACCCTACCGGAAAATGCTTCGCAGGCTAGTGCGGCGGCGCCAAGTGGGCGCCGGTGGCGCCGAGGCTGACGGCCGCCGCAAAGCCCGCAGCCCCACGGGCTGTGGGGCCACTCGAGCGGCTGCCAAAGAGCTTTCCAACGAGGCACGGCTTTCCCTCCTGGCTCTTCGGGCATGGGAGCTGTGGCCAGAGCCGCGGCCCTACTGGAAAATGCTTCGCAGGCTGGCGCGGTGGCGCCGAGGCTGACGGCCGCCGCAAAGCCCGCAGCCCCACGGGCTGTGGGGCCACGCAAGCGGCTGCCAAAGAGCTTTCCAACGAGGCACGGCTTTCCCTCCTGGCTCTTCGGGCATGGGAGCTGTGGCCAGAGCCGCGGCCCTACTAGAAAATGCTTCGCAGGCTAGTGCAGCGGCGCCACGTGGGCGCCAGTGGCGCCGAGGCTGACGGCCGCTGGAAAGCCCGCAGCCCCACGGGCTGTGGGACCACGCGAGCGGCTGCCAAAGAGCTTTCCAACAAGGCACGGCTTTCCCTCCTGGCTCTTCGGGCGTGGGAGCTTTGGCCAGAGCCGCGGCCCTACCGGAAAATGCTTCGCAGGCTGGCGCGGCGGCACAACGTGGGTGCCGGTGGCACCGAGGCTGACGGCCACCGCAAAGCCCGCAGCCCCACGGGCTGTGGGGCCACGCGAGCGGCTGCCAAAGAGCTTTCCAACGAGGAATGGCTTTCCCTCCCGGCTCTTCTGGCGTGGGAGCTGTGGCCAGAGACGTGGCCCTACCGGAAAATGCTTCGCAGGCTGGCGCGGCGGCGCCAGGTGGGCGTCAGTGGCGCCGAGGCTGACGGCCGCCGCAAAGCCCGCAGCCCCACGGGCTGTGGGGCCACGCGAGCGGCTGCCAAAGGGCTTTCCAACGAGGCACGGCTTTCCCTCCTGGCTCTTCGGGCGTGGGAGCTGTGGCCAGAGCTGCGACCCTACCGGAAAATGCTTCGCAGGCTAGTGCGGCGGCGCCAAGTGGGCGCCGGTGGCGCCGAGGCTGACGGCCGCCGCAAAGCCCGCAGCCCCACGGGCTGTGGGGCCACTCGAGCGGCTGCCAAAGAGCTTTCCAACGAGGCACGGCTTTCCCTCCTGGCTCTTCGGGCGTGGGAGCTGTGGCCAGAGACGTGGCCCTACCGGAAAATGCTTCGCAGGCTGGCGCGGTGGCGCCGAGGCTGACGGCCGCCGCAAAGCCCGCAGCCCCACGGGCTGTGGGGCCACGCGAGCGGCTGCCAAAGAGCTTTCCAACGAGGCACGGCTTTCCCTCCTGGCTCTTCGGGCATGGGAGCTGTTACCAGAGCCGCGGCCCTACTAGAAAATGCTTCGCAGGCTAGTGCAGCGGCGCCACGTGGGCGCCGGTGGCGGCGAGGCTGACGGCCGCTGGAAAGCCCGCAGCCCCACGGGCTGTGGGGCCACACGAGCGGCTGCCAAAGAGCTTTCCAACGAGGCACGGCTTTCCCTCCTGGCTCTTCGGGCGTGGGAGCTGTGGCCAGAGCCACGGCCCTACCGGAAAATGCTTCGCAGGCTGGCGCGGCGGCGCCAGGTGGGCGCCGGTGGCACCGAGGCTGACGGCCACCGCAAAGCCCGCAGCCCCACGGGCTGTGGGGCCACGCGAGCGGCTGCCAAAGAGCTTTCCAACGAGGCACGGCTTTCCCTCCTGGCTCTTCGGGCGTGGGAGCTGTGGCCAGAGCCGCGACCCTACCGGAAAATGCTTCGCAGGCTGGCGCGGCGGCGCCAGGTGTGGCCCGGTGGCGCCGAGGCTGACGGCCGCCGCAAAGCCCGCAGACCCACGGGCTGTGGGGCCACGCGAGCGGCTGCCAAAGAGCTTTCCAACGAGGCACGGCTTTCCCTCCTGGCTCTTTGGGCGTGGGAGCTGTGGCCACAGCCGCGGCCCTACCGGAAAATGCTTTGCAGTCTGGCGCGGTGGCACGACGTGGGTTCCGGTGGCGCCGAGGCTGACGGCCGCCGCAAAGCCCGCAGCCCCACGGGCTGTGGGGCCACGCGAGCGGCTGCCAAAGAGCTTTCCAACGAGGCACGGCTTTCCCTCCTGGCTCTTCGGGCGTGGGAGCTGTGGCCAGAGCCGCAGCCCTACCGGAAAATGCTTCGCAGGCTGGCGTGGCGGCGCCAGGTGGGCGCCAGTGGCGCCGAGGCTGATGGCCGCCGCAAAGCCCGCAGCCCCACGGGCTGTGGGGCCACGCGAGCGGCTGCCAAAGAGCTTTCCAACGAGGCACGGCTTTCCCTCCTGGCTCTTCGGGCGTGGGAGCTGTGGCCAGAGCCGCGGCCCTACCGGAAAATGCTTCGCAGGCTAGTGCGGCGGCGCCAAGTGGGCGCCGGTGGCGGCGAGGCTGACGGCCGCCGCAAAGCCCGCAGCCCCACGGGCTGTGGGGCCACTCGAGCGGCTGCCAAAGAGCTTTCCAACGAGGCACGGCTTTCCCTCCTGGCTCTTTGGGCGTGGGAACTATCGCCAGAGCCGCGGCCCTACCGGAAAATGCTTCACAGGCTGGCGCGGCGGCGCGACGTGGGTGCCAGTGGCGCCGAGGCTGACGGCCGCCGGAAAGCCCGCAGCCCCACGGGCTGTGGGGCCACGCGAGCGGCTGCCAAAGAGCTTTCCAACGAGGCACGGCTTTCCCTCCTGGCTCTTCGGGCGTGGAAGCTGTGGCCAGAGCCGCGGCCCTACCGGAAAACGCTTTGCAGGCTGGTGCGGCGGCGCCAGGTGGGCGCCGGTGGCGCCGAGGCTGACGGCCGCCGCAAAGCCCGCAGCCCCACGGGCTGTGGGGCCACGCGAGCGGCTGCCAAAGAGCTTTCCAACGAGGCACGGCTTTCCCTCCTGGCTCTTCGGGCGTGGGAGCTGTGGCCAGAGCTGCAGCCCTACCGGAAAATCATAGAATCATAGAATCATAGAATCATAGGGTTGGAAGGGACCTCTGGAGATCATCTAGTCCAACCCCCGTGCCAGAGCAGGGTCACCTAGAGCAGGTTACACAGGAACACGTCCAGGTGGGTTTTGAATGTCTCCAGAGATGGAGACTCCACCACCTCTCTGGGCAGCCTGTTCCAGTGCTCTGCCACCCTCAGGGTAAAGAAGTTCCTCCTCATGTTTAGGTGGAACTTCCTATGTTCCAGTTTGTGCCCATTGCCTCTTGTCCTGTCCCCGGGCACCACTGAAAAGAGCCTCGCCCCATCGTCCTGACACCCACCCTTTAAGTATTTATAAGCGTTGATAAGGTCACCCCTCAGACGTCTTTTTTCCAGACTGAAGAGACCCAAATCCCTCAGCCTTTCCTCATAAGAGAGGTGTTCCAGTCCCCTAATCATCCTCGTAGCCCTCCGCTGCACCCTTTCCAGCAGTTCCCTGTCCCTCTTGAACCGGGGAGCCCAGAACTGGACACAGTACTCCAGGTGCGGTCTCACCAAGGCAGAGTAGAGGGGGAGGATGACCTCCCTTGACCTGCTGGCCACGCTCCTCTTGATGCACCCCAGGATGCCATTGGCCTTCTTGGCCACAAGGGCACATTGCTGACTCATGGTCATCCTGTTGTCCACCAGGACTCCCAGGTCTCTTTCCACAGAGCTGCTCTCCAGCAGGTCAGCACCCAACCTGTACTGGTGCATGGGGTTGTTCCTCCCCAGGTGCAGCACCCTACACTTGCCCTTGTTGAACTTCATAAGGTTTCTCTCTGCCCAGATCTCCAACCTGTCCAGGTCTCTCTGTATGGCGGCACAGCCTTCCGGTGTGTCAGCCACCCCACCCAGCTTGGTGTCATCAGCAAACTTGCTGAGGGTGCACTCTATCCCCTCATCCAGGTCATTGATGAATATGTTGAACAGGACTGGACCCAGTACTGACCCCTGGGGAACACCACTCGTCACTGGTCTCCAACTAGACTCTGTGCCCCTAATCACAACCCTCTGAGCTCTATCTTTCAACCAGTTTTCTATCCACCCCACTGTCCATTCATCTAACCCACACTTCCTAAGCTTCCCTATGAGGATGCTGTGGGAGACCGTGTCAAACGCCTTGCTTAAGTCAAGGTAGACCACATCTACCGCCCTCCCCTCATCTATCCATCTAGTCATGCCATCGTAGAAGGCTATCAGGTTAGTCAGACATGATTTCCCCCTGGTGAATCCATGCTGAGTACTTCTGATAGCTTTCCTTTCCTCCACGCGCCTTGAGATGACACCCAGAACGAGCTGTTCCATCATCTTTCCAGGGATGGAGGTGAGGCTGACCGGCCTGTAGTTCCCCGGCTCCTCCTTCTTGCCTTTCTTGAAGACTGGAGTGACATTGGCTTTCCTCCAGTCCGCAGGCACCTCGCCTGTTCTCCAGGACTTTTCAAAGATGATGGAGAGCGGCCCAGCAATGACTTCCGCCAGCTCCCTCAGCACTCTCGGGTGCATCCCATCAGGGCCCATGGACTTGTGAATATCTAGATGATCTAATTGGTCCCTCACTCGCTCCTCCTCAACCCAAGGGAAGTCGTCTTCTTTCCCTGTTACTTTATTCAATGCCTGGGACTCCTGAGGGCTGGGCCGAGCAGAAAAGACCGAAGCAAAGAAGGCATTCAGTAACTCTGCCTTCTCCACATCCTCCGTCACCATGACTCCTGCCTCATTCAGCAGTGGGCCTACAACTTCCCTGGTCTTCCTTTTGCTTCTAATATACTTGTAGAAGCTCTTTTTGTTTTGCTTGATGTCCCTAGCCAGGTCTAATTCCAAGGCGGCCTTGGCTTTCCTTGTTTCATCCCTGCACGCTCTGGTGGCATTCTTGTAATCCTCCCAAGGGGTCAGTCCCTTCTTCCACTTATTATAAACTTCCTTCTTCCACTTGAGCTTTTTCTGAAGCTCCCTGCTCAACCATGCAGGTCTCCTGCGTCCCTTGGCCGATTTCTTTCTCTTAGGGATGCACCGATCCTGAGCTTGGAGGAAGTGGTCTTTGAATATCAACCAGCTTTCTTGAGCCCCTTTGCCTTCCAGAGCCCTAGCCCACGGGATCTCTCCAAGCAGTTTCTTAAAGAGGTCGAAGTTAGCCCTCCTGAAATCCAAGGTTGTAATTTTACTTCTTGTTGTTGTTTTGTGGATAGTACCCATGATCCTGAACTCAATCATTTCATGATCACTACAACCTAGGGTGCCCCCAACCTTAATGTCCTCCACCAATCCCTCTGTGTTTGTCAGTACCAGGTCCAGGAGTGCTCCTCTCCTTGTTGGCTCCTGTACCACCTGTGTCAAAAAGTTGTCATCAATGCACTGGAGGAGCCTCCTGGACTGTGCATGCCTGGCTGTGTGGTCTTCCCAGCAGATATCGGGGTGATTGAAGTCCCCCATGAGAACCAGGGCCTGCGCTTGCGAGGCTACCTTCAGTTGTCTGTAGAAAGCCTCATCAGTCTCCCCATCCTGATCAGGTGGCCTGTAACAAACACCCACAACAGTGTCCCTCATATTTGCCTGTCCCTTAATCCTCACCCATAAGCTCTCGACCCGCTCTTCATCAGCCCCTAGTGAGAGCTCGATGCATTCCAAATGCTCTCTCACATAGAGTGCAATTCCACCACCACGCCTCGCTGGTCTGTCTTTCCTGAAAAGGACATAGCCATCCATGACAGCATTCCAGTCATGCGAGTTGTCCCACCACGTCTCAGTAATTGCAATGAGATCATGGCCCCGCAACCGCACACAGACCTCCAGCTCTTCCTGCTTATTCCCCATGCTGCGTGCATTGGTGTATAAGCATTTCAGAGAGGGAGTTGTGTGTGTAGTTTTGACCCTTGAGATGTGGTGTGCCTTCTGGCTTTCAGAAATACTGGCACACTGGCCCACGAGCGCTGAGCAACTACACCCTGGCACCTCACCAGCAAGCCCAGTACCATCCCCACCCCCCTTCAGATCTAGTTTAAAGCCCTCTCAATGAGCCCCGATAACTCTTGTCCTAGAACCCTTTTTCCCCTGGAGGTCAAGGTATTCCTGCCTGCTACCAGCAGGCCAGGCGTTTTGTAGATCAGGCCATGATCAAAGAACCCAAAGTCCTGCCGGCAGCACCAAGCTCGAAGCCAGGCATTGATCTGCTGGGTCCTTCTATTTAGCCCCTCATCATTCCCCGCATTCATCGTCCCCGCTTCGCAGGCTGGCACGGCGGCACCAGGTGGGCGCCTGTGGCGCCGAGGCTGACGGCCGCCGCAAAGCCCGCAGCCCCACGGGCTGTGCGGCCACGCGATTGGCTGCCAAAGAGCTTTCCAACGAGGCACGGCTTTTCCTCCTGGCTCTTCGGGCGTAGGAGCTGTCGACAGAGCCGCGGCCCTACCGGAAAATGCTTCGTGGGCTGGCGCGGCGGCCCCACGTGGGCGCCGGTGGCGCCGAGGCTGACGGCCGCTGCAAAGCCCGCAGCCCCACGGGCTGTGGGGCCATGCGAGCGGCTGCCAAAGAGCTTTCCAACGAGGCACGGCTTTCCCTCCTGGCTCTTCGGGCGTGGGAGCTGTGGCCAGATCCGCGGCCCTACCGGAAAATCCTTCGCAGGCTTCCGGGGCAGCGCTACGTGGGCGCCGGTGGCGCCGAGGTTGACGGCCGCCGCAAAGCCCGCAGCCCCACGGGCTGTGGGGCCACGCGAGCGGCTGCCAAAGAGCTTTCCAACGAGGCACGGCTTTCCCTCCTGGCTCTTCTGGCGTGGGAGCTGTGGCCAGAGTCGCGGCCCTACCGGAAAATGCTTCGCAGGCTGGCGCGGCGGCGCCACGTGGGCGCCGGTGGCGCAGAGGCTGACGGCTGCCGCAAAGCCCGCAGCCCCACGGGCTGTGGGGCCACGCGAGCGGCTGCCAAAGAACTTTCCAACGAGGCACGGCTTTCCCTCCTGGCTCCTTGGGCGTAGGAACTGTCGACAGAGCCGCGGCCCTACCGGAAAATGCTTCGCAGGCTGGCGCGGCGGCCCCACGTGGGCGCCGGTGGCGCCGAGGCTGACGGCCGCCGCAAAGCCCGCAGCCCCACAGGCTGTGGGGCCACGCGAGCGGCTGCCAAAGAGCTTTCCAACGAGGCACGGCTTTCCCTCCTGGCTCTTCGGGCGTGGGAGCTGTAGCCAGAGTCGCGGCCCTACCGGAAAATGCTTCGCAGGCTTCCACGGCGGCGCCAAGTGGGCGCCGGTGGCGCCGAGGCTGACGGCCACCGCAAAGCCCGCAGCCCCACGGGCTGTGGGGCCACGCGAGCGGCTGCCAAAGAGCTTTCCAAGGAGGCATGGCTTTCCCTCCTGGCTCTTCGGGCGTGGGAACTGTGGCCAGAGCCGTGGCCCTACCGGAAAATGCTTTGAAGGCTGGTGCGGCGGCCCCACGTACGCGCCCTTGGCGCCGAGGCTGACGGCCGCCGCAAAGCCCGCAGCCCCACGGGCTGTGGGGCCACGCGAGCGGCTGCCAAAGAGCTTTCCAACGAGGCACGGCTTTCCCTCCTGGCTCTTCGGGCGTGGGAGCTGTCGCCAGAGCCGCGGCCCTACCGGAAAATGCTTTGCAGGCTGGTGCGGCGGCGCCAGGTGGGCGCCGGTGGCGCCGAGGCTGACGGCCGCCGCAAAGCCCGCAGCCCCACGGGCTGTGGGGCCACGTGAGCGGCTGCCAAAGAGCTTTCCAACGAGGCACGGCTTTCCCTCCTGGCTCTTCGGGCGTGGGAGCTGTGGCCAGAGCCTCGGACCTACCGGAAAATGCTTCGCAGGCTGGCGCGGCGGCGCCAGGTCGGCGCCGGTGGCGCCGAGGCTGACGGCCGCCGCAAAGCCCGCAGCCCCACGGGCTGTGGGGCCACGGGAGCGGCTGCCAAAGAGCTTTCCAACGAGGCACGGCTTTCCCTCCTGGCTCTTCGGGCGTGGGAGCTGTGGCCAGAGCCGCGGCCCTACCGGAAAATGCTTCGCAGGCTGGTGCGGCGGCCCCAGGTGGGCGCCGGTGGCGCCGAGGCTGACGGCCGCCGCAAAGCCCGCAGCCCCACGGGCTGTGGGGCCACGCGAGCGGCTGCCAAAGAGCTTTCCAACGAGGCACGGCTTTCCCTCCTGGCTCTTCGGGCGTACGAACTGTCGACAGAGCCGCGGCCCTACCGGAAAATGCTTCACGGGCTGGCGCGGCGGCCCCACGTGGGCGCCGGTGGCGCCGAGGCTGACGGCCGCCGCAAATCCCGCAGCCCCACGGACTGTGGGGCCATGCGAGCGGCTGCCAAAGAGCTTTCCAACGAGGCACGGCTTTCCCTCCTGGCTCTTCGGGCGTGGGAGCTGTGGCCAGAGCCGCGGCCCTACCGGAAAATGCTTCGCAGGCTGGCGCGGCGGCACCACATGGGCACCAATGGCACCGAGGCTGACGGCCGCCGCAAAGCCCGCAGCCCCACGGGCTGTGGGGCCACGCGAGCGGCTGCCAAAGAGCTTTCCAACGAGGCACGGCTTTCCCTCCTGGCTCTTCGGGCGTGGGAGCTGTGGCCAGAGCCGCGGCCCTACCGGAAAATGCTTCGCAGGCTGGCGCAGCGGCGCCAGGTGGGCGCCGGTGGACCCGAGGCTGACGGCCGCCGCAAAGCCCGCAGCCCCACGGGCTGTGGGGCCACGCGAGCGGCTGCCAAAGAGCTTTCCAACGAGGCACGGCTTTCCCTCCTGGCTCTTCGGGCGTGGGAGCTGTGGCCAGAGCCGCGGCCCTACCGGAAAATGCTTTGCAGGCGGGCGCGGCGGCGCCAGGTGGGCGCCGGTGGCGCCGAGGCTGACGGCCGCCGCAAAGCCCGCAGCCCCACGGGCTGTGGGGCCACGCAGGCGGCTGCCAAAGAGCTTTCCAACGAGGCACGGCTTTCCCTCCTGGCTCTTCGGGCGTGGGAGCTGTGGCCAGAGCCGCGGCCCTACCGGAAAATGCTTCGCAGGCTGGCGCGGCGGCACCACATGGGCACCAATGGCACCGAGGCTGACGGCCGCCGCAAAGCCCGCAGCCCCACGGGCTGTGGGGCCACGCGAGCGGCTGCCAAAGAGCTTTCCAACGAGGCACGGCTTTCCCTCCTGGCTCTTCGGGCGTGGGAGCTGTGGCCAGAGCCGCGGCCCTACCGGAAAATGCTTCGCAGGCTGGCGCAGCGGCGCCAGGTGGGCGCCGGTGGACCCGAGGCTGACGGCCGCCGCAAAGCCCGCAGCCCCACGGGCTGTGGGGCCACGCGAGCGGCTGCCAAAGAGCTTTCCAACGAGGCACGGCTTTCCCTCCTGGCTCTTCGGGCTTGGGAGCTGTCGTCAGAGCCGCGGCCCTACCGGAAAATGCTTTGCAGGCGGGCGCGGCGGCGCCAGGTGGGCGCCGGTGGCGCCGAGGCTGACGGCCGCCGCAAAGCCCGCAGCCCCACGGGCTGTGGGGCCACGCAGGCGGCTGCCAAAGAGCTTTCCAACGAGGCACGGCTTTCCCTCCTCGCTCTTCGGGCGTGGGAGCTGTGGCCAGAGCCGCGGCCCTACCGGAAAATGCTTCGCAGGCTGGCGCGGCGGTGCCACGTGGGTGCCGGTGGCACCGAGGCTGACGGCCGCCGCAAAGCCCGCAGCCCCACGGGCTGTGGGGCCACGCGAGCGGCTGCCAAAGAGCTTTCCAACGAGGCACGGCTTTCCCTCCTGGCTCTTCGGGCGTGGGAGCTGTGGCCAGAGCCGCGGCCCTACCGGAAAATGCTTCGCAGGCTGGCGCGGCGGCGTCACGTGGGCGCCGGTGGCGCCAAGGCTGACGGCCGCCGCAAAGCCCGCAGCCCCACGGGCTGTGGGGCCACGCGAGCGGCTGCCAAAGAGCTTTCCAACGAGGCACGGCTTTCCCTCCTGGCTCTTCGGGCGTGGGAGCTGTCGCCAGAGCCGCGGCCCTACCGGAAAATGCTTCGCAGCCTGGCGCGGTGGCGCCAGGTGGGCGCCGGTGGCGCCGAGGCTGACGGCCGCCGCAAAGCCCGCAGCCCCACGGGCTGTGGGGCCACGCGACCGGCTGCCAAAGAGCTTTCCAACGAGGCACGGCTTTCCCTCCTGGCTCTTCGGGCGTGGGAGCTGTGGCCAGAGCCGCGGCCCTACCGGAAAATGCTTCGCAGGCTGGCGGGGCGGCGCCACGGGGACGCCGGTGGCGCCGAGGCTGACGGCCGCCGCAAAGCCCGCAGCGCCACGGGCTGTGGGGCCACGTGAGCGGCTGCCAAAGAGCTTTCCAACGAGGCACGGCTTTCCCTCCTGGCTCTTCGGGCGTGGGAACTGTCGCCAGAGCCGCGGCCCTACCGGAAAATGCTTCGCAGGCTTGCTCGGCGGAGCCACCTGGGGCTGCAGGCTTTTCTGCTGCCTTCAGAGTCTCACAACCCCCCTTTCCCACTTGGCACCACGCCAGCCTCCAGCATTGCTATTTTTAAGTCAAGACAGTGTACGACTTAACATTATACGGAGCGCTACACATCAATACATGGTCATATTAAGCATAGCCAATGGAAAAATTGGCAATACAGTGCCATCGTATGTTAGAAAGTGTCAGATGTCGTTGAAGACTATGACAGAGCGATACAACGTAAAGCGTAGCACAGTACTGGGCCGTGCCAGGCAATACGCCATCACAAAAATCACCAATAGAGAAATTGACAACGGAGTGCAGTCTTGCAACAGAATCTCTGAAGCCACCTTTAAGCCAGTGACAGGCGGTACAACGTCACACGTTACAGTATACAGGGCAGTACAACCCGATTCGCAGACAAATAAATTAGCGCAAATTACAAGACTCCCAATACAGTACAGTACAATGCCAGACCGTCTCAGATGTCGGTCAAGACAATGCCAGGGCAACGCAGTGCAAGACATAACATTAGACAGGTCAGTACAAGGCAATACGCAGTCAAATGAAGAACAGTAAACTACAATACCCAAACCACACTGGCAAACAATGGCAAACCATCCCACATGTCGGTCGAGACAATGACAATGCGAGAAAGAACACCGCGCAGGGCAGCACAAGGCAGTACACAGTCAAATAAAGAACAGCTGACCAGAAAACCCGCACTACGCTGCCGTACGATCTCAAAACGTCTCGGAGGGCAGTCAAGGCAATTACAGGGCAATACAAAGCACTACGTCGCAGTACACAAGGCAGTACAAGGCAACACTCAGTCAAATAAATAACAGACAGTCAAAAAATTCACAGTGCAGTGAATTCACATGGGTCGGATGGCAACCAAAAGAAGGACAGGGCAATACAAGGCGAGAGGTAACCCAATACGGGGCCGGACAAGGCAATATGCAGTTGTGGCGAGTGGAGCCATTCACTTCAGTCCTGAGAGAAGTAGAGAAACATTTAGAAACATCAACACAGTGTTTCGACAAAGGCAGCAGTGAACGTAACATCCCTTTACCAGGTTCCGTGGCCACGTCCCCCGGATAATTTATTGCACAGGGGCCAGGATCAGACGAGCTGTTAGGGAGACCCTCCCGTTGAGCCACAACCCCCTTGCTTTCTAAACTCCTTCTTGACGAGCAGTCTAAGTGCGGCTGGATCCAATTCCTAGCCCCGGACTTGGGCAACGCTTCACCTCTAAAGGATTGTATCCGCGCCATCAACCCTTTATATCACTGAGCTAAGGCTATGAGGTTTAGCGTGGTATTAGTCACTTACCGAGACTCTGTTGCGGCAAGGCATCTCTCAGCCTTGAGGAGCAGAACCTGAAGCAAGCGTCCCCGCTCAAGGGCACATCCTGGTGCCATGACAGACTATGACAGGCAATACAACGCAAGACGGAACTTTACACAGGGCAGTACAAGGCCAATACACAGTCAAATAGGGAACAACCGATCACAAAATTGATGCACGGTCAAATAGAGTACAACAGCCTAAGAAGCTCTCAATACAGCGCCTGTCAACGCCAGAATACATCAGATGGCTCGCGGCACGGTGAGAGGGCAATACGACGCAAGACTTAGGAAAATACAGGGCAGTACAAAGCAATACGTAGTCAAATATAGAACAGCCGATCAAAACCACCCTCAGTTCGGTGCGGTACAACCCCAGAGAGTGTAAAAGGACAGTTAAGACTATTTCATGGCAACACAACGCACAACGTAACACAATACAGGTTGCTACAACGCAATACAGAATAATAAACAACCGATCAAAACGCCACAATACGGTGCAGTACGATCCCACACGGTCTCGGGTGGCAGTCAAGACAACTATAGGGCGACACGATCCAAGATGCAACATTACACGACAGAGCAGAACGGAAGACGCAGTCAACTAAATACCAACCGATTAGAAGAACCGCAGTACAGTGCGGGAGAAAACAAAAGTAAGTGGAGATGCCAGTCAAGACAATGACAGAGCAATACAAGGCAAGAAATAACGCAATACAGGGCAGTACAGTGAAATACACGGTCAAATAAATAACTGATTAAGTATCCCGCAATACCGTGCGATGCAATGCCAAAACGTGTGAGACAGCAGTCGAGGCAGTGACAGAGCTATACAATGGAAGACATAACGCAGGGCTGTACAACACCGAAACGTATCAGGTGGCACTCAGAACAACAACACGGCGATACAACGCAAGCCGCAACACAATACAAGGTGGTAACAAGGCAATACACGGTCAAACACAGAACAACGAATAAAACCTGCACAATACGGATCGCTGCAATCCCAGAACGTCTAAAGTTACAGTGAAGGGAATGACGGGGCAGTACAAGGCAAGATACAACACTAGACAGGGCAATACGCATTCAAATAACGCAAAACCAATTAAAAAACCCACAATACACACCAGTACAACGCCGGAACAGATCAGATGGCAGTCCGGGCAAATAGAGGGCAACACAATGCCAAACGTGACGCCATACGGGGCCGGACAAGGCAATACGCAGTTGTGGCAGGCCGAGCGGCTAACTTCGCTTCTAAGAGAGAAGCGGTGAAACATTCAGAAACATCAACACAGTGATTCTCCAAAGGCAGCAGCGCACGTGACGGCGCTTTACCAGATTCCATATGGCCACGCACCCCGGATTATTTACTGCCTAGGGGCCAGGGTCAGACGAGCTGTCAGGGAGACCCTCCCCTTGAGTCACGAGGCTCGGAAAGGACCCCCTTGCTTTCTAAACTCCTTCTCAGAGAGGAGTCTAGGTGCGGCTGGATCCAATTCCTAGCTCGGAAAGGACCCCCTTGCTTTCTAAACTCCTTCTCCGAGAGGAGTCTAGGTGCGGCTGGATCCAATTCCTAGCCCCGGACTTGGGCAACGGTTCACCTCTAAAGGATTATGTCTGTGCCGTCAACCCTTTACATGGCTCATAAAAAACAGCTGATGAAGGAAGTGACAATATGGTGGCCTACAACGGCAGAATAGATCAGATGACAACCAAGACAACAACAGAGCAATACAATGGAAGACGTAACACCACACGGGGCCAGACAAGGCAATACACAGCCACATCAGAACCCATGAGAGACATCACACTACAGTCCAGACCTAGGACAGATTCTCTAACGTGACCGTCAAGACGACAGGGCAATACAACGCAAGATGTAACACAGGCCATATGCAGTTGTGGCGGGCGCAATGATAAAATTCACTCCTAAGAGAGAGGTAGAGAAACATTAACAAACACAACAGTGATTCACTAAAGGTAGCAGCGCACATGATGGCACTTTACCAGATTGCACGGCCACGCACCCCGGGTCATTTACTGCCTCGGGGCCAGGGTCTGACACGCTGTCTGGGAGACCCTCCCCTTGAGTCACGAGGCTCGGAAAGGACCCCCTTGCTTTCTAAACTCCTTCTCCAAGAGGAGTCTAGGTGCGGCTGGATCCCATCCTCGCCCCGGACTTGGGCAACGGTTCACCTCTAAAGGATCATATCTGCGTGATCAAACCCTTCGTATCGCTCAGCTAAGATGGCAAAGTCTGGCATGCTGTTAGTCACTTACCCAGAATCTGTTGCGGCAAGGCTTCTCTCAACCTAGAGGAGCAGAACCTTAAGTGAGTGTCCCCGGGAAATGCTGGTGAACAGGCCGCTGCCTTGCAAGAAAGCTCCAAGGGCTCTTGGTCTGTCCGCTAGGTCTATAGCAAGCTAACTGACTCACAGTGTCTTGACTCTGGTGCCAGCCATCCCACAAAGTTCAAGTGCCACTCGTAGCGACTCCTGCTGGTCGTTATAGCTCGAGCAGCAGCCTGGAGGAAAAAGGGGGGTGAAATCGCAACAGCGGTCAAATACAGAACAACCGGTTAAAAATTGCACAATACAGTGCCAGAGACTCTAAAATAACTGGCAAGACAACGACAGGGCAACACCATGCAAGATCTAACCTTACACAGGGCAGTACAAGGCAACATACAATCAAATGCAGAGCAGACAATGAAAGAATTGACGGTACGGTGCCATACAACGGTAGAATATATCAGATGTCGGTCACCACAATGACAGAGCAATACAAGGCAAGACGTAACGCGATACGGGGCCCTACCAGGCGACACAGTCAAGGACACAACAACCCATGAAAGAATTCACAATACAGCGCGGTCCTAGGACGGAACGTGTAAAATGACCGTCGAGACAGTGACAGGGCAATATAATGCAAGACACAACACCATACCAGGTGGTAACAAGGCAACATGCAGCCAAACGAAGAACAACCGATTAAGAAACCCAGCATACGTTCAACTGTAATACCAGAAAAGATCAGAAGGCAGTCAAGACAATGACAGCACACTATAACATGAGAAGTAACACAATACACGGCAGTACAAGGCATTACACAGTCAAATAAAGAACTGATTAAAAACCACACAATACAGTGTGGTGCGATGCCAGAGTAGATCAGAAGGCAGTCGAGACTATGACGGGGCAATATAATGCAAGATGTTACACAATACAGGGCGGTACAAGGCATTCGAAAGCCAAACGAATAACAAACCCAAATGAAGAACAACCGATTAAAAAACCCGCAATACAGCGTGGTACGAGGCCCGAACAGATCAGAAGGCAGTCAAGGCTACGACGGGGCAATATAACACGAGACATAACGCAATAGAGGGCGGTACAAGGCATTACACAGTCAAAGAACAACCGATTAAAAAAAAAAAACCACGCAACACGGTGTGGTACGATGCCAGAATAGATCACAGAGCAATCAAGAGCGTGACGGGGCAACACGATGCGAAACCGATACTGAGTGAGGCGGAGCAATACTATTTCAAATATACAAGAACATAGTACGGAACCAAATTCTTAAGCGTACGACACAAGACCATCTCAAATGGCAGTCAAGGAAGTTACCGAGCAACGTAATCCCGATTTGCACAAAATGGTGCCATCAGGCACCATCACGTCCATCAACACTAAGTTGTACTGCAACTGTACCCCGCATCACACGCGCCGTACCCTTCTGCTCACCTGCTCCGCATGGATTCTGGGTTTGGACTTTGTGGCACACTCTGGTTCTGGCACCTAAAACACCTAAGACACACAATATTACTGTTGAGCTTACGGGAAACCACCACCCCCATGCGCTACCTCTCTGCTACCCAGCTCACCTCCAACGCTCGTCCGGCTCCGGATGCCTGCGGCGCCTGCAAAACCAAAGACAAACACTCCCCTGAGCCGCAATGTAGCACTGGGCTATTAGACACCAACGTGTCCACAACCGCCTCACTTGCTGGGACTACTCAGTGGGCGTGCAGCATCGCCCCTCTGACCCTGCATGTCACACCAACCGAAGAAACACACGCCGAGATACTGCCCAAAACCCTACCAAATTCCCCATCTCCCACTCCCTCACCTTGCCCGCCCATCCTCCCCCGAGGCGTGCAACCTGAAGGCTCACAAACCACCCATAAAACCCAACAGACATGGGTTGCTTTAAAACTTGAAAGTTGCTCCCTCTGAGGCAGATGTGATAAGGTCAGCAGCGGCGGGTGGGCTGAAGTGACTGACTCATCCCCATCCCCACATCCCATGTCATTCATTGCTTCAAAACTTCAAATTGGAAAGAACCAATACATACAGTACTCAGAGCCACATCTTCTCTCTAATACCACGTGCTGACCCACCTTCTTACATTGCTCTCCTCTCCTACGCTGCCCCGCCAAGCTTGTCCTGTTGCATCTGCAAGAACGACATCAGAGAAATCACCCTGAGGCAGAGCAATAGAGTCATAACAACAAAAAGTCTTGCACCTTTTTACAAATACCATCTAAGGTCCAAATACAACCGTACACAAAGAAAATTACAAAAAAAAAAATCCGCACCAAAACCAGCCGTACCCTCTTCCACATGAACTCTTCTTCACTGCTGCTGTATTGCCTTCCCAACATGCCTCTGCTCTTCCCAAACAAAACAGAAGAGGTGTCTACACAGCCTCCCGATGGCTACCCTGAGATAACTCTAACACCTTTGCCCCGATCTACTGGGATTCATGTACTGCATATAGACTCTCCACAGGATTCCGCCCACCCTGGACACTACGTGCCCAGGCAGGGCAGCCCCGAGCCAAACACTCACGGTTACGGACAGACACTACACGGAACGCTACGAACGACACGCCTCAAAGATGAGAGAAAACTCTCAGCAAGAAAGATGACACAGGGACCAAAGTCACCGTCGTGCAAGAAAATCTGTGGGATCGTGATGATGTCAACATGAAGACGCTCTACGGAACCCCCTGAAGCAAACTGTAGAACGTGATGGTACGTAATAAGAATGGACTGTTGAGCCCGCTAAGATGGACGTGCAGGAAGTCTGGCTTCAAGACCTAAGAACATAACGATGCAGGGAAGAACTCCCAGACATGGAAGCGGGCCGTCCAGAAACTTCCGAGAGGCAAGATTGATGCACGCTTTAAGATGCTAACGCAAGAAGAGCATCAGATGAATGGTGCTACGCCCACAGGCCCAAGCATTCGAGACCCTAAGGATGACGCCCAGGGCCCCACGTCGTGCTCCTGGAGCTCAAAGATGACCTCGAGACCCAAGAAGGGACGAAGATACACAACACAGACCACATGAACGACATGACAACACGCACAGGCTGGAACTGCCCTGCCCGGGACACGCTAGCGTCACACTGAGCAGTAAGCAACATCCTTTACCTTCCTAAATATGACTGTGCCCCGGGACAGCCCTCGCCACTACGCTAACGTCAAAGACCCCATTTTGCAATTGTCCACCTCGGCCCCTCTCCGGCGCCTGACTGTCAACTTAGCTTTTGGAGGGCCAGGCATCTGAATCCTTCTTCGATGCGGTCCGCAAAAACCAGCCATCCGATACATTTCCGCAGTCACCAGGTTCCTCCTCTTCCTCTGCAAAAGGAAAATAACAAATAACCCCAGAGGCCGCCACAGCACCAGCAATAAGCATCCTGAGAGGAGACGCCAACCTCTTCGACGACACCCTCAGCCTCCCGAAGGCCGTGGCATTCTGCTCGCCCGCTCCGCGCCGATTCCGGAGTCGGAGGCTGCAGTGATAGTTATTCACAGCACCTAAGAGACCAAGAAACACAACATTACCACTGCGCTTCTGCCAAACCACCACACCATCAACTCCTATCTTCTGTCTTCATTCACATGAAAAAAAAAGTACCCAATTGTATTCATAGAGGCGCCAGTCACATCTTCCCTCTAACGCCACATGCCGAGCCACCTCCGTACAGCGCTCCTCTCGGCTCCCCTACGTCACCCTGCACATCTCATCTCTCGGCATCTAAAAAGAGAAAAAAAAAATCCAACATTACCCCGATGCAGAGCGATAGCTTAATTCCAAAGGTCTTGTTTCTACTTCGGAACACTGTTCAATTAGATCCAACTACAGCATGCCGTCAAAAAAAAAAACCACAGAAAAAGCCCACAAACATTACACCCCACACAAAGCAGCCTGAACATCTTTGAGATACTGTGTCCTTCACTGACTGTGAACAGCCTCTCCGACTTGGCTCTGCTTATGCCAACACCCACTAATAAAACACCCACGCACCCAACCTACTGAGAGCAAATTAATTCCAGATGACTACCCAACCTTTGCCTCGGTCGCCACAGATCCACATATTAACTGTAGACTCTCGTCACTATTCTGCCTGCCCTGGACTCTACACACCCGGGCAGGGGGGCTCCGAGCCAGACACACACACAAGCACAGACCAACACTACACAAAACGCTAAAAACAACGCATCTCAAGGATGAGAGAAAACTCTCAGCAAGAAGGATGACACCCAGACGGAAGTCACCGTCGGGCAAGACGACCTGGAGACCGTGGTGGTGATGTGAAGAGGCTCTATGGAAGCCCCTGAAACAGAGTGTAGGACATCATCATCTGTGATAAGAAGGGACTGTCAAGACTGATAAGATGTATGCGGGGGAAGCCTGGCTTCAAGACCTAAGAACATAATGACATAGGGAAGAAGTCCCAGTTGTAGACGCGGGCCATCCGGAAACTTCCAAGACGCAAGACCAATGCAAGCTTTAAGCTTCTAACGCAAGACGACCAGCAGCCGAATGGTGCTATGCCCATGGGTGCAGGCGTTCGAGACCCTAGGGATGGCGCCTGAGGCGCCATGCCGTGCTCCTGGAGCTTAAAGACGACCTCGAGACCCGAGAAAGGTCTAAGACACAGAACACGGACCACACGAAAGACAACAACACACACAGGCTGGAACCACCCTGCCCGGGAATGCCGAACAGTAAGCCGCATCCCTTACGTGCCTAAAGGAGACTGCCCTCCAGGACAAACCTCTCCCCTACGCCAACTTCAAAGACACCTTTTTGCAATTCTCAACCTCGTCCCCTCTCGAGCGCCAGTCTCTCAACTTAGCTTTTGGAGGGCCAGGGGTCCGAATCCATCCTTGAGGCAGTCCACAGAAAACAGCCATCCAGTACGTTCCTGTGGTCACCAGCTTCCTCCTCTTCCTCTGCAAAAGGAAAAGAAAAAAAAAAGTTATCCCAAAAGCAGCCACAGCACCAGCAATAAGCATCCTGAGAGGAGATGCCAACCTCTTCCACAACACCCTCAGCCTCATGAACACCCAGGCATTCTGCTCGCCCGCTCAGCGCCAATTCCAGAGTCTGACGCTGCGGCAACAGTTATTCACGGCACCTAAGATACCAAGAAACACAGCATTACCACTGCGCTACTGCCAAACCACCAGTCCCGTGCTCCTCCTCGATACTATCTGGCTCGCCTCAAATGCGAGAGCCTAGAGCACACCAGGCTCCGACGACACCCGAACCCATCTGCAAAACCTGTCCAAGAAGGACTCATGAACCCGGCTCCCTTTTCTAGCCCTCCCCCAGTGCCAAAACTTTAGAAACCCCTTCTCTTCTCCCTGAGCTGCCAGGGAAGGAGCCCCACTTCTTCCCCATAGATCCCACCCTTTATTTGCCAGCCCGAACACCCGGCGTTGGACACTTCTTGAGAGCCACTCTTCCCAGCCTCTCCCTGCGTCCCACCACCACCTCCTATCTTCTGTCTTCCCACGGACTCTGGGCTCTGCTGCAGACCCACAGAGTCAGTGAAGCCCTGATCTGACCTATACCAGGGGCCTGCCACAAGCCGCAAAGGCTCCAGGGACACGGCAAAACCCTGAGCACGGTGGGGGAAGGTGACAAGGCACCCCACATCCTGAAATACGTTATGCTTTATGGCCCTGCTGCTTTCCTGAGAAATGTGGAAACTCCATCTACAGCTGCAGACAAGGTGCTCACCCAGTCCCTGCAAAGTAATCTCATCATCTGCCCGATTGAGACAAATTCTATTGGCATCTTATCTGGGATACAGCAAAGCTAGTGGGGGAAAAAAAAAAACCACAAACAAGAAAGTTCCGTCTTCAATACAGTCAGGGATTCCAGGAAAATGCGCCACGCCTGGAAGAGAGAAAACCATACCCTTAAACTATCTCACCGCCCCCTAAGACTCATTACCACGCGACTCACCTGAAAAACCACAAGGAAGAGAACCGGCACATGAGGCCGCTCTCTACTATACACGCTGCCAAACCTCACCTGGTCCTGAAGGTCTTGCCACCTCCAGCTTCTTACCTGCTATTCTCTAAATGGGATAACATCTCCACCCAAGGAGCTGAGCCGCCTCCAAAGCTGCAATCGACTGAAGGACAGGCAGAGCTCTGACCCTGGAGACACCTGGCAGCAGAACGAGCTGCCCCAGCAGAGGCTGTGGGTTATATACCCCGGGCCCCGCCCACCCCCGTTCCCACCAGCACCTGGGAAAGGGCCTGGCTGACCTCCACAAGGCATAGAGCCTGCCAGAGGAAAAGCTGCTCCTTTCCTCACAGGCCTGAGAAGTACAGCATGCAAAACACCAAAACGGAGAAAGCGACCCTTAGAGGAACGGACAATATGTGCTCTTTTATTACAACTACATCAACTGTGTCAGCAACAGGGCCCGGTAGGTAAGTAAACTTAATTAAACTTCTGCAGGGCGTAGACATAAAGAGAAAGACATCATCCTAACCTAAATAGGCCAGAAGATCATGAAGCACAATAACAATATTTTTATCAAGACTCAATGTGCTTCAGTTTCCTTGTAAAAGAAACCCCACAACGAGTCATACAGCATTTCTAGCAAGACGACGCATATTATCCGACTTCTGCCAGAACTGTGTTCTGGATCGGACCGACAGACAGAGTGCAAGCAGAGGCTTGTGTGCCGCCTGTAATGCAGTGGCTGAGAAAGAACCAAGGCTTGGGGCCGCCGCTCTCCTCGGCCGAGTCTGCTCCGGTGCCCTGTCTGTCATCATTGCTGTTGTGCCTTAGGCCATGCAGTAAAACAAGTGACACATGCTCACTTTTAACTTCTCTCCTGAGGCAGAAAAGAACAAGAGAGAGAGACTTAGGGACTGAAAGATAAACTGAACTGTAATGAAATCTTAACAGCAAAATAATACTGAGAAAAGACAACAGTAACAAGAAAACAATTAAATATATACAGGACATACACAACCCGATACAGAGCTCCCAGGATGACCGCTGCTTCACTGGCAAAGTCCGGAACCAGACTCCGTGACAGACTGGAACCAGACTCCGTGACAGACTGGAACCAGACTCCGGACCTGGTTGCATAAATGCACGGATCGAGGTCAAAGGACAATGAACAGACAGAGGAGTCTTCAGAGGCCAGACAACAGGTACCGACCCCTTTGATCCCTCCGCTTTTATACTGAGCGTGATGAGGATGGGATGGAATACCCTATCAGTCAGATTCGGGTCACCGGTCCCGTCTACTCTTCACTATGGGTACAACCCCTCTACGCTTTTCTGCTTCCAACCCTCCAACAGGGCATATATAAAAGTTAGCTGGGCTGTGCTGTTGTAGGAATAAGTATAAGCAAGAGCCTCTCCGCACGGCATCCCTTCGCATTAAGTGTAAATATAAGTTCTTGGTGCTCTGAAGGCAGATACTACCTGAAAAATACGTCATTATTTTCAGAGAGTTCACTTCATTGGAAGAGACTTACTTGAAAAGTAAAGTGACTGCAAACAACACCAGTTCTGTTGTACCTCAGACCAGCACTTCCACACATGGCTACGTAACCTCACATTCACATGAAAAAAAGAAGAAGTGGCCAAATGTATTCATGGAGCCGCCGGTCACATCTTCCCTTTAAGACCTCGGGCTCAGCCACCTTTGTCCTGCACCCCCATCAGCTCCCCTGTGTATCCCTGGCCACCTCATCTCTCTGCATCTGAAAAAAAAGCAACACACCAACATCAAACATTACCCTAATGCAGAGCAGTAGCTTAATTCCAAAGGTCTTGTTTCTACTTAGGAACCCTGTTCACATAAGTCCAACTACAGCCTGTCATCCAAAGAAGAGACGCCTGCAAACATTACACCCCACACAATGCAGGTTTACCATCTTTGAGATACTGTCCCCTTCACTGGCCATGAACACCCTCTCCAACTTGTCTCCGCTTATGCCAGCGCCCACTAATGAAACACCCGTCCACACAGCCTCTCGAAAGCTAATCAATTCGAGACGACTGAGCAACCTTTGCCTGGGTCTAGACAGATCCTCATATTCAGTACAGACTGCTGTCGTGATTCTGCCTACCCTGGACGCTACACACCCAGGCAGGGCAGCCCCAAGCCAAACACACACAGACTGACGCTACACAGAACACAACAAACGACGCGCCTCAAGGATGAGAGAAAACTCTCAGCAAGAAGGATGACACCGGGACCAAAGTCATCGTCGGGCAAGACAGCCTGCAGGACTGTGATGGAGACAATGTGAAGAGGCTCCACAGAACCCCCTGAAACAAAGTGTAGAACTTCACAGTTCCTGAGAAGGGACTGTTGAGCCTGACAAGATGGACACACAGGAAGCCTAGCTTCAAGACCTAAGAACTTAACGACACAGGGAAGAAGCCCCAGTCGCTGACGCGGGCCATCCAGAAAGTTCCAAGATGCAAGACCGATGCACGCTTTAAGATGCTAATGCAAGAAGAGAGGCAGACGGTTGGTGCTACACCCACGGGTGCAGGTGTTCGACACCATAAGGATGGCACCCAATGCACATTCCGTGCTCCTGGAGCTTAAAGATGATCTCAAGACCCAAAAAAAGGGTCTAGGATGCAAAACACAGACCACACGAACGACACGACAACACACACAGGCTGCAACTGCCCTGCCTAGGATGCGCTAACATCACACTGGACAGTAAGCTACATTGTTTACCTGCCCAAAGGAGACTGTGCCCCAGAACAGCCCTCCCCCCTACACTAACGTCAAAGACCCCATTACACAATTGTCAGCCTCCACCCCTCTCCAGTGCTGGTCTCTCAACTTAGCTTTTGGAGGGCTAGCATCTGATTCCATCCTCGACGTAGTCCACAAAACACAACCATCCGATACGTTCCTGCAGTCACCGGCTTACTCTTCCTCTGCAAAAGGAAAAGGAAAAGAGAAAGTCATCACAAAAGCAGCCACAACACCAGCAATAAGCATCCTGAGAGGAGATGATGACCTCCTCCACAAAACCCCTCAAGCCTCCTGAATGCTGATGCAGTCTGATTGCCTGCTCCACACAGATTCTAGAGTCGGATGCTGTAGCGACAGTTATTCACGGCACCTAAGATACCAAGAAACACAGCATTTGCACTGCGCTTCTGCCAAACCACCAGTCCTGTGCTCCTCCTCAATACTATCTGTCTTGCCTCAAATGCGAGAGCCTAGAGCAGACTAGATACCATCAACAACCAAACCCAATTACAAAACTGGTTTGAGAAAGACACAGGAACCCGCCTCTCTTTCCTAGCCATCCCCCTCCTGAACCATCAGGGAAGGAGGCCCACTGCTTCCCCACAACTCCTGCCCCTTATTTTCCAACTGCTCCTCAGGACCTGCTGTTCTGAGCCCTGCCCTGTGTTTGGCAGGCGCCTCCTGTCTTCCGCCTTCATAGAGACTCCGGGCTCTGCTACAGACCTGGAAAGCCGGGAAAACAGTTACAGAACCTACTGGTAGCCTCCCGCAAGAGCTTTAGGGCCACCGTGATACCCTGCATGCTCTGGGGCAAAATGATGAGCCATCCCTGCTGCTTCCTCAAAACAAACAAACTCAATATATAGATACGTACAAAACACTCACCCTAAATCCTACTCCAGTATCTCATAACACACACAATTAAGACTAATAAAAACACCAACTAACATAGTGTACATCAAAATTGGAAAAAAACACAAGATTTTATCTTCAATGAAGTCAGAAATTATAGTAAAACACACCACCTGCCATAAGCAAAAAAAAAAAGATACATACTATTAAGCCATTTAAACAAACCAAATGCTCCCTACAAAACTAAAGATATGGGGGGAAAAAAAAAAAGATAACATACAACTCCACTTTCTATGGCAACCACCCTTACATTGAGAAGTCTTACCTCTGATGTCTTACCTACGCTAGTTTAAACGCTAAAACAAGCCTTCCCAAACAGCTGCACAAGCTCCAAAACAACACTTAAGAAGCTCCAGAGCTCTGACCCTGGAAAAGACCAGCAGCAGAACAAGGTCCTGCCCTGAAGCTGTGGCTCATATACCCCGGGCCCCACCTGAGGCCCTCAGGCCCCACCCACCACCTTTCCCACAATCCCCTGGGTAAAGGGTGGGGCCAACCCCCAGAAGCATAAAAGCTCCTGAAGGTGCAGCAGGTGTTGTTATTTGCTTTAAGTTTACTATTTACAAAGTAGTGAAGAGTGACCCTTGATAGAAAAAGCATTATCTGCTCCTCCCTTGCAGCTACACCTATTGCATCAATGACATGTCCAGGTGAGCAATTAAGTTATTTTTTTATGGAATGTAAATAGAAAAAAAATAAACATCAGACTTATCTCTATAGAAAAGTAGCTTATTCAATGCAATGATAACAGTATTATTAAAATTTATGTACTTGAGTGTCCTTCAAAAAAAAAATACAAACCCAAACACAATCTATTACTATGGGGTCATTCCTTATTTCTAGCAAGACCGTGTGTACTAACGAACTTCTGCCAGAACCCCTTTTTGGATGGGAGTGAATAACAAAACAGAATCAGATTCTATGAGAAAACTTTCTCAAAAACATTTTCCTCTGTGAAATAAGTTATTTATTGTAAATTGCTAGCAATTTAAAGTCATATTGATAATCTCATTTTGACTTGTTACTCAACAGCACTACTTGAGTCCCAAAATACAGAAAGCAACAAAAAAGCATGGAATTACAAGTCATGTATTTCCTGAACCTGCATAAAGCACCCTAATTAACATCTAAGTAGCTAGAACAAAAACAAACTTATATACATAAACTCATATTTTACAATAGGTATAAAAATGAGAAATTCTTCTTTATTTCAATGCCTCATGCCCATATAGACAGGTTTTATTCCATTTTTAAACACACATTCCCCCCATGAATTTTCAGGCATTTTTAGGTTGTGAACTGCCTCTTTTGGGGGGGACCCAGTGTGACAACCCACACCCCCCCGGAAAAGGTCTTCTTTTGACTTAGAAATACCATCTGGAGTACAATTACAACCTGACATTAAAAAAAAAAACCAAACTACACAAACATCACACCCCACACAAAGCAGCTTTAACATCTTTGAGATGCAGTCTGCTTCACTACTGCTGAACAGCCCCTCCCACATAGCTCTGCTCATCCCAAAAAAACCCTTAATTAAAGAGCTGCCCACACCACCTGCTGATGGCTAACTTGATGGGAGTTGACTGTACCACCTTGGCCTCAACAGTCTCATTAGATCAATGTATTAACCATATACTCTTACTGCTGTTCCCCCTACCCCTGACTCTACAGCCCCAGGCAGCGCAGCTCCAAGCCAAACACACCCACGTGCAGCCCAACACCACACAGCACTAGAGACAACGTGACTCCAAGATGAGAGAAAACTCTCCACAAGAAGAGCGACTTTCAGACAAGAGACGCTGTCGGGCAAGAAGAGCGACTTTCAGACAAGAGACGCTGTCGGGCAAGAAGAGCGACAGGGCTGCAGCGCTGACACGACCAGGCTCTACAGCCAAGCCATAAAAGAGTCAAATGTAACGGACCATTCCAAGAAGTTCCTGTCAAAACGGAGATGACGTATGTGCAGGAAGCATGGCTTCAAGACCCGAGAACGTAAGGATGCAGGGAAGAAATCCCAGTGCGTAACAGCAGGTGGCTAGAACGGCTAGGGCTCAGAGAAGAGAGCTGCTCAGGCAGCCGGGAACGACGCTGCAGAAGAGGACCATTCAGAAACTCCTGAGAGGCAAGTCCTATCTGCACTTTAAAATTGTTATGCAAGAAAAGAAGTGCCCATTGGGCACTCTGCCAATTAGCACAGGCATTTGAGACCCTACAGGTGGTGCCCGAGGCACATGCTGTGCTCCTTGAGTGCAAAGAGAAATAAGGACACCAAAACCTAAGGAAAGTCCAAGACACAGAAGACAGAGCGCACAAACTACACAACTGAAGACACAGGCCAGAACTGCCCTGCCCAGCACACACTAGCTTTGTGCTGAAAAGTAACCCACTCCCTTTACCTACTCAGAGGAGACTGCTCCCGCATAGCCCTCTGCTCTAGCCTGACTTTAAAACTCCTCCCTGAAACTGTCAACCTTGGCCCCCCTCCAGCACCTGTCCCTCTACTTCGCTTTCAGAGGGCCAGTGGTCTGAATTCATCCTTGACAAAAAAAACCACAACAAACAGCTAACTGATGTGTTCCTGCAGTCACCATGTTCCTCTTCATCAGCAAAACAAAAAGAAATCACAGCTCCAGCAGTGACCACCATGACAGTAGATGCCAACCTCTTCCACAACACCCTCATCCTCAGAGGTGCCATGGCAATCCACTCACCTGCTTCACGTCGATTCCAGTCGGAGGCTGCAGCAACAATTATTTATGGCACCTAAGATAACTTTCGAAACCCCTTCTCTTCTCCTCAACCGTCAGGGAAGGAGCCTCACTTCTTCCTGACAGCTCCCATCCTGTATTTGCAACCCTGAACCCCCTACGCCGGCTGCTTCTCAGGAGCAGCTCTTCTGAGCTGTGCCCTGCGTTTGGCAGGCACCTCCTATCTTCTGTCTTCCCACAGACTCTGGGCTCTGCATCAGACCCACAAAACAAATAATGTCCTGACACAATCTATGAGGGGCCTGCTGCCCGCTGCAAAAACTCTAGGGACACCGTGGCACTCCATGGGCAACGGGGAAAGGTGATGAGCCATGCCATACCCTGAACGACGCTATGCCTTACGTCCCTGCTGCTTTCTTGAGAAATGCTAGTGCCATATATGCAGATGCATACAAAACGCTCACCCTAAACCCCATAAGATAATCTCATCATCAACCCAATTAAGAGAAACAATAGCAGACCGAAGTGCCACGGAGACGCGCGTCGGAGGGCTGAGGGGGCACTTCCGGGGTCCTGGAGGACCGCGAGGTCACGTAGATGGAAACCCGGAAAACTGCCGGGCACTGACGGGGCCGTGGTAACGTGTAAGAGCTGATGCGGAGGGGCCGATGGCCGCTCTGGAGGCCGGGCGGGCGGCACCGATGCCGCTCCAGGTGGCGCGGAGCTCGCCAGAGTCCCGGCGGTCCTGGTTCGCCCTCCGGCCGCCGCTCTCTTGAGACTGCGGCCGGACGGGCCTCCGCGAAGCCGCGCCTGCGCACGAGCTGCGGAACCCACGCGGCGCCGGCGGCGGGGACCGAGGGGGGCCGGGAGGCGCGGGCACTGCGCATGCGCCGCCCCCCACCTGCAGGACGCGCCTTCAGCCGCCAGGCGGCAGCACCCGCCCCGGTATTGACACACATCTGTGCGTTTAGGGAATTTACGTTGCCCGTTTCCTACATTAACGCTTTTGATACCGAATATCTATTTAGGCTGTCTGCCTACACACCTAGTTTGACACTAATATCTTTTTATAAACGCATCTAAGTATTTTTATATTCTAGGATCTTTCATATAACACAGAAGCACAGAATCCTTAGAGACAGAGGTTTTTATTTTGAACTTTTACATACATAATTTATATATATGTATATTTCTCATTCCCTATTTCAACGCCTCCTGCCCATAGTTACAGGTTTTCACATTTTTTAATGCATCCCAAGAATTTTCAGACATTCTGGGGCCGCGACCCACTTCTTTTGGGGGGGCAACTCCACGTAACCCCCCCCCATCTCCCACTCACCTGCTCCTCTGCTGCATCATCGCTGCCCCAGTGACATCGGGGTGCCCCAAATGACACCATCACCCCCCAAGACACACACACAGACACCCTTCTATTCACCCCAAAAAAAGGCCCAAAACGCCCAGATCAAAACGCTGGCCCCTTCTCCTCAGGGGGGCTCCGCCACCGGCTGCAAACCTGGGCTGGGGCATCTCTCGAGCAGCACGAGACGCCTACGACGAGGCACCTGGAAAACAAAAATCCCCAATTATAGCTCAGCATCCCAAAAAAACAGCACAGAAGAGAGCAGAGGAATTCCGTCAGACGGAGGGACGGGACAGGAGCTGGGGAAACAGCTCAGCTCGAAATACAGCACAGCCTTCAAAAGCCAGCGCCATCTGAACTCTTCAAAGTCAGGATTAAGACTAATCAGTGCCATTTTGAACACGTTCTTAGCATAAGGGCGAACCCTCCGGCTGGTGCTGGGAAACGCCTGGCCCTTTTCCTTTCCCTGAGAAGGTGTGCATGAAGTTTACATCCACCCAGTGAAAATACTTACCCTGTGAAAGTACTTGGCTTTCCTTCGGCGCTAATTTAACTTGCACAGCTGTGAACGGATACTACTAAACTATCCGTCTCCAAAATACACAGCTATGATTTGACCACGGGGGGTTTTTTGTGTGCTACACGAGGAGGAGAAGGAGGGACATCGGGGCAGCGGCGCTGCCCGAGAGAGACACTACTGGCTGCCGGGAAAAGGCGGCACTGAAAGCCAGACAGAAGTAAAGTACTTCAGAGCACTCTGCCAAAAAAACGGGGGGGAAAACCGCGTAACATTCAGTTGTCTCTCCTTTTAAACATTTCGAACAAATACCTAACTGCCCAGGTACACCTCATAAATTGTACACTACAGCCGTTTAGGCGGCTGCAGTTGAAACTACGCAAGTCAGTTTGTCGATTATACAACTCTCACTTTTTTTTTTTTAGCTTCATTTAACATAGAAAAATCAGTGAGAGAAAAAACTCCTCCAAATGGTTTTACTTTTGGGGGCGGGGAATCAAATCGCCGGCGCCGCGATCCGTAGGGCTACCAAAAAGGACCGGCAGATTCGCGAATGCTTTTGGCTGTGCTGAAGGCGCAGAGGAACGCGTTTTTATGGTATCTCGACTGTTCCAACCGAGAACCCAAAGGCCGGCGATGCCAGCAACTGGGGGGAGACGCGCGGCACTTGGGCCTGCGGAAGGAGATGAACTTCCTCCCGAGGTTACAGAAAAAGGACATTGTTGAAGCCGTAACTCACCAAAACCACAACCAAAACCACAGGATTCGCCGTCACGAGTTAAACGCTGCTGCTGCTTCACGGCAAAGCCTGGAGAACACAGAGAGGCGATGCCCGTTTGTCCCGTTTTGTCCATGTCTCCTCTTTGACCTCAATCGCCTTTAGGACAGATGCCAGTATCTCAGTGAGGTTTTCGAGTACCGCTGTGAATATTTTAAAGACTTATTGACTGAGAAAGCATAAAGTTTTTATCGTGAAAGCAAAGCCTGCTTCTTCTGGACATGCGAACTCTTACAAACAGTTCCTTCCCTCTTCTAGTACAGAATTATTTTCACAGTATCGTTTGACAGTGAGCACCCAGAAAGAGAAGAATATGCTTTCAGGAAGAGAAAAATAAATGGAGGGAAGTAAGCTTTGCAGAGGCGTAACGTGCTCCAGGACAGACTTTATTTTGTTTTTAGGATTGTGAGGGACGGACTGTAAATTCCCTGCCGAGGGGCAGGAGCCCCTCCAAGCCTTCGGTGGAACGCCTCAAACACTCGCAAGGAAATAAATAACGCAGGCCTGGCCTTCAAACAGCTGATGAGGCTCACACTTCTGGCGGCTGAAAGTGTGGGAGAACTGTCTGGTGAAGACAGGTCGGTTCTGCCACTCGTGCCGTGAGCTCGCTCGTTCTCAGTTCTCGAGGCCGTTGTGTCCCATGAGTGACCTTTGCTTCATTATCCGCGAAACGCACGTGAAAGCGCACGCCCTGCATGTGCTAATGAAGATTACAGAGATCACGCTAAACATGTGTGACCATGGCACTCGTCTCTCCACCCAAATCATGGCACACGTCACCGGGGAGAAGGGAGAAACCTGAGCTGAGCCCGTCCTCAGCAAGGAGGGCGGACCGTGCTGATTCAGCAAACGTAAAAGGGGAAAACAAGTGCCCCGAGGGAACAAAAAAGAAACAAAAGAAATAGATAGTGCCTGGGAAGATTCTTCCCAAGAAAGAAGACGATTATGCCTGGGAAGAATCCCTGAAAAAGACGCTGGAACCAGGACCCGCGATCTCTTTATCTCTGTCTTTTTCTCTGTCTTTTCCTCTCTCTGTCCCTCAGTTTCTCTTTTCTCTTGGAATTGTTAAGTAACAGTTAGAGCTGTGAAGTGATGACCTTAAGTACGACCTTAAGCACCGCTTGCCGTAAGTTGTCCTACACCTGGTGTTAACTAACACAATGTACACCCCAACACCTGCCATAATTTTTTATATACCTAACCAATTATCATGGGCTTGTTAAGATCTATACTAACCATTTTGGTAAGCTAATAAATGTTTCTGTATGGACCTTGAGATTTATCTCACCTTAGTCCGTGCCGCTGAGAATTTACAAATCTGAAGTCACTTACCCTCCCCTCTTTCCTGACAGCGGGAAGCGACAAGGATTTTGTTAAAATATTTCACAGAAAAACTATAGGAGGAGTGCTGGCACATCCTTCCCGTTAACTTCAGAGTCCACACTACAAGTACCTCGGGAAAAAAGCAGACGCGCATCGCAGACGCACCTCGTACTCGCAGAGCACTCCGGATTCTTTCCGTCTGTCCTGTACCATCACGGCAGAAGGAAGGGCGACCACGGGGAAACGCTGGCAGCTGGCATTCTGCCAAGACAGGAAAAAAACTTCTGGCGTAAAGCTAGGTGGCAATCTAAAGCGTCCTTCTTTCGTGAAGGTCTGTGAAGACTGCAGCCAACGGAGGCTCCTGACGAGTGGGACACGGCCCCAAAGCCTGGGACTCACCGCAGCTCCTGCTTTCAGCGCTGCCCACAGAATTTTCCAGTTCAGGTGCCTCTCTCTTTCTCTGTCCCTTCCTCTTCTGCAGCGCTGGTCACTTGACCATCCTCCACCTAAGAGAACACAGCGGTGTCTTTCTTACAGCTCTTGCGATACGAAGCTTCCCAGATGTGCAGCCTTGCACGCACACAACCCTTCCCCATGGCCATACCATGATTTTGGATACGCGTACGGACCCTGCGGTACATATCAGCAATCTGGTCTGCTGAGGACAACTCAGAGGGGACCCTTCCTCACCCAGAAATGCTTGGCTGTCTCTTCCCTGCCGCAGGAAGCACCTTCTGGCTCAATCACCTTGATGTCGTTCTCTGGCTGTTTCACGTTTTTCAAGCATCTTAAGCTTCACCCACAGCAGCTCCTGTTCAAAGCCAGTAAACGTCCACCAGTCCCAGGTCGCCCACACCAGGAGGGAGAACGGGGCTGAACGGAGACAGCCCAGGCAAGTCTGTGGCAAAGGCAGCCCACGACAACCCCGGGGAGGAGCGGACAACCGCGGCCTCCGGGAGAGAAAGAGAAGGGGCAGCAGTTCCCCGACCACTCGCCCCAGCGGGAGCCCCCCCTGCAGCAGGAGCTCCTGGAGACGCTGCTTTGCCCACCCGGATGCTCCTGGCACCTGCATCGAGAGGCGACCAAGTGCAGCCAGGGGCGGCCGCCGCTTTCGGGAACAAGACGGGGGGAGGACATCTGCCGGCAGTGCCTCGGCTGGGGAGGAGGGCCGGGGCCCGTCTCCTCGCAAAGGAACAGGGAGCGGGGGGGCTGCAGGCCCGGGAGCGGGGGGATGCCGGCCCGGGAGCAGGGGGGGTCCGGCCCGGGAACCCGGGGACACAGGGGGAGAACTGTCCCGATGGGGGGGGACGCGAGGGGGGAAGGGAGGGGGGGTCCGAGGCGGAGGACGCGGGGGGGGGGGCCGGGGCCGGGGCCGGCCTGGGAGCCCGGGGACGGGACACGGGGGGCGAACCGTCCCTAGAGCGGGGGGGTCCGAGCCAGAGGACGGGGGGGGCGGGGCCGGGGCCGGCCTGGGAGCCCGGGGACGCGGGGGGGGGGACACGGGGGGGGGGGGGAACCGTCCCGGGAGCGGGGGCCGCCTACCATCCTCCCGCCCGACGGAAACGCGGCCGGCAGACGCCGCTCCCCACGTGACCACCCAGAAGTAACGTACCGGAAAATGCTTCGCAGGCTGGCGCGGCGGCGCCACGTGGGCGCCGGTGGCGCCGAGGCTGATGGCCGCCGCAAAGCCCGCAGCCCCACGGGCTGTTGGGCCACGCAAGCGGCTGCCAAAGAGCTTTCCAATGAGGCACGGCTTTCCCTCCTGGCTCTTCGGGCATGGGAGCTGTGGCCAGAGCCGCGGCCCTACCGGAAAATGCTTCGCAGGCTGGCGCGGCGGCGCCACGTGGGCGCCGGTGGCGCCGAGGCTGACGGCCGCCGCAAAGCCCGCAGCCCCACGGCCAGTGGGGCCACGCGAGCGGATGACAAAGAGCTTTCCAATGAGGCACGGCTTTCCCTCCTGGCTCTTCGGGCGTGGGAGCTGTGGCCAGAGCCGCGGCCCTACCGGAAAATGATTCAGGGGCTGGCGCGACGTCGCCATGTGGGCGCCGACGGCGATGAGGCTGACGGCCGCCGCAAAGCCCGCAGACCCACGGGCTGTGGGGCCACGCGAGCGGCTGCCAAAGAGCTTTCCAACGAGGCACGGCTTTCCCTCCTGGCTCTTTGGGCGTGGAAGCTATGGCCACAGCCGCGGCCCTACTGGAAAATGCTTCGCAGGCTGGCGCGGCGGCGCAACGTGTGCGCCGGTGGCGCCGAGGCTGACGGCCGCCGCAAAGCCCGCAGCCCCACAGGCAGTGGGGCCACGCGAGCGGCTGCCAAAGAGCTTTCCAACGAGGCACGGCTTTCCCTCCTGGCTCTTCGGGCATGGGAGCTGTGGCCAGAGCCGCAGCCCTACCGGAAAATGCTTCGGGGGCTGGCGCGGCGGCGCCACGTGGGCGCCGGTGGCGCCGAGGCTGACGGCCGCCGCAAAGCCCGCAGCCCCACGGGCTGTTGGGCCACGCGAGCGGCTGCCAAAGAGCTTTCCAATGAGGCACGGCTTTCCCTCCTGGCTCTTCGGGCGTGGGAGCTGTGGCCAGAGCCGCGGCCCTACCGGAAAATGCTTCGCAGGCTGGCGCGGCGGCGCCACGTGGGCGCCGGTGGCGCCGAGGCTGACGGCCGCCGCAAAGCCCGCAGCCCCACGGGCTGTGGGGCCATGCGAACAGCTGCCAAAGAGATATCAAACGAGGCACGGCTTTCCCTCCTGGCTCTTCGGGCGTGGGAGCTGTCGCCAGAGCCGCGGCCCTACCAGAAAATGCTTCGCAGGCTGGCGCGGCGGCGCCACGTGGGCGCCGGTGGCGCCGAGGCTGACGGCCGCCGCAAAGCGCGCAGCCCCACGGCCTGTAGGGCCACGCGATCGGCTGCCAAAGAGCTTTCCAACGAGGCACGGCTTTCCCTCCTGGCTCTTCGGGCGTGGGAGCTGTCGCCAGAGCCGCGGCCCTACCAGAAAATGCTTCGCAGGCTGGCGCGGCGGCGCCACGTGGGCGCCGGTGGCGCCGATGCTGACGGCCGCCGCAAAGCCCGCAGCCCCACGGCCTGTAGGGCCACGCGATCGGCTGCCAAAGAGCTTTCCAACGAGGCACGGCTTTCCCTCCTGGCTCTTCAGGCGTGGGAGCTGTGGCCAGAGCCGCGGCCCTACCGGAAAATGCTTCGCAGGCGGGCGCGGCGGCGCCAGGTGGGCGCCGGTGGCGGCGAGGCTGACGGCCGCCGCAAAGCCCGCAGCCCCACGGGCTGTGGGGCCACGCGAGCGGCTGCCAAAGAGCTTTCCAACGAGGCACGGCTTTCCCTCCTGGCTCTTCGGGTGTGGGAGCTGTCGCCAGAGACGCGGCCCTACCGGAAAATGCTTCGCAGGCTCACGTGGCGGCGCCACGTGGGCGCCGGTGGCACCGAGGCTGGCGGCCGCCGCAAAGCCCGCAGCCCCACGGGCTGTGGGGCCACGCGAGCGGCTGCCAAAGAGCTTTCCAACGAGGCACGGCTTTCCCTCCTGGCTCTTCGGGCGTGGGAGCTGTGGCCAGAGCCGCGGCCCTACCCGAAAATGCTTCGCAGGTTGGCGCGGCGGCGCCACGTGGGCGCTGGTGGCGCCAAGGCTGACAGCCGCCGCAAAGCCCGCAGCCCCACGGGCTGTGGGGCCACACGAGCGGCTGCCAAAGAGCTTTACAATGAGGCACAGCTTTCCCTCCTAGCTCTTCGGGCGTGGGAGCTGTGGCCAGAGCCACGGCCCTACCCGAAAATGCTTCGCAGTCTGGCGCGGCGGCGCCACATGGGCGCCGGTGGCGCCGAGGCTGACGGCCGCCGCAGAGCCCGCAGCCCCACGGGCTGTGGGGCCACGCGAGCGGCTGCCAAAGAGCTTTCCAACGAGGCACGGCTTTCCCTCCTGGCTCTTCGGGCGTGGGAGCTGTGGCCACAGCCGCGGCCCTACCGGAAAATGCTTCGCAGGCTGGCGCGGCGGCGCCAGGTGGGCGCTGGTGGCGCCGAGGCTGACGGCCGCCGCAAAGCCCGCAGCCCCACGGGCTGTGGGGCCACGCGAGCGGCTGCCAAAGAGCTTTCCAACGAGGCACGGCTTTCCCTCCTGGCTCTTCGGGCGTGGGAGCTGTGGCCAGAGCCGAGGCCCTACCCGAAAATGCTTCGCAGGCTGGCGCGGCGGCGCCAGGTGGGCGCCGGTGGCGCCGAGGCTGATGGCCGCCGCAAAGCCCGCAGCCCCACGGGCTGTGGGGCCACGCGAGCGGCTGCCAAAGAGCTTTCCAACGAGGCACGGCTTTCCCTCCTGGCTCTTCGGGCGTGGGAGCTGTCGCCAGAGACGCGGCCCTACCAGAAAATGCTTCACAGTCTGGCGCGGCGGCGCCACATGGGCGCCGGTGGCGCCGAGGCTGACGGCCGCCGCAAAGCCCGCAGCCCCACGGGCTGTGGGGCCACGCGAGCGGCTGCCAAAGAGCTTTCCAACGAGGCACGGCTTTCCCTCCTGGCTCTTCGGGCGTGGGAGCTGTGGCCACAGCCGCGGCCCTACCAGAAAATGCTTCGCAGGCTGGCGCGGCGGCGCCACGTGGGCGCCGGTGGCGCCGAGGCTGACGGCCGCCGCAAAGCCCGCAGCCCCACGGGCTGTGGGGCCACGCGAGCGGCTGCCAAAGAGCTTTCCAACGAGGCACGGCTTTCCCTACTGGCTCTTCGGGCGTGGGAGCTGTGGCCAGAGCCGCGGCCCTACCGGAAAATGCTTCGCAGGCTGGCGCGGCGGCGCCACGTGGGCGCCGGTGGCGCCGAGGCTGACGGCCGCCGCAAAGCCCGCAGCCCCACCGGCTGTGGGGCCACGCGAGCGGCTGCCAAAGAGCTTTCCAACGAGGCACGGCTTTCCCTCCTGGCTCTTCGGGCGTGGGAGCTGTGGCCACAGCCGCGGCCCTACCGGAAAATGCTTCGCAGGCTATTGCGGCGGGGCCACGTGGGCGCCGGTGGCGCCGAGGCTGACGGCCACCGCAAAGCCTACAGCCCCACGGGCTGTGGGGCCACGCGAGCGGCTGCCAAAGAGCCTTCCAACGAGGCACGGCTTTCCCTCCTGGCTCTTCGGGCGTGGGAGCTGTGGCCAGAGCCGCGGCCCTACCGGAAAATGCTTCGCAGGCTATTGCGGCGGGGCCACGTGGGCGCCGGTGGGGCCGAGGCTGACGGCCGCTGGAAAGCCCGCAGCCCCACGGGCTGTGGGGCCACGCGAGCGGCTGCCGAAGAGCTTTCCAACGAGGCACGGCTTTCCCTCCTGCTCTTCGGGCATGGGAGCTGTGGCCAGAGCCACGGACATACTGGAAAATGCTTCGCGGGCTGACGCGACGGCGCCAGGTGGGTGCCGGTGGCGCCGAGGCTGACGGCCGCCGCAAAGCCCGCAGCCCCACGGGCTGTGGGGCCACGCGAACGGCTGCCAAAGAGCTTTCCAACGAGGCACGGCTTTCCCTCCTGGCTCTTCGGGCGTGGGAGCTGTGGCCAGAGCCGCGGCCTTACCCGAAAATGCTTCGCAGGCTGGCGCGGCGGCGCCACAAGGGCGCCGGTGGCGCCGAGGCTGACGGCCGCCGCAAAGCCCGCAGCCCCACGGGCTGTGGGGCCACGCGAGCGGCTGCCAAAGAGCTTTCCAACGACGCACGGCTTTCCCTCCTGGCTCTTCGGGCGTGGGAGCTGTGGCCACAGCCGCGGCCCTACCGGAAAATGCTTCGCAGGCTGGCGCGGCGGCGCCAGGTGGGCGCCGGTGGCGCCGAGGCTGACGGCCGCCGCAAAGCCCGCAGCCCCACGGGCTGTGGGGCCACACGAGCGGCTGCCAAAGAGCTTTCCAACGAGGCATGGCTTTCCCTCCTGGCTCTTCGGGCGTGGGAGCTGTGGCCAGAGCCGAGGCCCTACCGGAAAATGCTTCGCAGGCTGGAGCGACGGCGCGACGTGGGCGCCGGTGGCGCCGAGGCTGACGGCCGCCGCAAAGCCCGCAGCCCCACGGGCTGTGGGGCCACGCGAGCGGCTGCCAAAGAGCTTTCCAACGAGGCACGGCTTTCCCTCCTGGCTCTTCGGGCGTGGGAGCTGTGGCCACAGCCGCGGCCCTACCAGAAAATGCTTCGCAGGCTATTGCGGCGGGGCCACGTGGGCGCCGGTGGCGCCGAGGCTGACGGCCGCCGCAAAGCCCGCAGCCCCACGGGCTGTGGGGCCATGCGAGCGGCTGCCAAAGAGCTTTCCAACGAGGCACGGCTTTCCCTCCTGGCTCTTCGGGCGTGGGAGCTGTGGCCAGAGCCGCGGCCCTACCGGAAAATGCTTCGCGCGCTGGCGCGGCGGCGCCAGGTGGGCGCCGGTGGCGCCGAGGCTGATGGCCGCCGCAAAGCCCGCAGCCCCACGGGCTGTGGGGCCACGCGAGCGGCTGCCAAAGAGCTTTCCAACGAGGCACGGCTTTCCCTTGTGGCTCTTCGGGCGTGGGAGCTGTCGCCAGAGACGCGGCCCTACCAGAAAATGCTTCACAGTCTGGCGCGGCGGCGCCACATGGGCGCCGGTGGCGCCGAGGCTGACGGCCGCCGCAAAGCCCGCAGCCCCACGGGCTGTGGGGCCACGCGAGCGGCTGCCAAAGAGCTTTCCAACGAGGCACGGCTTTCCCTCCTGGCTCTTCGGGCGTGGGAGCTGTGGCCAGAGCCGCGGCCCTACCGGAAAATGCTTCGCAGGCTGGCGCGGCAGCGCGACGTGGGCGCCGGTGGCGCCGAGGCTGACGGCCGCTGCAAAGCCCGCAGCCCCACGGGCTGTGGGGCCACGCGAGCGGCTGCCAAAGAGCTTTCCAACGACGCACGGCTTTCCCTCCTGGCTCTTCGGGCGTGGGAGCTGTGGCCACAGCCGCGGCCCTACCGGAAAATGCTTCGCAGGCTGGCGCGGTGGCGCCACGTGGGCGCCGGTGGCGCCGAGGCTGACGGCCGCCGCAAAGCCCGCAGCCCCACGGGCTGTGGGGCCACGCGAGCGGCTGCCAAAGAGCTTTCCAACGAGGCACGGCTTTCCCTCCTGGCTCTTCGGGCGTGGGAGCTGTGGCCACAGCCGCGGCCCTACCGGAAAATGCTTCGCAGGCTATTGCGGCGGGGCCACGTGGGCGCCGGTGGCGCCGAGGCTGACGGCCGCCGCAAAGCCTACAGCCCCACGGGCTGTGGGGCCACGCGAGCGGCTGCCAAAGAGCCTTCCAACGAGGCACGGCTTTCCCTCCTGGCTCTTCGGGCGTGGGAGCTGTGGCCAGGGGCACGGCCCTACCGAAAATGCTTCGCGGGCTGGCGCGGCGGCGCCAGGTGGGCGCCGGTGGCGCCGAGGCTGACGGCCGCCGCAAAGCCCGCAGCCCCACGGGCTGTGGGGCCACGCGAGCGGCTGCCAAAGAGCTTTCCAATGAGGCACGGCTTTCCCTCCTGGCTCTTCGGGCATGGGAGCTGTGGCCAGAGCCGCGGCCCTACCGGAAAATGCTTCGCAGGCTGGCGCGGCGGCGCCACGTGGGCGCCGGTGGCGCCGAGGCTGACGGCCGCCGCAAAGCCCGCAGCCCCACGGCCAGTGGGGCCACGCGAGCGGATGACAAAGAGCTTTCCAATGAGGCACGGCTTTCCCTCCTGGCTCTTCGGGCGTGGGAGCTGTGGCCAGAGCCGCGGCCCTACCGGAAAATGATTCAGGGGCTGGCGCGACGTCGCCATGTGGGCGCCGACGGCGATGAGGCTGACGGCCGCCGCAAAGCCCGCAGACCCACGGGCTGTGGGGCCACGCGAGCGGCTGCCAAAGAGCTTTCCAACGAGGCACGGCTTTCCCTCCTGGCTCTTTGGGCGTGGAAGCTATGGCCACAGCCGCGGCCCTACTGGAAAATGCTTCGCAGGCTGGCGCGGCGGCGCAACGTGTGCGCCGGTGGCGCCGAGGCTGACGGCCGCCGCAAAGCCCGCAGCCCCACAGGCAGTGGGGCCACGCGAGCGGCTGCCAAAGAGCTTTCCAACGAGGCACGGCTTTCCCTCATGGCTCTTCGGGCATGGGAGCTGTGGCCAGAGCCGCAGCCCTACCGGAAAATGCTTCGGGGGCTGGCGCGGCGGCGCCACGTGGG
The DNA here is from genome assembly GCF_963924245.1 of Chroicocephalus ridibundus. Classification (NCBI taxonomy): domain Eukaryota; kingdom Metazoa; phylum Chordata; class Aves; order Charadriiformes; family Laridae; genus Chroicocephalus; species Chroicocephalus ridibundus. The sequence goes on along the minus strand of NW_026961567.1, from coordinate 59,157 downwards.
CGCCGGTGGCGCCGAGGCTGACGGCCGCCGCAAAGCCCGCAGCCCCACGGGCTGTTGGGCCACGCGAGCGGCTGCCAAAGAGCTTTCCAATGAGGCACGGCTTTCCCTCCTGGCTCTTCGGGCGTGGGAGCTGTGGCCAGAGCCGCGGCCCTACCGGAAAATGCTTCGCAGGCTGGCGCGGCGGCGCCACGTGGGCGCCGGTGGCGCCGAGGCTGACGGCCGCCGCAAAACCCGCAGCCCCACGGGCTGTGGGGCCATGCGAACAGCTGCCAAAGAGATATCAAACGAGGCACGGCTTTCCCTCCTGGCTCTTCGGGCGTGGGAGCTGTCGCCAGAGCCGCGGCCCTACCAGAAAATGCTTCGCAGGCTGGCGCGGCGGCGCCACGTGGGCGCCGGTGGCGCCGAGGCTGACGGCCGCCGCAAAGCGCGCAGCCCCACGGCCTGTAGGGCCACGCGATCGGCTGCCAAAGAGCTTTCCAACGAGGCACGGCTTTCCCTCCTGGCTCTTCGGGCGTGGGAGCTGTGGCCAGAGCCGCGGCCCTACCGGAAAATGCTTCGCAGGCGGGCGCGGCGGCGCCAGGTGGGCGCCGGTGGCGCCGAGGCTGACGGCCGCCACAAAGCCCGCAGCCCCACGGGCTGTGGGGCCACGCGAGCGGCTGCCAAAGAGCTTTCCAACGAGGCACGGCTTTCCCTCCTGGCTCTTCGGGCGTGGGAGCTGTCGCCAGAGCCGCGGCCCTACCAGAAAATGCTTCGCAGGCTGGCGCGGCGGCGCCACGTGGGCGCCGGTGGCGCCGATGCTGACGGCCGCCGCAAAGCCCGCAGCCCCACGGCCTGTAGGGCCACGCGATCGGCTGCCAAAGAGCTTTCCAACGAGGCACGGCTTTCCCTCCTGGCTCTTCAGGCGTGGAAGCTGTGGCCAGAGCCGCGGCCCTACCGGAAAATGCTTCGCAGGCGGGCGCGGCGGCGCCAGGTGGGCGCCGGTGGCGGCGAGGCTGACGGCCGCCGCAAAGCCCGCAGCCCCACGGGCTGTGGGGCCACGCGAGCGGCTGCCAAAGAGCTTTCCAACGAGGCACGGCTTTCCCTCCTGGCTCTTCGGGCGTGGGAGCTGTGGCCAGATCCGCGGCCCTACCGGAAAATGCTTCGCAGGCTGGCAGGGCGGCGCCACGTGGGCGCCGGTGGCGCCGAGGCTGACGGCCGCCGCAAAGCCCGCAGCCCCACGGCCAGTGGGGCCACGCGAGCGGATGCCAAAGAGCTTTCCAACGAGGCACGGCTTTCCCTCCTGGCTCTTCGGGTGTGGGAGCTGTCGCCAGAGACGCGGCCCTACCGGAAAATGCTTCGCAGGCTCACGTGGCGGCGCCACGTGGGCGCCGGTGGCACCGAGGCTGGCGGCCGCCGCAAAGCCCGCAGCCCCACGGGCTGTGGGGCCACGCGAGCGGCTGCCAAAGAGCTTTCCAACGAGGCACGGCTTTCCCTCCTGGCTCTTCGGGCGTGGGAGCTGTGGCCAGAGCCGCGGCCCTACCCGAAAATGCTTCGCAGGTTGGCGCGGCGGCGCCACGTGGGCGCTGGTGGCGCCGAGGCTGACAGCCGCCGCAAAGCCCGCAGCCCCACGGGCTGTGGGGCCACACGAGCGGCTGCCAAAGAGCTTTACAATGAGGCACAGCTTTCCCTCCTAGCTCTTCGGGCGTGGGAGCTGTGGCCAGAGCCACGGCCCTACCCGAAAATGCTTCGCAGTCTGGCGCGGCGGCGCCACATGGGCGCCGGTGGCGCCGAGGCTGACGGCCGCCGCAGAGCCCGCAGCCCCACGGGCTGTGGGGCCACGCGAGCGGCTGCCAAAGAGCTTTCCAACGAGGCACGGCTTTCCCTCCTGGCTCTTCGGGCGTGGGAGCTGTGGCCACAGCCGCGGCCCTACCGGAAAATGCTTCGCAGGCTGGCGCGGCGGCGCCAGGTGGGCGCTGGTGGCGCCGAGGCTGACGGCCGCCGCAAAGCCCGCAGCCCCACGGGCTGTGGGGCCACGCGAGCGGCTGCCAAAGAGCTTTCCAACGAGGCACGGCTTTCCCTCCTGGCTCTTCGGGCGTGGGAGCTGTGGCCAGAGCCCAGGCCCTACCCGAAAATGCTTCGCAGGCTGGCGCGGCGGCGCCAGGTGGGCGCCGGTGGCGCCGAGGCTGATGGCCGCCGCAAAGCCGGCAGCCCCACGGGCTGTGGGGCCACGCGAGCGGCTGCCAAAGAGCTTTCCAACGAGGCACGGCTTTCCCTCCTGGCTCTTCGGGCGTGGGAGCTGTCGCCAGAGACGCGGCCCTACCAGAAAATGCTTCACAGTCTGGCGCGGCGGCGCCACATGGGCGCCGGTGGCGCCGAGGCTGACGGCCGCCGCAAAGCCCGCAGCCCCACGGGCTGTGGGGCCACGCGAGCGGCTGCCAAAGAGCTTTCCAACGAGGCACGGCTTTCCCTCCTGGCTCTTCGGGCGTGGGAGCTGTGGCCACAGCCGCGGCCCTACCAGAAAATGCTTCGCAGGCTGGCGCGGCGGCGCCACGTGGGCGCCGGTGGCGCCGAGGCTGACGGCCGCCGCAAAGCCCGCAGCCCCACGGGCTGTGGGGCCACGCGAGCGGCTGCCAAAGAGCTTTCCAACGAGGCACGGCTTTCCCTACTGGCTCTTCGGGCGTGGGAGCTGTGGCCAGAGCCGCGGCCCTACCGGAAAATGCTTCGCAGGCTGGCGCGGCGGCGCCACGTGGGCGCCGGTGGCGCCGAGGCTGACGGCCGCCGCAAAGCCCGCAGCCCCACCGGCTGTGGGGCCACGCGAGCGGCTGCCAAAGAGCTTTCCAACGAGGCACGGCTTTCCCTCCTGGCTCTTCGGGCGTGGGAGCTGTGGCCACAGCCGCGGCCCTACCGGAAAATGCTTCGCAGGCTATTGCGGCGGGGCCACGTGGGCGCCGGTGGCGCCGAGGCTGACGGCCACCGCAAAGCCTACAGCCCCACGGGCTGTGGGGCCACGCGAGCGGCTGCCAAAGAGCCTTCCAACGAGGCACGGCTTTCCCTCCTGGCTCTTCGGGCGTGGGAGCTGTGGCCAGAGGCACGGCCCTACCGAAAATGCTTCGCGGGCTGGCGCGGCGGCGCCAGGTGGGCGCCGGTGGCGCCGAGGCTGACGGCCGCCGCAAAGCCCGCAGCCCCACGGGCTGTGGGGCCACGCGAGCGGCTGCCAAAGAGCTTTCCAACAGGGCACGGCTTTCCCTCCTGGCTCTTCGGGCGTGGGAGCTGTGGCCAGAGCCGCGGCCCTACCGGAAAATGCTTCGCAGGCTATTGCGGCGGGGCCACGTGGGCGCCGGTGGGGCCGAGGCTGACGGCCGCTGGAAAGCCCGCAGCCCCACGGGCTGTGGGGCCACGCGAGCGGCTGCCGAAGAGCTTTCCAACAAGGCACGGCTTTCCCTCCTGGCTCTTCGGGCATGGGAGCTGTGGCCAGAGCCACGGACATACTGGAAAATGCTTCGCGGGCTGACGCGACGGCGCCAGGTGGGTGCCGGTGGCGCCGAGGCTGACGGCCGCCGCAAAGCCCGCAGCCCCACGGGCTGTGGGGCCACGCGAACGGCTGCCAAAGAGCTTTCCAACGAGGCACGGCTTTCCCTCCTGGCTCTTCGGGCGTGGGAGCTGTGGCCAGAGCCGCGGCCTTACCCGAAAATGCTTCGCAGGCTGGCGCGGCGGCGCCACAAGGGCGCCGGTGGCGCCGAGGCTGACGGCCGCCGCAAAGCCCGCAGCCCCACGGGCTGTGGGGCCACACGAGCGGCTGCCAAAGAGCTTTCCAACGAGGCACGGCTTTCCCTCCTGGCTCTTCGGGCGTGGGAGCTGTGGCCAGAGCCGAGGCCCTACCGGAAAATGCTTCGCAGGCTGGAGCGACGGCGCGACGTGGGCGCCGGTGGCGCCGAGGCTGACGGCCGCCGCAAAGCCCGCAGCCCCACGGGCTGTGGGGCCACGCGAGCGGCTGCCAAAGAGCTTTCCAACGAGGCACGGCTTTCCCTCCTGGCTCTTCGGGCGTGGGAGCTGTGGCCACAGCCGCGGCCCTACCAGAAAATGCTTCGCAGGCTATTGCGGCGGGGCCACGTGGGCGCCGGTGGCGCCGAGGCTGACGGCCGCCGCAAAGCCCGCAGCCCCACGGGCTGTGGGGCCATGCGAGCGGCTGCCAAAGAGCTTTCCAACGAGGCACGGCTTTCCCTCCTGGCTCTTCGGGCGTGGGAGCTGTGGCCAGAGCCGCGGCCCTACCGGAAAATGCTTCGCGCGCTGGCGCGGCGGCGCCAGGTGGGCGCCGGTGGCGCCGAGGCTGATGGCCGCCGCAAAGCCCGCAGCCCCACGGGCTGTGGGGCCACGCGAGCGGCTGCCAAAGAGCTTTCCAACGAGGCACGGCTTTCCCTCCTGGCTCTTCGGGCGTGGGAGCTGTGGCCACAGCCGCGGCCCTACCGGAAAATGCTTCGCAGGCTGGCGCGGCGGCGCCAGGTGGGCGCTGGTGGCGCCGAGGCTGACGGCCGCCGCAAAGCCCGCAGCCCCACGGGCTGTGGGGCCACGCGAGCGGCTGCCAAAGAGCTTTCCAACGAGGCACGGCTTTCCCTCCTGGCTCTTCGGGCGTGGGAGCTGTGGCCAGAGCCCAGGCCCTACCCGAAAATGCTTCGCAGGCTGGCGCGGCGGCGCCAGGTGGGCGCCGGTGGCGCCGAGGCTGATGGCCGCCGCAAAGCCGGCAGCCCCACGGGCTGTGGGGCCACGCGAGCGGCTGCCAAAGAGCTTTCCAACGAGGCACGGCTTTCCCTCCTGGCTCTTCGGGCGTGGGAGCTGTCGCCAGAGACGCGGCCCTACCAGAAAATGCTTCACAGTCTGGCGCGGCGGCGCCACATGGGCGCCGGTGGCGCCGAGGCTGACGGCCGCCGCAAAGCCCGCAGCCCCACGGGCTGTGGGGCCACGCGAGCGGCTGCCAAAGAGCTTTCCAACGAGGCACGGCTTTCCCTCCTGGCTCTTCGGGCGTGGGAGCTGTGGCCACAGCCGCGGCCCTACCAGAAAATGCTTCGCAGGCTGGCGCGGCGGCGCCACGTGGGCGCCGGTGGCGCCGAGGCTGACGGCCGCCGCAAAGCCCGCAGCCCCACCGGCTGTGGGGCCACGCGAGCGGCTGCCAAAGAGCTTTCCAACGAGGCACGGCTTTCCCTCCTGGCTCTTCGGGCGTGGGAGCTGTGGCCACAGCCGCGGCCCTACCGGAAAATGCTTCGCAGGCTATTGCGGCGGGGCCACGTGGGCGCCGGTGGCGCCGAGGCTGACGGCCACCGCAAAGCCTACAGCCCCACGGGCTGTGGGGCCACGCGAGCGGCTGCCAAAGAGCCTTCCAACGAGGCACGGCTTTCCCTCCTGGCTCTTCGGGCGTGGGAGCTGTGGCCAGAGGCACGGCCCTACCGAAAATGCTTCGCGGGCTGGCGCGGCGGCGCCAGGTGGGCGCCGGTGGCGCCGAGGCTGACGGCCGCCGCAAAGCCCGCAGCCCCACGGGCTGTGGGGCCACGCGAGCGGCTGCCAAAGAGCTTTCCAACAGGGCACGGCTTTCCCTCCTGGCTCTTCGGGCGTGGGAGCTGTGGCCAGAGCCGCGGCCCTACCGGAAAATGCTTCGCAGGCTATTGCGGCGGGGCCACGTGGGCGCCGGTGGGGCCGAGGCTGACGGCCGCTGGAAAGCCCGCAGCCCCACGGGCTGTGGGGCCACGCGAGCGGCTGCCGAAGAGCTTTCCAACAAGGCACGGCTTTCCCTTCTGGCTCTTCGGGCATGGGAGCTGTGGCCAGAGCCACGGACATACTGGAAAATGCTTCGCGGGCTGACGCGACGGCGCCAGGTGGGTGCCGGTGGCGCCGAGGCTGACGGCCGCCGCAAAGCCCGCAGCCCCACGGGCTGTGGGGCCACGCGAACGGCTGCCAAAGAGCTTTCCAACGAGGCACGGCTTTCCCTCCTGGCTCTTCGGGCGTGGGAGCTGTGGCCAGAGCCGCGGCCTTACCCGAAAATGCTTCGCAGGCTGGCGCGGCGGCGCCACAAGGGCGCCGGTGGCGCCGAGGCTGACGGCCGCCGCAAAGCCCGCAGCCCCACGGGCTGTGGGGCCACGCGAGCGGCTGCCAAAGAGCTTTCCAACGACGCACGGCTTTCCCTCCTGGCTCTTCGGGCGTGGGAGCTGTGGCCACAGCCGCGGCCCTACCGGAAAATGCTTCGCAGGCTGGCGCGGCGGCGCCAGGTGGGCGCCGGTGGCGCCGAGGCTGACGGCCGCCGCAAAGCCCGCAGCCCCACGGGCTGTGGGGCCACACGAGCGGCTGCCAAAGAGCTTTCCAACGAGGCACGGCTTTCCCTCCTGGCTCTTCGGGCGTGGGAGCTGTGGCCAGAGCCGAGGCCCTACCGGAAAATGCTTCGCAGGCTGGAGCGACGGCGCGACGTGGGCGCCGGTGGCGCCGAGGCTGACGGCCGCCGCAAAGCCCGCAGCCCCACGGGCTGTGGGGCCACGCGAGCGGCTGCCAAAGAGCTTTCCAACGAGGCACGGCTTTCCCTCCTGGCTCTTCGGGCGTGGGAGCTGTGGCCACAGCCGCGGCCCTACCAGAAAATGCTTCGCAGGCTATTGCGGCGGGGCCACGTGGGCGCCGGTGGCGCCGAGGCTGACGGCCGCCGCAAAGCCCGCAGCCCCACGGGCTGTGGGGCCATGCGAGCGGCTGCCAAAGAGCTTTCCAACGAGGCACGGCTTTCCCTCCTGGCTCTTCGGGCGTGGGAGCTGTCGCCAGAGCCGCGGCCCTACCGGAAAATGCTTCGCGCGCTGGCGCGGCGGCGCCAGGTGGGCGCCGGTGGCGCCGAGGCTGATGGCCGCCGCAAAGCCCGCAGCCCCACGGGCTGTGGGGCCACGCGAGCGGCTGCCAAAGAGCTTTCCAACGAGGCACGGCTTTCCCTTGTGGCTCTTCGGGCGTGGGAGCTGTCGCCAGAGACGCGGCCCTACCAGAAAATGCTTCGCAGTCTGGCGCGGCGGCGCCACATGGGCGCCGGTGGCGCCGAGGCTGACGGCCGCCGCAAAGCCCGCAGCCCCACGGGCTGTGGGGCCACGCGAGCGGCTGCCAAAGAGCTTTCCAACGAGGCACGGCTTTCCCTCCTGGCTCTTCGGGCGTGGGAGCTGTGGCCAGAGCCGCGGCCCTACCGGAAAATGCTTCGCAGGCTATTGCGGCGGGGCCACGTGGGCGCCGGTGGCGCCGAGGCTGACGGCCGCCGCAAAGCCCGCAGCCCCACGGGCTGTGGGGCCACGCGAGCGGCTGCCAAAGAGCTTTCCAACGAGGCACGGCTTTCCTTCCTGGCTCTTCGGGCGTGGGAGCTGTAGCCAGAGAGGCGGCCCTACCGGAAAATGCTTCGCAGGCTGGCGCGGCGGCGCCACATGGGCGCCGGTGGCGCCTAGGCTGACGGCCGCCGCAAAGCCCGCAGCCCCACGGGCTGTGGGGCCACGCGAGCGGCTGCCAAAGAGCTTTCCAATGAGGCACGGCTTTCCCTCCTGGCTCTTCGGGCGTGGGAGCTGTAGCCAGAGACACGGCCCTACCGGAAAAAGCTTCGCAAGCTGGCGCGGCGGCGCCAGGTGGGCGCCGGTGGCGCCGAGGCTGACGGCCACCGCAAAGCCCGCAGCACCACGGGCTGTGGGGCCACGCGAGCGGCTGCCAAAGAGCTTTCCAACGAGGCACGGCTTTCCCTCCTGGCTCTTCGGGCGTGGGAGCTGTGGCCAGAGCCGCGGCCCTACCGGAAAATGCTTCGCAGGCTGGCGCGGCGGCGCCACGTGGGCGCCGGTGGCGCCGAGGCTGACGGCCGCCGCAAAGCCCGCAGCCCCACGGGCTGTGGGGCCACGCGAGCGGCTGCCAAAGAGCTTTCCAAGGAGGCACGGCTTTCCCTCCTGGCTCTTCGGGCGTGGGAGCTGTGGCCAGAGCCACGGACATACCGGAAAATGCTTCGCCGGCTGACGCGACGGCGCCACATGGGCGCCGGTGGCGCCGAGGCTGACGGCCGCCGCAAAGCCCGCAGCCCCACGGGCTGTGGGGCCACGCGAGCGGCTGCCAAAGAGCTTTCCAATGAGGCACGGCTTTCCCTCCTGGCTCTTCGGGCGTGGGAGCTGTGGCCAGAGCCACGGCCCTACCGGAAAAAGCTTCGCAGGCTGGCGCGGCGGCGCCAGGTGGGCGCCGGTGGCGCCGAGGCTGACGGCCACCGCAAAGCCCGCAGCCCCACGGGCTGTGGGGCCACGCGAGCGGCTGCCAAAGAGCTTTCCAACGAGGCACGGCTTTCCTTCCTGGCTCTTCGGGCGTGGGAGCTGTCGCCAGAGCCGCGGCCCTACCGGAAAATGCTTCGCAGGCTGGCGCGGCGGCGCCACGTGGGCGCCGGTGGCGCCGAGGCTGACGGCCGCCGCAAAGCCTACAGCCCCACGGGCTGTGGGGCCACGCGAGCGGCTGCCAAAGAGCCTTCCAACGAGGCACGGCTTTCCCTCCTGGCTCTTCGGGCGTGGGAGCTGTGGCCAGGGGCACGGCCCTACCGAAAATGCTTCGCGGGCTGGCGCGGCGGCGCCAGGTGGGCGCCGGTGGCGCCGAGGCTGACGGCCGCCGCAAAGCCCGCAGCCCCACGGGCTGTGGGGCCACGCGAGCGGCTGCCAAAGAGCTTTCCAACAGGGCACGGCTTTCCCTCCTGGCTCTTCGGGCGTGGGAGCTGTGGCCAGAGCCGCGGCCCTACTAGAAAATGCTTCGCAGGCTATTGCGGCGGGGCCACGTGGGCGCCGGTGGCGCCGAGGCTGACGGCCGCCGCAAAGCCCGCAGCCCCACGGGCTGTGGGGCCACGCGAGCGGCTGCCAAAGAGCTTTCCAACGAGGCACGGCTTTCCTTCCTGGCTCTTCGGGCGTGGGAGCTGTAGCCAGAGACGCGGCCCTACCGGAAAATGCTTCGCAGGCTGGCGCGGCGGCGCCACATGGGCGCCGGTGGCGCCTAGGCTGACGGCCGCCGCAAAGCCCGCAGCCCCACGGGCTGTGGGGCCACGCGAGCGGCTGCCAAAGAGCTTTCCAATGAGGCACGGCTTTCCCTCCTGGCTCTTCGGGCGTGGGAGCTGTAGCCAGAGACACGGCCCTACCGGAAAAAGCTTCGCAGGCTGGCGCGGCGGCGCCAGGTGGGCGCCGGTGGCGCCGAGGCTGACGGCCACCGCAAAGCCCGCAGCACCACGGGCTGTGGGGCCACGCGAGCGGCTGCCAAAGAGCTTTCCAACGAGGCACGGCTTTCCCTCCTGGCTCTTCGGGCGTGGGAGCTGTGGCCAGAGCCGCGGCCCTACCGGAAAATGCTTCGCAGGCTGGCGCGGCGGCGCCACGTGGGCGCCGGTGGCGCCGAGGCTGACGGCCGCCGCAAAGCCCGCAGCCCCACGGGCTGTGGGGCCACGCGAGCGGCTGCCAAAGAGCTTTCCAAGGAGGCACGGCTTTCCCTCCTGGCTCTTCGGGCGTGGGAGCTGTGGCCAGAGCCACGGACATACCGGAAAATGCTTCGCCGGCTGACGCGACGGCGCCACATGGGCGCCGGTGGCGCCGAGGCTGACGGCCGCCGCAAAGCCCGCAGCCCCACGGGCTGTGGGGCCACGCGAGCGGCTGCCAAAGAGCTTTCCAATGAGGCACGGCTTTCCCTCCTGGCTCTTCGGGCGTGGGAGCTGTGGCCAGAGCCACGGCCCTACCGGAAAAAGCTTCGCAGGCTGGCGCGGCGGCGCCAGGTGGGCGCCGGTGGCGCCGAGGCTGACGGCCACCGCAAAGCCCGCAGCCCCACGGGCTGTGGGGCCACGCGAGCGGCTGCCAAAGAGCTTTCCAACGAGGCACGGCTTTCCTTCCTGGCTCTTCGGGCGTGGGAGCTGTCGCCAGAGCCGCGGCCCTACCGGAAAATGCTTCGCAGGCTGGCGCGGCGGCGCCACGTGGGCGCCGGTGGCGCCGAGGCTGACGGCCGCCGCAAAGCCCGCAGCCCCACGGGCTGTGGGGCCACGCGAGCGGCTGCCAAAGAGCTTTCCAACGAGGCACGGCTTTCCCTCCTGGCTCTTCGGGCGTGGGAGCTGTGGCCAGAGCCACGGACATACCGGAAAATGCTTCGCCGGCTGATGCGGCGGCGCCAGGTGGGCGCCGGTGGCGCCGAGGCTGACGGCCGCTGGAAAGCCCGCAGCCCCACGGGCTGTGGGGCCACGCGAGCGGCTGCCGAAGAGCTTTCCAACGAGGCACGGCTTTCCCTCCTGGCTCTTCGGGCGTGGGAGCTGTGGCCAGAGCCACAGACATACCGGAAAATGCTTCGCAGGCTGGCGCGGCGGCGCGACGTGTGTGCCGGTGGCGCCGAGGCTGACGGCCGCCGCAAAGCCCGCAGCCCCACGGGCTGTGGGGCCACGCGAGCGGCTGCCAAAGAGCTTTCCAACGAGGCACGGCTTTCCTTCCTGGCTCTTCGGGCGTGGGAGCTGTAGCCAGAGACGCGGCCCTACCGGAAAATGCTTCGCAGGCTGGCGCGGCGGCGCCACATGGGCGCCGGTGGCGCCGAGGCTGACGGCCGCCGCAAAGCCCGCAGCCCCACGGGCTGTGGGGCCACGCGATCGGCTGCCAAAGAGCTTTCCAATGAGGCACGGCTTTCCCTCCTGGCTCTTCGGGCGTGGGAGCTGTAGCCAGAGGCACGGCCCTACAGGAAAAAGCTTCGCAGGCTGGCGCGGCGGCGCCAGGTGGGCGCCGGTGGCGCCGAGGCTGACGGCCGCCGCAAAGCCCGCAGCCCCACGGGCTGTGGGGCCACGCGAGCGGCTGCCAAAGAGCTTTCCAACGAGGCACGGCTTTCCTTCCTGGCTCTTCGGGCGTGGGAGCTGTGGCCAGAGCCACGGCCCTACCGGAAAATGCTTCGCAGGCTGGCGCGGCGGCGCCACGTGGGCGCCGGTGGCGCCGAGGCTGACGGCCGCCGCAAAGCCCGCAGCCCCACGGGCTGTGGGGCCACGCGAGCGGCTGCCAAAGAGCTTTCCAACGAGGCACGGCTTTCCCTCCTGGCTCTTCGGGCGTGGGAGCTGTGGCCAGAGCCACGGACATACCGGAAAATGCTTCGCGGGCTGACGCGGCGGCGCCAGGTGGGCGCCGGTGGCGCCGAGGCTGACGGCCGCCGCAAAGCCCGCAGCCCCACGGGCTGTGGGGCCACGCGAGCGGCTGCCAAAGAGCTTTCCAACGAGGCACGGCTTTCCCTCCTGGCTCTTCGGGCGTGGGAGCTGTGGCCAGAGCCGCGGCCCTACTAGAAAATGCTTCGCAGGCTATTGCGGCGGGGCCACGTGGGCGCCGGTGGCGCCGAGGCTGACGGCCGCTGGAAAGCCCGCAGCCCCACGGGCTGTGGGGCCACGCGAGCAGCTGCCGAAGAGCTTTCCAACGAGGCACGGCTTTCCCTCCTGGCTCTTCGGGCGTGGGAGCTGTGGCCAGAGCCACGGACATACCGGAAAATGCTTCGCCGGCTGACGCGACGGCGCCACATGGGCGCCGGTGGCGCCGAGGCTGACGGCCGCCGCAAAGCCCGCAGCCCCACGGGCTGTGGGGCCACGCGAGCGGCTGCCAAAGAGCTTTCCAATGAGGCACGGCTTTCCCTCCTGGCTCTTCGGGCGTGGGAGCTGTGGCCAGAGCCACGGCCCTACCGGAAAAAGCTTCGCAGGCTGGCGCGGCGGCGCCACATGGGCGCCGGTGGCGCCGACGCTGACGGCCGCCGTAAAGCCCGCAGCCCCACGGGCTGTGGGGCCACGCGAGCGGCTGCCAAAGAGCTTTCCAACGAGGCACGGCTTTCCTTCCTGGCTCTTCGGGCGTGGGAGCTGTGGCCAGAGACGCGGCCCTACCGGAAAATGCTTCGCAGGCTGGCGCGGCGGCGCCACATGGGCGCCGGTGGCGCCGAGGCTGACGGCCACCGCAAAGCCCGCAGCCCCACGGGCTGTGGGGCCACGCGAGCGGCTGCCAAAGAGCTTTCCAACGAGGCACGGCTATCCTTCCTGGCTCTTCGGGCGTGGGAGCTGTGGCCAGAGCCGCGGCCCTACCGGAAAATGCTTCGCAGGCTGGCGCGGCGGCGCCACGTGGGCGCCGGTGGCGCCAAGGCTGACGGCCGCCGCAAAGCCCGCAGCCCCACGGGCTGTGGGGCCACGCGAGCGGCTGCCAAAGAGCTTTCCAACGAGGCACGGCTTTCCCTCCTGGCTCTTCGGGCGTGGGAGCTGTGGCCAGAGCCACGGACATACCGGAAAATGCTTCGCCGGCTGACGCGGCGGCGCCAGGTGGGCGCCGGTGGCGCCGAGGCTGACGGCCGCCGCTAAGCCCGCAGCCCCACGGGCTGTGGGGCCACGCGAGCGGCTGCCAAAGAGCTTTCCAACGAGGCACGGCTTTCCCTCCTGGCTCTTCGGGCGTGGGAGCTGTGGCCACAGCCGCGGCCCTACTAGAAAATGCTTCGCAGGCTATTGCGGCGGGGCCACGTGGGCGCCGGTGGCGCCGAGGCTGACGGCCGCTGGAAAGCCCGCAGCCCCACGGGCTGTGGGGCCACGCGAGCGGCTGCCAAAGAGCTTTCCAATGAGGCACGGCTTTCCCTCCTGGCTCTTCAAGCGTGGGAGCTGTGGCCAGAGCCACGGCCCTACCGGAAAAAGCTTCGCAGGCTGGCGCGGCGGCGCCACATGGGCGCAGGTGGCGCCGAGGCTGACGGCCACCGCAAAGCCGGCAGCCCCACGGGCTGTGGGGCCACGCGAGCGGCTGCCAAAGAGCTTTCCAACGAGGCACGGCTTTCCCTCCTGGCTCTTCGGGCGTGGGAGCTGTGGCCAGAGCCGCGGCCCTACCGGAAAATGCTTCGCAGGCTGGCGTGGCGGCGCCACGTGGGCGCCGGTGGCGGCGAGGCTGACGGCCGCCGCAAAGCCCGCAGCCCAACGGGCTGTGGGGCCACGCGAGCAGCTGCCAAAGAGCTTTCCAACGAGGCACGGCTTTCCCTCCTGGCTCTTCGGGCATGGGAGCTGTGGCCAGAGCCACGGCCCTACCGGAAAATGCTTCGCGGACTATTGCGGCGGGGCCACGTGGGCGCCGGTGGCGCCGAGGCTGACGGCCGCTGGAAAGCCCGCAGCCCCACGGGCTGTGGGGCCACGCGAGCGGCTGCCAAAGAGCTTTCCAACGAGGCACGGCTTTCCCTCCTGGCTCTTCGGGCGTGGGAGCTGTCGCCAGAGCCACGGCCCTACCGGAAAATGCTTCGCGGGCTGGCGCGGCGGCGCCAGGTGGGCGCCGGTGGCGCCGAGGCTGACGGCCGCCGCAAAGCCCGCAGCCCCACGGGCTGTGGGGCCACGCGAGCGGCTGCCAAAGAGCTTTCCAACGAGGCACGGCTTTCCCTCCTGGCTCTTCGGGCGTGGGAGCTGTGGCCAGAGCCACGGACATACCGGAAAATGCTTCACCGGCTGATGCGGCGGCGCCAGGTGGGCGCCGGTGGCGCCGAGGCTGACGGCCGCTGGAAAGCCCGCAGCCCCACGGGCTGTGGGGCCACGCGAGCGGCTGCCGAAAAGCTTTCCAACGAGGCACGGCTTTCCCTCCTGGCTCTTCGGGCGTGGGAGCTGTGGCCAGAGCCACAGACATACCGGAAAATGCTTCGCCGGCTGACGCGACGGCGCCACATGGGCGCCGGTGGCGCCGAGGCTGACGGCCGCCGCAAAGCCCGCAGCCCCACGGGCTGTGGGGCCACGCGAGCGGCTGCCAAAGAGCTTTCCAACGAGGCACGGCTTTCCCTCCTGCCTCTTCGGGCGTGGGAGCTGTAGCCAGAGACGCGGCCCTACCGGAAAATGCTTCGCAGGCTGGCGCGGCGGCGCCACGTGGGCGCCGGTGGCGCCGAGGCTGACGGCCGCCGCAAAGCCCGCAGCCCCACGGGCTGTGGGGCCACGCGAGCGGCTGCCAAAGAGCTTTCCAACGAGGCACGGCTTTCCCTCCTGGCTCTTCGGGCGTGGGAGCTGTGGCCAGAGCCACGGCCCTACCGGAAAAAGCTTCGCAGGCTGGTGCGGCGGCGCCAGGTGGGCGCCGGTGGCGCCGAGGCTGACGGCCACCGCAAAGCCCGCAGCCCCACGGGCTGTGGGGCCACGCGAGCGGCTGCCAAAGAGCTTTCCAACGAGGCACGGCTTTCCTTCCTGGCTCTTCGGGCGTGGGAGCTGTGGCTAGAGCCACGGCCCTACCGGAAAATGCTTCGCAGGCTGGCGCGGCGGCGCCACGTGGGCGCCGGTGGCGCCGAGGCTGACGGCCGCCGCAAAGCCTACAGCCCCACGGGCTGTGGGGCCACGCGAGCGGCTGCCAAAGAGCCTTCCAACGAGGCACGGCTTTCCCTCCTGGCTCTTCGGGCGTGGGAGCTGTGGCCAGAGGCACGGCCCTACCGAAAATGCTTCGCGGGCTGGCGCGGCGGCGCCAGGTGGGCGCCGGTGGCGCTGAGACTGACGGCCGCCGCAAAGCCCGCAGCCCCACGGGCTGTGGGGCCACGCGAGCGGCTGCCAAAGAGCTTTCCAACAGGGCACGGCTTTCCCTCCTGGCTCTTCGGGCGTGGGAGCTGTGGCCAGAGCCGCGGCCCTACTAGAAAATGCTTCGCAGGCTATTGCGGCGGGGCCACGTGGGCGCCGGTGGCGCCGAGGCTGACGGCCGCTGGAAAGCCCGCAGCCCCACGGGCTGTGGGGCCACGCGAGCGGCTGCCGAAGAGCTTTCCAACGAGGCACGGCTTTCCCTCCTGGCTCTTCGGGCGTGGGAGCTGTGGCCAGAGCCACGGACATAACGGAAAATGCTTCGCGGGCTGACGCGACGGCGCCAGGTGGGCGCCGGTGGCGCCGAGGCTGACGGCCGCCGCAAAGCCCGCAGCCCCACGGGCTGTGGGGCCACGCGAACGGCTGCCAAAGAGCTTTCCAACGAGGCACGGCTTTCCCTCCTGGCTCTTCGGGCCTGGGAGCTGTGGCCAGAGCCGTGGCCCTACCGGAAAATGCTTCGCAGGCTGGCGCGGCGGCGCGACGTGGGTGCCGGTGGCGCCGAGGCTGACGGCCGCCGCAAAGCCCGCAGCCCCACGGGCTGTGGGGCCACGCGAGCGGCTGCCAAAGAGCTTTCCAACGAGGCACGGCTTTCCTTCCTGGCTCTTCGGGCGTGGGAGCTGTAGCCAGAGACGCGGCCCTACCGGAAAATGCTTCGCAGGCTGGCGCGGCGGCGCCACATGGGCGCCGGTGGCGCCGAGGCTGACGGCCGCCGCAAAGCCCGCAGCCCCACGGGCTGTGGGGCCACGCGATCGGCTGCCAAAGAGCTTTCCAATGAGGCACGGCTTTCCCTCCTGGCTCTTCGGGCGTGGGAGCTGTAGCCAGAGGCACGGCCCTACAGGAAAAAGCTTCGCAGGCTGGCGCGGCGGCGCCAGGTGGGCGCCGGTGGCGCCGAGGCTGACGGCCGCCGCAAAGCCCGCAGCCCCACGGGCTGTGGGGCCACGCGAGCGGCTGCCAAAGAGCTTTCCAACGAGGCACGGCTTTCCCTCCTGGCTCTTCGGGCGTGGGAGCTGTGGCCAGAGCCGCGGCCCTACTAGAAAATGCTTCGCAGGCTATTGCGGCGGGGCCACGTGGGCGCCGGTGGCGCCGAGGCTGACGGCCGCTGGAAAGCCCGCAGCCCCACGGGCTGTGGGGCCACGCGAGCAGCTGCCGAAGAGCTTTCCAACGAGGCACGGCTTTCCCTCCTGGCTCTTCGGGCGTGGGAGCTGTGGCCAGAGCCACGGACATACCGGAAAATGCTTCGCCGGCTGACGCGACGGCGCCACATGGGCGCCGGTGGCGCCGAGGCTGACGGCCGCCGCAAAGCCCGCAGCCCCACGGGCTGTGGGGCCACGCGAGCGGCTGCCAAAGAGCTTTCCAATGAGGCACGGCTTTCCCTCCTGGCTCTTCGGGCGTGGGAGCTGTGGCCAGAGCCACGGCCCTACCGGAAAAAGCTTCGCAGGCTGGCGCGGCGGCGCCACATGGGCGCCGGTGGCGCCGACGCTGACGGCCGCCGTAAAGCCCGCAGCCCCACGGGCTGTGGGGCCACGCGAGCGGCTGCCAAAGAGCTTTCCAACGAGGCACGGCTTTCCTTCCTGGCTCTTCGGGCGTGGGAGCTGTGGCCAGAGACGCGGCCCTACCGGAAAATGCTTCGCAGGCTGGCGCGGCGGCGCCACATGGGCGCCGGTGGCGCCGAGGCTGACGGCCACCGCAAAGCCCGCAGCCCCACGGGCTGTGGGGCCACGCGAGCGGCTGCCAAAGAGCTTTCCAACGAGGCACGGCTATCCTTCCTGGCTCTTCGGGCGTGGGAGCTGTGGCCAGAGCCGCGGCCCTACCGGAAAATGCTTCGCAGGCTGGCGCGGCGGCGCCACGTGGGCGCCGGTGGCGCCAAGGCTGACGGCCGCCGCAAAGCCCGCAGCCCCACGGGCTGTGGGGCCACGCGAGCGGCTGCCAAAGAGCTTTCCAACGAGGCACGGCTTTCCCTCCTGGCTCTTCGGGCGTGGGAGCTGTGGCCAGAGCCACGGACATACCGGAAAATGCTTCGCCGGCTGACGCGGCGGCGCCAGGTGGGCGCCGGTGGCGCCGAGGCTGACGGCCGCCGCTAAGCCCGCAGCCCCACGGGCTGTGGGGCCACGCGAGCGGCTGCCAAAGAGCTTTCCAACGAGGCACGGCTTTCCCTCCTGGCTCTTCGGGCGTGGGAGCTGTGGCCACAGCCGCGGCCCTACTAGAAAATGCTTCGCAGGCTATTGCGGCGGGGCCACGTGGGCGCCGGTGGCGCCGAGGCTGACGGCCGCTGGAAAGCCCGCAGCCCCACGGGCTGTGGGGCCGCGCGAGCGGCTGCCAAAGAGCTTTCCAATGAGGCACGGCTTTCCCTCCTGGCTCTTCAAGCGTGGGAGCTGTGGCCAGAGCCACGGCCCTACCGGAAAAAGCTTCGCAGGCTGGCGCGGCGGCGCCACATGGGCGCAGGTGGCGCCGAGGCTGACGGCCACCGCAAAGCCGGCAGCCCCACGGGCTGTGGGGCCACGCGAGCGGCTGCCAAAGAGCTTTCCAACGAGGCACGGCTTTCCCTCCTGGCTCTTCGGGCGTGGGAGCTGTGGCCAGAGCCGCGGCCCTACCGGAAAATGCTTCGCAGGCTGGCGTGGCGGCGCCACGTGGGCGCCGGTGGCGGCGAGGCTGACGGCCGCCGCAAAGCCCGCAGCCCAACGGGCTGTGGGGCCACGCGAGCAGCTGCCAAAGAGCTTTCCAACGAGGCACGGCTTTCCCTCCTGGCTCTTCGGGCATGGGAGCTGTGGCCAGAGCCACGGCCCTACCGGAAAATGCTTCGCGGACTATTGCGGCGGGGCCACGTGGGCGCCGGTGGCGCCGAGGCTGACGGCCGCTGGAAAGCCCGCAGCCCCACGGGCTGTGGGGCCACGCGAGCGGCTGCCAAAGAGCTTTCCAACGAGGCACGGCTTTCCCTCCTGGCTCTTCGGGCGTGGGAGCTGTCGCCAGAGCCACGGCCCTACCGGAAAATGCTTCGCGGGCTGGCGCGGCGGCGCCAGGTGGGCGCCGGTGGCGCCGAGGCTGACGGCCGCCGCAAAGCCCGCAGCCCCACGGGCTGTGGGGCCACGCGAGCGGCTGCCAAAGAGCTTTCCAACGAGGCACGGCTTTCCCTCCTGGCTCTTCGGGCGTGGGAGCTGTGGCCAGAGCCACGGACATACCGGAAAATGCTTCACCGGCTGATGCGGCGGCGCCAGGTGGGCGCCGGTGGCGCCGAGGCTGACGGCCGCTGGAAAGCCCGCAGCCCCACGGGCTGTGGGGCCACGCGAGCGGCTGCCGAAAAGCTTTCCAACGAGGCACGGCTTTCCCTCCTGGCTCTTCGGGCGTGGGAGCTGTGGCCAGAGCCACAGACATACCGGAAAATGCTTCGCCGGCTGACGCGACGGCGCCACATGGGCGCCGGTGGCGCCGAGGCTGACGGCCGCCGCAAAGCCCGCAGCCCCACGGGCTGTGGGGCCACGCGAGCGGCTGCCAAAGAGCTTTCCAACGAGGCACGGCTTTCCCTCCTGCCTCTTCGGGCGTGGGAGCTGTAGCCAGAGACGCGGCCCTACCGGAAAATGCTTCGCAGGCTGGCGCGGCGGCGCCACGTGGGCGCCGGTGGCGCCGAGGCTGACGGCCGCCGCAAAGCCCGCAGCCCCACGGGCTGTGGGGCCACGCGAGCGGCTGCCAAAGAGCTTTCCAACGAGGCACGGCTTTCCCTCCTGGCTCTTCGGGCGTGGGAGCTGTGGCCAGAGCCACGGCCCTACCGGAAAAAGCTTCGCAGGCTGGTGCGGCGGCGCCAGGTGGGCGCCGGTGGCGCCGAGGCTGACGGCCACCGCAAAGCCCGCAGCCCCACGGGCTGTGGGGCCACGCGAGCGGCTGCCAAAGAGCTTTCCAACGAGGCACGGCTTTCCTTCCTGGCTCTTCGGGCGTGGGAGCTGTGGCTAGAGCCACGGCCCTACCGGAAAATGCTTCGCAGGCTGGCGCGGCGGCGCCACGTGGGCGCCGGTGGCGCCGAGGCTGACGGCCGCCGCAAAGCCTACAGCCCCACGGGCTGTGGGGCCACGCGAGCGGCTGCCAAAGAGCCTTCCAACGAGGCACGGCTTTCCCTCCTGGCTCTTCGGGCGTGGGAGCTGTGGCCAGAGGCACGGCCCTACCGAAAATGCTTCGCGGGCTGGCGCGGCGGCGCCAGGTGGGCGCCGGTGGCGCTGAGACTGACGGCCGCCGCAAAGCCCGCAGCCCCACGGGCTGTGGGGCCACGCGAGCGGCTGCCAAAGAGCTTTCCAACAGGGCACGGCTTTCCCTCCTGGCTCTTCGGGCGTGGGAGCTGTGGCCAGAGCCGCGGCCCTACTAGAAAATGCTTCGCAGGCTATTGCGGCGGGGCCACGTGGGCGCCGGTGGCGCCGAGGCTGACGGCCGCTGGAAAGCCCGCAGCCCCACAGGCTGTGGGGCCACGCGAGCGGCTGCCGAAGAGCTTTCCAACGAGGCACGGCTTTCCCTCCTGGCTCTTCGGGCGTGGGAGCTGTGGCCAGAGCCACGGACATACCGGAAAATGCTTCGCGGGCTGACGCGACGGCGCCAGGTGGGCGCCGGTGGCGCCGAGGCTGACGGCCGCCGCAAAGCCCGCAGCCCCACGGGCTGTGGGGCCACGCGAACGGCTGCCAAAGAGCTTTCCAACGAGGCACGGCTTTCCCTCCTGGCTCTTCGGGCCTGGGAGCTGTGGCCAGAGCCGTGGCCCTACCGGAAAATGCTTCGCAGGCTGGCGCGGCGGCGCGACGTGGGTGCCGGTGGCGCCGAGGCTGACGGCCGCCGCAAAGCCCGCAGCCCCACGGGCTGTGGGGCCACGCGAGCGGCTGCCAAAGAGCTTTCCAACGAGGCACGGCTTTCCTTCCTGGCTCTTCGGGCGTGGGAGCTGTAGCCAGAGACGCGGCCCTACCGGAAAATGCTTCGCAGGCTGGCGCGGCGGCGCCACATGGGCGCCGGTGGCGCCGAGGCTGACGGCCGCCGCAAAGCCCGCAGCCCCACGGGCTGTGGGGCCACGCGATCGGCTGCCAAAGAGCTTTCCAATGAGGCACGGCTTTCCCTCCTGGCTCTTCGGGCGTGGGAGCTGTAGCCAGAGGCACGGCCCTACAGGAAAAAGCTTCGCAGGCTGGCGCGGCGGCGCCAGGTGGGCGCCGGTGGCGCCGAGGCTGACGGCCACCGCAAAGCCCGCAGCCCCACGGGCTGTGGGGCCACGCGAGCGGCTGCCAAAGAGCTTTCCAACGAGGCACGGCTTTCCTTCCTGGCTCTTCGGGCGTGGGAGCTGTAGCCAGAGACGCGGCCCTACCGGAAAATGCTTCGCAGGCTGGCGCGGCGGCGCCACATGGGCGCCGGTGGCGCCGAGGCTGACGGCCGCCGCAAAGCCCGCAGCCCCACGGGCTGTGGGGCCACGCGAGCGGCTGCCAAAGAGCTTTCCAATGAGGCACGGCTTTCCCTCCTGGCTCTTCGGGCGTGGGAGCTGTGGCCAGAGCCACGGCCCTACCGGAAAAAGCTTCGCAGGCTGGTGCGGCGGCGCCAGGTGGGCGCCGGTGGCGCCGAGGCTGACGGCCACCGCAAAGCCCGCAGCCCCACGGGCTGTGGGGCCACGCGAGCGGCTGCCAAAGAGCTTTCCAACGAGGCACGGCTTTCCTTCCTGGCTCTTCGGGCGTGGGAGCTGTGGCCAGAGCCGCGGCCCTACCGGAAAATGCTTCACAGGCTGGCGCGGCGGCGCCACGTGGGCGCCGGTGGCGCCGAGGCTGACGGCCGCCGCAAAGCCCGCAGCCCCACGGGCTGTGGGGCCACGCGAGCGGCTGCCAAAGAGCTTTCCAACGAGGCACGGCTTTCCCTCCTGGCTCTTCGGGCGTGGGAGCTGTGGCCAGAGCCACGGACATACCGGAAAATGCTTCGCGGGCTGACGCGGCGGCGCCAGGTGGGCGCCGGTGGCGCCGAGGCTGACGGCCGCCGCAAAGCCCGCAGCCCCACGGGCTGTGGGGCCACGCGAGCGGCTGCCAAAGAGCTTTCCAACGAGGCACGGCTTTCCCTCCTGGCTCTTCGGGCGTGGGAGCTGTGGCCAGAGCCACGGACATACCGGAAAATGCTTCGCCGGCTGACGCGACGGCGCCACATGGGCGCCGGTGGCGCCGAGGCTGACGGCCGCCGCAAAGCCCGCAGCCCCACGGGCTGTGGGGCCACGCGAGCGGCTGCCAAAGAGCTTTCCAATGAGGCACGGCTTTCCCTCCTGGCTCTTCGGGCGTGGGAGCTGTGGCCAGAGCCACGGCCCTACCGGAAAAAGCTTCGCAGGCTGGCGCGGCGGCGCCACATGGGCGCCGGTGGCGCCGACGCTGACGGCCGCCGCAAAGCCCGCAGCCCCACGGGCTGTGGGGCCACGCGAGCGGCTGCCAAAGAGCTTTCCAACGAGGCACGGCTTTCCTTCCTGGCTCTTCGGGCGTGGGAGCTGTGGCCAGAGACGCGGCCCTACCGGAAAATGCTTCGCAGGCTGGCGCGGCGGCGCCACATGGGCGCCGGTGGCGCCGAGGCTGACGGTCGCCGCAAAGCCCGCAGCCCCACGGGCTGTGGGGCCACGCGAGCGGCTGCCAAAGAGCTTTCCAATGAGGCACGGCTTTCCCTCCTGGCTCTTCGGGCGTGGGAGCTGTGGCCAGAGCCACGGCCCTACCGGAAAAAGCTTCGCAGGCTGGCGCGGCGGCGCCAGGTGGGCGCCGGTGGCGCCGAGGCTGACGGCCACCGCAAAGCCCGCAGCCCCACGGGCTGTGGGGCCACGCGAGCGGCTGCCAAAGAGCTTTCCAACGAGGCACGGCTATCCTTCCTGGCTCTTCGGGCGTGGGAGCTGTGGCCAGAGCCGCGGCCCTACCGGAAAATGCTTCGCAGGCTGGCGCGGCGGCGCCACGTGGGCGCCGGTGGCGCCAAGGCTGACGGCCGCCGCAAAGCCCGCAGCCCCACGGGCTGTGGGGCCACGCGAGCGGCTGCCAAAGAGCTTTCCAACGAGGCACGGCTTTCCCTCCTGGCTCTTCGGGCGTGGGAGCTGTGGCCAGAGCCACGGACATACCGGAAAATGCTTCGCCGGCTGACGCGGCGGCGCCAGGTGGGCGCCGGTGGCGCCGAGGCTGACGGCCGCCGCTAAGCCCGCAGCCCCACGGGCTGTGGGGCCACGCGAGCGGCTGCCGAAGAGCTTTCCAACGAGGCACGGCTTTCCCTCCTGGCTCTTCGGGCGTGGGAGCAGTGACCACAGCCGCGGCCCTACTAGAAAATGCTTCGCAGGCTATTGCGGCGGGGCCACGTGGGCGCCGGTGGCGCCGAGGCTGACGGCCGCTGGAAAGCCCGCAGCCCCACGGGCTGTGGGGCCACGCGAGCGGCTGCCAAAGAGCTTTCCAATGAGGCACGGCTTTCCCTCCTGGCTCTTCAAGCGTGGGAGCTGTGGCCAGAGCCACGGCCCTACCGGAAAAAGCTTCGCAGGCTGGCGCGGCGGCGCCACATGGGCGCAGGTGGCGCCGAGGCTGACGGCCACCGCAAAGCCGGCAGCCCCACGGGCTGTGGGGCCACGTGAGCGGCTGCCAAAGAGCTTTCCAACGAGGCACGGCTTTCCCTCCTGGCTCTTCGGGCGTGGGAGCTGTGGCCAGAGCCGCGGCCCTACCGGAAAATGCTTCGCAGGCTGGCGTGGCGGCGCCACGTGGGCGCCGGTGGCGGCGAGGCTGACGGCCGCCGCAAAGCCCGCAGCCCAACGGGCTGTGGGGCCACGCGAGCAGCTGCCAAAGAGCTTTCCAACGAGGCACGGCTTTCCCTCCTGGCTCTTCGGGCATGGGAGCTGTGGCCAGAGCCACGGCCCTACCGGAAAATGCTTCGCGGACTATTGCGGCGGGGCCACATGGGCGCCGGTGGCGCCGAGGCTGACGGCCGCTGGAAAGCCCGCAGCCCCACGGGCTGTGGGGCCACGCGAGCGGCTGCCAAAGAGCTTTCCAACGAGGCACGGCTTTCCCTCCTGGCTCTTCGGGCGTGGGAGCTGTCGCCAGAGCCACGGCCCTACCGGAAAATGCTTCGCGGGCTGGCGCGGCGGCGCCAGGTGGGCGCCGGTGGCGCCGAGGCTGACGGCCGCCGCAAAGCCCGCAGCCCCACGGGCTGTGGGGCCACGCGAGCGGCTGCCAAAGAGCTTTCCAACGAGGCACGGCTTTCCCTCCTGGCTCTTCGGGCGTGGGAGCTGTGGCCAGAGCCACGGACATACCGGAAAATGCTTCGTCGGCTGATGCGGCGGCGCCAGGTGGGCGCCGGTGGCGCCGAGGCTGACGGCCGCTGGAAAGCCCGCAGCCCCACGGGCTGTGGAGCCACGCGAGCGGCTGCCGAAGAGCTTTCCAACGAGGCACGGCTTTCCCTCCTGGCTCTTCGGGCGTGGGAGCTGTGGCCAGAGCCACAGACATACCGGAAAATGCTTCGCCGGCTGACGCGACGGCGCCACATGGGCGCCGGTGGCGCCGAGGCTGACGGCCGCCGCAAAGCCCGCAGCCCCACGGGCTGTGGGGCCACGCGAGCGGCTGCCAAAGAGCTTTCCAATGAGGCACGGCTTTCCCTCCTGGCTCTTCAAGCGTGGGAACTGTGGCCAGAGCCACGGCCCTACCGGAAAAAGTTTCGCAGGCTGGCGCGGCAGCGCCACATGGGCGCCGGTGGCGCCGAGGCTGACGGCCGCCGCAAAGCCTACAGCCCCACGGGCTGTGGGGCCACGCGAGCGGCTGCCAAAGAGCCTTCCAACGAGGCACGGCTTTTTCTCCTGGCTCTTCGGGCGTGGGAGCTGTGGCCAGAGGCACGGCCCTACCGAAAATGCTTCGCGGGCTGGCGCGGCGGCGCCAGGTGGGCGCCGGTGGCGCTGAGGCTGACGGCCGCCGCAAAGCCCGCAGCCCCACGGGCTGTGGGGCCACGCGAGCGGCTGCCAAAGAGCTTTCCAACAGGGCACGGCTTTCCCTCCTGGCTCTTCGGGCGTGGGAGCTGTGGCCAGAGCCGCGGCCCTACTAGAAAATGCTTCGCAGGCTATTGCGGCGGGGCCACGTGGGCGCCGGTGGCGCCGAGGCTGACGGCCGCTGGAAAGCCCGCAGCCCCACGGGCTGTGGGGCCACGCGAGCGGCTGCCGAAGAGCTTTCCAACGAGGCACGGCTTTCCCTCCTGGCTCTTCGGGCGTGGGAGCTGTGGCCAGAGCCACGGACATAACGGAAAATGCTTCGCGGGCTGACGCGACGGCGCCAGGTGGGCGCCGGTGGCGCCGAGGCTGACGGCCGCCGCAAAGCCCGCAGCCCCACGGGCTGTGGGGCCACGCGAACGGCTGCCAAAGAGCTTTCCAACGAGGCACGGCTTTCCCTCCTGGCTCTTCGGGCCTGGGAGCTGTGGCCAGAGCCGTGGCCCTACCGGAAAATGCTTCGCAGGCTGGCGCGGCGGCGCGACGTGGGTGCCGGTGGCGCCGAGGCTGACGGACGCCGCAAAGCCCGCAGCCCCACGGGCTGTGGGGCCACGCGAGCGGCTGCCAAAGAGCTTTCCAACGAGGCACGGCTTTCCTTCCTGGCTCTTCGGGCGTGGGAGCTGTAGCCAGAGACGCGGCCCTACCGGAAAATGCTTCGCAGGCTGGCGCGGCGGCGCCACATGGGCGCCGGTGGCGCCGAGGCTGACGGCCGCCGCAAAGCCCGCAGCCCCACGGGCTGTGGGGCCACGCGATCGGCTGCCAAAGAGCTTTCCAATGAGGCACGGCTTTCCCTCCTGGCTCTTCGGGCGTGGGAGCTGTAGCCAGAGGCACGGCCCTACAGGAAAAAGCTTCTCAGGCTGGCGCGGCGGCGCCAGGTGGGCGCCGGTGGCGCCGAGGCTGACGGCCACCGCAAAGCCCGCAGCCCCACGGGCTGTGGGGCCACGCGAGCGGCTGCCAAAGAGCTTTCCAACGAGGCACGGCTTTCCTTCCTGGCTCTTCGGGCGTGGGAGCTGTAGCCAGAGACGCGGCCCTACCGGAAAATGCTTCGCAGGCTGGCGCGGCGGCGCCACATGGGCGCCGGTGGCGCCGAGGCTGACGGCCGCCGCAAAGCCCGCAGCCCCACGGGCTGTGGGGCCACGCGAGCGGCTGCCAAAGAGCTTTCCAATGAGGCACGGCTTTCCCTCCTGGCTCTTCGGGCGTGGGAGCTGTGGCCAGAGCCACGGCCCTACCGGAAAAAGCTTCGCAGGCTGGTGCGGCGGCGCCAGGTGGGCGCCGGTGGCGCCGAGGCTGACGGCCACCGCAAAGCCCGCAGCCCCACGGGCTGTGGGGCCACGCGAGCGGCTGCCAAAGAGCTTTCCAACGAGGCACGGCTTTCCCTCCTGGCTCTTCGGGCGTGGGAGCTGTGGCTAGAGCCACGGCCCTACCGGAAAATGCTTCGCAGGCTGGCGCGGCGGCGCCACGTGGGCGCCGGTGGCGCCGAGGCTGACGGCCGCCGCAAAGCCCGCAGCCCCACGGGCTGTGGGGCCACGCGAGCGGCTGCCAAAGAGCTTTCCAACGAGGCACGGCTTTCCCTCCTGGCTCTTCGGGCGTGGGAGCTGTGGCCAGAGCCACGGACATACCGGAAAATGCTTCGCGGGCTGACGTGGCGGCGCCAGGTGGGCGCCGGTGGCGCCGAGGCTGACGGCCGCCGCAAAGCCCGCAGCCCCACGGGCTGTGGGGCCACGCGAGCGGCTGCCAAAGAGCTTTCCAACGAGGCACGGCTTTCCCTCCTGGCTCTTCGGGCGTGGGAGCTGTGGCCAGAGCCACGGACATACCGGAAAATGCTTCGCGGGCTGATGCGGCGGCGCCAGGTGGGCGCCGGTGGCGCCGAGGCTGACGGCCGCCGCAAAGCCCGCAGCCCCACGGGCTGTGGGGCCACGCGAGCGGCTGCCAAAGAGCTTTCCAACGAGGCACGGCTTTCCCTCCTGGCTCTTCGGGCGTGGGAGCTGTGGCCAGAGCCACAGACATACCGGAAAATGCTTCGCCGGCTGACGCGACGGCGCCACATGGGCGCCGGTGGCGCCGAGGCTGACGGCCGCCG
Source organism: Chroicocephalus ridibundus (assembly GCF_963924245.1). Lineage (NCBI taxonomy): Eukaryota > Metazoa > Chordata > Aves > Charadriiformes > Laridae > Chroicocephalus > Chroicocephalus ridibundus. Next base: position 33,588 of record NW_026961567.1, on the reverse strand, counting down.
CAAAGCCCGCAGCCCCACGGGCTGTGGGGCCACGCGAGCGGCTGCCAAAGAGCTTTCCAATGAGGCACGGCTTTCCCTCCTGGCTCTTCAAGCGTGGGAACTGTGGCCAGAGCCACGGCCCTACCGGAAAAAGTTTCGCAGGCTGGCGCGGCAGCGCCACATGGGCGCCGGTGGCGCCGAGGCTGACGGCCGCCGCAAAGCCTACAGCCCCACGGGCTGTGGGGCCACGCGAGCGGCTGCCAAAGAGCCTTCCAACGAGGCACGGCTTTCCCTCCTGGCTCTTCGGGCGTGGGAGCTGTAGCCAGAGCCGTGGCCCTACCGGAAAATGCTTCGCAGGCCGGCGCGGCGGCGCGACGTGGGTGCCGGTGGCGCCGAGGCTGACGGCCGCCGCAAAGCCCGCAGCCCCACGGGCTGTGGGGCCACGCGAGCGGCTGCCAAAGAGCTTTCCAACGAGGCACGGCTTTCCTTCCTGGCTCTTCGGGCGTGGGAGCTGTAGCCAGAGACGCGGCCCTACCGGAAAATGCTTCGCAGGCTGGCGCGGCGGCGCCACATGGGCGCCGGTGGCGCCGAGGCTGACGGCCGCCGCAAAGCCCGCAGCCCCACGGGCTGTGGGGCCACGCGATCGGCTGCCAAAGAGCTTTCCAATGAGGCACGGCTTTCCCTCCTGGCTCTTCGGGCGTGGGAGCTGTAGCCAGAGGCACGGCCCTACAGGAAAAAGCTTCGCAGGCTGGCGCGGCGGCGCCAGGTGGGCGCCGGTGGCGCCGAGGCTGACGGCCACCGCAAAGCCCGCAGCCCCACGGGCTGTGGGGCCACGCGAGCGGCTGCCAAAGAGCTTTCCAACGAGGCACGGCTTTCCCTCCTGGCTCTTCGGGCGTGGGAGCTGTGGTCAGAGCCGCGGCCCTACCGGAAAATGCTTCGCAGGCTGGCGCGGCGGCGCCACGTGGGCGCCGGTGGCGCCGAGGCTGACGGCCGCCGCAAAGCCCGCAGCCCCACGGGCTGTGGGGCCACGCGAGCGGCTGCCAAAGAGCTTTCCAACGAGGCACGGCTTTCCCTCCTGGCTCTTCGGGCGTGGGAGCTGTGGCCAGAGCCACGGACATACCGGAAAATGCTTCGCGGGCTGACGCGGCGGCGCCAGGTGGGCGCCGGTGGCGCCGAGGCTGACGGCCGCCGCAAAGCCCGCAGCCCCACGGGCTGTGGGGCCACGCGAGCGGCTGCCAAAGAGCTTTCCAACGAGGCACGGCTTTCCCTCCTGGCTCTTCGGGCGTGGGAGCTGTGGCCAGAGCCGCGGCCCTACTAGAAAATGCTTCGCAGGCTATTGCGGCGGGGCCACGTGGGCGCCGGTGGCGCCGAGGCTGACGGCCGCTGGAAAGCCCGCAGCCCCACGGGCTGTGGGGCCACGCGAGCAGCTGCCGAAGAGCTTTCCAACGAGGCACGGCTTTCCCTCCTGGCTCTTCGGGCGTGGGAGCTGTGGCCAGAGCCACGGACATACCGGAAAATGCTTCGCCGGCTGACGCGACGGCGCCACATGGGCGCCGGTGGCGCCGAGGCTGACGGCCGCCGCAAAGCCCGCAGCCCCACGGGCTGTGGGGCCACGCGAGCGGCTGCCAAAGAGCTTTCCAACGAGGCACGGCTTTCCCTCCTGGCTCTTCGGGCGTGGGAGCTGTGGCCAGAGCCACAGACATACCGGAAAATGCTTCGCCGGCTGACGCGACGGCGCCACATGGGCGCCGGTGGCGCCGAGGCTGACGGCCGCCGCAAAGCCCGCAGCCCCACGGGCTGTGGGGCCACGCGAGCGGCTGCCAAAGAGCTTTCCAATGAGGCACGGCTTTCCCTCCTGGCTCTTCAAGCGTGGGAACTGTGGCCAGAGCCACGGCCCTACCGGAAAAAGTTTCGCAGGCTGGCGCGGCAGCGCCACATGGGCGCCGGTGGCGCCGAGGCTGACGGCCGCCGCAAAGCCTACAGCCCCACGGGCTGTGGGGCCACGCGAGCGGCTGCCAAAGAGCCTTCCAACGAGGCACGGCTTTCCCTCCTGGCTCTTCGGGCGTGGGAGCTGTGGCCAGAGACACGGCCCTACCGAAAATGCTTCGCGGGCTGGCGCGGCGGCGCCAGGTGGGCGCCGGTGGCGCTGAGGCTGACGGCCGCCGCAAAGCCCGCAGCCCCACGGGCTGTGGGGCCACGCGAGCGGCTGCCAAAGAGCTTTCCAACAGGGCACGGCTTTCCCTCCTGGCTCTTCGGGCGTGGGAGCTGTGGCCAGAGCCGCGGCCCTACTAGAAAATGCTTCGCAGGCTATTGCGGCGGGGCCACGTGGGCGCCGGTGGCGCCGAGGCTGACGGCCGCTGGAAAGCCCGCAGCCCCACGGGCTGTGGGGCCACGCGAGCGGCTGCCGAAGAGCTTTCCAACGAGGCACGGCTTTCCCTCCTGGCTCTTCGGGCGTGGGAGCTGTGGCCAGAGCCACGGACATAACGGAAAATGCTTCGCGGGCTGACGCGACGGCGCCAGGTGGGCGCCGGTGGCGCCGAGGCTGACGGCCGCCGCAAAGCCCGCAGCCCCACGGGCTGTGGGGAAACGCGAACGGCTGCCAAAGAGCTTTCCAACGAGGCACGGCTTTCCCTCCTGGCTCTTCGGGCCTGGGAGCTGTAGCCAGAGCCGTGGCCCTACCGGAAAATGCTTCGCAGGCCGGCGCGGCGGCGCGACGTGGGTGCCGGTGGCGCCGAGGCTGACGGCCGCCGCAAAGCCCGCAGCCCCACGGGCTGTGGGGCCACGCGAGCGGCTGCCAAAGAGCTTTCCAACGAGGCACGGCTTTCCCTCCTGGCTCTTCGGGCGTGGGAGCTGTAGCCAGAGACGCGGCCCTACCGGAAAATGCTTCGCAGGCTGGCGCGGCGGCGCCACATGGGCGCCGGTGGCGCCGAGGCTGACGGCCGCCGCAAAGCCCGCAGCCCCACGGGCTGTGGGGCCACGCGAGCGGCTGCCAAAGAGCTTTCCAATGAGGCACGGCTTTCCCTCCTGGCTCTTCGGGCGTGGGAGCTGTAGCCAGAGGCACGGCCCTACAGGAAAAAGCTTCGCAGGCTGGCGCGGCGGCGCCAGGTGGGCGCCGGTGGCGCCGAGGCTGACGGCCACCGCAAAGCCCGCAGCCCCACGGGCTGTGGGGCCACGCGAGCGGCTGCCAAAGAGCTTTCCAACGAGGCACGGCTTTCCCTCCTGGCTCTTCGGGCGTGGGAGCTGTGGTCAGAGACGCGGCCCTACCGGAAAATGCTTCGCAGGCTGGCGCGGCGGCGCCAGGTGGGCGCCGGTGGCGCCGAGGCTGACGGCCGCCGCAAAGCCCGCAGCCCCACGGGCTGTGGGGCCACGCGAGCGGCTGCCAAAGAGCTTTCCAACGAGGCACGGCTTTCCCTCCTGGCTCTTCGGGCGTGGGAGCTGTGGCCAGAGCCGCGGCCCTACTAGAAAATGCTTCGCAGGCTATTGCGGCGGGGCCACGTGGGCGCCGGTGGCGCCGAGGCTGACGGCCGCCGCAAAGCCCGCAGCCCCACGGGCTGTGGGGCCACGCGAGCGGCTGCCGAAGAGCTTTCCAACGAGGCACGGCTTTCCCTCCTGGCTCTTCGGGCGTGGGAGCTGTGGCCAGAGCCACGGACATACCGGAAAATGCTTCGCCGGCTGACGCGACGGCGCCACATGGGCGCCGGTGGCGCCGAGGCTGACGGCCGCCGCAAAGCCCGCAGCCCCACGGGCTGTGGGGCCACGCGAGCGGCTGCCAAAGAGCTTTCCAATGAGGCACGGCTTTCCCTCCTGGCTCTTCGGGCGTGGGAGCTGTGGCCAGAGCCACGGCCCTACCAGAAAAAGCTTCGCAGGCTGGCGCGGCAGCGCCACATGGGCGCCGGTGGCGCCGACGCTGACGGCCGCCGCAAAGCCCGCAGCCCCACGGGCTGTGGGGCCACGCGAGCGGCTGCCAAAGAGCTTTCCAACGAGGCACGGCTTTCCTTCCTGGCTCTTCGGGCGTGGGAGCTGTGGCCAGAGACGCGGCCCTACCGGAAAATGCTTCGCAGGCTGGCGCGGCGGCGCCACATGGGCGCCGGTGGCGCCGAGGCTGACGGCCGCCGCAAAGCCCGCAGCCCCACGGGCTGTGGGGCCACGCGAGCGGCTGCCAAAGAGCTTTCCAATGAGGCACGGCTTTCCCTCCTGGCTCTTCGGGCGTGGGAGCTGTCGCCAGAGCCACGGCCCTACCGGAAAAAGCTTCGCAGGCTGGCGCGGCGGCGCCAGGTGGGCGCCGGTGGCGCCGAGGCTGACGGCCACCGCAAAGCCCGCAGCCCCACGGGCTGTGGGGCCACGCGAGCGGCTGCCAAAGAGCTTTCCAACGAGGCACGGCTTTCCTTCCTGGCTCTTCGGGCGTGGGAGCTGTGGCCAGAGCCGCGGCCCTACCGGAAAATGCTTCGCAGGCTGGCGCGGCGGCGCCACGTGGGCGCCGGTGGCGCCAAGGCTGACGGCCGCCGCAAAGCCCGCAGCCCCACGGGCTGTGGGGCCACGCGAGCGGCTGCCAAAGAGCTTTCCAACGAGGCACGGCTTTCCCTCCTGGCTCTTCGGGCGTGGGAGCTGTCGCCAGAGCCACGGCCCTACCGGAAAATGCTTCGCGGGCTGGCGCGGCGGCGCCAGGTGGGCGCCGGTGGCGCCGAGGCTGACGGCCGCCGCAAAGCCCGCAGCCCCACGGGCTGTGGGGCCACGCGAGCGGCTGTCAAAGAGCTTTCCAACGAGGCACGGCTTTCCCTCCTGGCTCTTCGGGCGTAGGAGCTGTGGCCTGAGCCACGGCCCTACCGGAAAATGCTTCGCAGGCTGGCGCGGCTTCGCCACGTGGGCGCCGGTGGCGCCGAGGCTGACGGCCGCCGCAAAGCCCGCAGCCCCACGGGCTGTGGGGCCACGCGAGCGGCTGCCAAAGAGCTTTCCAACGAGGCACGGCTTTCCCTCCTGGCTCTTCGGGCGTGGGAGCTGTGGCCAGAGCTGCGGCCCTACCGGAAAATGCTTCTCGGGCTGGCGCGGCAGCGCCAGGTGGGCGCCGGTGGCGCCAAGGCTGACGGCCGCCGCAAAGCCCGCAGCCCCACGGGCTGTGGGGCCACGCGAGCGGCTGCCAAAGAGCTTTCCAACGAGGCACGGCTTTCCCTCCTGGCTCTTCGGGCGTGGGAGCTGTGGCCAGAGCCGCGGCCCTACTGGAAAATGCTTCGCAGGCTGGCGCGGCGGCGCCAGGTGGGCGCCGGTCGCGCCGAGGCTGACGGCCGCCGGAAAGCCCGCAGCCCCACGGGCTGTGGGGCCACGCGAGCGGCTGCCAAAGAGCTTTCCAACGAGGCACGGCTTTCCCTCCTGGCTCTTCGGGCGTGGGAGCTGTGGCCAGAGCCACGGCCCTACCGGACAATGCTTCGCGGGCTGGCGCGGCGGCGCCAGGTGGGCGCCGGTGGCACCGAGGCTGACGGCCGCCGCAAAGCCCGCAGCCCCACGGGCTGTGGGGCCACGCGAGCGGCTGCCAAAGAGCTTTCCAACGAGGCACGGCTTTCCCTCCTGGCTCTTCGGGCGTGGGAGCTGTGGCCAGAGCCACGGCCCTACCGGAAAATGCTTCGCAGGCTGGCGCGGCGGCGCCAGGTGGGCGCCGGTGGCGCCGAGGCTGACGGCCGCCGCAAAGCCCGCAGCCCCACGGGCTGTGGGGCCACGCGAGCGGCTGCCAAAGAGCTTTCCAACGAGGCACGGCTTTCCCTCCTGGCTCTTCGGGCGTAGGAGCTGTGGCCTGAGACGTGGCCCTACCGGAAAATGCTTCGCAGGCTGGCGCGGCGGCGCCACGTGGGCGCGGTGGCGCCGAGGCTGACGGCCGCCGCAAAGCCCGCAGCCCCACGGGCTGTGGGGCCACGCGAGCAGCTGCCAAAGAGCTTTCCAACGAGGCACGGCTTTCCCTCCTGGCTCTTCGGGCGTGGGAGCTGTGGCCAGAGCCGCGGCCCTACCGGAAAATGCTTCGCAGGCTGGCGCGGCGGCGCCACGTGGGTGCCGGTGCTGCCGAGGCTGACGGCCGCCGCAAAGCCCGCAGCCCCACGGGCTGTGGGGCCACGCGAGCGGCTGCCAAAGAGCTTTCCAATGAGGCACGGCTTTCCCTCCTGGCTCTTTGGGCGTGGGAGCTGTGGCCAGACCCGCGGCCCTACCGGAAAATGCTTCGCAGGTTGGCGCGGCAGCGCCACGTGGGCACCTGTGGCGCCGAGGCTGACGGCCGCCGCAAAGCCCGCAGCCCCACGGGCTGTGGGGCCACGCGAGCGGCTGCCAAAGAGCTTTCCAATGAGGCACGGCTTTCCCTCCTGGCTCTTCGGGCGTGGGAGCTGTGGCCAGAGCCGCAGCCCTACTGGAAAATGCTTCGCAGGCTGGCACAGCGGCGCCAGGTGGGCGCCGGTGGCGCCGAGGCTGACGGCCGCCGCAAAGCCCGTAGCCTCACGGGCTGTGGGGCCACGCGAGCGGCTGCCCAAGAGCTTTCCAACGAGGCACGGCTTTCCCTCCTGGCTCTTCGGGCGTGGGAGCTGTGGCCAGAGCCGCGGCCCTACCGGAAAATGCTTCGCAGGCTGGCGCGGCCGCGCCAGGTGGGCGCCGGTGGCGCCGAGGATGACAGCCGCCGCAAAGCCCGCAGCCCCATGGGCTGTGGGGCCACGCGAGCGGCTGCCAAAGAGCTTTCCAACGAGGCACGGCTTTCCCTCCTGGCTCTTCGGGCGTGGGAGCTGTGGCCAGAGCCGCGGACCTACCGGAAAATGCTTCGCAGGCTGGCGCGGCGGCGCCACGTGGTCACCGGTGGCGCCGAGGCTGACGGCCGCCGCAAAACCCGCAGCCCCACGGGCTGTGGGGCCACGCGAGCGGCTGCCAAAGAGCTTTCCAACGAGGCACGGCTTTCCCTCCTGGCTCTTCGGGCGTGGAAGCTGTGGCCAGAGCCACGGCCCTACCGGAAAATGCTTCGCAAGCTGGTGCGGCGGCGCCATGTGGGCGCGGTGGCGCAAAGGCTGACGGCCGCCGCAAAGCCTGCAGCCCCACGGGCTGTGGGGCCACGCGAGCAGCTGCCAAAGAGCTTTCCAACGAGGCACGGCTTTCCCTCCTGGCTCTTCGGGCGTGGGAGCTGTGGCCAGAGCCGCGGCCCTACCGGAAAATGCTTCGCAGGCTGGCGCGGCAGCGCCACGTGGGCGCCGGTGGCGCCGAGGCTGACGGCCGCCGCAAAGCCCGCAGCCCCACGGGCTGTGGGGCCACGCGAGCGGCTGCCAAAGACCTTTCCAACGAGGCACGGCTTTCCCTCCTGGCTCTTCGGGCGTGGGAGCTGTGGCCAGAGCCGCGGCCCTACCGGAAAATGCTTCGCAGGCTGGTGCGGCGGCGCCACGTGGGCGCGGTGGCGCCGAGGCTGACGGCCGCCGCAAAGCCCGCAGCCCCACGGGCTGTGGGGCCACGCGAGCGGCTGCCAAAGAGCTTTCCAATGAGGCACGGCTTTCCCTCCTGGCTCTTTGGGCGTGGGAGCTGTGGCCAGACCCGCGGCCCTACCGGAAAATGCTTCGCAGGTTGGCGCGGCAGCGCCACGTGGGCACCTGTGGCGCCGAGGCTGACGGCCGCCGCAAAGCCCGCAGCCCCACGGGCTGTGGGGCCACGCGAGCGGCTGCCAAAGAGCTTTCCAATGAGGCACGGCTTTCCCTCCTGGCTCTTCGGGCGTGGGAGCTGTGGCCAGAGCCGCAGCCCTACTGGAAAATGCTTCGCAGGCTGGCACAGCGGCGCCAGGTGGGCGCCGGTGGCGCCGAGGCTGACGGCCGCCGCAAAGCCCGTAGCCTCACGGGCTGTGGGGCCACGCGAGCGGCTGCCCAAGAGCTTTCCAACGAGGCACGGCTTTCCCTCCTGGCTCTTCGGGCGTGGGAGCTGTGGCCAGAGCCGCGGCCCTACCGGAAAATGCTTCGCAGGCTGGCGCGGCCGCGCCAGGTGGGCGCCGGTGGCGCCGAGGATGACAGCCGCCGCAAAGCCCGCAGCCCCATGGGCTGTGGGGCCACGCGAGCAGCTGCCAAAGAGCTTTCCAACGAGGCACAGCTTTCCCTCCTGGCTCTTCGGGCGTGGGAGCTGTGGCCAGAGCCGCGACCCTACCGGAAAATGCTTCGCAGGCTGGCGCGGCGGCGCCACGTGGGCGCCGGTGGCCCCGAGGCTGACGGCCGCCGCAAAGCCCACAGCCCCACGGGCTGTGGGGCCACGCGAGCAGCTGCCAAAGAGCTTTCCAACGAGGCACGGCTTTCCCTCCTGGCTCTTCGGGCGTGGGAGCTGTGGCCAGAGCCACGGCCCTACCGGAAAATGCTTCGCAGGGTGGCGCGGCGGCGCCAGGTGGGTGCCGGTGGCGCCGAGGCTGACGGCCGCCGCAAAGCCCACAGCCCCACGGGCTGTGGGGCCACGCGAGCAGCTGCCAAAGAGATTTCCAACGAGGCACGGCTTTCCCTCCTGGCTCTTCGGGCATGGGAGCTGTGGCCAGAGCCGCGGCCCTACCGGAAAATGCTTCGCGGGCTGGCGCGTCGGCTCCACGTCGGTGCCGGTGGCGCCGAGACTGAAGGCCGCCGCAAAGCCCGCAGCCCCACAGGCTGTGGGGCCACGCGAGCGGCTGCCGAAGAGCTTTCCAACGAGGCACGTCTTTCCCTCCTGGCTCTTCGGGCGTGGGAGCTGTGGCCAGAGCCGCGGCCCTACCGGAATATGCTTCGCAGGCTGGCGCGGCCGCGCCAGGTGGGCGCCGGTGGCGCCGAGGCTGACGGCCGCCGCAAAGCCCGCAGCCCCACGGGCTGTGGGGCCACGCGAGCAGCTGCCAAAGAGCTTTCCAACGAGGCATGGCTTTCCCTCCTGGCTCTTCGGGCGTGGGAGCTGTGGCCAGAGCCGCGGCCCTACCGGAAAATGCTTCGCGGGCTGGCGCGGCGGCGCCACGTCGGCGCCGGAAGCGCCGAGACTGACAGCCGCCGCAAAGTCCGCAGCCCCACGGGCTGTGCGGCCACGCGAGCGGCTGCCAAAGAGCTTTCCAACGAGGCACGGCTTTCCCTCCTGGCTCTTCTGGCGTGGGAGCTGTGGCCAGAACAGCGGACCTACCGGAAAATGCTTCGCAGGCTGGCGCGGCGGCGCCACGTGGGCGCCGGTGGCGCCGAGGCTGACGGCCGCCGCAAAGCCCGCAGCCCCACGGGCTGTGGGGCCACGCGAGCGGCTGCCAAGGAGCTTTCCAACAAGGCACGGCTTTCCCTCCTGGCTCTTCGGGCGTGGGAGCTGTGGCCAGAGCCGCGGCCCTACCGGAAAATGCTTCGCAGGCTGGCGCGGCCGCGCCAGGTAGGCGCCGGTGGCGCCGAGGCTGAAGGCCGCCGCAAAGTCCGCAGCCCCACGGGCTGTGGGGCCACGCGAGCAGCTGCCAAAGAGCTTTCCAAGGAGGCACGGCTTTCCCTCCTGGCTCTTCGGGCGTGGGAGCTGTGGCCAGAGCCGCGGCCCTACCAGAAAATGCTTCGCAGGCTGGCGCGGCGGCGCCACGTGGGCGCCGGTGGCGCCGAGGCTGACGGCCGCCGCAAAGCCCGCAGCCCCACGGGCTGTGGGGCCACGCGAGCGGCTGCCAAAGAGCTTTCCAAGGAGGCACGGCTTTCCTTCTTGGCTCTTCGGGCGTGGGAGCTGTGGCCAGAGCCGCGGCCCTACCGGAAAATGCTTCGCAGGCTGGCGAGGCCGCGCCAGGTGGGCGCCGGTGGCGCCGAGGCTGAAGGCCGCCGCAAAGCCCGCAGCCCCACGGGCTGTGGGGCCACGCGAGCAGCTGCCAAAGAGCTTTCCAACGAGGCACGGCTTTCCTTCCTGGCTCTTCGGGCGTGGGAGCTGTCGCCAGAGCCGCGGCCCTACCAGAAAATGCTTCGCAGGCTGGCGCGGCGGTGCCACGTGGGCGCTGGTGGCGCCTACGCTGACGGCCGCCGGAAAGCCCGGAGCCCCACGGGCTGTGGGGCCACGCGAGCAGCTGCCAAAGAGCTTTCTAACGAGGCACGGCTTTCCCTCCTGGCTCTTATGGCGTGGGAGCTGTGGCCAGAGCCGCGGCCCTACCGGAAAATGCTTCGCAGGCTGGCGCGGCGGCGCCACGTGGGCGCCGATGGCGCCGAGGCTGACGGCCGCCGCAAAGCCCGCAGCCCCACGGGCTGTGGGGCCACGCGAGCGGCTGCCAAAGAGCTTTCCAACGAGGCACGGCTTTCTCTCCTGGCTCTTCGGGCGTGGGAGCTGTGGCCAGAGCCGCGGCCCTACCGGAAAATGCTTCGCGGGCTGGCGCGGCCGCGCCACGTGGGCGCCGGTGGCGCCGATGCTGACGGCCGCCGCAAAGCCTGCAGCCCCACGGGCTGTGGGGCCACGCGAGCAGCTGCCAAAGAGCTTTCCAACGAGGCACGGCTTTCCCTCCTGGCTCTTCGGGCGTGGGAGCTGTCGCCAGAGCCGCGGACCTACCGGAAAATGCTTCGCAGGCTGGCGCTGTGGCGCCACGTGGGCGCCGGTGGCGCCGAGGCTGACGGCCGCCGCAAAGCCCGCAGCCCCACGGGCTGTGGGGCCACGCGAGCGGCTGCCAAAGAGCTTTCCAAGGAGGCACGGCTTTCCCTCCTGGCTCTTCGGGCGTGGGAGCTGTGGCCAGAGCCGCGGCCCTACCGGAAAATGCTTCGCAGGCTGGCGCGACGGCGCCACGTGGGCGCCGGTGGCGCCGAGGCTGAAGGCTGCCGCAAAGCCCGCAGCCCCACGGGCTGTGGGGCCACGCGAGCGGCTGCCAAAGAGCTTTCCAACGAGGCATGGCTTTCCCTCCTGGCTCTTCAGGCGTGGGAGCTGTGGCCAGAGCCGCGGCCCTACCGGAAAATGCTTCGCAGGCTGGCGCGGCTGCGCCAGGTGGGCGCCAGTGGCGCCGAGGCTGACGGCCGCCGCAAAGCCCGCAGCCCCACGGGCTCTGGGGCCACGCGAGCAGCTGCCAAAGAGCTTTCCAACGAGGCACGGCTTTCCCTCCTGGCTCTTCGGGCGTGGGAGCTGTGGCCAGAGCCGCGGCCCTACCGGAAAATGTTTCGCAGGCTGGCGCGGCCGCGCCAGGTGGGCGCCGGTGGCGCCGAGGCTGACGGCCGCCGCAAAGCCCGCAGCCCCACGGGCTGTGGGGCCACGCGAGCAGCTGCCAAAGAGCTTTCCAATGAGGCACGGCTTTCCCTCCTGGCTCTTCGGGCGTGGGAGCTGTGGCCAGAGCCGCGGACCTACCGGAAAATGCTTCGCAGGCTTGCGCGGCGGCCCCACATGGGCGCCGATGGCGCCGAGGCTGACGGCCGCCGCAAAGCCCGCAGCCCGACGGGCTGTGGGGCCACGCGAGCGGCTGCCAAAGAGCTTTCCAACGAGGCACGGCTTTCCCTCCTGGCTCTTCGGCCATGGGAGCTGTGGCCAGAGCCGCAGCCCTACCGGAAAATGCTTCGCGGGCTGGCGCGGCCGTGCCAGGTGGGCGCCGGTGGCGCCAATGCTGACGGCCGCCGCAAAGCCTGCAGCCCCACGGGCTGTGGGGCCACGCGAGCGGCTGCCAAAGAGCTTTCCAACGAGGCACGGCTTTCCCTCCTGGCTCTTCGGGCGTGGGAGCTGTGGCCAGAGCCGCGGCCCTACCGGAAAATGCTTCGCAGGCTGGCGCGGCGGCGCCACGTGGGCGCCGGTGGCGCCGAGGCTGACGGCCGCCGCAAAGCCCGCAGCCCCACGGGCTGTGGGGCCACGCGAGCGGCTGCCAAAGAGCTTTCCAACGACGCACGGCTTTCCCTCCTGGCTCTTCGGGCGTGGGAACTGTGGCCAGAGCCGCGGCCCTACCGGAAAATGCTTCGCAGGCTGCTGCGGCGGCGCCAGGTGGGCGCCGGTGGCGCCGAGGCTGAAGGCCGCCGCAAAGCCCGCAGCCCCACGGCCTGTGGGGCCACGCGAGCAGCTGCCAAAGAGCTTTCCAATGAGGCACGGCTTTCCCTCCTGGCTCTTCGGGCGTGGGAGCTGTGGCCAGAGCCGCGGACCTACCGGAAAATGCTTCGCAGGCTGGCGCGGCGGTGCCACGTGGGTGCTGGTGGCGCCTACGCTGACGGCCGCCGGAAAGCCCAGAGCCCCACGGGCTGTGGGGCCACGCGAGCGGCTGCCAAAGAGCTTTCCAACGAGGCACGGCTTTCCCTCCTGGCTCTTCGGGTGTGGGAGCTGTCGCCAGAGCCGCGGCCCTACCGGAAAATGCTTCGCAGGCTGGCGCGGCGGCGCACGTGGGCGCCGATGGCGCCGAGGCTGACGGCCGCCGCAAAGCCCGCAGCCCGACGGGCTGTGGGGCCACGCGAGCGGCTGCCAAAGAGCTTTCCAACGAGGCACGGCTTTCCCTCCTGGCTCTTCGGGCGTGGGAGCTGTCGCCAGAGCCGCGGCCCTACCGGAAAATGCTTCGCGGGCTGGCGCGGCCGTGCCAGGTGGGTGCCGGTGGCGCCAATGCTGACGGCCGCCGCAAAGCCTGCAGCCCCACGGGCTGTAGGGCCACGCGAGCGGCTGCCAAAGAGCTTTCCAACGAGGCACGGCTTTCCCTCCTGGCTCTTCGGGCGATGAAGCTGTAGCCAGAGCCGCGGCCCTACCAGAAAATGCTTCACAGGCTGCTGCGGCGGCGCCAGGTGGGCGCCGGTGGCGCCGAGGCTGACGGCCGCCGCAAAGCCCGCAGCCCCACGGGCTGTGGGGCCACGCGAGCGGCTGCCAAAGAGCTTTCCAACGAGGCACGGCTTTCCCTCCTGGCTCTTCGGGCGTGGGAGCTGTGGCCAGAGCCGCGGACCTACCGGAAAATGCTTCGCAGGCTGGCGCTGTGGCGCCACGTGGGCGCCGGTGGCGCCGAGGCTGACGGCCGCCGCAAAGCCCGCAGCCCCACGGGCTGTGGGGCCACGCGAGCGGCTGGCAAAGAGCTTTCCAACGAGGCACGGCTTTCTCTCCTGGCTCTTCGGGCGTGGGAGCTGTGGCCAGAGCCGCGGCCTTACCGGAAAATGCTTCGCGGGCTGGCGCGGCCGTGCCAGGTGGGCGCCGGTGGCGCCAATGCTGACGGCCGCCGCAAAACCTGCAGCCCCACGGGCTGTGGGGCCACGCGAGCGGCTGCCAAAGAGCTTTCCAACGAGGCACGGCTTTCCCTCCTGGCTCTTCGGGCGATGAAGCTGCAGCCAGAGCCGCAGCCCTACCAGAAAATGCTTCACAGGCTGCTGCGGCGGCGCCAGGTGGGCGCCGGTGGCGCCGAGGCTGACGGCCGCCGCAAAGCCCGCAGCCCCACGGGCTGTGGGGCCACGCGAGCGGCTGGCAAAGAGCTTTCCAACGAGGCACGGCTTTCTCTCCTGGCTCTTCGGGCGTGGGAGCTGTGGCCAGAGCCGCGGCCTTACCGGAAAATGCTTCGCGGGCTGGCGCGGCCGTGCCAGGTAGGCGCCGGTGGCGCCAATGCTGACGGCCGCCGCAAAACCTGCAGCCCCACGGGCTGTGGGGCCACGCGAGCGGCTGCCAAAGAGCTTTCCAACGAGGCACGGCTTTCCCTCCTGGCTCTTCGGGCGTGGGAGCTGTGGCCAGAGCCGCGGCCCTACCAGAAAATGCTTCGCAGGCTGCTGCGGCGGCGCCAGGTGGGCGCCGGTGGCGCCGAGGCTGACGGCCGCCGCAAAGCCCGCAGCCCCACGGGCTGTGGGGCCACGCGAGCGGCTGCCAAAGAGCTTTCCAACGAGGCACGTCTTTCCCTTCTGGCTCTTCGGGCGTGGGAGCTGTGGCCAGAGCCGCGGCCCTACCGCAAAATGCTTCGAAGCCTGGCGCGGCCGCGCCAGGTGGGCGCCGGTGTCGCCGAGGCTGACGGCCGCCGCAAAGCCCGCAGCCCCACTGGCTGTGGGGCCACGCGAGCAGCTGCCAAAGAGCTTTCCAACGAGGCACGGCTTTCCCTCCTGGCTCTTCGGGCGTGGGAGCTGTGGCCAGAGCCGCGGCCCTACCGGAAAATGCTTCGCGGGCTGGCGCGGCCGCGCCATGTGGGCGCCGCTGACGCCGAGGCTGACGGCCGCCGCAAAGCCCGCAGCCCCACGGGCTGTGGGGCCACGCGAGCGGCTGCCAAAGAGCTTTCCAACGAGGCACGGCTTTCCCTCCTGGCTCTTCGGGCGTTGAAGCTGTAGCCAGAGCCGCGGCCCTACCAGAAAATGCTTCGCAGGCTGCTGCGGCGGCGCCAGGTGGGCGCCGGTGGCGCCGAGGCTGACGGCCGCCGCAAAGCCCGCAGCCCCACGGGCTGTGGGGCCACGCGAGCGGCTGCCAAAGAGCTTTCCAACGACGCACGGCTTTCTCTCCTGGCTCTTCGGGCGTGGGAGCTGTGGCCAGAGCCGTGGCCCTACCGGAAAATGCTTCGCAGGCTGGCGAGGCCGCGCCAGGTGGGCGCCGGTGGCGCCGAGGCTGAAGGCCGCCGCAAAGCCCGCAGCCCCACGGCCTGTGGGGCCACGCGAGCAGCTGCCAAAGAGCTTTCCAATGAGGCACGGCTTTCCCTCCTGGCTCTTCGGGCGTGGGAGCTGTGGCCAGAGCCGCGGACCTACCGGAAAATGCTTCGCAGGCTTGCGCGGCGGCCCCACATGGGCGCCGGTGGCGCCGAGGCTGACGGCCGCTGCAAAGCCCGCAGCCCCACGGGCTGTTGGGCCACGCGAGCGGCTGCCAAAGAGCTTTCCAACGAGGCACGGTTTTCCCTCCTGGCTCTTCGGTCGTGGGAGCTGTGGCCAGAGCCGCGGCCCTACCGGAAAATGCTTCGCAGGCTGGCGCGGCGGCGCCACGTGGGCGCCGATGGCGCCGAGGCTGACGGCCGCCGCAAAGCCCGCAGCCCGACGGGCTGTGGGGCCACGCGAGCGGCTGCCAAAGAGCTTTCCAACGAGGCACGGCTTTCCCTCCTGGCTCTTCGGGCGTGGGAGCTGTGGCCAGAGCCGCGGCCCTACCAGAAAATGCTTCGCGGGCTGGCGCGGCCGTGCCAGGTGGGCGCCGGTGGCGCCAATGCTGACGGCCGCCGCAAAGCCTGCAGCCCCACGGGCTGTGGGGCCACGCGAGCGGCTGCCAAAGAGCTTTCCAACGAGGCACGGCTTTCCCTCCTGGCTCTTCGGGCGATGAAGCTGTAGCCAGAGCCGCGGCCCTACCAGAAAATGCTTCACAGGCTGCTGCGGCGGCGCCAGGTGGGCGCCGGTGGCGCCGAGGCTGACGGCCGCCGCAAAGCCCGCAGCCCCACGGGCTGTGGGGCCACGCGAGCGGCTGCCAAAGAGCTTTCCAACGAGGCACGGCTTTCCCTCCTGGCTCTTCGGGCGTGGGAGCTGTGGCCAGAGCCGCGGACCTACCGGAAAATGCTTCCCGGGCTGGCGCTGTGGCGCCACGTGGGCGCCGGTGGCGCCGAGGCTGACGGCCGCCGCAAAGCCCGCAGCCCCACGGGCTGTGGGGCCACGCGAGAGGCTGGCAAAGAGCTTTCCAACGAGGCACGGCTTTCTCTCCTGGCTCTTCGAGCGTGGGAGCTGTGGCCAGAGCCGCGGCCCTACCGGAAAATGCTTCGCGGGCTGGCGCGGCCGTGCCGGGTGGGCGCCGGTGGCGCCAATGCTGACGGCCGCCGCAAAGCCTGCAGCCCCACGGGCTGTGGGGCCACGCGAGCGGCTGCCAAAGAGCTTTCCAACGACGCACGGCTTTCCCTCCTGTCTCTTCGGGCGTGGGAGCTGTGGCCAGAGCCGTGGCCCTACCGGAAAATGCTTCGCAGGCTGGCGAGGCCGCGCCAGGTGGGCGCCGGTGGCGCCGAGGCTGAAGGCCGCCGCAAAGCCCGCAGCCCCACGGCCTGTGGGGCCACGCGAGCAGCTGCCAAAGAGCTTTCCAATGAGGCACGGCTTTCCCTCCTGGCTCTTCGGGCGTGGGAGCTGTGGCCAGAGCCGCGGACCTACCGGAAAATGCTTCGCAGGCTTGCGCGGCGGCCCCACATGGGCGCCGGTGGCGCCGAGGCTGACGGCCGCTGCAAAGCCCGCAGCCCCACGGGCTGTTGGGCCACGCGAGCGGCTGCCAAAGAGCTTTCCAACGAGGCACGGCTTTCCCTCCTGGCTCTTCGGGCGTGGGAGCTGTGGCCACAGCCGCGGCCCTACCGGAAAATGCTTCGCAGGCTGGCGCGGCGGCGCCACGTGGGCGCCGATGGCGCCGAGGCTGACGGCCGCCGCAAAGCCCGCAGCCCGACGGGCTGTGGGGCCACGCGAGCGGCTGCCAAAGAGCTTTCCAACGAGGCACGGCTTTCCCTCCTGGCTCTTCGGGCGTGGGAGCTGTGGCCAGAGCCGCGGCCCTACCGGAAAATGCTTTGCGGGCTGGCGCGGCCGTGCCAGGTGGGCGCCGGTGGCGCCAATGCTGACGGCCGCCGCAAAGCCTGCAGCCCCACGGGCTGTGGGGCCACGCGAGCGGCTGCCAAAGAGCTTTCCAACGAGGCACGGCTTTCCCTCCTGGCTCTTCGGGCGATGAAGCTGTAGCCAGAGCCGCGGCCCTACCAGAAAATGCTTCACAGGCTGCTGCGGCGGCGCCAGGTGGGCGCCGGTGGCGCCGAGGCTGACGGCCGCCGCAAAGCCCGCAGCCCCACGGGCTGTGGGGCCACGCGAGCGGCTGCCAAAGAGCTTTCCAACGAGGCACGGCTTTCCCTCCTGGCTCTTCGGGCGTGGGAGCTGTGGCCAGAGCCGCGGACCTACCGGAAAATGCTTCGCAGGCTGGCGCTGTGGCGCCACGTGGGCGCCGGTGGCGCCGAGGCTGACGGCCGCCGCAAAGCCCGCAGCCCCACGGGCTGTGGGGCCACGCGAGAGGCTGGAAAGAGCTTTCCAACGAGGCACGGCTTTCTCTCCTGGCTCTTCGAGCGTGGGAGCTGTGGCCAGAGCCGCGGCCCTACCGGAAAATGCTTCGCGGGCTGGCGCGGCCGTGCCAGGTGGGCGCCGGTGGCGCCAATGCTGACGGCCGCCGCAAAGCCTGCAGCCCCACGGGCTGTGGGGCCACGCGAGCGGCTGCCAAAGAGCTTTCCAACGAGGCACGGCTTTCCCTCCTGGCTCTTCGGGCGATGAAGCTGTAGCCAGAGTCGCGGCCCTACCAGAAAATGCTTCACAGGCTGCTGCGGCGGCGCCAGGTGGGCGCCGGTGTCGCCGAGGCTGACGGCCGCCGCAAAGCCCGCAGCCCCACCGGCTGTGGGGCCACGCGAGCGGCTGCCAAAGAGCTTTCCAACGAGGCACGGCTTTCCCTCCTGGCTCTTCGGGCGTGGGAGCTGTGGCCAGAGCCGCGGCCCTACCAGAAAATGCTTCGCAGGCTGCTGCGGCGGCGCCAGGTGGGCGCCGGTGGCGCCGAGGCTGACGGCCGCCGCAAAGCCCGC
The DNA here is from genome assembly GCF_963924245.1 of Chroicocephalus ridibundus. Taxonomy (NCBI): domain Eukaryota; kingdom Metazoa; phylum Chordata; class Aves; order Charadriiformes; family Laridae; genus Chroicocephalus; species Chroicocephalus ridibundus. The sequence goes on along the minus strand of NW_026961567.1, from coordinate 16,229 downwards.
AGCCCCACGGGCTGTGGGGCCACGCGAGCGGCTGCCAAAGAGCTTTCCAACGAGGCACGTCTTTCCCTTCTGGCTCTTCGGGCGTGGGAGCTGTGGCCAGAGCCGCGGCCCTACCGGAAAATGCTTCGAAGGCTGGCGCGGCCGCGCCAGGTGGGCGCCGGTGGCGCCGAGGCTGACGGCCGCCGCAAAGCCCGCAGCCCCACTGGCTGTGGGGCCACGCGAGCAGCTGCCAAAGAGCTTTCCAACGAGGCACGGCTTTCCCTCCTGGCTCTTCGGGCGTGGGAGCTGTGGCCAGAGCCGCGGCCCTAACGGAAAATGCTTCGCGGGCTGGCGCGGCCGCGCCATGTGGGCGCCGCTGACGCCGAGGCTCACGGCCGCCGCAAAGCCCGCAGCCCCACGGGCTGTGGGGCCACGCGAGCGGCTGCCAAAGAGCTTTCCAACGAGGCACGGCTTTCCCTCCTGGCTCTTCGGGCGTTGAAGCTGTAGCCAGAGCCGCGGCCCTGCCAGAAAATGCTTCGCAGGCTGCTGCGGCGGCGCCAGGTGGGCGCCGGTGGCGCCGAGGCTGACGGCCGCCGCAAAGCCCGCAGCCCCACGGGCTGTGGGGCCACGCGAGCGGCTGCCAAAGAGCTTTCCAACGAGGCACGGCTTTCCCTCCTGGCTCTTCGGGCGTGGGAGCTGTGGCCAGAGCCGTGGCCCTACCGGAAAATGCTTCGCAGGCTGGCGAGGCCGCGCCAGGTGGGCGCCGGTGGCGCCGAGGCTGAAGGCCGCCGCAAAGCCCGCAGCCCCACGGCCTGTGGGGCCACGCGAGCAGCTGCCAAAGAGCTTTCCAATGAGGCACGGCTTTCCCTCCTGGCTCTTCGGGCGTGGGAGCTGTGGCCAGAGCCGCGGACCTACCGGAAAATGCTTCGCAGGCTTGCGCGGCGGCCCCACATGGGCGCCGGTGGCGCCGAGGCTGACGGCCGCTGCAAAGCCCGCAGCCCCACGGGCTGTTGGGCCACGCGAGCGGCTGCCAAAGAGCTTTCCAACGAGGCACGGCTTTCCCTCCTGGCTCTTCGGGCGTGGGAGCTGTGGGCAGAGACGCGGCCCTACCGGAAAATGCTTCGCAGGCTGGCGCGGCGGTGCCACGTGGGCGCTGGTGGCGCCTACGCTGACGGCCGCCGGAAAGCCCGGAGCCCCACGGGCTGTGGGGCCACGCGAGCGGCTGCCAAAGAGCTTTCCAACGAGGCATGGCTTTCCCTCCTGGCTCTTCGGGCGTGGGAGCTGTGGCCAGAGCCGCGGCCCTACCGGAAAATGCTTCGCAGGCTGGCGCGGCGGCGCCAGGTGGGCGCCGCTGACGCCGAGGCTGACGGCCGCCGCAAAGCCCGCAGCCCCACGGGCTGTGGGGCCACGCGAGCGGCTGCCAAAGAGCTTTCCAACGAGGCACGGCTTTCCCTCCTGGCTCTTCGGGCGTTGAAGCTGTAGCCAGAGCCGCGGCCCTACCGGAAAATGCTTCGCAGGCTGGCGCGGCGGCGCCACGTGGGCGCCGGTGTCGCCGAGGCTGACGGCCGCCGCAAAGCCCGCAGCCCCACGGGCTGTGGGGACACACGAGCGGCTGCCAAAGAGCTTTCCAAGGAGGCACGGCTTTCCCTCCTGGCTCTTCGGGCGTGGGAGCTGTGGCCAGAGCCGCAGCCCTACCGGAAAATGCTTCGCAGGCTGGCGAGGCCGCGCCAGGTAGGCGACGGTGACGCCGAGGCTGACGGCCGCCGCAAAGCCCGCAGCCCCACGGGCTGTGGGGCCACGCGAGCAGCTGCCAAAGAGCTTTCCAACGAGGCACGGCTTTCCCTCCTGGCTCTTCGGGCGTGGGAGCTGTCGCCAGAGCCGCGGCCCTACCGGAAAATGCTTCGCAGGCTGGCGCGGCGGCGCCACGTGGGCGCCGATGGCGCCGAGGCTGACGGCCGCCGCAAAGCCCGCAGCCCCACGGGCTGTGGGGCCACGCGAGCGGCTGCCAAAGAGCTTTCCAAGGAGGCACGGCTTTCCCTCCTGGCTCTTCGGGCGTGGGAACTGTCGCCAGAGCCGCGGCCCTACCGGAAAATGCTTCGCAGGCTGGTGGGGCGGTGCCACGTGGGCGCCGGTGGCGCCGAGGCTGACGGCCGCCGCAAAGCCCGCAGCCCCACGGGCTGTGGGGCCACGCGAGCAGCTGCCAAAGAGCTTTCGAAGGAGGCACGGCTTTCCCTCCTGGCTCTTATGGCGTGGGAGCTGTGGCCAGAGCCGCGGCCCTACCGGAAAATGCTTCGCAGGCTGGCGCGGCGGCGCCACGTGGGCGCCGATGGCGCCGAGGCTGACGGCCGCCGCAAAGCCCGCAGCCCCACGGGCTGTGGGGCCACGCGAGCGGCTGCCAAAGAGCTTTCCAACGAGGCACGTCTTTCCCTCCTGGCTCTTCGGGCGTGGGAGCTGTGGCCAGAGCCGCGGCCCTACCGGAAAATGCTTCGCAGGCTGGCGCTGCGCGCGCTACGTGGGCGCCGGTGGCGCCGAGGCTGACGGCCGCCGCAAAGCCCGCAGCCCCACGGGCTGTGGGTCCATGCGAGCAGCTGCCAAAGAGCTTTCCAACGAGGCACGGCTTTCCCTCCTGGCTCTTCGGGCGTGGGAGCTGTGGCCAGAGCCGCGGCCCTACTGGAAAATGCTTCGCACGCTACTGCGGCGGCGCCACGTGGGCGCCGGTGGCGCCGAGGCTGACGGCCGCCGCAAAGCCTGCAGCCCCACGGGCTGTTGGGCCACGCGAGCGGCTGCCAAAGAGCTTTCCAACGAGGCACAGCTTTCCCTCCTGGCTCTTCGGGCGTGGGAGCTGTGGCCAGAGCCACAGCCCTACCGGAAAGTGGTTTGGAGGCTGGCGCGGCGGCACCACCTCGGGCTGCGGGCTTTCCTGCTGCGTTCAGGGTCTCACTGCCACCTTTTCCCACTTGGCACCACGCCAGCCTCTAGCCTTTTTATTATTAAGTCAAGACAGTGTACGATTTAACATTATACAGAGCGCTACACATCAATACATGCTCACATTAAGCATAGCCAATGGATAGATTGGCAATACAGTGCCATCGTATGTTACACAGTGTCAGATGTCATTGAAGACTGTAACAGAGCGATACAACGTTAAGCGTAACACAGTACTGGGCAGTGCCAGGCAATACACCGTCACAAAATCACAAATAGTGAAGTTCAGAACGGAGTGCAGTCTTACAGCAGAATCTCTGATGCCACCTTTAAGCCAGTGACAGGCGGTACAACGTCACACGTTACTGTATACAGGGCAGTACAACCCGATTCGCTAACAAATAAATTAGTGCAAATTACAAGACTCCCAATACAGTACAGTACAATGCCAGACAGTCTCAGATGTCGGTCAAGACAATGCCAGGGCAACACAGTGCAAGACATAACGTTATACAGGTCAGTACAAGGCAATACGCAGTCAAATGAAGAACAGTAAACTACAATACCCAAAACACACTGGCAAACAATGGCAAACAATCCCACATGTCGGTCGAGACAATGACAACGCGAGACGGAACACCGCACAGGGCAGCACAAGGCAGTACACAGTCAAATAAAGTACAGCTGACCAGAAAACCCGCACTACGCTGCCGTACGATCTCAAAACGTCTCGGATGGCAGTCAAGGCAATTACAGGGCCAGACAAAGCACTACGTCGCAGTACACAAGGCAGTACAAGGCAATACTCAGTCAAATAAATAACAGACAGTCAAAAAATTCACAGTGCAGTGAATTCACATGGGTCAGATGGCAACCAAAAGAAGGACCGGGCAATACAAGACGAGAGGTAACCCAATACGGGGCTGGACAAGGCAACATGCAGTTGTGGCAGGTGGAGCCATTCACTTCACTCCCAAGAGAAAAGTAGAGAAACATTCAGAAACATCAACACAGTGATTCTCCAAAGGCAGCAGTGCACGTGACGGCGCTTTATCAGGTTCCGTGGCCACGTACCCTGGATTAGTTCCTGCCTCGGGGCCAGGGACAGACGAGCTGTCAGGGAGACCCTCCCGTTGAGTCACGAGGCTCGGAAAGGACCCCCTTGCTTTCTAAACTCCTTCTCAGAGAGGAGTCTAGGTGCGGCTGGATCCAATTCCTAGCTCGGAGAGGACCCCCTTGCTTTCTAAACTCCTTCTCGGAGAGGAGTCTAGGTGCGGCTGGATCCAATTCCTAGCCCCGGACTTGGGCAACGGTTCACCTCTAAAGGATTTTGTCTGTGCCGTCAACCCTTTACATGGCTCATAAAAAACAGCTGATGAAGGAAGTGACAATATGGTGGCCTACAACGGCAGAATAGATCAGATGACAATCAAGACAACAACAGAGCAATACAATGGAAGACGTAACACCACACGGGGCCGGACAAGGCAATACACAGCCACATCAGAACCCATGAGAGGCATCACACTACAGTCCAGACCTAGGACAGATTCTCTAACGTGACCGTCAAGACGACAGGGCAATGCAACGCAAGATGTAACACAGGCCATATGCAGTTGTGGCGGGCGCAGTGATAAAATTCACTCCTAAGAGAGAGGTAGAGAAACATTAACAAACACAACAGTGATTCACTAAAGGTAGCAGCGCACGTGATGGCACTTTACCAGATTGCACGGCCACGCACCCTGGGTCATTTACTGCCTAGGGGCCAGGGTCTGACACGCTGTCTGGGAGACCCTCCTGTTGAGTCACGAGGCTCGGAAAGGACCCCCTTGCTTTCTAAACTCCTTCTCCGAGAGGAGTCTAGGTGCGGCTGGATCCCATCCTCGCCCCGGACTTGGGCAACGGTTCACCTCTAAAGGATCATATCTGCGTGATCAAACCCTTTGTATCGCTCAGCTAAGATGGCAAAGTCTGGCATGCTGTTAGTCACTTACCCAGAATCTGTTGCGGCAAGGCTTCTCTCAACCTAGAGGAGCAGAACCTTAAGTGAGTGTCCCCGGGAAACGCTGGCGAACAGGCCGCTGCCTTGCAAGAAAGCTCCAAGGGCTCTTGGTCTGTCCGCTAGGTCTATAGCAAGCTAACTGACTCACAGTGTCTTGACTCTGGTGCCAGCCACCCCACAAAGTTCAAGTGCCACTCGTAGCGACTCCTGCTGGTCGTTATAGCTCGAGCAGCAGCCTGGGGGAAAAAGGGGGGTGACATCGCAACAGCGGTCAAATACAGAACAACCGGTTAAAAATTGCACAATACAGTGCCAGAGACTCTAAAATAACTGGCAAGACAACGACAGGGCAACACCATGCAAGATCTAACCTTACACAGGGCAGTACAAGGCAACATACAATCAAATGCAGAGCAGACAATGGAAGAATTGACGGTACGGTGCCATACAACGGTAGAATATATCAGATGTCGGTCACCACAATGACAGAGCAATACAAGGCAAGACGTAACGCGATACGGGGCCCTACCAGGCGACACAGTCAAGGAAACAACAACCCATGAAAGAATTCACAATACAGCGCGGTCCTAGGACAGAATGTGTAAAATGACCGTCGAGACAGTGACAGGGCAATACAATGCAAGACACAACACCATACCAGGTGGTAACAAGGCAACATGCAGCCAAACGAAGAACAACCGATTAAGAAACCCAGCATACGTTCAACTGTAATACCAGAAAAGATCAGAAGGCAGTCAAGACAACGACAGCACACTATAACATGAGAAGTAACACAATACACGGCAGTACAAGGCATTACACAGTCAAATAAAGAAGAACCCATTAAAAACCACACAATACAGTGCGGTGCGATGCCAGAGTAGATCAGAAGGCAGTCGAGACTATGACGGGGCAATGTAATGCAAGATGTTACACAATACAGGGCGGTACAAGGCATTAGAAAGCCAGATGAAGAACAACCGATTAAAAAACCCGCAATACAGCGTGGTACGAGGCCCGAACAGATCAGAAGGCAGTCAAGGCTACGACGGGGCAATATAACACGAGACATAACGCAATAGAGGGCGGTACAAGGCATTACACAGTCAAAGAACAACCGATTAAAAAAAAAAAACCACGCAACACGGTGTGGTACGATGCCAGAATAGATCACAGAGCAATCAAGAGCGTGATGGGGCAACACGATGCGAAACCGATACTGAGTGAGGCGGAGCAATACTATTTCAAATATACAAGAACATAGTACGGAACCAAGTTCTTAAGCGTACGACACAAGACCATCTCAAATGGCAGTCAAGGAAGTTACTGAGCAACGTAATCCCGATTTGCACAAAATGGTGCCATCAGGCACCATCGCGTCCGTCAACACTAAGTTGTACTGCAATATCCCCCGCATCACACGCGCCGTACCCTTCTGCTCACCTGCTCCGCATGGATTCCGGGTATGGACTTTGTGGCACACTCTGGTTCTGGCACCTAAAACACCTAAGACACACAATATTACTGTTGAGCTTACGGGAAACCACCACCCCCATGCGCTACCTCTCTGCTACCCAGCTCACCTCCAACGCTCGTCCGGCTCCGGATGCCTGCGGCACCTGCAAAACCAAAGACAAACACTCCCCTGAGCTGCAATGTAGCACTGGGCTATTAGACACCAACGTGTCCACAACCGCCTCACTTGCTGGGACTACTCAGTGGGTGCGCAGCATCGCCCCTCTGACCCTGCATGTCACACCAACCGAAGAAACACACGCCGAGATACTGCCCAAAACCCTACCAAATTCCCCATCTCCCACTCCCTCACCTTGCCCGCCCATCCTCCCCCGAGGCGTGCAACCTGAAGGCTCGCAAACCACCCATAAAACCCAACAGACATGGGTTGCTTTAAAACTTGAAAGTTGCTCCCTCTGAGGCAGATGTGATAAGGTCAGCAGCGGCGGGTGGGCTGAAGTGACTGACTCATCCCCATCCCCACATCCCATGTCATTCATTGCTTCAAAACTTCAAATTGGAAAGAACCAATACATACAGTACTCAGAGCCACATCTTCTCTCTAATACCACGTGCTGACTCACCTTCTTACATTGCTCTCCTCTCCTACGCTGCCCCGCCAAGCTTGTCCTGTTGCATCTGCAAGAACGACATCAGAGAAATCACCCTGAGGCAGAGCAATAGAGTCATAACAACAAAAAGTCTTGCACCTTTTTACAAATACCATCTAAGGTCCAAATACAACCGTACACAAAGAAAATTACAAAAAAAAAAATCCGCACCAAAACCAGCCGTACCCTCTTCCACATGAGCTCTTCTTCACTGCTGCTGTATTGCCTTCCCAACATGCCTCTGCTCTTCCCAAACAAAACAGAAGAGGTGTCTACACAGCCTCCCAATGGCTACCCTGAGACAACTCTAACACCTTTGCCCCGATCTACTGGGATTCATGTACTGCATATAGACTCTCCACAGGATTCCGCCCACCCTGGACACTACGTGCCCAGGCAGGGCAGCCCCGAGCCAAACACTCACGGTTACGGACAGACACTACACGGAACGCTACGAACGACACGCCTCAAAGATGAGAGAAAACTCTCAGCAAGAAAGATGACACGGGGACCAAAGTCACCGTCGTGCAAGAAAATCTGTGGGATCGTGATGATGTCAACATGAAGACGCTCTACGGAACCCCCTGAAGCAAACTGTAGAACGTGATGGTACGTAATAAGAATGGACTGTTGAGCCCGCTAAGATGGACGTGCAGGAAGTCTGGCTTCAAGACCTAAGAACGTAACGACGCAGGGAAGAACTCCCAGACGTGGAAGTGGGCCGTCCAGAAACTTCCGAGAGGCAAGATTGATGCACGCTTTAAGATGCTAACGCAAGAAGAGCATCAGATGAATGGTGCTACGCCCACAGGCCCAAGCATTCGAGACCCTAAGGATGACGCCCAGGGCCCCACGTCGTGCTCCTGGAGCTCAAAGATGACCTCGAGACCCAAGAAGGGGCGAAGATACACAACACAGACCACATGAACGACATGACAACACGCACAGGCTGGAACCGCCCTGCCCGGGACACGCTAGCGTCACACTGAACAGTAAGCAACATCCTTTACCTTCCTAAACATGACTGTGCCCCGGGACAGCCCTCGCCACTACGCTAACGTCAAAGACCCCATTTTGCAATTGTCCACCTCGGCCCCTCTCCGGCGCCTGACTGTCAACTTAGCTTTTGGAGGGCCAGCCATCTGAATCCTTCTTCGATGCGGTCCGCAAAAACCAGCCATCCGATACATTTCCGCAGTCACCAGGTTCCTCCTCTTCCTCTGCAAAAGGAAAATAAAACATAATCCCAGAGGCCGCCACAGCACCAGCAATAAGCATCCTGAGAGGAGATGCCAACCTCTTCGACAACACCCTCAGCCTCCCGAATGCCGTGGCGTTCTGCTCGCCCGCTCCGCGCCGATTCCGGAGTCCGAGGCTGCAATGATAGTTATTCACAGCACCTAAGAGACCAAGAAACACAACATTACCACTGCGCTTCTGCCAAACCGCCACACCATCGACTCCTATCTTCTGTCTTCATTCACATGAAAAAAAAAGTACCCAATTGTATTCATAGAGGCACCAGTCACATCTTCCCTCTAATGCCACATGCCGAGCCACCTCCGTACAGCGCTCCTCTCGGCTCCCCTACGTCACCCTGCACATCTCATCTCTCGGCATCTAAAAAGAGAAAAAAAAAAAAATCCAACATTACGCCGATGCAGAGCGATAGCTTAATTCCAAAGGTCTTGTTTCTACTTCGGAACACTGTTCAATTAGATCCAACTACAGCCTGCCATCAAAAAAAAAAAAAACACAGAAAAAGCCCACAAACATTACACCCCACACAAAGCAGCCTGAACATCTTTGAGATACTGCGTCCTTCACTGGCTGTGAACAGCCTCTCCGACTTGGCTCTGCTTATGCCAACACCCACTAATGAAACACCCACGCACCCAACCTACTGAGAGCAAATTAATTCCAGATGACTACCCAACCTTTGCCTCGGTCGCCACAGATCCACATATTAACTGTAGACTCTCGTCACTATTCTGCCTGCCCTGGACTCTACACACCCGGGCAGGGGGGCTCCGAGCCAGACACACACACAAGCACAGACCAACACTACACAAAACGCTAAAAACAACGCATCTCAAGGATGAGAGAAAACTCTCAGCAAGAAGGATGACACCCAGACGGAAGTCACCGTCGGGCAAGACGACCTGGAGACCGTGGTGGTGATGTGAAGAGGCTCTATGGAAGCCCCTGAAACAGAGTGTAGGACATCATCATCTGTGATAAGAAGGGACTGTCAAGACTGATAAGATGTATGCGGGGGAAGCCTGGCTTCAAGACCTAAGAACATAATGACATAGGGAAGAAGTCCCAGTTGTAGACGCAGGCCATCCGGAAACTTCCAAGACGCAAGACCAATGCAAGCTTTAAGCTTCTAACGCAAGACGACCAGCAGCCGAATGGTGCTATGCCCATGGGTGCAGGCGTTCGAGACCCTAGGGATGGCGCCTGAGGCGCCATGCCGTGCTCCTGGAGCTTAAAGACGACCTCGAGACCCAAGAAAGGTCTAAGACACAGAACACGGACCACACGAAAGACAACAACACACACAGGCTGGAACCACCCTGCCCGGGAATGCCGAACAGTAAGCCGCATCCCTTACGTGCCTAAAGGAGACTGCCCTCCAGGACAAACCTCTCCCCTACGCCAACTTCAAAGACACCTTTTTGCAATTCTCAACCTCGTCCCCTCTCGAGCGCCAGTCTCTCAACTTAGCTTTTGGAGGGCCAGGGGTCCGAATCCATCCTTGAGGCACTCCACAGAAAACAGCCATCCAGTACGTTCCTGTGGTCACCAGCTTCCTCCTCTTCCTCTGCAAAAGGAAAAGAAAAAAAAAAGTTATCCCAAAAGCAGCCACAGCACCAGCAATAAGCATCCTGAGAGGAGATGCCAACCTCTTCCACAACACCCTCAGCCTCATGAACACCGAGGCATTCTGCTCGCCCGCTCAGCGCCAATTCCAGAGTCTGACGCTGCGGCAACAGTTATTCACGGCACCTAAGATACCAAGAAACACAGCATTACCACTGCGCTACTGCCAAACCACCAGTCCCGTGCTCCTCCTCGATACTATCTGGCTCGCCTCAAATGCGAGAGCCTACAGCACACCAGGCTCCGACGACACCCGAACCCATCTGCAAAACCTGTCCAAGAAGGACTCATGAACCCGGCTACCTTTTCTAGCCCTCCCCCAGTGCCAAAACTTTAGAAACCCCTTCTCTTCTCCCTGAGCTGCCAGGGAAGGAGCCCCACTTCTTCCCCATAGATCCCACCCTTTATTTGCCAGCCCGAACACCCGGCGTTGGACACTTCTTGAGAGCCACTCTTCCCAGCCTCTCCCTGCGTCCCACCACCACCTCCCATCTTCTGTCTTCCCACGGACTCTGGGCTCTGCTGCAGACCCACAGAGTCAGTGAAGCCCTGATCTGACCTATACCAGGGGCCTGCCACAAGCCGCAAAGGCTCCAGGGACACGGCAAAACCCTGAGCACGGTGGGGGAAGGTGACAAGGCACCCCACATCCTGAAATACGTTATGCTTTATGGCCCTGCTGCTTTCCTGAGAAATGTGGAAACTCCATCTACAGCTGCAGACAAGGTGCTCACCCAGTCCCTGCAAAGCAATCTCATCATCTGCCCGATTGAGACAAATTCTATTGGCATCTTACCTGGGATACAGCAAAGCTAGTGGGGGAAAAAAAAAAACCACAAACAAGAAAGTTCCGTCTTCAATACAGTCAGGGATTCCAGGAAAATGCGCCATGCCTGGAAGAGAGAAAACCATACCCTTAAACTATCTCACCGCCCCCTAAGACTCATTACCACGCGACTCACCTGAAAAACCACAAGGAAGAGAACCGGCACATGAGGCCGCTCTCTACTATACACGCTGCCAAACCTCACCTGGTCCTGAAGGTCTTGCCACCTCCAGCTTCTTACCTGCTATTCTCTAAATGGGATAACATCTCCACCCAAGGAGCTGAGCCGCCTCCAAAGCTGCAATCGACTGAAGGACAGGCAGAGCTCTGACCCTGGAGACACCTGGCAGCAGAACGAGCTGCCCCAGCAGAGGCTGTGGGTTATATACCCCGGGCCCCGCCCACCCCCGTTCCCACCAGCACCTGGGAAAGGGCCTGGCTGACCTCCACAAGGCATAGAGCCTGCCAGAGGAAAAGCTGCTCCTTTCCTCACAGGCCTGAGAAGTACAGCATGCAAAACACCAAAACGGAGAAAGCGACCCTTAGAGGAACGGACAATATGTGCTCTTTTATTACAACTACATCAACTGTGTCAGCAACAGGGCCCGGTAGGTAAGTAAACTTAATTAAACTTCTGCAGGGCGTAGACATAAAGAGAAAGACATCATCCTAACCTAAATAGGCCAGAAGATCATGAAGCACAGTAACAATATTTTTATCAAGACTCAATGTGCTTTAGTTTCCTTGTAAAAGAAACCCCACAACGAGTCATACAGCATTTCTAGCAAGACGACGCATATTATCCGACTTCTGCCAGAACTGTGTTCTGGATCGGACCGACAGACAGAGTGCAAGCAGAGGCTTGTGTGCCGCCTGTAATGCAGTGGCTGAGAAAGAACCAAGGCTTGGGGCCGCCGCTCTCCTCGGCCGAGTCTGCTCCGGTGCCCTGTCTGTCATCATTGCTGTTGTGCCTTAGGCCATGCAGTAAAACAAGTGACACGTGCTCCCTTTTAACTTCTCTCCTGAGGCAGAAAAGAACAAGAGAGAGAGACTTAGGGACTGAAAGATAAACTGAACTGTAATGAAATCTTAACAGCAAAATAATACCAAGAAAAGACAACAGTAACAAGAAAACAATTAAATATATACAGGACATACACAGCCCGATACAGAGCTCCCAGGATGACCGCTGCTTCACTGGCAAAGTCCGGAACCAGACTCCGTGACAGTCCGGAACCAGACTCCGGACCTGGTTGCATAAATGCACGGATCGAGGTCAAAGGACAATGAACAGACAGAGGAGTCTTCAGAGGCCAGACAACAGGTACCGACCCCTTTGATCCCTCCGCTTTTATACTGAGCGTGATGAGGATGGGATGGAATACCCTATCAGTCAGATTCGGGTCACCAGTCCCGTCTACTCTTCACTATGGGTACAACCCCTCTACACTTTTCTGCTTCCAACCCTCCAACAGGGCATATATAAAAGTTAGCTGGGCTGTGCTGTTGTAGGAATAAGTATAAGCAAGAGCCTCTCTGCACGGCATCCCTTCGCATTAAGTGTAAATATAAGTTCTTGGTGCTCTGAAGGCAGATACTACCTGAAAAATACGTCATTATTTTCAGAGAGTTCACTTCATTGGAAGAGACTTACCTGAAAAGTAAAGTGACTGCAAACAACACCAGTTCTGTTGTACCTCAGACCAGCACTTCCACACATGGCTACGTAACCTCACATTCACATGAAAAAAAGAAGAAGTGGCCAAATGTATTCATGGAGCCGCCGGTCACATCTTCCCTTTAAGACCTCGGGCTCAGCCACCTTTGTCCTGCGCCCCCATCAGCTCCCCTGTGTATCCCTGGCCACCTCATCTCTCTGCATCTGAAAAAAAAGCAACACACCAACATCAAACATTACCCTAATGCAGAGCAGTAGCTTAATTCCAAAGGTCTTGTTTCTACTTAGGAACCCTGTTCACATAAGTCCAACTACAGCCTGTCATCCAAAGAAGAGACGCCTGCAAACATTACACCCCACACAATGCAGGTTTACCATCTTTGAGATACTGTCCCCTTCACTAGCCATGAACACCCTCTCCAACTTGTCTCCGCTTATGCCAGCGCCCACTAATGAAACACCCGTCCACACAGCCTCTCGAAAGCTAATCAATTCGAGACGACTGAGCAACCTTTGCCTGGGTCTAGACAGATCCTCATATTCACTACAGACTGCTGTCGTGATTCTGCCTACCCTGGACGCTACACACCCAGGCAGGGCAGCCCCAAGCCAAACACACACAGACTGACGCTACACAGAACACAACAAACGACGCGCCTCAAGGATGAGAGAAAACTCTCAGCAAGAAGGATGACACTGGGACCAAAGTCATCGTCGGGCAAGACAGCCTGCAGGACCGTGATGGTGACGATGTGAAGAGGCTCCACAGAACCCCCTGAAACAAAGTGTAGAACTTCACAGTTCCTGAGAAGGGACTGTTGAGCCTGACAAGATGGACACGCAGGAAGCCTAGCTTCAAGACCTAAGAACTTAACGACACAGGGAAGAAGCCCCAGTCGCTGACGCGGGCCATCCAGAAAGTTCCAAGATGCAAGACCGATGCACGCTTTAAGATGCTAATGCAAGAAGAGAGGCAGACGGTTGGTGCTACACCCACGGGTGCAGGTGTTCGACACCATAAGGATGCTACCCAATGCACATTCCGTGCTCCTGGAGCTTAAAGATGATCTCAAGACCCAAAAAAAGGGTCTAGGATGCAAAACACAGACCACACGAACGACACGACAACACACACAGGCTGCAACTGCCCTGCCTAGGATGCGCTAACATCACACTGGACAGTAAGCTACATTGTTTACCTGCCCAAAGGAGACTGTGCCCCAGAACAGCCCTCCCCCCTACACTAACGTCAAGGACCCCATTACACAATTGTCAGCCTCCACCCCTCTCCAGTGCTGGTCTCTCAACTTGGCTTTTGGAGGGCTAGCATCTGATTCCATCCTCAACATAGTCCACAAAACACAAACATCCGATACGTTCCTGCAGTCACCGGCTTACTCTTCCTCTGCAAAAGGAAATGGAAAAGAGAAAGTCATCACAAAAGCAGCCACAACACCAGCAATAAGCATCCTGAGAGGAGATGATGACCTCCTCCACAAAACCCCTCAAGCCTCCTGAATGCTGATGCAGTCTGATTGCCTGCTCCACACAGATTCTAGAGTCGGATGCTGTAGCGACAGTTATTCACGGCACCTAAGATACCAAGAAACACAGCATTTGCACTGCGCTTCTGCCAAACCACCAGTCCTGTGCTCCTCCTCAATACTATCTGTCTTGCCTCAAATGCGAGAGCCTAGAGCAGACTAGATACCATCAACAACCAAACCCAATTACAAAACTGGTTTGAGAAAGACACATGAACCCGCCTCCCTTTCCTAGCCATCCCCCTCCTGAACCATCAGGGAAGGAGGCCCACTGCTTCCCCACAACTCCTGCCCCTTATTTTCCAACTGCTCCTCAGGACCTGCTGTTCTGAGCCCTACCCTGTGTTTGGCAGGCACCTCCTGTCTTCCGCCTTCATAGAGACTCCGGGCTCTGCTACAGACCTGGAAAGCCGGGAAAACAGTTACAGAACCTACTGGTAGCCTCCCGCAAGAGCTTTAGGGCCACCGTGATACCCTGCATGCTCTGGGGCAAAATGATGAGCCATCCCTGCTGCTTCCTCAAAACAAACAAACTCAATATATAGGTACGTACAAAACACTCACCCTAAATCCTACTCCAGTATCTCATAACACACACAATTAAGACTAATAAAAACACCAACTAACATAGTGTACATCAAAATTGGAAAAAAACACAAGATTTTATCTTCAATGAAGTCAGAAATTATAGTAAAACACACCACCTGCCATAAGCAAAAAAAAAAAGATACATACTATTAAGCCATTTAAACAAACCAAATGCTCCCTACAAAACTAAAGATACGGGGGGAAAAAAAAAAAAAAAGATAACATACAACTCCACTTTCTATGGCAACCACCCTTACATTGAGAAGCCTTACCTCTGATGTCTTACCTATGCTAGTTTAAACGCTAAAACAAGCCTTCCCAAACAGCTGCACAAGCTCCAAAACAACACTTAAGAAGCTCCAGAGCTCTGACCCTGGAAAAGACCAGCAGCAGAACAAGGTCCTGCCCTGAAGCTGTGGCTCATATACCCCGGGCCCCACCTGAGGCCCTCAGGCCCCACCCACCACCTTTCCCACAATCCCCTGGGTAAAGGGTGGGGCCAACCCCCAGAAGCATAAAAGCACCTGAAGGTGCAGCAGGTGTTGTTATTTGCTTTAAGTTTACTATTTACAAAGTAGTGAAGAGTGACCCTTGATAGAAAAAGCATTATCTGCTCCTCCCTTGCAGCTACACCTATTGCATCAATGACATGTCCAGGTGAGCAATTAAGTTATTTTTTTATGGAATGTAAATAGAAAAAAAATAAACATCAGACTTATCTCTATAGAAAAGTAGCTTATTCAATGCAATGATAACAGTATTATTAAAATTTATGTACTTGAGTGTCCTTCAAAAAAAAAAAATACAAACCCAAACACAATCTATTACTATGGGGTCATTCCTTATTTCTAGCAAGACCGTGTGTACTAACGAACTTCTGCCAGAACCCCTTTTTGGATGGGAGTGAATAACAAAACAGAATCAGATTCTATGAGAAAACTTTCTCAAAAACATTTTCCTCTGTGAAATAAGTTATTTATTGTAAATTGCTAGCAATTTAAAGTCATATTGATAATCTCATTTTGACTTGTTACTCAACAGCACTACTTGAGTCCCAAAATACAGAAAGCAACAAAAAAGCATGGAATTACAAGTCATGTATTTCCTGAACCTGCATAAAGCACCCTAATTAACATCTAAGTAGCTAGAACAAAAACAAATTTATATACATAAACTCATATTTTACAATAGGTATAAAAATGAGAAATTCTTCTTTATTTCAATGCCTCATGCCCATATAGACAGGTTTTATTCCATTTTTAAACACACATTCCCCCCATGAATTTTCAGGCATTTTTAGGTTGTGAACCGCCTCTTTTGGGGGGGACCCAGTGTGACAACCCACACCCCCCCGGAAAAGGTCTTCTTTTGACTTAGAAATACCATCTGGAGTACAATTACAGCCTGACATTAAAAAAAAAAAAAAAAACAAACTACACAAACATCACACCCCACACAAAGCAGCTTTAACATCTTTGAGATGCAGTCTGCTTCACTACTGCTGAACAGCCCCTCCCACATAGCTCTGCTCATCCCAAAAAAACCCTTAATTAAAGAGCTGCCCACACCACCTGCTGATGGCTAACTTGATGGGAGTTGACTGTACCACCTTGGCCTCAACAGTCTCATTAGATCAACGTATTAACCATACACTCTTACTGCTGTTCCC